>NW_026294617.1:56096400-58496400 GCF_007827085.1 Peromyscus californicus insignis | reverse complement strand
GCGACATGGGTCCATACAAGAAGTTAGCAGAGAAGCTTTGTGTAGTATCATCCCAGCACGTAGGAAGGCAAGGCCAGGACAACTGTGCGTCGAGATGGTCCTTGGCTACTTAGTGAAACCATGTCTCAAAAGGTAAGTTAGAAGGGGAAACAGATGCAGTGCAAAACAAGAAACGGAGTGGCCTGATCCAATGAGTAAACAACCAAAATGAGTGCATTTTCTTAAGATAAGCATCAGTGAAATACACTCTAATTTTATAGATGCTATTTTCTAGGACTTTGTGAGTAACCTAATGATTCTTGATCCATATGTTCTAGGGCATGAACATTCACACACTTCAACTTTCTCAGGCAATTAAGAAGTCCATAGATGCCCTGAAGCTGTAGAGCTCATATTGAAAACCATTCAGTACTTTCCAAGCCTTTTGGTCTTGCCATCAAGCAACAGTCATGCTTTATCTCTCTTCTCCTAACATATTTCAACTAACTCTGCCTAGACCTTGCAAAATTAGAACATCACAGATCTCAGTGAAAGTCACAAAATAGATTGACACCCCGATTTGACAATGATTCGTAGATCTCTAAATTCCCATTTTCTATGCATCAAGGAGAGGAAAAGATGCCTGAATGATTCTAAACACTTGATTGGATTCCCTCTAGAGACTGGGTGAGCACGTAAGGGGTGCTGAATGCATCGTTATCCATGCATAGGTGCATCCGCCCAGTGAAATATGCTTACTTCAGAGTGGCAATGAACAAGAACATTTGAGGCAAGCTGAGGAAAGATCCATCAACTAACAATTTTAAGGAATAGGCTAAGGAATGAGATTCAGCTTTTCTGCACCACAGAATTCTGCAAATAATCACTGGAGGCATCGGGCTGTGGACTGTGAGTGCAGTAAGTCAGGGCTGTTTCTTCTCTAGTAAATTACATATTACCTATGAGCTATTTATTTATTTAGCTATTTCAGGCTGATTAAAATGCACACTTTGTAGAGCTCTCTGGGCATAGGTACAAAATAATAATGGCTTGGTAAGCAATGTGCTCTGGAAACCGCGTGAGCAAGCGGATTCGGGGGAAATTGACACAGCTGAACTGTAGCTGTCGGTGAAGTGTGGGTTGACCTCCAAGGGTGTAAGTGTCACCTTTTTCAGAAGCACTTTGTGAGCAGAGTGAGAGCTGCAGCAATTATGTCTTTTAGAATAGCAGTCTGGGAGACAGCCACTCTCTCCGTCTGATCTCTAGATTGAAAACTGTATTGCATGCTTCTTGGGATGCCTTGAGTCGTGGAGCGTTGTGCTTGTGTGTTGTACTCTGTGCAACCAGGCATAGGTCTGAACCAATGCCAAGTGGCAGACTTGGTCAGTGTAAGACCTTAACATCAAAAGAAGGCAACAAGGTAGTTGGTCTTTGCATTATTTGCATTGGACTGTGAATAAAGTGGTTTGAAACATATAGTCTGGGCAATCAGGAAGGTCTATATTATCTGTTCTGGGCTTTGCTGTGTACTAATTACTTGCTAATGTTGGTTTGAGTATTGACTTCCTCATCTCAGAAATGGAGGTAATAATAATGTTCTGTTCCTAAGGGTGTTATGAGGGTAAAACACATTTCATAGCAAAGCACTTAGTATACTCTTTCATGCATTTGTTTACTTATAGTTTGATTTTCTTCTGATAAAAGATGGAAAATGTTTTTCAGGAACAAATAACCTGTACAATTTTAATGGAACTATAAACAGCCCCTTAGCCATATTAAATATTAAAGCCTTCTTTTTCAAAAGGTACAAGCTACCCAATTTTCCTATCATTTCTCCCCAGAACTTCACTAGTATTTTTTGCCTTTAATTTTTAATTTCCTTTGTGTGTGTAAAATGTATGTGTATGCACACAAGTTTGTGCTGGTGAGTTTGTGGTGTTTGTGCATTACTGAAGTCCCACCCTATGTTCCTTTGCACTACCTGGTGTTTTACTCATTTCTTTGGTTTGTTTTGGGGGGTAAATTCTACAGCCCAAGACAATCTTGAACTCCTAATCTTCCTATCTCAACTTCCCAAGTGCACAATCTACTTTTATAATTCAACACATACTCGTGTGTGTGTTTGTGTGTGTGTGTGTGTGCGTGCATATTAGTAGTCAGTGTTGGGTGTCTTCCTCTATTGTTCTTGAATCTTATTTTCTTTTGAGACTAAGTCTGTCATCAGAACTGGAGTTCACTGATTGACTGGACTGACTGACCAATAATCTTTGGGGAGTCACCTGTCTCTTGCTCTACAATGCTGAGGTTACTGAATGCCAACACTTGTAGCTTATATGTGGGTGCTGATCACTTTGCCCACTGAGCAATCTCCTCAGCCCTGTTTTTAACCTTTCCTTTTGTTTTTGTTTTTACTGAATTTACTGCATTTTTAGGAACTGTCTTCTATCATTATTGAGGTAGTGTTAAGAGTCAGGGGGCACACCTTTGCAGAATAATGCAACTGTTCAGTACTGTGCAATGTCTACTCTATGTACAGCAACCATGAAAATTATCTCCAGTTTCTAGGCCACTGAGAAAAATGGCAGTATTTTAAATTTTCCTGACATGATACCTGGATCTTTCAGTAAATATTTGTTCTAAACCCATCATGTGCAAAACATCCCATGCCAGACAACTTATGACCTTGGCATTCATGAAAATACTATGACTTATTTTAACATTTTAGAAGTAAAAAATTCTCAGTAGGTTCACTTTCAAGGACTTTACTTAGAACTTGAGGAAACTTGTGGACTTGGTTATTCCTTCTAGACATGCTACGTAAAATGCATTCAGTTTGTCTGCTGCTCTACTTATCTAGAGACCTCATTATCTGGGAATACGCCATGGCTCTCTCGCTTGAAGTCCTGAGGGAAATATTCTCACTCACTATAATATTAGCCTCTCGGTTTTGAAAGTGGAAAGTAAATCACAAATTCATCCTCTAGTCTTCAATTTGTAAAAAGATAGTGCATAGATAAAATAGAAAAAAAGAGTAAGTGGATGAAAAGCTCTTGTCCTTATCCCCAGTGTGCTAAGAGCCACGTGAGGCTAGAACCACTGTCATGAGAGGCTGACATGTTCAAATTAGAGAAAAGTCTGTTCATTAAAAGAAGAGTATTTCAATAGTTCTGGCTGTCAGATGAGTACAGAGAATATATGAAAATGGTCTAAAAGTGTCTGTGAAAGTGATCACTCGATGACACACAAGTGTCGGCACTCAATTAAAAAGCTATTTCAATCATTACAGAATATGGGCCATTGGTGACACATGGCAGATCCCCGGGGATGTGATGGCTAGACATGTTTATTCTTCTTCCTCTTTCCTCTCTTCCCTTTCTTCCTTCCTTTGTATAAATCTGTATTAGTCTGTTCAGATTTTGAAGCTTTATTTTTCTTTCCAAGTTTTGGAAGAATGATGAAAAAAATTCTCTTTTTTTTTGGGGGGGGGCTGGAATTTGGGGACTCTTTAATACCATATTCAAGAAATTTTAAAAAGCTGAAGAGGAAGCTCCTAGAGCCCAGACACTGTGACCCAGTACTGTATTCATCCCAGCAAATGGCTCTTGTCACACTGTGCTTTCACTGGGTTGTCTCATTTGGGTCCGAACACTCTTATTCCTCTATCTCCCAAGGGCACCCGCATTCACCAGAGCAACACTAAATCAAGAAAGAGGGGTTTAAATAGTTAAAGTAATATAGCCACTGGAAGGCTGTCAGATTAGAGAGAAGGGACTTGTTAATGAGAAGAGTGCGTGTCGAGGAAAAGTAACTTGGTCGGTACAAGCAAAGCATACAGGGGAATAAAACTCTCCATTAAAAAGGGAGGGGAGGGAACCGAAAGAAGGTGGAGTGAAACAGGCATACTTGCAGGTTCTTGGAAATAAGTTCTAGTGAGAGTAAGATCACTGCAATGTTAATGTGATCCCAGGAGACCAGTTCCCTTTCTAATGAGACGGTAGAGATCCTTGCTCTCTCATTATCTCCTTACCTCCAGGGACATCCTAGTGCCCACAGCTCTTTATTGGTGTGTAAACTAGGGTTCTGCAGAGAGACAGAGCAAGAGGGTACAGACATGGGCATACAGACAGACAGGAGACCAGAGAGGGTTTATTAGAGAAACCGTTTCAAGCATATGCAGGCTAAATTCCATAGCAAACTGTTCACTGATGACCTCTGAGTGTGGATAGTGATAGTTCGGCTAAAATCTGAACCAGGGAAAGCTCATGATGTGACTTTCAGCCTGAGACCAGAGGTTTGAGAACCCAGGGGATTTCTGAATTAAGTTTTAGAGTTCAAGGCTTGGCAAATCTGAATTTTTAACGTTCAAGAGCAACAGAGGAAGATTGTGTCTCAGCTGGGCATGGAGAGAGGGAGAGGGGAGAATCATGACAGAGGGAGGGAGAGATGGAGTGGGAGATAGAGGTTGATAGATAAATAGATAGATAGATAGATAGATAGATAGATAGATAGATAGATAGATAGAAACACTTTCCAGTAGCGTTTGTCCTCTTCATGCTGCCAGCAAGCCAGGTGGATGATGCTTTCCCTAAATGAACAGACCTTCCTCATTCTCACTGAAAGCAGAACTTCACTCATCCCTCCAGCCGATAGGTCTGTCTCCTCTGAAAAGTACCTCACAGAGACAGACACAAAGCTTTGTGAGTTCTCTACATATTCCTCAATGTAATCAAGTGGACATCTGATATTAATAAGAATACTTCCATGGGGTTCTTGATCTTGTGGGAAATAATGAGAAATATACCATAAAGTTATTCATGTGCAAATGCTCAGTAATTTGATGTTTTTTCCCTAAACAAACTTTCATTGGTTGTTTTAGTTTGATAGTTTTACCATAATAAAATATGGACTAAGTGATTTATACGCACTAGAAATGTATTTGTTGCCATTCAGGAGGCCAGCAAATTTAAGGTCAGAGCTAGCAGGTTCAAGACCATGGCCTTGAGGAATGCAGTGTGGGTGAGGGTCTACTTCCTCGTTCTCAGACAGCTGTCCTTTTATCACCTCACATAGTAGAAAGGGGAAGGAAGTCTTCTGGGGTCTGTTTCATAAGGTTTCATTCATGAGTGCTCTGCCCTCATAACTTAGTCATGGATCAAAGGCACTGAATATCATCCCATTAGGTTTCAGCATACATACTCACATATGCATATACATGTATATGCACACACACACACACACACACACACACACACACACACACACACACACACACACACACCTTAGAGGATGCAAACACTCTCCCTACAGCATGCATCAAACCAATACAGCTCTTTCAAGTCTATCTCAGAATAGCTGTAGACTCTGGCAAATAAGCAGTAGGAAGTTTATTCATGAGTTGTCTGACCCACACTACCCAAATGCCCCACTTCTCTTCGGAGGTGATGACTAATGCAATTCTGTCTGACAGAGCACTGTAAGTGGTGGAACTTCGTGAACAGCTGTGGGAAACAGCAAAGACACTGATTCCTTTAAAATTTGTTTAGGAGATTAAAGAGGGATTTCAAGCTTTGGTAAGCAGTTTCTGTTTGGATGTCTTTCAGCCTTCCTTTCTCCCTTACGACGACAGTTCAGCTGTGGAGTACAGTTTCTCAATTATGAACTGAGAATGTGTTTCTTAGTTTGACAACTACAACCTGCACCTGTGTCTTTCCCCTTTCCTCCACACTCCGATTTGGAGACATCTTGCCTAAAGGAACATTCTACACTCCTTTCCTTTGGACTTCCAGGGCTGGGGTGTTTGTGGAGTGATGTGCATTGGTGCCAATGGGTGATGACGGTGTCTGTAAGGACAAATTGAGGGCTTTTCCCTTATATGATAGGATTATGATGTATACAGTTTAACGCTGTCTGCGCAATTGGCCATTCTTTTTGATGCGCATTGATGTTCCAGTGGCCAAGGCAGCCACACACAGATGAGACACACTTTGACCCATACAGAGCTGCTCCGTTGGAGCTGTTCTTTGTTTCTTCCCACTTTGTTTTCAGGAGGTTGCTTTCGTCTGCTATCCTCCTGCAAGGTTCATGTCCCCCTTTCCCCTGGCATTCTGACTTCTAAGGGAAATCCCTGCCTAATTGGTTAAAATACTACCTGCTAATCTTTCTTTAGATTTACAGTGCGCAGGGCCTCCGAAAACATTTATAATACCCCTCTTTAGCTTGTAAACTGCTGTGCAATTTAACTTGATACATGTTTTAAGAAAACACAGTAACTGCCCCAGGAAGCAGAGACCCACTGTGTTCCAGTTCTTAAGTTGCCAGCTTCTCTCTTGTGGTCTCTTGGTGTTTCAGTCATATTGACCTTCAAGTGGGAACTGCCCTAAACTTCTGTGAACAGTCTCACTTCAGAATAAAGTTTTCAATTCAAAATCCTGCAAGTGACTTACTCAAGTCCACATGTAGATATTTTTAGCTTCCTTGAAAGCTTGTTTGGAGGTTTTTAGCAAGGAGCACAGTTATTTGTATATCCTTGACCAAAATAATGGCCCTGCTGTGTTGGGGAAGGCTGTCTTCCTTGACTGATTGAGTGACTTCTAGAAAGGTCTTCGTGGGGCAGCAACGGAGGAGGGAAACAGCCACCTACCCAGTCAGCCAGGCAAACCAACTCCAGTGTTCCATGGGGTGACAGATGTCAGTCAAGGCACCCTCACATCCATCTCATTAATGTGATAATTGGCCTATTTCGTCCCTCAGGAAAAAAAAATTTGCCTTGCAGAGGCTCTAATAACAACGATGACAACGATGATAATAATAACACTACACAGCAATAATACCAAGTTTTTCTCGTGTTTCAAGACCCCTTCTACGTCCCTCCCCGTCTAGATGTATGGAAGGTAACATGGCAATTTAATTATCTTACAGAGACGACAACAAAGGTGGATAAAATCACAGGCTTGCCTGTCAAGAATCCTTCGGGGCTGATTTGCTCTACCTTTTGTTTTTTCACCAATATAAGCTCGTACGGTGTAAGCTCAGGCTTGTCTAAAACCTGCTGTGTAGTCCAGGCTGGCCCAGAGCTTGAGAGTCTCCCGTTTAAGCCTTCCAAGCGCTGGGGTTACAGGTGTGCAGCAGCACACGTGGCCTTTGTCTGAGTTCCCTTTGAGCATCATTTTCCCCATGACGTGTTTCTTTCCATAGAAACCTGATTATTTACCGTAACAACTCACAACCATAAACTTTTGTCAGCATATGTCACTTCAAGTTTCCCAGAGAAACTCTGAATTCTACCCTCGCGAGCTCAAGTCTTCGCCAAAAACAATCCAGTAAAAAAGTATTAAGCCATCGCCAGGAATCCGAGCTTTTGTTTGAAAATAAGTCAGTAAATATATCTGTGCATGTAGACTGTGAATATCTTCAGGCACTGCCTTTCCTCACTCTGGCAATTTGTTACCCCAAGGAGTGATTTATTGTTATTATTTTTCATGCATAGTCAAGCAGTTTCATTAAGTTTCCATATTTATTTCCTAGCCACATGGCTCTCCTCCTAATCTCCTGATCACACTGTGCGCACGCATTCCCGACTGCTGCTCCTGTGAAAGCCATTCCTCACGGTTATATTCTCCGCTCCTCTTTCCTTCCTCGAAGAATCTCCAGACTTCCTCAGCTCCTCTCAGCTTTCAGATCCTGCACTGGGTCCTCTTTCTCTTCCACACTTCTCTGCTGCTTCAAGGAACCCCTCTGCCGTTTGTTTGTTGTTTAGATTATATTACCTTGTGCAATGTCTTTTCTTAAGGTTTGAAAGGAATTTAAACATGTATAAGAATAAGGAAAAAGCATAAACCCTTATACGTCTTTTTCCTAGAACAAATAATTTTTAGCATTTTCTCTGCTAGTTTCTCTCCTCATAATTATGACTATTTTCTGAAACACTTGTAATTAAGTGGAAGACAAAGCCTCTAGGTGTTTCAGCAGCTATTTTCTAAGAAAATCCAACATTCATTTTGTCACCTTTTAAAAAATATACTTGAAAATGCCAGTTCTTACCTTCTGCTGTGGTTCTTGGTTTCTAGCATCTCCTTTTTATTCTCTTTCGTTTCCGCTCCCTGTTTCCTTTGCCCAGTTGTCCTTGCGTGTTGTCCATCTTTCCTGCGGGCTGCCCATCGTGGTCTGAATGTGAAATGTTCCCCACAAGCTCACTCATTTAGACACTTGGTTCCTCAGCTGATGGCGTGATTTGGGAAGGCTGTGACCCGTTTAGGAGTCTGGAGCTTTACTGCAGGGAGTGGGTCATTGGGAGTGGGCCTAGAGGGCTTATAGCCCAGCCCACTTCCTGTTGGTTCTCTGCTTCCTGCTTGTGGACACAATGTGACCAGTGGCCTCCAGCTCCTGACACCATGTGTTCTCTGCCAGGATGAGTCGTGTCTTCTTGAACTGTGAGCCAGAATAAACTCCTGAGTTGTTTACCTCAAGTAGTTCGTGATAGCAAGAAGAAACATAGTGGACATAATACTTGAGCTTATCATTATAGTTATTTTTAAATTCTTCATCTTATTTTTTAATCACATTTCTTCCTCCCCTTTCCTCCCTTCAAACCCTGGTATATGTCCCTCCTTATAGTCCTGCAAATTCATGACCTCTTTTGTCTTCAATTGTTATTTCATATATATCTGCATTTGTGTGAGTGTACACACACACACACACACACACACACACACACACACACACACACACATACACACACAAATATAACCTGTTGAGTCCATATAATGTTACTTGTATGTATGTTTTCAGGGCTGACCATTTGGCACTGGACAACCAATTGGTGTGCTCTTCCCTGGGGAGGACCTCCCCCCTTCTGTTCCTAGCTTTCCTCAGTTGCCTGTAGATTCAGCTTTGGCCATCTACTCCTGGGTTTCTGTGATTTTCTGTTTATTCAGGTTTTAGAACAACAACAACAACTCATCTTGCAACCTGAATTCTGTGATGGATGTAAGAAGAATTGTTTGTTCAGTGTTTCGTTGTTTGAAGATGGAAGACATAACTTCGACATTCTTATGTGTGAGCTATGGCTACCTTCTAACATAAGCCCAGTTTCATCAGTAGTCACAATTATGTCCTTTGTAGAATTTTGGAAATGGATCCAGGACCCAGTAGTATACTGTGCTTTGTGTTTTGTAGCCTTTAGTCCAGAACAATTCCTCAGCATTCCTGTTCTTTGTTGTTTTCATTACAATGACACTTGAAAAACACACAACACTTCTTCGGACAGTGTTTGTTAAGTAGAGTCGAACTTGCCTGTTACTGCCCCACCCCTTTTCTTTCCTTTTTGAGACAAGGTCTTGATACCTGGTCCAGGGTGGACTCAAACTTGAAAGTCCTTTTAACAATTATTATTACTGCTATTTTAATTATTGTTATTATGTATGTGTGTGTGCATGCACATGCATGTGTGTGCATACCCAGGTGCCCAAATGCCACAGCACGCATCTGGAAACAAGAAGACAATGTTGCAGAGTCAGTTCTCTCCTTCCACTGTTTCATGGGGTCCAGGGATTGAACTCAGGTTGCCAGCCTTGTGCAAGAAGCACCTTTATCCACTACGCCATCTGACCAGGTTCAAACTTGCATCCTCCTATCTCCACCCTTGACTGCTGCCATGACAAGCATGTGTTATTGTAATGTCCAGTGTTTCCTGTTATGTGTTAATGATGAAGTTCAGGGTACTCTTTTTTGAGAGTTAATATTGCTTATGTGATTTTTCTTGTTCCCCTCTGCTTATCATGACTGGGAGTGCTGGATATCAATTGCCCCACAGCTGGTGATGCTCACTGATTAGTTAAATGGTGATGAGAGCTAGTTAGTTAAGGTGCTATCAATCAGGCATCTCCATTACAGAAGAGAAGAACCACTGTAATGGAGATGCCTGACTGATATCACCTTAACTAACTAGCTCTCATCACCACTTAACATGTGGCTTGTTATTTCACAAGAACCACAACCCCCAGATTCCAGGAAGTTATCTGTCCTGGGCAAGTGGGGCTTACAGGTTAACTTTGGCCGTTAAACTCTCACACACAACTTGGGGGTTTTAGTGACCTTAGGTATTCTTTGCCCACAGTTACATCTCACCCATGAAAAGAATCGAGTTAAGAACAGTAACTGCTGGGACTTCTTAGAGAGGCAGATTTGGTTTCAGAAGGAAAGTGCTTTGGCTCCTCGTTCACGCACTCATCCCAGAACGCCTGTACTCCGTAAGGGAGGCATGCTGGTTGGTGAAGACACCAATATTTGGGAGGAAGGTCAGTTTCTGCCGTTCATTTCACTAAGAGGTAGTTTCTTTCTGCAAAACCCTGTTTTGCCTGCTGTTTCTCCTAGAATATTCAAGAGTGTATTTACGGGCTAAACGCACGCACACATGCATGAACACGCAAACACTGACTCTTTCTAGCTAAGCCATTTCTCCTTGGAGAACAGAACAAAGACCAAGGCTGGAGAAGATTAGTCTCAGCATTTCAAAATGTTATCTCATTACACATAAGTGAAAGATAAAAGGTCAAGTCTGCATTGAAACTAAAAACAACGATAATAAAGTCCCTATGTTACGAAAGTTAGGAAACTATTGGCTTTAGTAGTTTGGCAGCACTTTGTGACTAAGTAAGAGGGTATCCAGAAGGATGCCAACAATTCGAATACTCTTCTAATCCTGCGCCTCTGTTTTCTTTGGAAGACATGCTTTCTATAACTTATGTTTATGGATTGTTCAAAAGACCCAGGTAACCCAGGTCCGAAGGCAGAGGAATTGTGAAACCAAGGCCAGCCCACTGAGATTGGCTGTGTCTTGAGACAAAACCAAACAAAAATCCATTATACAGTTTGTTATTTCTCATAAAATATTGGTCTTTCCAAGAACGTAGTGAGTACTCCTCCTTCTAAATAGTGTAGTCTCAGGGGTTGAAGTGTGTGTCACAGGCCTGTTTCATTCACTTGATTATATTTTTGTTAGGGCAGAATCCTTCTACCTTCTTACGGTCTTAATTTTTTGATGATAACTGTGTTGAGGATTGAAGCTAGAGCCTTGAACATGCTAAGCGAAGCTCAACCAATAGACTGCACTCCTAATGTGCATCATATTTATTCCCAAATCCATGGCTCTGAGTTCAGTGCCAGCAGTAAAAGTTGCTTGCAAATGTTTCATGAAGGGCCCTGCAGTCTTTGATGTCTGTTCCCATATAATGACATAGGCTAGGCCCACACATGTATGATGTCCATCCACATTCATATGTACTTAAGAGAACTAGTCTGCCTTTTTCAAGTGGGAAAGTCTGAGTAGAGTGCGCCCAGCTTTACACTCAGTACTTCCTGTAGTTAGAAGACACATAAGTCCATGAGTTCTTCAGATGAAGAGGATTTTTTTTCTCCTCCCAATTATCCACAGTCAGATTCGAGCAGGGCTGCTTTTATGAATAAAAAGAAAGTTCTTTCTATGAATCTCTTAATGATCTTAAAAAGTTCACCATCTATTTTAGTACCGTTTCTTGTATTTTTAAAACTTCTTTTAATAGTGCACTTAAAAACCCATTTTGATTCAAGATTTTCAAAAGACAGTTTGATTCACAGTTACAATCTTTTTTTTTCAAGCCTCTGTGTCCACACGCATGTAGTTTTATCAGCCTTCTACAGAAAATCACTTATCGACACAGATCATTTTTGCAGAGGCCTCTCTGAACAGCTCCAGTTATATTCATTATGGTTGCTCAGAGTGACACATGGCTGCACTTCTTTGAAGTACACAATTACACTGAGCTGTCTTCATGCAGTTCGATCCAGAATAATTACCATCAATGTCCAACTTCTACCTTCCAAGACTTAGAGGGTAACAGAGAATTCATGTGGGCCATAAATTAAGTGTGCAACCTCTTTCAAAGCCTCTCTTCCTCTCCTCTTTCTAAACTGGAAGTATGAAAACTTCACCAGACACCTATTATTTATATATATATAAAAGGGCCACAGCATCTTATCATAAACTTGCCCTTATAAAATGCACTGAGATTGAAATGTGTTTGAAGACATCTAGACTTATCTCAGTGACTCAGAATTCTTTGACATTATTTCTGCCTCTTACATTCTTATTTGAGATGCATTAGCCTACATGATTTAATATTAAAAAATCAAGCCCTGAAATATGTGCACACGAACTATAAAAATCTATTTTCCTTACTGTGAGTGTGAAGGGTAGATGATTTAGCACTGAAGATTCTACATTGCTTGCTCAAGTTTTCAGTGTATTTTTTGCAGGGAGAAAAATCTAGCATGGTTATGTTCATTAATATTTAAAGCTTGTTGTGATATCTTAAAAATTTTTTGAAAAGGAACTGAAAAGATGGCTCAGTGGTTAGGAATACTTACCACTCTCGCAGAGGACTTAGCTTTGGTTCCCAGGACCCACATAAGGTGACTCGTAATGATCTGTAACTCCAGTTCCATGGGATCCACTGTCCTCTTCTGACCTTGGAGGGCTCCTGCAAGCATGTAGTGCACACAAATATCTACACACAGTTTAATACATCTTTAAAGTTTTTGAGGGAAGTCCAATGTGATTTTTGAGGTCTTGAAAATACACATGGAAATTTCTGATTGAAAATACTAATTTCTTGAACTAAATTTCTCAATTATTTCTAAATAACAACTTTCAAAAAACAATTTATTTCAACACAATTTTATTTCAAACAACTATCAAGAAAGTATTTAATTACTTCTCTAAAGGACAGTTTTAAGAATACTTATAAATGTTCTAAACATTAAATTGTTTATATTTTTAAAGATTAAAAACACAGGAGATGTTTAAAAAAGACCACCAGGAATGATATTCTGTTATTATTCTGTGCAGGATTTCAAGGGAGAAAAGTAATCAGTCTTCCTACCCAGATGTAACCACAGGTAATAAACTATGCTGCAATGAAATCTCTACATTTTTTTTTTTGCAGGTGTGGGAGAGGATATAGAATACAATCTCTTTAAGATTACTTCTGAAATACTAACATATAAGCAATAAGCTTGTATATAAGTATGGAGAACACATTTTGTAACGCAAACTACAGTCACTTTTATCTTGAGGTCAAGTTAGAGAGACAAAGTGAGAATGGGCTTCCTAAGGTGGTGGATGTGTGAGAAGAGACAGGGTGCACATCTACACAGGACCAACGGGGGTAAGAGAAGGCCCTAGAAAACACCAAACAAAGTACAGTTAGTAGACTTCTGGACCCATTCCCATCCTGAAGGCAGTTGTTTACTTGTTTTAATAAAGCCTTTTATTTTCTCTGCATCTTGCCCTTCTGTGTTTCCTGGACTTTCAGTTCTTTGGAATGAGTTTGGTGGACTCCTAGGAAACCATCAGTGCCCACGTTACCACTTTAATATGTCTTACAAGAGATAACAGCTGGTGTTAACTTTGACCGTACAAAACAAAAACTTCATCTTGAGAAATACAAAACTGCAACTCTTGATAATTCGGTGATAAGCTTTCAGATTTTTTTGGATTAAAATGTATTTTATTTTATACCATCTGTTTTTAGAAAGATAAAAGCTGTATATGTGTTCATTGACATGTATTTGGAACATATGGACGTTATATTTGGATATGGAATGTCCTAGAAAGACCCAGGCCCTGCGGTGCTGTTGGGACGTCCCTTCTCATGGAGGAACCTAGTTACAAGATAGATTGCTGGGGACATGCCCTACAAGGGATGTTGCAGCTGTAGTTCCTTCCTCTCTCTCATCCACTATTTAGTCGCCATGAGGCAGGCAGCCTCTGCCACTCAGTCTGCCGCTCTCTCCCATGCTGCCACAGTCCCATAGCAATAATGCAAGCAACTGTGCATGGAGATCTCGGAAAACACAAACCAAGGCGATGGTTCCCGCTTAGAAGCTGATTGTCTCCAGTGAGTTTCCACAGTGAGAAGAAAGCTCACTAGCACACCAGAAGTGCATCAGAAAAAAGATGTTGAGGAACATTAAGTCCATTTCACCTTTCATGTTTTTTTTTCTGTGCATGTTTATATTTATGACATATAAAACTACAGAGATGAGCATTTTACATATTCTGTAATTGGAGTCATTTGTATACAGTTTTATATCACAATTATGAATGACAATTATCACTTTATTTCTCTGGTAGTAATATTGCACACTTTATCTGTTTTTAATGGTAAATGTTAATATTGCACATATTTATTTCAAAATGATGCTAATACGAAAAACTTTATGAATAAGTCTCATTCAGTACCTCAGGTGAGATAAAGAGATTCCTATTAAAGCATTTAGTAGTCAAAGTGTATTGACAGTTTAAAACTGTCATTACATATTAAAAAACCTTCAAGCCAGAGATGGTGGTGTGTGCCTGTAACCCCAGCACTGGAAACCTGAGGCCACAGGATGAGAAGTTCAAATTCATCCTGGGGTACATTCTGAGAAGCTTGCTTGAAAATACCATCCAATAAATACACACATAAGCAATAATAATAAACTGCGTTTATGCAAAGCTTATACCATTGGCCTTTTGACTGATGGTATAGAGGACTACCAGTTCCATATACTGCTTCAACACTGGATATTATCACTATTTGAAAAGCACTGCCAACCTGCTTCTTGTTTGTTTGCTTGCTTTATGAGGCAGGGTCTCATGGAGCTCACATTGGCCTCAAACTTGCTATGTAGCCAAGGCTGGCCTTGAACTCTTGATCCCTACCCCCTGTGTCTCTGTCTCCCAGGTGCTGCCTCTGGGCCCATTGAAAATCATGTTAATGTGATGGGCAATGGCAGCTTGTCTTTGTCATTGCTTCTTGTTTATCTTTGTATAGTGGGAGGGATGGAATAGAAAAACCTCACAATGCTAGGCACATGCTTTACCATTAAAGCATAGTCTTAGTGCAGCTAGTTTAAGTTTACCTCTTTTAGTTATGAGATGGAATATTTTTTAATTTTTGGTGGTGGTGGTGGTGGTGTATGTGAATGTTCACGTATGTGTATGCATATGGAGGTCAGAGATCAGCCTTGGGTGTCGTTAGCTGGGTGCTCCTTCAAGGTCTCTCACTGGGACTTGTGGACTGCTGACTCAGCTAGGCTAGTTGGCCAGTAAGTCCCTGGGGTCTTCTTGCCTCCAACTCCCTAGCTCAGGGATTGCAAGCATATGCCACCATACTTTGTTTGTGATGTGGGTGCTGGAATTGAACTCAGGTCCTCGCGCTTTCATGACAAGCACTTTATTGGTCGAGCTGTTTCCCCAGCCCAGACTGACATCCTCTGAATATCTATTTTAGTGACAATTAGAGGACATGTGAACCATGCATAACTGAGGTATATGCTGTAGATGAAAGAAACAGCTTTTACCTCAAAGGAATGAACGAGACGTGGTTTAATTTGGAGCCAAAAATATGAGTGAGCATGGCATGGAAACATATATTAGGTCTCCCCAAATACAATGTTCCAGTGTAGATACAGTTTCATGAAATTGTTACAGTGTCAGAACAAATAATTGAAGCTGAGTGGTGGTGGCACACGCCTTTAATCCCTGCCCTCTGGACGCAGAGGGAGGTGGATCTCTTGAGTTTGAAGCCAGCTTGGTCTGTGGAGTGAGATCCAGGACAGCCAGGGCCACACAGAGAATCCCTGTCTCGAAAAAAACAAAAGAAAACAAACAAAACTTTGTAGGACGATGTTGAGGTTTTCTCAGTTGCCCATTCCCTCCCCACTAGCTTCCTCCTTCCCCCTTCTGTAGGCCACAGGAAGACAGGGCAGAAGATTTCCATTTGAAAGGTACATAGGAAGAAAGAAAGAGTTTTGTTTTGTTTGTCTTTCTTTCTTGTTTTTTTTTTTTTTTTTTGGTTTTTCAAGACAGGGCTTCTCTGTGTAGCTTTGCATCTTGCCTTTCCTGGATCTCGCTCTGTAGACCAGGCTGGCCTTGAACTCACAGAGATCCGCCTGGCTCTGCCTCCCGAGTGCTGGGATTAAAGGCGTGAGCCACCACCGCCTGGCCTTGCTTTGTTTTTCAAGAAAGATTTTACAGGGCTTCTTGCCTCTCATCAGAAGGGTAGTGTAGTGAGCATTGAGCATTTTCCTCTTTGTCCTCGGAGCAGACAGACATTCCGGTGTCTTCATGCTTCAGGATACCTGCAAGTATCTTGAGATGAGGAAATGGGGGAGGGGCTGGGAAGGATGGGTAGTCTTGAATCGCTTCCTTGGCTCTGTTGCTGTTTTCACAAGGTCTTAACTCGTTAGAGAAGGACAGCCACTTTTATTTCCCGTGAGTGTCTGGATGTGACCCGAGAGCTCTCAGGGCTAATGTCCCTGTTCGCTGTCAGATTCAGCTTGCTCTTTGGTAACAGGGAACAGGTTTCCATCCAAGATGAAAGCAAAAAAGGTCAGTGTGCTGCAGATTTAGAGCTCCGTGTCTTTGGAGTGTCTAGCAAGCCCTATCACAGTCACTTCAGGATATACCATGCCACCCTACTGAAACAATAGGAAAAGGCATCGCTCTGAATATCATCCTCCAATTTGGACAAATTCTGACAATAACAAAAATGTTTACCAATATCGGATTTCAGCCAGGGCGAGTAGTAAATATTCTAACATCTCTGGCCGTATTAGAAGCTTTCTCTCCCTTCCTCTTTCTGTCTCCCCTCAACCAACCTCTTGTCAAGGAACTCCACACGAAATGGTAAACTTTTAACTACCGCCAAGTCCCCAGCAGAGAGTGAAAACAGATGGGGCCCACCCGAGGTCTACAACCAGTCCTGAATGTAGGCAAAAGAAGGGCAACCAGCCCTCTGGCGGCAGGCAGTCTTGGGCACACTGATGGTATGGGTACAACCCGTGGATCTCTCTGGCCTTATTTTGGCTCCTTACTTTTTAGCTGTGAGCCCGCACTTGGAAAGCGACCTCTGTCCCGAAGGAGAGGATTAATAACTAATGCTGTAACAGTGTCACAGGACAGTAAACAATTAAAACGTTTCCAGGAAATCACACGCCGTGAGCGCAATAGTCTGGGCACTGCCCAGGACTCTGTCGAGGAGCCATCTGCAGGGCAGCATCAAGTTCACACCTTTACTGACTCTGCTGTGAATGTGGCAACTCTACAGGAGAAGAGAAGCTGAGTTCTCTCTGCCTGGTTATGGCTAAACCATAAACCAACTCAGGTCCTTTTCACCAATCCCTGCCTATTTGGTAAAGCAGCAAGCCGTAGAGTTCAGATTCTGGTTACAGTGGATTTGCCGACATAACCAAGCTGTCAGTCCTGTCATACCAACAGCGGGCCCTCAGGTCGGGTTTCTTTTAGATAACTTTCTGTGATGTGATCTCCCTTTTTAGTGTTGGGGACCAAAGCCAGAGCCTTGAGTTTGACAGGCAAGCACTCCACCCCTGAGATAAATTCCCCACATGACAGAACAAGTTTTTGAAATTTGCTTTGAGACTGAAACTTAAAAATTTGCACATATTTATGGAGTTCCACGAACTGTTTTGATAAGTGGATACGTTGTGTAATGTTTAAATCAGACTAGACACATCTATCTCTTCAAATATTTATTTATCCTTTATGGTGAAATAGTAAAAACACCTTCTCTTAGCTTTTTGAAACACACAAGTCCTTGTTGATACCTGTGGTCACCCTTTGTGGAGCCCTTTTGTGGGCCACACTACACAAAGCTTCTTGTTCCTGAGTGTAACTTAATCTGCTGTGAGCAACCATTCTTCACCTCCCTAACAGAACTAATTGTGAAGAACATTATCTACTGGAAATCTGAATTTGGAAGACAAAAAAAAAAAAGACTTGTACCTTTTTTGCAAGCCAAGTCCCCACAGAAAGGGATCTGAGACACCAATGTCTGTCTGCTTTTCCACTGCCTTTAGTCAGAGCCAAGGACTTCCTGATAGAAGTTCTAGAATGAGAGATGTATCCGAGGCCAATGGTTGAAGTGGCCCCAGCCTGGGCCCCAAAAACTAGAGTGGAAATTTTGCCCCTTTAAGGTCTTGCATGAGTCTGAAAGGAAACCCGAACGATCAACCAGAGCAAGGCAAGTGAGTTTAAGTTTTCCATAAGCCTGCTGCTGTAGCTCCGTGGTTGAGTGTTGGTCTAACATGTATGAGGCCTCAGGTTCAAATTCTAGTACTGCATCATAAAGACTTCACACATATGTGTAATTAGATGTGCCCACTTTTTTTTTTTTTTTTTTTCGTTTTTCGAGACAGGGTTTCTCTGTGTAGCTTTGCGCCTTTCCTGGGACTCGCTTGGTAGCCCAGGCTGGCCTCGAACTCACAGAGATCCACCTGGCTCTGCCTCCCGAGTGCTGGGATTAAAGGCGTGCGCCACCACCGCCCGGCCAGATGTGCTCACTTATAAAAATAACATTTTAACTTATTATTGTATGATCACATTGTGTGTGTGTGTGTGTGTGTGTGTGTGTGTGTGTGTGTGTGTGTGTGTGTGTAGGTCAGAGGACAATTTTGTGCATTCAGTTCTCTTCTTCCTTGGGGTTCTGGGGCTTGAACACAGGTTGCAAACTTATGTGGCAAGTGCCTTTACCCACTGAGACATCTCACTGGCCTGGATATGTGCACTTTCATGTAGGATTGATGGAGAGTGAGGAGTAGTTGGGAGGGGATACGGATCGTATGAGAGTACGAACTAGTGTTGGTTAAGTGGGAATTTGACTCTTTGGCTGGTCTCCTGTGTCCTGTATCTCTTTTCTCCAGGCTGGCTGTTTTGTCCTGCTTCAGGGGAGAAGAGGGGCAGTGGTTTGGCATACGTTTCCTATGTCTGCTGATTTCTCCATTGCCAGAGTGTCACCTGTAGATGCAAAGCCTGAAACACTGTGAATTAAAAACAATAACTATGACAGCAAAAACATCAACTGAAAACAGTATCATGAAATTGATAGTAAGTCATCATCAGAGGTAAAGTGCTATGAGCATGTGGGACCACCTTTTCCTTGTCTTTCCTCATTTTAAAAAGGAAGAGGAGGATCTGGCTCGGTGACAGAGCATTTGCTTGCCATGCTCATGTCTCTGAGTCCCTTCAGGAGTCTAACACAAAGGAAAAGAAAAAAGGGGCGGGGGGAGCTGTGAGGGAGGTGGAAAAAATCACAAACAATAGCAGGGTGGTGGTGGTGCACATCTTTAATCCCAGCACTTGTGAACAGAAGCAAATGGATTTCTGAGGCCAGCCTGGTCTACAGAGTGAGTTCCAGGACAGTCAGGACTACACAGAGAAACTCTGCCTCAAAAAAAACCAACCAACGAACGAAAACCACAAACAATGTTAACTAGGCCAAGGAAAAGTTGAAAGTAAATGAAAGTGAGTTGAAAGTAATTATTGAGAGAAATCAGTAACGCTAATGACAAAACCAACCTGCCAGCTCTTCATAGGCTGGGCAGTAGTTCTTTGAAAGGAAAAGTTGCTTGATCTTTGGTGCCGAAGTTCTGAAGGCAAGAACACAAATGGTTGCTATTAACATGGCCTTGGGGAGGAAGGAAGAGCGAAACTGATGTTGAGTTTCCAATATTGCTCTGTCTTCTCTGATATTCTGGAAAGGAAGGGAGGTAAGGAGGGGCTCTAGAAATCTACATCTCCCTCCCCACAGAATGCCTTTCCTGTTATTTTCATTTGGCCCCAAGGCTTTGGAGGGATCAATACAGATACTTTCTAGGGAAGGGAATAAGACAGGAACATGTGCCCTGGCGGAGCTGCTTAGAATATTGAATAGTTTTTGACATAGCTTGATGCAGAGGCGAGGTCCAATTCTCCAAGGACAGAATTGCTACTGTAGTTTGCTGCTCCAGGGGAAAAGCAAGTAAATGAAGCCGGGAGGAGAAGGAATGGAGCCTTTACTCCTCCCACCTCCAAGTTCACAAATAGGATGGCGAGCTGAGAATGCAGGAGCCCAAGGAAAGCACTTTGCGGTGATGAAAACTATTTCCTACCCCATCATCACTGCGGCAGAGGGCAGTGAAAATGCCTCTGCCTCTATTTTAAATCAAAAGTCATTCTTCGGGGCGGCACTTGCTTTCTTTCGTGTTTCATTTGATGGCTGCACTGCTGACATGGATTCGCAATGGTTACTAAAATATTCACTTGCAAAGAGCCAGTGTGAAGCAGTTTCACACACCACTCCTCTTACTCATCTGGATTAACCTTTCTCGGGAAATCGCAGCATTGTAAACACCCCTCAGCGTTAAATAAAACACAGCGGTGTGCAGCTTTAAATGATTGCTTCAGCTTTTTTTCTGGCCCCACGCGTGACTTGTTTTATTTAGCAGTTTCCGCTTTCCCCACTGTTTAGCAATCAGGCACCGCTGAACGCTTTGTTCCTACTTCTCTTCCCTGGTTTAATGAGGTATGAGATAAAACACTCAGGCCTCCCATTCTTTCCCCCCTTGGCAGATCAAGTCTTGAATAAGAATCAAATTTGGAAGGTCAGTGTTCAAAGGTTACTGCTGAGTCTACTTAGTGTCAAGAAAATACAGACCGTTGCAAAGAGAGGCAAGAAGACAAGTCAAGATTGGTTAAGAAACTTGTAGATATTAATGCAACATTGTGGCTGAGAATTCAAATTCATAAAAGTCAAGAGAGTCAAAATTATGATCCTCCCAGCTCTCCTTATTCCTTCCGCACACACGCCAGTATTTTATGTACTATATTTGCTGTTATATTTATGCCCTTATATAGAATATGCCAACTTATAGTTGCTAGGGGAAGCATAACTTTCCATTTCAAACTTTGCTGCATTCTCATTTTTCAGTACAATTAGCAGGAGGACTTTGCCCTTCACTTTCCTCTCCTTTGATTACTTAAGGAAAATTAAACGAGGTGACTGTGTACCGCCTTGTTTTATCTGCTCACTGATCTTTGGAACTTATTATGTATTTCAGGCTGTAAAGACTACAGAAAAATTCCTTTGTTTGGGAGAGGAGCTTAATGCCCTTTGCAGATCCAGGACACCCATCCAGACAGCCTTTGTGGAGAAAGCAGACAGGCATGTACTGGATCTCTTCAGGGTTCTGATGCCCTACTCCAGTGACACCCACAGCTGGATATACATTGTTTTACAGTCATAAGATTTGAGGATAAGAATAGTAACCACAACAAAATAAAATAGTGATATGGGTCTGTGTAACTTCACAGGTGTGAAAAGAGTCTGAACAGAAAAGACTTGTTCACCGGACTGAAGGCTGCTCCAGCTCCATAACAGCCAATACTTGAGACTTCTTAGTGCAGAGCATCCAGGCTATCTGCTCCACTCCACACCTGGGGACTGCAGTGCATTTAGAGACAAGGGTTTGCTCAGAGTCATTCCCAGACTCTATTTATTTAGAATGATTTCAGCTGGTAGTAATTTGTGATGGAAGGAGTCTGGGAGTCAGAGGGATTGCATTTCTAGCTTGATGCTGACGTGAATGGGTTGCCTGGGGAAGGACTTAACCTCTGCATCCTGCTCTCTTAACTGGCTAGACCACTGCATATTTTCAGAAGACTGTGTGAAAATTAACTGAGTAATTTGTGTAACTCCATATATCCGATGAGTATCTTTATATTGTTACATTGCTTAGAAACAATATATATATATATATATATATGTATGTGTGTAGGTATATATATATGTTTTTATTGTATATAATTTAATATATAATAAGATATAGTTATAAATAGTATTGCTTATATTATACCTTATAAATATCTCTCCTTTTTGTGCCTTTGATTATGATGTCAACTAATATTTAGTTTTGTTTTAAATATAGTTTCTATACTTTACAAATTGATCTCTTTCAGTACTTGCATTTCACTAAGCCTCAAAATGCAGATTAATTATTTCTTCATACTTAGAAAACATTTCTACTTGGTTGGAGAATATGTCTTGGTAGCTTGCAAGTTGTTTATTCTCTTTCATTTGTTATTTTGTTCACTACTTGGTAAGTATTTATCGAGCACTTACTCGAGGAGCCAAGGGTATTTAGAACATGTATGGGACTTGAGGATACAGAAGTGAGGAAGACAGAGTGAAAGCTTCCTACAAGATTAAAGCATTGAATGCTGCCACGAGGGCCCTCCAGCGGAGCAACAGTGGAACCAGACGTGTAGTTTATAATCTTCTTGTAGCCATATTATAACAATAAAGGGAGATGAAGCTAATGTTGACAGCACATTTTACCCCAGTAGTCATAAAAATTTATTATCTCGCATTTTATTCAAAGTATCAATGAGATAATTTGCATTCTACTTTTATATACTGTCTTTAAACTCTGGTATATATTTTGCAGTGATTGCACATGTAAATTCTGACTAGCCACATCCATATCGTCGATAGTGGGCATAGCTGCTGCCTGCCATCCTGAACAGGATGACTCCTTTAAGGTAAGCAGCTCATGCCAAACACTGTAGCAAATGGACGTTTAATAGCATTTAAAGAAATAAGGGATCGTATTTCCTTCAGCCCTTAGTTAAGTGGCCCTGGATATTTTCAATACATTCTAGTATCCCAACGGTATCCATTAGTATTAAGAAGAAATTGTTTAAATCAATGGTTCTTCATGGGGATGTTAGAATTAATTAGTACAGTGCAAAAGGCATTTCAGTTGAGGTAGTCTTGGGGAACTGATGTGTTCCTACCTCTGATGACTTCTGCTCTAGATTTTTAAAGAAAGTCTGAATTTTAGATTTTAGAGTGTAATTGAATCAGAAATAAATTTTCAGAGTCTAAATTGGGATGGCTTTAAAAAAAAAGAAATTAACATAGAAGCACATAGGATCAGTGTTAAAAATGTACACAAAAGCAAGAGAGCCTGGAGTGAGGAATGCTTTGCTTTCCAGGCACCCTCATTGCCCCTGATCCAGGGAGCTCTGAACTGCACCTATAACAGCCTGAGCGCTGCTGCACTGCAGCCCCGGAAGGCTTTCTGCGCACAGGGCTGAATAGTATCTTATATTTCAAGGTGAGTCCGGTTCCCATGGTAATATACAAGTGTGCTGCAAGTCAAGCATTTAAAAACCCTGAAATGAAGTCCAAGGAAACAGGCAAATGGAAGTCCAAATAGAAGCAAGCGACCTCACAGAGGCCAAGAGGACATGCACAGAAAGAGCACAGGCATTGAAACAAGGTGTGAAATCTTCATTTGTAGTTTTTCTTCCTGGAGGAGTTACCAAGGATTGTGGCTGCTGCATCTGCCACTCGTGGGGTGTGGGTTAACACACACACACATACATACAAAAAAAAATTAGGGGAATTTAAGTTTCTTTGCTTGTCTCCTTCTTAGTAAAATGTTCCGATTCCCATCACAAGAAGAGCGAATGTTCTCTCCTTCTCTGCTTTGACCCAGACCATGAGTATCTAGCTTGCTTGCAGTTAAAACAGCAGTTGACTTGTGTGGGCAGCCCTAAACTTATAGAGTTTCTAGGGTTCCTTCTTAGGACATCAACTGCCACACTTTTTTCCTCAATTGTGTAGCAGTTCCACACTTTGGTAGGTGGGAAGGACTCGTCCCTGGAGACTGTGAGAGGATATGTGTACAGTTTTATGAGAGTATCTTCTCTTTTATTGTTGAGTGGTGGGGGATGCACTAAAACTTGCCAGAGTAAATGTGTGTAATAAATCTGCGACGGAGAGGGGTAAGGGTCTGAAGGAAAAATGCACTGCTGCCATCATTTCAACTACGGCCATTCCCTCTAAGAAATGTGAAATCAAAAGAAGGGAAAGGCGAGCTAAAATTAACTTTAAGTCCCAGAAGCTGACAAGCAGCTACCATGATTTAGAGCCGAGTCACATCAAGTCCAGCGCTGAAATGAGAAACATGGAGGACAGGCGTTTTTATGTCGGCTGTAATTGGACAAGTGAAGAAAATGATTTGTTGAAGGTGAGATGCTAATGACAACAAGGCAATGTCAGAAGCCCCGAGCTGGAGGGAAAAGCACAGAGACAGAGCATATCGTGCCCAGCTTGAGTTTATGAGGAAAAAGATTTTGTGCCAGAGGGAGAATTTTTTGGGAGCACAAAAATGTAAATGTGGAGACTTATGTCTCTGGCTGGCTTCCTATTCGGATTGGGTGGTCTCTCCATGCAGGATAACCGTGGGCTTTCACTGAATGTACCCTCCCCCCCCCCCCCAGCCCCCACCCCGCAGCCTGCACTGCTGTTCCAGGTGGTATTTTAAAACTTCCTGTTTTCAATTATGGTAGCATACGTAAGTGCTGCTGGATTGGAGAGAACTCTGTGCTTGAAAAAGAACCAATTTGTTGTAGTGGCATTTTTTTTTTTTAGTCATCATTTGGTCACATTGTATTCCTCATCCTTCCAGATGGCCTCCAGTTCTGGACCTCCATGGTTAACACAATGTATCCCACCCCATTCACATCTGCCTAGGCAGCCAACCCCTCCATCTCTCAGGGTTCATTTCCTCTGTTACCTAACCTTGGGGATGAAGTACTATTTTTTTTCCTCTTTGGATTGATTCTTTTGTCAAAATAATGGCCAAAGAGCTTTTATTTATTTATTTGAGAGACTGTGAGAACACAAAGTTGGGAGGCTAGAAGGCTTTGTAGGGGTGGGGTTGAGGGTGTGTGTGTGTGTGGGGGGGAAGAATATGTTCAAAGTAATTGTATGAAGTTCTCAAATAAATAAGACACAAAAAATTCCTTAAAAAATCAAATAACGAGAGAATAGAAAAACCTGATATTTATTTATATATATATATATAAAATGTTGAATATCTCTCCCTACAAAGACCCATGTGTTGAAGGCTGGTTCCTGACTGGCACGGTTGACAGGGGGTAGAACTTGAAGAGGTGGATATGTTAAGAGGAGGCCATACCCACTAATGGGGTTAGTGACACCCTGCCTTGGTGTTTTCCTTTCTTGCATCCCAGGCAAGAGGTGAGTGCACACTCCTGCCGTGAGATGCTGCACAGCCCCATGACCACAGGCCTAAAAGCCATAGATCTGCTCAGTCAGGGACTAGAATCGCTAGAGCGAATAAGTGAAATGGTTGCTGTGTAGAATTTAGTTACCTTGTGCATCTATGTTTTATTTTTAACTATTCATTTTATATTTTAATTATGTGTATATGTGCATATAATTATTCTAGAGACCAAACTCCCATCCCCTGCAAGCAGAGTAAGTGATTAAGATCACTGCAACATCTTTCCAGTCCTTACATGGTTGTTATGGTGATTCAAAG
Organism: Peromyscus californicus insignis; assembly: GCF_007827085.1. Lineage (NCBI taxonomy): Eukaryota > Metazoa > Chordata > Mammalia > Rodentia > Cricetidae > Peromyscus > Peromyscus californicus. The sequence continues at coordinate 58,471,209 of NW_026294617.1, read as the reverse complement.
CCGATACCTGACACTAAATTTAAAAAAAAAATGTTTATTTTGTGAGAATTTCATATATAAGTATAATTATATATATTTATAACTTATATTCTATTTTAATTATATAATTTATAACTATATAGTGATACCTATGTAATATAATCATATCTCTCCTTTCCCCACTCTCTTCCCCAACTCCTCCCCAAACCCACCTCCTCACATTTCACTTTCCAACTTTATGTCCTCCTCGTCTTCAGTTCTTTTTCGGTAACCCACTGAGTCTAGTGCTGCCCATACACACACACACACCCACACACACACACACACGGGTGGAGGTCCATAGACTGGAGCATGGGCAACCTACCCAGGGCCTCACACATGAAGGTAACTGACTCCCGGCCCCCCCCAGCAACCGTTCATTGTTTCTAGCTCCTCAGCTAGGGTGGGCCCTCATGAGCCCCACCTCCTTCCATGTTGGGATGTTAACTGTCGTGATCTTGCGTAGATCTTACCCGTCAGTGTTGTGCAGTGGGCCTGTCTTGTCCAGAAGACATTGTTTCTCAGCAATCCTCCCTAACCTCTGCCTCTTATTGTGGGGTCCGAGGAAATGCTGAAGCAAGACCCCAGACTCAGATAGCTTGCAAGAACAAAGAGCATCTCTCATACCAGCATGCATGTGGGGTTGTTCACCTGTGCAAAATGGTAACCATCCCGACAGGACGTGCAGGCTCCTTTTAAGCACAGCTAAGGAGAAGTTTCAGGGCCACCAGCTACATAACTGGTTAAGCAAGCAGCAGTTACATTAATATATTTCTAACTGGCTGAGGTTTAGTTTTATCATTTTTGGACACATCCGCACAAGCTTGGATGTGACTCAGAAGGGGCTGTTGGGTTTGAGACTGACTTAGGCCCTCTGTGTTTGTTCTCCCTGGACCCTGAATGTGAGGGCCTTGTAGGTAAATGGCCCTTTGACGGGAAAGATACCTGCTTAGCCCTTCTTAGAGAGCTGCAATTTAAAATCAGTTGTAAAAAGTGGGAGAGTTTAATCCTTTCAATTACAGTCTTCTCTTACGTGGTTTTTCTTATTGGCTTCTCTTATGTGACGTTTCCTGAGCCATGGTTGGGGGAGGATGTGAAATAGATGTCCTACTTAGAGCTAAGTGCTCCACAGTCACTTTTTCTCTGCTGTTGTGGGTCTCTGCATTAACCTCTGGCCACTGCAAGAAAGAGCTTCTTGAGGTCTGAGAGCTGTACTAATCTGTAGTGTAAGGATAAGTATATAGAAGGCAGTTTGATACTATATTCATTTAGCAAAATAATAGTAATAGGTTCTCCTCCAAGACCTACAGCTTTCCCAGCCACCAACCAGTTTCTGGCCAAGTTCCCAGTATCAGGCTTGAGTCCTCTCTTGAAGAGAAAGCCTTAGATCCAATCAGAAAGCTATTAATTACCCCTATGACTTTCATGTCAGTATTATACCAGTGGGCATATTTTCCCAGACTGATCATCATTGTAGTTCACAGGGTTTACAGCTGGGTAAGACAAGATGATTGATGATTTTTTCCCGTCTTAACAGCCTGTAGAGCACCTTGCACTATTAGGAAAGCTAGCCAACAGGGAGTATGTGTCCAGGTCATCACTAACTTAATTTCTCCCTGTGATGTGACCAATGTGAGTGGTGTCTTCAGCAGTAGGGTTTTACCGTTGAGTTTTGGTAGACAACCAAGAGCAGTGGCAAGAGCCTGTATTGCTTAAACACTATCTTTATGGGCAAGTTTTCTAAGAAGCCCCTTTTAATATGTCCCACCTTGGTGTCAGACCATATTTTAAACAAGTGCTTCTATTAGAATTAAATCCTGGGAAATTTATAGTGGGGTACTGAGTAGGCCTGGATTAATTCCAGATAGACTGTAGGCAGGGCTTGCAAGTCCCTAGTGGATATTTTCTGGAGAATTATCAACAGCCCTTTCTTCTGAGGGTATAAAAGGCACTGAGTAAGAGAAGGGCTGAGAAGACATTTAAAATTCTACAGAAAGGAGTGTTTCCATGAGCAAACGCTAGCAGGTGTTCTTACAAAGCTTATTAGTTACTTTTACTTTGTTGAAACTGAATTCCTGACAGAGGCCACTGAAGGGAGGGGAGGTTTGCTTGATGCCGCAGTGTAGGGGGTAGAATTCACTGTGGTGGGGGAGGTTCAGCAGCTGGGACAGCTCAGTCTATGGAGACTGGGCTCACAGTGGCTGGTCACATTGTGGTGGTAGACAGGAAACAGTAGGCTCAGGCAGAAGAAGAGGCAGGCATAATCCTCAAAAGCCTGTTCTTGCTTATCCTCTGCCAACCATGAATCCTACCCCAAATACCCCAGAACCTTCCCAAATAGAGCCTGGGACCAAGTGTCCAAATGTATGAGCCTGGAGTGTGTATGATTTTATAATTCAAACCTCAACAGAAAGCACACTTTATATTTTGATTAACAAATAACTTTGACAGTCTATTCCAATGTGATTAGAGTGACAAAGAAACTAATTAAGAATCATAGAAATTATATGCATGTTATTTTAAGCATCTTTATTTTTGCCCTACCTAACATCCTTTCTTTTAATTAAAAAAATACTTTTGGTTTAGGTGATAAATCTCATGGTTCCAAATTCAGAGGTACAAAGGCTCTCCATGATAGATTTCTGTCTCCTCCCTCTTTCCTTTAGCTAAACAACTCCCTGTAGCAGGAATCTTAAAAGTTCTTATTAATAAAATCAAACCCGAGGCAGGTATTGGGGTGAACTGGAAGATCAGAGAACCAGAACAAGCCACAGCTACCTCACCTTGCCGGATCCTCAGCTGGTCTTGTTTCCTCAGACTGGAGGCCTCTGAGTCCTCATCCAGAATGGGTCTCAGCTGAACTGCTACTCGAAAGCCTGAACACGTAACCAGCCAAATGTTTAACCAGGCCAAATGCTTCTAGTTTCTGGTCCTCACACCTTATATACCTTTCTGCTTTCTACCACCACTCCCTGGGATTAAAGGCTCGCTTTCTGGGATTAAAGGCGTGTGTCACCATGCCTGGCCGTTTCCAATGTGGCCTTGAACTCACCGAGATCCAGAGGGATTTCTACCTCTGGAGTGCTAGGATTAAAGGTATGAGTGCTACCATTTTCTAGCCTTTGTATCTAGTGGATGTTTTGTCTCTGACCCCAGATAAGTTTATTAGGATGCACAATATTTTGGGGAACACAATACCACTACAACTCCCAATGTAATAAACCAATGCTTTTGGCATCTTGAGTGGCCTTTGTTTATTCTTGGGTGTCTTAGTCAGTTGTCAATGTATTCACAGCAGTGGTCTGGATATTTGTGGTCCCCCACTCTGCTCTCTAAGATTTACATGCTCATATCTAATTTCCACTGTGGTGGCATTTGAATACGAGGCCTTTGGGAAGGGGGTTCTACTTTGGCTTCTCTTGTGAGAAACATGACGACGACCAAATATTGTAACAAAGTCTCACAGATGAGTTCACTTTTAAACAGCAGAAGTTTATTTCTCACAGCTCTGGAGATGAAAAGTCATGTGGGGTTATGGAGAGGCCTTCTGACTTCAGAGTTCTAGAATCCTGACAAGACAAGACAGTAAGCTAACTCTTTGCCTGCCTCTTCTTTAGGAAACTCCACAAGGGACTTAATTATCTCTTGACAGAAGTTAGGGTCATCTGGAAAGAGGGAGTGTCAATTGAGTAAGTGCCTTCCTAAGATAAGCCTCTAAGACAGTCTGTGGGGATATTTTCTTGATTAATGATTGATGTGGGAGAGCCCAAGACTCTGTAGACAGGTGGTCCTGAGTTGTATAAACAGTAAGTTGAACAAGGCATGGAGAGCAAGCCTGCGAGCAGAGTTACTCTATGACTCTGCTGTTCCTGCCCGCAGGTTCCTGGTCGTGTGCCTGCCCTGGCTTCCCTCAGTGATGGACTTTAACTCAGCAGCCAAATAAACCCTTTTCTCTTTAGGTTGCATTTGGACATTGCGTTTAGCACAAGAGAAGACAAACAAGAACCCCACCTCAAAAGCCTCGTGTTCAAACGCCACCACAGTGGAAATTAGATATGAGCATGTGAATCTTAGAGAGCAGAGTGGGGGACCACAAACACCCAGACCACTGCTTTGAATATATTTGCCATCAAATTCTCTCACTTTATACAAATGTTTGCTCGACATTACTACACCTAATGGCTTTAGACTGACAGTACACACTGAAGATGAACTAATTTTAAAATGTAAAGAGTTTTTTTTCCATTCTTTAAAGAAATGGTGGCATGCTATTCTCATATATTTCTTGATATATCCAACAAATCCACATTTGTTAACATTTTAGTTGTTTTTTTCTCACTTTAAAAATGTTATAATGCATTTTTCCTAAGATGATCAAATGTATAGACTAGAGTCCTAAAAGTGGAATCTCTCCATTCTGTGTTTATTTATAAATTTCCTGCACAGAAGGTCTTGTCCTGACGTGTCCCTGCAGTATATTAACAGGCCTCAGAGTCGTGCTGCTCTGCTAACAAATTCTGCTGCCTTGCTGCTCTAGCACTTCTGTTATGAGTGAATTTGAGCCTCATTTCCGTCAGCTAACATCTATCTTTTTATGTAGACAATGTGCTGGTAATTCTCTGCTGTTTTCTGAATGTGTTATTAGACTTTCCAAACTGATTCGTAGATGCTCTTTATATATTGTGAAAACGGTCAGTTTACGCCACGTGACAGCGGCGAGGGAAGACTTGTCATGAAAATGGCCCTGAGAGGATGGGAACTGAGAGGGGATCAAGGTGGAGGCAGAGACCAACCACCAGCACGTGCAAGGTGCCCAAGTCACCAGGGAATCTACTGCTGCGTCTACGGCCTGTGAGCATCACTCTCCATCTACAGTTCCTTTGGACATGATCACGCACTAGGGATAACCTAGAACACTTCTAAGTGGCCAGCCTTGGACTTGTCAGTCATCCTCGATCCCACCTGTCCTTAGACCTGTATCTTCCTGGACTGTTTTCCTCGGTTCTCTAGTCTGCACGGTGGGGCTGTCCAGCCGCCAATTGTGTCATCTGTCTACCAGTTCCTGTTTATAAGTTTACATCTCTTCCACCGGTTTTCTTCCTCTGGCAAGCTCGGACTGACACGTCCATTAAGTGGGAGCTCGACTCTTTACAGCATGGCTGTATCTCCAGATTTCTTGTATTTTACCTTTGCTTGGTGAATATTGCCAGACAGTAATTAAGGCTATGTGTATAGTTACATTTATCCATGTATTTTTTTTTTTTGTTTTATTTTGTTTTGAGAAAATGTCTCACCATATAATTTAAGCCTCCCTTGAACTTGCTATGTGGGCCACACTGACTTCCTGCTTGTGATTTTCCTGCTGCAGCCCCCCAGACTGGCATTATATGTGTACATTACCATGCATGGCAAACATTTATTCATATTCTGTGTTTAATTTCTGAATGACTTTTTTTTTTTTTTTTTATACTTGAGATGGAACCCAGGACCTTCCTTGCCCATATTGAACACGTGCTCTACCACCGAGTTGCACCCAGCTCAACATTCTGAATTTTTTTTAATAAGAAAAAGGCCTTTCTCTTTTGGAATGATGACAAATTCTAAAGATGTTTTATAGCATCTTAGTAGTTTATTTCTCCAATCAAAATCACACAAACAAACCTCTAATTATACCAAAGGTGGCCCAGGTATAAATATCAACAAATTCAGATCTATTTGGACTAGACATGATTAAAAGAGATGTTCATGCTTAGTTCTATGAAGGTTTCTCCTTTAATCTGGCTTCAGAGGTCATCTGTGGTGAGCTGGGTCCTGCCCTCTCCAACTTCCTTGTCCACTGCTCTTGGAGTGGGAAGCCTCTGAAGTTGATAAAGATGTTATATAGGTATAATTGAGGATAATGTCTCCCTCCTGCCTACGAATATTACTAAAATGAGAACTTAATATTAGTTTGTGCAGTGCTGTAGAAAGCAATTGGAGGCACATATACTGGAATAGATCTGATATCATTAACTTTAAGGTTAAATGCCTTCTCAGTGAGCTACCTGCACAAGTAAATTAAATCAAACGTTTAATGTTAGCGATGCAGGTTACTTCATTTATGAAGGTTAAATAGCTGAATTTCAATTTAATTTTTTTTTTTTTAGCTCTGCAATGGAGGAAGAATTCCTGCTGTAAATACCCTTCTAAATTGCTAAAGGAAAACATCTATGAATATTAATGATTTGTTTTCTCACCTTTTCAATGTGGTAATGAAATGATGACAGGTGGCAAGCACTATAAATTAACTACTTGAGTGTTAAAACATGTAAAACAAAAATGAATATGAGAATAGCATTAATTGACGCAAAGAATCCTAAATGGATTGCCCATTGGCAATCACTGAGATTTGCATTGTTGGGATATACATCACCATTTCAATCTAGTGAAAACTAGATCGCACAGAGGAGATGTCTGTCTGGGCTCAGTCTTGCATGGGCTCAGTCCATGCTTCATCATTGTTTGCTGTATTAACTGTGCTGAAGCTGAATGTCATGATGGTGAGAGGGAGGCAGGGCACAGGTGCTTAGCTTATGGTTGCTAGGGGATGGGGCTGGGGTGGAGCTAAGTTTCCTATAGCCTCTTGTGCCTTGATGACCCGACTTCTTTCCTCTAGGCCACACCTTCTAAAGATCTTCCAACTCCAATGGGTAGAAGTCAAATCTTCAACACATGAACTTCAGAGAAAATTTAAGATTGAAACCATAACAGCTAAAATACATGAAAAAGATGGGCCAGAGAGATGGCTCTGTGCCATCTTTGCAAATCCTGGTGACCTGAGCTTGCCCTCAACCCACATGGTGGAAGGAACAACAAAAACAAAAACAAAAATGGACTTGGGTAAGTTGTCCTTTGACTTGTACAAGTGTGAATACTGCTCAAGGACACACAGACACACACACACACCATTTTTTCAAACATTAAAGATTTTCAGAGATAAGTATATTTAAATTTCAATCAGTGTTAAATATTTACATCAGTTATCAGCTGCGGTTATTTAGTCATTACTAAGACTGCCATGCTCACATGATAACTCCAAGGTTGTACTTTTCTTTTTAAGAAAGTTTTTTGGGCTGGAGAGATGACTCAACTGTTAAGCACATTTGTTGGAGGCTGGGTTGATAACTCCATGGTTAAGAACACTGGCTGCTCTTCCAGAGCACCTCAGTTCAATTCCCAGCACCCACATGGTGGCTCACAACGATCTATCTTTCAGTCCCAAGCAATCTGTTGCTCATTTCTAGCTTTGGAAGGCACTGAACACATGTGGTCCATAGATATATAGGCAAAACACCCATATACATAAAATAATAATTGTGATTAAGTTAAGAAAAGAGCACTTGTTGCCTTTGCAGACTACCTGGGTTTGGTCCTAGAACCCACATGGTGGTTCACAACTATCTGTAACTCCTATTCAAGGGGATTTGATATCTTCTTCTGATCTCCATAGGTGCCAGCCATATACATACACACAAGTAAACATAAATAGCACTTCAAATAAGTTTTTATTAGCATATATTAATTATACAACATAGGCTTGATTGTATTATTATTATGTGTGTATGTGATGTAGTATGATCATAGTGACAGGCCCCATTGTCTTCTCATTTTCCTCCCACTCTTCCTCTTCTTTTCAATTGGTCCCAATTCTACATTTATGTCCTTTTTGTGGTTGACTAAAGGAGTTTAATTAAGGTTGCTTGGAGGAGAATGGGTAAGAGGTTATTTAGAGGTGGAGTGTTTACTCCATTGAAGAACATGTCTTTTCTTCCAGCAACCATTGTCTATAGACCCTTAGGGAGGGGTGAAGGCCTAGGAGGACCTCCTCCTAACAACCAGTGCTGTACATAGATATGCAGGGAAGGGTGAGCCTGGTAACCCCCTCTACCTTTCTGACAAAAGGTTCACAGGTCCAGTCTTGTGCAGATCTTGAGCAAGTGACCCCAGCTATTGAGAGCTCAAGGCTGCAGGAGTCATGCCAGACCCAGAGGACGGCATTTCACAACAAGGGACTCTCCTCCAGCTCTTACAGTCTTCCTATTCCATCTCTTCAGTTTTTACCTTAGCTACGGAGGGAGTGACATAGGTGTCTTATGGCTGAACATTCAGTTCAATAGTCAATTATTCTCAGCTTTTTGACAAGTCACAACTCCCCTAACAGTATTTACCACCAATGCCAAAAGCAAGATTCTCTGAATAAAGTGAAAAGCAGCACCAATCTATGAGTAAAACCATAAATATATAGAAGGCACTTTGACAGGAATACCATGTCCATTAAGCAATATAATAGTAGTAACTTCCCCTCATCAGATTTACTATACTAGATATGAATTCTCTCCTGTGGAGTGGTATAGCTGGAGTTTTCTCCAGTCCTGCCTAGCTCCACGGACCCCACAATCACTTATAAAACAATCACTCAGAAGCTCATATTAATTAAACTGCTTGGCCATTAGCTCAAGCCTACCTACCATTGTCTAGCTCTTACACTTAAACTCAGCCCTTTCTGTTAGTCTGTATGTCGCCACGTGTTCCATGGCTTTACCTGTTGCCTTTACATGGTGCTCCCTGGATGGCAGTCTGGTGTCTCCTCACTCAGGCTTCCACCTCCTAGCATTCTCTTCTTTGCTTGTCCCACCTATCCTATACTTCCTGCCTGGCTACTGGCCAATCAGCATTTTATTTATCAGTCAATCATAGCAACATATATTCACAGCATACAGGACATCCCACAGCAGAGTGGGCTTCAAATTCAACCAGAAAGTGCTTGGTTTACCCCCAAACTAGTCATGCCACTATTGTACCAGTGGACATATCTTGCCTGGTAGGTTCATAGTTCATAGTATATCACTTAGGGTACACGGTTGGGTAAGAATGTCAACAGTTACTGTGAAGCAGTTGAATAGCACGTCTGGCACCATGAAAGCGACCCAACAGGGAGAACGTACTCAGCTCAGTTCTAGCTTGGTTTCTTTAAGTCATGCAGCTAAAGTATGTGGTGTGATCAGTACTACAGTCTAACCATCTAGTACTAGACAACAGAATTGCCAGGTTTATAGAGCAGGATTAGATCTAACATCAGACTTCCTGGAACCCAGCAATGTCTTTCTGGCAAATATCTTCTGAATCAGCACAAAATATAAAATCTCATAATCCACTACATCAGCGCAGATGTATGATCTGCCTGTGTGAAATGTTGGTGGATTAATGAGAATGCTTGCCTGGTGTGGGTATCTCAATGGACACCTATGTGAGGATAGAACTCTCATTCCTAAAGAGCCCCTATTGGACAACTCTAGATTAAAAAGAGCAGAAATGCATATTGTTCTTAGCTATTGCTGTTTAAGAGGCATGTGGGTAAACACAAGCAGGAAATAACATCCACAGCTCTATAGATTGAATCATTTTCTAGACAAATTAAAAATGATACAAACCCTCTCCAGCTTCCAGATGACAAGAGAAACAAGGAGAGAAGGGGATCTGAGATGGGGCCACCTTCGTAGTTCTGGTGGGGAATAGGTTGGAGTAAAGCAGTAGAGAGAGAGAGAAGCAGAGAGTCAACTCAAGTCTGCTAAGCACGAGTGTGTGCTTATGTTCAGGTTTCTCATTGATGCTAGAAGGAACTGGAAGGTAGTCTTTGTGGCTTATTGAAAAAAGTTAGCATCATCTGTGTCTAGCACTTGGTAAATAATGACTTATGAGCTCCCCATGAGCATTGGGCGCAGCACCGGAAACTTAAGTACAGTATTTTTCACTCATGAGTCATAGTAATTACCTTTGTAGTGTGAGGTCTGTGCTGTATGATTTCACCCGTAACTGTGGGCTCTGCATTTTGGAGTCATTCTGCATTGTAGAGGAGGACTGGAGAGGCAGAGAAGGCAGACAGGACTAGTTGTGCAGTGGTGGCATGGTGGCTACTTTTTGTCAACTTGACACAAACTAGTATCACCTGGGAAGAGGGAACCTAAAACTATCTCCATTAGATTGGCCTAGAAGTATGTCTGTGGGGGCATCTTCTTGATTAATGACTGATAAGGAAGGGCCAAGATCATTAGGGTGCCAAACCCGGGCAGGTAGTCTCAAGGGTATAGAAAATGTAAGCTGAGAAAGCTATGACAAGCAAGCCCGTAAGCAGCTATCCTCCATGGTCTGCGCTCCAGTTCCTGCATTCAGGTTCTTGCTTTGAGTTCCTATCCTGTCTTTCCTTCAACATGGACTGTAACCTGTAGGCTAAAATAAACCTTGTTTTCCCCAAGTTGCTTTTGGCCCCTAGCAACAGAAGGAAACTAGAACAGGTGGAAACAACACAGAACGTGTAATCATCTGATTTAATAGTGCATAGGTTGAACTGTGCTCCATAAAAGTGAAAGTTACCTTGTGGGAAAAGCTAGGACTCATCTCTGGCACAGGTGTATCTTCGTCCTTGACATCCCTTGCACACAGCTGTTAGCCTCGGATATGGACTTTCCTGCTAGTGTAGTCTGCCTGTACAGCCTAACTTCCTAGAAGTGAGCAAAACATTTAATTCCTTTTCTTTGACCTCTTCAGGGAAAAGTCTCCTGAATAATGAGTCACAGTCCTTACAAGGTTCAACTCAACCAGCTTTAAAAATAATAGGCCTGAGCAAGGACTTACTGTTCGAAGAGAGAGGTGGAGTGGAGTGAAGTTTCTACATTAAAACAGGGTCAAACTTTCACCGCCATCTTGAATTCAATGGTTAATCCACTATTAACATTCTGTAGTCATTTAAAATTACACATATACTTTACTGCCATATGTAAAATAAGCATATAAATAACTTCTAATGTGTGCAAAAACCTTTTATTAAATTATCTGATGACAGGAACAAGTTTTCTCGAAAGGGCAAAGGAGTCGGAGGAGTTTTATGTGACTTAATCAGCCAGGTTCTAGATGTGATTTTACAGATGCATTTCATTATCCAGCTGAGTCTGATTCTGCATTCCCCACTTGATCTAGGAGATGAAAAAGAGGTATTCCTTCCTACCACAGTGTGGAGGGTGTAAAAGCTTAATTCCTTATAATTTCATTCTTCAGGATTTTTAAGCCTCATCAATGGGAAAAATTAGTGCTAGAGTTCAGAGGGAAAAATCTTTGAGGGTGGAATAAAGGATGTCAATTGTACTCAGAGTATGGTCATTGACTTTAGGCACACCCAAGCTCTCAGTATTTCTGATGAAATTTCTATGACTGAGTACAAGATTTGCCCAGAGTTAGTCTTTGGCAATATGATCTGCATATGCAGTTTAGATGTTTGTGTTTGATTTGTGATGGCTTAAATTAGAAAAAATATCACTATTCTCAGAGAATTAATCTCTATGTCCAGGCCATGGGTTTGGGCTATAGAAAGCATTTCAATGTTTATGTGGTTGCTTTCATTTGCAAATGTGACATAGGTCAGTGGAACATGGCAAAGAAAAGTGGTCCACTCACATTTACTCTTAGAAAAAACATTAGCTTGCAGAGAGGAAAACTGGAGGGCAGGATGCTGGAGAAGTGGTTTGAGTAAGAATACTTGCTGCACAATCACGAGGGGCAGAGTTTGGATCCCAGCATCCATGTAACAAGTCAGATGTCCTGTGAATGCCTGTAACTCCAACTCCAAGGGATCCACTACCCTTTGCTGTCCTCCATGTTCATATAGGAGCTTGCAGCTCACTCTCATACATGCATACTCTGACATGGGCATCCATACATATAAATAAATAAAGAAAATTTAAAATCCTGGAGGGAAATAACTTTGCTTTCTGACTGCATTTGAGAGGTCTTTGATCTAGGGTTTCATGGGATTTGATTATACTAATTTCTTTTGTAATATTCCTCCTTTGTGATTGAGCTATTTTGGTGGCATTCTGATCCTTACAACCAAAATAAACTGAGCCACATAAATGAATGGTGACGATGTGCACAAGCAGCCTTCTTAGTCTCCTTCATTTCCTACTGATCCAGGTCCCACATCCAAGGCAAGAGACCTGGATGTGTCTCTGGGTCATTTCAAGAAGACCTCTGATAGTTCTGAATCCAATCTTGCCATACCAGGGTTCCTGTGATGAAAGCCTTACAGAAAAGTGGTGTCCCAGCGGATTTCCAAAGAGGAATGCTTGGTCCAGAGGGACTTTAGGACATGTTACCCAACAAATATCACCTTGGCATTGAGAAAAGAGAACATGAGAAACAGAAAGAAGTTCTGCCCCCCCTGCCCCTACCATCCCCTGAAGCAGATCATAAAAATTTTAAGCCTAAAATACTAAATTAGCACAGCCAAGAAAGATCTACTACCTGCATCAGGCATGAACACAGAAGATCTCTGCAAAGCAATGTTTGTCCCTCCATACCCCTAGAATGAGGAAAGTATGGAGTTTATTCAGGAAGCCTATGGGTTCAGACAGTAAAACATTTTAGGGACAGCTGCCTTTCTGAGCGTACTCAGTTTGTGACCATCATTTAAACAAAAGGAAGACATGTTTTGAGTATACTTAGCTCTAAGTGGCCAGGAATACTCCTGGGAAAGCTCAACTCATGTCATCAAGTTTTAGCTGAAAATAAAGGAAAGGACACTAGTTTGCTCCTAAAGGGTGCCTGCCTTACTGGGTAAGTAACATGTCCTCCAAAACAGATTATAAATGTTCATTCTAGGGAGAGCATCTCTGGTCATGCAGGAAAGGAGTGTCTTCATCTTCAAAGACACAGAGGCACCAAGAAGAATCTGAACTAACAAGCCTTGCAAACTCCTCCCCCTTGTTCAGTAAGGCCTGTGATACCCACGAAGGGCTCACGGCATGATGCACACAGTAGAGAGTACTACACAGGGTTTCTTTTTTCATGATTTATTTATGTATTTTCATGTGCCTTGGTATGGCATGAGGGTGTTGGAAGCCCTGAAACTGGAGTTATAGACTGTTGTTGTGAGCTGCCATGTAGCTGCCACTGGGGCCCTCTGGAAGATCAGCCAGTGCTCTTAGCCACTGAGCCATCTCTCCTGCACCCTTCCAGGGTTTTGTAAAAACAAGTTGTATTTGATTGAAGGTGACTGACAAGGATATGTGAGTCTTTTTCAGTTTGTCTCCCATATTGGTAGGTTGGGAAGAAGTCACAGGGAGAGGTGAGAAGAAGCTTGAGTGGCGAGGAGGTGGAGTTTTGGGTTGTTTTATGTGCAGATGTTGGTGGTCTTTATGCCTCTCTGCGGGTTTCTTTTGGGGTGGATTATGATGTTCTGCTGTTCTGTGTGGGAGAAACTTGATTGTGACATTGCAATGTCGTTTACAGGTGTCAGGGGCAGGTTTCTGAATGCCTTGTCTTGCAAAGCTACTGTCAAACCATTTAAGAACCATTTTCTGAAAATACTTAAGCAGTTTGCTGCTTAAGGAATCTGTGTCTCTGTGTGCCCTAGCTTTAACATTTTTTCTCTGATTCTTCAGATCTTTATTTTCTTTTCTTTTTTTTTATATTTATTTTAATTTATTTTGCAATACAATTCAGTTCTACATATCAGCCATGGATTCCCTTGTTCTCCCCCCTCCCGTCCCCCTCACCTTCCCCCCAACCCCCCCCCCCCCCCCCCATTCCCATCTCCTCCAGGGCAAAGCCTTCCCCACAGACTGAGGTCAACCTGGTAGACTCAGTCCAGGTAGGTCTAGTCCCCTCCTCCCAGGCCGAACCAAACAATCCTGCATAGGCCCCAGGTTTCAAACAGCCAACTCATGCAATGAGCACAAGATCTGGTCCCACTGCCTGGATGCCTCCCAAACAGATCAAGCCAATCAACTGTCTCACCCATTCGGAGGGCCTGATCCAGTGGGGCCCCCTCAGGCATTGGTTCATAGTTCATGTGTTTCCATTCATTTGGCTATTTGTCCCTGTGCTTTATCCAACCTTGGTCTCAACAATTCTCGCTCATATAAACCCTCCTCATTCTCGCTAATTGGACTCCCAGAGATCCACCCGGGGCCTAGTCATGGATCTCTGCATCCAGATCCCTCAGTAGTTGGATGAGGTTTCTAGCACAACAATTAGGGTGTTTGGCCATCCCATCACCAGAGTAGGTCAGTTCAGGCTGTCTCTCGACCATTGCCAGCAGTCTGTTGTGTGGGTATCTTTGTGGATTTCTGTGGGCCTCTCTAGCACCTTGCTTCTTCCTATTCTCATGTGGTCTTCATTTACCAAGGTCTCCTATTCCTTGTTCTCCCTCTCTGTTGTTGGATCTTTATTTTCTTAAGAAGACTCCCAAGTCAGATAAAACACATCAAATAAGTTATTCTTCTTCTCTCTGTTTAATCTGTCTTTTGACATATAATCTCAGATATGAACCTAGCTATGGATGAAAAAAGAAATAAAGAGACATTTACATGCTTAATCCTTTTTCCTTTTCATTTTTTACTAATTAAATTTGTTTTTAGATATATGTACCACACACTCTCACCTACTACTTTCTTATCATTTCTGTCAACTCCTCCTCCCTCACACAAATCTCTCCCTCATTTTTGTAACCATTTGTTTTGTTTCGTGACCCACTGAGGTTAACCAGGGCTGTCTATGTGGCCACGGAGTCCAGCAGGCTCAGCAGTGGGTATATAACAACAGTGGTTCTGCCTTTCCCAGAGCCTTTCAATAGTCAATAGTTCAGAGTCAATAGCTCACATTAAATGACACCCCTAGTCCCATGACAGCTGATGACAATTGCCATGAAGATGATTAGAAAAAAAATCATGAAAGAAGGGAAAATAAGGCCAGTGAAATGATTCGGTGGGCAAAAGTGCCTGCTGTCAACACTGATGACCTAAGTCCAATTTCTGGAGTCCATATGGAGAAAGGAGAGATGTGATTCCTACTAGTCATCCTCTGAACCCTGAGCATACTGTCTTGTATATGCCTTGTCTCCCTAATACACACACACACACACACACACACACACACACACACACACACACACACACACCCCATAATGTTGAAAAGTCATGGCATGTGGGATCCCCTAAAATATCTACCTATTCCCAGAAAAGACCCTCTCCCTCCACTGTTAGTCTATCCCTTCCTCCAAAACTGAGAAGTGTATTAGTTAGTTAATCTCCTGCTTTTCTTCTTGGCCAAGAATAAAGTCTTCTTCCCTGTTTATTGGCTACTGGGTGGCTGTTGTTGATTTCACAATTCCAAGATAGAAAGGGGCTCAGTTTGGAAGTGGTTTCACGTTTATTTTGGGTGGCATAAGAAGTAGAGAGAAATCTGCTATCAAAGAATAAGCCACACAGCAAGGTAGAAATCATAGGCATGAGTTAGAAAGGTTAGGAACCTATTTAACAGAACCTGATAGAAAACTTTCTAATCATCTCCAAATTAGTTTTTGAAGATTTACTTTTTATTTATCTGTGTGGTGGTTTGAATGAAAAAGGCCCCCATAGGCTCATATATTTGAATGCTTGGTCCTTAGTTGGTGGAAATACTTGGGAATGATCAGGAGGTGTGGCCTCACTGGAGAAGTTGTGTCACTTGGTAGTAGGCTTTGAGGTTTCAAAAAAAAAATCAGGATGTAAGCTTTTAGCTACTGCTTCAGTGCTATGCCTGCCTGCCTGCCTCTCTGTTGTCATGTTCTCCAGTATGATGAGCACATATGACATTATGGTGATGATCATAACTGTCTGGAATCATGAGCCCCGAGTTAATTGCTTTCTTGTACAAGTTGCCCTGGTCATGGTGTCTTATTACAGTAATCTAAAAGTAGCTAAGCCAGAATATATGTGTGTGTGTGTATCTATTTGCATGTGTGTGCAAGTGCATGTGGGTACTCATGGAGGCCAGAAGAGGGCATTGGATCCTCAGGATCTGGAGTTACAGTAGTTGTAAGCTGCCTGATATGGTGTTGGGAACCAAATTCTAGTGATTTGGAAGAACAGCAAGTGCTTGTAACCTCTGAGCCATCTCTCCAGTCTCCAAATTAATTTTTTGAATGAAATTAGAACATGTCAAAATGTCAAGTGAGCTAAACTGCACTACTAAATCTTTTTAGGATCTTTATTTTTGTATGTTATCCAAAACCTGAATTTGGTTAGGCTTTTTCAGGTAAGAAAAGTCTGAGATGCAGCCTTCCTTCTTATGGGGCTGTGGCAATACATATATGTGTGTGTGTGTGTGTGTGTGTGTGTGTGTGTGTGTGTGTGTATTCTATTATCCCCTTCAAATGAGGCTAAAGCAAATTTATTAATTTTTAATCTGAAAACACCTTAATTAATTCAGGATGTGAAAGGTTAGTTTGAAACTAAGGTATGCTACAAAGGGGATGGCAGGCACCCTGGTGTGCAGCAGATTGCCTCTGATCTTTTGCAATCCAAGTGAGAGGTTGTTGTTCTGTTATGGATGAAACGGCTCATTATTTCAAAGATAATTGCTCAGATGCCATACCAGTGAGGTCACACTGAACAGAGCTGTGGTTTCTGAATCAAAGCCTTGAGCTAATTAACAGTTAAAGGGATAGGGAAGCATTTTTAAAGTCATATAGAGAGCAATCCACAAACACTCCCTTGAGCCAAAGGATTTAACGACTTATTTGAGGTAGGACGGTGTTTGCAAAATTGGAAAAATTAGGAGGAAACGATGACTCACTTTTCCTTTCTACTATATAGTCACATGCTTTCTGTATTACTCAAATTTTGTTTGATGTCTCTTCTGATGATATCAGACTGAAGGAATCTTCCATCTCACTGACAAAAGAAGTAAAAGCAGATGTACAGCATGAACTTATAGGCTAATCTTTTAATTGAAAGGGAAAAGAGTTTGGATAGCATTTCAGATGGCTGTCCTTGGCTGGGAAGATACTGTTTGGTGTCTACCTGGAGTGGTCTGATGTCTGGTAAGTTTTTCCCAGGCAAGACAATTACACTTGACAAATCTCTTTATCATGGTTTTCACATATCAGATACAGGTCAGTGCTCAGTTGCTCATGGGAGATGTTGTGGCACAATCCCGCACCTAGTGGCTTTTGCTGCTGTTGTTCTTTATTTGTTTGGTTATTTTTTTCCCCCTCGATGTGATAAGAGACAAGGGACAGGCACATTTCTTCACAAGGCAGGAGAGAGACTCTTGGGAAACAGATTGTGCATGGGGGCTTGAAAACCTATGTATGCCTCCTATTCCTAGGAGGGTCCCCATTCCTCCTCAAGATGTGTAAATCATCCTGTTGACGTGTAAAGGAAGATGTGCAGCATGATGATGACTAGCAGTACTTCAATACCTTTCGATCTGTTTTAGATTTTTTAACCTTGGTCCTTAGGTTTCAAGTTTTGGATATAATTGAAACCTTGGAGCCCTAGGGATTGGACTCCTCTAGGAAGTGCACTTACAGTAGAGTGGTATAGTGTGCTAAGGTGGGAAGAGGGACACACAACGTGACCTGGCCTCTTTGTTCTGTTTCCCACTCTTCCAAGGGAATGCTATGCTTGCTTGGGTTTCTGAATTGCAGTATTTCATAATGGCTCTGCAGGTATTGCTCTTGAAACTCAAGCCGAATGTTATTGTAAGCCCCAAGGTCTTTCGCTATCAGAAAAACAATTAACATTTCCCGTCAAAACTAAGGATGGATTGCATGCTTTGTGCGAAGATCAAGGCTGGCCATTGCGGTGTTTCTTCGTTTATTTTTGTCCTGTTTCATCTTTGCAGATGTTTGTGGTATGAAGCACAGTGGAAAAAATAAGGTGAAAATGTCAGCATTTGCAGATGGATGTAGGGAAGGCAAGTTGTAATCTGCTTAGTGTGAAACATGTAACACACCTGAACACCAAGCGAAGGGAGCTGGTTCAGAACCGGCACGGTGACAGGACAGGCTCCTTTTGGTTTGGAACCATCTTGAGGATGCAACTGGCTTACAGCTGTTTACATTTTCCCTTTGTAAATTAAGGTTAGAGAGTTACAGCTGGGGCAGTGGGGGATTTTGGTAGTGACTTATAAGCAGATTGGGACTGGTTATTAAAAATTCATTGCTTATTTAGCTGTCAGTCACATGCGCATGTCTTTTAAGAGTTTCCTGACGATAGACTCTACTAACAGGACACAGGATTAGTGCACTACTCCATTCTCCTGTCCATAGTGACTGACTCAGGGGTACACCAGGCTGGCTTTGTGCTATTTATTTTGGGTGGAAGAGTAGGGGACTTTTCACCTTCTTCCTCCTGGAGCCGGAAGCCTTTGCCTGCAGACTGCCTCCAGCAATGCCATGCATCACAGGAGGAAAGCCCGAGAGAGTGATGCTGACGCTCAGGGGTCAGGCAAACCAGAGACTCTTTTAAGTTCCCAGCTTAGTAGCTTGGCTCCTCATGGGCAGGAGGCAGGCTTGGGTGCCAGCAGCACTTCAGTTCCACATCCAGCACAGGAGCTTTCTAGCACCTGCCCACTCCTCAACAGGCTTCTCTTGGGCTCCAGTCGTTGACAGTGTACTGAGGCATTGCACCAGGTGTGCTATTTCAGCAAGAAAACAGAGCCTATTTGAAGGAAAGTCTTCAGCTTCCTGCTACTTGTCTGTATGTGTAACTGTGTGCAGAGGATTCTCTTGAGACAGAAGTGTTGTCTCAAAGCTCATGGCCATCGTCTCATCAGGAGACATTCTTAAA
The DNA here is from genome assembly GCF_007827085.1 of Peromyscus californicus insignis. NCBI lineage: Eukaryota > Metazoa > Chordata > Mammalia > Rodentia > Cricetidae > Peromyscus > Peromyscus californicus. The sequence goes on along the minus strand of NW_026294617.1, from coordinate 58,452,544 downwards.
TTTCTTGGGTGTGCAGGGTACCTTTCCTCAACCCATCTCTCTTTCCTCCTTTAGGCTTCATGTCAGCTGCCCAGGGAAGCCTGACCATTGAATTTATATGCTTCCTCCCATCTTATCCTCCCACTACAATGAGTTTGATCTTTCATAACACTCAATTCCACATGAAGATGCCTTTGTCATTAGCAAACATGTTTGTGGTCCCTATTACAGTATAAAGCCCATAGGAACAGAAGCTACACCTATCAGCTATTCAACTCTTTTCTTGTGTCTTAGTCTTTTTGTTTTTGTTTTTCCATTTTTCTTGCTCTGTTCTATTCTTTTCTGAGCATCTCAATATATTGCCCAGTGTGTTCCTGAGATTCTGAGCTGAAATAATCCTCTTCCTGTAGTCTCCAGGGTAGCTTGAAACATACACGCATGCACTCCTTCTGCTCTCCTCTCCTCTCCTCACCAGTATGACCTTCTACCTAGTAATTATGGTTACTAACTAATTCATTAACACTGGAAAACGAAAGGAAAAAAGAATCTACTCATGGGACGGATGCGCTTGGTCAATCACTGAATCCTCGTTTCTTCTATCTTCCTTGACAGTAAGACCTGTGAAATTTCCCAGATGTTGGGCAGCTGTTTGCTCAGGGCTCAGGGAGGAAGTATTTTGTTGATCCGTCATCACTCTGTTGAACACTGTGGCCCAGAAGCCCTGTCCTCTTTGCTGAGGTTTTATTTATGCTGGGTTTGTTTCTTTTTCAAGAAAAAAGGGTCAGGGAATGAGATTCCTGTCTTGGGGCCTTCAGAGGTTATTGACAGAGGATGCGATTCTAGAGTTACCTGGAGTCTTTGAGGTAGACAGCAACAAGGCTGAGAGGAACAGAACAAAAGCGTTCACAGAGTCCTCCAACTACCCAGCTGTGGAAACGTTCTCATTTCAGCTTCGGGTCTCATGGACTGAATCAGGTCTTCTATCTCTTGATGTCCAACTGCTACTCATACAAAAGAATTCTAAAAGGGCTGGGATAGTGAGTGCATGCAATCTGTCTAGTCCTGGGAATTTAAAGTTATGCTCCATTAGAAATAGATAATTGGAAATAAAGTCATGACAACGACTAGATGTTAATGAGATGTTTACTTGCTTTTGACTGAACTGAGAAAAATATTCCTTCATGATAATGGGGTAAGGAGTTCTGAACACTGCGGTAGACAAGATGCATCAGGAAGGATTTCAATTTAAGATAATGTTTTTCTCACCTATTTCATTTAGTGATACAAAATGAATGCCTACTGCTTGAGCACTAGAGAATTGAAATAGCTGTTGTAATAGCTCTAAAGCTGAGATATCTTCAAAAAAGAATCTCTTTTAAACAATTACATCTAATTATACTTAAGAAATAAAAAGAGTCAGTATTTATGAATCAATAAGTTTTCTTTCTGTTTTCCAGCTGTGTTTTCTCTCTCAGAGGTTGGCTAAATAGAAGAAAACTATTTATTATTGGATTTTAAATATTTTTATTTTTAATTAAAAAAGCTTTCATAGTATGAAAAAAATTCTTATAAACAATAGTCAACTCAGAACAATGGAGAACTGTTCTCACAGCTTAGAACATAGTCTCGTTCTTCACTTGCTCCAATTTGTGTTTATTATTCCATCTGATGTTTTATGAATTGCTTGGGTAGATGAACGGGCAGACTACGTCATCAACTGAATAAATACTAAGCACGTCTTAGTGCCAAGAATATTTTCATGAAAAAAAGCTAGGGATGGATCTGTTTTCAATGAGTTTCTGGGACAGTGGAGATGGAAGGACAGTCATTAAACAAATGTTCCCCTAAGGGAGAGAAGTGTCACGGTAGGGAAAATACTGGGTATATAAGCAGAGGAACTTGACTTTTCTTTAAGGGCTGTAGTAAGACCTCCCTAGGGACACTGCATACAAAGATCTAAGGAAAGAGGGAAATAATATTAACAACAAATTCTTTAATTTATTTTAGGTGACCAGAGGGTAGAACATCATATCCAGTGTGAGCATTTCTTATGTTTTAGCACTTGCTTCTTAAGCCATAGCTGAACACATCAGCAATATCAAATGTGTATAACTGAAGCATTCAGAAGTAAATGGTTTTATTTGAGATTAAAAGTAAATTCTACAGATAAAAATAAAATCTCAGGAAACAAATATATGAGTAACCTTTAAAATATGAAGAAATAATATAAAAAAAGGCTACATGAACTCTAATTACAATGTGAAAGTTTGAGGTTAAGCATTATTGAGAACTTCTGGGAAGTTCTTAAATGATGTCATACATTCAAATACAGATGACAAAGATCCTTTATTTGACTGAATGTTTGTTAGGCTTCTGAATTATTTTGTACAGTTGTCTGTGAACTTCTTTGTAAAATTCAATTTTAGCAAAAGTCCCTGATCAATCATTTACATATCATAAATATCTGGTCCCCTTTCTAATTGAGCTTCCCAGGTGATGATTGTCCTGTCTTCAACAAACATTCCATTAGGTTGGTTTATCTAGTGTCCCACGTCTCCTTTGTGTGTCCTTTTAGATTCCATCTTAGTCTGCTTTTTGGCTATGAATTCCCACTTCCTCATCATTAGACTCTGTATTCAGAGTTAAATCCAATCTTTCCTGTAGTTCCCAAACTGGGTCCTGGTTCTATCGTGAAGCCCGAATCATGCTGGCTTTGCTGCTTTGACAAGTAGTCAAATAGTTTGAATAGTTTTTTTCTTTAACCTAATTTTGGTGCATGGAGGAGAATTAAAGTTTAGCTGCTGATTCTTCCTTATTGCTTGATCCATCTTAAGTGTTATGTTATTAAGCTCTTTAACATTTCTCTTGAAGCACGAACTTGGCTGGGAGTTTTAGAGAACAGAGTCTTGTCTCTGTCATGAAATCCAAGGACAATGCAGAAGTGCTGACTGTTTGGCTGGAGAGCAAGATATTTATGGGGATGCATAAGTACTTTGTTTGGGTGGTGAGGTGTGTGGGGTTGTAAATTTTAGGGTATAACTCAGGTAAGGAACATCTGTTTATAGACAGGAAATGTCTTCCCTCCACTCTGCCGCCTTACCTCTTCTTGTCTGCACTGCTACAATAAATTCGAACTACCTTTCTTCTGTCCAATTTGTCCTTTTCAAATGTGTATTCTGCCCTGCTTCTCAGACAGAATTATCTTAATAAAGATTTAAAGATAACACATTCTCTTGCAATGGGTAAATCTGACCATTGTACTTAGGTGCTTAAAGCCCTTTGGTGATACCTCATCATCCCGAGGACTACAGTAGCTTCATAGGGAGCTTGGCCAAGGGACTCTTGGCTCTTTCCAAAGTTTCCACCTTACTATTGCTTTATGCTTAACTTAATTCTCTGCCAGATGGATTAGCAGAAGTTCCTGGATAAGTACAGGGGTCCTTTAGCTGGCCTTGCTTCTCCTTGCCAACGTGACCTCTTTGTGATCTACTGTTGCACTAGATCACAGCACTGTTGGCTTCCCAGGCTGCATTGTTTTGTTTTGACTCAGTTCTCCATAATACCAAGCTTGCTTCTATGTCCTGTAGATCACTAGCCTCATTGTTGAATCTCTCTTTCCTCTTAATCTACCATGAACTCCTAGGTCATTAATGGGCCTTGTTTGATTTTATATACAAAGAGTTTAACATTATTTCTGAGAAATTGGGGTGGGGCATATTATGGGCAGAACTTATCATAAACAGGGTTTATTTTGCTGTTGTTTTTAACCCTGTTCATGCAATATATTAGTCAGCATCCTGTTACCATAATAAGTACCCAAGTAAATCAATTCATGAAGAGAAAAGATACTCTTTGGCTCCTGGTTTTGGAAATTTCAGGACATGTTTGGTTGGCCTAATGGCTTTAGAATGTTGGCAAGGGAGTCATCATGGAGCAAAACTGATCACCTCATAATCCGAAGTAAAAGGGAGTGAAAAGGGAACTTACATTTCCCTTCAGAGCATACCCCAATGTCTCACAGACCTCTCATGGCATCCTAGCTCTTAAAGTTTCTACCATCTGCCTCTAGTATCATCCTGGGAAGCAAGACTGCTTTTACTCAAAAGAAGGATTTTCTTAACCTTCTGACCACAGATCACTGGAGCCAGGATGAGAGAGTTTGACTTTTGGATCTCTAATTCATTGCTATGTGATTTTGAACTGATGACTTAGAGTCTTGGAAGATTCAGTTCCACATACAGGGCTGTTGGGGGATTAAGCTCATTAAACATTTAGGGAACCTTGGAGAGAGTAGATATTTACTAAATTCTAGGCATTGTCGTTTCAAGAATTCCTGTATTTTCTGTCCTAGGTGCTGGGATTTTTTGGAACCTAGTAGAAGCATAAGGTTTGTTGATTAGCTTGAAGAATGGAAACATTCATACTTGTGGCCTCCCTTTTGACTATCAAACTCTATTGAAACAATGAGCCTGCTATCTCTCAGAAAGAGATTTCACACAATTGTGATAGCTTTGTCAGACCACCTTGCAGAAGAGACTGAAGCTGAGAAAAAGATGATGGATGGGACCACACTTTGGCCGGGACTGCTGCACTGTGCCCACCTCTTGCCATTTATTTAAACAGAAATCTCAAGTCAGCACTCCATAGATGGACTGGAGGATCACTAGACCTAGTTTGTTCAATTTATAGGCATGGGCACTTTGAATAAACTTCTTTCCTTCCTTCCTTCTTTCCTTCCTTCCTTCCTTCCTTCCTTCCTTCCTTCCTTCCTTCTTTCCTGTAGCTGAAGTTTTCCTGTGTCCCACCCAGTCTGCAGCCGCTCAGACTCAAGTAAACACACAGAGGCTTATATTAATTAAAACTGCTCAGCCATTAGCTCAGGCTTACCACTGACTAGCTCTTACGTTTAAACTCAGCCTATTTCTGTTAATCTATATGTTGCCTCATTTTCTGTGGCTTTACCTGTGTGCCATTACATGCTGCTCCCTGGGCAGTGGGCTGGTATCTCCTGACTCAGCCTTCCTCTTCCCAGAATTCTCTTTGTCTGCTTATCCTGCCTATGCTTCCTGCCTGGCTACTGGCCAATGAGCGCTTTATTTATCAGTCAATCAGAGCAACACATTCACAGCCTACAGAGTGATATCCACAGCGCCTTCCTTCCTTCTTTCCTTCCTTCCTTTTTTCCTTCTGTTCTCCCTCCCTCCTTCCCTCCCTTCCTCCCTCCTTCCTTCCTTCCTTTTTTTTCTGACCACTATTACTTGTTTAACTGTCCTACTGAAAACAAGGGCTGAGCTTCACTAGTTAGACCTGCCAGAGTCTAGACTCTCCTATTGCTCTAGTATTGGTTCTGGTCACCATAGTCAGGAGAAAAGACAAATTTTTCTGTTTTAGCTACTCATAGCATATTGTCTCTAGGTGAAAAGGAAAGACTGAAGATCCCATGAAGCTGCTGGAAACCACTTTACTTCAGAGACTTTTCTTGCTCTCTGCCTTAGCTGGTGCCAGATGCTGTTTACCTCTGTTTGATGAAGCAGAGAAGTGAATGTTTGGTGTTTGTCTTGGGCTTTTGAGAAAGCCTGATCCTTGTTAAGTTTCTCAGTGTACCCCAGACTTTGCCTTCCTTTTGGTTTGGAGGGTCCTTTGAGATCTTTAGGTTCTTTCTGAACAAAGTCAGCTAATGCCATTTGGAGACTGGCTTTGTATTTCTGAATTGTTCTTACATTTGAGAACTGTCAAACTAGGTGGATTTAACAAAATGTGGCTTGTATACACGCATGAAGTGGTGGGGTGCAGTTAGACCAATCATAGTTTTACTTTTCAAGAGATAATCAGAATAGACTTCAACCTTTGGGTTACTTGAAACTCTGTCTAGTTTTCAGCTGTATAAAGTAGATGAGGTGCTAAGGTGTGGGGGGAAGGGCTATATTATTAACATTTGTCATACCCAAATGTACAGGCCACCTTATGTGCTCTCTGTCTCTCTGTCTGTCTATCTATCTGTCTGTCTCTGTCTCTGTCTCTGTCCCTCTCTCTGTTTGTCTGTCTGACTCTCTCTTTAGGATAGCATCTCAATATTCATAACTGGATGGATTGGAACTCACTATGTATTCCATACTGGTCTAATAGAGAGCCACCTGCCTTGTCTCCGGAGTGCTGGTATCAAAGGCCTAGCAGGAGGGTTTTTTTTTATTTTTCCTTCCTACATGTTTGCTCTTAATGCATTCTGAGGCTAAGTGCAAATAGCAGGTGCAAATCTGCAAAAGGAGGATGTGACCCAAAGGAACGTCTGCACTGTACACTCTTTAAAGGTAGAGTCTTCATTTTATGATACAAGTTTATGAGACAGGCTAAAAAACACTAGAGAGTTAGATATGTCTGTATTTAAGCAATAAGACAATACATAAAGCATTTTTACAAGATTGCAATATAAGTTCCTGGGGTGTTTTCAAGGCTGGGTAGTAGGAAGCCCTTACCAGACCAGTATATAATCAGAACTTTGAAAATGGGTGGAATTTATGAGAGAAAGTTGATATAAGTGTTTCTGGCTTAGAGAACTGAGCAAAGACCTTGGGGGTGGAAATGGTCAAGTGGAGGGTGAGCAAAAAACACGTGCTGGAGGAGAACATTAGCAAAAGTGCAGGAGTGGGTGGGGCTTTTGGAGAAATTTGGATCTTTTGGTCAAAGGTCAATTCCTTTCACTTATGAAAACATTAGTAAAATAATTGGAGCCTTTGCTATAACATTTCAGCCATAAACTACCTCACGGACTTCAGATGGGACCAAGTGAATGGCCAATTACTGCTCTAGTCAGGTCCATTTTTTTTCTCCAAAGTGTGCTGGCTACTGGTCTGGGAGATGTGTTTACACCTTTGAAACTTTTTTCCAATGTAATATTTTAATTGATTCGCCAGGAACTTCACATCATGCACCCTGACCACACTCACTTCCCAGCCCTTTCATGACCACTCCTCCACCTTTGTGACTTGCCACCACAACGAAATAAAGATTGAAAAAAAAAAAGTCCCATTTGTGTTATCTATATACTCACTGGAGAGTGGTCAAACTCTCAGTGGCCTGCCCCCTAAATAGAACTGAGTTCTTCCCCTCTAGCACCCCTGCTAGAAGCCATCAACTGTGCATAGCTACTCTTCAGCATCTTTACCACACATTTGAGAGTTCTCTTCAATGGCTTTCTGTTGAGGCTGCTGCTTTTTGTGGTGGGGAGGTAGGGTTAGGGGATGTCACATAAGCCTTCCATGTCCCTCTTCCTCAACTGTGTGCTTGTGGTCCTCAATATCTCTGCAAAAGCAGCTTTCTTGCTCTTTACAGTCAGCAGAATCATTGCTTCCAGGTTGTTTCTGGTGAAAGCACAGACCATGACCACAACCCCAGGTAGGACTATTGACTCCGACATGGCCCTTGGAAGCAGCACAGAACTGGACATCACCATGGCCTCAGGCTGCAGCATAGATCATGGACATCCACATGGATTTTGGTAATTAACATGGGCCATGGCCATCAACACAGTCTGTGCCCTCACATAAAGCCATGTTGATGTCCATGAGCCTTGCTGCTGCTGGGCGTCATACTGATCTGAGTGGCCTGCACTGCCACCAAAGGCTATGGTCATGTCCAGGCCTGCTGACGGCCATGTTCAGATCCATGGTCCTACTTTGAGACACTTTTTTTTTAAAGGAACCATGCCTCTTATGCCTGTAGGAAGAGTTTAAATATTCAAAACATCTCTCTGCTCTCAGGTCCCCTTGGGTTTGCATGGATTAGGGTAAGACTTTCTTGTGTTCTTAGCAAGTCTAAGGATTCTGGACCACAATTAGGACAATGGTAATAAACAGAGTTATTTCAACCTGACATTTCCTCCAGTGGAGGGTCTGGTATACTCCAGTTATTATTTCCTGTAGTACTAGACAGAGAAGTCTACAAGCACCAGTTGGAAGCCACAGTGTGGCAGTATTCAAACACGCCTAGCTCATGCACTGCCAATCCAAAGCCTCTGCCTTTTGTATCCTAAAGAAATGGGGAATGTTGGGAGGAAATAGATATGCTGACCTGATTTAAAGATTGCACTATGTGTACTTGTGTTGAAATGCATCTAAATGCATCAGTTAAAATACATCTGAATAAAAACAAAGAAAGCCTGTCTTTCAAATGTAAGTCAAAATAATTCTTTCACTCTGAAGAGGGTAAGACAATGTCAAATTCAAAATTAGGAGAACACAGTTAAAGGTTAAATTGAAAAGACTTGGAAAGGCTTTCTGCCTTGTCATCACTGGAAGACGGAGCTCTGTAAGAGGCACATGGCTCAGGCTCTGAAAGCCTCATGCCCAGTGCTTTAAATCTGTATGCTGAAATTCCTATGTTCCCAGAGAGGTAAGCACGAGTTTCTTGTTAAATCTGTATCCTCAAGTGAACAAGCAAGATGGGGCATCTCTTTTGACTCAGAGATAAACTCCTGCCTGGAGGCACATTGAGAACTCTTAAATTAAAACTTTGTTAATGATGCTCATAGTTTAACCTTGAAATTTCATGTTCTAGTATTCTATCTGTAGTTATACTTAAATTCTGACCATTTTTGTTCCTGTTTCTTTTTTCCCCCCAACATAACATTTTTATTATTCGAGAATTTCACATAATGCACCCTGATCACATTCACTTCTCTTTCCAGGTTCCCTGCACCGCCCCCACACCAACCAACCATTTACGACTTTCCCACAAAAAAGAAGAAAATAAAAAAAAATTATGAAGTCCAATTTGTATTGCCCATATACTCACCAGAGTATTTCATCTTGGTATTTGTGGTCCTGCTGCAGCTGGGGGGTCATGATGGTGTCCTTGGTCCATGCTGCCACTAGAGGATGTCTGTGGTCTATGCTCCTGCTGGAGGCCTTGTTGATGTTCCTAGGCTGTTTTACCACCAAAGTCTCTCTGTTGAAGTTCATGGGATGTGCTCCTGCAAGAGTCCATGTGGATGTCTGCAGTCCATGTTACCACCGGAGGCCATGATGGTGTCTGTGGTCCATTCTGCAGCTGAGGTCTATGTTGATATCTGTGGTCTGTACTGCCACCACTGCTGAGGTCGTGGACCATACTGACACCTAAGGCCATGTGGATGTCCATGGTCTGTGCTGTGACCAGAAACCATGTGGAGGTCCATGAGCTAATGGACCACTGATATAAAGGACAAAGAAGCTTCTTTTTCAGTGGTATTGACGACTGTGGACTCACAGTTGAGAATGAGAGACATAGAAGACTTGACACCCCTACCCCCCTAAAAGAAACAGTCTAGACAGGAAACTATTGAAAAGAACTCTTAAAATTTCTGACAGAGATCCTGAAGTGGTTTCTTAAAAAGAAAGAGATCAGCTTTTCCTTAGGACCTGTCTCTAAAAGCTGAAAATTCGGCCGTGCAGTGTCATCAAATTGTCTCTGTGTCTCATCATTCTAGATCTGAGGTTGTGTCACTTTCCTACAGTGGGGTGGGACTCAAGTGGCTTATGTCTCCTCAGAACCAGAGACTTGGGCACTAGGTTTGTCCTCTTCTGGTCTTAGTGTCCTTTTTTGCTGACCTCAGCCTCTGCTGGGTGTGGGTCACTACCTGGGATGTAGCTTGTTACCAGGCTATGTGATGGTTCATAAAAGTCCACATTGCTGGGTACCTCCCCGCCAGTTGTGGATTATGCCTGTATGGTGGCTTCTCTCATCTCTCCAGCAGAAGGTAGGTGCAGACTGCCTTTCCCCACTAGCTCATAAAAGGTACTTCCTTTGTTTGGTGTCCAGGCTACCTGGGGCTGATGGGGTCAAAACAGTGGTCCAGGAGACTAAACTCAGATCCGGACACTCTTTATTGATAGTTCCATTTTCTTTCAAGGGATAAACAGCATTTTCTCTCTTACAGCCCTCCTTTTCCTTGAGGAATGCCCAGTTTGTCAAACCCAATTCTGGATGTCCGATCTCGGCATTTATTTCTCACCATCTGCCCTCTACCCCTTGGCCTGTCTAAATGAGGGTTACTTCACACTCTGACATAGTCATTCCCCCAAATGATGTGATGTTTGAATGTGATCTGCACAACTGTACAAAGGAGTTCTAGGGGCTATTTTTTTTTCTAAATTCAGAAGCTGCATGGTCTCTGGCATTGTCAAGATAACCTGCTACATAAATGTAAATATATTTATTTAAGGATTAAATTTGCCTGTTGTCAATCCCAGTGGCTCAAAATACATAAGTAATCCTTTCAAGCAATTAGATTACTACTGTGCATAGAATAAAGGTTGATATTCCACTCCCATCTCAAGTCATATACCTAAGTCCTAGTGGCTAATGTGACAGTATTTGGAAGTAGGAGGCTCATTCAGCTTAGGAGAAGTCCTAAGGTTGGGGCTCCTGGACTTTGGTTCACCTTTTGTAAAAAGAGGGAAGGTGTCCCAGTTAGGTTTTTATTGCTGTGATAAAACACCATGACTAAAAGCAGTTCATGGAGGAAAAGAGTTTATTTCAGCTTATAGTTTATGGTTCATTATGAAGAGAAGTCAGGGCGTGAGGATAAGCCAGGAACTTGGATGGTAGAACTGAAGCAGAGACCATCGAGGAGCACTGCTTACTGGCTTGCTGTCTGTAGTTTGCTCAGCCTGCTTTCTTATACAACCGAGAACCATCTGCTCAGGGATGGTACCACCCACATCAAACATCAACCAAGACCATGCCCCACAGATTGGCCCAAAGGCCCAAAGGCTAGTCTGATGGAGGCATTCTCATAATTTAAGTTCCTCTTCCTGGATGATGCTAGCTTGTATCAAGCTGACAAACAAAATAAAAATAAAACCAAACAACAAACCCAAAAACCTAACCACCACAAAAGGAGACCAGTTCTTGATGTCTTTCTGGTGTGTGTGTGTGTGTGTGTGTGTGTGTGTGTGTGTGTGTGTGTGTGTGTGTGTGTGTGTGTGGTACAGGGGACAATCTCTGAAAGCCTGGAAGAACCCCCTCACTAGGAGAAGAATTTCCTCTACCTTGGTCTAGAGGTCTGTGAACTCCAGACTATCAGGAATCAAGTTCTCATTTGAGCCTAAATTCAAGCCTATTAACTTTGTTATGGCAACCCATGCTGACTGATGCACGATGGATAAATAGATCTCTAAGCAGTTCTTTTACTCTTCAGAAATTTCTAGTTGTGGAGGTAGAGAGGCTTAATCCAAATAGTCACAGAGTTTTAGAACTGAGAAAGGAACATATAGTAATTAATGGGATGCAGGCGATGAAGGAAAAGTGTAGCAATTATGCACCTGAAACTTTTGGCCTAGGGCCACATCCAAAAAACGAGTTCTCAGTAATTGTGGATGCTAATGATACCAGGGATGCCCAGGATGGTCCTACGCTTTGCTTCTCCCAACACAAGGAGGCTTCAAAAATGCTTCTTTCTCAGTTTGGTTTCCCTGACTTCCTTTTTTATTCTTTAGAAAGCAAATGACTTCTTTGCCCATTTGAAATGTCAATATTTACAAAAGCCTCCTGCCAGGTTCACAACTCACTCACACTTTCTCCAGCACTCTTTGAAATGTGATTATCATCAGAAGTAGTCCCATCCCTCCCATTCTCTGTGGGAAGACAGCTCCTGGTTCAGCACTTATAGCTGCCTCCTGCCATAAATATAGGGTTTTGCTTTTTCTTCTGATAATTTAGATCACAAACACAGATGGCCTATTATTTTACCCATCATCCTACAGTACTTTTCTAATTGTTCCCACCAGTGTGTAAAGCCTTGCTCAACCTCTGTTTCAGATGACTTGAGTTCACACTGAATCCTGGCTCTTCTTTCCCAGTGTTATAACCTTTAGTAAAGTCTTGTTTTCCTGTTTAATTTTGTCTTTTATAATTTTGCTTTGAAGAGAATATTTTTTTTTTTTTTTTGGTTTTTCGAGACAGGGTGTCTCTGTGTAGCTTTGCGCCTTTCCTGGAACTCACTTGGTAGTCCAGGCTGGCCTCGAACTCACAGAGATCCGCCTGGCTCTGCCTCCCGAGTGCTGGGATTAAAGGCATGCGCCACCACTGCCCGGCGAGAATATTTTTTATTTAACGTGCATTGGTGTTTTGCCTGCATGTATGTCTGTGTGAGGGTGTCAGATCCTCTGGAAGTAGAGTTATAGACAGTTGTGAGCTGCCATGTGGGTGCTGGGAATTGAACCATGGTCCTCTGGAAGAGCAGCTAGTGCTCTTAACCACTGAGCTATATATATACATATATATATATATATATATATATATATATATATATATATATATATATATATATATTTGGTTTTGGTTTTTTGAGACAGAGTTTCTCTGTGTAGCTTTGTGCCTTTCCTAGACTCACTCGAACTCGCAAAGATCCACCTGCCTCTGGCTCCCAAGTGCTAGGATTAAAGGTGTGCGCTACCACCGCCTGGCAAGAGGATATATTTTTTTTTACAGTATGTAAAATAGCCCTTATAGGTCCATAGAGAATGGCACTATTAGAAAGTGTGGCCTTGTTGGAGTAGGTGTGTCACTGGGGGTAGGCTTTGAGGTCTCAGAAGCTCAAGCCAGGCTTAGTGGCAGTATCTTCCTTTGGCTTGCAGATCCAGATGTAGAACTTTCAGCTGCCTCTCCAGCACCATGTCTTCCTGCATGCCACCATGCCCCGCCATGATGATAATGGACTAAACCTCTGAACTGTAAGCCAGCCCCTATTAAGTGTTTTCCTTTATAAGCATTGCTGTAGTCATGGTGTCTCTTCACAGCAACAGAAGCCCTAACTAAGACATACAGGTTTGAAGATTTGGAGAAGAGAGGTCAAAGGTAAATGAGGACAATGAAGGGGTATTCTTATAACAGTGGAACCTATTGAGATAATGATGGACATTCAAGCAAAGAAATGGCCCTGGGACTTTGATGGAATGGGGACCTAAACATCCACCAGCATCACGCAATGTTTAAAGCTTTGGATTCAGTGTTATTCTTATGAAAAGGCCAACAGAGATGACCAGAGGTGTGGGATGGAAGTTATGGCAAGCATGGAGGAAGGGGGACTGCCAAGAGGGAAAATGGAGGGACACTGGTAAGTACTGGACCAGAATGAGGAAGAGAACCTATGTTTTAGCCAAAACCCAATTGGCAAACTCCAAAAAGAGCATTGTAGTGGTGAAAGGGTGACAGGGAAATCTAAAACGGAGAATTAAAAGTTGCTAAGAAGGTCAGAAAGTGAATGCAAGTCATTTGAGACTTTGGACAGGAAGAGGAGGAGGAGAAGAGGAAGAGGAGCGGAGGAGGAGAAAGGGAGTTCATCTGTACCTCAGAGCTAGACTAAATAGACATCTACAGAATATTCTAACAGCTATGGAATTCACATTCTCAATAGCTCATATGTGCAGTTTTCTCTAAAATAGATCATATTTTAGGTTAGAAAAGAAATTTTTAACAGGTTTAAAAGAGTCAATATTATTTCTTGTAGCCTGTAAATGAAAGTGTAATAAAATTAGAAGTGGCCGGGCGGTGGTGGCGCACGCCTTTAATCCCAGCACTCGGGAGGCAGAGCCAGGCGGATCTCTGTGAGTTCGAGGCCAGCCAGGTCTACAGAGTGAGATCCAGGAAAGGCGCAAAGCTACACAGAGAAACCCTGTCTCGAAAAACCAAAAAAAAAAAAAAAAAAAAGAAATTAGAAATGAATAGCAAGAGTAGCTACAGAAGCTATAACATACATGGAAACTAAACAATATGCTTTTGCATAATTGGATTTTTGAAGCAATCTTTGAGTGAACTTAAAAATTCCTTTAATCAAAAGAAATTGAAAGTACAACTGTTTTGAGCCACAGGAATATAGCAAAAGCTGTGTGAAGTAGAACTTTTTCAGCTATGAGTGAATACATTAAAATTTTAGATCTCAAATAAGTAACTTAATGAAACAACCAAGGTCTTAACTAAAGAACAAGCCAGACTCAAAAGGAGTAGATGGAAAGAACTAATAATATAAGAATAGTTTTTTTTTTAAATATCATAATTCTTCAAGCTACAAATATCTACAGACAGGAGTCTAAATGGTCTTTTTGTTAATTCAACAATGTTGTAAAGGTGATCCATAATTCTGCTTTTTTTGTGTAATAAGTAATTAAGCAACTCTAGTAAACACTTTAAAAAATCTTTTTATTGGTTATTTGTGGATTTCACATCATGGACCCCAATCACACGCACTTCCCAGTCTTCCCAGGTCCACCCCATCCTTGTGACTTCCCCCCAAAAAGACAAAGAATAAGCAGAAACAGAAGTAAAAGGAGGTGAAGGAGGAAGAGGAGAAGGAGGAGAAGGAGGAGAAGGAGGAGAAGGAGGAGGAGAAGAGGAGGAGGAGGAGGAGGAGGAGGAGGAGGAGGAGGAGGAGGAGAAGGAGGAGGAGGAGGAGGAGGAGAAGGAGGAGGAGGAGGAGGAGGAGGAGGAGGAGAAGGAGGAGGAGGAGAAGAAGAAGAAGAAGAAGAAGAAGAAGAAGAAGAAGAAGAAGAAGAAGAAGAAGAAGAAGAAGAAGAAGAAGAAGAAGAAGAAGAAACAACCATGTTCAATTTGTGTTACTCATACATTCACTGGAGCATGGTCAAACTCCAGATGGCAATTCCTCTAAAGAAAACTGAGTCCTTCCTCACCCACACCCCTGATGGAAGCCATCAGTTATGGACAACTACACTTTAGCATCCTTATCACAATTTTAAAGAGTTCTCTACAATGGTTTTCTGTCTAGGCTGTTACTTTTCTTTTGTGTGTGTGTGGGGTGGAGTGGGGATACAGGTTGTCACAGAAACTTTCTAGGTCCCTATTTCTCAATTGTGAGTCTGCAGTCATCAGTAACACAGCAAAAGTAGCTTCCTTGCCTTTTACAGTTAGTGGGAACATGGATTACAGACTTTCACTTGGTTTTTGGTGACCACCCAGAACACTGCTGCTGGGGGACATGTTGATGTGGGTCACCTATGCTGCCACCTGAAGTCATGTTGATGTCTATGGTCCTATTGTAGCTGGGGGTTGTGTTGATGTTCCTGGGCTGTGTTACCACCAAACGCCATGTGGCTATCTGTGGTCTGTGCTGCCACCTGAATCCACGTTGATGTCCATGGTAAGTGCTGACACTGGAGACCATGTGGAAAACATTGTTTTTAATCAGCTCTAAATTTTCTTGCAGGACACTACTTGTCTTGTATAAAGTAGATTAATCCAACATTTTAACATACAAGTAGAAAGATTTCTACAATCTGTGATTTTTTTCTCCTATTTTTATTTTAATAAAAATAGCTTTTTTATTGCATACAGTATGTTCTGATTACAGTATCTCCTCCAGTTTCTCCCAGATCCTTTCCACTTCCTCTCCCATCTGAATCCCTGTTTTTTATCTCCCTCTTTAGAAAACAAGCTGACAGCTAAAGAATAATAATAAGGTTTTCTAGGCATGTCAGCCTCTGGAGAACAAGCACAGATCCACCCCAGGTCTCAAGACCTGGGGCAGGAAGAATCTCACCCATGAGTCTACTCGGTGCCTCTGGCACCAGGCAGTTGGGCACTGTTATGATGAGTGAGTACCAGATGGTGAAATGGGAGAGCAAGAGAGGCAGAATGATTCATAGAGGCAGATCTGAAGAGGCAAGGGTGGGGAGGAACAGGCAGAGATGTCCTGCTTGCTACCCAGAGTCATGTTGATGTCTGGGTCTGGGATGCTACATGCCTATCTGGGAGATCTGCCCTGAAGCAGCTGTGAGGGTCTGTGTTGATGTCTGTAGCTCCTATTAGTACTGAGGACCCTGTGGACTCCTAGAGTCTGGGCCACTACCCATGACCAAGTTGATGTTCAAGGGATGTGCCGCCACAGGGACCATGCCTGTCCAGGATTTCTGTGCCACCACCCAGGACCATGGTGATATGCAGCCCAGATTGTTTCTGGGGGCCATGTCTGGTGCTGTGGCCCTGCTGTGGCTGGGCTCTGAGTTGATATCCATGGCTCCTGTTGCCACCAAGGGCTATGCAGTATAGCTACCAGATGAAATGATTACTTAATTTTTTCTAGTATAATAAAATCCTTGGATTCATAAATTGAGATAAAGACCTGAGGAATTCAAGGAAAGCAGAGCAACTGGCCGACCCTCTTTCCACATTCTCTGGAACCTCCACCACTGGAAATTCTCCCCCACTCCAAAGGCTCTTTCTGCCTTCTCTAGCCACCCTGTAAAGTCCTCCTTATTTACTTTCTATCACGACTAAGGGAAACCGGAACTATAACTATCTAGTCTTCAACTCCATCGGAGACCTGAGAAAGATATATTACCTGAGTAAACAGCAAGTGCAGAGAAAGTAACTTCCAAAACTATGAAATGACAGAGACATCTGGCTGCCTGGACAGTCACCCAAAGTTCTTCTGTAGTGTTGGGGCATCCATCTTTGGCCTATAAGCCTAGTATATCTGACCGACATTTTTGAGAAGCAGAGAATTTTGAAGGACTGTCCTACCTTGCCTTGGCAAAGTTTGGCAGTTGCCTTTTTTTGTGTGTCCTGTTGATCTAGTAACTGTCAGCAATTGAGCCAAGGCAGTTTCTTTGCCAATATGGCTAGCGTTTGCCATAAAGAAAGCAAACTCCATATGGAGTTTCATTGATGCCCATCATCCTCTTTTGAAATAAATTGGTCCTGTCAGGAGCAGACATGTCTCACTGTCATGAAAAGCCCTAGGTTATTAAACACATTAAATGCCATTTATAATCCATTGAATAACCAAACCCCACTCATACCACATCTCTTGGGAATTTGGGCATTGTTCTCTAGGCTACTTCCTGTTGTCTGTGGATGTCAGTATCTTCAGGGGAACCTTGAGAAAAATCAGGATAATTGTTAAGTCTTGACTGGAGTAGTTTGTGAGGCTGGACCATCTCAGCCAGCAGCCTTGAAGCTGTTTTGGATGCAAAATTTTTAGGAGACTGTAACAGAGGAATTTTGAGATGCTGGATCACCTGGGCCATCCATTTTCATTGTTGTCTGGTCTCCTTGTTCTGAAAATACATAAACTTTTAAAGGTAACATACATGTTTGTATTAATACAAGTATAGACTGTTTGTTGTACACAAGTTAGCCAAAGGTGATTTTTTTGTTTTATGTTTGAGCAGATAAAATACACATTATGTGTTTTGTAGTTTTTCTAGGTTTATTTCTTTGTGTCTGTAGCCAGGATTTTTAGAGGGTTCTTCCCTGATAAAATCTGATTCGTGTCAACCTGGAATGAATCCACAGCCTCTCATTTCCTGTAGAAATAAAAGCATAACTTCTCCCATTTTGAAGTCAAGACATTTTAAAAATATATAGGTTGGTTTAATCTAGTGGTTCTCATAATCCAATGTGTCTGAGCAGCTGTTATTCCTTATTTAGCAACCAGAAAATCTAAAGACAACACATAACATACAGGATTAAGACTCTCTGTGTATTTCCCATCTTTATGTGCCTTATTACTTTCTTTATTGCTTTATCCCTTTTTAAAGGACTTTATTATTTTAAAACTAGTTTTAAATCTGTGACTGTACATATCCTTTCTCTTTTCTCTCCCAAGCCTATGAATATTTTTAAACACACTCTAACCCGGTTCGAGGGTTTTTTTTTTCCATCTGGATCTGTCTTTACTGAGCATCTGTATTGTTTTTTGATCACATGAGATGAATCTTAAACTGCTATGCTAGTCGATGGCATGGCTCAGCTTAGCTCATGCATTGGCACATGGTATTGGTGGCTGGCTCTGCTCCATTTGGTTCCCTGAGAGCCTAGCTTCATGTCGGAGGTTTCTGCATGAGCCATGTTTACCGCCCCAGCCCTGGGAAGTTGTTGGGTCCATGCTGTCACTGAGCAGCATGCTGCCCACTGCTCATAAACCCCACTTGAGTGTTTGGTAGCAGGTCCTCTTAAAAGAGCTAAGCTCCTGTTAGTCATTAGCACCAAGCCAGGAAGCCCCCTCTTAAAGGAGCCTTACCTCTGTTTGCCACTAGCATGGAGCCGATCTGAGAAAAGACAGTTTGACTCCATTTTTGTGTGTTTGGAATCTTCTTTTTTTTCTAAAGCTTTTTCAGGTTTTATTTGGATCTATGCTGCCTGACAGTGGGCTCCAGATGTAGCTTTCAGATGAAATTATTGCTTCATTTGTTCTAGTATCATAAAAACTTGGGAGTCAGAAACTGAGATACAGACCTGACGAATCCAAGGAAAGCAGAAAAATTGCCTGACTCTCTCTCTCCACATTTTCCAGAACCTCCAGCCCCAGAAATTCCCCCAATCTTCTCCAGAGTCTCTTCCTGTTCTTGCTAGCCACCCTGCAGAGTCCTCCAAGAACTTTATGGCTAATCCCAGTCAGCTAATCGCTGACACCATCCTAGATCCAAGGTCACTTTATTGGCACAGTGGAATGACTGTACGGATAATTCTCCTGTAACAGTGTAGAGGCTTGCAGTCTGGGCTGATACCTGAGGCCATGTTGGTCTTAAAGGGTCAAGCTGCCGCCAGGGCCATACAGACCTGAGTGGCCCGTGCTACTACCCAGGGCCATGGTGTTGTCTAGTCCCAAACTTTGGCTGCAGATCGTGTCTGGATCTGTGCCAGTGTTTGTGGCTGCTGTTACCATCAAAGGCTAAGTGGATACCAGGGGTCTGGGCCACCACATGGGGACATGTCGGCATTTGGAGGCCACACCACCACTTGGGCCATGCCTGTCCGGGAGATCTGCAATTCCAACTAGGGCCACAATGCCATCCGGGCCTACATTGTTACCAAAGACCATGTCTGGGTCCGAGGTCCTACTGCAGTCTCAATCTGTGCTGATGTCTGTGGCCCATTTTGCCACCAAAGGCCATGCTGATGCCCAGGATCTGGGCCTCCATCTGTGGCCTTCTCAGTGCCTGAGGGCTGTGCTGCTGCTGGGCCCACACAAATCTGAGTAATATGTGCTGCCACTTGGGGCCAGGGCATTGTATGGGCTCGAGCTGTAGCTGCAACCATATCTGGGTCCTTGGTCCTGCCACAGACAGGATCTGAGCTGATGTCCAAGGCTCCTGTAGCCACTGAAGGCAATGCAGATGCCCAGGGTCCCGGCCTATGCCTGAGGCTATGTGGGGGTTTGAGTGCCATGCTGCTGTTAGGTCCATGCTGATCTAAGTGACCTGCATAGCTGGTCTCCTGCCCCTCATCAAATGCAGCAATCTGGAGAGCGGGCTCTGTGCCTCAGCAGGCAGAACAGGAGAGCTGACTCTGGTGTGGGTGAGCTAGACCCAAGGGTGTGAGAGCAGGAGAACTGACCCCCATCCAGATTAAACAATACTTTTTAATAAAATATTAAAGCTGTACATCTATGCATTTATATCCAAAAATGTACCTCATGCTGGCAGCCAAACTTTGTAATGTAAGAGTCACCTATAACGTACTGGTTTTAAAAGCATGAAATTGTCATGAAGGGTAGCTAAGCCTTGGCACTACACGGCAGGACTGAAATTTCAGAAGGGAGCCCAGGAAAGGCTATTGATGAAAATGCAGCCCAATTGTAATAAGTGACCCCAGCAATTTCAGAAATACCAGTGCCATATGACAGCTGGCCACTATGAACAGCAGCCATAATGAAATGGAGCCAATAGAAGCCTAGCAGACAAGATATATATAGTACAGAGGGCAAATCCAGAAAAATGACATAGACCCCTTAGAGGAACCCAGAGAATCATGACTGAGATTCCGATATTGAGCATTGATTGTTTACATTGTTGCAGTTTGTACCAAATACAAAATACCAGAAACTAGGATATTCCTATGTTATGATGCAACAAGACAATAACCTAAACAATCTGTCAAGGAACCTATAAAATGTCTCTCCTTATCTAAGGTCTATTCAGGATAACTGAAACTGACTTAAAAATATATGTCTCTTTGTTTTTACTCACTTTGTTAAACTTTAGCTATTTTGATAAACAGAGTCATATAAGAAACTATGATATTTTATAATAATGTACTATGAAAAGACAAAGAAAATAAATTTGCCAGTCTTCATATGGACTGCACTTATGACTTAAATTTTTATTTTGATACTAAAAAACTTCAATTCAAAATTATAATTTTGAAAAGTCTAAACTTAACAGGGATAAGCTGTAAAACCCCAGTCTTATAAAAACCGCTAACTTGTTATAAACTGTTAAAGATAATTAAAATAGGAAGGTTAATTTTCAGTCATCTTATAAATGATCAAATTCTTTAATATGTTCAGAATTATACTTGTAGTTATATTCTTGTAGCTAAGTACAAATGTAATTTTTTATAGTAATAAGCCTTATTTAGCCTCCTGTACATGTTTTCAAGGTTAAGCCTAAGGCAAATCATTAAAATCAAGTAAAGCTTATTTAGAATTATGTATGCTTAGTAGATGGCCCTCAAAACTTTTCAGAGATCTGCTGAATTATGGAATTTAAAATGTTTAATGAAAAAGTTTCCTATGATAGAAATGCCAGATCCCAGTGGTGAACCTAAGGTCTCCAAAGACAGTTGGGGCACAGACCTGGATTTTGGTGACACTAACCACTGGACAAAATTGCCCTATGCCTTTCCTGATGCCAGAGCCCTACAAAAACTGTGGACACTGTTGAGTTGACTGTCCTACTCTGCCTGGGTCAAGGCTCTAAAATGATTTAAAATAAAAAAAAAATACTTCAGAATCCTTCCCCTCTCTATGCCATTGTTATACTAAGATTTCACAGGTTCTGAGTTTTAACATTAATCAATGAAGCTCTGATAAGCTGATAAAGCACTGACTACTATTATCAGTCACAAGCTCAAGGTTTTAAACTTCCTTTGATTGTTTTCTAAATATAGACTCAAAGATGTGTCTCATCATGCTAAAAACACCTCTGTCCAATCTATATCCAGCCCTCTGGATAGAAAAGCAAAACAAAACAATGTTCATGCTTTTTAACGCAAAGCCATGGCTTTTGCTATGACTCAAAGGTGTGAGTCTGTTTTACAGACACCTGTTACCTGCTTTTTCTCCAATGTGGATTCCAACACAGTCTACAAACAATGGTAATGGTAATATATCTAAAACTTGCATCTTTTTTTTTTATAAACTTAAGGACTCATATAAATTTCAGGGAGTCACTACTTGAGTCCACCTGTCACAAGTCAAATGGCCTTCAGATAAGTACTTCTGTTGTGTCAATCAACGGCCTAAGCTTCCCTGCCTATTGCCTATTCCTGAAGGGGAAGCTCCATCTATAGAATTTTTCATTGTTCTGAGTTGATTGTTGTTTATAAGGAAGTGGAGAAGGAAAGGAATGAAAGGCAATTCAGGGGTGAATAATGACAAATGAAAATGAATTGTGAAAACTAAAACAATATTTGGCAGAATAAGCCTATCCAGGTAGCAGGGATCTTGGGGGAGCAAGGCAGGACATCTTGCATCTGAGGAAAACACATAAGACTTGCATCAGCTATTTTCCTTGAGATCTAAAATTTCACGTTTAACGAACTGTTTCACATGGCAATCAGCTCAAATGTGAACAGTCTGACTCACTGTAGCTGATATTTAATTTTTCCTAGCAGTGTTCCTCAGGCGTGATCATTGACTGCTGGTGACCTTATGTCAGGGTTTGACTGAGACAAACCGTTATCCTAGATCAGTGTTAGTGTCAATCTGCTTCTGTCACTGGAGTGTCCTAGTTCTGAAAATAATTTGTGTGATCATGGGGTCAATAGCTAAACATGTCTGTCACTCTTGGTTCTTATTAAAACTCTCAGAGCATCCTGGATCATACTTTAAAACTAACAAACAAGAAGCTTAGAGTGCCAGGCCCAGGAGGACATTTTTTTTTCTCTTTCCAATATGAGTTTTCTCTCCCCCAACATGGTATTTTAATTAATTATTTTGGAATTTCATATAATGCACTTTGATCACACTTACTTCCCATTTCTCCCAGGTCTACCCTTACATTCTTGCACCGCCCCCTCCCCCCCGAAAAAAAAAATTAAGAAAAGGGAAAAACATCCCAAGCAAACACCAAGTCCAATTTGTGTTGCCCATATACTTATTGGAGCATGGGTACACTCCCAGTGGCCAGCCCCTTAAAGAAAACTGTGTCTTTCCCCACTTCCCCTATCAGAAGTCATCAATTGTGAAGAGTTACACTTCAGCATCCCTATCACAATTTTAAAGGATGCTCTTCCATAGCTTCCTCTCTGGACTCTTTGTTTTTCTTTTTTTCTTTTTCTTTTTTTTTTTGGATGGGGGGGGGGAGGTTGACACAGAAACCTTCAATGTCTCACTCTCAGTTATGAGTCTACAGTCATCCATACCCCTGCAAAGAAGCTTCCCTCCCCATAGCAGGTGGCAGCAGCAGCATAGATCATGGACTTCCATGTGGTTTCTGGTAGCAGCACTGATTGTGTCCATCAGCCTGGTTTCCAGCAGCGGCTCCGATCACGAACATCAACCTGGTCCCCAGTGGCAGTAGGGATCACAGATATCAACATGGCCCCTGGTGGCAGCACAGAATTTTGCAGAGCGCACTGTGTTAGTATACAATGAGAATATGTGATATCAAATGATGAAAGAAATGCCTCTCTGGTAGAGTCCTCTGTGATGGCACTGTAAAGGTGTCAGCTTGTGTTTGAAGCCTAGCCCCCCACGAGGCTGCTTGCTCATCTTCCCGGACAGACTCCTTTACTTTCATGGACCCAGTGCCCTAGGATTTCTTCCTTTCTTTGGTTGGTTTATCATGAAGGAACTTTTTAAAAATTGCAATTTTGTTTTCTATTTTGTGTGCACATGTGTACATGGGTGTGGAATCATGCTACCGTGAACAAGCAGCCACCAAAGGATGGCTCACAAGAGCCCATTCTCTCCTTCTACCATGTGAATGTAGGTCGTTAGGCTGGGCCACAAATGCTTTGACCTGCTGACCCATCTCACTAGCCCACAATGGAGCTTTTATCACTTCAGAAATAAGGGCTCTCTGCATATTGAGATGACTAAAACAGTAATTTCTACATCATTGTATTAAATATTTATCAAAAATAGAAACCATTCAAATGATCACACAGATTTCTATTTGTTGATGGCTGCCCACACTAATTGTGTGCCAAATATCTTATGAATGTCACAAGAAAACTAAGTGCTAGTGTGCGCAGGAGAGAGAAAATTCTGCTTCTGTGTTAGACTTCTCAGTCAGGTATTTTCCTAAACTCCAATAAGCCACAAATGGGCATTTCTGACAAAGCCTTCAAACTCAAGGATATGAGTAAAGCATGCATGTATTCAAGTAGACATTCAATAAATCTGTGCCAAGCTTAGCAACTATGAACATGTTGTTTATGGTTTTGAAATGAGCAATAAATTTCATCCTTGACGTGCTTTATCTTGGGAATAGTTGCAATGGTATTTTGTTTCAGAAGATTCAAAAGTAAAACTCACATGTACATGGTTCCATCAGGGATTATCAGTGTGATTTTCATTCTAGATTGTTCTAATGATGAATGGCCATGGTGATCACACCACAGAGAGGCAGAGCAGGGTCGCCTGTGCCTCTCATAGACACTCATGGACACTCATGAAAGTAGTGTGACCCCATGTAGTATTTCCTCAGTCTCAGATGTTGTCCCCTGTCTGGTCACAACTCTATCGTCTTAAGAACTTGAAAACAGTAACAAACAAACAAACAAACCAATCAACAAACAGAAAACAACTCCCCCAAACCAACCAGCCAACTGACCAACTAAACAGCAACAAACAAAAACAATGTCCACCAAACCCCAAATTTCCTGTGACCTTGACGTTACTCTAGGCTGCACACCTAAACCTCTATGTCATGTATGACATAACCTAAAATATTCTGTACTTTCCAAATATGCAGTAGAATGAGTTAAGTTTTGCTTAACCAATAAATTAAAAATAGATCAACTACTTAAATTATCATAACATGAATCTTAGTTTTCACTTTTCCTAACCATTTAAATTACTCAAATGTGACATCTGAAAATGTAATGTACTTATTTGGAAGGGACATTAAAATAAACTCCCCAGAAGAAAAAAAGACCTGAAGGGCCACATTACTGGAGCATTCTAAAATGGTAACATGCTCATCTAAACACCAGTGAAAGTTGCTTATATGTACCATCTCCCAGGGCACTACCTCTGCCCATATTAGTGCCCAGTGCCCTAATTCTGTCTGCCCCCCACGATGCTTTCTCAGTTTAAAATCCTTTCCATGTGATATTTGATGAAATATTCTCAACTACGATGACTCTTGGGGACATCACTTTCACTTGAGGAGGGAGAGGCTTGAAGAGACAACAATTCTGGGGACTGATGTTACCTTCCCTTTCCTCTCCTCCTTCACTCAAGGCAGAGACTTCCAAGGTAGTGTTGGTTTTGTCTTGGTAAGTGTCAAAGACAAGTTGCACTGAACAGTTAAATAGGCAAAAGAAAGGTTTCAGATTATGGAAATTGAGGTTGAGAATGACCATATAGGAGAGAGACTGAACTAGACTCAGTCTGGTCAGAACTGTGGTGCATTTGTTGTGAATGGATAGACTCTCTAGTAATTGTTTAGAAATTGTTAATAGGATATGCATGGCGGTGAAGGGGAAACTCAACTTGTTCTTTAAGTTTGGTGGACTTTTTAATAAAGTGGCCTAGATGAACACTTGGTAGCAACTGGGATCAATACGATGCTTTGCTAAGCCGTGATCAGCAGACCAGGCACAGTCTTAGCTAAGAAAAGGGCTCGAGAGAGCCAGACTACAATGTGGTCTGGGGAAGAGTTCTATGAGCACCCTGAAAGGGTTGTTATGTGCACAGCTCAAAGCTATTGGAGAGATGGATGAGATGGATGATGCAGTCTCTGATCACAAAGCCTCTGTGTTTGAGTGTTTGAAGCCCTCCCATTCATTCTTTAAAAGTAGTAGCCACAGGAACAGCATGTATGTAGTCCCCAGAGTGCCCTGGAGCCCTCTCATGTGCCAGAACAGCTACCCTCACAGACTCTTAAGAGCTTGATCCCATTATTGTTTCCTTATTACACGGAAGGGAATCAGAGCTCACGGGTCCGGGGTGGGGTAGTGACTCAGCAAGTTCATATCCTGAGAAGTAGGACTCATAGGCCAGGGGACTTGTTAATTGCTCAGCTTCATGGATCACCATTATGTGACCCATTATGTGAGGTGCACTCTTGGTTAAGGTGGACTCCAGTTCTCTTGCCTCCTCATTCTTTTCAGTGCAGGCCGCTCTCAGATCCCATTCTATCCTCATCACTGCTTTCTGGTTTCCAGCCTCTGATCTTCTTTGCAGCATGATGACTTCCCAGCCACGTGACCCCTCTATGTCATCTCCATACCCTTTGAGAACCCACAGCAAAACAGGATAGTGTGAGTGAGGCAAAAGCAGAGAAGCTTTGCATTACACAGGAGATGTTTGAGCAATTGCTCACTAATGTATGTGCCAATGTTTATTCACCTTACATTTTACATAGCAAAGAAAAAAATAGGTCAGTGGTGAGAGATTAATAGCACCAAATAACTAATAACTTTAAGTTATTACAGTTTAGGAAAGCCTAGTGAATAATTTTAAATTTCAAATCTTTATAAAGTAGTGTATACCCCAAATCTGGTTTGAAAAAAATAAGGGTGTGTATGTATATGTGTGATTTTTAAAATTGTCACCAAATTAGAAAAATAATTTCATTTTTTATTTTAATGACGACATATTTTCTTTTTGAAAATTTAATTAAATAATTAATTTTTTATTTGGAGTCTTCTTATATTGCCCAAACCAACATCAAACTCATCACCTTCCTGCCTTTCTTTCCTGACTGCTAGGATTATAGTCACATGTCACCATACCTGGCATGACAGACTTTAATTTCTCTTTGATTTAATATGAATTTCTTGATGTGATAAATAAACCAGATGAACCAAGAAACAGGATCATATTTATACAGCATCCGCTTTATTTGCTACAGTCATCTGAAGTCATGTCAAATCTCACGTAGGTCATTTCAAAAGCGCCTCTCTCTCCTTTCATTCCTGAGGAACAGTAATGAAATGGCTAAACGTCGACTGTCTGAAAAGCTGGGTTACAGTGCAGGGCTGAACCATTTTGCTGAAATCACTGTTTGCAGAAATGTATAGCTCCTTAGCTAGCAGGAACTGTTCTTGTGATGGAAAGCAGGTGTGACACAGTTGGAAGGTGAGGGTTGCCATGGCCACCGCAACAGCCTTCGGATAACTCAGATGCTTTCTGAGTGTTGACCTGACTCTTCAGCGCTCAAGAGAGAACATTCTCTAGGGGAGCTGCAGTGTGTACGAGGGTGAGGGACGTTCACTGTTCATGGACTCAGACTTGATATGACAAGACAATCCGGGAAGATTCCTTTATACCTTTGTGTTTTGGTGTCAAAACAACTGACACGCTGAAGAATACTTACCCCGTTTGGAATTTTTCCAATACTTTAGTTGCTCTCACTGGTTGCTTCAGAAAGAGGCTTATCTAGTTATTAGACTCGGGTTGTGGCAGGGTTTCAGCACAGGCAGTAGTGTTGTTTAGCTTGTCTGATTCCAAGGAGGCACTTTTATTTCTGTGAGCTTTGTTTCCACCTCTGCAAAGTGGAGGTAGCTAATTGATGATAATCGAGCCTCCTCTGTAGAAGGGTTTCATGAAGCTTAGATGAGGTAATTCACATAAGGCATTTGGAAATGTGCCAACTAGCACACATGGATACCTGGGAATGGTTAGTATTTCGTGAAATGAGCAACAAATTGAGCTATTTTCATTAAATGGAGGAGTTCATTTGAAATAATGCATAATTGCTAAGTGATAAAGGCTTTAGAATGTGAGTGCAGTATGCACGTGTGTGTGTGTGTGTGTGTGTGTGTGTGTGTGTGTGTGTGTGTGTGTGTGTATGTGTGATATGGATGCAGTGCAGGGGTAAGCAATGTAAACTTAGGCATTGGTGGCTTCCTTTGTGACACTTACCTTTGGTGACTTCTAATTCTAGACTTGGAGTTATATTGCTTTCCACTGTAGCAAGGGGAGACGAGGGGGCTACCCTTTTTGAGACATTACTTGGGTCATATTTATATCTCTATAGGGTTATCTAAGAAAGGCTTTGTTTATCTGACCTGTATACTGCTCAGAATGATGCAGTGACAGAAACAGGATGGGCAGGACTGATGTGGCTTAATGAGATGCTCAGAGAAGTCAAATATTTTGGACTACAGGTATGGCTATTCATTAACATCCCTTTTCCCTGTCCCAGGAGAGATTCAATCTATCTTGCTTCAGTAGTTTGAATGTCAATGGCTTCCACAGGCTTGTATGATTGAATACTTGGCCCCCAGTGGGTAGAACTATTTGGGAAGGATTAGAAACTGAGGTCTTGTTGGAGGAGGTGTGGCACTGGGGGCAGGCTTTGAAGTTTCAAATGCCCGTGTTATTCCCAGGTTGCTCTCTCTGTCTTGCACTTGTGACTCAAGATGAGAGCTCTCAGCTACTGCTCCAGCACCATGCCTGTCTATCTGCTGCCATACTCGTCCGCACGATGGTCATGGACTCTAACCCCTTGAAACTGTAAGCTCCCAATAAACTCTTTCTTTTATATGTTCCCTTTGTCATACTGTCCTATCATAGCAATAAAAAAGTAACTGATACGTTTGCCAAAGACCAGCTTCTTCCTTTCCAAACTGTGTTTTAGCTAACAATGACTGGAACACAGACATCAATCAGTACACTTAAGAGTGGCCTATTTAACAGGTTCTGATAAATCAGGAGTGGACCTAGAATAATAGGGTTATTGCTTTCTTTCAGATTAGCAAATATTGCTCTTGCTAACCAATGTCTTCTTGTCCTGTTTGTTATTAAGTCAACTCTTTGCTCTCATTATCAATACAGGATAATACTGTAAAGATAGGGTGGTCTCACCTTGGCCTAGGCAAGGTGCCAAACACTGTTACTAAGCTTGATCTCACAACTTTAAATTTGAAAACTTTACATGAAATTGGCCACTGGATAGATGGAAGCCACCCAAGCAAGCGCTGCCCAGGACCCTGCAGCTACCCAGTGACCAGAAGCCACCCAAGCAAGCCAAACTGATGTGAGTGGCATATGTAACCACCAGAGACCATGTTGAGGCTTGTGTTCCACACATCCACTGAGGGCATGAGTGGGTCAGGGGTCCTAATGTTGATGTCTGCGTCCATGTTACCACTGGAGCCCCAGTGATGCCTGTGGTCTGGGATGCTGCCTGAAGACATGTCGATGTCTTTGGGTGCAGGAGAACTGGCTCTGCCCCTCTTGAGAGAGCTGACCCTGCCTCTCACTGGCCTGCCACACTAAGATGCAGGCAGTGCGTGGACACGGGAGAGCTTCTGCCAGCCACCACACTCCTCTCCTCGGCTGATGGCTTCTGGCATGGAGGCAGGCAGAGAAAGATTCATCTTCCCTTAGGGGGCTGGACAATAGGAATTTTACCATACTCCAGTGAATATATGGACCACACAAAATGGACTTGTTTTTTTGGGGGGGATTGTTAAAGGGGCAGGGGGGTAGGACTTGGGAAAACTGGGAAGTGAGTGAAATTAGGGTACATGATGTGAGATTCCCAAATAATCAATAAAAATGTAAATGTTTATATGAAATTATATGAAGTGGTTTAAAATACTCAGATATTTAAATCTGAACTTTCCATGACTTCTGTCTTAGTCACTGTTCTATTGCTGTGAAGAGACACTATGACCATGACAACCAATTTTAAGAGAAAGAATTTAACTGGGGGCTTGATTACAATTTTAGAGGTTTAGTGCATTATCATCATGTTAGGAAGCATGACGGCATGCAGGAAGGCACTGGAGCAGTAGCTAAGAACTACATCCTGATCGTCAGGCAGAGAGAGAGAGAGAGAGAGAGAGAGAGAGAGAGAGAGAGAGAGAGAGAGAAAGAGAGAGAGAGACTCTGGGTTTGGCATATGCTTTTGAAACCTCAAAGCCCATCTCCAGGGATACACTTTCCCCAAGGCCACACCTCTTAATCCTTCTAATCCTTTCAAATAATTCCATTCCCTGGTGACCAATCATTCAATATGTGAGCCTATACGGTCATTCTTATTCAAACCACTGGGAGCTTCATGCATTCCTTCATATAAGCCATGATTCCAAAACATAAACAAAGAGGAGAGTCTTAGCAATGACAGGGATGTGGGATTCTCATGCTCATTTCTATATTGTTATTTATTTTCATCCATACTTTATGATGTCTTCCAGACTCTGATGTGACTCATTGTCTTCATATTTGTTCCAGGCAGATATTATCTGTTCCCCTTATCACTTTTGTGCTACAGTATTGCGGTAAAAAATTGCTTTTGGCTATTTCTAAAACACCTTTGTTTTTCTGCATCTGTCTCTCTGGGTCTGTGTCACTATGTGTGTCTATGTGCCTATATATCTCTATGTATACATGCATGTCTCTGTGTGTCTATGTGTATATATCTATGTGTGTCTCCATTTTTTACATATCTCTGTATGTGCATTTATATGTGTGTGTTCTTATCTCTATTTATCTGTGTATCTATGTGTATATCTACATATGTACCTGTGTATATGTGTACATATGTATATGGGTGTTTATATGTACCTGCATCTACGTGTGTACATCTATGTTTGTCTCTGTTTATGTATTT
Organism: Peromyscus californicus insignis; assembly: GCF_007827085.1. Classification (NCBI taxonomy): domain Eukaryota; kingdom Metazoa; phylum Chordata; class Mammalia; order Rodentia; family Cricetidae; genus Peromyscus; species Peromyscus californicus. The sequence continues at coordinate 58,422,833 of NW_026294617.1, read as the reverse complement.
GTGTATAACTATGTACATCTGTATGTGTGTATCTGACTCTGTTTGCACATCCGTGTGTGTCTGTGTATGAGTATTTATGTACATGCGTGCCCATGTGTATCCATGTGTGTTTTTACATAAGTATCTGAGTGTGTATGTGTCTCTGTTTGTATGTATGGCAAAACTTAAAGATCTTACTTCTTACCTTTGTCCAAGATTTTATGCAAATATTAAGAAAAATATTCAGCACTAAAAGGCAATTTTATGTTATGCCAATGATTGTGAACAAAAAGCTTCACCCAGGTGAAGGTTGCTTTGAGATGTTCTCCATAATGGCGCTACAAATTGATATAGACCCACTGGCACTGGGTCATTATGACCCTGTCGTCAGCTACTTGTACTAGCCCGGGACAAAATTATTTTGTTTAATCATTTTCTAATAGGCTGATGCATGACAATTGCCCATATTTATGGCATGCAGGTATAGTAGGATCTGAGTATACAATGTGTGAAATGTGGGGGGAGATAGAAATTCCACTCCCTGAAACATGCAAACTTCTCTCTTGTAGTTCTTCATAGAGTATATTTTAAATTGCTAAGCTAGGCTTCCTACTATGGACAGAACACTGAAACTTATTCCTCTGGTCTAATGATATCTGAACATCCATGAGCCGAACTTGAACTTCCTACCGCCTACTATTTCTCCTTCCTAGCCTCTAGTAATTACTGCTCTGTCCTCTATTTTTATGAGTCTGATGTTCTGTTTCAAAGTTCCACATGGAAGTGTGATCATGCTGTGTTGTCTTTCTGTGTCTGGCTTACTCTACTTAATATCCTCTAGTTGCATCTATGTATACTGTGGATGGCAGGATTTCTATTGTCTCTCTGGCTGAGTAATATCAGTGCATACATACCACCTTTGATTTACCCGTCCATCTGCAGATAGACATTTTGGTTTTCCCATACCTTGCCTACCTGAATAGTACCACAGTAAGCGTGGGAGTGAAGGTATCTCTTTGATTTCTTTTCCTTTCCACATATACCCCAAAGTGGGATTGCTGGGTCTTGTTTCTCCAACTTGAGGAACCTCTAGATTTTTCTTCATATTGGGTCTAAAGTCCTGTCTCCAATAGCTATGTGCAAGAGTCTTTCTTTCTCTAGACTTTTATCAGGCAGCTTGTTTTATGATTTCATTATTGTCATTGGAACAGACATGGCAGAATATCTCATGTGGTTTTGATTTGCATTTCCCTGATGATTAATGACGTTGACTTTTATATCCTTATTGGCCATTTTTCTGTCTTATTTTGAGAAATGTTTGTTCAGAAAGTTTAGCCATTTTAAAAATCAGATTATTTAGCTGGGCAGCAGTGGCGCACACCTTTAATCCCAGCACTTTGGAGGCAGAGCCAGGCTGATCTCTGTGAGTTTGAGGCCAACCTGGTCTACAGAATGAGAACCAGGACAGGCACCAAAATTACACAGAAAATCCCTGTCTCGAAAAACCAAAAAAAAAAAAAAAAAAAAAAAAAAATCAGATTATTTGCTTGTGTGTGTGTAGGGGAGGGCTATGGAATTTTTTGAGTTCCTTGTACATTTTAGACATTTGTAACATGGATGGTCTTGCTAAATGGTCTTATTAATAAAAAACCTGGAGTCAGATATTGGGGTGAAAGCTAAGAGATCAGAGGAATAGAACAAGCCACAGCCACAAGTTCTTTTTTTCTTTTATTATTATTATTAAAAAATTTCTATTCATCTTACATACCAATCACAGATCCCCCCTCCTCTCTCCCTCCTCCCCCCAGCCCTTCCTCACAACCTACCCCCCATTCCCACCTCCTGTAGCACAAATCTTAAAAGTTCTTATTAATAAAACAAACCTGGAGTCAGGTATTGGGGTGAATGCTGGAAGATCAGAGAAACAGAACAAGCCACAGCCACCTCACCTTGCCAATTCCTCAGCTGATCCTGTTTCCTCAGGCTGGAAGCCTCTGAGTCCTTATCCAGAACGAATCTCAGCTGAATGACTGCTAAAAGCCTATAAGCTTAACCAGGCTACAGTTCCTTGTCCTCACGCCTTAAATATCTTTCTGCCGTTACTTCCTGGGATTAAAGGTGTGAGTCACCAGGCTTGGCTGTTTCCAGTGTGGACTTGAACTCACAGAGATCCAGGCAGATCTCTGCCTCTGGAATGCTAGGATTAAAGGCATGTGCTACCACTGCCTAACCTCTGTGCTTAATATTGTGGCTGTTCTGTTCTCTGACCCCAGATAAGTTTATTAGAGTGCACAATATTTCGGGGAACACAATACCACCACAACTTACTCCAAGTCAAGGTCTCCCATGGGGAGTCAGCAGAGCCTGGCACATTCAGTTGAGGCAGGTCCAAGCCCCTCCTCCCTGCACCAAGGATGCACAAGGTGTCACACCTTAGGCACTGGGCTCCAAAAAGCTGACTCATGCACCAGGGACGGATCCCGATCCCACTGCCTGGGGACCCCCTAAACAGTTCAAGCTAAACAACTGTCTCACCTATTCAGAGGGTCCAGTCTAGTCCATGGGGGCTCCACAGCTATTGGTCCACAGTTCATGGGTTTCCACTAGTGCAGCCACAAGTTCTTACTGCTAGGAAATCCTCAGCCCAAGAGAGAGCTACTTCCTGTATACTCACGCCTATATACCTTTCTGCACCCTGCCATCTTACTTCTTCTCTCTGCCCAGCTACATCACTTTCCTCTTTCCGCCCAGCTCTATCTCTTCCTGTCTGTCTGTACAGACCTCCAGACCTCTATGGTTAACTAGTGCTAGGATTAAAGGCGTGTGCTACCACTGCCTGGCCTCTATTTTTAATATGGTGGCTAGCTTTTTCCTCTGATCTCCAGGCAAGTTTTATTTGTTACAGCACAAACAAAATATCACCACAGACATTTATTTTTTATTGGATGACAAGAATAGGTTCTGTAAGCTGTGTGCTTACCAGTTAAGTTTACATAAACATTGGTACTGCATGCCAGCTATTGGTGAAGTGACCTTCCTGGAGTGTAGTATTCCTGTACTGGCTGGTTTTGTGCCTCATGGAAGAGTAGAGGGCATGCCTGGTAGCTCACCATGTGTCGGCTTACTATGGAAGTTTTCCTGAGGTGTCAGAAGGGTTCAGAAGCTAGGATCTTGGCCTTTCTGCCTAGTCAAGGCTCTGAGCAGGCAGGGTCTTCATGCCCAACTTCCTTGAGCACAATGAAGTGATGGCAGTCCCTTTGTTGGGGTGCAGACTACTAGAGAATCTGTTTTCAGTGTGTCGAGTTTTAGCTGCTTAGCTGTCAGGGAGTGTGCAGCGTGTGCACATGGGATGCTGCTTAAGGCAGTGTGTTGGCACTTGATCCCAGAGACTTCAAGACACTCAGAATCTGTGAGGGTGATGAGACTCCCTGTGTAGCTACCCAAAGCAGCACTGGGAGACCTGTTTCCAGCCTGTCTTCTTAATAAGAATTCCAGCTTCCCTGTGGACTTATCTAGAAGATCACATCTTGCTCTTCTCTGGTGCTTCTGACCTGGCCTGTCATGCTCCCCAGGGGACTCACTTGTAATACTCTCTAGTGTATTTCCCCAGCCACTGTGGTGGAAACAGCAGTTCATTTTGCTCTCTGATCTGTGTCTGTGGCGAGCTGAGCGACTGGTGACTCTGTTGATCTCGCTTATCTAAAAGTATCTGTTGTTTTACTCTTATTTGAAGAAGTTCTGTATTCTACACACTCCTTTTTTAGAGACACAGTTTTCAGATATTGTCTCCTAACCTCTGGCATGCCTTTTCATCTTCTTAATACTAACATATGGAAAGCATATGTTTTGGTATTAATTGATTCTTTTATTATTTTCTTTAATATCTTTTGGAGCAAAATTTAAAATATTTCTTTTGTTTGTTTGTTTGTTTTTCAAGACAGGGTTTCATGTGTAGTCCTGGCTGTCCTGGAATTTACTCCATAGATCAGGCTGGACTCAAACTCACAGAGATTCATCTGCCTTTGCTTCCCAAGTGCTGGGTTTAAAGATATATGGCACCACTGCCTGGCTAAAATATAATTTCTAAATGAAAAATTACTAAGATTTTTATCCTATTATATCTTCTAAAATTTTAATAACAGCCTCTACATTTTAGTTTGGTTCACTTTCAATTTTCTTCTTTTATATATGTTTTAACTTCTTTTATTGAAAATATGTTTTTCATATAATTTAGTCTCATCATGGTTTTCCTTCCATTATGTCTCCTCAGATCCTCCTCACTTCTTTACCTACCCAACTCCATATCTTCTTTCTCTTTCTTTTCAGAAAACAAACAAGAAACAAAACAAAATAATAAATAATAAAACAAAAAAACCCAACCCAAATAATGAAGAAAAAGCATGAGATATACACATGAGATACACACACACACACACACACACACACACACACACACACACACACTCACTCAAAACCAAAACCCATTAAAATACAAAAACTGAAACCATAATATACAAGCAAAAGACCCGCAAGGTAAACAATGCCCAAATAAAGCAATATGAAACAAAAATCTTTGAAAATACCATTGAGTTTTGTTTTTTTTTTTGTGTGTGTGTGTGTGTTAGCTGTCTACTGTTGGGCATGGGGTCTGGACTTTAGTATTTTGTATACCTAACAAGAAACGAGATCCTTTTCTTCTTTTAAAAATAAAGTTATTCAATGCCATGGTCCCATTTGTTGAAAAGATGATCACTTTTCCATTGAGTGCCTTGGCACTTTTGTTGAAATCAATTGACTATATACACATGGAATTATTTCTGGGCTTTATTTAGCTGCAATAAATTATATGCCTATCTTTATGCCAATACCACACTTTCTTGATTGATGTAGTTTTATGATATATTATGACATCAAATAGTGTAAGTCCTCCAACTTTGTTCTTTTATAAAGAACAGTTTTGGCCTTTCTAGGTCTCATGAATTTACATATAAATTTTATAGTCAGATGGTCAATTTCTATCAAAAACTTGAAGGAATAATAATTGAGATTGGTATGAACTCACACATTGATTTAGAAAGAGCAATATCTTTCTGATAATTGATTTGACCTATGAAGATCATATGTCTCTTCATTTTATACATTCGAGATTTCTTTTAGCAATGTTTCAGTGGATGGATCATATACTTTGTCAAACTTATCCACAATTATTTCAGAACTTCTGATGATATTGTACATAGCAATAGCTTTAAAATTTTAATTTGTGGTTACTTATTGCAGTTTCACAGAAATTTCATTCAAATAACATTTATTGATTATTTTTAATAGAAATATTAATTTTTACATGTTGATTTTTTAGGTCTTGCTAAACTTTGTAATTATTTCCAGTATACTTTTTCAGATTTCTTGAGTTTTTTCCTACATATGTAATCATGACATTGGTGAATAAAGACAGTTTTATGTATCTTCTCCTAAGCTGGTCTTATAAACATCCATAGTTAGGAAGCAGAGAGTGATTGAGTGTGCAGCTCGTTTTCTCCTCTTTACTGAGTTCAGTACCCCAGCCTGTGGAATGCGGCTGCCTGCAGTAGGTGGGGTTTTCCCACTTAATTTAGCCTAATCTCTATAATCTTTCACAGGTTGCCCAGAGGCTCATTCATCTGATTGATTCTAGATCCCATCATATGACAATATCATCCATCACAATATTTAACTGAAGATGTTGTTTGGAAATTGTATTAGCTATCCTTTGTTTTTTGATAACAAATTACTACAAATCTTTGCAGTTTAAAACAACAAATATTTATCACCTCATAATTTCTGTGAGGTTTGTATGCCAAAGCACCATAGTCGGATGGCTCTTGCTGAGTCTTTCTTGAGTTTTCAGTCAATCAGAATGGTTTATCCATATCTAAGATTCTTATTTGTGTGGTTTCAGAAACTCAGAGTGGTATTCAGTCTTCCAAATTCTGTTTTATTCAAGAATGAAATTAAAGTTCATATAGATTGCAAAGTAGAGAGAAAACTTTATTTAAAGTGAAGCAATAATACATGTTAGAAAGTAATGTACTGTCAAGATTGACAGTGGGACACATGAGTGGAAATACTCAAGGCCCTGATTATTGTTTGGGGGAGTTCTTATGGGGCTTGGGAGAAGGAGAAGTTTGTTGCTAGGGATTTAATTCGCCGATTCTCTATTTTGATTGACAGGCATAGGTTACATATATCTTTGCTCAGTGTGAATGTTACTTCCCATAACGTGTCAGATCATAATAATATATATACTCAAATATGCATATGCATATTATGGATTTTTCCTTAAAAGTTCATATGGAGTCACAGTTTTGCCGTATTTTGCATGCATTAAGAACCAGTTAAGGCTGGATCAGCCCTCTAACCCTCAGAACAGGATGTACTGGGAATATTTTGAATAGAAACTGTCCAAGTTTGATGGTTGTTATGATCATTAAGGTCATTCATTGTTTGGAGTAGGATGTGCACACAGCTCCATGATGGTAGAGGTCTATGATGCTAGTAGGTTGTATGTGCCCATTGGTTAGAGAAGGATGTATGTGTATAATACCCTCAGGCAAGGCTTTTAGGCTGCCAAATGCTTTATTGAAAGAGGTTCATATGAATAGCCTAAACCAAGTAGAGTCCCTGGGTTACTAAGTGATCTCGTATGCTTTCCTGCACCCGTCTGATTTCTACTACCAACAAAAATTGCTTAGTAAAAGCAGAAAGTCATCAAATTTGTAAGTTGAAGACATAACCTGACAGTCTGACTGATGGTAGACTCTTTCACTGGAAGCACAGAACCAGAGGCTTTAGTACTGCCCGGGGTTTTAGGCACATTCACTCTGCAGAGAAGGGAGGCCTCTGCTGTACTAGCCACAGCTGGGCTGTACCCCTTGCTGACAAGGAAGGTAAGGATCCAATTCCGTGCTCACTCACTTGGCTGCTGTCAGGCTCCACTTCTTTGCCAAACATTTGCTGAAAACCTCAGTTTCTTACCACATGGATCTCTCTACAGGTTCCCAGGTGTCTTCCCAGCATGCTAGCTGAGTGCTCCAGACTGAATTATCAGAAAGGGATGTTTTTTTTTTTTTGGCCACATAGATGGAAGCTGTAGTCTTTTTGTAAGATACTGTCAGAAATACAAGCACATAGCTTCCAAGATGCTCTGTTCGTTAGATGTGAATTGCTGGGCTCCTTAAAGAAGGGAGAAATACTAAGCAAGTGTAGATATATTTTAGAAATCATCATAAAGCTTTTGTAAGCAACCCATAAAGATCACGAAGACTTGAATATTTAAAACTTTTTTCTTCATATAAAAATTTACCTGGTTCAATCTAAAAGCTGAAGTTTGTTTTTGTTATCACATCCAAAGGAAAGTCATACTGTCATGGAGGCTAACTTTAATATATTTTTGTAACGTGATAAGAATAGGTTTATGTTCTGGGTGGTTTAGAAATGGAAAGGATCTAAGGAGATAACTATAGACTCTATTTCAAGCATTTAAAAATATTTCATACAAATTAAAAAAAATCTTATGGAATGGACAAATAACTTCACCCTTTTCTTTCAGATACTTGCAAGTTCATCTTGGTGAGCATCAGCTGAGGTTATTTTCAGGTTAAGTGCAATGGCAAGGGGATGGAATATATATATTTAAACTGTAGATACCACTTGGATGAATATTATGTCTAAGTTTCTACGTTGTATAGACATTCTGAAAGTGTCACATGCAGGACTGTTTAGGAAGGCACTAGCATGATAGAGAACATCACCACAGGTGACTCACTCCGTTTCAAGTTCCTAACAGTGGTATATATTCAATGCCTGGAACCTGCTATCTTTTCTCAAAGTTAGTGTGTTTACTGTAAGAAAGGCCTGCCTATTTAAACTATTTAAAACACTTTCTCTTTTATTTGCCTAATTTAACTTAATTTCAACATGAGCACTTACAAAACATATCTTCTGAGTATTAGCTTCACATATTATTAGCCTTAAGCTTTAAGACTGCCATTGGAAATGTATTTTTAAATTTATTTTATATTTTTAGTTTTTGAAATTAAAATATAATTCCATCACTTTCTTCTTTCCTCTTTCTCACTCGGGCGCCTCTCGTGTTCCCTCCCACTTTCTCTCAACCTTATGGCCTTTGGTCTCTTTTTCTTTGATTGTTGTCTCTCACACACAAATGTGCGTGTACACATACACACACACACACACACACACACACACACACACACACACACACTAACATGGGAGGTGGAAAACTCATGAGGCCCCCAACCCTAGACCGGAAATAGAAGGAACTAAGGAATGCTGGGAGGAGGATAAATGGTCTTCCCCATGGAGGAGCATGGTTCCTCAATACCAAGTGGTCAGCCCTGAAAAGTACTTTTTTTTCTTTGTCAAAGGTGTATATAGAAAACAAATTGAAATAATATAAAAGTAGAATATTTTGTAGAGTTGAAATTCCTTCCTACTCTAGGCCTCTCATTTATCTTGAATAGAAGAATAACCAGATTTTTTTTTTTTTTTTGCAATTTTGATGCCAGCCTATGTATTTGGAGGGATGTGGTTGCATTTAGTAAGTGTGTGTGTGCATGCATATATGCTGTCCCCTTTAACTATACGAGTGATCCTTCTAACTTCAATACACCTCACAATCACCTCCAGGGTTTGTTAAAGCCCAGATTACTAGCCCCTCTCTTATCAGAGAGATTTAGAATGCTAGGATTGAGAATGGAGAATGTGCTTGTTCACTAAGTGCCTAGTGATGCTGAGGTTGCTGGTCAGGGCTCACACTTTGGTGTGCATATGGTTGTATCCCATATTGAAATGAAATCGAATTTGTATACTAATTGCATGCTTATTTGTTTTTACATAAGGAACTAAATCTTGGCCAAATATTTGCTCCTGTAGGACATAGAGCATCTTCATCATTTTTCAGAATTGAGTGATTTTTTTTTCACTTCTTGAAAATTCCATTCATGTTTGCAATGTATCTTGGTTATATACATCCTCCACTACCTCCCTTCAGATAATCCTGGCCCTCACAATATCTCCCATCTTCCTCCCAACTTCATGTCATTTAAAAAATAACCCACTAAGGTTCATTAGTGCTACCCATATGGGAATGCCTATGAGGTCATCCATTGGGATATGGGCAATATACCAATGAGAAAAGGCATCCTTCCTCCCTCAGCAGCCACTAACTGTCATCAGCTCCTCAGGCGGGGTGGGGTATCAGGGACTCCCATCTTTTTCATGTTGAAATTTTTAACTCTTGATCTTGTAGAGGTGATGTTGGAGTACTTGCAGAAGAGGGTTAGCTGATGATATTTTGACTTTATCGATTGTGAGAACATTGACATGAATGTTTAGTAAAAATAGCTGAAACATATTTCAGAAATCATTGGAAATTCTGTTCTAATCCAAGGCTGAAATTTACTGAATGATTAAGAAAAAATGAAACTCAAGTCAGCAACTCAGAAAGCAATTAAAAAAAAATCCAATGCTTAAACACAGTACAATACAGAGACATAATACTCTGATGCTTGCTATAGGGGAATGGCAGTAAAAAAATGTTACAAGTTTGTTTTCCATAATTAAAAGATTATTTCTCTAAGAGAAGGATACTAAATGCACAGTAAAAAATGCAGCAATTCATTGTATGTGTTAGTCATGGATCTGAGATGTTTTAGGGAGCCATTGACATGCATTGCATGGTATGAAATCATATCTGCTGTCAAATCCCCAGGCCATGTACTCAGAACCAACTGCAGTGAAATTCTGCAAGGTAACATGGGCAAGTGTTGCCAGACTCATGAGTCATGCATTTGATTTTTGAAAAGAGTTTTCATTTTTTTCCATACAATATATTTTAATCATATTCTTTCCCCTCCCCCATCTCCTTATCTACCAAACTCCATGTTCTTTCTCAAAACAACTCTCAAATTAAAAAAAACCAAAACCAAAACCAAAGTCTCCATGAATCAAAATAGAAAAGCAAGCTAAAATAATAATAATATTAATAATAATAAAAATAATAATAGAAAGCTAATAAGATAAAAACCTACAAAGCAATATAAAAAACCCCTCAAAAAACATAGTCTGTTTTGTATTGTCCAGCTACTGCTGGGCATGGGCCCCAGAGTGTGATTGATATGCACAGACACTCCAGTGGAGGAAACTGCTGCTTCCTTTCACAGAAAATATCAATTGCATGTAGGTTCTGGGTTAAGAGTGGACCTTGATGTCTACCTTCCATTCTCAATGGTGCAGTTTTTGTCTGGTTTGAACCTGCGCAGGCATTGTGAGTGCTGTCCCAGTGTCTGTGAGTTTACATATTTGCCAGCCCTGTTGTGTGTGGAAGAATTTCCTTAGAGTCATCTACCACCATCTTTCTGCCTCCTCTTCTGCATATGTCTCTGAGCCTTGAGGGGATGGGTATGATAAAAACATCCATTTAGGGCTGAGTGCTCCAAAGTCTCTCAGTCTCTGTACATGTCTAGTTGTGGATCTCTGTTTGAATTACTATCTACCACAAAAAAAAAAAACTCTGAAAAAGGTTGAGTGAATGTATTTGACTTTTAATAAATATTTTTATTTATTTATTTGTGTGTGTGTGTACCCACAGCTTAGCACAAGTTTCCAGGGTCAAGGACAACCTTAGGAAGTTGGTTTGTCTCTCTCCACCTTGTTGAGGCAGGGTCTCTTGTTTCTGGTCCTATCTGTGTAGTTCAGGTTATCAGAGTGATTGTCCACCAGCTTCTCCCGTCTCTGCCTCCAATAACATCATAGGATTGCTGAAATTGCAAATGAGTGCCACCACATGCAGTTTTTCATGTGAGTTTGGGGTCCTGAAAGCAAATCCCCAGACTCACTTGGTAAATGCTTTTATTTGCTGAACTATCTCTCCAGTGCCTGCACATTTTATTTCTAACTACATTTTGGTAACACATTCAGAAACTGTATTTTTCTGTTGTTGCCAAAATTTTCTTGAGGTTTACATTAGGTCTCATGACCTCATATGAGGTCACAACCCAGAGTCTGAGACCTTGTGGCACAGGACATCATTTAGGTGTGTTTTCTGGAAAGGTCTGCTTGCAAGGCATCAACTCAGCTGTTCCCATGAATAGATTTTGATTTCTCCTTCATTAGTGACAAAATTTTTGCTGGGTATATGACTTCTCCTTCAGAACTTGAAAAGGTTTCTGCTGCTTTCTCCTGACCCCTAGCTACTCATGAAAATTCAGAGGTTCATTTGAATTATTTTTCTATATAATTGAGTAGTATTTTTTTGGTAATCATTCTCAATATTTTTCCTTCACTTTTGGCTTTCAAAAGTTTAATTATTGGTGCATGCTTGTGATTTTAGCACCTGGAGGTAGAGGCAGGAGGATCACATGTTTGAGGTGATCTTGGGACACATAGTCAGGTAGAGGACAGGTTGGTCTGTACAGGGAGATGCTGTCTTGAACAAATAAACAAACAAACCAAAAGTAATCAAGAAAGACACTTAATTGTGGTCTGTTTTGGCATTCATTTTTTTGGGGGGGTGGGGGTGGGGCTTAAACTATGTGAGACTTTTTCTTAGTTCAATAGCGATATGATTTTTTTCCCCTGAAAATTTGGGTGGCTTTCTGTTTCTGTCAATATTTATCTGAGTGTACATACATTTCTACATGCTTCTTATGTCCTCAGACTCTTATGACATGTGTGTTTTGTCTCTTGTTATATATATATATATATATATATATATATGTGTGTGTGTGCATGTGTGTGTGTGTGTGTGTTTACTTTTAGTTTATTTTCTCCCTGTTGTTGAGTGAGTTGTTATTATTGCTTTTATTTTCAATTCACTCTGTATATTGGGGTATGTGTCAGTGGGTGAATGGGTCTGTATGTGCTTATGTGCAATCCAGTGCGGTATTAGGGGTCTTTCTGTATCATTTTATGTTTTATTCCCTTGTGTAAGGGCCTCTCACTTTCAGATTTTTTTCGATAGGGTGGCCAGCCAGCTAATTCCAATGCTGCCATTACCTACCTATACCTATTCTGGGGTTATAGGCACATGCAGCCATGCATGGTTTTATGTGGGTGCTGGGGATCGGAACTCAGGTCCTCAATCTTGCCTGACAAACATTTTCACTGATCCCTCCTTTCCTGATCCCTCCGCCCACCTATTTTTTCCCCTTTTTCTTCCATTCTTCTGTTAATTTCATCTATTGAATATTTTACTTAAGTCATATTGTTTTATTTTATGAATTTCCATTTGTTTTTTTTCTTTATGTATTTTATTTCTTTGCTGATACTATACTTTCTTACTGAAGTCTTTGTTTTTTTGATTGGTGTCATTTTGGTTTTTGAAGCATTTTTATGATGGCTACTTTTAAATATTTGTCAGATTACTTTAATAACTTTATCAACCGTAGGCTGACATTTATTGATTTATGTTTTCATTCAGTTTCTAATCTCAGTTTTTGGTATGACAAGTGAATTTTACCTGATACTTTGAAACTTTGTGCCTTGTGGCAGATACTATCTTCTATTTAAACCTGTATTTTCTGGATTTGTATGATTCTACTGGAACAGTAAAAGCTTCTTATTACTGCCAAATGGAAGGAGAACCACAACTTCCTCACCTTCCTGTACGCAGCAGCCGGTCTCATTGTGTTTTGGGGTAGGTGGTTGGAGAACTCTGGGTTGCCTATGGTCTGCCCTAATACTACCTGGAAGATTTTTCATTACTGGAATTGAAATGGTAGGGTTCCCACTCCCCCAACTCTTAAACAATCTGGTAATAGGAACTTGGGGTCCCTTGCTAGACTCTATTCAAGGATGCTCTTCAATGGTTTTGTGGTGTGACTTTTCCTGGGAAGACATGAACAAATGTCTAGTTATCCAAGACAACATCGACAACAAGCCAGAGAAGTGCTTCTGTTCAATTGTAGTTTGGTTAGCCAATGGGATTTTTAAAAATTAACTTACAAGAGTTTCTATGGCTCAATCCAGATGCATCCTTGAAATGTCTGTCCCAACATTTTTTTTTGTGGATAGCTGTACCCCTGAGCTCCATGCATAACTTGTAAGCATCTATCTCCATTAGAAAGAGTCTCTGCTCCCTCTAACTTATTGCTCAGGTAACTTTGGGGAGGGTTCTTGTGAATCTTGCAATGTTATGAGCTTCTTGAGCCTTGTAATGTTTGTGACCTTTCTAAGTTTTAGGACACTGCAGGACAGAATGTGTTAATTTGGAGGAAATAGCTAAGATATAGCTTCTCACCCACTGCACTAGCACTGTTGAGGTGGGTCAGAATGGTTATAATCCTGCAATGGGTGGAGTACTTTCCAAAAGTTGTGAGCCTTGCTAGTCTGCCCTTTCCCTTACCCTTTGGTTGGAGAGGCTTCTGTTGAGGCTTAATTTTGTGTAGCATTTACAATTTGCCAGGTTTATCAACTGCACGTTTGGGAAATTTGAGGTAAGAGGAAAACCTAAGGGACTCACCCCGGTTTGCTTTCTTGGAGCCTATGATCCCTAGACTTTTCACATCTTCCAGACTCTCCTAATGTGCCATCCGTACACAAAAGCAAAACTTTAGTTCTTGACAGACAGAATAAGGAAAACTACCTGTACTTCGTATGCAAGTAGTAGCCTCTTTATCTTTTACAATTTTGTTCACTAACACTTTTGTGTTAACTTTTTTTAAACTTTGTAAATTAGTATAATATTTTTAACTGAAGGGTTACTTTCAATTATAAAACATATTCCACTAGGACCAAACTATGTGAAAGAAACTGAATAGAAGAAGTATGGGCTCAAGGAGAGTAAGGACAGATGTTAAATATCTGAATACTAATGGAAGATTTTAAATATGTATTAAAAAAGATGGTTAATAAAATTTTTGATTATTTTCAGATTCCTTAGACATATTGAAAATGTGATTTAACAGTCATTTTTCAAGTAAAAATCTTATTAAAAATACATTCCTTGCATTCTTCTGGGAACTATTTCACTTTTATCCCCAATGCCATCATCTTACATCAAACTACAGGAGTACAACTGAAATTTAAGTGTAGTGAAGTTAGTTAAAAGTCACCAAGAGCCGTAGGGGTTAAAGTATAATAGGTGTCTGGATCACAAACTTCCTCAGAGGGGGGAAAAATGTTAGGATTTGTCGCAAGTTTAGTTAATTGCTTTCAAAGTGATACAAGTTTGTGAGTGCAATGGGACATTTACTACAATGGGTCCAGGTGACCTTTCTTTGAAGATCTAGGGTGCTGGATGTTCAAGGCCACCAAAGATTGACCTGAGGCAGAGGCTGCTAAATTCATGATTTTGTGCCAGTGAAGGCAAACGACACAGACATGTCTGAGGGTGAGCAAAGCTGAAGCATGCTGTATTAAAAGGATTCTGGAAAAGTGAGAAACTAAGAAAAAAGTGAAGAATTAGAGGAAAGTGAAATACACTCCTGAGAGCAAGAGAGAGAGAGAGAGAGAGAGAGAGAGAGAGAGAGAGAGAGAGAGAGAGAGAGAGAGAGAGGTTCACAAGAGAGAAGGAGCTGTTGAACTTCTCTGTCCAGACGTTTTCATCTGGCTAGGCAGAAACTGGACACAGACTGAGGTATCTGCTGTATGTTGGTTAATTCTCTGGAATACCATGGGCTGAGTCAATGCAAATGATTGGGAAACTGTTATCTCATCTCTTTTTTGTTCTTAGAAGACACTAAGAAGTAGCAGTGGTTGTTCTTTGTAAATTCCTTCTGTATGAGATGACCCGGGATATCTTAACTGAAATAGGTGGAGGCTGTCTAGCTTCATTAGAAGCAAGGATGTATAAAGCAACAGCATTGTCTTACATATGCTACCCAAAGGTTTCAGAGAAGCCTGCAGGCCTGGCGTTGTTAGGCCAGAGCTCTGTTGACAGTTTAGGACGGCAGTCTCATATTCAGCTACAAGCTTCTTTGTTTCTCATCCTTCATGTTCTTGAGTTGGTTATTTTAGCCCTGATCTTTCTTTTAAACCGGGAGTCCATTGGTCTATGGAATACGTATCTGAGCAACTTGCAGGTTTGGTCATTGGCCCGCTTTCCTTCCTACTGACAGAGAGCTAGCTCCTCCATCCAAAGTTAAAGTGTATTGGCTGGTGAATACTTTTCAATTAAGAGAAAAAAAATACTTAATTAGAATGTTATAGAAATCAGAATTCAGAATAATGATTTTTATGCTTCATATAATACATGCAAACTATTCAAAATCTTAAAGCACAGAACAAAAAGTCATGTAGATATTTACATTTGGATCTGTGAAAGGGTTTTAAAGTTTCTGTTTTTATGGGGCTGGTCCTCAGTCTAGGGCTGGCATCCATCACTTCTCTTAAGGCTTGGGTCTACTCAAAGACATTCATTATATTCAACTCTCTAGGCTTAAGGAGGAGGGGAATATGGTGAGCTTGAAACTAGCCTGGGCTACATAATGCAACACTCCCTCAAACCATATCAACCCAACAAAACAAGCAAACAGAACTAGTTATCTACTGCTTCAAGAATTGCCTCTTGTATCCTGTTCTCAAGTAATACTCACTGTCAACCATGCTCTTTAGATTGCACTTTAAAATATATTTGGTTATCAGTTTAATCTTAAAATGTTATATTTACAGTGAACTGGAAATGACATCTTTGGAACTCCCAAACCACCTGGTGACCAAGAGTAACAGTTGTCAGTTTATAAAAATTGGTAAGGGAAACTGAACTCAAGAACATAGTAAGAAGATCATACATCATTAACAAATTGTTTTCTCTTCAGGGACACAAGGGGAGCTCAACATATGCAAATCAGGAAGTGTGATAGTGTGAAAACAGACACAAGGAGAAAAATCCTATCCTGCCAAGAGACACAGAAAAGATCTTTAATGATGTTCAGCATCACTTTATGATGAAAGGAAGAAATGAGGAGTGGAAGGAACACATTTGAGCACTGAGCAGTCTGTATACAATGAACGGATAGCCCACACTGTATTAAGTGGGGAAAGACTGAAAGTGTTGTTGTTAAATTCAGGAATAACATCAGGGTATCATTTTATGTCTTTTCCACTTTCATTCAACACAGTTCTTGAATACTTAGAGTAATAAAAAAGAGAAGAAAGAAAGGAGACACAAATAGGAAAGGAAGATATCATATTATTCCTATGAAGACAGCATGGTTTGTGCATAGAAGACTCTATTAGGAAAAGCCGTCTACCCATTCAGTACAGCCTCAAAGAAATTTTCAATGAAATTCTTCACAGAGATAGAAAAGAAATCCAAAATTCAGACTTTGGAGACCTAGAACAGTCAAATTCTAACCAGAAATAGCAATGCTGGAGGTATCTCCAATACCTGATCTCAAATTATATTACAGAACCCTGTTGACAAAGTCAGCATGGTACTGTCATAAAAAAAAATACATAGACCAACAAAGTTGCTCAAAATAATGGAGAAAAGACTGATTAAAAAAGGAATACCAGATATCCTACATACCAGATATTTATATTACAATTCATAATAGTAGCAACATTACAGTTATGAAGTAGCAACAAAATAATTTTATGGCTGTGGTCACCACAACATGAGGAACTGTGTTAAAGAGTCACTGTATTAGGAAGGTTGAGAACCACTGCTCTAGCGTGTCTTGCAGGGAGGACAGATTGTAGGTCAAAGGCTTTGTAGTTTGATTGGTGTTGGTGTTTCTCCTTTGGTAGCCTACAGAGTACCTGCTAGCACCAAAGACACTGGAATATAAGGGGTGAAGGCTCCACGTAGGCACCAGCTTGATTTCTCCATGTTTAGTGTGTTGTTTCCCTGATTTTTCTCTCAGTCCATTTGTCATTTGCATATAGGAGAGATACTGACTTTTGTTAGTTCATTTTGTTGTCCTGGTTGCTATTGAATGTGCTCTCTCTCATGCTGACATCTAGGCATCTGGAAGTGGTAGGACTATAGGTCTAGGTGCTGATTTCTGGATTTGTTTTTGATGGGTTTGTGCTTTGTTTATTGGTTTCTGTTTTCTTTCTGGATTGTCTGAGAGTGTGATGGCTATGTGTTGCCTTGTAGTAAATTTTCTTTGGATCCATAGTTGTGGTCACTGATGGTCCCAGGTACAATGTGTTTCTGGGTATTGAGAGCTGTCATTTAGAAATGTGGATAGGCTACACATTTCTGTGTGTAGGGGTCTGAAGAGGCTCACAGGAGGGAGGAGAGCAGAGTGTTTAATCAGGATTTGCTTATTTCATCTCCTTGAAATAAGGGGATAAAGCTAAGAGAGGTTACCCCAAAGGGTGTGCTATAGTGCTGAGATGAGACTAGGTGGTTGGATCTAGACTAGAGGAACAGAAATAGAGGGGAAGATCTACAGACAGCCTTAGTCAGGCTAGAACAGGAAGATCTGAGGGATCCACAGGTGATGGGAACTGCGTACTCATGGGGGTGGGGGTGGGGATGGGGGCAGAGTGCCCCGAAAGCTGCCACAGGAGTTCTGCTGCAGAGCTTGGGATGAGCCTGGGGATTTGGATTTTGGGGAACGGATGGAGAAGCATAGTGACCAGTGTGGGGAGGGAGCTTAGGTGGGGATCATCTGTGGTGTCCACAGGAGACATGGGGAGGGGGCAATGAAAGCTGGAGCTGGTGTTTTGTTGCCATGCTGGAGATAAGACTGGGAGATTGGATTTGGAGGGGAGGGTGGAATGGTGAAGGTCTTGAGATGGCTTACCTCTTTCCCTGGCCTGCTCAGCTGGTGTGTTCCCAGGGAATGCCTGTTGGTGTTGGAGGCTATGGATATTATGGGATGGGTTGGTGGGAAGGAATGCCGTGGGAGAAGACCTTTGTGAGCCATGGGGATAGGGTCGAGAGGAAAGGGCGACTGTATCAGGTTTTCTGCTACAGAGCTGGGGATGAGACTGGGGGTCGGGGGTATGTGTGGGAGACTGGATCTGGATGAGCAGAAGGAACAGTGTGGATCTGCTGTCAGTCTACTTGTTTCCCTGTCAGGAGCAGCCCTTGGGTTGTTAGCAGGGGTGCCTGCTGGGGTTGGGGGCTGGGACAAGGCAATGACTGTGTCAACGGAGGTTAGAAAGGGAAGATCAGATCGGTTGGAATAATGGGTAATGGTAAAGGGGGGCAGGGAAGGCTACCACAGATGTTCTGCTGCAGAGTTTGGGATGAGACTGGGGTGTAGCTAGAGTTTTCCTGCCTGGCCCATGGTCAGGTCAAATCTCTCTCACCTGCCAGTCCCACAGCTGCTCAGACCCAACCAAGTAAACACAGAGACTTATATTGCTTACAAACTGTATGGCCGTACCAGGCTTCTTGCTAACTGTTCTTACAGCTTAAATTAATCCATTTCTATAAATCTATACCTTGCCACGTGGCTCGTGGCTTACCGGCATCTTCACATGCTGTTTGTCATCATGGCGGCTGGCAGTGTCTCTGACTCAGCCTTCCACTTCCCAGCTTTATTCTCCTCCTTGTCCCGCCTATACTTCCTCCTGGCCACTGGCCAATCAGTGATTTATTTATTGACCAATCAGCAACACACTTGACATACAGACCATCCCACAGCACTGGGTGATTGGATCTAGGGGAACAGAGGGAAAAGAGAAGATCTGCAGGCAGCTATTAAAATCCTTTTAATCTATCTCTGTTACTAACTATTGTTATCATTTAAATTATTGTATACTTTTTAGTGATTAGAGTTGCTTTATGGTCAGCTATTACAGAATAAATAGTACATAGGAGGGGCCAGCTCTCAGTCTGGGTATCAGGAAATCTCCTTGACCCTACATAGAAGTTTTTGTTTGTTTTTTGTTTTGTTTTTGGAAATGGGGCCTATATATAGTTCAAAATGTGATCTTTTCCCCTCAACCATCCAAATGTGCTGGGATTAGGTATATACCACCATGGTAGATTTAATAGAGTTCAAGTCTGAGCATGTGTGTACATGTATGTGTGTGTTCCTTGTCTTATTTTTAGTTGACAACATTTGGGGTTATAGATCTTGTAAGGATAAAAGGGGGCTTTCCTCTTCATCTTCTGAAGGTTTACTGGAATGAATAATATATTAATAGGAAAAAAAACTACAAATGTATTTAACTAATAAATGTGCCTGGGAATATTATGGGGTGTGCCTGAAATTTTTCCATAGACTCATCTGTTGAGCACTGTCTTAGTCAATGTTCTATTGCTATGAAGAGACACCATGACTATGACAATTCTTTAAAAAGAGAGCATTTAACTGGGCTTGGCTTACAGTTCAGAGGTTTAGTCCATTGTCGTCATAGCAGGAAGCATGGTGGCTTGCAGGTGGACTTGGTGCTGGAGAGCAGCTGAGAGTTCTACATTCAGATCCACAGGCAGCAGCTGGAAAGAACACTGGGACTAAGTTGGGCTTTTGAGACCCCCTAAGCCTGGCCCTGTTGACATACTTCCTCCAACAAGGCCACCCCTCCCAATCTCTCTCAAGTAGCACCATTGTCTCATGACAAAGCATTCAAATATTTGAGACTATGGGGGCCATTCCTATTCAAACCACTGCTCAGTCTTCTGCTGATGATACTATTTGGGAAACTTTAGGAGGTGGTTATGGCTGGAGGAGATAGGCCACTGGGGACATGTAATTATGAATCAGAGTATGTTTCTAGTCCCTTAGTAACTTTTTGCTTCCTGTTTGTCATGAGTTAAGTGATTTCTGCCACATGCTCCCACTATGGATGTTTGGTCTAACTGTGGACCCAGAATCAATGTAACCAATACCCATGGACTAAGATCTCTCAACCACAATTCCCTTATGTTGCCTATATCAGATGTTTTATCATAGCCATACAAAACTAACAAACAAACACACACAAACTAACACTAAACACTATATAATAACCAACACACACACTCACACACATATACACACACACAAACTAACACTAAACACTATATAATAACCACCAAACACACAATGAAAACTAACACTAAACACTATATAATAACCAACACAAACACACACAAACACTAAACACTGTATAATAACCAACACACACACACAAACTAACACTGAACACTATATAATAACCACCAAACACTCACACACAAACTAACACTAAACACTATATAATAACCTATCAACACACACACACACACACAAACTAACACTAAACACTTTATAATAACCACCAAACACACACACAAACTAACACTAAACACTATACAATAACCAACCAACATACACACAAACTAACACCAAACACTATACAATAACCAACTAAATCCAAAGACTCATAAGCCTTTGTTTATAAGGTAAAGAGAGACAGGAGAGGGAGAGACTTTTGAAGGGCAATTACTGATTCTGAGTGGGTGAATATGTCCAATGTTCAGATAATAATTAGTAAATGATTTTATGTGGGAGTTGATAAAACCTGTCTGGGTGTAGTTGTATTATTTAGTCTTCTGTCTTTCAGATATGAGTTTAGACAATGAAAACTGAGAGGAAGAAAGAAAGGAAATTATTTTTTTATTTAGTAGATCCTGTCTTTAGTTAGATGAGGGGATTTTTAAAGCCCTTTCCAGTATGTTCTACTTTCTCATTACAATTAATTTAATATAATCAACATACTAGGTAAGATTTCCTGAAATTGTAACTATCTTAGGAGGGGTGAAGATATTCTGATGAGAAAGACTTGCACTCCTTTCTTGGCTATTAGACTTTTGAGACAATGATCTGGAAAGAATTGGATATGTCAGGATCTCATGCTAGGAGAAGACTGAAGGTCGATGACAGCTAAAGGAAGAAGTTCTTTCCCAGGGAGGGATTTCCTGCAGCTCTAATAACTTTCCAAGCCATTTTACAGGACAAAGTAGAGCTGAGACAATGATGAGTAAATGATGGGGGAGGGAGGATCCACGCCTTGATAAGAACAGCCTAGTTATACACCCATCTTGTTCTCTATTTAAAGTTAAATCTCATGTCAGTGTCCTGAAGATAAAATTTGGGGATCAACTGGACCAATATTACTAGTTCCTCTTCCCACTGGGGCTACATTGAAAAACACCCTTTTTCTGTGTTTCATTATTACTCATTATTTTAATTAGCTTACTGAGGATGATTGGTAAGTCAGCTTGTTCAGGCTGGCAGGGCTCAGTCTTTGACTCTAAGAACTCTGGCTAAAGTAATTCATTGTATTTCTTTATCCACAGTGTGGTAGCTTGAAAGAAAATAGCCTCAAAGGGAGTGGCACTATTGGGAGGTGTGAACTTGGAGGAAGTGTGTCATTATGGGGGCGAGCTTTGAGGTCTTTTTCTCAAGCTTCACTCAGTGTGACAGTTAGTTTATTTCCTGTTACCTTTGAGTCAAGATGTAGGACTCTTGCCCGGTGGTGGTAGTGCACACCTTTAATCCCAGCACTTGGGAGGCAGAGGCAGGCAAATCTCAGCGAGTTTGAGGCCAGCCTGGTCTACACAGTGAGTTCCAGTATAGCCAGGACTGTTATACAAAGAAACCCTGTCTCAAAAACAAAACAAAACAAAACAAAAAAGTAGGACCCTCAGCTCCAGCACCATGTCTGCCTATACACCTCGATGCTCCCCACCATGATGATAATGGACAGAGTCTCTGAAACTGAAATCGAGCCACCCCAATTAAATGTTTGTTATTTTTTTTTAAATAAGAGTTGCCATGGCCGGGTGGTGGTAGCGCACGCCTTTAATCCCAGCACTTGGGAGGCAGAGGCAGGTGAATCTCTGTGAGTTTGAGGCCAGCCTGGGCTACCAAGTGAGTTCCAGGAAAGGCGCAAAGCTACATAGAGAAACCCTGTCTTGAAAAACTAAAAAAAAAAAAAAAAAAAAAAAGAGTTGCCGTGGTCATGGTGTCCTGTCACAGAAATAAAAAACTAACCAAGACACACAGTTGCTTCTCAATCTGGATGTAGTAATTACAGTGAAGGTACCTGTGTGTTCCATCTATTGACTTCCTGTTCTCAGACATGGTAGCAGAAACTACAGCAACATCTCCACACATTACCTTATAGAAGCTCTACACCAAGGGTGCTGCTTTTTATTTTCATTTCTCCCACTGAGATCTTTTGTAGAAAGTGGTTTCTCTCTTTTATGCCTTTTCATTTTGGTATACATGTATTTACCCCTGAGGAATTCTTCTTTCTTTATGTTGGAGTTGGATTTAAAACTATTTATTATTATCAATGAAGACAGAATTTCCATGTCTTTTTCTCTTTTCCCACTTTCAATTTGTTTCAGAATGAAAATGCTGGCTAAGAGTTTTTGACATACCAATTTGACATCTAAGCTCGATTCTTGAAGTCACTAAAATAGTTTCTGTGTCAGGTTTATCTTTGATCAATAACAAATGCTGGAAATTGCAGAGAGAAAAAACTCTAATCATATAGGCCATGAAGAAGTTTAATAACTTTTATAACATAATCACAAATGTAGCATAAAGAAGTGTGTTTTTGGATTTTGCCTGTATATCGTGTGCCTTGCAAGAATAAGTATAATATAGTGGTTCTGAAATTCACAAATACCCCCTGTTGCCATATGTTAGTCTTGTTCCAGTTCCTGGAATACACTTCTCAAACCTCTTGGAGTCTCTGGAGTGATAAATGTCCTTCATATGCTAATGGGGTTATGAGTGGCTGGGACCTCATGAAGCTTGCAGCTAGGGGCTGATAGTGAGAAAGATCAAGGCATGCTTAGAAGATTGGAACTGTAGCTTCACTTTCCTGAACTCTAGAGAGTGGCTGAAGATTGGCTGAAGACTGAATCTCTCATTAATGGCATATTGTATAACCAATCATTCTTTTGTAGTGGACTTTCTGTGAAAGTCCTTAAACAGTGGCGTTTGGAGAACTTGGTGGTGGTGGAAGGTGGGAGAGTGGGAGAGTGGGGCTCTCTGAAACAGCTTGGAGTTTCCTCACTCTTTGCCTTATCACATCTTCCATTTGGCTGCAATTCAGTTGTATGCAGTGGGTGACGTTAGATACAATTGTATCTTGAAACTAAGGGGTGATATTAAGTGACAACTTGGAACTTTTGCTGTCATGAGAGGCAGAATTAGTCTTATGGTAGAGAATGCTTAGCTCCTGGGACAGAAGCTAACAGTGTCAGAATTGAGAGAAGAGGTGTTACATAAGATGTTATGAATAAATACATCTCTCTAGTACATTTATTGAAGAAAATCTAATTGGTTGTTTTCCATTGGGAAAACCATACGCAGAAAGTACTCATTATTCTTGTATGATATGTTTATGACTCTTGAGAAATGTGACTGACTTTGTAGTTCTAAGACAGAGAACTACTAACTGTGACCAGTACTTATTAGAAATGGCAAAAACAAAAACAAAAAAAAAAAACAAAATAGAACAAAACAAAAACCCACTTGAGATTATGCTGTATGGATTTCCAAATGTCTCACTTGAAAGTATTAACAGTTGTGAGTCCAGCAATGGAAGCAGAACATTTATGAATCTGATCCCACTGAAAACTTCTGATTTAAAATGCTGCTCATGTTAAGGGTATGCAACTCCAGACAAGCAAGTAATCTGAGGTAATTAAAAACAAACAAACAAATGTTGTTTAACTTTTTTTGAGGGTGGTTGTGTCTTAAATTAAAAATTATACCTCAATTCCTAAGTCAAACTGTCTTGGAAAAGCACTGGTTCTTACAATAACACCCTCCCAAGGGTATAGTTGAGGCAGGACCACAGACTGCAGATCATTCTCCCTCCCCTGGATTCAGACTTCTCTTTCCTGGCTTGGCCATTCTTATTTTCCTTTCATTTCCTTAATGTCTGACTTTTCCTATTTTGTTCTTATTTTTAGTTTGTCTCCCATGGGTGCTAGACTAATTTGAATTATCTTCTTTACCAATACTGATTATGAATGTCTTGTTAGAGTTTGTAAGCTTTAGAATTTTATTGGCTGTCTCCCCAAAACAAATCTACAGGAGACTTTCCCCGATGAACATAGATTTAAAGATTCTCAATAAAATACATGCAAATCAGGTTCAATAGCACATTAAAATGATCACCTTATGGTTTTAGTCCCAGAATGCAAGAGAGTTCAAAATATACAAACCAGTAAATGTGATAGGAGACATAAATAGACTCAGGAACAGAAATTACATGAGTGTCTCAAACGTTCAGAAAAAGTCTGTGGTAAATTTCAGTACGTTATCATGATAAAAATTGTTGAAAAAAACTGGATATAGAAGGAACATGTTAATATGATAAAGGTATATACAGAAATCTAAAGCCAACATTATATTAAATGGAGAAAAACTGAAAGCATTTCCTTTAAAATCAGTCATAGGATTAGGGTGTGCACCAACTCTTCTCCTATTAGATATGAAATCTGATGTTTCAGTTAGAGCAACAGGCAAGAGAAATAAGTAAAATGTATGAAAATATAAAAGGAGAGAGGGAAAGTACTGCTTTATGCAGATGATACTTCTCTCTAAGTAAAGGACCCCAAAGACTCTTAGATCTGATAAACACATCAACAAAGCATCAGGACACAAGCCCACATACAAATCCCAGCAGCTTTTCATGCACTGAGAATGATGAGAAAGAAATCAAGAAAAACGGTCTTATTCACAATAACCTAAAACAAATATTAGGAGTAAACCTACAAAGACATGGATGATTTATGTAATGAAATTCTTTTAAAAAAATGAACAAAGTGAAGACTCTAGAAGATATAAAGACTTCCTATTGTCATAGATTAGAAGAACTAATAATGTGCAAATGGCCATATTACCAAAAGTGAGCTACAGATTAAATGTAATTCCTATGAAAATTCCAATGATATTCTCCACAGAAATATAATAAATAAATAATAAGAAGAAATAAATAATAAGAAGAAATGTAAAAGGCCCCAGATAGCCAAATCCACTATGAAAAAAAGAGTAATGCTGGAGGTATCACCATACCTGATTTCAAGTTATGGTACAGAGAAAATTGTAACAAAAAAGCACTAAACAAACGTGTAGATCAAGAGCAAAGAATGGAAGACCTAGGTAAACCCAGGAAACTACTGCCATCTCATTTTTGACAAAAGATACATATTGGAGAAAAAACAGCCTCTTCAACAACGGTGCTGAGAAAATTGGATATAAAAGTAGAAGAAAGTAACTAGATACTTTGCTTTCACGATGCAGAAAAAATATCCCCACATGGATTAAAGACTTGAATGTAAGACCTGAAACTCTGATACTGTTAGAGTGAAAAGTAGGGGGAACACTTGAGGATTTGTGCACAGGCCAGGACCTTCTGAAATTGGCTGCAATACCTCAAGAAGTATTAGCAGGCATCCACAAATGCTGTTGCATGAAAACTAAAAAGATTCTGCACAGCAGAGGAAATAACTGACAGAGACAACTACAAAATGCTAGACATACACTTAAGAGGAGATTAATATCTAGAATATACAAAGAACTAAAAAAAGCATCAATTCAATTAATAAATGCATTGAATAGATTAATGCTAAGTAGATGCAAATGATATCCTGAGCCATAGGGAAATGCAAATCAAAACTACATTGAAATTCCACTGCATTCCAGTCACGATGACTATCACCAGGACATCGAACAACTACAAAGGCTATCAAGGATATGAGGAAAGAAGACCTCTATACATGGCTAGCGGGAATGTAAATTAGTGCAGCCACTATGGAGATTAATATGCGGGTTCCTCAACAAAACAAGACAAACAAAACAAAAACCCAAAGATCCCTCTCCTGCATATATAGGTGAAGGAAATCGATTTAGTATACCATGAGGACACTTGCATAGCCATGGTTACTGTGGAACCATTCACAATAGGTTATCACAGTAGGAATTAACCTAGATGTCCATCTATAGGTGTCCAATGGTACACATTCACAATGGAGTTTTATTACCTATGAAGAAGAATGATATTGAGTCTAAAAGTAGAGGCTGTTACATTAAGCAACATAAGGTAGACTAAGAAAGGCAAATATTACAAGTTTTCTATCAAATGTGGAATCCAGACATGGAAGGATAAGAGATTACTTGGGGCAGAGAAATGAACTAAAGAGTTGGGGGAGAGAGGACAAGAGAGAATACTGGGGTGGGGAAAGGCTAGTGATCCATATGTTCTTTCCCTACACCCAAGATCCATACACCCAAGAGCATTCGAGGTGGGTTACATAGTAGGTCAGTTTTTAACCTTTGTGAAGCACTTCCACACTGGCTGACTCAGTTTGTATCCCTACCTGCAATGGTAAGTGTTCTTCTTTCACATCCTCGCCATGCTTTTTTTTTTCCCTTGCTGGTAGCTATTCTGATTGGGTGAGATACAATCTCAAAGCATTTTTTTTTTTTTTGAGACAACGTTTCACTGTGTTAACAGTCCTGCCTGTCCTGTAACTTGCTTTGTAGATCAGGCTGACCTATCTCAAAGCATTTTAACTTGCATTTACATGTCACATTTACATAACTATGTTCACCTTTTCAAAGTTTTTATTGGCCATTTATACTTTGCACCAGCATTGTTCATTTCTATTGATGGGATATTAGAATAGTGCTGCATTTTATTTATATACCTGGCTGTGATATTTGTACTTTTTGTATGTAATGATTACTCAGTTGAGCCTTTCAGATAAACTGAGGATTATTATTAATGATGTTGCCTTTCTTGGTATCTTCAGACTAAGACCCTTTGCAATGAACTTATTTCTCATAATCAGGTCTTCTCCAGATTCTTGAGCTAATATTTCTAGTCATATATAATTTCTTCTGAAATAAGTTGTGTATTTTAAAATGATAAAGAACCATATCTCTAAAAGTTTAAGGTGAGGAATGGTGTTGAAATTTTGATTCATCAGGTATCTATTTTTTGAGTGTTTATGACTAAAACATGTTACTAAAAATTAGAGACTTAGCAGTAAATAAAACAATTGTTTAGCGACTTTGACAAGGTTTCATTTGAAATTTTGACTATTATCAGTCTTTATTAACCTTTACCAAACTTAATTAACTCAGTATAATGTCTCTGGAAATTTAGCATATGGAAACTGATAACAATAGAGTAACATCTGCCATATATTAGTATCTGCCCCTTTCCCCACCTCTAGCCAAATGACAAATTCCAGAAAAATCGATGGTGAAAGTATGTTTTCTTTTCTGTTCTATCTTATTCCTGGACTTTCTATTAAGGCATCGGGTCAAAATGCTGCTCTCTTTATCAAGTAAAAACATTAAAGCCATCTAGTTACAAATTCAATGATCAGCCTGCTGTGCTGCAGGATATGATGATTGTGGACATGAGGTCAAATTTCTCTTGTTCACGAAAAGAGTAATAATAGCTCTTGGCTGTTTAAGCTGGGAGGCTAAGTTTCTGTGACATTTCATCTAATAATGAAAGGCTGTGGTAACTCTTGTGGGAAGCAAGTAAATGAAACACACTAGGAAATGCTCTGACCTAATCCTTGTGGCTCTAGGTCGAGCAACACCCTAATGTAGAAGGAGCTAGCTTTTAACCACAGTCAGCTAAAAGAATAATGGAATGAAAACAGAATTTGATATAATTAGTGATTTTGCATTCACGTGTGTAAAACACATTGAAAACAGGTTGGTATTTGTCTTAGTTAGGATGACTATTGCTGTGATGAAGCACCATGACTAAAAGCAACTTGGGGAGGAGAAGGTTTATTTGGCTTACACTTCCATGTCACAGTTGATCACTGAAGGAAGTTAGGGCAGGAACTCAAACAGGGCAGGAACCTGGCAGTGAGAGCTGATGCAGAGGTCGTGAAGGAGTGTCACTTACTGGCTTTGCTCCTCATGGCTTGCTCACCCTGCTTTCTTACAAAACGCAGGACCACCAGCCTAGGGATGGCACCATCCACAATGGGCTGAGCCCTCCCACACCAAACACTAATTAAGAAAATGCTCCGCAGACTAGACTACAGCCTGGTCTGATGGAGGCACTTTCTCAACTGAGGTTCCCTCCTCTCAGATGACTTTAGCTTATATCAAGCCGCCATAAAACTAACCAGCACAATATTATATCGTTATAATGTTTTAAGGGAAACTAAGCTTGAACAAGTTGGCTTCATTCTTCATCCCGACTATCATGCTGCTTTATCCAATTTCAAGAAAAATTATTGACCCAAATTTGTTGGAGAAAATTATTTTCCACACTGTGAGACCTTTGCAAACTATCATTCAAATGAACTCCAACATGACAAAATTCTTTTCCAAATAATTGAATAGTGGAGTAAAGAACAGCTTATTTTTATATTCTCACTATGTGAAAATATATCCATGTAGTTACTGACTTAAAGATAATTTGACCACGCTTACTAATGGCCATATTGGAATTTAACTTAGTTTTTATGAGGTTTACACGAGAAATTAAAAGACTATATATATATATATTGAAAAGTGTTACAATGGAAAATCAGTATGAAATTCTTGCCATCCTCTTCCATTTTTGAATGATTCTGTTGGAGGTACTACCCATAACTGCAGACAAGCTGTTGCAGTCATTCTTGCTGTCATATTCAAAGCAAGAAAACCCTGTATAGATCATGTATTTTAGAACTGGATCATCATGCGTTTGAAATTAAGTTACTCATTTACTATTTGTGTGACTTAAAGATTTTTTTCCTTTACATCTATTCAAGAATCTAGTAATTCTACCACAAAGATGACTTTATTTGGAGGAGGATGAAATGACTTGTATGAGGACCTAATGCAGTGACCTAGGTTGTGGCTGGGTATTGTATGTTCCTCAGCCAGAATACACATGCACATAAATGCATGCACACAGACACACACACACAGACACACATGTATGGCTTGTATGCGTGCACGCACACAACATATTATTTTTAGACATGTATTGTTTTTTTCTTCTTCACTTTGGATGTATTTTTATATGAAAGAACAAAACAAAACAAAACCTTAACATATTCAGGAGTATTTTCAGTACTGTGAAGAAGAAAACTTTCAAAATATAAACTACTGAAATTACTTATGGATCACAGGAAACTTACTGAAAAGCTACAGTTATACAGACAAGGGGGTATTGACAAAGAACAGACAAATAAATCAGTGGAACAGCATAAATTCACACAAATACAATCATCAGATCATTAGCAAGACAGCCTCTTCAATAAACAGTGCTGAGAAAATTGGGTCTCCGTGTGTTTAAGATTGAAACTAGACGCCTATTTCTCACTCTGAAAAAAAAATTACTCTAAATGGACCAGGGACCTTAATGTAAGATCTGAAACTCTGAAACTCATAGAGGAAAAAGTCCGGCAAACACTTCAAGGTATAATTATGAACTCCTGAATGAGACTCCAGTTGCTAAGGAAATGACTCTAACATTTGACAAGTTAGATCATAGGAGCTGCTGCCTCCCAGCTCTGGCCACATGCCCAGCAGCCTCTCTACACTGCACCTGTTGCAAAGAGCTGATGTGATTCCCAAGTTTTCTCCTTCACTGCTCTCAAGAGTGCCAAATTCCTCCCATTTCCTCTGCTGCCTGAGAATCCAGTACATCCTGACTGATGTTAGTGGCTTGGGTCAGTTATTAACTAAGCATGCTGCCTCATCAAAAAACCCACCCCCTGTGTCAGAAGCATTTGAGGATGGACACCGTGCCTTGTCCTGTGTGGCTGAAGCATCTTTTGCTTTGGAAGCCTACTGAGCTGTGTTGACTGTTGTCCTTTGGCACTAATAGCTCTCTTAATAGAGTTATCATTTAAAGGATAATTCATCTGAACCTCACCATCTCTCTCCAAAATACCTAGCCTTATTAAATAAGAAACACAGAGCTGATTCAGAGAAGAAAGCCAAGAGGTCAGAGCTAAGAGCCTTACCCTTCCTGCTTCAGCGATCCTCTTCAGCCAAGAGAGCTCTCTGAAAAGGGGCCTACTTCCTGTGTGTTTGTCTTTATATAGTCTTTCTGTTCTGCCTTCTCATTGGTTGTAAACCCAAACACATGACTGCCCTCATCACTGCCTGTCTGTAAAGACTTCCAGGTCTTCTATGGTTGGTATTGAGACTAAAGGCATGTGTCTCCAATGCTGGCTGTATCCTTGACCACACAGAGATCTACCTAGCTCTGTCTACCAAGTGCTGGGATTAAAGGCGTGCGCCACCACCGCCACGCTCTTGCTATGGCTCTAATAGCTCTGACCCCCGGGCAACTTTATTTATTAACATACAATTAAAATCACATTTCAGTACAAATAAAATACCACCATACTTGATGAGAATTGGAAGCTTTTCTATAGCAAAGAAACTGTTAATCAAGTGAAAACCAGCTTTCAGGATGGAGCGTTTTTGTTGCTGTACATCTGAAATACATATTTAGAATATTCAAAGAACTAAAGAAACCCAAAAAAGACCTCAGGGAAAAAAAACAAACAAACTGAATCAAATAAAAAAAGCCAAAACCAAAAAAAGTCAAACAACCCAATCAATAAATACATTAATGAGATAAACAGTTCTCAGAAGATGAAATTCAAGTAGTCAACATACATATGAAAAATGTTCAGGTAAATCTGAGTCAAAACTGTATTGAGATTTTCCATATTGCTCTAATCAGGATACCATGTGTGATGGGTATTCTTGATTGTTGATTTGACTACTTTCGGAATGAATAAAACCCAAATGGGTGGGCACACCATGAAGGACTTTTTTCTTAATTAACTTGTTTGAAGTGGGAAGAGACACTTCTAATCCAGATCTTGGAAATGGGAAGATATACCCCTAATACAGATCTCTTGAGGTGAGGATACACTTTATTTTAGAGGCAGGGTCTCACTGTATAGCCCTGGCTATCATAGAACTCACTCTGTAGACCAGACTGGCATCAAACTCACAAAGACCTGCCTGCTTCTGCCACCCAAGCACTGGGATTAAAGGCATGTGCCACCATAGCCTGGCTGAGAAGACACAACTTTAATCCAGATCTTTGGGAAGATCCACATTTAATCTGAGGCACACCTTCTGCCGGCAGGCTATTAAAGGACACAGGAAAAGAAAGTTTGCTCTTTACCTGCTTGATCTTGGTCTCACTAACAAGTCAATTTCTTCACTGGCATTAGAGCCTACTTCTTTGGGATTCTGGAATATATTGAAGACTGAAGAGTTACTGGATTCTTGTACCTTCTGTTGGTAGACAGCCATTGTTGGGCTAGCTGGACCACAGCCTGTAAGCCATTCTAATAAATTGCCTTTCTCTGTATCTATGTAAATTCATTGCATCAGTTCTGTTCCTCTAGAGAACCCTGACGAGTACACCACTTATTAAGAAAACAACAACTAAAGCTAGGAAGACTGCCTATATATATTCTTAGTGAGAATGTAATCTACTCTACCCGCTATGGAAATAAGTCTGGGGATTTCTTGAAAAACTAAAAATAGATCTTCCAGATGACCCAGATAGACCATGGGCTTACCCAAAGGATTCCAAGTTGACACACTACAGAGATAATTAAATATCAATGTTTATTGCAGTACTATTGACAACAGCTGAACTACAGAACCAACCTAGGTGTTTATCAAGGGAGGAATGGACACAGAATGAAGTTGTACAGTTCACAGGAAAATGGATGCAACAGGCAATAATCTTAATAAGCCAATTAAGCCACATGTTTTTTTAAATCTTAAACTCTCAACTCAAAACAACCAGATTAAAAAGAAATGGACATAAGGTCCAAACAGAAAACTCAACATTGAAGAAGTTCAGATGACCGAAGAAGAGGCTGCAAAGTTCTCAACATCATATGCCACCTGGAATTTCAGTGAGGACATCAGTAAGGCATCTCTGTGCACCTCTCTGGTAATGGCTTTAATACAAAGCACTGACCCCAGCAGCAGTGATGAGTATGTGACATCGACTTTCACCCGTTGCTGGTGGAAATGACAAATGGAGCAGCCACTTTGGAAGACAACTTGATGGTATTTCAAAAATCAACTCTGTCTTATCATTTTGTCCAGTATTGTTCTTGGTATTTACACCAAGAGTTGATGATGTCTATCTTCTCAGACACCTGCACACAAATGTAATTCTATGCATAATGTGTAGCAGTTTTCTTGGGAACGACTTTAACCCAGAAACTAAACAACTCAAAATGGCTTAGGAAATCCTTGGAAGCGCCCAGGTTCAGGTCTCTTTCCCAGAGTAAGCATTAAAGGCTGCTGAGAGTCACTCTCAGGCAAGCCAATCTTCAAAGAAGACTTTGAGACTAGACTAGCTGCCTAGAAGAGGCAGAAATCAGCCAAGCTGCCTGGAAGAGGCTTAGATAGATGGAGTAGTCACTAGAAGGGACACTCTTCAACCTATTGAGCTGTTCAGTATGCTCAGGTTCCCAGCTTTTGGAGCTGTCACCCATGATGGGGTGGGCTTTGGTGATGCAGCTGCCTTTGACTCATTTCTGCTCCTATAAGTATAGTACCTCACCCTTACTCCTGCAAGTAACCCTAATACAACTCATGGTTCACCTAGTTGGACTTTGGTGGTATCTATACTTTGATCTGTCATGTGCTCCCTATCTAGAGTTGAGTAGACATGTGTTGTGTCTCCCCAGGAAAAGTCTTGTCACACAACACACAACTGCAACAATTCTAAGTAACTAAAATATCTGTCAGCAGATGAACGAGTGGGCAAACTGGTACATTCACAAAAGAACCTAATGTTCAGTGATGAAAAGAGATGTACTGTGAAGTCACAGTAGGACTTGGAGGCATCTTAATAACTATTAAATGAATGAAAATAGCCTGACATGATGACATTAAACATGATTCTAAATGCACACTATTATAGAAAAGGCAAGAATATAAAGGAAAAGTCAGTGATACAAGAAGTTCAGAGAAATGGTAGAGATGAGTGGGCAGAGCACATGGTAATTTCAGTGCAATGAAAGCACCTTCTGTGACATTCTGATGGTGGAGGCATGACATTATCTATTTTAGCAGAAGTGTACAACACAGTGAGTCCACTGTAAAATAGGAAGTTTGAGTAGTAATAAGACATCAGTATTATTTGATAAGTTGTAATAAATGAATCACTCAATGCAGGATGCCACAGGAAGGGATCATGTGGGTGGGACAGGCAGGAAGGATGTAGCTTCTGCTCATTTTTGTCTTGTAAACATGATAGTGTTCTATAACATGAACCCTATCAATTAAAAGTGCACTTGACATATCATAAATGAGTATATAATAAGATAGGAAGGACAACAAAAATACAAACAGTTAAAAGGAAGCAATCCCACAATTCTGCAAATGTTTTTCATACATTTGCCTTTAATCTCGTATTCAGATATAAAGCATGTATACATCTATATAAATGACATATCTAAGCACATATTAGCTGAGATATGGTATATGAGTATATATAACAAAATGTCCCTGACCCTGCCTTGATAGTTTTATCATTGGAATAATTTTTTTAAGGAACACCACTTTGAGGGGGCTGGAGAGAAGGCTGAGAGATTAAGAACCCTTCCTGCTCTTCAGAAGGACTCATGTTCAGTTCCTAATACCCATGTTCTGTGGCTTACAACTCCAGTTCCAGGGGATCTGACACTCTATTGTGGCCTCCATGGCTACTTGTACATATAACACACACACACACACACACACACACACACACACACACACACACACACACACACACACACTGACACATCCCTAAATAGAATGTAAAAGAGTAGAAAACACTATTTTGAACATTTGATTACCTAATGTTCTCTGAAGTTTGTCACTTAACTTTGAATATTTTCGTGTGTAATGAGTTCTCTGAAACATATGCTTAAGTTATTTACAGCTAACGTCTCAAAATTTCAATTTCAATGAGACCAGAAGCCAGTGAGCTCACATGTGCTGTGGACATCTGCATTTCCACCTGCATTCTCACCTAGGATATTGGTGATGTGTGTTTTCATTTCCTGGGCTCTCTGATAAGATTATATTGAATTTATTGGTTTCATCACTCATATAATCCCTAACACCGTGGATGGTGTACTTTTGTGTAAGATTTATGCCCCCAATTAGATTATAAACTCTTTTATGGCAAAGCTTATATTATATGACTCTTTGCATTTCCATTTCTTAGCACAGCTCCTTGCAATAAATATGGGTTTAAAAGGGTCTGTTGACACTGATTCTGAGTCAGATTCTTGAATTTATTGGATGGATGCCGTTCTGGAGCTTATATTATCTCAACTGTGTATTTGCTGAATGGGGAGTGTCAGGAAACTTTGTATGCTCCCTGAGCACAGTAGAAGTAAATATTTACATTGCAGACAACTGGTTTGCTTGGGGAAGCCAGAGCGACTGCACAAAGCCTGGAGTTTCATTAGACAATCTTCTACTAGCTTTTTTCTAGCCCCACAATTACTTGAAACTAAAAAGCAGGCATTTCTTTGGAAGCCATCTTTCAATTATGAAATAATTAAGCTGTGCAGGACATGCATAGAAGTAGCTGCTGCAAGCCCACTGTGAACTTTTGTAGGTCATCCCAGATTTAAAAATGAGATGCATTGACACAGCTATAATGAATGAAATGCCACAAATGAATTGTGACTTGTCATATTTCAGTAAAATATTTATGCCCATTGGAAATCTCAATTACAATGCTATTTTCCCCTTGGAGTATTTCAGAAAATGAATACGAAAGAAAGAAAAGGAAAAACGGACACGCTGGCTAGTTGTGGCATACCGTTCTTTCCCTAGGGGTATATTCTTGTCCCTTCAGGTATACTAGGCTATGGCAGATGGCGTTCTGTTGGCAGTGTCTCTCTTCAATGCAGGAAGAAATTTAGAAACGATGCCCCAGTTTTAGTGTGGCCAACAGAGAGTTTATTTAAAAAAAAAAATAAGGAAGAAAAGGGGGGATGTTGAGCTGTCATGCATGGCTGGGACTTGACAATGGCCATTGTTCTCTTGAGGGTTATATAAGTAGTCCAGATGCCAGGAGGGTTGTGAGACTCAGACTCAGTCCACTTCCCTGCAGACTGGAAAAGCAATTGCTTACTTTCATGTTCTTTCTAGTCTGTCCCGGAAGCCTATGAAACTGGAGTTGTTAAGCCTTTCAGTTTAGTTAATGCTTCCATTTGAGCCCGGGGAAGTAACCAGGAAGTTACTTCTCTACAGAGATAAAGAGAGGGGCCAGGATCCTTAGCAGATGGCAGTTTGACTTATGGAAAAGTCAATTTCTTCCTTTCACTTCCTGCAGGCCTTGAGAAGAGCTGACTGAGCTCACAGAGTGGAAAGAAGCAACTGAGTGTGGAAAAAAGTGGAGGGACTTCCGAGCCAAGTCAGATCAAAGAATGTTTGAGGATGATTTAGCATTTGGAATGCTTCAAAAAGTGTGGTATGAGCTGTTCTTTTCACCCCCAGCCTCAAATGCGCATCCAATATTCTTGGATAAGCTTTCATATGCAAAGCAACAAAGAGAAATGACTTTTTCATAAAACGCATTGTTATTCCTCGCCTTTCATGGAGTTGGGGCCTCAAAGCACAGAAGGGACAGGCATAGAATGTCAAAGATTTGTCTTTCTTTCTGTTCTTTTTTAAATCTTTTATAGAACTGAAGGTCTTGTTAACCCGCTGACACTCAAGCATAGGTTGTGACTGTTTAAAACTACTGTTTTAAACCCCTGCATCTTTCTACTGAGTCCATTTGCTGATTTTTTTGACTGTGGTTTGTAATTCTTTAAAATAATGAGTGAGCACGGTAAACACTGATTGAAGGTACCTGAATAAAGCACCCTTCCCGGAGTGCTGATATTGTGAGCTTGTGATGGTTTACTGAACAGACATGGAGGGAGAAGCTTCTGCTTAGTTGTCCTTTGAAGTTCACTGGTATGCCTCCATCATACTGAAGGGGTCTGACAGCTGAAATGTGACATGCAGTTATGTCCTTTCTTCCTTTTCTTAACAAAATGCGGTTGAGATATATCATTCTGCTCTGTGTCTTGGCCCTGCAGAGAATATGTTAAATATATAAACCTTGAACAGAAGGTGGAACTCCAAATAAACCAAGGAAAACTAAGAAAATACGTTTAGTCTTGTGACTAAACTTATTCATACTGACGTGGTGCTAAGGATCGATGTGTCTCCCGCCCCCATGTTTCTGTATTGAAAACATAATCCTCAGAGGGAGGAGCCTTTCAGAGGTAATCAGGTCACAAAACTCTTCCCTCATAAACGGATCAGTAGTGTTATCATGAGAGTCTGCCATTGTTGCAGGTCGGGAAAGAAGAACAAGTTTGGCTCTTCTTGCTTTTTCTCTCCTGAGACCTTTCCTTCACTTCTACCTTGTGTAATGAGATGAACAGAAACAAAGCCCTTGCTAGCTTGAGGCTCCTTGACTTTGGACTTCCCAGGCTTTAAAGCTGTAAGAAACACATGCCTGGTCTTTATAAACTACCTACTCTTATGTATCCTGTGATAGATTCTGAAGACGGACTAAGACAAATGGGAAGAGCCATCTGTGTACATGAATAAAAACGCATCTGTCTTCAATTGTAGCTAATTGAATACAGTAGCAACTATAATATCGTAGTCTACTTCTTTTTCACGAATATTCATTGAGGATAAGAGAAATTCAGAATCATTTGCATTATGTTTAGAGATTTATGTTTTACTCCAAGCCACCGACAAACTCATTCATAATGTATTTTCACTGAACAGCAGGCCACTCAACATTTTTGATGATCTTACCTATAGTTTTGATGCTAAAGGTGAAAAGGTGAAGCAAGTCATTAGCCCTCATGTATCTTGTTCTCCTTGAAGTGCCAAAGTTGGAGTCTATGGCCTGTGCCAGGAAGCAGCCCACTGAGATCCTCTACTGTGATGATTAAGGTGAAGGGTTTTAAAAGTGTGAACATGTAGTGTTAAATTTATTCATATTTATCTCTAGAGGTAAACTTAGTTTTTAGAACTGTAGACAACCCTTGATTAAGTTTCATACCTAGGAAAATCTAACAAGAAAATGTTTTATTTAATCAAGAGCTTTCCCAGATCACAATTAGGATTTATATGTTGAAAACAATCCCATTAGTTTTATACAAACATTTAAAGTGGAAGAAACCACTGAAATCCATGACTGCCTAAACATGAGCTGAACAAGGACAACAACAATAGATATGCCAAACTGGATGGGGAAAAGACTAAGAGGCCTTAACCCTTCAGAAAGAATTGCAAGCAACTAAGGAATGCTGAGAATAGAAGAAACAGTCTTCTCCAGGGAAGGGCATACTGATTGATGGTCTAATACTAAAGGATAAGCCCTGAAAACATATATACAAGTAACATTATACAGACTGAGCATTGTATTTAGGAATATATATGCATATACATGCATGCATATAATAACAATTAAGGAAATAAAAAGGTCATGATTTTGAAACAGGCCAAAGAGAGGTATATCAAGGGGGTTTGGAGAGAGGAAAAAGAATGGGGAAATAATGTAATTATATTATAATCTCTAAAATAAAAGGAATAAAAAATTTATTAAAGATTTTTGACAATTTAAAAAAAACTTTAGTCTTTCTTAGAGAGTTTGTCATAACTCATAATAAAAGACATTTGGATTCTGAAATGTACCATTTGCTTGCTTTTTAGAAGCAAGAATATTGTGTTTTGGATTAAAATAAAAAAAACTGACACTTGAACACCGAGAGAAAAGGTCTTCATTAGTAATCTGAATGGCCAAACTAGGGCCATACTGACTTCTGTTTATAAATACCAAAGAAATTGGTCCTTTTTTCATTGTGTTAAATGCAACATTGATGGCTTTTTCTGAGGGAAAGGACTAGAAACGTCACATATCTGATTGAGGATGAGACTTACCTTTCTAAATTTCTTCCTTTTCATATTTAGAAAGTGAGGTTAGTAATGTAAAAGCCCCAGGAAGATTCTGGGAAGTTGGTGACATGCGTTGTTAGTTAACTCTCCCACTGTTGTAGTGAAATAACTGACATGGAAACTTAAAGAGAATCTATTTAGGCTCACAGCTTCAGAAGCTTAAGTCCACGGTAATGTGGCCCCAGGCCGCTGGGCAGAATAATCTCCACCTTCTACAGTTCTATCGCCGATGATTTATTCACATTATTACCTCCACCAATGAGATAAGTGATCCATTCGATGTAATCCTCTTTCAAAACACTCTTGCAGACACAGCCATTGCTTACCTTCTAAATGTTTAGTAGTTCAGTCAAGTTGACCGCAAAGTTAAGCATCATGCATAGGACGCATCAAGAACCTGTCTCCAACCAAGGCAACAGTTGTAGTGGAGGATTGGGATGTGGGCAGTTTGAAAGTGTAGGGTCTACTCAAGCCTGTTGACTTCTAGGAGAAGACTTACACAGCAAAGTGCAGATAACTTTTGCTCAGTTACAGCACAGTGCTTTCTCCCACACCAGCCTTGTGGCTAGCACATATTCCTGGAGTGGCCTATATTAACTCCCAATCAGTTCAGGCAGAACTAGCCTATGCCTTGTCTTACAGAAATGGTCTGGAATATGTTTAAATGGAAAAGTATCCACAAAAGGGGAATAGTATGGGGTTGTTAGAGGAGGAACAGCTCTCTGCAGCTGAGGGTCTTGGTTTCTAGGTTTGTTGTCTGGAGAGGGATGGGTAAGTATCCCAAGCCAAGTGGAATCCCAGGTTGCTTAGCTACTCCGAGACTTGCCTGCCTGATTTCCTTACTACTATCATTTTGACCGTGTTCTCCTGTTCTCTCTTGACCTTCTGGGAAACCTGCTCTTAGCCATATTGTATTCCTTAAATATGATGTTTTAAAACATTCTGTTTTTAGTATTCTTCCTTCATATTTATGATTGTTCAAACAAGTGCTTTTTCTCCCAGTAATCTATGAGGGTGACCGTAGCTAAGACTCCTAGCAATGGGAGATAGAGTCTGAATCAGTCATCTCCTATAACCAGGTAAGACTTCCAGTGAAGGGATTGGGACCCCAACTGAGCCACATAACCTCTCACCTACAATTTTCCATGCTTATAAGATATGCTGGGACAAAGGTGGCACAGAAATTATGGGAGTGGCCAACCAATGACTGGTCCAGCTTGAGACCCATACTATGAGAGGAAGCCCATCCCTGACCATGCCTGGAGGGACAGGACCCAGAAGCTGAACCGCTCAGAGACCTAGGATAGAACCAAATGTGATTGGCAAAAAAAGAAAAAAAAGTCAATGAAATGATTCCTATTGATGTTCTGCTATACTCTTAGATCATTGCTAAGCTCAATTGTCATCCGAGAGGCTTCACCCAGAAACTGATAGAAATAGATGCAGATACCCACATTAGAAGGGTCTCAGGAAATCCTGTAGAAGAGGGAAAGGAAGGATTATGGGGGGGCCAGAAGGGCCAAGGACACCACGGGAAAATACACAGTCAAATGTATTTTTGTATCTCCTCATGGAGACTCAACACCAACCAGAGAACTTGCATGAGACTGACCTGGGCCCTCTGCAAATGTGTTGTGATTGTGTGGATTGGTCTTCTTGTGGTACTCCTGGCAGAGGGAGCAGGGGCTGTCTCTGACTCCGTTGCCTGCTTTTGGTGAGCATTTTCTCCTGCTGGGTTACCTTGTCCAGACTTAATAAGAGAGGAGGTGCCTAGTCTTGTGGCAACTTGATATCCCATGTCTGGTTGATATTCATGGAAGGCCTACACTTTTCTGAAGGGAAGGGAGAAGGGAGGGAGTCAGAGGAGGGTGGGGGAAGGGACTTGGAGGAGAGGAAGAAGGGAGGGGAAACGGTGATTGTGTTGGGAAAAACTGATTCATTGATTAATTAATAAAAATGTGGTTTTTAGAATTCCTTCTCCATATCCACATTAGTTAATTTCACTCCTCTACAGCTTGCTATTGGAGCTTCCTTTGTTTTTTTTTTTTTGGTAGTTTCATATACTACTGTTGATGTAAAAAAAATACAGCTATCGTCATAAAGGGACTAAGTGACAGTTTATTCTGGAGCCATTTTGAGTGACCATGGCCTGGGAACAGAGATTTAGGTTACCCCAAATTCCATGTTCCAATGTGGAAACAGTTTCACAGGTTTTTTTTTTTTATAGTTTCACAGAACAAAGAAACTGATAAATCAAGGTAATATTAAAATACATTGGTGGGCACACCAGAGAGGTGGGTGGGTAACAATTTATAGGGGAGGGGCTTATTTTCTAGGCCCAAGATGCTGTCTGATGATATTCTTAGTCCTTGGCATGGTGGAAGTTAATATTTTACTAAGTTAGTTCTAAGTTAATAGCTTTTAAGAGGTTTTTATTTGTCATGAAGTGTTAGTTCAGATATAGAATGGGGTAAGGAATGGTTGTTCCAGGGGACTAAAACTAGCCCAAGATAAAGTGATTAGCCTCTGAACCTACAAAATTGAAATCTCTCCGTGGTACTGAAACTCCAATTGATTTATTAGTCTCTGCAGACACAGACTTCTGTGTCTGCAGGACATAGGATTTTTGTTTGTTTGTTTGTTTATAGCCAGACCCAGCTGCTTTTCAGGAATTTCATTTACACTCTTCTCTACTTCAATTTTTTATATCAATTTTATGACCTTTTGTTGGTCCCTGTACATTGGAGAAAACATGGCTACCAGTTTCATCATGTGTGTGTGTGTGTGTGTGTGTGTGTGTGTGTGTGTGTGTGTGTGTGTCTGTGATTGATATTGACAGGCCTTCACTATTTGTTGCATCCAGTTCATAGCAAACATGATAGGCAGACCTTTGCTGTAGGGCTCTGCCACTGCACTGGGTCACTGTCTGAGCTCAGAGGTCAAAAGATGCCCCTGGCTGTGCTTTGAGGTCCGATGATTGGATTTTGAGTAGAGGAATTGCCACTGAGTTTTGTGATCGCCTCTGACAAGACAAGGTTAGAGTGTATTTCCTGACTGAGCAATAGTGTTGTTTGGTCCATACAAGTGAGTAAGGTTTTGTGTTGGTCTCTTAGGCTAAGTTCTATAACAACTTGAGGCAAGGAGGTGTAAGACGAATTGCTAAACAGTCTTACTAATAAAAGACCCGGAGGCAGATATTGGGGTTAAAACTGAGAGATCAGAGAAGCAGAAAGAAGCTAGCCATATTTTTTACCACTCACAAATCCTCAGCCAAAGAGAGAGATACTTCCTGTATACCCATACCTATATCCTTTCTGTCCCTGCCAACTCACTTCTTCTCTCTGCCCAGTTACATCACTTCCTCTCTCCTCCCAACTACATCACTTCCTCTTTCTGCCTAGCTCTATCACTTCCTGTATGTCTGCAGAGACCTCTAGAACTCTATGGTTAACTCATTCTGGGAATTAAGGCATGTGCCACCATGCCTGGCTCTGTTCCCAGTGTGGCCTTGAACTCACAGAGATCTGGATGAATCTTGGCCTTCCAAATGCTAAGATTAAAGGCATGTACTACCGTTGCCTGACTTCTATGTTTAATATAGTGGCTGGTTTTTTCCTCTGATCCTCAGATAAGCTTTATTGGGGTACACAGAAAAAATATCAGCACAAGTGGACCAGAGGTTAGACTCTAGAGGTATGTATCATTTGGGGTTTACCTCTGACCATCAGGGCCTTAGGCAGAGCCAGTCCTGGGTTTGGTTAGGTTCCCACTGGGCTTAAGTAGCCTTCTTCATGTTTGCTGACCTGCCTTGGCCTCCTGCCCTCAGTATAACTCAGGAGAGCACTGCTAGCTGGGTTGCTGTCCAACCCAGGCCTTGGACAAGGCTAGCATATCCCTCTTCTTATCACTGCTTATCTGCACTTTCTTCTGCCTTGGGAAGGCAGGAGGTTGGTTATTCAGGCATGGATTGGCATAGGTTAGGGTCCTGAGTCTGGTAAGCAATTTATATAATACATAACCTTCTCGTATTACAATATAATGTCTAGCAGTCTTCACAGCAACCTTTGGGGAGATACTTCCTCATTTCCCATTTCTTGATGCATTAGCTCCACTCTTCTAAAGTTTAGGCTTGAAGAGGCAGGTGATGTAAGCTTTGTATTCCTCAGAAACTAGAACAGCACCCAATAGCTCACACGTTTTAGAACTTACAACAAATAGATGACTAAGTCTTTAGGTTAAAAAGATAATGAGTAGATGAGCCAAAATGTAAACCTAGATCCATGTGGGAGGCTGTGCACTTCAGTTATATAAGGCTAATTTCTATCCAAATCTAAGCAAGCAGAAATACAGTTTAACTCCGTTTACATTTGGCAGTTTAGGGAGCACATTCTTAGCATGGTTCATAGATAAGCATTTGATTTTCTCTCAGTATTTTATTGTTTTCTTCCAGGACTTTATTGATTTCTTCTAATTTGTTTGCCCTTTCCTCTAGTTGTTTACAGCGTTCTTCACATTTTTTTGTCTTTTCCTCTACGCAAGCCTCTAGCTTCTTCATGATGTCATTCATAAGGCTGTTTTCTTCTGCTTCTTCCAATTTCTGATGTTCAGGTCTAGGTGTTGGAGGAGGGCTAGGGCCTGGTGATGCTGTATTGCTATTCATTTTGTTGTATATGTTTCTGCCTTGACGTCTGCCCATCTCCTTGTGATTCGTTCTTGGCCTTATCCGCACACTTGGTTCAGACAGACCTGTGTTCCAAAAGGGAAGTCAGTGTTCCAAAAGGGAAGTCCGGAGCAAGATGGGAGCTGGGGGCCGGCCTCTAAGTCTCAGGAAGAGGCTTGGGGCTCAGGCGGATGGGCGTGGTGGCAGGGCGTGGAGACTGCAGGGTCTGCCAGGGGTCTTGGAGAAGGGGATCCTTCCCGGTGGGGCTAGCAGGGAACCTGCCCGGTGGCCAGAACCTGGGGCCGAGTTGGGCAGGTCTTCCCTGGAGTGGCTGGTGCCCAGGGATGGGGTCTGGGGCAAGGACGGGCACTCACCAGTGTTGTAAAAGGGAAGTCCGGAGCAAGATGGGAGCTGGGGGCCGGCCTCTAAGTCTCAGGAAGAGGCTTGGGGCTCAGGCGGATGGGCTTGGGGGCAGGGCGTGGAGACTGCAGGGTCTGCCAGGGGTCTTGGAGAAGGGGATCCTTCCCGGTGCGGCTAGCAGGGAACCTGCCTGGTGGCCAGAACCTGGGGCCAAGTTGGGCAGGTCTTCCCTGGAGTGGCTGGTGCCCAGGGATGGGGTCTGGGGCAAGGAAGGGTACTCACCAGTATTCCAAAAGGGAAGTCCCTAGATAAGCATTTGAAAACCCCTTTCACAGTGAATTGGCATGGATGATACATAGGTCCCTCCCTGTCACATATGTGGTGCTGTGACTCCTGCCTTCCTGGTTTCTCTTGATAACACTTTATTGGTCTCACATTCCTTGGTTTCAAATAAGCTTCAACAAACAATGAACAAAATGTTCTGTTCACAAACCAAGGTTAAATACATTGGGATCGGAAAACACGTAGTTATCTTGAATAAATTACCATGAGCTTGATATTAATTTGTCATTTGATATCTTGCGGACTGTTTCACAGGAACATGAAACTAGTACTTGGTTAAGGCACAACAATTTGCTTGGAAGACAAAAGATTTCCTCACTCTCCGAATGGTAGCCTACACTAGTGATGTTGCTTACACTTGTTACTCTATCAGTTCTACTTAACTGGAGTGGAGCCACATGAACACATTTTCACTTCCAGACTTCACACTCCTCCAGACTTCATGCTGACCTTTCAACTACAGGAGTACCATAAACTAGAAATCACAAGCAAAACCCCAAATGCTTTGAGACTATCCATGTGAACCTCTATAAAATAAAAACAAATACTTCTTTTAGAAACTTTACAGTATATGGTTAAAGTTTGTGTATACAAAATAATTATTGACACTGAAACATAACTAATGTAAAATATTTTTGTTAAAAAAATTGTGACCCATTTGAGGTACATGAATCTTTCCATTTATGAGGGATAAATCACATTGGTTATTATATGTACAGGAAATTAACTGCTTTTAAAACATGAATAACTTAGCAAATTTTATTACTACCAATTTTCACTTCCAAATTGACTTGTTAATTTGTCAAATTTTACTCGGTACAAATTTTACTCTAACAATTTAAAGACTTGAGGTTTGAACATTATGTATAATGATACAGTGAAATTAAATCTATCTGTATGTGCTAATAAAATTCATCTTCTTTGTAAAGGCCATTACAACTTGTGGAAGTGATAAATTTGGTATTAGTATTTGTTAAAATAGTGAGCATTAACTCTGGCCTTGGGATGTTTTATATTACACGACTTGGCTCATTTCTTTGCCCAGAAGTCAATATCTTTAAGTAATAATGTTTCATATAAGGTTGAAAGCTTTAGTGTAACGTACTTGGAGTTTGATTTTCTTTTGGGCACTGCTCGATCAAGCCAACACTTTTCTTGTCAAAGTGCAGCCACTTGGCAGGTCAATAGGAGTACTCTAGTGATACCACTGCCTGGTATGCAAATGTTTTCAGAGCTTGGCAGGAAGATGCGT
Organism: Peromyscus californicus insignis; assembly: GCF_007827085.1. Classification (NCBI taxonomy): domain Eukaryota; kingdom Metazoa; phylum Chordata; class Mammalia; order Rodentia; family Cricetidae; genus Peromyscus; species Peromyscus californicus. Next base: position 58,378,342 of record NW_026294617.1, on the reverse strand, counting down.
GTTTGCGTTATCTCCCATACAAAGTCTGATTCTTTCTCAGTGACAAGAACGGGAGAGCAGTTAGCAGCACTTCTCAGTAAGGTACACTATGAGTTCATTGTGTCCAGCACAGAATCACTCTTCCTTTCATTTCCTATCATCACAATTTTGCCATCATAATTGATATTGAGCATCCTAAAGTATATGGGCAGGAGCCTGAGATAAGCTTTAATTGAACATCTGGTACATGCAGATAGTATTTGTTGATGTCAGTTTTATTATTAATAACACATCAAATGCTAGCCAGAGTATTACTTATGCCAACATCAGAGCATTGATGCAAGACTTGTTTTACTAATATAATCCATAACCCCTCACTTAAATGTATGTTACATTTATGTAAATTGGCTTAGTGATAGTTAATCTAAATATAAGGCACAGGGTTTTATGATAGCGTGTGAATATTCCTCAGCATAAAGTAAGCATTATTTGGGGGTGAGACCTCTAGTTAGATTTAGGAACGTGAACTAATGCAGGGAATAAATATAAACAGAGAGATAAGTTTAAGCTCTGCTTTGATAATGAGTTTCTCTTTAGTTAAATTATAAATGAAAAGCAGTGAGAGAACGTCTATTCCAGGTAGAGGAACATTTATGGTAATAGGTATTTCCTTTATAGCTACATCCTTTACTGGGAGACCCAACTGACCCAGTTTGAAAATGGCTAAGGGAAATTGCCTACCTAGTATAAGACTTATAACTAGAAACCTAAATTATTAACATACTTTCATTATTGAAAATTATTTTTTCATTATTGAAAATTATTTGATGAGAAACTTCTTAGGCTTCTACAGCTTTAGGGGACAGGTTAATGTAAAGAGAAGATCTGTTTTAATCTTGTTCCAAAAGTAGAGGTTGAGTTCCTTTGCTTGATATTGTAATATTTTGAAGAAAAAAAAGACATTTTTGTTTTATTTTTTTGTATTAAAATTTTTAAATAATTTTTTTGTTTTCCCAACCAACAAAAATAATTGTGCCTTTTAAACTTTTTCTGTATTTTGCTCTTACTTTTTGAATAACTTCCCACTGTTCCTAATTATTAGAGCAGTATTTTCAAGATAGTATACCTGGGAAAAATCATGTTTTCCATATGGATAATGGATAGTTTGACTCCAGAGAATAACACTTGATTTAACAAGTTGTTATATTTTGTAAATTTTTTTTCAGCATGGTTGAAGTCATACAATAGATAGGTGTTTATAACATCATGGATTTTCTTTATAGACGGCACCAAAACATTTCTCACAGTATTTTTATAACATCAAACCCTATATACCTGTCTATTTATATTTGTATCTGTATCTGTTTAAGGTATAGGTATTCTTTTCTTTATAACACTCAGGTTTACTTTATAGATTTTGAAATTATTATTATTCTTTTTTAACGTAGTCATTAGAGTGTTATTATTTTGTGTGATTTTTTTGAAAAGTTATTTTCAGTAAAGAAAAGTTTAAGTCAAAATTTAGAAGTGGATTATCATTTTTCTTGGGGTTCCATTTTTGAAAACTTCTGATCTTAATTGAGGATTTGTTACATACCTCATCGTATTCCCTTTAGCAGCCATATTAAAGACAGGTTGTCATTGAGATTCCCTGGCAAAACCTGTCTTATGTGGGGCTGGATCTGATGTCACTTGATCTGGGTTTCCTCACTGTTCTTGAGTAGTCATCTGCAGAATGTGCCATAAGGTACACCAGTTGACTGTGAAATATATTATTCAACTAGTGAGGAGAAATCTGGAAACTTGGTAATTGTGGTAATATTGTGACCCCCAATATATTGTGCACCCTAATAAACTTATCTGTGGTCAGAGGACAGAACAGCCACTAGATAGACATAGAGGCCAGAAAATGGTGGCACACATGCCTTTAATCCTATCACTCAGGAGGCAGAGATCCGTCTGGATCTCTGTGAGTTCAAAGCCACACTGCAAACAGCTAGGCATGGTGACACACGCCTTTAATCCCAGGATTAAATCTTCATGATGGCATGAAGCAGAAAGGTATATGAGGCATATGGAGCAGGAACTAGAGGCTTTTAAGCTTTTAGCTTTTAGCAGCAGCAGATCAGCTGAGATCTAGTTGGATGAAGACTCAGAGGCTTCCAGTGAAGAAACAGGATCGATTGAGAAGTTGGTGAGGTGAGCTATGGTTTGTTCTGTCTCTCCAATCTTTCAGAATTTACCCCAATATCTGGCTCCTGAGGTTTTTTTTTTTTTATTAATAAGACCATTTAAGATTCATGTTACAGGTAATTCTGAAAATGTTTGAGTATTAAAACTGATAAATATGAAATACATGTGACTAGTTATTGACCAGCAATTTGGTAGGTGCTTGAAATAGCTACTGTAAACCTTAAGTCAATGAGGCAGTCAAAAAGTTGCTATCTCTCTTTAATCAGAAAAATGTTCTATGTTGCAAAGCTACTAACTTCTGAGGTATAATTCCGGACACTGAGACATCTGGAGTTGCTGTGGAACCCGGGCACTGCTCAGACCAAAGGCAGGCCCTACCTATGGGGTTGACATATTGACGTACCGCTGCCGGACAGGAACAGTGCAGCCTTTGCTCACGGCTGACAGCACTAACTGTGTCTAGTTCAGCAGCATAGTCTAAATTGTCCTGCTTCCTATTGCCAGTGTCACCATGGGAACTGTCCTTACAGACCCACTGAAGATCTGAGGGACTCATTTTGCTGCGTGACGAGGATCCCTTCTGCTGTTTTCCTAGATAGAATTTGAAGTGGGGAACACAAGTTAAGCAAGTCTGCTTTAGTTTCTTTTTCTGTTGCTGTGATAAAACACTCTGAAAAAAAAAAAAGAAAAACTTAAGGGGGAAAGGGCTTAGTTAGCCTACAGTTCCAGGGTACAGTCTCTCGTTGCAGAGAAGTCTCAGACAGGAACTTGAAGCCGTTGTCCCCAGACAGAATGGGAGAGCAATGGATGAATACACACATGCTAGTGGTCAGCTTGTTCTTCGCAGTCCAGGATGCCCTGACCAGGGAATGATCCTGCCCACAGGGTTTCCTCTATTAACTAAGATAATCAAGATGATCCCTCACAGACATTCTCAGAGGCTGACTTTAATCTACACAAGCCCTTACAGGTGTGCAAAGAGGCTTGCCTTTCAGTTGTCAAGTTGACAGTTAATACTAACTGATGCCAGCAAGGCTCAGTTGGTTCTTTTTCTCTGTTGGTTGAAGAATTAAAAGACAGGGAGAAAAGTCCAGCTCAGAACAAAGCCAATGTTTATCTACAAGCATTAACAAATACACAAAGAGGAATACTTGGGGGCAAGTGCCAATATCTCTAAAAGTGTTTGGGATTAGCTTGGTTTTAAGGTACCATACCTGGTTATTTCTCTCCCCATCCTCCTGTGTACTAGTCTACAGGTATCCATGCACCCACTTCACCTACAGTGAGGATTGAGTCTCTGCTTCTGTCCACTGACTCTCCTGCCTTGGTGTTTGAGCATGAGAGTAGTTGTAATAGGATCCCTTGCTTTAACGACTGAGTAATTGTTGATTATCTGGGGTAAGAATAGGTACCTCAACCCCCTCTGCTCTTTGTGATGTAACAGGTGCATAGAGACACATACCACATGTGAGGGAAAATTACCTATGTTTCAGAGACATGGAAATTTACTGCTGAAGACAAAAATTTCCAAAAAGATACTATGACCAAAAGCTAATGAAAACTCAGCTGAGGTTACCACATTTTGTTTCTCCACATCTAATTACCTAGTCCACATCTAATGCATGATACCCATGCATTATCTATAGTACCAAGGTCTAGAGCACACAGTATTCCTTAAACACAGAACTAATTTTCATCTTCCAAAGTTATTTGAGAATTTCGAAAAGATATGGGCATTAGAAAATGAATTTCTTTTCTCTTGACTATGCACAAACATTGACACTTCAGATAGATTATTAAAACTTAAGCTTGAGTTTAGGGTAGATTGCCATGTTAATCATTGTTAATGTAGCAAGATAGATTTTGAGCATTTGTATGTTCATATCTATATATACAATCATAGCTGAAGTTTTTCTGTGTCTTGCCTGGTCCTACAGCTACTCAGACACACACAGAAGCTTATATTAATTAAAAATGCTTGGCCATTAGCTCAGGCTTACTACTGACTAGCTCTTACACTTAAATTCAGCCCATTTCTGTTAATCTATATGTCACCACGTTTTCCATGGCTTTACCTGTATGCCATTACATGCTGCCCCTTGGATGGTGGGCTGGCATCTCCTGACACAGCCTTCCTCCTCCCAGAATGTCTGCTTATCCCGCCTATACTTCCTGCCTGGCTACTGGCCAATCAGCATTTTATTTATCAACCAATCAGAGCAACACACATTCACAGCATTCAGAAGTCATACCACAGTATACAATATATATACATATACTATATATAAACATACACTATTATATATATATACATATATATTCATATTGCTCTATAGTGAGGTAGATATTGTTTGCTGTGAAAGTTGCATCTTCCTTCCCGATACTACATGGAGCTGTGCTGTTCACAGAGCACAGACTTGTCCATAGATGACTTGTTGCCAGTCTGTTATAATATGGATGGGGAAATAGAGCCTGTGAATAGAAATATTTTATATAATTTGACATCAAAACACTACTGTGTTGGCATACTCATCACTCTGAACATGATATGGATGAAGGTTTGAATTCAACCATCTAAGACTGAATAGAAAAAGAGAATGAAGCAACAACACCAAACTGATTTTTCCCTGCAAGATGACTTGGGAAGCAGTGGCCGTGAGCAGACTGACATCAATGAGATAGACAGGCACACAGCCCTCTCTACTGCACAGTCTTTGTTTCTGATAGTTTGAGTAATTATTTCTGGAAATCTGAATGGAAGACTTGGTAATGACACCATCTGTACTCTTCTCTGCATCTATCCTTTAATAATGATGTATAACTTCAAGGAGGAAGCATCTCATCATAGTGATTAAAATCCTTTTATGTGAAATCAAGTGAAGGATCACTTGGCTAGTTCACTGGGAAGTTTGTACATGACTCTGATGCTGATGGAGTTTTGCTATGAGGATGTTTTCTTTTTTCCTTCCTTTTCATTTTTGTATGATTGCCTATGTGGGAATGTTTATGTGGTAGGTATGGACTTGGAGGGTTCTATTAACAGAACAGTATCTTTCACAACAAGTTATCTGCCAAATTATGAATTGGATTTACTCAAAATGACAAAAACCTTGAAGACAAGACAAAATACCATCTTTTCTTGATTAAATAGAGAAAGGGCATGTTTATTGTCTGCAGATAGGCTGACAGTTGGGAGTGGGCTCCTGGAGCGCAGCCTGTACTTCAAGAACTCTGCTTATGTTTAGTGGTGTTGTACAGGGAAAGGGAGTTTCTGAAGAGCCATCTTCTTTAGAATTGGTTATTGATCAAATCCCACATATGTAGTAATGCTGACTCTTCATTATGGCATGTAAGAAAAGTTTTGTCTTTCATGCTTGAAAGTCAGGTCTCAATAAGAGTACAACGGTAATGGGCTGGATGTTGTGGAGTGTTCACATTATACTTATCTATCAGCAACGAAGGCAAGGAAATGTGAGCACATCTGCCTTGCCAGATAGGCAAGGTTGGTGCATCCCGAGCAGTTTCCTTGTTTAGTTCATGTTCTATTAAACACCATATGCTCATCTCACTTGAACTCTGGGGAAAATTTATCAAGAGCTAAAAACTCCATACTTCATGACAGCTTAAATAGACACCATCTCTTAGAGAGTATCTAAATGTGCTAACTTCATGCAAACAGCTCATAAGGGACTCGGATTTCTGACCTATGATAAACTATTTATGCAAAGTACTGTTGTTCAAGGGAAATGCAAACACTCCATTCCAGTTTTGTAACCTTGTGGGAATACCATTTTTCTGTGAACTGATAAATAATATAAGAGACTAATCAGATTTACTTCCATTTACTTTTTCCAATATAATCATAATCTGCTTCAGAAGAGTCAGAGGCTGGGTCCCCTAGGAACTAATCATCTTAGAGATGGGGATTAGTGCTTGGGAAATACATTAGGGACTGATCTTGGACTTTAAATGATGGGAGGGTGAAGCAGGGCTTGGGAGAGGGTTTGATATGTGATGAACTCACAATAGAAGGCTCAGCCTCCTAATGGGACAAACTTCAGATTAGTTACACACAGAAGCCAGGAGGGGCCTTTGGAGTATCACACTGATCTGTTTGTGGATATGGACTACTCCAAAAATTGGACATGACATTGGGGAAGAAAACCTAGGCAAGACAATTCTGTAAAGGTCTGACTGCTGTAGGTTGTGTCTTGTTGACACTTTCGGCATCCTGAGGTTATTCCTTTTACTGTTACTATGGGCCATGTATTTCAGTGGACAGGCCAAACAGAATCTCTCCCCAGCCTATATGTTGAAATCTCAACCTTATAATTACTTGTAATTTCCTTATACTTTAGTCATAAGCGGGGAGTCCGGTTTCTTTATTTTTTAAATTTAACTTCTTTATTGATTCTTTGGGAGTTTCACATCATACACTGCAACTTTGCTTACCTCTCCATCCTTCCATATCCTCCCCCTCACCCCTGAAGCACCCACTCAAATGAAAAAAAGCAAACAAACCAAAAACAAACAAACAAACAAACAAATAAATAAATAAACAAACAAACAAACCTCTTTCAGTCTCCTTTCCCGCCTCTCCAGCACCTCTTCATTTTTCCTGGTGGCACTGAGATTCTTGGTGTGTCGTATAGTTTACCCTTTTGTCCTATCAGCTTTACTAGCAAATGTTCATTGCAATGAGTCACTGGTCTGGTTCAAGGCCTCTGGTTTCTGGTACACCATCATCACTGGATCCTCACTGGAAGTCCTCTGAGATATCCTGTGGCTGCCCCAGTCTTGGAGATCCTGTGGGTATTTTTCCACAGGACCAGTCCCTTCACCAGCTCCAGCAGGTCCTAGATGGGGTGGATGTTAGAGTAGGCCAACCTAAGGCCTAGCTGTGGGTCTGGATGGTAGCTGAACTGGTCAGTCCAGCCACTGGGGCCATCTACCTCAAGTAAGGGGGCAGTCAGTTCCCCTACATCCATGCCCTCAGGGTCAGGTCAGTTCACCCTTGCCTGTGGTGAGGGGTGGGGCCATCTCTCCTGAGAGAGGTGGGGACAAATCTCTTGTGGCAGTGTCCAGCGAGAGGCAAGGCCAGCTTTCGCTGGGCCAGTGAAGGACTGGCCAGCTCAGCATGGCTCTCTGATTTCATCGAGCATGGTTTCTAAGGCCCCCTGAGATGACATGGGTCACAGAAATTAACACAGACTCCAGCCGGTAGGATCATGGACACAGACATGGTCCTCAGCAGTAGCTGGATCTGAATGTCACTATTGCCTCATGTGGCAGTGCAGCCACTCAGATCAGCAGGGGCTCTAGCAGCCGGGTGGCCCTCAGATACCAACACAGCTCACAGACCTCAGACGTCTACATGGCCTTTGGGCATCAGAGACCCTGGCTGCAGAAGGGCCATGGACCCAGATATAGCTCCCTCAATTACAGCTCTGGCTCGGATATCACCATGGCATTGGGTAGGAGTGCAGGCACTCAGATATTCATGCATCATGGCTCTCAGACACCAACCTGTACTTTGTTGGCTGACCTGACCCTGGGCATCCTCATGGCCCTCAGTGGAGACAGAAACCACATACATCAATCCAGACTCTGGCTGCTATAGTGCCACGGATCCAGAAATGGCCCTGAGCAGCAGCCTGGGCCCAGATGACACGATGGCCCTGGATGGCAGCACAGGCCACCCAGCTCTGTATGATCCCTATTGCGGCATGGCCCCCAGACTCCAACAAGGCTGCAGGCTGTGGCCCAGATCCCAGGCCTCTACATGGGCCCCAGTAGCAACCTGGACCACAGACTTCAACACAGACCCCAACTGCAGCTGGATCATAGACCCAGACATGGCCCCAGGCAGCTTGCTGGTCATTGTCTTAGCTCCAAGTGATAGCCCTGGCCACTCAGATCAGGATGGTTCTGGGAGCAGCATGGCCCTGGCCACAGCTTGCTGCTCAGACCCTAGGCTTCATGTGGCCTTTGGTGGCATCATGGGCCAGGGACATCAACACAGACCTAGGCTGCAGTAGGACCACAAACACAGACATGGTCTTCAGCAGCCACCTGCCTCTGGCTGTCACCATGGCCCCAGGTAGCAGTGAAGGCCACCCAAGTCAGCATGGCCCCAGTGGTAGCATGGCCCCTTGACCCCTCCATGGCTCCAGGTGACAGCCCAAACCACTGGAATCAGCATGGCCCTTGATAGCAACAGGAGCCATGGACATCCACACAGACCCTGGCTGCTGTAGGCCCAGGAACCCAGACATGGCCCTCAGCTGCAGCCCTGGCCAGGGCGTCACCATGGCCCAAGGGGGCAAGCAGGCCTCCAACATCAGCCTACTCCTCACTGTCTTCATTTCTTCCTTTCTACCTCTTTCCACAGCACATGAACCAGTCTGCTTCTCTTTCTCTCCCATTTCTCCACCACATATTTGCTTGCTATGATGGGGTCCACCTGCCTGGCACTGTAAGGTGCCCAGCGGGCTCATGGATGCTTTCTCTTGGGCTAGGGCCTTGAAGACCCTGGCCAGCAGAACTGCATCAGGTGGATCATGGATGTCCTCCCTCCAGCCAGGGCCTTGAGGACCTTGGCTGGCTTGTGGCTGGCTAGTCCCCCTCTGAGCAGAATTCTGGAGTCAAGACTTAATCCATTGTCTGAAGTCCTTACAGGAAGAAGGAATTGGGACATATATAATGACTTCTGTAATGCTTCTCTTCAGTGTATATGTTGGTGAAGACACAGGGACAAGGCAGTTCCTGCTGGCTGAGGAGAGGCACCCCAGAAGGGACCAGATGCAGTGACACTTTGATGTCTTGTTTCTAGTCTCTGGATAAGAAAATACATTTTTGTTGAATAAACTACCTCGATTGTGGTAATTTGTTACAGCAACTCTATCAACAGCAATTAGATTGTGTCGCTGATTAAAGCGAACAAAGAAGCCATCTTTTTTTTCTTTCTTTTTTATTATTATTTTATTTGTGTTTTCCCTGCATGTGTGTCTATGTGAGGGCGTTGGATCCTGGAGTTACAGACAGTTGTGAGGTGTCACGTGGGTGCTGGGAATTGAACCTGGGTCCTCTAGAAGAGCAGTCAGTCCTCTTAACTACTGAGCCATCTCTCTAGCCCCAAAGGAAACCATCTTATAATTTTTACCTTATTTCTCATTAAGTCTTTAAATAATGGCTTTCAAACTTCTGTGACAGATTTTGGATGACATTATTTCCTTTAAAATAAGCTTATTTTTAAAAGCTAGTAGCTTAAATTCACACACACACACACACACACACACACACACACACACACACACACAGTCCACACTTCCCTTTCCTTCTGAAGGATTTGCCATGCACTATTATTATTAATTAATCTTTCCTTTTTTCCTGAAAATTAGATGGCCAATAGAAGCAAACAGTTCTAGGACCTTGCTGCTGATTAAAGCTGGGGGGTTAGGGATAATATTCAATGTGGCTTCTGAGTGTTTTAAAATGGCAGACTTGGTGACCTTGCCAGCTCCAGCAGCCTTCTTGTCTGTGGCTTCAACGACACTCATGAACCTATCTATCATACCTCAAATAGCAAAACAACCCAGAGAGCAGCCAGAGAAGCTTCACACATACAAACTTGCTGGGAACTGTATCAATGATGCCAGCATCACCAGATTTCTAGAATTTAGATCCACCTTTCCACTGCTTACTTGAAGGGAGACCAATTGTTGCTTTCAGGTCATCCAACTTGCAACTTGTGTTAGAGGATGACAATCCAGCACAGCACATGGGCATTGCTAGAACTGGCCTGGATAGTTTAAGACAGTCACCTGAGTGGTCAAGCAGCTGCTTCTGTCTTAGGTCAGCTTTTCAGTCACTAGTAATGTTCCTTTGGCAAACCTCTTTGATAGGCTACTCTTGATGTTGAAACTCACGTGGTTCCTGGGAAGACCTTCACTCAAAGTCTCATGGAACATTTCAACAAACTTTACTACACTGGTGACCCTGGCTGGAGCAAAGGTGAGCATCCTGCCAGGTTTGAGAATGCCAATCTCTACCCACCTTGCAGGAACAGTACCAATGATACCATTTTTGTAGATGGTGAGGCAGAAACAAAAGCGTGTCAGTTGGATGAACTGGTGTTCTGGAGAATGCAATCCAAAGCTTCCAGTAGGGTGTTTCCACCAGCCTTGCCACCTTCACAAGTGGCTTTCCATCACATGGATAAAGGCATCATAAGGCTTGGTCCCAGCAAGGTACAAACGGCTGCAGAGATCAGCACAAAGGATGCAATGTCAGAGTTGTAGCCAATTTTCTTTCTTTCCAAGGGATATGTTTGTATTGAGAGAGGGTCTCACATTGTATCCCAGACTGGCCTGAAATTCATTATATATCCTAGGCTGGCCTTGAGCTTTCAGCAGTCCTTCTTTACCTCTCCAAGTCTGGAAATACAGGCATGAGGCACCATACTCAGCTACAGTCCATTTTTGTTTTGTTGGTGCTGTCTCCTTTAACAATTTCTCCTTTCTCTTCTTACTGGTCAAATTTGGCAACACCAGTGCAACAGTTGAGATGTAGATAATCCTGTGGTGTGCCTACACTTGATTTTTGATAATGTCTATGTGTGCTATGGCAATGATGATGATGAAGTAACACATGCTCAGGTTTCTTTAGAAACTGATGTACCATATACACACTCAGCTTTCTATTATCCAGGACTCAGGCACATACTTGAAGGCATCCTTCTCATCTCAAGCAGCCCTCTTCTCAAAATCTTTCTACAGCTCTTTTGTTGATTCCACAGTATTTACAGATTAGAAGGCCAGTGGTAGTGTGCTTGCCTGATTCTGTGTGTCCACTGATTGGCTTTCAGAAGCATGTTCATTGAAGTGAGTTATCATTGATTGAGCAAACAAATTTAATTCCAGTCTGGTTGTTACTTTTTACCACTGCTATAAAACAATCAATCTTTTTCTAGGACCATGGACATCATGACTGGCAAATAGTATGTGTCAATAAATATTTGCTGAACTAATTGAAAAATGAGAGCCGCCAACTGGTCTATGAAATCTGAGCCTGGATTTCCAGAAAGAGTCTCCAGAGAACTGGTGTGTTAAGCCTTGCTCTGGACAAGATAATCTTGGGTGTATGAAAGGAAGTAAGATCAGGCTGGGCTCTGATCCCTGGGAGTTTGCAGTTCTTTCTGACACCGTGATTTACAGTCTCAAGTGATCTTAGAACATTCAGAAATGTAATTAAGGTATAAGGTTTACTCAAGACTTTCTAAGTTTGAGTTCTTTATGAATACCTTCTGTCCTAGATTGCTGAGCACAAAGAAATGAGAAAAGTGACACCAGATCAGACAAAACTGAATAAATAAGATCAGTTGGTTGAGCCCCATCTTCTTTTCCCTAAACTAGAGGATCAGGTGAATGTTGATTGGATGAAGGTGTCCCTTCCAAAGAGGAGAGGCTGTGGAAGAGTGTGCTTGTGCCCTTCCCTCCACTGCCTGGAGAGTCGAGTTTCAGCTCTTCCTAATTCAAGTCCAGGCAAGAAGGTCATCTTGTGTCTGCACAGGCCTCCTTAGCGGTCTTGAAAGAACTGCAGCATAGTGTAGGTATAAACCAGTATCTAACAAATAGAGTCCATGTCAGCCATGGTTCCTTGAGCCTCCAGAGTGAGCTGTGCAAGGCGTGGCATGAGGTCAGCCCAGCAGACTGAGAAAATGATAGAAAAAGATCCCTTGATGAGACATGAATGTCAAAACTAGACTGAAAATGAGGAGGAGGAATGCCTTCCACTGAATCAGCCATCTCAAAAAGCCCTGCCATCTGAGGTTACTCTAGAGACTTGGGAACAGGCAACTATTACCTGAACCATGACAGTGAAGAAAATATTAATGGTCACAGCCAACAGAAGAGTGACCACAAAAAAAAAACATATAGTGCCCCATTAGCAAGGAGGAGGAGGTCACCTAGAAGACTCCGTGCTTCTAGTCTTGCCGGGAAAGGAATGAGGGCAAGCAGTTCCACCACAGTGTGGAGCTGGGCAGGAGGAGGAAGGAGGAAACTCAAGGCATAGAAGATAAAGTGCTTGTCAGTCCCTGGGATGGGAGCGAAGACACGAGAAAAGGATGTTGACAGATGTGGCACGGTCCCAAGTGAGGAATGCTGTAGGACAATGCTTAGAATTATTAGGCTCCACTTTTCTTGACATCAGAGCAGCCTTGATGGAGTAAGAGCTCAATAAATACTTGTGTCTTTCTTGATAACCAGTTAACTTATCCAGACACATCAGTGTTCATCTGAGAATTAGAAGAAATGTTCATCTTCATTATTTTAAACATAAACTTTTGAAGCCTATTCTAGAAATAGACAGGACAAGAAAACTGATTTACAAGGCAAACATTCTGTTAAAAGGTTTATTAGAACCAAAGCCAGGCCCTGAATTTGTGCCTTTGTGTTGCAATAAACAGAGAATGAGTCCAAGTGAAGGGCACCTAGTCTGGGAATTGGGTCAGTGGCATGGGAGCTCCAGGAAGAGTTCAGTGGAGTCTGACACAGCATACTTGAATTTAGGGAAGTGGGATCTTCTTAGAGATATTAATGCATTTTAGGGCACGAATACCAGGGAGGTAAAACATGATTTTTCATTTCTGTTGTCCTGGCCACACTGGAAAATAGAAAATAAAAGCCATGGTCCCTAGGCCATTGTTAGTTTAGAGAAGGAAGCCTGTTGGTGCCAGTTCTGCCCTGTGATCCCTGCATGACAAACCGATTACTGTTACATTTCTTTATACTGTTTCTCATCCCCACTATTAAGAAATTACTCATCTCTGAAATCCCTAGTCATCTCTATCTCTGAAATACATTCTGTTTCTCTTCCAGCCCATCCTTTGCTAACTCCCAAACTCAGCAGGGAGTATGCTGGCTCCTGTGCTCAAGCCAGGGGACAGGTAGGGAGAGATGGACCCTTGGCAGGTTGCAGCCCAGAATCTAGGCACTGCCATGCTTTTCACGCTGAATCTTTCACTGATGTTTTTCTTTATAAGTAGTATGTAGATGTAACCAACCGTCTTATTAAATAAGAAACACAGAGCCGATTCAGAGAAGAAAGCCAAGAGGTCAGAGCTAAGAGCCTCACCCTTCCTGATTCAGTGATCCTCTTCAGCCAAGAGAGCTCTCCGAAAGGGGACCTACTTCCTGTCTGTATGTCTTTATATAGTCTAGCTGTTCTGCATTCTCATTGGTTGTAAACCCAAACATGTGACTGCCTTGTCACTGCCTGTATGTACCGCCCTCCAGGTCCTTAAAGGCGTGCGCCACCACCGCCACGCTCTTGCTATGGCTCTAATAGCTCTGACCCCCAGGCAACTTTATTTATTAACATACAATTAAAATCACATTTCAGTATAAGTAAAATACCACCACAGTAGTAGTCATTCTTTTATACCAGTTATGTGAAGAGGAAATCAAAATCACCAGGAGAAATTTGGCTCATGTTGTTCTAGCTTCACAACCAAAGAGAAATTGGCTTTCCTTGCTTGATTCCTGCTTAGTAAAATGATGCGGAAGGTCTTTGACTCGATGGGTTGGGGAAGTCTCTGACGCCATGGGTGGGGAGGTCTCTGACCCTATGGGTGGGGAGGACTCTGACCTCATGGGTTGGGGAGGTCTCTGACTTCATGGGTGGGGAGGTCTCTGACCCCAGGGGTTGGGGAGGTCTCTGATTCCATGGGTTGGGGAAATCTCTGACCCCATGGGTGGGGAGGACTCTGACTCCATGAGTTGGGGAGGTCTCTGACACCATGGGTGGGAAAGTCTCTGACCCCATGGGTTGGGAAGGTCTCTGACCACAGGGTTAGGGAGGTATCTGACCCCATGGGTGGGGAGGACTCTTACCCTATGAGCAGGGAGGACTCTGACTCCATGGGTTGGGTTGTTTCCCCACTGCGTTGTCATGGGGATTTAGAACCAATGGTTTAAATATAGCTTATTTTCCCCAAAATTAATTCGTTGGACAATTGTTCCTTTGTAAATAAGAGGAGATGGGGCACAGTGTGAGGTCACTTCAGGTCTTTTCAAACCCTCTGGTTCCCAATCTTTTTGTGGTCTTTCCTTTTAGTGCATATTCCTAGCATAGCAATGGCGTCTTCTATGATGTGACTGAGCCAGAGGATGGGTAAATGGTTATGTCTGATCTTGAGCTTTTAGCCTTTAGAGCTGTGAACTAAATAAATATGCATTATTCTGATCTGGTGTTTTCATTACAGTCAGAGAAAACAGACAAGTATGTGAGCTGTCAGTCCTACTTATAGGAAGAGAAACCGTACTTAAAGAACTATTTCTACTGAAAAGATGGGCCTATCATGCAAATCAGTCCCAGAGTAATTAAATACAGGGAGCAAGCCCTGGTGACTAAAAATCCATGCCTTATTTCATATAACCTTCTTATAACACTTGCGTATCAGGATATGTTTCATTATGAATATGAAGTGGGCATATTAGATGAAGGATAGCATGAGGTATTCAAACTTCTGCAACCCAGTGGTGTGTCCTTGTCAAGATTCAGAACTGAACATAATATAATAACCTATAATTTACATTTGAGGAGTTAATAGATATTATATATCAAAAATTTCAAATAATATATGTATCACGTAGTGAATAAAAAGAGCTGCTTGATTTAATCACAGGTTAACCACAAAATGTGCCTAAAATGCAATTGTCTTTGTTCATTTTAGCGTACTTCAAAAGGATATTTGAGAATTATTAAACAAAAATTAACAGAATTTGTTGACTCAGATTTCTGAAGCCTGAGAAGGTCGAAATAGTCGAGTGTAGGACACCTAGTAAAGACTGTCGTATTGCATTAACCTCCGATGAAAGGGCAAAGACAATGGGAAGGATGAAAGGAAGGAAGCAGAGAGAGTGAGGAGGGAAAGAAGGGACCCAGTCAAGCATTCTTTTCTGAAGAACCCATTCTCATAATGATGAGCCCTCTCCCCATAGGTGCTCTAATTCACCCTGAAGGCAGCACCTCTATTATCCGATCCTTACTTCAAAGTTTACCTTTTAGTGTTGTATTGGTGATTGTGTTTTCAATATGTGAGCCTTATAAGGCACAATTCAAAATATAGAAGTCAGTATAGCTAGTGCCTTTAGAGTCAGGGTATTACTGATACTTTTCAAAAATTCATATAACCCACTGTAGAAGTTTCCCAGGAGAGTCTTCAGAGCTTTTTACATATAAAATTATACTTCAGCATATAAGGATTCATTGACTTCTTCCTTTCTTATTTGTATCCCTGTGATATCCTTCACTTGTTTCATTTCTCCAGCTAAGAGTTCAAGTACTTTATTGGATAGGTATGGGGAGAGCGGGGATTCTTTTTTTGTTCCTGATTTTAGTGGAAATATTTTTAGTTCCTCTCTATCTAGGAAGATATTGGCTGTGAGCTTGCTGTAAACTGACTTTTATTGTGTTGAAATATGTCTCTTGTATCTCTAGTTTCTCCAGGACATTAATCATGAAGGAATGTTTGATTTTGTTGAAGGTCTTTTCTATATCTGAGGTGATATGTAATTTCTATTTTTTAGTATGCTTATGTGGTGGATTATGTTTATTGGTTTATGTGTGTTGAACTATCCCTGCATCTGTGGGATGAAGCCAACTTGATCATGGTGGATATTCTTTTTGATGTTTCTTTGTTTGTTTTTTGTTTTGTTTTGTTTTTTTGTTTTTTTCGAGACAGGGTGTAGTTTTGGAGCCTCTCCTGGATCTTGCTCTGTAGACCAGGTAGACAACTTTAAGGGCACCATGAGGCAGATGTACCTATGAACTCATAGAGACTATGACAGCATGCACAAAATCTGTACAAGCTCAAGCCAGACAAAATCCCAGGATGGGGGAGGGAAAGTGGGCACCAAGTCCTACCCCTGTCCAAGGAGCTATTTATGATTGATAGCTGCTGAGAGAGGGAAACATTAGTTTTCTTCAGTGGAGTAACATTAGGTATATTAACCACATCCCAGGCAGGCCTATTGCTGAAGAGTTGCTGGTCAACACAAATGGGACTCCATGCTTTTTATTTGCCTTTTTTCTATTGTTTTTATAAAGGAAGAGAGAACATGAAATTGGGTAGTTAAGGAGGAAAGAGGACCTGGGAAGAGTTGAGAGACGGAAAGGAATATGATTAAAATATACTGCATGAATTTCTCAAAGAATAAATAAACAAAACAGAAAAAAATCAAATACAGGTTTTTATTTAGCCTATAGAATGATTTTTGACAAATCTACCTTTCAGTCAATTAGAATATATGTAGCCAAAAATTTTTCCAGCCCCACCCGGCCCCATGGTCCTGCAGCCGCTTATAAAATAATCATTCAGAGGCTTATATTAATTACTAACTGTATGGTCTTTCATCTTAAATTAACCCATTCCTATTAATCTGTATGTTGCCATGTGGCTGTGGCATTACCAGTCTGCTGGCATCTTGTTGATCCTTTGGCAGTGGCTGGTGTCTTTCTCAGCTCTGCCCTTCTTCTCTCTGTATCTCTGCTTGGCTATCAGCTTTCTTGCCATAGACCAAAACAGCTTTCTTTATTATCCAAAGGGAGCCACACATATTCACAGCATACAGAAAGACATCCCACAACAAATGTATGTATTGATTTCAATGATTGAAGTGAGTTTACTGAGATTATAATATGCTGCTACAGGCAGCAAAAAGGTATTGAAATTAATGTAGAAGTTTGAGTTATGGGATTCGGCTTTCTGTACACTTTTCAGATGATGTCAAATATTTCTAGAAAAAATTAGTCAGATGTTTAAATCATACATAAAATTAGTCCTGTGACCTTGTAATGAACCTTGGTGTCCTTACTTCTTTCTCATCATCATGTGTGTGATGAAGAATTAATAATAAGTCTTGTAACAAATGCTGTGTTGCGATATGGATTCCTTTATAAGAACACAAATGTTAGTGATCATAAAAGGAAGATATTTTATTGGTTCAGGACAATTGCTCTGATGGCTGATTTAATTTTACAGTATTCATTAAGTTACCAATGACTCATTAGTAGAGTTCCAATTTGTAATGTGATTTTGAGAGAAAATGACACCTATTTTCCACATCTGCATCTTAAACCTGAAGATTATATGTACTTTGTGTGTGTGTGTGTGTGTGTGTGTGTGTGTGTGTGTGTGTGTGTGTGTGTGTGTTTGGATAAACAATAATCATTTCAAGATGGATGGCATAAGAAAGTTTTTTTTGACAGCTAAAGAAATTAGTAGGAACATTATATTATATATATATTTTTTTCTACTAGTACAACAATTTATGACACCTAATCATTATACAATATTCAGCAAAGGAAAAAATAGTTCCATCATAAATATAAAAAAAAGGAACCAGGAATTCTTCCCACCAGTGGTTTTTGTCCCCTATAACTCAAACATTTCATTCTAGTGACAGCTGTGCACTGAAATCAAGAAAAAAAATAACAGAGCTTAATGAGATTTGTAAATTATTATAATAAAAATGTCCTTCAAGCAGCCAATCTCATTTCTGCAGTCATTCAGAAGTCTATTGCAAAAGGCACTTGATTTAGAATAAGTAGCATTTTTCATTCTTTCAAACAGATTTTTTTCTCTATGTAGACTGTCAAAAGTCTTCTGCTGAGTACAATAGGTGGATACAGTCCTTAAGAATGTCTTCATCCTTGCTTCTGGAGCCTGGGGGTGTGCTTAGATAGTGATGAGGATGTGGCAGGTGTGACTGAGGCAAGGAACTTGAGGTATGGATACTTCTCTGGATTATCCCAGTGGTCCCATGGAGTGATAAGAGGTTTTTAAGATAAATGCAGGAAGATCAGAGTCAGCCATGAGACCTGTGACAGAGGAAGTGGGAGTTTGGGATTAAGTGAGGAAAGTGCCACAGCCAAGGGATTCAGGTGCACTCAGAATCTGGGGAAGTCAAGGACACCGAGTACCTATGACAGCTCTCAGAAGACACTGTGATTTTTAGCCCTGTAAGACTTTGTGTGGATTTCTGTCCTCTTTGACATAACAGAGTGATTGTTGTTGCTTTCAGGTCACCAAGTTTGTCATAGCTCGCTACAACAGCAATAGGAACTTACACATTGAAGCAACGCTTGGCATTTACATGAGGGTTTCTGTATCCTTTGTGTGTTTTTGTCCCGTGTCTAAAACTGAGACCAGGATCAATGACCATTAAACTAATTTCTTGGTGGTGTTATTAATCGTATTAAGAGTAGAACTTCCTTTCTAAAAGTGGCATCAATGACAGTTTGATTATTAATTCAACTAATTCATGGATTGAGGCAGGATGTTGTGAATGACTGTTATGCACTTGGTTAATGATAAAACCAGCTGAACTCTACTTTCTTTTTAATAGCATGTGATAACTATGCATATGTCTGGGGTAAAGTGTGATAGTCAATTACATGTACCCAGGACACATAGCTGCATAAAGAATAGTTGGGAAGATGCATGCAGGACAACTAGAAATTGCACAAGTCTTTAAACTATCAAATCCTGCTTCTAGTGACATACTTCTTCCAACAAGGCCATACTTCCTAAACCACCCCAAACAGTGCTACCGACTGGAGGCAAAGTGTTTAAATACACGAACCCATTGGGGGACATGCTTAATCCAACCACCATACAAACGAAAGTTTGATTCCACCAAACACACCCTCCCTCTAAGGAACAAATGAGTGTATTGGACTTCCTTACTAAGCATGGGTGAGGGGTTGTAGGCAGGAAAGTGGGTTACCCTAAATCACTTTCACTAGAAGGCTGTGTAATGGAACCTCCTTCCCCTAGCCTGTTTCAGCCTATAGAAATACCCTTTCCCAGATACACAAAGGCCACTTTTTGCAATTTAGGTAAATTTATCTGCAACAGCTGGAATATTAGAAAAGGGTCAAATAACCATCACCACCCTCTTAACAGTCAACAAGCCCAGAGATGATGATCTTTTGCAAGTAGACACAGGCAAGTTCATGAAGAAGGCAGTTCTGCGCAGAGGATAGTGCTGTATATAGTGTGCATTAGCTGCTGCCTCACTGCTATGACAAAACATCTACTTAAGGAAGGTTATACAGTCCATCAAGGTAGGCAAGGCATGGTTCACAGCTGGGGTACTGTAAGCATGGGGCCTCAGGTTGCATCACATTGGCTGTTGAAAAGCTAAGGAAAGTCTCCAGCTTAGAACTGGGCTACAATTCATGAGGCCTGCCTTCAGTTCTCCATCTCCCCCAATGAGGCTTCACTTCCTGAAGATTCCACAACCTCCCCCAAACAGCACCTCTATCGGGGACTAAGGACTCAAATCCATGAGCTTATGGGGGACTGTAATGGCTTAATTTTTATTTATTTAGTATTTTAGTATGGAAGTTTCAAAGGAACTTCATTAAAAGAAAATTTAATATTTCCGTAAGTGTATCAATTAAGAACATATTTATCATTAAATTATACCTTAGAACATTTTTACTGGAAATATATGAGGTATATTTTTTTATATACATACTAACACAGGATATTAGAAAATGTTAACAAAATTTCTATTTCATGCATAAAAAACCTTCATTTTATTTCTCCATCCTATTACTAGCCACAATAACTTAATTTATTTCTTTAAATTTATCTTTAATAATTTAAAAATACTTTGTTTGTTTAGGTTTTTGTCATTTGGATACAGAGTCCATGTGGCCTAGACTGGTCTTCTGCCTACACCTTCTGAGTGCTAGGATTATAAGCATGTACTACTATGTCTGGCTTATTTAATTATTTTTAAATTAACATATAGTACAATGGGCTTCATTATTACACTTTTATATATTTATATCATTGTACTTTGCTCATATTCACCCACTATATATTTTATCCATTCTAAATGTTATATTTAATTTTTATTGTTTTTGAAAAGTCTTCAGTAAAGATACTAGTTTTTAATCTATTATATAGACTGGCATGGGCACATAGTTCTGCTTTACAGTGTATCATATCAGTACAGTACATCATATCAGTACCACAATTTTTCATTTAATTATCAAATTTGTTTTTACTATCTTTTTTTAATGAGAAGGTGTTTTAAATATGAATTAAGAGCTAGCAAATGTTCTGATTCTAGTGTTATGATCACAACAACTTTTTTCTTCCCATATGTCAAAAGTAGGAAAGTATTCAATAGTGTTTGCCTTTACAACTTGGTATTCATTTTCTTTGTTCTAATAAACTACCACAAATTTAAACAGCAGTCACATATTCTCTCATAGTACTAAAACTTAGAAATCTGGGTAGTGTGTGGCCCACCAGGATCCTCTGTGTGGGATCTCCAAGGCTGAAGCCAGGGTGAGGCATGCACATGGAACTTTCTGGGACTTTGGGACTTTAGGGATAAATTTGTTTCCATTCTTATGTATATTACTGTCTGAATTCAGAATCTAGTGCCTGTAGTTTGGTGGTGCTTTTTTTTTCAGGCCAGCAATGGTATCTGGTTCTCTTTCTGAAGAGTGGGCAAAGCATGTAGACTGGCATGGGCACATGGTTCTGCTCTACAGTGTATGCACAGCCATGCAGGCAAGCATGTAGATGTGGTTTTGTGGAGTGTTCACAATGATACAGGCCATTGTCAGGGTGTTCACAGTCTTCCAGGCTGGCATGTATACCTAGTTTTGTAGTGTGTATGCAGTCTTGCAGGCTGACATACCGGTACATGGTTTTGCAGGGCTCCCTCAGTCATCCATTGCTTTGTACTTGGCTTCCTGTAGCCCAGGAGACAGTTCCTCTTATCTGTTACATTGGTTCAAGTTGTCTTTCTATGCGATGTCTCCATCCAAAAAAAGCACTCTGCTTTTAAGGGTTTATGTGATTAGATTGGGTGTACCTGGATTATCCAGGCTAATCTCTCATGTTAAGGTTCTTAGACTTAATTGCATCTGTAAGGTCCCTTTTACAATGCCACGTAGTATATTCACGAGAGCCAGAGATTAGTGTATGAGCGTCTCTAGGGGCCCATTCTGCCTTCAATAAACAATCTGCATGTAAGTATTTGCTTTGTTCCAAAATGGAATTGTTTGTGTTTGGCAACAGGACCTAATGTTTCCTCTTGTTTAACAATTTGCCCTGCTATTTCCATCTGAAATACGACTTTTACTACATGATTCAAATGGAACATAGATCCTTTGGTTTAACATTTTCTCTCCTTTTGTCTATATCTCATTCCTATCTACTACAGTTTCTATGTGGCATGCTTTCTAAGGACCATGTGAACCAACATCCAAAGGCTGGGTCCCCAGGTTGGTGTTACTGGGAGGTGGTGGGAACCTAAAGACACATAGCCTCGTGGGACGCCATTGGGGTCTTTGCTGTGAGGTAAGTTTGTTCTGCCACATTTACTCACAAAAATGTGTCGCCTCACAAAGGCAAAAAGCAACGAGGCAAACTGGCTATGGACTGACATACCCCAAACAACCTTTTTCCTCTTTGTAAATTATGTTTTTGTTACAGCAATGGAAAACTAACACACTAATATTAACAATCCATAAACATATTCACTTAAAACATATTAACCATTATAGATAACATTCATTTGCTTTGAACACCTTCCAACTGTTATTCCGTTCCTTCTCCATAAAAGTTGCTGTGAGAATTTATGAGCTCAAAAAAAAAAAAATTAAACACAAAAACTTCTAAAGAATTCAGTCCATAGGCTGTCAAATTAACGAACAGGCAAGCCTCAAAAGAAAACTATAAATAGCCAATAAATACATGAAAAAAATGTTCGACATCTTTTGCTCCCAGGAAAACAAACACTATTTGAAACTACATTGGGCTTCTATCTCACCCTATTCAGAAGGCCTATCAATAGGAAGACAAACAGTAACGAATACAGGCAAGAGTGTGGGGAAAGAGAACTTACATGCTTTTAGTGGGTATGTAAATTACCACAGCCACTCTGGAAATCCATACAGCGATTTCTCCCCCCTCCCCAAAAAAAAGACCTCAAAAATAAAACTCCCATATGATGCAGCTCCCTCAGCCCTTGGTGTCCACCCAAGGATACCAGCCAGCATGCTGCCCAGATAATCTGCTCATTCATGTGTACTACGGCATTGTTCACAGATTTGGAATGAACCTAGTGCCCCATGGCATATAGATATAAATATAAACAATGAAGCTTTATGCAGCTGTAAAGACAAGTGAAATTATGTCATTTACAGGGAAATGGGTGGAACTGGAAATTGTCATGTTATATGAAATAAGTCTGACTGGGAAAGGCATTTTTCTCAGATGCACACTCTAGATTAAAAAATAAAGCATGCAAATAAAAAGAGGACTAGATGCGGAGTGGAGGAGAGGGAGTAGGAAATGGTGATGGAGGAGAGAGTGAATATGACAAACTACATAATATGAATGTATGAGAATATCATAAGGAAACCCATTATTTTCTTCAACTAATATATGCTAAAATCAAAATGCTAAGAAAATTAAATTGCTATGAAATATCCAAAGCCTTTTCATGATTTCAGCTATATACGTTGAAATGTATTTAGGAAAAGCTGTGCATTATTATGTTTTAGTTCTGGGCTTATATAAAAATGGTATCATGTTTCATATTTTTATACTTGGCTTTTGTACAGGATAGTGAATATTGATGTGAAATATAGATTTAACTCATTACTAGTATATAATTTGGAAATATTTCATTTTATTTGCCATTCTTACTTATACTAAACTGCTGTGGGATGGTCTGTATGTTAAAATGCTCTGATTGGTCAATAAATAAAATACTGATTGGCCAGTGGCCAGGCAGGAAGTATAGGCAGGACTAACAGAGAGGAGAATTGGAACAGGAAGGCAGAGAGAGACACTGCCAGTTGCCGCCATGACAAGCAGCATGTGAAGATGCTGGTAAGCCACGAGCCAGGTGGCAAGGTATAGATTTATGGAAATGGATTAATTTAAGCTGTAAGAACAGTTAGCAAGAAGCCTGCCACGGCCATACAGTTTGTAAGCAATATAAGTCTCTGTGTTTACTTGGTTGGGTCTGAGCGGCTGTGGGACTGGCGGGTGAGAGCGATTTGCCCTGACTGAGGGCAAGGCAGGAAAACTCTAGCTACACTAAACTTTTTTTGGTTATAATTAAAAATTGTTTTACTTTTTTGTTGAGCAGATGTGCCAGATTGCATGTATCACATACACTTCAGAAGTAAATCTCTGTACTTAAGACCCACTCCATTTCAATCGTGCTCCATACCACTAACATGGCCACTCTAGGGGGCTCACTGCTAGCAGGTTGGTAGAGTACTAAGTTGACATTTACTGACTAAAGTCTTTTCCAGTGTGAAGCTAGGCATGGTAACTTACGTTGTTATTATCTCAATTACTGGTACTGTCATGTCCCTTCTCCCATGCTCAGTGGCTATTTGCATTTCTTTTACACAAAATATCTATTCATGTCTTACTTAAAATGCTAGTGATGTATTAATAGAAAGCATTTAATTCAGTGCAAGTCTTTCATGAAATACTGTCATGTCTTCTCTGTCATTTTCTTTTAATTTTGTTTGCAAATATTTGTATAGAATTTGTAAGTTTCAGTGCAGTGGGTGTCTGGGTAAAATGTGATTACTGCTTTTGATAACTCTGGATCACAAATTTATTATTTAATGTTTTTCAAATATTGTTCGTTTCTTAGTGTTTGATCTTAAATAAACTGGAATTTATTTTGTGAGTGTTCTGAGTTAGGGTTAGTTCTTCCATGATCATTGGTACTTGTGTTAATCTCCTGTTTCTTCTCTGACAGGAATGACTCCAGGGAGGAAGGTTCATTTTGACTCTTGTTTGGGAGGCCATAGTCCTGCATGCGGGGTGGGGATGCATTGCAGTGGGGGTGGGGGTTAACTGTGTGTCAATGACATGAACTTGAACGGCAGCTTCTCAGAAACCTTGGGCTGGAACCGTGAAGATACAGCCTGCAAGGTTCCTCTGAGAACCCATTTCTTTTCTTTTTTTTCATTTTTTTATTATTAAGAGATTTTCTATTCATTTTGCATACCATCCACAGATTCCCCTCTCCTCCCTCCTACCGCCCCCCCAAACTTCCCCCTCAACCCACCTCTCATTCCCACCTCCTCCAAGGTAGGGTCTCCCATGGGGAGTCAGCAAAGCTTGGTACACTCAGTTGAGGCAGGTCCAAGCCCCTCCTCCCTGTACCAAGGCTGCACAAAGTACCTCACCATAAGCACTCAGCTCCAAAAAGACAGCTCATGAACTAGGGATGGATCCTGATCCCACTGCCTGGGGGTCCCCCAAACAGTTGAAGCTAAACAACTGTCTCACCTATCCAGAGGGCCTAGTCTAGTACCATGGGGCTCTTCATCTATTGGTCCACAGTTCATGTATTTCCATTAGTTTGGCTGGTCATCTCTGTATGTTTTCCCACTATAATCTCAATTGGAGTTCCACCTGGGACCCAGCTGTGGATCTCTGCATCTGCTTCCATTAGTCACTGGATGAAGGCTCTATGATGACACTTAGGGTATTCAGCCATCTGGTCACCAGAGTAGGCCAGTTCAGGCACCTTCTCAACTATTGCCAGTAGTCTAAGATGAGGTCATCCTTGTGGATTCCTGGGAACTTTCCTAGCACTCTGTTTCTCTCTATTTCCATGACGTCTTTATTTATTATGGTATCTCTTTCCTTGCTCTCCCACTCTGTCCCTGTTCCAGGTCGAACCTCCTGTTCCCCTATATTCTCATCCCTCATCCCTTGCCCTCCATTACCCCCTCTCACCCCCAGTTTGCTCATGTAGACCTCATCTATTTCTCCTTTGCTGGGCAATCTATGCGTCCTTCCTAGGGTCCTCCCTGCTAGCTAGCCTCCCTGGAACTGTGGGTTGTAGTCTGGTTATCCTTTGCTTTGCATCTATTATCCCCTTATGAGTGAGTATATACCATGTTCATCCTTCTGAGTCTGGGTTACCTCACTCAGGATGATATTTTCTAGTTCCATCCATTTGCCTGCAAACCTCATGATGTCATTGTTTTTCTCTGCTAAGTAGTACTCCACTGTGCATATGTACCACATTTTCTTAATCCATTCTTCAGTTGAGGGGCATCTAGGTTGTTTCCAGCTTCTGGCTATTCGGAATAATGCTGTTATGAACATAGTTGAGCATGTGTCCTTGTGGTATGATTGAGCATTCCTTGGGTATATGCCCAAGAGTGGTAGCTGGGTCTTGAGGAAGACTGATTCCCAGTTTTCTGAGAAACTGCCATACTGATTTCCAAAGTGGCTGTACAAGTTTGCACTCCCACCAACAGAACCCATTTCTTCTATCTACACCACCTGTCAAAATTTTCACAACCTCCCACCAGCTCCACCAGCCAGGAATGGAGTGCTCTGTGAGCCTGGGGGGAAGGGAAGACTTCAGGTCCACACCTTAACACATCTCATTTAGAGTGATTCATTTACTCCGGTTTCATCTCTGTCTTGAGGCCATTTGGGGATTTCGGTTGTTTCCAAGTTGAATGTTTACTTTCAAACTCAAATTTAATATGAAATATGTAAACCTGAATTTTCTTATTGGTCATTTCAAATTTTCATCACCATTGATTGACATGCTTAATGGTTCACAGCTATGTAATGTGCCATCTTAATTGTTGCATCATGTTAGTGTCAACATGTTTGTATCACATACCTGGTAGCTGGCAGGCATCATGGAGTCTAGACTAGCCGGATTGTCTGCTTAGTATCACTTACAATATGACTTCTTCCTCCGTGTCCTGGCACTTGGAATCTGCTTGTCTTCAGACTCACCCTAGTAAGTTTTTTTCTGCAACGTTGGGGATGGAACTGAAGGCCTTGAGCCTGTGGGTAAGTGTCCTGGCAGTCCTGAAGACTCTATTCTTTATCAAATCTAGGCATTTTCTTGTTTTTAGCCAACAGAACAGATGGAGCAAAAGTCTTTCCTAACCATGAAATGTAAGTCCTCCCATCCAGATTGGGACACTCGTGGCCACATGGCCACTCCTGGACTCAAAACATGCACTGGGAGCCAGGACCAGTTTTTGGTGTGCCTAGAGGAATCAGAATCCATCCTGAATTTGGGAATAGAGTCAAGTGCATAATAAGTTTGGACAATGGAAGAGGGAAAAAAGGTGCTGGTTAGGATCTCACCTTGGTTTTTTATTTGGTTTATGTCTTTTTGTAAAATTTTATAAAGATTTGAATTTTATTATTAGTTATATAAATTGCACACCTTTAATCCCAGCACTTGGGAGGCAGAGACAGGTGGATCTCAGTGAGTTCGAGGCCAGCCTGGTCTACAAAGTGAGATCCAGTACAGCCAGGACGGTTACACAGAGAAATCCTGTCTCAAACAAACAAACAAATAAACAAACAACCCCCCCAAAAAGAATATATATTGAGTTATCATATACACTTAACTTCCTTATTGTATTTTCTCAATTATTTTTATGATTCATTTTCACTTAGGAAAGTTGAGAATTATGTGTAAATCAGGCTTATCAATTAAAGTTTCTATTTTATTAGTTTGTAAAAGTTATTTTTTCATTTATTTTCTTATTGCTGTGCCAAATGTCTGACAACAAGCAATTTAGGATTTATTTAGATTCACAGTCTGAGGGAATACAGTCCGCACTGGCAGTGAAGCCAGAGTGATTGAAGCACTGGGTCTATGTGGCCGGAGTATGAGGCTGGTTGCTCACAGAGAGAGACTGAGATTGGGCTGGAAGAAGGACTTGATATAACCCCTTAAAATTTGCCTCCCCGTGACTCATTGCCTTCAGCTTGAAAAACAGCAGCACCAACTGTGTGTGTGTGGGGGAGTGCACTTCACATTCACATCACAATAGGTAATAAAGGGCAAGAAAATTAAACTATACAGAGTGCCTAGTATGTACTATATAGTTTATGTGTATTGTTGAGTTTTTCACAGAAGATTTGAAGGCTGATCTTGTTCTATCTTGTTTGAAGTGAGAGGGCTGAAAGATATATTGATTCTGGAAGAAAAGAATGGCTGGAGTGAGCCTCGGGTGTCATTCTAGCTCTTCTAGAAGAAGGGATGATATAGGCAGCAGAATTCAGTTCCCTAGGGTGGATAAGTGCAAAGCTATGTCCTATGTTCTTTGAAGATAAGAAATTCACAGTTGATCGGTTCTCAGTCTTCTCAATGGCAACCCTTGACACAGACACAAAAATACAAGCCTTATTTGTTTGTTTGTTTGTTTGTTTATTTATTTTACAAACCTGTATCGTGTAACCCCGGCTAGCCTCAAATTCAATACCCTGATTCAGTCTCCGGAGTGGTGTGACCGTAAGCATGCATCACATGCTCAGCTTGATGTAAGAGTCTAAGTCTTCCCCGAAGTCAGTAGCCTATTGTTCCCATCCTAAGCACCACAGCCACGATGCTAGTTCTGGAGTGAAAGTGGCAGGAATGATCTGAAATCAGTTTTGGAAGTTAATGTAAAGAAAGGTGTCTTTCTCCCTAGCCTGCTTTTTTCCTTCGATGTTTGCTGAGCCAGATAAAAATACACTTGTTTGCAATACTGTTTCAGCTTTGTTTTCTTTTTCTTTTTTTCTTTCTTTTTTTTTTCCAGAGCTGAGGACCGAACCCAGGGCCTTGCGCTTGCTAGGCAAGTGCTCTACCACTGAGCCAAATCCCTAACCCCTTCGGCTTTGTTTTCATGTGACAGAGTTAAATTCAGGGCTAAGTCATAGTTGCTTAGCTGGATCCTCGTCTAGTCTCTGTCCAGGCTTAATAGCTTGGAGTTTCACATGGATACTTTTCATCATCTTTTCTTAGATGCAGAGAAAAAGTCAGAAGCTAAATGGAAAGATGCAGTCTCTATCTCAATGTTGGGGTTTCTTAGACTACCAGAGACCAATGCAACTTGTTCATTTGTTTGTTTTAAATAGAGTGAAAGGCTCTTAGGATGGGTGCCATGGAATGCAACCCGCTAGCCAGAGTTTTCAGCATGATTTGGAAGCAGCACAGACTTCAGCTTTCCAAGTGGAAAGACTTCATCTGCTTAGAACAGTAATGGAGGTTTTTAAATTTTTAGATTTTTATTTGTGTGTGTGTGTGTGTGTGTGTGTTCGTGTTATGGGACACATGTGGAGAGGTCAGAGGCAGCTTCTGAGAGCCAATTCCCTCCTTCCACCACATGTATCCTGGGCATTAAACTTCAGTTGTCAGGCTTGATGGCAAGTGCCTCCTCCTGATGAGGCATTTCACCAGACTCAGTAAAACCTTCCTTTCAACTGACCTTATTCTTACCAAACAAAATACCAACTCCACAAATAAAAGGTCCAAACAAAAACAACTTTTGAATGTGAACGGCAATAACACAACTGAACAACCTACACTATGCAGAGGCAGTCCTTCCCCAGAGACCCTGCTCTAGTCGTCAGCAGTGTTAGTTAGGCAGGCCTTCTTTCAGAGCATCTGTCTCAGCAAGGAGTCTGTCCATGACTTAGATTTCCACCTTTATGCCGAGCACCTGGCCACAGACACTCCTCCGCCTCAAGATTCCATAAACTTACGATCATTGAGTTGCCTGTTCTGCCAGACGTAGGGTTCTTCCCGAGTAGAGCAGGGAGAGCCATCAATTGTGTGCGTCCAACTGGTGGCATGAACTCCCCTCAAATACTAGAGATTGTGTTTTGAAGTCCCTCCAACCCCAATTTGATTTCATGGTCCTCAAGTGTGAAATCTGTAGATGATCTCATTGTGTCACAATGTCAGCCTTTGGAAATGCCTGAAGGATCACAAAGCAAGTAACTTTAGCACATATGAGACTGATAGCCTAGAATTACTGGAATACATGCAATCAAAAAGCTTGGCGCACAAGCACAGATGTTTTGTTTTCTGATGGGCTGATGACAAGAAATGGACAGGTTCATAAATGTTCCCTCAGATTTACATCTGTCGTCTTGGCTTTGAGTTTTCTTCTTATCCACGAGCAGATAATGGCATTGTTCATGAGTTAAGGAGTGTCATGAAGACGCTGTCTTTCTCAGGCCTTAAAAGCATGTTGTGAATTCTGAAACCCCTCTTTGTATGACTGAGACTCTCAGTTGTCCTATCTTTTCACGAGGCAGCAGGAGCCCTGGTGCTCAGTTGCTGGAGTTGGTACAGTCTGTCATGTACTTCTGTAGGCAAGGGATCTATATTTGGAAAGGAGTCAGCAAACTTCAAGTTGTAATTGTTTTCTCTGCCAAAAAAAAGCAGGGTTTTGCTGAAGCTCTGACAGCTGTGCCTTGTCATGGAGGACAATCTTCCACCAGGAAACAATGGGAGCATTTACCTCTATCACACAGCATGCTCTGGTGGTGTGCGTGATCATTTAAAACAGCACCCAGAATTTTAAATAACTTTCCTAAGAAACAACAATATGAAAAGTTTTTTTTTTCCTCTTCCTATTTTAGCTTCCAAAAACCATGAAAACATTTTGCTCAGGGGAAGAGATAATTATGGATGGATCAATTTCAAGTGTGTTGGGGGCAAAGTTACAGACACATTTTTTTTTTCTTTTCAGTTTTTTTGCAGCGCTTATTTGATTGGATGACACAGCTGGCAGTTTAGCATTTTCATCCTTTTGGTAGTCAGTTACAATAAAGAGTCTATTCTATTACACTGCTTCATTTTCAGGCTGAAGTCTAGAAGGCTTTGTGCAGCTGTCTATGACCCTTGGCTTCAGAAGTAAGTTTTACATTGTGACGAAATGGCTTCCTGAAAAGACGAGCCAGAGCTCAAACTCACACTCTCTTTTAGCATGTGGTACGAGGGAGCATAATGTGAGCATTCTGAAAAACCACAGCAGGGACGCACTCTTTCCTGAAAGCATACCTCTTCTGGTCATGTTGCAACTCGCAATTTTCCCAAAGTTAAATTAAATTTTGCCTTGAATGACAAGAACTACAAACAGTTACCTCGAAGTCCCTTTTATGCCTTCTATCGTGTTGCTATTTTGTTTCAGAAATGTATAAAGATATCTAGGTCACAATTTCAGGGCTCAGTGTCATTGGGTGGGTCCTAATTAGTTAATCACCCTCTGGTGAGGGCTTCCTGGCTGAGTCAAACATGGCAGATGATATCACATGCTCATGGGGTAAGAGGGGCAGATCTGGGGAACATGGTGGCACTAGCCTATTCCTTTACCAGCTACACTTAAAGGACTTAACCCATGGCTGATCTAGCCTCCTCTGTAGTGTTTATCCTTTTATGGAGCAGCTGGAACCCCCTGCTCCCCCAACACACACTCCTTCTATTTTCATTTGCTTGCTTTTGTTTGCTTGTTTTTTAGAGACAGGACTTTTCTGTGTAGCCCTCTTTGTCCTGGAACTTGCTCTGGCCTAGAACTCAGAGATCTACCTGCCTCTGCCCTCTGCCTCCTGAGTGCTGAAATCAAGGTGTGCACCACCACATCCCTCTATTTTTAATACCATCTCTTTGATGGCATCTGGGGGGAAAACCACAGCCCTTTCCATTCTAACCATAAGAGAGTTGCCAGAGTTCTTAGTGGCATGTATATATGGTGATTATATTTGTCAGTACTGTCTGTCTTTGCAGTAAAAGGCTTAGTACTGAGAATCTGTGGGTGTATCACTACTGAGCACCTTAGTAGCACTCATGGTAGTCTTTGGAGAACCACACAGGGACTTATTTCCCTTTAGGTACTTGTGACCTGAGGAACCACAGTGCAAGTGAAAGCGCAGCTTTCTCTTCTGGAAACTGGTAGTCTTCTGTCATTTTTCCAATTGCCAGAAGCTCTGGTATTCTCAGCGGTTCCAGCCTTTTCTTCCTAACTACCCAGAACCACATAGTGTGAGCTGGTTGGGGATATGTTTTGAAAGGGCAAAGAAGTTGCACAGCCCTCCCCGCTGCCCTATGGCATTCTGCTTTTCTAAAGGCAGTACATCAGGGCACATTAAAGATGGACTGCTTTCTTTGCTTTACTAAGAGAAAAGTGAGGGGAAAATATGCATGGCAATGGAAGAAAGGAGACAGAAGACTACATGCTCACACCCCAGTCTTGCCTCTATGGGGTGGGGCAGCTCACACTGTCTATGCTTTGCTCTCTACTCTGCTCACTAAGAAAACTAATGCCTGGAAAACACTCAGACATACTACTTGGTGAGGATTAAGAGTCTTGCTTTCTGATGTAGCAGAGCCTGTGTGCAGGGAAGAGTGGTCTCCTGGGTCATGCTGTTAGAGCTTTTATCTCTGAGCCAGAAATCAAAAAGGATAGATTTGAAGGATATTATTTATGGCAAGAACAGGTAGAAAGAGTTGATTTAGACATCTGGGTGGGTACAATCAATTCTCTGCTATTCAATTGAGGGTATCACTTATTTGGGTGATGTACCTGTTAGAGTGTCAGTTTCCTTGTCTGTACACTGGCCATGAAAAAAACAGTGAAACCTTGTAGGTTGGGGGTGGGTATAGAGATGGGATTGTGCCCTGTGGGTCAGAATGTTTTAATAAGTAATAGCCACGTTCAGAGTCTCAGCTGCCTAGTGATTTTAGGCTATGTGGACACTTCTCAAACTATGCCCATTTGGAATCTATCAGTTCAACTTGGGGAAACTGTGTGATAATTCAGAGTCTTTCTGATATTTTAAAATGAATTTCTCATGAAAGCCTAACTTTACAGAGACACAAGATCCATGCTTGTACCTTTAAGAGTCTTAGTGAAAAAATATTCTACACATGTAGGTTGCTGACTTCTGAAGACACTAATGACTGACGTGGGAAGCAGAAGTGGAGAACTGTCATAGCAACAAAGACACCACAGAAACCAAAGAGCTAAGTTTTCTAAAGGTTAGAAATGCTCCTAACATCAAGAGATTATGAGAATCTACAGTAATGACCATTGCATTAAAATTACTTTTATCTTGTCTACTAGATCTCCTATTATCAAGTCCAGCAAGCATATAACCCAAATAGATAAATTACTATTTAGTATGCATACTGTTCAAATATGTGTGTCTCTACACCCTTGGCATTAGACTAATTAGTAGATTCCAAAAAATCTTGTGATGAAACAAAATATTGTCTATTTCTGTCTATATAAGTATATACCCATTAATAATTTCATAGTTCAGAAAAAACACATTTTAATATTATGCATAAATGAACAATGCAAATGAACCAG
Source organism: Peromyscus californicus insignis (assembly GCF_007827085.1). NCBI lineage: Eukaryota > Metazoa > Chordata > Mammalia > Rodentia > Cricetidae > Peromyscus > Peromyscus californicus. The sequence continues at coordinate 58,345,963 of NW_026294617.1, read as the reverse complement.
CTGCTTTCAACTGTCTTCTGAACTGAGACTGTATGGGGGTCACATAGATAAAAATAATTTAACCTGTTCTCATTCTTTGCCTTCTCTTTTGATATAATCATATTTCACTGTATATATGTACAAAATTTTCAAGAATAGAGAAAAATTATACACACACACACACACACACACACACACACACACACATACACACACACACACATACATGCACATGCATACCACCAGCAGCAGTGGATCCAGTAGTAACAGTAGCCTACCTAAGAAAGAGATAAGCTAGGGTCATGGATGCAGTTGATTGGCTTCTAGAGATTATTTATTAAAGCTTAATGAAAGATACTGAGAGATTTTAGAATTTGTACAGAGTAGAAAGATGAAGGTTTTAAAATCCAGTTCTTGCTCTCTTTTAATTTTGCTACCAATAACAATTCAAAATAAGAAAACTACCAAACACAAAGAATGATTTTATGGTGTCTAGATATTATGGATATATCTTTACAAAACAATCCAACCCTTCCCAGATGGGTCATGTTGCCAAATACCTGAGAAACGCTGAAAATATAGAAAAATATAACGTCTGAAATATTTCTTGGTACTGTAGTTGTTTTTGGTATCCCTTATGTTTGCATCAAGTGTTTTCAACAAAGCATCTGAACTGTTGAAGCCAATTTGGCTTGTGTAGTAGGGAGATAAATTCAATTTCCTTCTTAGTTACTAGAGTGGACACTGGACAGGAAGAAAGAACGGCATGGGGCCAGTTAAAGGAATGGAAAAATGGATTTTTCACAGGTGTTGCAAGAAATTTTCTGGACTACCTGAGCATATTTGATCTAAACATAAAATATCCATATATGACAACAATTGGTATATCGTATCAAAAAGGGTATTTCACAGATGAGAGAACACGTGGGGATTCTCCTAGCAGCAATTTATGTAATACTGTGTGTATGTATATTTGTGGGTCAAGGAGTTTAACCCCGACTTATCCCACTGGTAGATGAGCATTACTGTTGGAGGTGCCAGCATGGTGGCATTCTTAATCAAAAGAGGATGAACGGTGAGTGCAGGTCAAAATATTTTAATCTCTGTGGTGACATCACAGTCTTAATTCAGAATACAGCTGAAAAAATAGTTTCATTTTCTTGGTTCATTTACACACACTGTTGAAAATGTGTTTCCTGAATGATGTAAATATCAATCAATGTGTACTGATACAGACAGCAACGAACATTAGAGTGGCTCATTAAGTGGCTTTTAGAGTCTGATAGCTAGTCTTATACTGGGGACACACACATCATTTTATTTTATATTATGCATGGTAGATAAAGAAGAATTCATTTCTTTTAGGTATATTCTAAACGTGGTAATCTGAGACATGGCAGCCAAGATTAAAGATGTTTGAAATGTCCTGAACATTATTGTAGACTGTAAGAGTCTCCTGAACATCCTAAGAATTTTTAATTGTAAAGGAAATGAGTTTCTACATTGGACTCCCCAAAAGCACATGCAGTTCTTGATATTCCATTGTGCCCTTATTTGCTGTAGCAAGAAAGAGATGTATCAGCTCAAGGTACTTGGTTTTTATATTTTAAAATCATACCCATCACTGTTAAATCCAATCTTTTGCATACTTTGAACAATGTTACATGATAGACATTCAGCTCATAATAGTAAACAACAAAGGTTGTTTGAAAAAAAATCATTGCAATTTTAAAAACAATAAAACCAGGCAAGATTAAAGTATTGTAGCAACAACTGATTTATAGACATTAGAAGGATTGAGTTGCTTTTTATCAATAAACATCTACTTCTGCTTCATGAGCCCCAGCCAGAGTTTAAAGATCTTTCATTTGAATATTTGATTAGTGAACTCTTTGCACCATAATGGTGTATAGCATTCTGAAAACTCAGTGGTTATGAAATAAGCCTTTCTTTGCTCAGAGGACTGTAAGCATGCTTGTCTTTGTATCAGGAGCTCTTCTCTTACTGTCCAAGCTGACTGTTTCTTGTACTTCTGAACTTTCTTGGATCAAAGGTTAATGGGTTATTCTCTCCTTGTGAGGAAGACAGAATTGTCAGAAGAGTGTATGGCACAGAGAAGTATGCCACTGTCCACTCAGATTATTTGTGTTGACCTCTCAGTGATATCAACAAGCCACATGGTCATGCCCCAAGTCAAGGGCCAGGAATGGATTTTTAACCTCCACCCAAGCAATGAAGCCAAGGCAAGAGGATTGTGGCAATAAATCAATGTTCCAACACACAGGTTTTCTTCCTTTTTGCTGCTGGGAAATCAGAAAAAAAATAGTGTAGAAGGACATCATCAATAACAGGAACTGCATGAGCATTGTTGCTTTGACCCCTTGGGAGGATACTTTCAGTTCTCTGCTAATTGACAATGAGAGTATCACTTCTGAATATTTCAATAGAGAAGGTAATAATAAGAAAGTACTTCTGACCCTAATGTGAATACTTTGACTCCAGAAATTATGTCACCATGAGGTGAGAAGCATTTTGGTGTTATTCTAAAACATGTTCAGTAATTTGCTACTAGTGGCCTTTTCAAACGAGCATCTTTCTTCCAGCTGACTCCTTTCACTGGCATACATTTTCAGCATTAACAGGATGGCAAAAAGCTGTTTGGTTCCTCAATTCCCCAACCTTTTCTTTCAAAGGCCAGCTGACTCTCAGTGGAAAAGCAGTTTCTAGTGTGGCTGCCTATTGTCGTGGTCATCGGTATGGTTTAGACAAATGCCACGTGTTAAGGGTTTGACACTGGTGTGGTGACTAGGAGAAAAAAAATCTATACACAGTGGGCTCCTGTGGGAGGTCCTTAGGTCATTGAAGGTGCCCTATATCACAAGGGTTATAGAGATGGGCAGGTATCTCTATAGCAAGTGAATTGAAGTTGTTTTGGTTTATACCCAACAATGGTCTAGCTGGAGTGTATGACAGTTCTATTTTTAAATGAATTACATTCTTGCCACTGACACATATGAATTCTCCACCTCCTGAATCCTTGCCAATGTCTGCTGCTTTTTTCCCTTGGTAATAACCATTCTGAATGGGATAATGTGGATTCTCAGTGCAGTTTTGGTTAATATGTTTGTGGTGGCCAAGGATGTTGAGCACTTCATCATGTATTTATTGAGTACTTGTAGTCTTCATTTGAAAAGTATTTTCTCACTTTTGTGTTGTTCATTGATTGAATTACATGTTCTTTGAGTGTATATTTTCTTACACATTCCTTTTCTTACACATTCTGGCTATTAATACCCGATTGAATATCTGACAAATAATTTTCCCTCTCCTTTTGGATGTAACCTTACTGTGCTAATCATTTCACTTTTAAATTTTAGGCAGTTCTGGCTAATTCTTAATTTTGATTTAAATCTTTATCATTATTGTGTGCACATGCATGAAGTGAGTGTGTGCACATATATGCCATAGCACATGGGTGGAGGCTAGAGAAAAGCTTTGTAGAATTACTTCTCTCTGCCCACCTTTACTTGGATTCGAGAAAAAAAAACTCAGGTAGCCAGGCTTGCATGGCAAACACCTTTACTTGCTGAGCAATCTCATCAACCACATTCTTGCCTTTAAAACTTTTAAATTAAAATATAATCGCATAATTTTCAAATCCTTCCTATTGCTCCCATGTCTGACCCTTTCCTCTTCAAAAATTCATGGCCTTCTCTTCTTTAACCATTTCTTTCTGGGGATATTTGAGTCCTATTCAGAATGTCACTGCCTATGCAGTCTTAATTAAGTTAAGAGATGTGGGAAGACCCAGCCCACTGTGGGTGGCACCATTCCTGAGCAAGAGAATCCTATCTCTCTCTCTCTCTCTCTCTCTCTCTCTCTCTCTCTCTCTCTCTGAGAGAGATGCCAAGGTGAGTACCAACAAGAAAGAAAACATGAATATACTTATTTCCCTCTGCTCTTGACTGAGGATGTGATACAACTAAGTATTTGGGGTCCCTACCATCTTGACTTCCACACTCCAGTAGTCTGTGACATGGGACTGTGAGCTATGATAAATAGATCCTTTCTCCCCTTAGCTGCTTTTTGTCAGGATATTTTATCACAGCAACAGAGGTGAAACTAGAACACGGGTGTAGAGTTGTGATGGTGGTCCCTTATTCTCCTGTGCTATCAGCAGCCATGTTTTACTTCTTTCCACTCATTTTTCAAAAAGATGTACTCTATATACTGTTGAGTGTTATCATCATCATTATTTTTGAGACAGGTCTCACTTTGTGTCCCAGGCTAACTGGAAAGTCTCTACATTTCTCCCTGTGCTTCCTGAAAGCTAGAATTATAGCTGTGTGCCATCACACTTGGCTGATCTTTTTTTGTCTCTGTTATATTTTTTTCTGCTTCATTTTAATTTCCTTTACTATGTTTGGGGTTATTTCATTTTCTCTTTTCTAGGACCCTGAAGTGCATCCTTAAATTGTTCATTTGAAATCTTTCTATGTTTGTAGATGTTCATTGCTATACATCATCTTCTTATGGTTTATTTTGTTGTATCCCACATGTTTTGGTATATTGTGCTTCCATTTATTTTGAGGACATGCCCAGGTTTACCTTTTGATTTCTTCAGTGACCCCTTGCTCATTCAGTTAGTTTCCATGTGCCTTTATAATACCTAGATTCCGTTTATTTATTTCTAGTTCTATTTCTTTTTTTTTTTTTTTTTTTTTTGGTTTTTCGAGACAGGGTTTCTCTGTGTAGCTTTGCGCCTTTTCCTGGAACTCGCTTTGGAGACCAGGCTGGCCTCGAACTCACAGAGATCTGCCTGGCTCTGCCTCCCGAGTGCTGGGATTAAAGGCGTGCGCCACCACCGCCCGGCTATTCTAGTTCTATTTCACTGTGCTAAGAAAGAAATGCCTGAGATGGTTTTGATCCTTTTGTATTTATCGAGACTAGCTTTGTAGCCTAATATTGGTCTATTTTTAGGGACTGTATCATTTACTGGAGAAAGGATTGTGTGTTCTACAGCTGTGGAGTGAAATGTTCCAAATGTTCTCTGAATGGTTGTTAGGTTCATTTGGTCTATGACATACTTTAGTTCTTATGATTTTGTTGACATTCTTGTCTGCATTGTCTCTCTGTTGGTGAAAGTAAGGTGTTGATATCCTCAAATATTTTTATACTGGAGCTCATTGCCCCCTTTAGACTTAATGATGAAATTGATTGCTACAGCACTATCTATATGTTTATAATCATTATGTCTTCTTAGTGAATTAACCCATTTATTATTATATAATAATTATATTATTATATAACATATATTTATATATAATAATATATAATTATATAATGACCTTCATCTCTTGTTACCATTGTTATCCCAAATGCTATTTTATTTTATGTAGATACAGCTACTTCTGCTCACACATTTGCCTAACACTTCCGTGGGTTATCTTTTTTGATCACTTTTGTCTGTATGTGTCAATGAGTAATTAGGACTGTGTCTGTCTTTCTGTCTTTCTGTATGTATGTCTGTGTATGTCTCTCTTTCTCTCCTTGTGTTTGTGTGCATGTGCATGCATCTCTCTCTCTCTCTCTCTCTGTATGTGTTTGGAACACATCACTTGGTTATTTTACATACGTGTTGACAATCTGTATTCTTAAATAGTAGGGTGTAATTATTTGGATGAGAAATGTATCACATATTCTCATGTATTTTAGTGCTTGATCAACAGTTGATGGCACTGTTTTGGGAGGATTAGGAGGTTAGGCATTGCTAGATTGAAGGACGTCCATCACTGGAGGCAGACTATGGGAGTTAAAAGACTCTCACTATTCCTAGTTCACTTCCTCTGTTTTGTGTTTGCAGTTCAAGATATGAGCCCTCATCCTTCCCGTTCCTGTCACCATGCCTCCACTCTACCATCATGGACTCTTTTTTTTTTTTTTTCAAAACAGGATTTCTCCATGTACTTTTGGTGCTTGTCCTGGATCTTGCTCTGTAGACCAGGCTGGCCTTGAACTCACAGAGATCCACCTGGCTCTGCCTCCCGAGTGCTGGGATTAAAGGTGTGCACCACTGCCGCCTGGCTCCATCATGGACTCTTAACACTCTGGGACCATATGCTGAAATAAACCCTTTTTATAAATTTCTGTGATTTGGTGTTTTATCATAGCAATAGAAAAGTAAGTATATGATCTACTATTAGTATGTGAGGAATTAAGAAAAAAAAAAAACTATGCAATTTCAATGTCATTTGTTCTTTTTCCTTTGTTCTCCAGCATGGTGATATAGCAATTTACTTATAGATCCATTTTTTAAAATCTCTCTTGTGTTTCTATTTCTTTAGCGTTTCTCATCCTTTCATGCGATTTTATGTTGGTATGTATCTTTCTTTCACTTCTTCATAAATGACCCCCCCTAAATATCTTTCTTGAGTCTAGTCTAGTGTTTAATTCTATCATTTTTCTATGTCTTTGAAGTTATTTATTTCTCTATTTCTAAAGAGCAGCTTTGTTCAATATCTTTTCATTGTTGTTGCTTTAGATTTTTGTACAAATAATTCTACTCCTGGATTTGGGATGTAAAATCTGATGTTAGTCCAATATGGCTGCCATTAAGTGTGATTTAAAACTATTTTTACATATTCTAGAATTTTCTATTTATCTTATACTTTTGAGCATTGGATGGCAACATGCCATGCAATGTTCTGCATTGGTTATGTCTGTTTGGAATCCTATGGACTCTTTTTCCTAAATTTCAGTCTTTCCAAAGATTAATGATGCTTTCATCAAACACATTTTCCATTCTATCTCCCTTGTTTTACCTACAGATAGACCCAAACACACACACACACACACACACACACACACACACACACACACACACACACACACTATTCGTTGGTGTCTCAAGAGTCTTGGAGGCTGTTTCTGTTCTTTTTTTTTTTTCATTTGTTTGACTGGGATATTTCAAAAGACTTTTTCTTTTTGTTCATTTATGCAAATTTCTTAAGAAATGTTTCTTAAGATGTTTTTCTCCTATCTTGTAAGGCTTTCAATGGTATTTTTTGTAATACATTTTTTTTTTTTTTTGGTTTTTCAAGACAGGGTTTCTCTGTGTAGCTTTGCGCCTTTTCCTGGAACTCACTTGGTAGCCCAGGCTGGCCTCGAACTCACAGAGATCCGCCTGGCTCTGCCTCCTGAGTGCTGGGATTAAAGGTGCGTGCCACCACCGTCCGGCTAATGGTATTTTTTGACTTATTGAGTATAGTAGTTATTTTTCATAACTCAAGAAAGGAAGAATTTATTTGTCATGTGATTGTAGAGTCAGCCCATAGTTACTTGGTTTCATGTGCTTTGACTGGGCATCATAGCAGCAGGGGTGTATGATGGAGGAAAGTTTTTCATGCCGTGGCCAACTAGTAAGCAGAGAGAAGAGGTCAGGAGTAACATGTCCTCAGAGATACACTATGTCCTGCTTCTAAACTTTCCAGAACTGGGCACCAAGTTTTCACTATATGAACATATTTGGACTATGCTTCATACCCAGGATATTACATTGGGTCCTTCATCATTTCTGTTTTATTGTCTCTATTTGCTGAATTTCTCATGACCGTCATAAATTGCTTTTCTAATTTGATTGAATTGCCTGTCCATATTCTCTTGGCCCTCATTCACTTTCCTTGTAATTATGATTTTAATTTTTTTTTAATTTATTTTAATTTATTTTGCAATATAATTCAGTTCTACATATCAGCCACGGATTCCCTTGTTCTCCCCCTCCCGTCCCCCTCACCTTCCCCCCAACCCCCCCCCCCCATTCCCATCTCCTCCAGGGCAAAGCCTTCCCCACAGACTGAGGTCAACCTGGTAGACTCAGTCCAGGTAGGTCTAGTCCCCTCCTCCCAGGCCGAGCCAAACAATCCTGCATAGGCCCCAGGTTTCAAACAGCCAACTCATGCAATGAGCACAAGATCTGGTCCCACTGCCTGGATGCCTCCCAAACAGATCAAGCCAATCAACTGTCTCACCCATTCGGAGGGCCTGATCCAGTGGGGACCCCTCAGCCATTGGTTCATAGTTCATGTGTTTCCATTCATTTGGCTATTTGTCCCTGTGCTTTATCCAACCTTGGTCTCAACAATTCTCGCTCATATAAACCCTCCTCATTCTCGCTAATTGGACTCCCAGAGATCCATCCGGGGCCTAGTCATGGATCTCTGCATCCAGATCCCTCAGTAGTTGGATGAGGTTTCTAGCACAACAATTAGGGTGTTTGGCCATCCCATCACCAGAGTAGGTCAGTTCGGGCTGTCTCTCGACCATTGCCAGCAGTCTGTTGTGTGGGTATCTTTGTGGATTTCTGTGGGCCTCTCTAGCACTTTGCTTCTTCCTATTCTCATGTGGTCTTCATTTACCATGGTCTCCTATTCCTTGTTCTCCCTCTCTGTTGTTGATCCAGCTGGGATCTCCCGCTCCCCCAAGCTCTCTTTCCCTCAACCCTCGCCTTTCATTACCCCCACTCATGTCCAGGCTGTTCATGTAGATCTCATTCCATTTCTCTGTCATTGGGCGATCCCTGTGTCTTTCTTGGGGTCCTGTTTTCCAGGTAGCCTCCTTGGTGATGTGAGTAGCAGACAAGTCATCCTTGTTTCATGTCTAGTATCCTGCTATGAGTGAGTACATACCATGTTTGTCTTTCTGAGTCTGGGTTACCTCACTCAGGATGATTTTTTCTAGATCCATCCATTTGTCTGCAAACCTCATGATGCCATTGTTTTTCTCTGCTGAGTAGTATTCCATTGTGTATATGTACCACATTTTGTTTATCCATTCTTCAGTTGAAGGGCATCTGGGTTGTTTCCATGTTCTGGCTATTACAAACAATGCTGATATGAACATAGCTGAACAAGTGCTCTTATGGTGTGGTTGAGCATTTCTTGGGTATATGCCCAAGAGTGGTATAGCTGGATCTTGGGGGAGATTGATTCCCAATTTTCTAAGAAAGCGCCATATTGATTTCCAAAGTGGTTGTACAAGCTTGCATTCCCACCAGCAGTGGAGGAGAGTTCCCCTAGCTCCACATCCTCTCCAGCATAAGGTGTCTTCAGTGTTTTTGATCTTAGCCATTCTGACAGGCATAAGGTGGTATCTCAGAGTTGTTTTGATTTGCATTTCCCTGATGATTAGGGATGTTGAGCAATTCCTTAAATGTCTTTCGGCCATTTGAGTTTCCTCTGTTGAGAATTCTCTGTTTAGTTCTATAGCCCATTTCTTAATTGGACTGTTGGGCATTTTGATGTCTAATTTCTTGAGTTCCCTATATATTCTGGATATCAGTCCTCTGTCAGATGTGGGGTTGGTGAAGATCTTTTCCCATTCTGTAGGCTGTCGCTTTGCCTTGTTGACCGTATCCTTTGCTCTACAAAAGCTTCTCAGTTTCAAGAGGTCCCATTGATTGATTGTTTGTCTCAGAGTCTGTGCTACTGGTGTTCTATTTAGGAAGTAGTCTCCTATGCCAATGCGTTCAAGACTACTTCCTACTTTCTCTTCTAGCAGGTTCAGAGTAGCTGGATTTATGTTGAGGTCCTTGATCCACTTGGACTTAAGTTTTGTGCACGGTGATAGATATGGATCTATTTGCAGCCTTCTACATGTTGATATCCAGTTTTGCCAGCACCATTTGTTGAAGATGCTTTCTTTTTTCCATTGTGCGCTTTTGGCTTCTTTGTCAAAAATTATATGTTCATAGGTGTGCGGATTAATGTCAGGGTCTTCAATTCGATTCCATTGGTCCACATGTCGGTTTTTATGCCAGTACCAAGCTGTTTTTATTACTGTAGCTCTATAGTAGAGCTTGAAGTCAGGGATCGTGATGCCTCCAGAAGTTGTGTTATTGTACAGGATTCCTTTGGCTATCCTGGGTTTTTTGTTTTTCCATATGAAGTTGAGTATTATTTTTTCCAGGTCTGTGAAGAATTGTGTTGGTATTTTGATGGGGATTGCATTGAATCTGTAGATTGCTTTTGGTAAGATTGCCATTTTTACTATGTTAGTCCTGCCTATCCATGAGCATGGGAGATCTTTCCATTTTCTGACATCTTCTTCAATTTCTTTTTTCAGGGACTTAAAGTTCTTGTCATATAGGTCCTTCACTTGCTTGGTTAGTGTTACCCCAAGGTATTTTATGTCGTTTGTGGCTATAGTAAAGGGTGATGTATCTCTGATTTCCTTCTCCGCTTCTTTGTCCATTGTATATAGGAGGGCTACTGATTTTTTTGAGTTGATCTTGTATCCTGCTATGTTGCTGAAGGTGTTTATAAGCTGTATCAGTTCCTTGGTGGAATCTTTGGGGTCGCTCAAGTATACTATCATGTCATCTGCAAATAGGGAAAGCTTGACTTCTTCCTTTCCAATTTGTATCCCCTTAATCTCCTTATGTTGTCTTATTGCTCTGGCTAGAACTTCAAGTACTATATTGAATAAGTATGGGGAGAGTGGACAGCCTTGCCTCGTTCCTGATTTTAGTGGAATTGCTTTGAGTTTCTCTCCATTTAATTTGATGTTGGCTGTTGGCTTGCTGTAAATTGCCTTTATTATGTTTAGGTATGTTCCCTGTATTCCTGATCGCTCCAATACCTTTATCATGAAGGGGTGTTGGATTTTGTCAAATGCCTTTTCTGCATCCAGTGAGATGATCATATGGTTTTTTTCTTTGAGTTTGTTTATATGGTATATTACATTGACAGACTTTCGTATGTTGAACCACCCTTGAATCCCTGGAATGAATCCTACTTGATCATGGTGGATAATTGTTTTGATGTGTTCTTGGAGTCTGTTTGCCAGTATTTTATTGAGTATTTTTGCATCAATGTTCATGAGGGAGATCGGTCTGTAGTTCTCTTTCTTTGTTGTATCCTTGTTTGGTTTAGGAATTAGGGTAATTGTAGCCTTGTAGAAGGAGTCTGGTAATGTTCCTTCTGTTTCTATTGTGTGGAACAATTTAGAGAGTATTGGTATTAACTCTTCTTTGAAGATCTGGTAGAATTCTGCGCTGAAACCATCTGGTCCTGGGCTTTTTTTGCTTGGGAGACTTTTAATGACTGTTTCTATTTTGTTAGGGGTTATTGGACTATTTAAATAGTTTATCTGGTCTTGATTTAACTTAGGTATGTGGTACCTATCCAGAAAGTTATCCATTTCTTTTAGGTTTTCCAGTTTTGTCGAATAGAGGTTTTTGAAGTATGACCTGATGATTCTCTGGATTTCCTCAATGTCTGTTGTTATGTCCCCCTTTTCATTTCTGATTTTGTTGATTTGGATGCTCTCTCTCTGTCTTTTGGTTAGTTTGGATAAGGGCTTGTCTCTCTTGTTGATTTTCTCAAAGAACCAACTCTTTGTTTCATTAATTTTTTGTATTGTTCTCTTTGTTTCTATTTTATTGATTTCAGCTCTCACTTTGATAATTTCCTGGCGTCTATTTTTCCTGGGAGACTGTGCTTCTTCTTGTTCTAGAGCTTTCAGGTATGCTGTTAAGTCTCTAGTGTGAGATTTCTCCAACTTATTTATGTGGGCATTTAGTGCTATGAATTTCCCTCTTAGTACTGCTTTCATAGTGTCCCATAAATTTGGATATGTGGTGTCTTCATTTTCATTGATCTCTAGGAAGTCTTTAATTTCTTTCTTTATTTCTTCCTTAACCCATTGGTGATTCAGTTGGGTATTATTCAGTTTCCATGAGATTGCAGGTTTTCTGTAGTTTTTGTTGTTGTTGAAATCCAACTTTAGACCATGGTGGTCTGATAGAACACAGGAGGTTATTCCAATTGTTTTGTATCTGTTTAGATTTGTTTTGTGGCCAAGTATGTGGTCAATTTTAGAGAAGGTTCCATGGGGTGCTGAGAAGAAGGTATATTCTTTTTTGTTAGGATGGAATGTTCTGTAGATATCGATTAAGTCCGTTTGAGTCATAACATCAGTTAAGTCCTTTATTTCTCTGTTAAGTTTCAATTTGGGAGATCTGTCCAGTGGTGAAAGTGGGGTATTGAGGTCTCCCACTATTAATGTGTGGGGTTTTATATGTGATTTAAGCTTTAGTAATGTTTCTTTTACATATGTGGGTGCCCTTGTGTTTGGGGCATAAATATTCAGAATTGAGACTTCATCTTGGTGGATCTTTCCTGTGATGAGTATGTAATGCCCTTCTTGATCTCTTTTGATTGATTTTAGTTTGAAGTCTATTTTGCTGGATATCAGGATGGCTACACCCACTTGTTTCTTAAGACCGTTTGATTGGAAAGTCTTTTCCCAGCCTTTTATTTTTAGGTAGTGTCTATCTTTGAATTTGAGATGTGTTTCTTGTATGCAGCAGAAAAATGGGTCCTGCTTTCGTATCCATTCTGTAAGCCTATGTCTTTTTATAGGTGAATTAAGTCCATTGATATTGAGGGAAATTAATGACCAGTGATTGTTCATTCCTGTTATTTTTTGGTGGTGATGTGTGGGTACTTCTATACGTTGGGGTTTACTGCTGTGGCTTTATCTGTTGCCTGTGTTTTCGAGGGTGTATCTGACTTCCTTAGGTTGGAATTTTCCTTCTAGTGCTTTCTGTAGGGCTGGGTTTGTGGATAAGTATTGTTTAAATCTGGCTTTGTCATGGAATGTCTTGTTCACTCCATCTATGGTGATTGAAAGTTTTGCTGGGTATATTAGTCTAGGCTGACATCCATGGTCTCTTAGTGTCTGCATTACATCTGTCCAGGTTCTTCTGGCTTTCAAAGTCTCCATTGAGAAATCGGGTGTTATTCTGATGGGTTTGCCTTTATATGTCACTTGGCCTTTTTCCTTTGCTGCTCTTAATATTCTTTCTTTATTCTGTACGTTTAGTTGTTTAACTATTATGTGGCGCGGGGAATTTTTTTGGGGGTCTAGTCTGTTTGGTGTTCTATAAGCTTCTTGTATCTTCATAGGCATTTCCTTCTTTAAGTTGGGAAAGTTTTCTTCTATGATCTTGTTGAATATATTTTCTGTGCCCTTGAGTTGGTATTCTTCTCCTTCTTCGACCCCTATTATTCTTAGGTTTGGTCTTTTCATGGTGTCCCAAATTTCTTGGACATTTTGGTTCATGACTTTGTTGGCTTTAGTGTTTTCTTTGACTGATGGATGTATTTCTTCTACTGTATCTTCAATGCTAGAGATCCTCTCTTCCATCTCTTGCATTCTGTTGATTACACTTGCATCTGAAGTTCCCAATCGTTTTCTCAGATTTTCTATTTCCAGCATTCCCTCTGTTTGTGTCTTCTTCATTTTTTCTATTTCCCTTTTCAGGTCTTGGACTGTTTCCTTCATTTGTTTCATTGATTTTTCTTGATTTTCTCTCAGTACTTTATTGTTTTCTTCCAGGACTTTATTGATTTCTTCTAATTTGTTTGCCCTTTCCTCTAGTTGTTTACAGCGTTCTTCACATTTTTTTGTCTTTTCCTCTACACAAGCCTCTAGCTTCTTCATGATGCCATTCATAAGGCTGTTTTCTTCTGCTTCTTCCAATTTCTCATGTTCAGGTCTAGGTGTTGGAGGAGGGCTAGGGCCTGGTGATGCTGTATTGCTATTCATTTTGTTGTATATGTTTCTGCCTTGACGTCTGCCCATCTCCTTGTGGTTCGTTCTTGGCCTTATCCGCACACTTGGTTCAGACAGACCAGTGTTGCAAAAGGGAAGTCTGGAACAAGATGGGAGCTGGGGGCCGGCCTCTCAGTCTCAGGAAGAGGCTTGGGGCTCAGGCGGATGGGCGTGGGGGCAGGGCGTGGAGACTGCAGCGTCTGCCAGGGGTCTTGGAGAAGGGGATCCTTCCCGGTGGGGCTAGCAGGGAACCTGCCCGGTGGCCAGAACCTGGGGCCAAGTTGGGCAGGTCTTCCCTGGAGTGGCTGGTGCCCAGGGATGGGGTCCGGGGCAAGGAAGGGCACTCGATTTTAAATTTTTAACTGGCATTTTGTCAATATTCCTTTCTTTGATATCTGTTGCTACAGAGCTATCACAAGCACTTGGAACCAGCATTATCCTGTTTATTTTATATATATATATATATATATATATATATATATATATATATATATATATATATATATATATATATATATATATTTATCAATGGACTTTCTGCATTTGTAGGCCACTCATCTCTGCTACTTTTAAAATGTACTATTAACCTAAGTGGCTTCTGAAGATGTAACTCAGACTCTCTGGTAATCTACTGTGGCTATGTTTTCACTTGAGGGACATAACATTGGCTTCCTGTGACTACTTTAGTTGTAAACATTGCCTTTCTTCATGGTTTCCATAGCAGAAGGGTGGGACAACCCTTCTGTTTTTACAGGTCATGTGAAGGAGATAGAACTCTGTTGGTCTATGATGGTATGGTATACACTCTGTTGGCCCAGGATGGTATGGTATATACAGCATTGGGTTGGGTGTTCATTGTGTGATGGAAGTGGTGGTATTAATAATGTAAAACATAGTGGATGCTTACAATATAAAGAATAGCAAATGGTTTTTCAGCAGTATTGACATGCTCTTTAGCTTGTTGCTGGCTCAGGTCAAACATGGCCCAAACAATTTGGCAATGTCAGGGGCATGTAGTACAGAATGAACATGTAGTCACATTGGTAGGTCAGTGTTGATCAACTATGTTTGGAGACTTGGGAGAACTTGGGCTGATAATGGCATTGGAGGTTGGGGTTTATATAATGCAGTTTACATCTTCAGACCCTGCAGTAGCTGAGAGCAGCTGTTTATATAGATTGGATGAACTATGAGGAGGCAGCTTGGGATCATTGTGTCCTGGGTGCAGTGGTGGCAATGGGAAGAATGTGACAGAAAATATGCTAGATATACAAAGGCTTAAGGACAGTTCCTGGTTAATGGTGGATGGTATAGTGTCTCTGCATCCAGGATGTTGTCCATGCTCCACCACCTATGTCCTAGGGACTATGGAGAGAAAGTGTAATTTTTTTTCAGAAGCAAACTTTGTGCTGAATATATGTGAAACACTTCACTAGGATCTAAGCATGTGCTGACTGTGGGTCTTTCCTTTCCAAGGGACCATCAATGTTTGTAGAGATGAGGTGGGGCCACCATGACTCTCCTGCTCACTCTATCTTCTCTAGCAAAGGAGTCTGCTTGTCAGGAAATTAGGGTCATGACTGTCATGGAGTCCTATTTCACTCTTCACTGTCACCAGCTTTTGTGACTTAGAACACTTTTGTCTCTCCCTTGTTGGATTCCACTGCCTTACTGTAGAATGCAATTTATTTGTTTTCTTGAAGAAGAAGAGGAGGAGGAGAATGAAGATATAAGGGCGAGGTATCTCTATTCAACCACCTTGTTATGAAATTTTCTTATCTTCCTGCTATTGGTTTTCAGTTTCACCCTAATATGTTCAGAAAAAAATATCATGCGTGATTTCAATCTTGTTAAATTGTAAAACTTGTTTTAATTAGTCCATGATCTGTCTTAGAGATTATTGGGTTTGAATAGCTGTTGAATGGGACATTTAAGAACATTAAGCCATTAGGTTCATGATGTACTAAAGTTATTTATTTTCTCACTAGGTTATTTGGTCTGATCTATTCATTATTATAATGAGATATTGGTGGGTCTTACTTTTAATCTATTGTGGTCCTTATCCTTCTTTAGATCTGTCAAGGTTTGTGTTCAGTATTTCAGTGCTCTGATGTTAGGTTCATTTGTATTTGTCAGTTTCTACAAAGGTGATACTCTTATCAGGTGACAATTTTGCCTGTGACATTCTGTCTTAAAGTGTCTGTTACCTGATGGAGGCATGGGACCCTATGAGCTCCCCCATTCCCATGTGCACGGAACATATTTTTCTACCCCTTTGCTTCCAGCTCATATGCACCCTTAAATCTGAAGTGAACCTCTTTTGCTCATTATATAGTTTGGTGTTTGTTGGTATATCCATTCAATTACTCTTTATATCTTAATTGGCAAGTTTAATCCATTTATATTTAACATAATAACTGATAGTTAAATACTGTTCTCTGCTTCGTTCCTCTTTTACTCTGTTGTTTTCCTTTAGCAATTTTTTTAGTGATGTATTTTGATTTTTTTCCCTTTGGGTTTTTTTTATCAATTATTTTTATTTTTGGCTATATGTGCATAGAAATTTTAGGAGTTATAATAGTCCATTTGATATTATATAAATTGAATTGCAGAATTCTATAATTTTACCCCTATCCAATACTTGTGTTATTAATGCCCACATTT
Organism: Peromyscus californicus insignis; assembly: GCF_007827085.1. Classification (NCBI taxonomy): domain Eukaryota; kingdom Metazoa; phylum Chordata; class Mammalia; order Rodentia; family Cricetidae; genus Peromyscus; species Peromyscus californicus. Next base: position 58,329,706 of record NW_026294617.1, on the reverse strand, counting down.
ATGTGTTTTATATCATATGATATTAACTAATTTTGTGGCTATGGATATTCTTTGTCCTTTGTCTACATGTTTATTATCACTGGGGAAATACATGCTTTCATACCACTGTTTTTTTTTTGTCCTCGAGTTTCCCATGAAGAACTCCTGCTTGTATTGTCTGTGAGGAATTTCTCCTGGTGGTGTTCGGCTGAGCTTCTGTTTGCCTGTAAAGGTTCTGGTTTTACTTAAGTTTGGCGAATAGCTCAAAAGACCACTTGGAAAATGGGAGTTTATAAACTGTTAGTATATTCATTTATTTCCTTCTGGAACATCCACTATGTAAAGAAAATCTTCCAGCTTTAAGGGATATGGTGAACAAATGGATGAGTGAAAAACTGAAGAATGATAGTTTATCAGGGCCTCTCAGTTTTTAAATTTACTCCAATTCCTTTAAAATTACTTCAACAGAAAAGTTAAGAACTTCTGGGCTTTATCCTATCAACTTGAGGTATTTTTTTCCCTAATGAAATATACTGATAGCTAGATATTATAGCAAACACAAAGGCCTAAGTGGTTTTCACAATCCTAATTCCCTTCATGAATGAGGTTTTGATAAATTATATATTAAGAAAAAATAGATAATTTGTTTAAAAGATAAAATTCTGTAGTTAAGCACAGTAACAGAATAAATTGAATTAGAAATAAGTGTGGGGTTTTCTCAGGGGGTTGAAACTTGTCAATAAGCTTTTCATGAGAACTCAGACAAACAAGACAAGTGCTCATGAGGACATTGTTTTTAGATGTTAATAAACATGAAAGCAGATATATTTTAAGGAAAAGTTCAGCAAAATCTTCACTGAATGTGTATAATTCCCAAGACTGTGAAAACTACCCTCTACCACCACTTTAATTCTGTAAACATGCCTACAGAATATTCAGTAGAGTTACTTGATAGAATCTAGTAATCCCTGTGATAGAGAAATTGCATTTTGGGCTCATCAGATTTGCTTATGTGGTCAAAGCAGGAGATACAGTAATCCTTGAAGATAACAAAGGTTCCAGCACTTCAACCAATAGGGAGAGATAAAGAGATGGAGCTGAGTTTCAGAAGATAAGTTTGAATGTTGAAATGAAGTCATTATTTAAGGGTAATGACAATTGCCAGGAAGAGCAATGCCTTTTTTTTTTTTTTTTTTTTGCTTCTGCTCTTTGTGTCGAACTGTGCAGGATCTGGTAGGCAAGACAGAAGCATCAGGATGCCATAAAGTACACAGTAGAAGCTGTGTTGATGTTAACTACACACTGTGTAAGTGTAGAAGTGTGTGCAGCGTCTCCATGGGTGGTTTTTGAGAAGACAGTTGCTACTACTCTAGTTCAGAATTTAGCCTGACATATGAAGAGCCAGAAGGGCACATTTCTACTCTCTTCTGCAGCTAGGTGTGCTCATCTGTGTAAGTTTTGAGAGTGAGGCATGAACATGTCTAGAATTGCAGACTGTTCCTTATAGGGAGATGTCTTGTCTAAACTGAGGAGATGAACAAAGAACCATGAGGTCAAAGCTGACAGATCAGGCATAAAAAACAACAAACAAATAAACAAAAACAATAAAGTATTCCTTATTTGAAAAGTTCATGTAGCTATGAATGCTTCCATTTGTCAAACTCACTAATGAGATTTTACAGTGCTCACAATAGGTATATGATACTCCTTAGAATAGAACATCACAGAACCTGTAAGCCATACTTGAAAACTTGCCTGATTATCTGGAAGCTACCTGAACTAGTGTTATATTGCAAACATATCTTACAGATTTTATTTTATTTTTACCACTGAAGTTCATATCTAATCTCAATTTAAACATATTCTTCAAGAAAATCCACTCTAGTAGAGTAGACACATATCTATGGTCCCATGGCATTTTCTAGTACCTAGAAATTCTGCTGGGTTGAAGGCACTAGAAACTCTGTTGACTGACTTGAAGGGGAATAGAAAGAATGACTTTTCTTAAGAGTTGTAGTTCTTTGAGATTTCATACCTGTAAAGCTATTTTTATTGGAATTGTAGAAAAGATAAAGTTGAAATCATGCCCACAGTGTTTACTATTCTTTGTGATTAAAGACATTTTATTCACTCGTGGTCCTAGAGATCAACCTTGAGGACTCCCACATGCAAGGAAAGCAAGCAGTTTACCACTGAGATATATTGCCAGCCCTTGGTTTTTTGAGATGGTCTTTCTAGGTAGTGTTTGTATAAACAGTGTAGGCACAGCATAACACTTCTATTTGTAAAATAATGGTAATAATATTCCTGAAATTCTATTCTTCGAATTCCAGGCTAGGGCTGATCAACCTCTCAAACAGACTTTCCAATCAGAGATTGTGTCTTAGTTCATCTGTCTTACTATAGCAGAATATCTCAGGCTAGGTAATTTATAAAGGAAGTAAACTGATTTGTGGCTTTGTATGCTGGAAGGTACAGATGCTGTCACTTGTTCAGTCTCTAGGAGGCTTTTTTTTTTCTGGTAGTAGCATGCTTTTGTGGAAGGCACAAGGTCAAGAAGGCTCACATTTACCTGAGAAATTACTGGAAAAAAATCCAAAGCCTCACTTCCTTTATGCTTAGAATTAACTCACTTGGGCAGAGCCCTCATCATGTTTGCCCAGTTAGGGGTCCTCCAGTTAGGGCCCCATTCCAAATCCCACCCTCACCTTGCCAAACAGCAGCTCCTCCCCTGAAGGGTATTTAAGACCCCTTCCTCAGGAGCAGCCTTGTGGTTTCCCCTTGTGGTTTCTTCTCTTCTCCTGGGACCACCTGGGGATGCTTTGCTCAGATTAAATCTGGACTTATTTAATTTGGCCTGATTTGATTTATTGCATTGGCAGAGATACCCAGCATTGGAGTACAGAAACTTTTTAGTGTTGATTTTCCTACACCCAGCTTCTTGTAGAACACATACAAGCCCAAGTGGATAGTCATATCTGCTGGGGATACTGTGAATGTGTTGCTCTGATTGATTGATAAATAAAATGCTGATTGTCCAGTAGCCAGGCAGGAAGTATAGGCAGGACAAAGAGAGAGGAGAATTCTGGGAAGTTGAAGGCTGAGTCAGGAGATGCCAGCCCACTATCCAGGGAGCAGCATGTAACAGGCACACAGGTAAAGCCACAGAACATGTGGCAACATAAAGATTAACAGAAATCTGAGTTTTCTCAGGGCTGAGTTTAAGTGTAAGAGCTAGTTAGTAGTAGACCTGAGCTAATGGCTGAGCAGTTTTAAATAATACTAGCCTGTGTGTGTTTACTTGGGTCTGAGAGGCTGCATCCCAGGCAGGACTGAAGATAACTCCAGCTACACACCTCATTTGAGACCTACTACTTAAGTTTTACTGTACACCAGTTCTTCAGCTGGATTTTGCCCATTTTAGTATTTTTCCAGCAGTCAACAAATGAGTATAAGAAATCAGTTCATTTGGATTTTCATGAATCAAATGTTTAATTTTGTGTGTTTATATTTGTGTATGCATGTGTACACATGTGTGTTTAAAGCATGGCTGTGTGTATCTTCGATAAAATGCAAGTTTTTCTGGTGAGGATTCAAGCATGCACTGCTACAATCAAGGTAGAGAATGGTTCTCTAAGTACAAGGACTCCCTGTGTTGTATTTTATAACACACAGCCCCACAACCCCACCCCTCCATAATGGTGAAAATATGTAAACATGTAATCATATATTTACTCCCACATTCTTTCCTACTTAACACTTGGATATTTCATTGAAAATTAAGAATTTGCTTCATATTTTATATCAGTTTTATATTGAATTATTTAATATCCTGCTTATTAATTCAACCTTTTATTTTTAAGGAATCGTAGATGTACATATAGTTGAAATAAAACAAAGCTTTTGTTCACCCTTCACTCAAGTTACACAATACACACCTACTCATATGTCATCAGTTTTTCATATATTTGTGTGCGCATGTGTGTGTGTGCAAAACATGCATATGTGTATCTTCAATATAATGTAAGGTTTTTTTTTTCTCATAAAGATCCCAGTGGCACCACTACAATGACGGTGGAGAATGGTTCTCCAAGTGCAGGGATTCCGTGTTGTATTTTATAACACACAGCAGCCCCCATGATGTTTCCACACTCTATCCCAAATCCTTGAGATTTTTGAAAGTTCCAGGAAACAGTATTGTGTCCTTTCTTTTTGGTGAGCAGTGTTCATGACACATTATTATTCTAATCTCTACTCTTGGAGAGAGATTTGACTAATATAAATAGAGACAGTACAAACATTTGTGCTTTTTCCTGAAAAAGATATTTTTTAATAACTATCAAAGAATTCCATTGCTGGGTTACTTGGCAATTGCATGTTTATTTTTGTAAAAAACTATCAAATCATTGGCTACCAGAGAGAGCAGAGTTTCCTCATGGTCACCAGCTTCTATTGCTGTCTCTTTAGCTGTCCTAGCAGGGACAGCATTATGTTCTTTCAGTTTTGATTTTCAATATCCTGCAACATGATAGTGTGGTAACACGGCACATCACTTTGTGAGCTTGTTTTTCTATGTAGAACCTCTTTGGCAAAATGTCTATTGCTTATTTTCTGTATAGATTTTTTTTACTGTTGATTTTTGAAAGTTATTTAATAGTCTATAAACTTATTCTTGACCAGATAGTCTATACTTTGTAATTTCATCTTCTTATAGGCTATTTCAAGGGTAAAATGCTTCTGATTTTAATATTCATTATATTGATGGTCCATTTTTTTTTTTTTTTTTTGGATCCTGCTTTTCGGGTTGTGAACTCTTTTCTTAGACCTATGTCCCAGTGATTTTAGCTTACCTTTTTACAAGGAAACTTTTAATACTTTGTGTGTTAGACACTTAAGCTTACTGCCTAGAGCAACGTGATTCAATAGGAGACACCACCTCAGAATTAACTGTGAATGGTGTCACATTGGATGTGTTTTTCCACTGTATAATTGTCAGATCTGTGTGCTGATGTCTGATGTACTTTGTGCCAGGATGCTGAACACTGCTGGATAGGTGAGAAGTCATTGTCTGGGACAGAAATAAGCCTAAGCGTTTGTGAAATGATCTTCCCCAAATTAAATTTTATCACATTTTTTTCTCCATAGTCTTTTATTTGACCTGAATGATTTAAAGAGTGAGAAACACAGCAGAGACTTATACAAAACGATGTGCTGTTTCCTTTTTGTCTTTCTAGAAATTTGAAATTAAAAACCAATCCTTTAAGTGGTGGGAAAGATTTTGAGGTGTGCTTTAAAAAGTCCCAGGGAAACTACCCCACTTCAGATCTGCACGGCAGATCTGTCACGATGCTTGTTTGTCACAGAGGTGTTTTCCAGGCTGCACTGCCCCATCTGCCTTTTCCACAGGATCACATCCATCTCCAAATCTGTTCCACAAAGACATCTGATTCTGAACACTCTGATTTTTGCCAGTTTTGACTTGACTCACAAAGTCAGACCCTGAGACAAGACTTTTCGCACCCATGAATTTCTTTCCATATACTAGAATACAGTTCATTTTCTGACAGCCAGCACACACACACACACACACACACACACACACACACACACACACACACACACACACACACACACACGTACGCATGCATGCACGCACACTGCTCCTTTTCTAAATGCAGAAATAGAAATTTTCTGAAAGATTCTCTGAGACTCCAGATCTGCACTCAGGAAACAGTTCCAAAAATACCTCACCCACAGTGACTTCACTGTCCTGTAGGTGGCAGGCAACTGTTAGGTTTTTTGGTTTTTCTCTCAGCTTTGAAAGGGCTAGGTTTCACAGTTGCCAGCTGGTGCCTATCATCTAGCTTTCAAGTACTCTAATTGATCTTGGTATCTTCTGAAGTTGTCTTGGACTGCTGCTAGTTTATTTGTCTTCTGCTTATGTGATGGGACCCTACTGCTCATAAATTATGTTAATTACTTGCAAACACATCCACGGTCTCCACTCTGATAATTTTCACATGTATACATACATTTAAAAACCCTTTGCTGGTATTTATATACTGAGTCTGCCTGAAAACATTACTTATATAAATAAAGCATTAGGATATAGATACAGCATTCATTTACTTCATGTCATTCTTCACGTAGATGATTTCATATAAGCCACGTGTTAACTCTGTTTCTGTATAAACTGTATTTTATTTGACACATAGGTAAATTTGCTGCAGCTGACTGCTTATATGAAAAGGTCATTAATTTGAATATTACAAAGAGGGATGGATGAGCAAAACAGTAGGAACTGCAGGGAAAATGGGCAGAAGGGACTCAGTAGAAGTTCAAGTTAAAGCTCTTTTCATTCATAGACCAGGCATTTAATGCTTGTTTTTCCATCCTCTGTAAAGTTTTGCTTCTTAACAACTTTTGAAAAATATTAATTTTCAATTATATTCCCACTGTATTATAGAATTTTAGAGTGAAAATGCAATAATGAGTCCGATACTATGGCATTCTAAATAAAATGTTAGCACATCAAACCTTCAAGTGTGGCTTATAAGCTAATGAGCACGTAACAATTAATATTCATTAAAAATTGATAATCTTTCAGCAGACCATAAGAAAACTTTGGAACTATTACTTTCTCTAGATTTAAAATATTCTGTGAACTCAGAACTAATGTAGTTACCATTATATTTAATAAACAATGGGAAGGAACCACTTCCTGAGTTTATAGGAATATTATTCATACACACTGGGTGGAGGAACAAGTTTCCATGGCTGCTTGGCATGTTTTGTAACTAGGCCACAAAGAAGTTAATCTTCAGAGGCTGACAGGGTGCAAGGTTTCCCCACTTTCCAGATCTCTTGATTATTGCTCCCAACCTGAAACTCTGAAATGACCAGAGGAAACGTTAGCGTATGCTGTGACATACAGGCACAGGTAATGACTTTCTAAATAAGACACTAACCCCTTAGAAAATAAGGCCAACAGTTGGCAAATGGGACCCCATGCAAGTAAAAAGCTTCAGTACAGTGAAGGAAACTATTAATCCAGCAAAGAGGCAGCCTGAATGGGAGAAAAGTCTTTGCTAGCTATACATTCAGCAGAGGATTAGCGTCCTTTTGTTTTTTTGTCTGAAAGAGAGAAAGAGAAAGAGACAGGGAGCTATACAGAGACGGAGAAACCAAGAGAGAAAGACAGAGACTATCAAGTTGAGTCAGCAGGGAAGTAGGGAGGAGCTAGGAGGAGTTGGGGGAGGGGGAAGCATCAAATACATTATACGAATTTTTTTTTCTTCAATAAAAACAATTTTAAAATGTTTCAGGAAGGGCCGGGGTATATCTCAGTGGGTATAGCACTTGATATGAAAGCCTGAGGCCTCAGTTTGATCCATAGAACCTACACAAAAGCTGGGCATGATGGTGCACGTCTGAGTCGTGGCACTGGGAGACAAAGCTTGGCATGATGGCATGTACCTGCACCCCAGCACTGGGGGACAAAGATCTCTTGGGTCCACTCGTATTCTGTCTGACCACATGGAGTACATTTGAAGTAACATAGAAACAACAGAAAATCCACAAACTCATGGATATTAAACATCATACTATTGGATAATGAAAGGGCCAGTATAAAGTCAAAAGGGGATTGAATGTCTAGAATTGAATAAAAATAAAAACAAAGTGTGCTCAAACCTTTGGGATACAAGGAAGATAGTCTTAAGCAGGAAATATATAACTTATATTTGATGATATATGAAGATCTTACATTAAAAAAAAATTAGAGAGAACCCAAATATCTTAAGATGGAGCTTTGAGTTTTGGAAAAACAAGAGCAAACCAAACCCCAAGCAGTAAATGATGAGAAATAATTATGAGCAGGACAGGAAATGAAAGTGAAAGTAAAATAAAATAAAGATAAATGCTGTGGGATGGTCTGTATGTCAAATGTGTTGCTAATTAGTCAATAAATAAAACACTGATTGGCCATTGGCTAGGCAGGAAGTATAGGCGGGACAAGGAGGAGAATAAAGCTGGGAAGTGGAAGGCTGAGTCAGAGAGACACTGCCAGCCGCCACGATGAGAAACAGCATGTAAAGATGCCGGTAAGCCACGAGCCATGTGGCAAGGTATAGATTAATGGAAATGGATTAATTTAAGCTGTAAGAACAGTTAGCAAGAAGCCTGCCACGGCCATACAGTTTGTAACCAATATAAGTCTCTGTGTTTACTTGGTCGGGTCTGAGCGTCTGTGGGACTGGCGGGTGAGAGAGATTTGTCATGACTGTGGGCCAGGCAGGAAAACTCAAGCTACAGATAAACAACATCGACAACCTTCCCTTAACCAAATTAACCGAGAGAGAGAAAATCCAAATTAATACAATTACTGATGAAAGGGGAAAGATTATAACAGATGTCAATGAAATTCAGAAAATGACAAGGACTTCATTAAAAAAAATGTATATTCTACTACTAGAAAATACTGAACACAAGATATATTTCTGGATCCATTTTAAGCCAAGAAGAGACAAACAACTTAAACAGATCTATAGCAAGAACAAGATTGAAGTAGTAATAATTAAAAAGAAAAACTTCCAATTAGATAAAAGTCTACTTTCAGACAGATTCACTGCTGAATACTACCAGACATTCAAACGTGAACTAGCATTAATAGCTCTCAAATTAATTTGTGAAATAGAAAAGAAACGACTGCTTCCAAATTCATTTTATGAAGCCAGTATTATTTTCTTGCCAAAATGTTATTAAGACACAACAAAAATTTAAACACAAGAATTCTCAACAAAATACTTTCAAACTGAACTCAAGAATGATCATTTATGCCAGGCGGTGGTGGCACACACCTTTAATCCCAGCACTCAGGAGGCAGAGCCAGGCGGATCTCTGTGAGTTCTAGGCCAACATGGTCTACAGAGCGAGGTCCAGGAAAGGCACAAAGCTACACAGAGAAACCCTGTCTCCAAAAACCAAAACAAGCAAGCAAACAAACAAACAAACAAGAATGTTCATTCATCATGATCAAATTGGCATCATTCCAGAGATGTAAAATTCACTAAATATGCATTAAGTCTTTTTTAAATTCATCACATAATAGACTCAAAGACAAATCACATGGTCATTTCAATGGACTCAGAAAAAGGCCTTTGACACAATCTAAGATCCTTTCATGATAAAAATTTGTGGAGAGGCTAGCAATGGAAAGAGCATATCTTTACCTAGGAAAGGGTGTATAAGACAGACCTACAGCCAACATCATGCTAAATGGAGAAAAACTCAACACATTCCCACTAAGATCAGGAATAAGATAAATTTGTCCACTCTCCCCACTCCTATTCAGTATAGTGCCCAAGTCTTAACTGGAGCAATAAGACGAGAAAAAGAGTCAAAAGGTATACAAATAGGGAAAGAAGTCGAAGTGCCCTGTTTGTAGATATAGATGTAGAACCATATGCAGAACCCTAAAGACCCCACCAAAAACTTGGCAGAGCTGATAAACACATTTAGTAAAGTGGCAGAATACAAAATTAACATACAAGTATTAGTAGCCTTCCGGCACATCAATGGCAACCATACTGAGAAACAATCTCATTCCCCAAAAATCTCAAAACAATCCTTTCACAAAAACCTAAAATAAAAACCCGGAATAAACCTAACCGAAGAGCTTGTGAATACTTGAGGAGGAAATCGGTCACCAAGCATGGGCCTTTGAAAGTTATACCTGGCACCAGGTTTCTGCATCTTCCCGTCTGCTTCCCAGCAGGCTGGAAAGTAAATATCTCCTCCGCACTGTCTGATGCTCTGCCTACACGTGTGAGGCCAAGAAACCATGAACACACGGCCCGCTGAACGCATGAACCAAAACAAATCCTTCCTTAAGTTGTTTGAGTTTCGTGTTTTGATAATAGCCAGTCACAGGTAGTTACCACACAGCAAGCTGCACAAATAGCTTTTATAGGCAAAAAAGGGAGTGACTTCTGTAGCTTGATTGATCAGAGCTGGGCATTTGTCTTGTGTAGACATGATCTGATTAGTTGGCAAGCTCTGGTTGTTTATAACGAAACTTCTCTGATTGGTTGAGACTTAGGTTGGTGTTTTCTATGTATGTGGATGGCTTTAGATCAAGTTTAAATGAATACATGTAATTGTCATATGACCTATCAGCCATAGTCTTGGACATTCATTCCAGAACAATGAAAACCTATGAACAAACAGAAACCCATATATAGGCATTTACAATTTCACTTGTGATCTCCAGATGTCTGTCAATGGGTAAGTGGTTAAACTAGGTTACATTTGTACAATGGAATACTACTCAGCAAGTAAAAGGAACAGACTATTGTTGTATGGAACATAACAGATGAAACACCAGAGAATTCTGTTGAGTTAGATAATAAAATATTACAAACTACATGTTTACTTACTTATTTTACATCCTTTATGTGCATGTGTGTATTATGTATGTGTACAAATACTTATGTATATGTTTGCAAGCATGAGCATGTCAATGTTGGGCATTTGCTTAATTGCTCTCTACCACGTATTTTGAGAGAGGGTTCCTCATTGAGTCTGGAGCTCACTAATTCAGCTATACTTGGTGGCAGCAAGTTCTGGTGGTCCACCGGTCTCTGCCTCTCAGGCCCTGGGATTGCATGCATGTGTCATCATTCCTGGCTGTTTATGGAGATCCAGACTCAGGTCCTCAGCTTGGGCATCAGGCACTTTACTGACCGAGCAATTCCCAAGAGGACCCCAGATATATTACCTTTCTGAACAACAGAATCAGAGACAAAAGGCAGCTGCCATAGCAAATTAGGGATGGCAGTGTGGGCATGAATATGCAGATACTCTTCTCTTCAGAGGTGATGACGGACCTGTTCTGTGTCATGGTTGTGGTAGTCATTAGATAAATAAAACATAAAATGCCATGAATATACAGATGGAAGTATGCTAACAGAGGCACAAACACAAAAGTGTATGTACAAGCGTCGATGTCTGAATACTCTGGGAACTGTACCAGGCTTAGCTTCCTTGTGGATGTTGTATCTTACTGTAGTGATATGGTAAAGTGGGAAGCTTCTGGGTAAGGAAACATGGGACCTCCCTGGCTCTCTACTGTGGTTACAGTATCCTGTTAATAAATAATTCCTTTACAATAAAACCATAAAAGAACCTTATGTATTTATTTCTGCCAGAGGGTATGTTCTACTGAATTTCCTAAGATTAAGTAATTACCCTTTTGAAGCTGTGATTGGAAGAATCACTTGTTTGAATTCAAAGAGACGTAATCATTAGGTACAACAGTGTTAAATGTTGCTAGAGTTTTTCTGCCTGGCCCACAGTCAGGGCAAATCTCTCTCACCCGCCAGTCCCAAGCCGCTCAAACCCGATCAAGTAAACACAGAGACTTGTTTTGGTTACAAACTGTATGGCCGTGGCAGGCTTCTTGCTAACTGTTCTTACAGCTTAAATTAATCCATTTCTATTAATCTATACCTTGCCACGTGGCTTGTGGCTTACCGGTACTTTACATCTTCCTTGTCCTGATGGCGGCTGGCAGTGTCTCCCCTCCCAGCTTCCTGTTCTCTCAATTTTCCTCTCTGTTAGTCCCGCCTATACTTCCTGCCTGGCCACCGCCAATCAGTGATTTATTCATTGACCAAACAGCAACACATTTGACATACAGACCATCCCACAGCAGTTAAATGCTAAAATTTTCTGTTTATTTTGTATTCATCTACTTATCTATTAATTTGAGACAAGGTCTTACCACATGTAGCCTAGAATTCATGATTCTCCTACCTTAATGAGAACTGGGATTGCAAGTGTCTGTCACCACACCCTTCCAAAAAATATTTAGTCTACATATGTTTTTCAGGATTTTAATTGCGTCACAGAGGTCCTGGGACTTTTTTACCTGTAGTTTCTTAGGACTTTCTTTGTCACACATGAAGAATGACATACAGTTATTTCCCTTCCATTTTATCTAGAAGTTCAAGCTCCCAAGATACCACAAATATCATAAATGGAAAATGAAGATGTATATGTAACAACCCACATATGGACTTAGGATCCCAGTGGAATTTTAGTGTATTCTATTTGAAAACATTAATGTGGTGATATTTTATTAGTGCTTTAATAAATAAAGTTTGCTTGGAGATCAGAGGAAATAGCAAGCTACTTTAAGTAAACAAAGAAGTCAGGCAGCAGTTACACATGCCCTTAATCCTATCCCTTAGCAGGCAGGATCTCTGTGTGTTCAAGGCCACACTAGGAAACAGAGCCAAGCATGGTGACACACGCCTTTAATTGCAGTACCAACCATAGGGGCCTTGAAGTCTGTACAGACAGACAGAAAGTGACAGAGCTGTGTAGGAAGAGGAAGTGAGGTAGCTGGGCTAAGAGAGCCAATGAGAGGGCAGAATGGGAAGGCAATAAAGGCATGGCTAGACAGGAAGTAACTCGCCTTTGAAAGCTGCAGAGTTGGTGAGGTAATGTTAGCTGTGGCTTTCCCTATTTTCCTGATCTAAGGGTTTCACCCCTATATTTGGCTTCGTGTTTTTTATTTAATAAGACCACTTAGAAATTCATCTACACATTAACTTGGTAGTTTATATTACAATAAGCCCTCATTATAATAACATTGATATTACCTCAAAAAATACCCAATTCTTTAAAATGGACTTAAATCCCAGCATCATGAAAACAGCGAGACTGTGACCTTGAATGCCATCGTTTATGGTGAGGAGGGATTATCCCTCAATGTCTCTGTCTTCTGTGAGTAAGGAGGTACTTCAGTGCCAAATCTATCAGTTGGGAAGTAATTAAAACCTTTGACCAGTTTATACATATGTCTGGGTTTTCTCAGTTCTCAGTTTAGTCTTCATTTATTTTTGAAATTAATATACAAGGTATTAGATAATATTATGACATTTTTTTAATAAAGTGAGTGGTTTTAGATTTGTCATTTTGCCCACTTCCTGCTACCCCTCACTTCCCTTCTAACTCCCAAACTCTTCTTTTTTCTTGTCCCATATGACATTTTCCCATGCTCCATCCTTTCTTATCATCTACTTTTACTCTGTCTTGGTCTTCTTTCCAGTTCTTTCTCTCTCTCTCTCTCTCTCTCTCTCTCTCTCTCTCTCTCTCTCTCTCTCTTCTCTCTCTCTCTCTCTCTCTCTATATATATATATATATATATATATAATTTTTCTATGTTAATTTAGAAAAAGAAAAAATGTATATCCAAAATTTGACAGATAGGAGGCACTTAAAAATATATTGAATAAGTAAAAGAATGAATTACAGGAAGAAAAATGGCCAAAGCTAGAGAATTAGTCTATTTTAATTTAATTGGCCTTGGGTTAAAAGAATTAGAGCAAGAGCTGAATTACAGCATCTCCTAGATGAAATAAAATAATTCCAGAAAATGATGGCCAATATTTTTATGGTTTTATTTTACTGAACTTGGCACAGCTGTGAAGGCCCATCATGACCTTCTGTTCATAAACCACGAGTAACTCTCATTGCTCCCATTTCTTATACAATAAAATCTCATTCTCCTACCTGGCACTAAGCATTCAAATTCAGCTTCCCATGTTATTATTCTTTTCCTTGGATAGTTCCCATATGCGTCCGCTGCTCTCCTTGGTCACTCTTTTTTTTTTTCTTTGTCTCTTGGGTCCAAGCTTTGTCTCCATGATAAAACACACTTTAGTTCACATTCATAGAATTCAGTCTTATCTGCTTATCCATTCAGTTCCTGAGGCTTTTGTCTTAATGGAGCCTATGCAGGTGTCCCCCCAAAAAAGGTTAATATCTTCTTCCCAAGAATTCACCTTTTGCCTTTTTAAAACTGTTACCATTTTCTACCTAACGTAACAACATTTGTTAGTAGATTCAGGTCTTATTTACCTTTGTATTTTTCAAGACACCTACTTTGTAAATATGCAACTGTTTGTTTAGTCCATGTACTGAATGCATATGCATGTACATGCTCCGGGTAAGAAAAAAATGAATTTAACAGTTGTTAGGCACAATAGGGAATATGCAGGTGTTCATGATTTTGACATGCCCATCATCATTCTGGTTCACTGATTTTGGCAAAAGCACCTCCGGAATTCTTTTGGGAAATGAAAATTTCTTCAGCAAATGGTATTGCAACTCTGGGCATCACGAAAGAAAACAAAAAAAAAGTACAAAACGAGGAAGAAGGGAATTTAGATTCTGATGTGGCCAATAACAAAAATCAACACATACTTGGTCATATTTTTAAGTGTAAGCCTTAAAAGAATAAAACTTCCAGAAGGGAAGGCAGGAGGTGGCTTTTGTGTTTTTCAGCTAATTGAAGGAGATCTCAGACCTCACATAAAAGTTATAAGTTGCAAGAGAAAAAAATGGCAAATCAAACCTGTTTAAATTAAAATTAAACTTTTCTTCCTCAGAAAAGAGTAATAAGAACAGAGAAATGATGACTTGGAGAAATTGAACAGAATTCTTATGCATCATAATCTGATATAGGACTCTTATCCAGTATCCATGAAATAGCAAATGGACACAAGATTTGAACAGAGAGCTCAAATTTTAGTCACAGGGAAAAGCAAATTAAAAGTACTGAGAAGCATCATTCTCTGTAGAATGAACACTATGTAGTAGGGAGCATAGGCCAGGTAATGCCAGGCAGGCTTTTAATTTCCAGTTCTTGGGAGGAGGAAGCTGGATGAGAGGCATAAGCTCATTTTTGGCCATATATCAAGTTTGAAGCCTGATGGGAGTGCATGGGACCCTGTCTCCAACAAAAACAACTACAAAAGACCAAATGAACCAAAAACAAAGGAAAAGAAAAAATTGAAATACATCAGGTGCTGTCACGGATACGAAAATGTAATATAACACAGCCCATTGGAAGAAGGTTTATCATGTCTTGACAGCTAAATGTACACTTGCCATGTGACCCAGCAATTTTACTTGTAGGTGTCTGTGCAAGGTAAGTGAAAACAAGAGCCCATGTCGGGACTTCCATCTGAATGCTGATGATAGCTTTGTTTATAATAGCTACAAGCTGAAAACAATCTAAGTGCTGATGAATTGGTAAGCAAAATGAAGCATACCTTCACAATGAAATATTATTTCTCAATTGAAGGAAGCAAAGAACTGCTGCGTGTAACAGCATTTATGAATCTCAAAAGCAGCCCACATGAAGGAATACTTATGAAACTGCTCAATCCACAGAATCTTGGTGTAGGACCAGATGACAGAGAGAGATCACTTACTGCTGGGAGTGGAGGTTGTCTACAAATAATAAATGAGCATGCTGGAACTTTGGGAGGGACAATAGCAATGTTTTTACAAAAAAAATTGGAGTGTTGTTTTAAAAACTGTACCATTTCATTAAAACTCATTGGCTAGTATACTGATAATAAGTGAGTTGTGTAATATAAAAATGAGACTTCCAGGGACAAAGAAAAGAAAACACAAAGGTGGAGAGATTGTTCATTTTCATTTATGTTTGGTTCACTTGAAAAATCTCTAAGGAAATAAAATTCAAATCTAGACCTAAAGCATGTAAGGCGTTGGGGCAATGGGAGCTTATACAGGGACAGATCACAGAGAACAAGTAAGAAATAATAAAAATTGAGTTTTGAATAAAGAGATGATATAAGAATTACAAACATCCAAGAAAAGAACTTACTACCTATGAAAAACATTATGTTTCAAATTATTTCCTAATTTAGAACTATTTGTTCTGTTGATTCTAAACCTGTTCTTCTATAGATTATATTTATTGTATTTTTTTGCTTTCTACATTTAGTGCAATGCTGTTATTTAGTCCTTCTAATATAAACCTGAAATGCATTTGGTGATCCTATCCAAGATAACCATTCCATAGTTAACTCTTTCTTACCTGATTTGCTCTACAAACCCTTCACCAATCTAAATGGGGTGACTTTTTGTTTGATTGAGACAGAGGCTTGCTGTGTGTTCTAGGATGCCCTCAAGCTCATGATCCTCCTGCTTCAACCCCATTATTTTGACTTTCACCTTGTTGAAATGTCATTTCTGTGAAAAGCCAGGCAGTGACTGTAGTACCAAGTGCCGAGTCCACAGCATCTGAAATGCTGTTTTAGGGCTTAGTTCTTTTCCAGGGCCTCCTTTTGGATTGCCTAAAAAATCAAATGGATTCAGAGCATTTTGAGTAGAATGGGTGTATTGAATGTAGAGTGGAGACAGTGCCCGTACACCACAGAGAAAACAACTTTGGTGGAAGTTAAACAGACTTCTAGAGCTGGGCAAGGTAACTCACAGCATGACTTTTCACAAAACCAACACAAAGAAGCATTTAGGTGCCTTAGTGTCCATGTTTCCTTAGAGGCCCTATCCTAACTTGAAACTTGAGAGTTGGAGTTCTTTTTTCCTTAAGAGAGACAACTCAGATTGTGTAAGCTTACTTCCACAAGACTGAGCTCTGTGCCCGAGCACCATTCCTTGCTGATTTCTTTTAGCTTTCTGGATGTTTTTTGGCTTCTGCTTCCTTCCAAATCTTTCCATTTGCTCCCCACACAGACTCTTCCTCTTCTTACCACTTTTTTCCTCAGGACTGTCAAACAAAGTCTATGTACCTCACTTGAATGGATTTACTCCTCTTTCATTTTTGATGCTCCAATTGGGATTTGCTTCAACTAGACTGTTTTTTCCTCAAGGATGGTTCACACAAGAAGAGAATTCTCACACTAATTCTTCCAAGGAAAACATTCTGCACACACACAAACAGTCCAACTTATCTCTGAGAAGATATGGCTTTGATTTGTATAGGGCCCTGCTGAAAGGGTATAAATGTCCACTCCTGTATTCTAATTACAAGCCATAGTTCATCTTCTTAAGTAAAACTTCTAATGGTATTGGTTTTCTTCTTCATAATTTCTAATTTGTATTGATGCTCATGATGTGGATGTTTAGAGATGTACGTATAATTTACATTTACTCTTAAATTCCATTTGCATATGGACTACTTTATATAGTGTCAGACTCAGCCCACATTCCTCTTGTCTTTGAAAATATAGACAAACTAATGATGAAGATTTTCTCTTCATGCTCTCTTTGGGTCATTCAGACAGTTTCAGATTATAATGAAAGCTATGGGTTATTTCTTTACATTTATAATTATATAGTATTGCTTCTAAACTATTAGAGGATTTGCATACTTTCTGGAGTTTAGAGCACCAAGTCCCATGGGTATCAGATTAGCTTTGTAGCACAGTTGCTGTAGCACAGAATGTATAGCAATATGTGCTGAATCATAAATTTGAATATTTATTTTTCTTCTCCATAGCTTCAGTATTCCCATTACATTCTTTGGGATCTTTTCAAGGAGATGATCCACATACCAGCAGATTTCTGGACCACTCAATTCTTGAATTATTACCATTGCTGAGAGGACTCTAAATAACAGAGTTGGCTGAAGTCTCCTCTAGAGGCTTTTTGAAAAAAAAAAAGAGAGAGAGAGCAATGTGACTTTTCTCTTTTAAAACCCATTAAGGGTTGAAAAAACCATCAGGATGTGAAATGAATATCTCAGGAATTGATGTACTACAACTGGAGCTGTTATATTAATGAAAGCAAGATTATCATAGAAATGAATCATATAACCATAAACTTGTAACACACAGTGGGATCCATTAGTGTGCTGGAGGAAATGAGGGGATGTTATTGAAGAAAATTAATGGACAGAAAGTGTGTGTCAAACATACAACTGGATTTCAAAAGAATTCAGAGGGTTTAAAACAAAATCAATCTCTGTATTTTAAAATTCTTCATCTGTTGTTGAAGGTGATAATTTGTTTATTACATTAGCTAACGCAAGTTGAAATTAATTACCACAGATCATTAATTTTCTTTTTCTTTCTTTTTTTTTTTTTTTTTTTTTTTTTGGTTTTTTCGAGTCAGGGTTTCTCTGTGTTGCTTTGCACCTTTCCTGGAACTCACTTTGTAGACCAGGCTGGGCTCGAACTCACAGAGATCCGCCTGCCTCTGCCTCCCGAGTGCTGGGATTAAAGGCGTGCGCCACCACCGCCCGGCCAATTTTCATCTACACTTTAATACACGTGGAATTTTTGCTAGTACATAGGTGTGTGTGCTTTTTGCCTGCCTCTGTCTTGGTAGCCTAAGAATCATCAAATTCCTTCCTCTGAAAGTAAGTTAAGCACCTCAAAAATTAGTTTGGTGTAGAAATTGGCCATAAGATAAAGGTGTTAAAAAGTTTAGTATTTACATCCCTTGTCACCAAATGAAGCTCCCAGTGCCAGAAATGGGTTACACCTAATCAAGTTGTTGGATAAAGGGGTCCGATGGGAACCCCACAAAACCGAGCACTGAGAGAAGTGGACACAAGCCCCCAGCCCTAATGCAGAAGCTAGCTCCAACTGATAACCACTCACAAATGAAAAATTAGTTTTCTCCAATGGAGTCTCACTGGGGCTACAAACCACTCCTGAGGGCAGGAACCCTGCCTAGCAGTAGCTGGCTAACAGAAAATGAACTCAGCAGCATTTTTGAAGTTCTTTGTCTCATAATGTTTTGTCAGGGCATTTTTGTTGTTGTTGTTATCTTAGAAGTCCTTTGTGTATATATTATGATTTATGGTTTCCTGTTTTATGGGACTCTTAGGTGTACTAACCTGTGTGTTTCTGCATCTATTTGCATTTCTCTTCATTTTCTTTGGCTCTTTTCTTTTGTTTGTTTGTTTTGTTCTCTTCTTATTTGTTTGTTTTTGTTTTATATTATTTATTAAAATTATTCCTTAGATGCCTGTTTATTTTCTAATGAAAGATAGAAAGAGTGGGGATGTGGATGGAAGGAAAAGAGGAGAGGATCTTGGAGGAGTTGAGGGAGGGGAAGCATAATCAGAATATATTGTATGAAAAAAATCTATTTTCAATAAAAGAAAAATAGAAAAATAAAAGTCAACATGTACATTTGAGAGGTGTAGCTCATGCTTGCCATCCTAGTATTCTGGAGGCTGAGGCAAGTGAATTATTGTTTGAGGGTTAGTGACAGGTATACAGTGAATTCTAGGCCAGCTTGGATTAAAGAGCAAGACCCTAACTCAAAAACAAAAACAAGCAAAAATGAAGTACAGTTGCCATTCTAGTGGTTGCAGTTGGAGTAGAACCACAACTACTTCCTTTCTGTATTAGAGAGGAACTGTTCATATGTGTGTGTGTGTGTGTGTATACATGAAGGTGGTGCACACATGTATATATGTTGCCTAGTTACTCTCTCAGATGGAAACCAGCTGACTATGTTCAAACTGAGTGTGGTGATGGAGACGAGGGTTATTGGCATCCATGTGAAAATATCCAGACTCATAGTGCACTTAGTGTTTTACAAATATTTATTTATTTAATGAGTATATGTGTGCTTGGTTGTATGTATGGGTACTATGTGCATGCAAGAGCCCATGGAAGTCAGAAGAGGACATAGGATCTACTGGAACTGGAGTTGTGGAGAGTTTTTAGCTATCTTGTGGGTGCTGGAAATCAAACAAGCATCTTCTGCAAGAGCAGTAAGTGCTCTTAACCACCGAGTCACTTCTTCTGACCTTCACTTAATTTTTTGATGTAAAGATCTCTGGAAAGTCTTAGGTAGGAGTTGCTTATTTCACTACGATTTCACCATGGTGTCACCAGGAAATTTACTTTGGTCTCAAATGAAGGAATTCTCATATCTCAGTTGAGAAGCAATGTGTTATATGACTTCATGCTTTTTCCTTTTATTCTAAAATACCAGAAAAAGTTATATAGAAAGATCACTGACCACATAGCTAAGCCATTGAAATTAGTCAATAAAAATATTATTAGTTAATTAGTGAAAAATTTGAGAATTCATAAATGGAGCCTAATCACTACATGGGAAACTTTGCTTTCAACAAATACAATTGTGATTTATAGAAATGCAAGCAGCACACCTAGTAAACGATCAATAAAGTTTTATTAAATTTCCACATTATAAAAAGATAAGGAAAACTTTCTGTGGCTCCATACAATAAACAATTAATGGAAAATTAAATATGGTATTAAAGTGCAGTTATATGGCATATAGCAGGTGGTACAGAGTCTGATTAACTTGCACAGATGGCTTAGCTTAGGAAAGCTAATGCTGCAATAGCTTGTCCTGGGTATAGCTCACGGATCCATACTGCAATGCATTGCATAATGCAGATGCTCAACAAATAACGTTATGTAAATGCATGGTAGTATCATGTTTGCCTTCAATGGTCCATCTGGGGAGATATATAAAGAAGCCTCATTGTATGCTAAGAATAATGGTGATGACAATGATGATGGTGATTATGACGACAAAGACCATATACTGAACATTTTCTTCATGGAAGAAATTTAGGGTATTTCATATTGATTACTTTGAAACTCTTGACCAGTTTTGATAAATAATAAATTAATACCTGGTATTTATATAACACATACTCTGCATATTATAGTAATACTGTGTAAACTCCTTTCTCTTTGGTTGAAGGGCAGTGAATGAGGAAAGAGTTAGGAAATTTGTTCAGTCATGGCCAGGCCAAGAAGCATAGAGATAGAAAAGTAATTGTCTTGTGTAATAATCAAAGTATTCAATTGTAAATTGTAACAGATGTCCAGAATTCTGTTTCTATGGACTGCCTGCCCTTGTACTTCACGAGCTGTGGGCCATTAATTTCCATGAGAAGAGAATGTTTTGCATGTATTAGACTCTACTTTTCTTGAGTGTATGTCATATATGATGATCATGACTTGATTATGCCTGGAGCGAGGAAGGTTTAGATTCCTTCTCCAACGTACAAGAGAACATAGGAGTGTGACATTAGCTACACTCACAAGGAGAAGAAATTTCACTGCACCGACGCTTACAATTCTGACAGAATGTTCTTTTCCTGTCAGAAGCCCATATTCCTCACCTAAGTAAATGAGATCCAAGCTGCTGCAGTCACTGTCTCCACCCTGTTCTCTGCCACTGCTTTTATGTTAGAAAAATGGATGGAAGACAAGCCCGGGAGCGAGCT
Organism: Peromyscus californicus insignis; assembly: GCF_007827085.1. Lineage (NCBI taxonomy): Eukaryota > Metazoa > Chordata > Mammalia > Rodentia > Cricetidae > Peromyscus > Peromyscus californicus. Next base: position 58,308,657 of record NW_026294617.1, on the reverse strand, counting down.
CAGCTGCCCTGAGAAAGTCACGTTTTGGTTTCTCTATTTTTGAAATATGGTGAAAGTGAGGTAAGCAAATTACGGTCTCATCCTGTGAGGATATGAGAAATTAGAACTGAGAGGGAGCAACCCCTCGGGGAGAGGTCTGCAGTTAAAATGTCAACACTCTTTAAGGGGCCCAGCTGGAGGCTGCACAGTCCCGAGGATCTCTGGCCCCACATTGTCTTTTTTTTTTTTCCCCTTCTTTCTTACTGAAGCACTAATATCAACCACAGGTGGTAAGTGGCTGCCAATTATGTTCTCACTTTCAACATTAATGGCATTATGCAGCCTGACTCTTTCACAGCCCTGGCCTGTGTCTGTTAATTATTAGGTCACTGCTACTCTGTCCCCTTCCCACCAGGAACACATTACATTCTAGAGGGGACCCGCCTGAGAGCCCACACATCTCTGCTGCCTTGGGGTGGGTGGGGATCTCTGGAGAGTTAGCTCCCGCTGTGTGAAGAGTCCTTCTGCTGGGGTTACCTCACTAGCCTGGCCTGCTTCCCAGGCCTCCTGGGGCTTCGGAGCTTGGGCACAGGCCCATGTGACTAGTAATACACAACAGTGTTAACTTCATCTGTTTCTGCCTTGGGATTCCTGAGACAGAAAGTGTAAATATTATATTTAATTGGCTACATGATCCCTGATGCCCAAAGCTGTTTGACTGAATAAAATGGAAATATTTGTCTGCAGCTTCGAATTTAAACTGTAGTCAATCATCCTGCTTAGCTCACCTTGTGTGACCTGACTGTCCAGCACGTCATTTCAAGGCAGGAGTTTGCCAGTGTGTTAGGGCTACTTTGGCAAGTTTATGATACACAGTGGTCCTAAGGCACCTCCAGAGCCGGGTCTGTTCATTTCAGACTGAACATTTAAGGCAGAAGCACTGCCACGTTGTATGCAGTCTTGGAACTCTACACAATTTTTACTTTTCTATAACATAACATCCATATAACTGAGGGAGTCCACAGCAGCATGTAGAAGATAAGAGTCATCCACTGGCTTCAATGACTTTCCATTATATATTTTCTCTCTTTTCTTTAATTATAAAAATATGGTTCAATACCTGTCAAAATGGATCCTACTTTTTAGAAAAATCACACAGAAGGTGGAACCTTGAGCTCAATGCCTCCTGGATAACTGTCACTGAGCTACGATGTAGCCAGGTTTTAAATAAAAATTTATCTAGTTTTTTTTTGAGATTATAATATAATTGCATAATTTCTGTTGCTTTACCTCCCTCCAAACTCTCCTATATACCCCTCTTTGGTCTCTTCAAATTTGTGACCACCATTCTTTTCATTAATTGCTACAAATATATGTGGTGATACATTGTGTACCCTAATAAAATTTGCCTGAAGATCAGAGAACAGAACAAGCCATTAGATTAAACATAGAGGCCAGGCAGTGGTGGCACACACCTTTAATCCTAGCACTCAGGAGGCAGAGATCTGTCTGGATCTCTGTGAGTTCAAAGCCACCCTGAACTACATGAGATTGACTCAGTCTAGGAGAGAAAACAGAGTCAGGCAGTGGTGGCACATAACTTTAATCCCAATACTTGGAAGCACACATGTCTTTAATCCCAGGAAGTGATGGCTGGACAGAGAAAGGTATGTAAGGCATGAGGAGACAGGAACTAAAAGGCTTTTCAGCAGAAGCATCCCTTTCAGCTAGAGGCTTTTTTGGCTGAAGCCTTTCAGGTGAGGACTCAGAGAATTTCATTCAGAGGATTCGTGGAATTGGTGAGGTGAGACGTGGCAGTGACTTGTTCCTTTGTCTCTCTGATCTTTCAGCATTTACTCCAATATCTGGCTCTGTTTTTTTTTTTTATTAAAAGAGCATTTAGCAATTTCTGTTGCTATTGTAACACATATTGTGTAGCAAATTGTAACACACACATATATGTATATAATTTGTGTTGCTATTGTAACACATATTGTGTAGCAAATTGTAACACAAACATATATGTATGTGTGTATATATATATATATATATATATATATATATATATATAATTCCTAAATACATAAATGCACCCTGTACACTCTGTGTAATGTTACTTGTTCATATGTTTTCAGGACTGGCCATTTGGTATTGGACACCCAATTGGTGTGTTCTTCCCTGAGGAAGACTATTTCTCCTTCTTTTTAGCATTCCTTAATTGCCTCTGGTTCGTTGTGTAGGGCTGAGGCACTGTGATCTTTCTTTCATTCACTTTAGCATATCTATTTTTCTTGTCCTTGTTTAATTCCTGCTCATGCAGACATGTTGGGGAGACTTTTTGGATGCAGCTCCTGACATTACTAAGAGACACAGTCTCACAGCAAACTCTTTGATCTTCTAAACTTTGATCTTAATAACCTTTCTACCCCTCCTTGGCAATGTTCCCTGAGCCTTAGCTGTGAGAGTTGTGTTATAGGTGTATCCGCTGGGACTGGGTTCTACAATTCTGCATTTCAAATGGTTGTGGTTTTCAGTAATGGTCTCTGTCTGTTGCCAAAAGACTTTAATTTTAATTTAATTTTTATTTTAATTAGGGGCGAGAAGTGCATGTATTTGTGGGTATAAAGATAAATATTTAGAGATTAGTTAAGGATTATGCTGGTTTAGTAAAGTGGCATTGGCAGGTTCTCTTTTAAAATATATGACTCATAGCCAACTTTTAAATACTATCTTTGGGGGTAAATAAATAGTAATCTTTTCTGAAAAAGGGTTCCTACTCTTTATGAAAAATCATTTAATATTCTTAGATAATTCAAAGAACATTATTTATCCTGTGAAAAGAAATCCTATCTTTCACGCTCTAGTTTGTCATGTGTTTATATTCTTTGAAGATGGTCTCTTAACTCACTTGTCATTACGTAATTTTGAAATTGTAGAATAAGCACGATATTTATTCTGTGGACTTTTGGGAACCCACATGTTCTACATAGTGTTCCATTGTTGACTTTTCGTTAAGGATTTGACCTTTTTGCCTATTATGATCTAAGCTAATTTCCTTTCGTGCTTCCTGTGTCAAGCCCAGCTGATCTCCTTGAGCTTCCTTCATCCACGTCCTTCTCCCTCTCTTTCTCCTCCACCTTCTCCTCCTGCTCCTCTTCTTTTTCCTTTTCTTCTGGACTTAAACTACTAACCGCTGTGTCAAGAGTGTATTGAGCACCTGATTTGGAAAAAAGAGGAAATGTATTTATTCTTTTCCTTTCTACCTGTTTTAGTCATGCTTTGACTTAAACTATAATCTTCCCCAAAGCAGAAACCCTCCCAGTCACTGAATGAATATCCATCCCCATCATAGTTATGCTTTCCTGGGTGGGAAGGAGCTGGATCCATGGCTGCTTGTGCAGGGTTGTTAAATTCCTGGCAAAAGCTGAAGTGGCAAACATTATTGATATTTTTGTTTGATAGTTGAACTGTCTTCTTTTAAAATAAGTTACCATGGTGATTTTGGACAGATAACTCCTTAAAATGGCTATTTAGTCATAAGAGTGCTGTTTTCATTTATATTTACTGATTAGTTTAATGCAACTTGTTTTCATATGCCAAAATCTCTTATAATAAAAGCCACTTGAGTAAATCATTAGAATAAAGGACAGATCTTAGCTTAAAGGCAATCTCATTAGCTCTCCCTGAGACTTCTAATGATTATTACTTTTCTAGAAACTTGGTTACATTTGGGCTTTGAGCACACTATTTAGTGATTGTCTATGGACTGTGGTTTTTTTCTTAGTAATTTTTTTATAAATCACCTTCGCAAGGTCAGAACCTATTCTCACAAAAATTTGTGCATAACATTGTGCTGGGTACCCTAAAAATGGTCTGAGTAACTAATAGACGAGTACTAGCTGGTGAAGAAAGCTCCTGCCAGCTCTTCTCCCATTTCACAGTGTGATGACCTTGCAAGTGCAAGCAAACATTTACCTTTCAAACGCTTTCAAATTGTAATTGTGTTCCTTCCTTTTTGGCTTTTTATCCTACTGGTTCCTAACCTTTTATGATAACAGGGCCTCTGGCTGCTTTTATAAACTACACGTGACACTTGTAATTCAATTCTTGTTATCCTTCATGGCAAAGCAGTTATAAATAATCTTTTTTATAGAAGACGTTTGCTTTTAGAAGTCACACACTGTTTTCCTCAATTTTATAGCTTCCAAACCTATCTATAGGCATCTAAAACATTCTTTTCTTTATTAATTTTTTAAAATTCATTTTACATATAAACCACAGTTTCCCCTCCCTCATCTGCTCCAGTTCCCTCCCTCAACCTCCTTTCTAGCTCCCCCTGACCCACCCCCAACCACTTCTCAGAAAAAGTAAGACCTCCCATGGGAGTCAACAAAATGTGTAAATGTACCATATTTTCTTTATCCATTCTTTGGTTGAGGGCATCTAGGTTGTTCCCAGATTCTGGCTATTATGAATAATGCTGCTATGAACACTTAGTTGAGCATGTGTCCCTGTGGTATGATTGAACATCCTTTGGGTATATGCCCAAGAGTGGTATCACTAGGTATTGAAGTAAATTGATTCCCAATTTGCTAAGAAAATGCCATACTAATTTCCAAAATGGCTGTACAACTTTGCACTCCCACCAGCAGTGGAGGAGGGTTCTCCTTACTCCACATCCTTTCCAACATAAGCTGTTGTCAGTGTTTTTAATCTTAGCCATTCTGACAGGTATAAAATGGTATCTCAGAGTCATTTTGATTTGCATTTCCCTGAGGACTAGGGATGTTGAGCAATTCCTTAAATGTCTTTCAGCCATTTGACCCCTTCATGGTAAATGTCTTAGAGACATCAGGGATACAAGGAACACACCTAAACATAATAAAAGCAATATACAGCAAGCTGACAGCCAACATCAAATTAAATGGAGACAAACCCAAAGTGATTCCACTAAAATCAAGAATGAGATAAGGCTGTCCACACTCTCTTTATCTATTAAATACAGTACTCGAAGTTCTAGCTAGAGCAATAATACAACAAAAGGAAATAAGCGGGATACAAATTAGAAAGGAGGAAGTCAAAGTTTTGATGTTTGCAGATGATGTGATAGTATACATAAGTTACCCCCCAAATTCTACCAGGGAACTCCTATAGCTGATAAACACCTTCAGTAATGTGGCAGGATACAAGATTAACTCAAAAAAATCAGTAGCCCTCCTATATACAAATGACAAATGGGCTGAGAAAGAAATCAGAGAAACAGCATTCTTTATAATAGCCACAAACAATATAAAATACCTTGGGGTATCTCTAACCAAACAAGTGAAAGACCTGTATGACAAGAACTTTAAGTCTTTGAAGGAAAAATTTGAAGAAGATATCAGAAAATGGATAGATCTCCCATGCTCATGGATAGGTAGGATTAACATAGTAAAAATGGCAATCTCACTAAAAGCAACCTACAGATTCAATGCAATCCCCATTAAAATACCAACACATTTCTTCACAGATCTCTAAAGAACAATACTCAACTTCATATGGAAAAACAAAAAATCCAGGTTAGCTAAAACATTACTTACTTGCTAGGGTCTGATGGTGAATTATAACCTGCCAGCTTTGTAATTTATCATCACTGGGCATCACTCAACTTGTGGAAATACTACAGTGCTTCACTGGAGGAATTAATTAATTAATTAGCCATGAGTCTTCCAGGGCCTAGAAGTAGAGTAGATAAAACAATGTCCGCTTTGACTGTCAGTGCCTCGTTGATCTTATTTCCTCTGTTCTTATTCATGCCTTATTTTTGAAGCATATACCACTCTCTCCCCACACCATCTACTAATCCAATCCTTCTCTGTCCCTGAAACACTTAGCTTCCAGCTCATTCCTGTCTTTCTCTGTTTTCTATGACTATCATTGTGATAAGCTTAACATTCATGTGGTAATATGTCCAAGACCCTGGCCTCCACTACTTTGGTCATGTATGCCTGGAAGGGACCAATTTTTATTTCTGTTGCTTATACATTTCTCATTACTAGCTTCCCAATCTTGAAGGTCCTTTGATATAAATAAGCTGACCCCTTGTAGCTACTTTTACTCCTTCTGCCTCCCCTTGTCTTTACTGTCTCAAGCCCACCTCAGACCACAGCTCAAGTAGGGGTGTTTTGTAACAATTCTGGTTTATTTGCTTCTTTTACCCCTCCTATTTACTTCTCCGTCATAATTCTAAATAACTTTTTTACTGAGTCATTTTCTGCTCTGTGGTTGTTCTGACAGACTGAATATTTTTAAAAATAGCACCACATAGCTCTGTTGATTCCTTTTAAAGTTCATAATCACAGTAATAGCATTCAACTTCAGCAATGAATTTATTACCTTTGGTAAGTTTAAACTTTCCATTTTTGAAAGACTATCATGATGCCCTTGCCCTGTCAAGGATAAACTCTTGCCATTCTTGTATTAACAGCCCAGTACCCACACCTCACCGGAAGCCACAGCCTGTACCTTTCTATGTTACAGAGGCAGATGTGCCCTCTTTTGAACAGAAGTCACTCTCATTCTAGTCATTTGGATTCACACAATCGCAACTTTTAACATTTCTTTGTAATGATTTTTGTCCCCTCTCCATTCTTTATACTATTTTTCCACCCAGGAAGCATATATATGTTCTTCTACCAACTAGGAATTAAACCCTTTCCTTCTCCCAAGTAGCCCCACACTGCCCACTGCTTGGGGATTGTCTGTGCTCAATATGTAGATCCTGCTCTCCGTTTTCTATCTCTGTTCCGTCCCTCCAATCCAGTTGCACTTTTTGGAAATAAGTTAGGAACGTGCTCTCTTTCTCAATGTTAGATAATGTCAACATCCCTCACATATCACAAAGCTGGCCTTTGTATCTAGGTATTTATTACTTACCTCTCCTATGTCTTCTCATTCTGGGGTTCTGGTTGAATGAGCAGCAGCATAGGACCTGCTAGAAGCCAGAGTATCATATCAGAAGAACTCCAGGAGAATTGATGAACTATGTGGACTCATAGTTTTATCATTTGTGAACTATATTGCATCATCTTCTCCATGAGAAAAATATTGGAACAACATTTGCATACTTCTTTCTAGAGTTTAGCAAGTGTAATTGAACACTTGCTAGCATTGCCATTGCTAGTGGACACCTCGTATGCACCACAGTCAGGGAAGGAAGTCTTACTAAGCCCTTTCACATCTCTCCCTATCATCATCACACCTCTCCTCCCTCTTCTCCATTCCTCTAAATGATACAATCACTCAATCTTTTTGGGACGCTTGATTACTCCTTTTCTTCTGCATCCAATCTAGTCCTGTGGTCTGTACTTCAAATATAAATTACTCTCCATTTTCAATGCCACCATTTTCACCCAGGTCACCGTTACTCACTGCCTTTCCTGTTGTAAATTCTCAGGACTGGACTCCATGCTTCCAGTTTTGTCACTCTGCGTTTTCATCTCACACAGTACAGTCTAGTGATTTTTCAAAATTATAAATTAGATCATGTCGCTTACTTGCTTGAAGCACATTGACAGCTGATGCCTTATTTAGCTAGGTGCTAGAGAACCACGAGATATTCTTTTGGGTAGAATTTATTATTCAGCACAGTTTCAGGTGTACAGTGAAATTCTGCTGTAGGTATAGATAGTACTCTCACATGCTCCTTGTTCACGTACATGCCCAGCCCCCACGCTCACATTCTATGCCACAGTGACAAAAACATTTCAGTCATAAACGACACTGGCACAACATCACCTCAGGGTCCACACTGCACACCAGGATTCCTATTGGTGTGGAGAGTCTGTGGGTCTGGATGCTGGACAAGGACATGTAACTCTGAGTGTGGCGTCATTCACTCAGCAATACACAGCTCTGCCACCTCTTTTTATGGCACTGTTGTCAGCACTGAATAATATTTCACCATCTGTGTGTACCAGAGATCTGTCCTTTCACCTTACTGAAGAATATCTTTGTTGCTAACCAAGTTTGGGCAAATATGAACCATGACTATGACAGAAAACGTAGTGGCTATATCTAGTGTAGAGAATTCAAAAAGCAAAAGGGATACAATCACTCCAACCTCTGTGCTCTTTCATAAAAGCCAATAAAATTCACAGGGGAAGGATACTCTCTCAATATCAAGAAAGTGTCATTTTTTTATGATTAGGGACAGAATATTGGCACTGTGGGAAATGTGTGTAGATCACACAAAGACACACACACACACACACATACACACACACTGTCCTGTCTTCCCAAATACTGCTGTAAACAATTGTTTATGAATGACCAAACCATATTGCCTTGCCACACTTCTGTAATTTCCTATTCTGCAATGCAATAAATACAGTTTGATCGGTTTTTCTGATATTCTTATGTTGAAAGCTTGGTCCCCTGCAAGGTGATGCCAAGAAGTGATGGAGCTTGGCCTGTGGTGATTACGTCATTGAAGGGATTCCTAGATGGTAATGGAAAATGTACTATACATAGGTTTTGTCATCTTAATGCATAAAGATTTGCTCTAATTGCAGCACTGGGTCTTTATTTCCTTCCGATAACTTCAATACATAAAACATAAATAAATGTGTATTAAGTGTGCATGCTTTTCTCATAATGATCTTTTTTAAAATATCAGTTTAATTCTCAGGCCCTGACAAAAATTCACAAGAGATTGCTTTAGCCTGTTTCCTGTTGCTGTAAAGTAACACCAGAGGCTTGGTGGTTGGTAGACTGATTGAGCTCGCAGTTCTAGAAATCCGGGAGTAGGGCATGACTTTTCATGGCTCTGTTGCGGGACCAACCATGTGGCTCTATCACAGCATGGCAGATGACATCATGGCAAGGGCATGGGTGAGGGAGGCACAGCAAGGCAGAAATATCGAGCCTGGGAAGGATCAAGTCCTCCTTCCAGGACAGTTCACTCATGGGAGCTGATCAGGGTCCTACAGGAAGTGCATTAATATCTTTTGTTAGTTTGTATTTTCTTGATGAATATAATGTGGAACATATTTTCATATGCCTTTTTAGCATCCAATATTTTGTTGAGTGACTCATTTTAAATTGGGTTTTCTTCTTGCTGAATATTGAGTTATTGTATTTTGAGTAAGTTTGTTCTAACGTTTGCCCACATTTTCTTCCAATCTAGGTTCACAGATTTTTTTCATCTCAACCATAGTATTAATGATAATAATATGAAAAACACTTTCTTTTAGAATTAGTTGCACCCAATATTTATATGCATTGATCTTGAATTGAAAAATGGAACACATGAATTCATTGTTTTATTAAATTTTTACAGCAGACCATCTTTCAATTTAATTATTAGGTTTTGGCTTTGTTACAGTCTTGCTCAAGGCAAATTTGTCAGAGGTCAAATTAGAACACAGTACACTTGCTCTTTTTGTAAAGATAGGGACAAGTGTCACTGGAGAGATGCTTTTGGAACATTACAGGTGAGAGAAGAGCTCTCTCTCTCTCTCTCTCTCTCTCTCTCTCTCTCTCTCTCTCTCTGCATATGTGTGTGTGTGTGTGTGTGTGTGTGTGTGTGTGTGTGTGTGTGTTTCTGAAACTGGGCAAAACACATGCATGTTTCCTCTTTCCTTGCATTTATGGGTTGCTGCTCAAGAGAATGAGATGTTATGTCTCTCCCATGATCACTTCCATAATCTTGTGAGGAACAGGTTTGTTCAAATACACAGGGCCTTCCAGCACCTTCCTTTCACTCACTGTGCCCTTCCCTTTGAAACACAACTCCAGCCAGCCCTGCCAAGGTCTCTTCACTTGATAATAGTCATGACTTTCACTCCAAATAGAAAAATGAAAGATTTTTCTTCTATTTTTATGTATTTGGCTCATTATTTTCCAGCTATAAGCTTAAATATTGTCTTCTTAGAAAGCCTTCTCCTGCATCCCATCCTCTACACAATGTTCTCCTACATCCACAATATAATCAGTTCATCATTTGGTTTCCTTTAGTTTATGACTTTTTAACATCTGAAATGGTTTGACTCACCTGTGCTTTGTCTACATCTCACACTGAGTCCCACACTGTGCTGTGAGCTTTGTGAGCACAGTGACTCAGTTGTCTTCACATTAATGACTCCCTCCATTGCTTGTAAGTGTCTGTATGGACTAAGGGATCAACTAACAGTCCCAGCGAGTGTCCAATGAATGGGCATACCAAATGACATCAGGGTGAGAGTCCTTAAGGAAGAGGTTCTCTGAAGAAATAATGTTTGTGGATGTGTCTTTTGAGGCAGTTCCATGTCTGGCATAGATGGAGGTTTCTGATGAGACAGAAGTTTTGGATGTAATTAGTCATGATAAATGCATACTTACCACTAATTACAGAGATTGCTTCTCAAGCACAGCTGACTTCCCATTATTTTCTTTTCATCCTTGAACAGGCTGCTTGTTTCTCCTCTTCTCACCCCGCACATTATTTCCTGTTTCTTCCAAAGCTGCTCGCAGAGTGGAAAATAACATCATCTCTTCCTATTTAATTTTTTCTCCAAAGACATACTTGAAAATTCTCATTGTGCAGAGTTCACTTATTAGTTACTCAAAGAAGCCCATAGAGGGTTACTTACACAGGTTAAAAACACAGGAATATGGAAATTAAAAGTGTTCCAAATTAAGAATCCACTGGTCACAATTACCTTGCATATCTTCTTTTAGCAAAGCAGGATTTTTGATTTCAGTGCAGAGGACAGAACCCATGGTCTTTCACATACTAGGCAAATGCTCTTCAACTGTGCAACAACCCAAGCTTGAGACAAGAATTGCATTGTGTGAGTGGGATAGTTGTGTATCATTGATGATCCATTCACTTGGGTATTTCTATCAAAGGGGATTTATTATAGTGAAAGAGAGCTTTGTAAACAATGAGAAAGGCCATTGATCATCAGTGAAGGTACTTGAGATTTCAGATGTGGCCCCCAAAATCCAGATCTCTAACCTCACATGGTCACATTTTCTCAGCTGCAGAGAGACAGTTATCACATTGAGTGAAGCCACTGTTAAACCTCTGGTACTGGCTAAAGCTGCTTGCCCATTCACTTTTGGTCTGCAAGATGAAGGAGTAGGTTTTGCATCTTTTCTTCCAAATCCTATACCCAGTTAGGTCACTGGCAGTGTGAGTCATATCTAGGGTCTGGAAACAAGGAAATCTGGGAAAGATTTGTTCTAAGTGTCTTGTCCCTGAAGCTAAAAGGAGTACATGGATGGGATAAAGAAAAAAATTTGATTGCCAAAACAAAGGGAAAAAATGAGCAAGCAATGTCCAAGATAAACTAAATAAATACCAGATCTTATCTTCAAATGAGTGATAGCAAATGCAAGACAAGCAGATGTCTTGAGATTACTCTCTTCTCTAGGGACTTTTGATTCAAAGATTATTATGCTACTGGAAGTTTGACACAGACACAAATTACCATATCCACTCTCTTTATCTCCCTCTCTCCCCTTCTCTCCTTCCCCTACCTCTCTTTCTCTCCTTCCCCTACCTCTCTTTCTCTCATCCACACAGCAAAAATAATAAGAGCCACTCAGGGGGAAAGGCAAAATGTTAAAGGGCCAAATAGATTTTCCATTGATTCTCGACATTTGAAGATTTAAGGAAGGAGCAAAAATACTATGTCCCACATGGCAAGACTTGAAAATCTAGTTGATGGGACACAGAACAATGGGAACAAATATACTGTATGATGATAAATGTGTTTGTTTTTATAGCTTCTCTTACCAGGAAGAAAATAATGGTGTGTATGCAATAAGGGAATGGAGGATACTGTCTGAGCTTGGAAGATGGGGAACATTTGGAGGCAGATGAGGAAGGGAAGCGTATTTGATGTGTAGAAACTGAGGGGGATATGAGAATGAAAGTGCTGGGTCAAGCACACATCTCTAGGGGGAGTGTCAAGAGCGTCAACATAACTACTTTGTCCCTGAAGTTGTCCTTGCCAACTTATTCTCCACACCAGTTGCCAACTCCTTTTCTTCTGCTGCTTTGACATCACTCTCAAGGATTTGCCAAATATCACGCAAATGTTATGTTAGTGATGGTTTTACCCTTTTCTTTTCCTAGTGAAAAAAGATATCAAAAAGAACTGAGCGCAGAAGGGTAGTTCAGTGGTAGAGTGCAGAAAGCCATGGGTACCACGACTAACATTGAACAACAGCTAAAAAGCAAATGGGAGAAAATGATGAAGTACTATTGTACTGATGACTTCTGTTTGATTTAGAAAAAACAATAGAAAAAAAATCTTCTTGATAAGTAATTGAAGGGGTTGTTTGTTTTAATATTTTTGAAAAATTTACTGACTTTGTTACTGTACTAGTAATGAATGACTCTCAACATGCCTTCATGGAAATTTTTTGGGAATTGGTTCTCACTGTGTGGATTGAGTTGCCCTGGAGCTCACAACATTTCTGACTTCGCTTCCTGATGCTGAGATTGCAGCTATTGCCAAGACCCCCAGCTTGTACCTGTACATTTTGGTGAAATATTTGTGAATTTTGATACTGGAACTGGGGATGGTGGCAGGTACAAAATGTAGATCTGGCTCTGTTACTGCTAGAACAAAAACCTCAGTGTTTTCCAAGTATACTCATGCTGTCTACATTTTAACATGTCATCTCCTGTCTACCTCATCATGGTCCTCATTCTCCTTGAGATCAGAGGAATTTTGTTCTCCTTGGTGACATAGAGCAGGCATGCTCTTAAACATCATGTGGCCTTTGCTAATGCTCTTCTACTTAAAATGTTCTCCCCAAATGTGTTTTAACTTAGTTAATTTTACTCCTTAGAAATTTGCCTCAGACATCAACTAACAGGTGATGGGCATCTTGTTGAAGCTTATCGGGTAAGATTAATGTCCCTGTGCTATCAAATAAACTTGGTTATACTTTTAATGTCAAATTATTCACATTGTATTTAATAAAGAATATAGAAAACATATTCTGAGCTCTTGTAATTTGATAGCAAAAAGCCAAATAACCTTATTGAAACTGGACAATGATACTGAATACAGATGGTTCCAGGTAAGACATTGCAGTGGTGTAGGTATATGAAAAGGTGGCCAATGTCTACTGATCATCAGGGATGATGCAAAGAAACCCAGTGATGAAATATCAACTCATTTTTGGTAGCATGATGTGTTCACAAAATCAAAAGGTCACTGTGAGTAAAAATGTACCAGTAAAGGAACTTGGATGCTATTGTTAGGAATTTCAGTTGATTCTACAACTATAAAAAATAGTATCAAGGTTCACCAAAAATGTTGAATAGAAATGCTGTCTGATCCAGAAATATGTCTCTTAGATACATGTCCAAAGGAAGTGAAATCAAGACCTTGAACAAATGTCTGAAATCTCAAGCTAATGAAGTGTTATTCACAACAACCAAAATGTGGAAGCAACTTAAGTATCTCTTGACGGATGGAGAAAGAAATGAGATATATTTATATGATGAGTTATTATTATTCTAGACAAAGAAAGAAATCTTACCATTTATAACAACACAGAGGAACCTGGATGACCTTGGGATAACTGAAATCAACCAGACAGAGACAAATTCTGCATGATGAACCCAAAGTAGTCAAACTTATCAAGGCAGAGGGGAGGATTCTGGTTCCCAGGGACAGAGGGTAGTAGAGAGAGAGAGGTGTGATCAAGGGTTTGCTTCAGTTACACAAGAGGAGTAAGTAATTATGCAGGAGGTCCACTGTTCAACATGACGCTTATAGATAAGAGCATGTACTTAAAATTTGCTAAGATGAGAGATTCTGTGTTAAGCATTCTTTCTTATCACACACACAAAGAAGGTAGGAAGCAACTTTTGGAGGTGACAGATAGGTTTGCGGCATAGATAATCATGATGATTTCTTGCGGGGGGTATTCTCTTGAAACTGAAATTAATCTAGTTGCTTTTCTTCTTTTCTGAGATAGAGTTTTATATAACCTAGTTTGTCCTTAAACTTGCTAAATGTAGCAGAATATAATCTTGAACTCTCGGTCTTCTGCCTTCACCTCCTCAAGTGCTGAATTCCGGGGGGATCAAGTTGCTTTTCATCACACTTCAGTAAAGCCCTTTAAAATGGCGCTTCACTAATACCGAATTTGCTTATCTTGGAAGGCAGGTGCCATCGCTGTTTATAACAAATAGCAAAAGGCTAGTGAGTGCTCACGAATGATAAGTAACTTTCTCTGTATCACAAAACTGAAAGAGAGAGCGGAGCTTTAAACTAAAATCTGTCTGTGAAACTCTCTACAGCTTGCTGCACAATGTAAGGGGTCCAATGGCTACAAATGGACATTTGAAGTAATCACTTATTCACTGACTTTCCACTGAAGGTTCAGGTAATTTTTGAAAATAAAACTTACATACAATACAAATGGGCCGAGTGTTTTCAATTCTTTGCCTGTTCTTTGGCCTTCCAGACTCATGGGTCCGTTGAGAGCTTGTAGTGCACACAGCCTGTTGTATTAGTGGGTCTGTCATTCAGAATGCATCTGGCAAGTGCTTCTGCCAAAGGGAATTTCAGCACATGGGGGCTGCTGCAGGCTGTTAAGCTACCTATTTGTAAGAGCTTTCTGAAGTCATTTTCTTTTCATCCACATTGCCAGAGGCGGGTAATCCTTTAGTTTCTGTATTGTTTTTCCAGTCTTAGAATGACACTTTCACACAATGACTGCCCCAAATACAGCAATCTCCTGTGATTTTTACTCTGATTGTTTCTTGGTGATATTGTGAGAGAGGCTAGCACATGGGAAGCTGACCTACTAACATATGAGCTAGCTTAGGTGGGGTTTGTTTTAACTAAATTGTCCTATAAGCTTTTAAGAGTTGTTGTATTATCTGTATTTGTTTCCTTTTCTAGTTTAGTGAGCAAAACTGAATTTGTCATTCTTTTAGGAAAAGATTATTTTATTGCATTTAACTTAGTGTGTACATATCTCCCACACATGTGTGTCCAATGGTGCATGTGTGGGGGCCTGAGCAGAACTTGAAGAAGTTGGTTTTTCCTTCCACGATGTGGGTCATGAGGATATAAAACTCTTGATCCACCAGCAGGTGCCTTTACCCATTAACTATCTCTCTGACCCTCATCCCGAAGTCATTCCTGTACGCACTCACTTAGCACCTAGTGCAGGGGCGCCTGATATCTACCAACATTTCCATTTTTTACCTCATTCCTCTATTCCATAATTCTATAACTGATGAAACCACAGCTGCCTTTTTCACTATAAGATGTCTGTGAACACCTGTGGCCTCTTACAGTTCTAGTTTATGCTATGTATTCAAGTAGGCACTTCAAATGATGATTACCGAATGAGTGATTAGGTTACACATCATATTTGTGATTATTGTGAAATTTTTCACGCCGTTGCAAAGGAAAGGACCGCTTTCTCAGAGAACTGCTCCTCAAACTTCCTTGGATGTCTGAGTCACCTGAGGGTCTTGTTAAAGCGCTAGCTTTAGGAGAGCTAGGGCAGGGCAGGAACTCAGTGTGCTAATGAGCCCCTGGACTGTGTTCCCTGTGCCCACTGCTGTTGCCCATGCTGAAGCAACCAGTCGCTGAAACATGTCACACAGCTATTAATAGCTTAACTGGCCTTCCATCAGCAATTCATTAGCTGTCTCCAGACAACACATTTTTGTATCTACTCAGCGTGAGGCATACAGCAATGGAAACTCCTATGAGAAACAGCTCAATTGTAAGTTATTGCCTTCAGTTTAGAGGGCCTGTCCTTGTGACTCCTGATTTAGGGCTCATCGCTGATATCCCCGTTTATTTTCTTTGTGCCACCCTCTTAATACAAATGGTACATCTCTCCTGTCAGCAGGCACTCAAGTCTGGCTTTTTACATTATTGTCAGCTGCTTTGAAGGACTTTCCAAAATAAAACTTGTAAGTGTCTGACATGGCTCATGCTTTAGGTCAGATGAGTCTTAAAATATCTCACGGGGTGTCAAAAATGTCCCCAGATATTTTAGAGGAATATCAGTGTGATTAAATAGGGTCCATAGACATCTGTAAGGTTTCTCTCCAGTATGTATTCTTTGATGAACTTTTAGTGCTGAGCCTACTGTAAAGAACTTTCCACACACATTACACTTGTAAGGTTTCTCTCCAGTATGTATTCCTTTATGAATTTGAAGTGTTAAACTTTGAGTAAATGACTTGTCATATATATTACAATTGTAAGGTTTATCTCCACTATGGATTCTCTGATGAACTTGAAAATTTGAGGCCTTGTTAAATGACTTGCCACATTCTTTACATGTGTATAATTTCTCTCCAGTATGGATCCTCTGTTGAATATGAAGTGTTGAACTCTGAGTGAAAGACTTGCTACATGCTTCACATATGAAAGGTTTTTCTCCAGTATTGGTTCTCTGAGAAAGATGAAGAGAAAACCCATGAGGAAAGGATGTGCCATACTCTGTACATTTGAAAGCATTCTCTTCAGTTGTGAATTTTACAATGAGCTCTATATTGTGATTCATATAAAAGGAACATGTCATGCTCTGGAAAAAAAAAATAGGGTCCATAGAGGTAAGGACCCCTATTTAGGGAGGTTCCTTCTCCTTGGGATGGGCGCACCCAATCTGCAGCTAGTTTCATGGCTTACTGTGAGTAATTGGGAGAAAATGCACAGGAAGGAACTAGCTTGGCCATAGCAAAGGAGATCATAACGGAAGTAATGGAATACTTGAATCATGGGTGGTAGTATTTCTTTTACCATAAAGTGCACCTAGCACGACACAGTTTGGACATTTATAGATCACAATTAGGCAAAAGAATGTCTTTTATGGTGAACCAATTGGAAATCTGAGTTCTATTGCTAGCCCAATCCCTAATTCAACCTATTCATTAACCACCTATAATTTTAATTTTTTGTCAAAACACTTTTATGTGTATAAGTGTTTTGCCTGCATGTATGTCTATATACCACATGCATACTGTGCCTAAAGAGGCCAATAGAGGGAACCAGAGTTACAGAGCTCTGTGAGCCAATTTGTGGGCACTGGGAATCAAATCCGTGTTCTCTGGAAGAGTCACCAGTGTTCTTAACCACTGAACCATTTATAATTTATTTTTAATAGAAGAACAAAAGTTCCCATCATGAAATTCCACTGAGGCTTTTTCTTAGCTTTGAAAAAATATTCAAATATTTTCTAACTTCTGTCAATCCTCTTTTCGCAGCTACGTACGGTTTAGGCACCTTTAGTCTTTTCTAGTTTTGATTTATACTTCACTTCCATGATCTTTGCCTTCCTTAACTTACCCACCTTGTATTTAATATGAGATTACAGTTTTTCTACTTTGTAGTTATTAAAAAACATTTCATCATTGAATAGACATTCCTTTTTATTCTTAATATAAAATTCATGAGATTGGATAATAAGTGTGTGTGTGTGTGTGTGTGTGTGTGTGTGTGTGTGTGTGTGTGTGTGTGTGTGTGTGTTGTGGCGCAGCAGATGGACCCCAGGGTTTCATGTATGCTAGGCAAACACTGTGGCACTGAGTCACACCCCAGTACTTCCTTGTGTGCTTAAAGAGCTCAGGTGCATTGTTTTGCATTCCCAGGCACAAGCAAGTTCCTGCACAGTGAATGTGGAGGACAAAGGTAGTTTTCTTAGACTTGTTGTTCAAGGGCTTTCTCTAGTGGCAGAACACAATATGGAAAATATGGCCTGTCTCTGTACACATGCCCTCAATCTGAGAACCCATAATTAGACTTGTTTGATTTGGACTCTTTCCAGCAGACATCTGCCCGCTTCGAATTTCCGTGGTTGGGAAGGAAACTGTCTTGGCATGTCTGAGGCACTCTAAGTCTTATGCTGCCCCTCAACACCTGCTCCTTCTGCATACCCTTGGTGAGTCTGCGCAGTCTTGGCTGGCCTTACTCCAGTACACTTACTAAGTACTTCACTCAGCAGAGTAGAGTCCTGTAAGTACTTGGTGGAAATATAAAGTGAGGCTTGGGAAGCTTTTAAAACCTCTGTAGTTCCCTGTCTCAATCCCACTACTTTTTGGAGGTTATGAATCTATACGAGTTTGGAATTTCTTGTTCGTATTCTAGATACTGTGCCAGACTTTTGTTTTTAAAGATGTTATTATTTAGTTATTTATGTGTGTGTGCCTGTGTACCTATGTGCCTCTGTGTGTGTGTGTGTGTGTGTGTGTGTGTGTGTGTGTGTGCGCGTGCATGCGCGCACACTCACCCAGATGCCAGTGGAAGCCAGAAGAGGGAGATAAACCCCATGGAGCTGACGTTACAGCTATTAGAACCTTCTGATGTGGGTGCTGTGAATTGAACTGCTCTGGAAGAACAGTAAGTACTCTTAACTGCTCAGTCATTTCTCCAACCCCCTCTTGTACTTGCCAAAGTACACAGTTACGTAGTATATATGGGATGCTTAGAAATCGAATTTAATTTCTGTCAGATTCCAACTCCTGTTGTTAGAGACAACAGAGGAAATGTGATTATACTGCTTAGATTTTATGAAATAACGTCAAGAAAAATGTTGTATCATAGAAGCAAAACTTTGAAGGTGGATGGGAATAAAAACTTTAAAAACTAAGGAACATGCATTATCTAGGGGTGAACCTATTATAATTATTATTGTATTAGTCTGCCAAATTAACATCAAACTGTCCTCTGAATTTGTGTATTTATACTCTTAGATTAATGTCACTCTCCCTCCTCATGAAAGAACCTTCTTTGTCTGGTGGGTGGCAGTGAAGACAGAGACTCCCAGCTTGTCAAAAGGTACAGAGTAAGTACTTGTGGAGTGCTCAGCCATAAATGGGACACAAATATCACATCCCCTACCTCCAATTCTCAGGAAACATCTCAAAAGGAGATGGAGAGGGAAGACTGAAACAGCTGGAAAAGACTGTGTGAAGCAGTCTTCTGGATATGACAGAAGCATTGCATTCAAGACCCCATGTCAGATGTGGTTGCCTATATAAGACCTGCACAAGATGAAGCCAGTCAACATTTCAGTGTGAATTAGGGGAGGGGCTTCACTCTTAGCAGAAGAGCAAATGACAGTTGATGGCTGCTGGGTGTGTGTGTGTGTGTGTGTGTGTGTGTGTGTGTGTGTGTGTGTGTGGTGTGTGTTTTCTTTCTGGATATGTCACCTGCCACATTGACCGTGCTCCAGTGGATGGCCTAATAACCATGTATAGACGGGCATCACTAATTGGACCTAATGAGTTATTCTAAAAAAGAGGACATGAAATTGGGATGGGGACATGGGATATCCAGAAGGACAATGATAGGGGACAGTAAGGGTGAAAATGCTCAAAATATATTGTTATGCATATATGGAATTCTCAAAGAATACTAGTAGAAAGGGGCACAGAGTTTATTTTTATTTTGAAATCATGGCTAAAGCAGGCCCTGGGCATAAGTTAGATTTTGGTTCAATACACCAAGAACAGGTGGCACAGGCATGGAGGAGTTCCTTATTTGAAGGTGGCCTTCTGTGCTGGTATAGAGTGTAAAGCTATGCGTCTTTTTCCTCATCTACACAGGGCTTAACAGCAAGCACCCACACTGGGAGGGCTGTGTTTAAGTCAATGCTAAAGGGACCTCCACTAAAACTGTAGCATAGAACCCTGTATTAGAATTGATCATCCCAGAGGTTTTAAATGGAAGATGCCTGGCAGAGGCCCCAGCAAACCCGAAATTTATCAGAAAACAAGCCAGTCACAGATCACATAACAGATCTGCAACAGTGCTCTGCCGAGGCCTGGTCTTCTGCTGAGGAGAGATAAGATTGATTGCTACAACACTTCACAACCTTTCTCAGGAGTCACAATACAAAGAGGAGTGTTTGGGGGACTGGTGTACATGTGCAGGTGGGGGAATTTCACTGAGAAGGGAAATCAGTGAGAAGACTCTAGGGCTGAGGAAGTGGCAGATGGCACACGGAGTAAACAAGGCCTCTTGTCGGTTGTCACAGCCCCTGTGATTAGCTCCATGTCTTGCTAGCCGTAATTAGAAAAGAAAAAAAACGAAAGGGGCCTTTTCTCCTTTCTGGGGAGAGGTTCTTACTCCTAAAATACAAACAGTAACAAGCAGGTTGTAGTTATTGATTAACATTGCAAGTGTTTTACCTTCTTTTATGTGAGAATCTTCACGTATATAACTTGATCACACACTCACTTAAAAAAAAAAAAACCCACCAAGAGCCAAAACCCAAAACAAAAATTGACTCAATCAATCTAAATTGAGCAGATTGCTATAGGTGTATGTATAGCAGAATGTATAAATTTTGATTGATTGGTTATAAAATTTCTTGAGAAGTAAAGGAGACCATGGGAATATACTTTTAAAATATTACTTTTTTATAAAAAAAGAAAGAAACTCTAAATATTGCAGAATATAGTAGATTAAAGTTGTAAGAGGAACCAGTCAGGATTTGTGTGTAGCTAGAGGACTTTGCCCCTCTGGAGGAAGAATAATCTATGCACCCTAAAATTGCAATTTCACGAAGCAAGGTGATCATAAAGTTACCTGAATTAAATCAATATTTTAATTTTCAAATACATTATAAATGTCTAGGAGATATATGTTTAGGGAAATTATTTTAAAGACATATTTGTAAGGCAGTCCCAAAGAAATATATCAGAGTTGTCACATAAATTGTTAGATGGAAAATTGATGATTGAAACTAGTTCAGACACCTCCTTTCCATTAAATATAGTTGGAAACATCAATTCTTGCAGCGCATTTACTTACGTTATTTAGGAAAACTACTGAGAAGCACATCACAGAGCAGATAACAACATGAGCTGAAATCTCTGGTGGACGGTGGGTCAAATTACAGCTCAGCCATTGCATAGCTTGGTGACATTGTGCATGCTCTTAAGCTGCACAAACAGCCTCTGTGTTCCCTGGAAAATTGGGCACAGAGACCATTCCAGCCTCATGAAGAGAAACTGGGCAAACTTATATGATGTATTTAATATAAAACTTGGTCATTCTTGTCTTAAATATATTATTTAATAGTGTTACGGACAGTCTACTTGCATCATAACTTTTTGTATCTTCTAAAACCGAAGCTATACACTTAGGATACAAATTGTGTACTTCTTCTGTTTTTGCGATTATAATGATATCATTTCCCCCTTTCCTTTCCTCCCTCCAAACCCTTCTCCTTCTGTATATACTTCATTGTTTGCTTTCAAATTCATGGCCTCCTTGTTTGATTGATTGTTGTTACAAACATATGTTCATGAATACATGAACACACTCTGTTCTATCTGTAAAATGTTACTTAGATGTATGTTTCTAGGGATGGATCTTTGGTTTGGGGGTATTAGATGACCAATAGGTGTTCTCTTCCTAGGGAAGACTATATCTCCACCTCTCAGTACTCTTTAGTTCTTTGTGTAGGATTGAGGCCTTGTGGTTCTTTTCTCCCTTCCACTTGGGTATGTCTGTTATTGTTTTACATGTTCAGCTCATCATATGTAGTCAGTTGTGTTGGTGAGACTTCACAGGAGTAACTTTTGACTTTTCTAGGAGACACAAACTCACAGCAACCTCCCTGATACTCTGAGTTCTCACCATTTTTCCTTTTTTAAAAATTTCAAGTAGTTCTTTTTCCATACAATATATTCTGATTATGGTTTTTCCTACCTCAAATTCTTCATACTACTCCCCACTTCCCCATCAATACAAATCCATACCATTTCTTTTTTTCCTAATTAGAAGACAAATACACATCTAAAAATAATAAAATAAAATAAAAACACCAGAATAGTACAAAATAAACAAACATAAAAGTAAAGTAAAGGCCTAAGAAACACATACAGATGCTGAGACACACACATTCACACACCCAGAAAACTCATAAAAACAAAACTGGAAACCATAATATATAAGCAAAATATATGTAAGGTTAAAAAAATGCATGGACAAAGCATTATGAGAGGAAAAAATACCTCCCCAAAATATCATTGAGTTTGTTTTATGTTGGCTGTCAACTTCTGGGCGTGGGGATGTCCTTAAGTGTGATTTATATATCCAATGAGAGTCTACTGGAGAACACTAATTTTTACTTTGCAAGTGGTCATAAACTGCAGATAGCCTTTTGGTTATGAATGGGGGCTTGTGTCTACTTTCTTTCTCAGTAATGGGACCTCATCTGGCTTAGACCTGTGCAGGCCCTGGTGCATGCTGCCACAGTAGCTATGAGTTCATACAGGCATCAGTCATGTGTCTAGAAGGATTTGTTTCCTTGGTTTCTTCAATGTCCACTGGCTCTGACAATCATTGTTTCCTTTTCTGCAAAGTTCCCTTTGGTCTGAGGGTAGGGATTTGATAGAAACATCCCATTTAGGCCTGAGTGTTCCAAGGTCTCTTACTCTTTGTACATTGTCCATTTGTTTCTCTGTATTTGTCCCCATCTACTGCATAAGGAAGCTTCTCTGATGATGGCTGAGCAAGAAACTAATCTATGAGTATAGCAGAATGTCTTTAGGACTCATTTTATTGATACATCCCTTAACCAAATAATACTATTTGATTTCCCCCTATGTCCATGGCCTATCTAGCCTCAGGTTATGAGCCACCTAGATGGTTCCATCTCATGGAGGCGGGTCTTAATTCTAATCAAATAGTAATTGGTTGCTCCCACAACATTTGCATCACCATTGCACCAGTGTAACTTGCAGGCAGGTCACCACTGAAGATCTCAGAGTCTGTAGCCTTGTTGGTTTTTACCTTTTATCATCTGGTAGTATGAGGGTACCTTTCAGTAACATAAACACTAGTTAGTAGTGGGGAAGGTTCTAGGTAGGTAGCAGTTTGACTGTTGTATACTATTATTTTAAGATATGTTATATTTGTTTATGTTGTAGAACATTCATTTAATGGTGCAAAGATGTGTTGTGTTATTTTATGTTGCATTTGTTTAACTCTGTGTTGCCGTGTTAGTTTGTCTGTCTGAAATACCTGACTGGTCTAATAAAGAGCTGAATGGCTAATAGCTGGCCAGAGAAATGATAGGAGGAGCTGGTAGGCAGAGAGAATAAAAGAAGAAGAAAGGAATGAGAAAAAGAAGGAGAGGAGGACATCAGGGGCCATTCACCCAGCTACATAACAAGCCACAGGTAAGAAGTAAAGAGAGGTATACAGAATAAAGAAAGATAAAATCCCAGAGGCAAAAGGTAGATGGGATAATTTAAGTTAAGAAAAGTTGGCTAGGAATAAGCCAAGCTAAGGCTTAGCATTCATAAGAAAGAATAAGCCTCCGTGTGTTTATTTAGGAGCTGGGTGGCAGCCCCCTCTAAAGAGCCAAGAGTAAAACAACCAACAACATTCGACTTCTCAGTGAGTTATATAGGTGTTGTCTCTAGCAATAGGACTTTATCACCAGTTTGTGGAGAACAACCAATAGCCTTGGAAATAGCCAGGGTTGTTTGGGGATTTCTATAATGTCTCTTTGGCCAACAACTCAGATAGGTGTAACCCCTTCCCTGCACTAGAGGTTTAATTTGTTTGCAAGAGATGTCTAGTCGGGACTTTGTCTCGCCATGTATTTGGTGATATCATTTAGCTTTCATTCATAAATGTATACATTTTAAGACATTTTCAATGTTTAAGGTTTCCATACAACCAACAAATGATCCTTAGTTTTAGTTGTCCCTCCCTGTATTCACTTACGCACCACCTCTTTCCTTCTCTTCTACGTTTCATTCTCTCATTCCTTTCTTCCTGATCACCAGACCATCCATCCATCCATAACCATCTATTTTATTTTCCCTTTCTAGGAAGTTTTTCCCTTCCCCTAGTCCCTCACTCCATAAATAACCTTTGTAGTTATACTGATTGTAGCCTGCTTATGGAAGACTTGACCACTAAGACCCACATATAAGCAAAAAACATGCCATATTTGTCCAGGTTGCATCTGTGGTCTTTTAGAGCTTGTAGAACATTCGTCCAGTTCCTTCTGGGTTTTAGAGTCTCTATTGAGAAGTTGGATGTTATTCTAATGGATCTTCCTTTATATTTTACTTCATCTTTTTCTCTTGTAACTTTTAATATTCTCTCTTCATTCTCTACATTTAGTGTCTGGATTATTATGTGTCATGGAGAATATCTTTTCTGGTCTAGCTTAGTTGGTGTTCTGGGTGCTTCTTGTACCTTTATAGGTATCTCCTACTGTAGGTTAGGAAAATTTTCTTCTATAATTTTGTTGAAATTCTTTTTTGTGTCTTTGACATGGATTTCTTTTCCTTTCTCTATACCTATTATTTATTGATTTAGTTTTTTCATAATTGCCCAGATTTCCTGGATGTTTTGTGCCTGGCTTTATTTTTAGATTTAACATTTTCTTTGACTGAGGTACCATTTCTTCTGTCTTGTCTTCAATGCCTGAGTTCTTTCTTCCATATCTTGTTCCCTGTTGATGACACCCCTGTGTCTTGACTTTCTAAATTTTTCATTTCCAGACTTCCTTCAGTTTTTGTTTTCTTTATTGACTCTATTTCTACTTTCAAGTCTTTAGCTATTTTCTTTATTTCATCCAACTGTTTTTGTTGCCGTGGATTTCATTAATGGATTCATTGATATCCCCTTTAAGGTCCTTGCACTTATTCACAATAGCTATTTTGAAGTCCTTGCCTTATGATTTAGCTATATTGCATTTCTCAGGGAC
Source organism: Peromyscus californicus insignis (assembly GCF_007827085.1). Classification (NCBI taxonomy): domain Eukaryota; kingdom Metazoa; phylum Chordata; class Mammalia; order Rodentia; family Cricetidae; genus Peromyscus; species Peromyscus californicus. Next base: position 58,283,976 of record NW_026294617.1, on the reverse strand, counting down.
TATTATATAACTACATGACTCAGTGGGGTTACTGGGTTCTGTTGGAGACATATTGTCCTGGTTATTATTGATTGTGTTTTTACATTGGCGTCTAGGCATGTACGTTTGGGATAATATAATCCTAGGTGTTTACATCTTATCTTGTCTTTGTTCCCTTCCTTGGTTTCTGTTGCCCTCTCTTGATCTTAGCAAGGTGTGGTGGCTGTGGGTTGCCTGGTAAAAAGTGCTTCTGAGTTCCTGCCAGGTGTGGCCACTGGAAGTCTTGGGTAAAATGTGTTTCTAAGTTTGGGGGCTGACATAAAGGAATGGGGATGAGCTAGAAGGGGTGCTGAAAGCAATCACAGAAGGGAGGAAAGCTGGGTCTGCTATAATGATTTTAGGAGTCTCCAGGTATGGAGTCAGAGAGGGAGGACAGACCGCTGCAGGTTGTCTGCTACAGGGCTAGGGATGAGACTAGGGAAATGGAAATGGAGGACAGGAAGGAAAGTGAAAAGCACCTGCCTGATTCCCAGGCTGGTTTGGCCAGTGGGTTTCTAGGTAGAGAGTGCCTCCAGGTTGGGGTATAAAATCTTTCTGCTCCCTCTTCCATTATGGTTCTTGAGCCTTAGCTATGGGAGTTGTTTTGTACATGTATCCATTGAGACTAGGCTCCAAAACTCTGCATTTGGATTGGTTGTGGTTTTTCTGTAGTAGTTTCCACATGTTGGAAAGAAACATTGATGAAAGGTGAGAACTACAGTTATCTGTGGGTATTAGGACAAATATTTAGAGTATGTTTATGGATTATGCTGGTTGAGTAGTATGGAGGTTGCAGGTTTTCCTCCAACATCCACAACTTCACTCTCCCCAGGTGTTTGTCTGGGTTTCCAGGACCAAACATGTTTTCCCTCTTGTTTAGCCAGCCTTAAGTCCAATTGGAGAGCTTTTGGTCACTGTAAAGGTATGTGTGCCAGTATTGTACTGTGAGAGATATTGTGCCATGCTGGTTGTTATTGCGTTTCATAGGTGTTATAGCTGGACAGGACTGTTGGTTGCATCCCTCTTTTGGAAGCTTGCATGACACCTTCTGGCACTATGGAAATGAGTCCTCATGGACTCATGTTAGTTACAGCACAGGGACCTCTGGACATGCTGTCTTCAGCAATAGGGACTTCTACCACTGGTGGCAAACAAGGGCAATACCAATAGTATATAATGTTTTGGAGGTCTCTTGTACCATATTGACCAACAACTCAGAAGAAGGCTTTTCATGTGGTGTTGGGGTTTTTTAGGTGGTCTTTGGCTCTTAGAGGTAGCATTGTTAGCACAGATAAGAAAATTTCATTTAAACTGTGTCTTCTAGAAATGTCAGATAAAATATACCTGTGAAGTCTCACTAACATGGCTGCCAACAAGACCTGAACAATGATATCAATAGCCATGTTAACATTGAAGGAGGAACGCTCTCAAGACCTCAACCCTAAACAAAGAACTACAGGAAACTAGGGTATAGGTTATAGTGAGAGCTGGGAAAATAGTCTTCCCCAGGGAGAAGTCCACCCTCACCCCTACTGTTGGATATCAAATACCAGTTGGTCAGTCCTGAAATTATATCGATATATAATATAATATAGTTATATATCTGTATAATTAATTAAATATATATATGTAATATTATATGGGCTGAGCAGGTTGTATTTATATATTGAGAGATATATGTATGTAACAACAATTAAAAGAGGCCATGAATTTCAGAGAAAGCAAGAGATTACACATGGGAAGGTAAATAAGTAGAAGGAGAAAAATGATGAAATTTTGTTATGATTTTGAAAAATAATTTTGAAAAATAAAAATAAAACCCTCAGTTTCTTAGGCATAGCAGCAGATGCATTTATTTTTATTGGTATGCTTTAATGCTAACTTATTATAAACTTTTTGGTTTTAAATTAATTTTAATTAACATGTAAAATCATAAAAATGTACATAGTATTAGGGCTTTTTACTAAAGCCACTGACAGAGGGAGGGTTTGTTTTGATATAGACAGTCTCAGTGGGAAGGTGTGGCAGTCAGAGTGTCTCCAGCTGTGGTGGCAGGACTGTGAGTTGACTCTAATCAGGAAGTAAAGAGATGAGCACTGTACCCTGCTGGTTTCCTGCTTTTATTCTTTTCTATTCAGTCTGGCAGTTCAGTACACAGGAGGGTATCCTCCACATTCAGGGTGGGTTTTCCTTCCTCAGTTAAACTTCTCTGGAAACATACTCACAAATATGCCCAGAGGTGTGTTGTCTCCTGAGTGACTCCAGATACAGTCAAGTTGACAGTGAAAATTAACCATCACATGCACCATGTGGTATTTTCATTTGTGTGTATCTAATGACACGGTCAACTCAGCATAAACATATTTATGCCCCCAAACTTTACATTTCATGGCATTTACGAATAAGTTCTGTTTATCTGAAAATCTTATATGCTGTTTTCCAAGCTGTGTATCCCCATGTCAACTGTTATAAGTGGAATAGTTAGGTAAGGCACAGTGAGATATCAGTGAGGGTTATATTATGAAATGGGTATTGGGGGAGGAGAAAAGTCTCGAATGAAATTTGTAGTTGAACCAAGAAAATAGAATTTCATAGAATCATAAAATAGTAGGATTATTACTGCTAAAATTAAATCATCTAAGTGGCATTAGGTCACACATTTTGATGGATTAGGACAAAGTCCAATAATTAGTGGGTAGGTAATAATCATCTGTCTTGTATAAAGTGCTGTAATGGCACTGGAGGCCTATGAATAAACACGATGAAAAATTATGACTGGAGAATAACAGTAACTAGCCATGGTTATAGACAGCTAAGTTGGGGTAAATGTTGAATCCTGAGAGGAAAATGAGGGAACTAAAGGTCAAGGGTGGCTTGCTAAGGGAGAAGTGTCTCATATAATTGAAAAGAAGGAGAGAAAAGAGAGGAGGGTGCCCATAGTACCCTATGGATTTAGATGGGAGACTTCCTTCTCCTTAAAGGTATTTTTTTTTTTCTTGATAAATATGTAGGTTAAATTATTTGGAAGAAAGAAATGTACTAAAACTGTCAGCCTAGTATATAGAAGTCAGTATTCAAACTCTGTGCCAGGAAAAAGCTCCAAGCTGCACACACAAAGGTCCTAAGTGAGCTATTGACTCATGATTATTGTTCCTAGAGCCTGGTAACCCAAGTCATCTGCTTCTTTCAGACAATACTATGTACAGAGGCACCCAGAATTATAGCTGCAGCGACCTTCAGAGTCTAAGGTATGATGGGTGAGTGAGAATAAAGACTACATTGGATATATTATTTTCAAAATGCCTTAAACAAACACCATATGCTTTTTCCTGAGCTGTGGAATCTATATTTTAAAAAAATGTAAATCTATGATATGGAAATTGAAGCGAGGTTATTTGAAAAGGGGAGGGGCATAAGTGTGAGTGGGAAGAAGAAGCCAGGGAAATAAGGGTCACATGAGCAGAGTGCATAGTGTTAAAGCATGAAAATATACTAATAATCACCCACTATTTTGTACAAGAAACACTGATCTCAAAGAAGAATGAGGCTTTAAGTTGTAGAACAGAGGAAGGACATCAAACTGGTTTAAAACCTTTACCTTCTTCCATATAAAATCATTTTAGGTGGCTCTTTGTGAAAGAGTGTATCAATGCAAATGCTCACATGAGACTAAATTCTACTGAAGTTGAGAAAAAGCTAAATTAACAGTGTTTACAGTGGATTTACTCTATGGTGTGTTCAAACACAAGGCTTCTGCCAAGTGTTTTTGGTGCCATATGGGTAACTATTAATTACCTCCTTGTAAATGTGTCCACTGTCCCCGTGGGTTTCCTGAAGTTTGCTGTTGGAGCATTACTTTAGCTACAAATTCTGATGCCCTTAATTTTAAATATGGACCTTTTAGAGATCCAATAAATAGTACCCTCTCAAGCTTGTAGCCATTTAAGAGATAGAAATGTGGATTGGGTAAATAGAGATCAATTTATCAACACTCATGAAAATACTGAAAGATATGGTTTATTATAGAAACCCAATGGGACTTATTAATGTTTTTTCCTTAAATGAGGCAAGCTTACCCTCCCTGTGCATACAGTTCTGTCCTGTTCCAGATCCGTCCTTAGAGAAGATGAGCCATGTATATGGACAATGACAAAGGAAACAGAACAGACCCCAGAAAGGGGTGAACAGGAAGGTGCTAAGTTGACTGGTTGCTTCTTTAATATTTGTTCATCCTAAGTCACTGTGCCTCCAGAGGAAGGACTTAGCAAGGCCAAGACTATTATTCATGGAACGTTTCCTACTGGATGTAAAAATGTGTCCCCATCTTTATCTGTTCCAATCTGGAGTCCAAGAGAATCACAGGAAACAAACAAAACCCCAGTGACTTGGAGAATGCTCACCATTCTGTTAAAATCTGTAAGACAAGCATACAATAATGTCTAGTACTTACAATGTAGTATTTTGCGTTAACTTTAATTACTATAAAATATTTAACAACTCCACAAAGATTCATTTTAAACAAAAGCGATTATCTTATTTTCAGCAAAAAAAAAAATGCTTTTTATTTTTTATGGAAACATATTGCAAATCACTGTAAAGCAGCCAAGAGATTAAAAATGTCACTCAACACCATAGATTAGTCTATGGCCAGCAGCTTTCTGAGAAAGCCCCTTTGCAATTTGCCTTATTGACCAATATCCTATTAAAAGTGATTTTTCATGAATCCAGAGGTGCTATTGTTTTTTTCATATTATATGATTCTTTACGTGGTTTGGATAGAGTATTTACCTGACAAACTAGTGTTTGAAATCAACTCAAGTTCTTCTACCTAGCTAATGTTAATAGGAATCTATTCTAAATTAGGAGGTATGAAATTACAATGTATTTGTACATTGCTAGATTATTTAAATGTCTATATGGGTAGGTATAAATGATCCTCAGTACACACCTTTGTGAGGAAATGGTAATTATGATAACTACTAGAGTAAATTAGTTTGTGCTTACCATTGAATACACTTGATTCTGATGTGTGTTTGCTGTTGAAGGCATACATCCAGCAGCTTGTTCTACTTGAAGCTGGAATAATGCCTTGTGCTGACTTCTTACTTTACAGCAGTGATGCATGAACAGTCTGGAAAGCCCTAAGCTGTGTTTCATACTCAGTTTTGCAGGAATTTATGGTACACTTTCTCCAGCTAGTTACCTAACTTCTCTTTGTTTGCTTCTTCATCAGCAAAAAGGAATAGTATTCTATTAAAGGTGATAGCTAATAAATGTGTTGTTTGTACACACGTATTGGTTATATGTGATGTTGTTACAAAAAACCCCACTTAATTAAGCACACAGCTATTAGCCATTATTCCATTTCTGTCTTGCTGATTTCCAGAGGGGTAGGTATCCCCCAAATCATCCCCTCTTATTTATTTTATTTGTTTATTTTCTGTGACCATCTTGGATGCTGAATTGGAACAGATGCAGAGGAGGTGCTTTGGGCTGTCGTGGTCCATTTGTCTGGCCTTTCCTTCATTTCCAGTGACTTCTCACCTTCTCTAAAAGTAATTAATCTTCTCCTATGACTTCTGAAATGTTGTAAGAACAATCCTTTCTTTGATGCTTTATTTTCTATGTGAGTTTATTATTTTTCTTGCTTCAATGTTAGGATTTGACACTGTTTATCTTTCTAATTATTCCCATTTAAGTGTGTAACTTATCACAAATATTAACACCTGACACTTTAATGGTAGCAGGATATCGTAAATGAAAAATACTTAGACTATGCTCCTGTGGGAATTCTGCCTCATTGTTTTCCAGAATGTTAGCAGAGGTCTCCTCTTCAGAGATCTAGTGATGACACTCTCTAGAGAGTTAGATAAGTTCTTTTCTTGGAGACATAGTGATAGTGCACCCATGTGGCTTTTATTGCATGTGTATCATCTCCATCAATGCCTGCATTTTCCTATGTCCTAGTACTTCCATATTAGTTTTCTATTTTATTTTATTATACTTACAATGTTTCCAGGAATTCCACCATTCTTTCTCTTCAATTGGGATCTTCAGAATGGATATTTTAGTTTTTTTTAATATAAGATATTCTGGACTAATAAATTCCAAAATTAAGTTTGTGATATTTAGGTTACCTAGACTATTTGTGGGTCAAATAGACCAACATACCACACTCAAGAGCATATAGGAGCAAACATTCATTTGGGTTCAATCATGACTGCTTGACAATATCATGCTTTCACACCCTCACTTTCTTCTACCTAGAATTCTTCTTTTCAATTCTTCATGTAAGATATAACCCTTGCCCATGGCGGTGGTGGTTCATGCCTTCAGTCCCAGCACTTAGCAGGCAGAGGCAGGCAATCTCCAAGTTGGAGGTCAGCCTGGTCTACACAGTGAACTCTAGGCCAGCCGAGTTGCATAGTGAGACCCTGTCTCATAAAACAAATAATAAAACAAACTAACTAAAAAAAGATATGCCCCCTTTCTCTAAGAGCATGCCTGTAACTTTGTAACTTCCCTCCATATCTTTGTGAGCATCGCTCAGGCACACAGCAGCCAGAACATTTAACCCTGGGGACATCATGCATTTGTGCTACAGCAATGACTACATTTATGTTTCTCTGCCTTATGAGTGATGACACTCTCTGCCTTATGAGTGATCTTCTTAAACCAAGTAATATTTTTGTCACTTCATTTCTGGAGATAGTAAAATGATCCTAAGTAAATATTATTGACTGAAGCAATGGACTAGTGAATAAATGAAGATCATAAATGTTGAACAAGTGTCCCCTAAACCAGAGGTACTAATCAAAGGATGAAACAGTTTTCCTGGAGTAATAGCTGTTCTGTGGTACTATTTACAAATTCATTAAGTGTTATTTATTAAATTGTTACTAGATTATACAATTAGATTTACTTTATTAGGCAAGGGGGCAGCAAGTTGAAAGGAAAAGAAATGTTCACTGTAAATAGTTATTTTCAATAATGCATTTAGATCATCATGAGTGTAAAAGCATAACTATCTATTCTAAGCATAAGACCTCCCAATAAGTATTCATATGTCACCTTTATGTGCCTGAGACTAACAATGGCTTATGTAAAACAGTTGAAAACTTTCTGCTTTCAATTATCCTGCACAAAGGATTGATAGTCATAACACAGACCTGTAACAATGAAATACATTTAGAGTTTAAAAAGCGTATTTTCAGAGGCACAGTTATCAACAAAGCGATTCTAGCTACAGGCGTAATATAATCTTAATATTCACAGCCTTATAATAATATAGTCAATGTAATTTCGTGTTTTAATAGGATACTGTGACATAGTAATGTATGTCAATATGGCTCCCAAACTTAAACCTGTAGTGACTTCCACTCTCATTATGTGATGTAGGGTTATGAACAGGATGTCAGTTAAATCTGTCTTTTTATTAACGAAATTTGCAATTCAACAGCTGTATCTTAAAAGTTAAATGTTTTAGCACTTATATTTCTCACAGCTTTTTCAAAATTCATAATTTCATTTTAAAGATTTAAAATAAAGTTGATTTGATGATTTCATCTAAATCTTTTTTGTGTTGATGATGAACATTTGCATACCCAGCATACATAGGCATTCATGTTACATGTTTTCTGGAAACATGCAAATATATTGCACAGGAAAGATTGTCTAACAATTATAGTAATTTTTAAATAGAATATGAGCCAAATTCTTATAATAAGGAAAATGTATAATTTGATCCTTTCAAGTCTGGATTTAACAGTGGCCTTCATTGCTACCCAGGATCTGAGTAAGTCAGTTGATTCATACTCAGTGCCATTACTTACAAAGCAGTAAGTAACCCTTGTTCCCACCTCACTGTAATGTCTGAGCTAGTGAGGGCATGTGTCTTCTTCCTCACAGGATTGACAGAGCCTTGCATAGTTCCTGGAATGTAGAACATACAAATAAGGTATCTGCTGAGTGGATAAAGAGTGAAGAAATGTGTAGACGAAGAGCAGAGTTAGGAGGGAAAACACTGATGAGTTATCATTTTGCACTTATTTCAGCAGGATGAGTGTGGCTGTAATCATTACTTGTCCGATAACTGTCTTTTGTATTAGTAACATTACATTTCAAGCATTTGCTGTGTTGAAATACACCTTCTGTAATTGCTCAGTGGCAATGGGAATTCCATTACCTGTCTCATCACTCCTTGGTGACCCACTCTCCTAAGCTAGTGTGTTATTCCACACCAGGAATCACTATCTTGTTCTGTTAGTTATACGATGCTTTCTGTTGTGTGTTTGTTGACTTGGGTATGATGAACCATCCTCACCCTGTAGGGTCTGTCTCTGGCAATCAGGGTATATAATAATTTTGCTGTGTTGTTGGATTTGTTTCGTTAGGACTTTGTAAAGAATTTTTATACCCATGTTGACTAGAGGTGTTAGCTTGTGGTTTTCTTTCTCTGTATCCCCACTCAGCTTCAGTGTCAGGATAATTCTTGCCTTATAGGATAAATATGGAATAGTTTCTTCCATGTGAGTATTTTGGGTAATTTGAGAAGAATTAGTTTTGGTTCTTTAGAACTTTGGGAGGCCTGAGGAGATGGCTCAGTTAATAAAATGCCTGCCATGAAAGTGTGAGGACCTGAGGTTGGATCCATAGCACCCCCTTAAGCTGGGTGTGGCCGTGCATTTCTGTAATGACAGGGATAGGGGTGTGGGGCAGAGACAAGCAGATTCCTGAACTCATGGGCCATTCAACCTCACTGAATGGATGAACTCCAGGTTTAGTAAAAGAGCCCTAGGGGGAAAAAAAAAGGCCAAAAGCAACTGAAGAAGATACCAGATGTCTACCCTAGCTGCCATATATGTGTACATGCACATGTGCACACACCCATCTATGAGTACATGCAAAACACACATACAAGGACACCACATACACACAAACAACAAAAACAAACAAAAAACAACGAAACAAAACCCAAACTTTGGCAAACTTCAGCAGCAAGGAATCCAATGAGGGGCTCTTTCATCAAGGTGGATGGATTTGTTATTCATTATTGGAACCTTACAATTTCCCTTACAGTTGTAATTTACATAGTCACTCACTTTTGTTGTTTCTGTGGTGTCTTTCACTTTTAAGTTCCTCTTTTATTTCTCATGCTGATTTATTTGTGTTTGTCTCTCCATCTACGTAAAGGCTGGTTTTGTTTGTTTGTTTCTTGTTCAGTCACCAGCAGCTTTTATTTTTTTGGTCTTCATGGTTTTTCAGTCGCCATTTCTTTTGCTCTTCTGTAAACTTTGTTATCTCTTTCCTTGAACAATGTTGTGTTTGATTGTCACTCTAGCTCTTTGTATAACAGCACTAAGTGGTTTAGAGAAATCTTTCTGGTTTCTAACGCTGACGCTTTTTGCTATAAATTTTTCTCCTAGTACTGATTTTTTTCTCCTGTAACTCAGATTTTACATGTTGCATTTCTATTCTTATGAAATTTTAAATTTCTTCTTTTTTTTCACCACCCAGTGATTATGGACGAACTTATTATCTAATTTCTATGTATTTGTACGAATTCTGTAGTTTCTATAGCTGCACTCTAATTTTACTCTATAGTAGGAGAAAAAGGAAACATGCTATGACTTCATATCTCAAACACTTTTTGAGATGTGTTTTGTGTGATGAGAAGAATATGCATGTTCCAGCTGAGGGATGAGTGCTTTGTAAATGCCTGTTGATCCATCTGATCTACACTTGAACTCCAATGTTCCTCTGTGGATTTTTCATCTAGATGATCTGTCCATCAGTGAAAATGAGATGAACTAACCAGCTGCTGTTGTTTCGAGTCTCACCATTTAGATCTAATAATGTCTGTTTTACATAAACACTCCAGCATTTGGTACGCTGTTTTCACAATGGCTGTATCCTATTGCTGAGTTAATGACTGCTATTACATAATGAGTTCCTTTTTATAATACAGTTTTAGCTTTACTTAAAACCTAATTTATCATGTACACGGCTATTTTTGCTTGCTTTGGTTTTCATTTATTTAGATTGTATTTTTCATATGCTCACTTTTAATTTACTGGTACAGATAATAGAATAGTAATGTTTTTCTTATCTCTTTTAATTGTGAAGTTTAATGTGATTACATCCATGATCAGTATTAATAAGGAAGGCTTCAGCCTGCCATATTGCAATTTTGCTGGTTGCTTTGTTTATTGGTTTTCTTTCTCTCACTTTTGTCTTCATGCTTTAGTGGTTTTCTGTGTTGATAAGGTTTGATGCTCTTCTATTTCTGTTTTGTTTATCTCCTTGCTAGTAAAGACTGTCTTTGAGTCTTTTCCTGACACTGTCTTCTACCTTTCACACACAGGAAACTCACCGAGCACTTGCTTTAAGGCCCGTCGAATGGTGGGGAATTCTTCATACTGCTTCTGTCTTGTCCTTTATGTTTTAAGGATGGCTTTGCTAGACTTTGCTAGAGTTTTGATTGGCTCTGATCCCCTTCATACTTTGGCTGTGTCATTTCCTTCTTTCTTGGTCTTTAAAGTTCCCCCACACAATTGGCCCTTAGTGTAATGATGACTCCCAGATCCACAGACCTCTCTGGTTTTTAGTGTTTTTTCTTTGTCATAAACTCCTGGCAGCTTGAATAAAAGATGACCAGGTCCTTTTGGTTGACTCTAGTTGGAGCTGTCTTCAGCTGCTGGACTTGAATGTCTGTGTCTTTTCCAAGGTTTGGAGAATTTTTGGCTATCTTGTTGTTGTCGTTGCATCAATTTTTCATGCCCTTTCCCCTCTGTTCTCTTGGAACATGTACAATGTGAATATTTGCTTGCATAACGGTCTTTGGTGAGAGTTGTGAACTTTTCTCACTGTTTCTCTCTCCCTTCCAGCCCAGTTGCATTCATTCCAGTGGCCTCTCTCCAAGCGTAGAAACCCCTTCTGTTGCTTGAGTTTGTTTGGTGAGGAACTCAATTCTGTTTCCATTTTTCCTATTTGATCTTCATCTCCAGAATTTTTCGTTTTTTAATCGTGTTGTTTTCTCTAACTTTGTTGAACGTTTTGTCTAGATTCTCTTGTATTTCACCGAGTTTCCTTACTGTCATGATCGTGACTTGCTTTTCAGGCATTCTGCTGATCTTTTCTTCTGGAGGTCTGTTGCTAGACAATGTATTCCTTTGAGGTGTCTTCTTGCATCCTTTCCATGCTTGCCTCCTGCATACCGATTTGGGAGTTTGAAAAGTTCAGGTGCCTCTACCCATTGTGTAGCGTGTCTTTCACAGTATAAGACCTTCTCCTGGAGATGTGTGCTGGGGTATCAGTGTCAAGTTATCTTGGCTTTGGTTCCATGTGGCCGCAACAGCATAATCTCCAGGGAAGTCCTTCGGGCTCAAACCAGTATCTTCACTAGCTGTGTGTTTTCTAGTGGTCTGAACTGCAGTGTCTGTGGGATTGGTTACAAGCTGGGATGCAGGTCTCTTAGGTCAGATATTCTAGAAATTCTGTGTATGACATGCATGGCCATGGTTGAAGGGAATCTGTCCATTTATGAGTCACATAGAAGTACAGTCATGTACACTTCAGGTGATGTACTTGTAGTATGGCCTGAGGTAGGGCCTGGTCAGTCTCTGAAGGCTTCATGGGGACTGGGACACACAGATAGGCCTGGGCAAGTAGGCTGTGCTGGTACTTTTAGGGGCCTCAGTGGGTTCACATTTCTCAGGTTGAGCTGGCCTGAAGAAAGAATAGAAGTCCCATTTTCATACTTTCTGAGAACTTGTCAGGAAGAGCCCCTCCTTGCATGCTGCTTGCATGTTTCCGAGAGCTGCAGTAGGTAAGTACTCTGTCCAGCTGTGCTGTTGGGCCATCAGTTAGTGAGTATAACTACCTCAGGGTTCCCTAGCATGATATTCAGAGTGGGTTTCATAGATGCCTCATAGAGTTCCAAGAGGTTGGGGAGCTGCCTTCTTGATCTGGCCAAGCCACAGTGTATTGGATGCTTTTCTGTTCAGAGGAGCTACGGTGAATGGTTCTTAACATGGTAATGTGTACCAAAACCTGGGACAGCAAGGGTACCACATGCTGAACACTCTTTCTGGGGTAAGTGCAGGAATGAATTTCTTTATAGCTCCTCAAATTGGCTCAGGACATGTGAGGGCTGTAGGCTTCTGCAACAATTCTTTCATGGTCTATGGTTGGGACTGAAAGGGCTTCCTTGTTATCCTTTCTCTACCAGGATGCCTTTCTTGATCCAGGGTGGGTCTTACTAGGAGACAGAATGGTGTATGCTGTGAATGATAAGGCCACCCTGGGTCTTCATCCCCCTGTCAGGCCAGCCTGCTTTCCCTGCTCTCTATCACACTTTTCTGAGGAAGAGCAGACACTTTATTTTTGTTTTTGTTATTTCTTTTCTTTTGAAGGAAATGTACCAGGTACTTCTTCTTACTCTTTTTTTTCAGATACCTTTGAAGATAAAAAAAAAAAAAGCACGTTGTAATTTTTAGTCTTTTTGTTTACAATTAGTACTTTGCAGTTTTATTTTGCATTTTTTCCTGACCAGAAACCATAAATATATTTGTATCGTTTTTCAACTGGAAATAATAAAACTTATGCTTTGAGTATTTTCAAGTAACTGGTATTCATTATTTATTGTTGTATTGAGAGAGGGTCTCACTGTGCAGCTCAAGCTGGTCAGGAACTTGTGATCCTTCTGCCTCAACCTCTCAGCATGTGCCAGCAAGCCTGGATTAAATTCAATTTTCTTTGTGCTTATTTCGTCTTTGTGTATACGTGTGTGTGTGTGTGTGTGTGTGTGTGTGTGTGTGTGTGTGTGTGCAGGGCATGGAGCCCAGGGTTTTAGGAATGCCAGGTAAGCACTCTGCTGTTGAGCTCCATTCCCTAGCTACAAACCTTGCTGAGTGCTTATTCACTTGATGACTGGATATGAGATTTGATTTCATCCCAATGGCTCGCTACTTAAAAGGTAAAGCTCAAAATCAATGCCTATTTTATAGGCTGCTTATATCACTATTATAGGAATCTCAAGAGATATTCAAATTTGTAATTTGATATAGATCTCATCTCAGAAAGAAAATTTCGTGTTGCTAATTCAGTATCTTCTTTAATAGACACTGATTAGGTCATATGACCCAGGGACTTTACCAGATGCTGGTCATATGATGATAAATGTAACTCAATTTCCACTCTCAAAGAACTTGCAAGGAGATAAAACATCCATGGACTACAATTGTTGGGCCTGGGCAGGTATGTGCTCAGGCTGGGTGGGCATTCTGGGAACATTGTGGATCCATTCCAATCTTCATTGCTTGAGGAGCTAACATTCCTAGATGGATGGCTATGGTGAGGCTGGAATAGGGAGTGAAGAACTGTGTAGGCAACAGAAGCTCTATAAAGCTGAAAGTCTGAAGTTTTCTGTTATGCGCAAAAAACTGGCAAAAACATTCAAAGTAGAAAATGGTGAGAGAGCTTTTGGTGAACAAAGCTAAGAAGACCACACTTTGTATTCTAAGGATGTGAATACTGAAAGCAGAAAACAAAACGAAACCCCAAACGAACAAACCAACCCCACTAGCCTCAGAAACAACAAAACCCAAACCACCAGCCAACAGAAAACTTCAAAGAGAGCTGTAGGAAAAGTTTATCCTGAACTGAAAGTCGGACAGCTGCAGGAATCACTGTAGGCATGGAGACCAGACCATTGCAGTGGTGCAAGTGGGACATCCTGAAGGACAGAATAAAGCAGCCAGCATAGCAAACAAGGAAAGGGATAGGACTGGAGTCAGTCAGGTGATGGAGCCCATGGGATTATGGGATAGTTGCAAGTGGGAGCTTGGGAGCAGCTGTATATCCCAGAAAATTCAAAGGTATCTAGCTTGAGCAGTTGAGTGAGTTCCAGCATCAACTGCTCATCCACTGAGGTAGATAAGCTCTTATGTGATTGAAGCAAAGCTGCTGCTTAACAAGGGAACTGTAGACTGAGTGCATATCTGTCTTGAGATGGATATTGTAATACATTATGAGAGATGGCATGTTCAGAATTCCACTTGGAAAGAGTCTTTGCAGAATACCACAAGTAACAACGAATTCCCATGGTTACTTTGCAATGCTATGATTTAAGATGCATATCAGTATCAATGACTTGTTGTCTTATCCCCATCGACTGCCTCCTTTCAAGCTTCTGTGTTTGAGTTTGTCATCTAGATATAATTTGACTCATCTTGAGTTCTGGGAATTTTCATGTCTGAATAAGCAACTGATCTGATTCAGAATTGCCCGAAGCAACCTGGAATCGCTTCTGTGTTTTCTTTTCTATCAAAGCACTCAATAGGCCACAAGAAATGGCTTTGATGTTTCCTTGACAAGCTGAGAAAAATTAACACATTGGAGTTCACGTAAACTGATTCTTACACAGAATTACCCCCATTCACACTCAATGAAAAGGGACAACCGCTGTCACTGAGTATGTGCAGCTAAGATGGCTTGAGTAATAAACTTGAGGGAAAGGAATGCTGAACAACAACCTGTAAAGGACTGTGACCCATCATCTTAACACCACGTCAGCTATTTGGAGAAAAATCCACATTGGCTAAAATTAGGGAAGTCACTCTGAAGGAACAAAACTTACAGGATGCTCTTCTGTTGGAAGCAATGATTTCTCTTCTGTGCTCTGCTTTAGAGCAGATAGGAAAGTAGTATTCCTAAGACCTAGAGAAGGGGTTAGCAGAAATGGGTCGGTAGATGGGTAATATTTATCTATTTAACTATTCATTATGTCAATTAATTGGTGAAGGATGAGTGGGGAAACATTTTTAAAGCTCCTATTTCATATGCATATGTATCAACGTGGCATTCAGATTATTCTGTTCTCTTTGTTTGGGTTTTTGCTTTTTTTGTGGTTAAATTGGGAATATTTTAATATTTTGCCCCTACAGCAATCTGGAGAGAGGGCCCTGCACCTCTCCTGGGCAAACAGTAGAGCTGGCCCTGGTGTTGTGAGGGCTGGAGAGCAGAACTGGCCCTGCTCCTTGCTGCAGCCTTCACTGAGTGAGCTAGCCAAGGCAGTGCTGGAGAGCTCTCCCAGGTAGTGACAATGAGGGAAAGCTGGCAGGCTGACCAATCCAGCTACCATCCAGGTCCAGAACCAGGGCTATAAGTTGGCTCACCCCAGAATCCACAGAATCTATGAACGGTTGGAGCATGTGAAGCGGGCAAACCTACAGATCCAAAACAGCAGGATCTCCATGACACATGATAACAACAGGATATGCAAGAGAGATGAGCCCTAGTGAGAGCCATTATGGTGGTGGTAGCATAGCAGAAACCAGAGCCCTCCAGCCAGATCCAGGACAATGACTCTTGAACAACAAGTACTTGCAAGTAAAGATGAATAGACTAAAGGGTAAACGGTGTGACTCAGTGGACCACACTACAGCTTCCATGACAAGATTCTTCTCTTTTTGTTTGTTTTCTTTTTAATTTGGTTTTGTTTTGTGGGAGGGGGGGAGTGTTGGCAAGGACAGAGGGTGACTGAGAGGGGACAGGGAGACCTGAGTGAAAGTTGTGAAATCCACAAAGAATCAATAAAAGTTAAAAAAATAAATTGTGGAGGGCTCCCAAATAGCTTGACCACACAGCAGCCATGACAGGCTTAGGGGCCTAGACACAGCTTCTGTGACAGGCTTACTGGCAGGCAACACTCAGATCCAGGAAAAGCCTTAAGTTGATACCACCCAGGGATCCACCCAGGTGTGAGGAAGTACGTGACATCCCAAACATTCCAACCATTAGATACGGTGGCCAGATGTTCTTGATTCTAGCACACACCTATTTTTTGTTTTACAGATACCCCTAGACAATTGCCAGCCAATCTGGGTCCTGTACCCTGGAAATCCCCTCACTCCAACCTCTGCTATGATAAAAACTCTGCCCCACCTGAGCTCAGGGCTCTTTGCTCTCACTTCTGTGTCAAACAGACAGAGGGACCAAGCTCCAGAGCTTGAAACAAAGGCTCTTTGCTTTTACATGCGGGATTCTGTCTCCATGGTGGTCTTTTGGGGGTTCCCACGATCTGGGCCTAACAAAATAATTAAAAGTACTTGTGTTAGCAAGTTTGGGAAGTGTGGATGGAATGGGTTGACTGTTTTTCTTATTACAGACATAAACCATAAAAGCTTAGTATGTTACTACATAGCATAATTTACTTGGCACCAAAGTAGTAGATTTCATATTTTTAAAATATTCAATTTATATAGCTTTTGAGGGAGGATAACCAATGACATTTCTTAATTTTATGGAATAAAAATTATTCCAGTGTTAAGTTTTAAGTTGTGCAGTTGAAAAGTAATTTAAAGACAATATTTGAATATATAGAACCTTACTAGTTTATTAAAAAACTAAGTGGATTTAAGGGTCTCCCTCTAATGTCATTACATGTAATATTTAAAGGACCGTATGTTGAAAAGAAACTATGTTTGTGTATTAGAGAGTAGAAAAGATTAAGAAATCTGAATAATTAAAATTTTTTCTCTATTTTGTAAAACACATAATCCTCTAGTAAAACCTACCGAAGAAGCATTCCCTCACACTTTCTAATCATTACACAAATATTTGAAACAAATGAGATGTTAAGTATCATGTAATTAAAGGGACTGGGGTCATTGAAATCTAAATCACAGCATAAGGTATGTTTATTTTTGTGGTGGTTTGAATGAGAAATGTTGCCTGTGTCCTCAGGCATTTGATTGCTAGTTGGTGGTCCTGTCCTGGGAAGGTCAGGTAGTGCATCCTTGCTGGAGGAAGTACAGCTTTGATGGACAAAGACTGGGGGCAGGCTCTGAGAGTTTGTAGCCTCATCCCACTTCCTGTCCCTTCTCTGCTTTGTCTTTGTGGTTATAGTGGGGAATGTGATGGCTCAGCTGCCCAGTACTGCTACCATGCCATCCTACCATGATGGAATCTTACCCCTCTCAGAGCACCAGCCAAAGTCAACTCCTTTCTGGCTATGGTGTTTTACCATAGCAACAGAAAAGTATAAATACAGATATATTGACTGTAGAACAAGAGTAAAAGGAGTACTTCTGAAACAGCTGAGGGAGAGTCTGGAGTCCATTTAGTCCTCCAGCTTTAAGGATCTGTGTGTTGGTCTTCTGTATTCTTTTAAAGTCCACAGTGTTTTAAAAGAACATTTTCTTCTTTACAACAAACTCTTGAATTTTTCTCACCTTCGCTTTTTTGGTCCGACTCTCCATCCCCAGCTGGAACATATCCAGGAGCCAAGCACACATCCATATGTTAAGAGTCTATTAATATAATCTTGTTAATATCTCACCAAAGTATCATGATTTTATTTCTTTTGTTAGTGGGATTTTAAAGTCATTTGATAGAGTGTGAACTAAAATGTAAGTCTTAAATATTTCTGTGGCTTGGATATACCATCTGGTGACTGAGAACCTCTCGTTTTAAAACTTGTACTCTTCATGTAATTTATGTCAGGCAGATAGCTACTAAAACACAAACTGGGACACAAGCTCTTGTTTCTTTTGACCCATGACTCTCTTGACTTTCCTCTTACATTAAAATATGTGTTTAGAAATCTGATAGTGCACTTTATATTTATATGAGGTAAGCTAGTTTTCATATGTTTTCATAGTGAACTGTCTTCTACTCCTTCAGCAAGGAAGTACAGTTCCTTATGTATACAAGTGCACTAAAGTGACTTTTAGCAGAGTTTCTAGGCTGATGGAAAAATCACAGAATTTCTAGGAGGGGATGAAGAAAGGTATTGTTTTCTTTCTCTGCTTGAGAAGTGACAGAATAAAAGAATCCTTGAAAAAAAATGTGTCTGGTGGTTCTCTCCTGATTCCATTCTCAAGCAAGAAAACAGTCTGATGCTGCAAAGAGCAGGCAGCCTTTGTGACTTTGACTGGCAAACCGTGCCAGCCAGGCCAGCTTTTTGTTCATTTCTAACATGTTGAGCATCTTGAAGTGTCTAAGAATAGTATGATCAAGAGGAGTGGTGTGATTTAAGATGGAATAGAATTCTAATTATCAAGTTTGAAGTGGGTCTTTGGGTAGCTTAGTAAATATTCCCAACATCGAAGAAATTTTTTAGCAATCAAAAAGTTCCAAGTTGGCATGGCTGTGAAAACGGCACTATTCGGCTCTATATCCTGCCTTGGGGTTTCTGAGCAGTGTCCATGTTGTCTCTCATTTCAAGTTTTCACTGACACATTTTAGGCTGGCCATATTTTCTTACATATCCACAGAGATATGTAACAGATTGATAGACTTCACACATCTTTGTTCATTTCCATGTTGTTAGTGTGTTATTTCTCCATCCTCAAATCGAAAAATACTAGAGACATTTCATTTTATAACATTTATCTCTTAAGAAGCACAAGTAGGTAGATATGTATGAGTTCAAGGTCAGTCTGGTCTGCATAGCAAATTTTATGCCCACAAGGTTACATACTGAGACCCTGTCTCAAAATGCAAATGCTGTCCATGTAATCTCACTGGATATAGCTTCAATGTCCTACAAAAAGAATGTGATCAATATATACTTGTGTCCTAATGACAAACAGTATATGTGGGAAGGGTAATGAGTCTTAATAAAAAGTTAGGATGTTAAACATATTCAGATTGCATGCATTTTTTAAAATAATGAACTGACAGTTACAAAATCACATTAAAAATAGCTCCACTTTTATTTTCTAATTTTAGTTTTATTTCAAACACCCACTTAAGTGTAGTCAGGAACACCTTATCTGAGTCAATTCTAGTGCCCCATGTCCAGGAAAGACATGCTGGGCTAAGGACTAGTGTGGATTCTTAGAATTGGGAGCATGAGTGCAGATGTTTCCTGGCCACACTCGGATACAACAAAGTACTGGCTTCCTCACAGAACCTTCAACCTTAACTCCTGAAAATCATGCTGAAACGTCTCCCAGGTCTGTCATCTGTTCCATTAACATTGTGATGACATCCTTGCATTTTCTGAGCCTGACAGGGAGTCACAGGACTCATTTTGTGAATTTCATGTCTTGTTAGTGACATTTGGTCCAGACAATATAGAACAGTGGTCTAGCCATGCATCTTGTAAGGAGTCACCTAGGTAGACAAGCTCTCTTTTTTCATGCTTAGGTCTCATATAATGGCTACCAGTCTGGGTGTCTTGCTGGGGACAGGCTTCAGAATCCCTTCTCCAGGGCTCTTATTCATCTGTGCCATTGCTAATTACTCAATTTAACTTTTCTCCCCTGAGATCTCTCAAGTGTAGAAATCTAGAAAACCTTTAAAAATATTTGCATCCCCTAAGTGTTTCACCTTGTTTCTTTATGCCTTTAGCTAATTTGTTTCAAACACAAAACTCAGTAGGATACCACCACTCCCCCTTTTCCAGCCTTCTGTTTCCTCTCACCCTTCCTTTAAGGAAATAAGCAGAACAGAGGGGAAACTTTGATGGGAAAGTGTGATGACAAGGGGAGGATGGAAAGAGCAGGTTGCTCAGGTGAGTGTTTCAGAATTGTTTTATAGTTGCATGAAATGTAACAAGGCTTAGTAAAATAAGCATCTGGCATACTATATCACAGAAAGAAAATACCTAAGTTTCAGTTTGGGAAGATGGGTGATTGAATACATTATCCATAGAAAAATAGATCATGTGCTTTTATAATCATGATGCCAGAATAATGACACATACTTTTATGTGATGAGCATTTTTCTTTTAAGGGAAATCTATAATTCTTTTAAATATAATTGTAGAGATTATGTATGTGGAATGTGTTGTTATTCTCATTTGATGACCCTGTTTTATTTTAAGTGAATGAGGATGAATGTCTTGAAAAGACCATGTACTGGAAATTAAGAAGTTCACAGGCAGAAGGTGCACAGGATCATGGAGTCTCCTGCACAGATTTTCAGTCTTCAGAAGGCTGGGGAAGGGCAGAGCAGATTTACTGAGCTTTTGACCTCTCTTTGAACAGTGGTCTCTTTAGCTACAAAGCATTTCAGGGGCTCTGGAAATGAATCCCCAAGACAGAATCTTTAGAAGAGAAGTTTGCTTCTGCCCTAGGGCCAACCTTATGTGAATAGGTCCTGAAGGCATTGTAAAGAAAAATGGAGATCCATTTCTGAGTCCTGACAGGATGAAATGAATAAACAGATCTCTTAATGAAGGCTGAGGAGT
Organism: Peromyscus californicus insignis; assembly: GCF_007827085.1. Classification (NCBI taxonomy): domain Eukaryota; kingdom Metazoa; phylum Chordata; class Mammalia; order Rodentia; family Cricetidae; genus Peromyscus; species Peromyscus californicus. Next base: position 58,263,758 of record NW_026294617.1, on the reverse strand, counting down.
TGGTGACTGAGGGACCCTCACTGAAAATTCATGCTGCTATTCTGCCCATGTCACTTTGGAAAATGTCTTGTAAAAACACGTGGGAGCTCAAACACAGTGGATTTTGTTGTGTTTTAAAAGACAAATCACTAATTTGATTAATTGCAAAAATGGCATGCCTATCAGCATTGATTGGCTCTTCTCTTTTGTGACTGGCATGGGGAAGCAGATGACATGGGTGACTTTTGCTCTTCTTTGCTTGATTGAACTCATTCTTAAGTTTGTGATGGCATTATGTTTGTAATTAGATTTAAAAAAATCCTAGTGCTAAGGGAATCCAGCAGAGAACAGAAGAGGAAGGGCCTTGCATGCCACATCAGTGGCTTTCAGCATTGTAGGAATGGTCAATGGAGGTGCACAGGCAGATGAGTGACAGGACTCTCCGTAAGCTGTTCATGATAAGATACTCAGTGTAGAAGAATGCCTTTGAAAATGGAATGAAGGCTGGCCTTCTTTCTCCAAGGAAGTCAAGAAGCATCTCAAATGTACTCTTCTGGGTTTTGTAGTAAGTGTTCTCTCTGCATGCTTGGCAGAATAAGCAAGTTGAGTCACTTCACCAACAACAAAGAAGCAGTGATGCTTTTTCACTTCCTTAGCTGTATCAAGAGACATCAGATGTCTCTTGTACCAAATGTTTCAAAGTACATCATGATGTCCCTTGATGAAGCATTGATGGCCACTTGTGAGGACACTCCAGCCATCCAAATCAAAATCTGTGGGGTCTTGAAGTAAGACACAGGACTAAATAATGACATATAAAATCTAAGCTAACTATACTTGTTAGGAGTTAATATAGTGGAGAACAGCCTAGAGTCACTCTGAGTTTAGTGTTTTTGTGGGGAATGGTGAATATGATGACCATCTAAATTCAGACTTGTACATTATAAACAAATATGTGTGTTTCTGTACGGAGTAGGGATTTCAATTCTTGTGGAACACACAGCTACCTCTTACAGAGGCAGATAGAATGATGCCCAGAGAATAGACCTGGAGACCAAGATAATGTTTTGTGCTTGTCATTCATAAATCTCTAAGTGATGGTTGTAAAAAGCATTCTGTATAAGATTGTTCAAGCAATGATAGGAGAAAGATGAAACATGGGGGTGAGAACTTTTAAAGCTGAGGTCCTCTGTTGGGTATAGAAATCTTATCAAGGAACATACAAAGCATTTTTTTCTATGATCAAGCTCCAGGAATGTGGCTAAGCACCTAAGGGATTCTATGTTTGGGGTTAGCACCCTGAAGAAGATTCATGAGTAGGGTGAATAGTTTAAACCTAAGAGGAGGATCCTTAAAGGAGGGACAGAGAATTGTTTGTCTCATAAGTCAGGAGAGGAGAGGCTTTATATAACCTGGTGTGGTAGTGTGTGCCTACAATTCCTGTTAATGAAGAGGCTGAGGCAGGAGTTCAAGGCCAGCCTAGGACATACAGAAATCCAGATCCTGTGTCTGGAGGGCAAAGTTCAGGGATTATTTAATATTGAAATTTTAGAGTGTTGAATTCCAGAGATAAACTTGCTTGGCTATTTCTACTGGATAGTGGTTCCAGTGGGAGCCTGGGCTGTCCTTCAGTCTTCTGTACTCAGTCACAGCCCTCATTCACCCTCTGCAATCTGTTTCTGTAATTCTTTTGATGCAATTAAAACTTCAGGGCTTTCTTTGACTGAGGAATGCTGCCATTATTCTCAACTTTTTGATACTGAGTCCTAATGAGACGTTAAGAAAATTATTATTAGCAAAAAATACATTGGGTATTAATTAGAATCCACTCCCCAAAAGTCAAAGCAAAACTCCCAAAGAAAAAAGAAGACTCGCCATTTCCATCCTCACACTTCCCATTTCATCTCTGAAATGCAGAGCTAGGATGTGTTAGGCACATGGGAGCACAGTGCACACTTCAGATATCCCCATGTTCTTATATGAAATGTGCTCCTTGAATTCAAGAGATTTCTTCAGCCTCCTGATGTTTGCTTTGGCTCCCAGTGTGCGGGTGCTGTGTCACTATGTGAACTTATTCTCCAGTCTGTCTCCTCCCTGCCTCTCAACACACTGCAGCCTTGTGGATACTGCTTCTGGGGATTGGCACTCTGAAGTGTCAGCAAGCAAACAGTAAATGCTCTTCATAAATCTCTAAGTTGAGCCCGAGGCAAACTCATACAGTACACGAAAAGATGAATTTTATTTTAAATCGGAACAGGGATCTGAAGATAGAACTTGGGATTTGGGGATGATTAAAGGGAGGATTTGGTGAAGAGGTTTCACCTCTCTGAAAAATGTAAGGCAAACAGTCTCGTGGCTGACCTGAAGCTCTCTGCTGCATTTGCCAAAATAAAGTGACAGATCTGATCATGTACTGCTTTTAGGGGCAACTTGACTGAACTGTCCAATTCAGCACTCAGGCAAGTCAACTCAGAGTTTAGTAATGAGGTTGTTATTTATTTTTTTAATGACGAGTTTTAAGTTGTTTTTGTACACTATTGTTGAATAATTTTAATAAATGTTGCTTTTTTTCTTAAATTCTAGGATTGACAAGGATTCTGGAATTTATAATATTATTCCTGCCATTTACTTTATAACATGGACAAATAATTTGGTATAGAACATTGAAAATGGCCAACCAGTTTACTACAGATGCTTAAAGTATTAAAGGGTGAATTTAGGAAATAAATGACATGAAGGAGCAACATAATCTGCTTTAGGAGATGCCAGGAAGTCTTGGTTGACAGAGGGCTGCCTCACGTCAGGCTCTCTCCTGATCTTGCCTCCTCCTCCAAGCTTCTCTAAAGGATCATCAGGGCAAGCATTAATTAATCTGTATTCCCACCCTCATAGCCTGGGGATAGCTGTTTGGTTGAAGCTTGTGCCCTTACACTCACTCTGGAGACTTACGTCTTTATTGAACATCCATTTTTTTGAATAAGAAATAGTGCATATTGTTGAAACAACCCAGGTATAAAACTAAAGATCTTTACATTCTAATTAACCACTATTGCATTTCAATAGTATGCCTCTTGTGTGCTAAGGAGAGAAAAAGCCAGAGATGTAGAGATCTACATAGAGCAGAGAGAGGATGGATGCTGAGTGCTAGCTTGCTAATCAGCAGAACAACAGCTGCTTAGGTCTCATAAATGATGTGCTGGAAAAAAGGCATAAACAGGGTGCTAGGAAAAGTACTGTGCTTAGCAACATCCCTGCTTTCCTTCCTGTGAGATGGACTTTTTTCACTAGTGCCCTGTTGGCTTTTTTGCCCCTCCCACTGGGCTTTGTGGCACGAAGTTAAACACAAGTATCAAAAGAAACACCGGATTTCAAAGACATTTGAAATGGGCTGCAGCCCAATGTTTAACTCTTACCTGGATTGGTAAACAGCAAAAACACGGATATTAGAGTGAACTAGTCCATTAATTGTTACGGAAATCAACTGTATTAAGTAACATAAAATAATTACGAAAAATGTCTCTGCTCTTTAGAAAAGAGGTTCCTGTGTAATTGCATACACCCATTTGGTTTTTTTCCCCTTCCACATACCTCATTAGAGGTATTAATTAGATGAACAAATTTACAAACCGGCTTGGGGGAGTCATTGCTTTTTGAAGGTTAAAAAGGGAGTTTGCTTTCAAGTTTTCTTCCAAATCTCTGACACTTGGCTGTGAGGAGGCCCTTCCTTCAGTGTTGACTCAGGCAGGTTTGTGTTTGGTTTTGAATTTATCATTGTTCACATCTGAGGAAGTGTCTATCTATTGCTTCTGAATTTCAACAAAACTGCCTGTCTAGATGGCATGGAGCTGGCATCCTTACCCTTAATGAGCTACTGTGGGTTTAGTGGCCAGATGGGAAATTTTAGAGGCAGTGGCCATGAAAACAAGATCACAGTGATAAAACGTCAAAGCAGCGTGCATCATTGAAGAGCTGTTCTGTAACAGAAAAACCAACAGTGCCAGTAAGCCAAGGATATTTTACTCATCCAACGCTGTTTGACAAGGAGATACTTGGCTTGTCTTAAGTGAGTGGAACACTTTCTGACAATATTATTCATAACCAGCCCTCTTAATTTCATATGCTTACACATGAAATGTTGCACATCACCCTAACTAGAAGGAAGCGGGGAATGTTTTGTTATGTATTTTTAACAGAAATCATTAGGAACTGATATTTGGCCCGGCAGTATTAGTGTAAGAAATGGTGAATTTAGAAGTTAGTATGTGACCTGAGCTTTTGGTGGGAGCATATTATACTACAAAGACAACTTCCTTTTTAGTGTCTTAGTTGGTTTGTTATAGCCTGATACCTTAAATGTTAAATTTCCAGACTGCAGGTGGGGTAATTTGAAGTTATGCTTTCTAATCACCATGGAGCACTGCCATTGACCTAGGTATGTGACTTTTGATTCCTTCATTCCCTTGTATCCCTTATCCAAGTCAGGAAGTCTTATCTCAATCCTCAGCATACATACAAAGTCCCATCATTTCTCTCATCTTTCACAGGGTGCTTTAGGTGTGTGTTCTTCCACCCCTTGCTCAGATGTTCAAAGGGACCCCAACTCTTTCGCTCAGCTTTATCTCCCACTGACCATCACCTCCCTCAACCAGAGTGTCCAGATCATCCAAATCTTGTTTTTTCTTTTGTCCCTTCATTCTATCTCTCTCTCAGAGAAATTAACAAAAAGTCACTATAATCATGTGTTTCCCTGGAACTTTCTTTAGTTCTGTTTTGTTTTATGAAGTCAAACACACAGTATTAGGTGCATTTCCAACTCACATTTAGAATTGTGTTTTTCTTAATGTATCACCAGTATGAATGATATCTATTGCTAGTAGTGTTCTTTCATGTATTAACCTATTCTTTTAATGTAGTTAAATCAGTTTCCCTTGGATTAGTATTTATATAGTATACCTATTTTCCCGTAAGAAGGAAAATTCTTCTCGGCTATGTCAAGCAAGATGTTTATTCTAGAATAAAGAATTTGTGAATAGGTCTAGTGAAAACACAGAAAGGAACATTGAGGTTAGCCTAGAGTTAGTAACTATAGGAAACGTCACTGTCCTTACCCCTGGAGAACAAAGACTTGAGGTGCAAAGGGGAATACTGTCAACGTGACACTATGGCACTGGGAAAGAGGGTACCACTCAAACAACGATAAATGGCCCATAGGATTGCTGCTGATCCCTCTAAAGACCCAGCTTCTCCCAGCTCCTAAGTCCACCACTGAGGGCCACATGAGACTGGTTCAGAGAGAAGACATAGAAGGGAATGGATGAGTCTGCCCAACATGGGTCATTGAGAACGACTGTAGCAAGAGAGGAAGTTAGCCCTTCCTCCTGTTATGAACTTGCATGAGTGGGGAACCCCTAGCTGGTCAGGCCAGAGTATCCCACACGTGAAGGAAAACATGCTGGGCAGATGCAGTGGGGGTGGCGGTGCATGGAAAGTCATTCACACCCAGGTGCTGCATCCATATGGAGACTTTATTATAATAGAGAGACGAAGAGAAAGATAGGAAAGAGGGAGACAAGGAAGAAAGAGAAAAGGGAGAGAAAGCAGAGGTGTGTATCTCATGAGAATGGTGAGAGAGAGAGAGAGAGAGGAAGGGGAGAGGAAGAGGAGAGGAGTTTTTCCTTAAAAATGAGACTTTTATGTCAGGATGCAGGGCAGCCCCAAGCAGCGGGGTTTCTAGGGGCGGGTCAGAATATTAACATTCCTCCGTTTCGATTATTATGAAAAGAGGTGAGTTATGGAAGCAAGTGGGGGAACAAGGGCACTGAATTCCCGAGACTGCTTCAAGCTGACAAGGGGTGAAGTGGGGAGGGGGAACCAGGAGTCACACATGGCAGGATATCTCAGGTGTGTCTGTTCTTTGAGGGAGCTGAGAAGGCAGGTTGCTGCAGTGATGTTCCAAGAGCTTGGGGGGAATGGCATGCCAAATCAGGAGTACAGAAGCCATGGCATCTGCTGTTTCTCTGGAGATCAAGTGGGAACAGTGAATCTGCAAAATGTGCTCGAAAAATAGGTGGGGTCAGAAATGGGCTCTGGTGATTGTTAAGTTTTCATCAGACCAGATTTCTTGATGCAGTAGCAGAACTTTTCCCAGGAAACTATAGGTATCCGTAAGACAGCTGGAATAGATTTTTATCATAGCAAATGGGTTAAAAATCCATTTAAGGATTCTTAAGAACTCTTTGTCGTCAATGTTGTATTAGTTTATCAAAATTGCATTGAAAACTTTGAACCTCTGGAGTTATATCTGAAACCTGTACCATGAAGTTTATGAATGAGGAATACCTGTTTGTATATGTAAATTATGCCTAGACCTAGTAGTAGCCCTAGGAGAGGGGGATCTGTGAATTTTACATAGAGAACTGAGAAAGCAGCTGAAGCAAAGCCTCGTCATCAAATGTAATGAGATCTGAGAAGGACAAATCATATCTGAGTGCAGACCAAGTAGCTTTCAAATCTGTTAAAAATGGCAGTGACCAGTCCATATTCAGTTAGCCATACCCAGGTCTCCAAATTGTTGGCAGAAGTATCAGAACAGCATCAATCTTTGACCCATCAGGACCATGAGGTAGGAGTTTTCTCATGGAAGAGGGACATAGGAAAGACTGATCTTATTTTGTCTAGGAAAAAAATGGGGTACAATCAATTCCCCGATGTCCTGTTGTTTGTCCACAGTCTGGGCCAGGTCCTGGTGGCAGGTGTTATATTTGAGCAACTTGCCCAGAGGTCAGTGTTGCCATCGTCCAGATGGAGACATCTTCTTCGGAGCCCTTGGGTCACTGTTAGGATCTGGGAGTCTGTCTGGTATAATAAGCTTTTTTTGATTAACATTGTAAATGCCATATTCTGCAGACCTCTGAGCATTTGAGGACTGCCTGTTTACTAGGTATGAAGGGCTGACTGTCAGCCAGTCTTCCCTAAGTCTTCCACATCTTAGCATTTTCCATAAGACTCGGACTTGCTGTCTCCTGAGAAGGCAAAGAAGAGTGACAGGGTAAAGATCCCAAAGCCAAAAGAGAACAGGAAAAAGGGACTTGTGAGTCAGGGTACAGCCCAAATCAGAGAAAAGGACCCTCTGAGAAAAGGAAAAGGACCCTCTTGGTGGACCAGAAACTCCTTCCTAAATGACTTATATAGAAATAATAGTCTCTTAAGGTCATACAATACCTCCCTAGTTCTGCATAAAGAAGTTCAAGTGTCTTATCTTATTGCAGAACCATTTTAATTAATAAATATAAATGAACATTAGATAGCCAATCTGGTCCCCTCTGCCAGGGGGTTCCATCCTTAACTTACTCCTCCAGCCTGTCATGGGAACAGGGAGCACAGGATGATGTATTCTCCATAGTTGCTTCAAGCTGAATCAGGGTGCAGTGGCCAGGTCTCTGGCTAGTTAAAGGTAAGGAGGGAACCCAGGCATGTTGTTATATTGCTACATTATCCAGGCATGGGAGCATGCTGCACCCGCCCACAACTGAGTCAAGCAATGAAATAAGCTGGCAAGTTAGTTATATCACCAGCATGTGGGGAGGATGAGTCTCCAGGCCCTGCCAGCTCAAGCCTGAGAGCAACAGCTGGGGAACACCTGGCCAAGACTGGAGGACTTTTCCTCAGCTCATAAAACAGTGGTGAAACAATGCACACAGTGTGAGGTGATTTCCTGACCTCTCCTCCATAGAGATGGCCTGGGGGCTGGGTGCCCACCCCATGCTTGAGCCATGGACAGGGAGTGACTTTTTTGCTGCCCTTAGTAAAGATGGCAGTGAGGCCATATGACCTGTTTGTTTTGACCTTGTTTAAGATGGCGCCTTGATCATGTGATTGCCCTTATTTAAGATGGCGCTGCCTGATCACCTGATCACCACTATCAAGTATGGCACCTGACCATGTGTTCATGTGGGTTATTTTTTCCCAAAATAAACAGATAAGAAACATATAAAGTGAAGTATTTAAAAGTCAGCCAGAAAGAAATGTAGGTGGCCACATAAATCTCACATTTCCATTCACACATAGGAAATAGACTCTTTGAAAGAAAGGCAGAGACAAGTTTTTCTGGGAAACTTTTACGGTTCACGCATTGAAGCTCAGAGGCGGTGCTGTGGAGGACACTGGGAAATGGAGTAGCAGTGCAGCTGGGTGGGAGAGAGGGACCCTCCCGGGCTGTGGCATGATGCGAGCGGCCATGGTGGGGGTGGAGGGCTATGGGCCACCTGGCTTGACCCAACAGCATGAGCAGCGACTGCAGCAGTGGCAGAAATAGTCAAGAGAACAAACATTTCTGTGGCTGGTCGTGGGCTGCTGGAGGGGGTGGGGGGCAGGGCTCGGCTCCAAGGTCTTGAGGTTGGAGCAGGAGGTCCTGGCAGCAGAGAGAAAGGATTTAAGAGATAGAATTACAGACAAGGAGAGGAATTAGAAGCAAGAGACAGGCCAAGACAGTGAGCTTTTCCTGGCAGGCAGTTTTACATGTCACAGAAAGGAACCTGGTGTCAGGTGATGACATAATTGCTTAGCAGAGGCTGGAGGAGCATGGGGGAGGGGAGCCCCCCTTTTTCCACAATGAGGTATAAGGCCCAGCAGACGGACTTCCAGCATCCCAGAGGGTCGGCGAGGGCCAACGATAGAGGCACAAGATAGCCAATGAGCCAATGATAGCCATAACAAAGGCTATGGGCCATGGAGTTGAGTGGGCACAGGCCATCTCCACTTGCAGTTGCGTAGGGATGGGGCCAGGGGGCTTAAAGCCCAAAAGACACGTGGTACCGGCCAGCGAAACAAGATGAATCCTCAGTTGTGGGAAATGACAGAAGGGAAGGGAAGAATCTTACCAATCCAATAGGGTGAAGAGTCCCTCACGGTCCTCCAGCCAGAAAAATGGTGGGTAGTACAGGGTCCCCGAGCTTTTCAGACTGCCGGCAGGCAGGACAAGGCAGTGGGATTATTATTTCCCCCCAAGCTCCTGGAACATCACTGCTGCAACCTGCTTTCTAAGCTCCCTCAAAGAACAGACATGCCTGAGATCTCTTCCCCCCACCCCCATGCATGACTCCAGGTTCCTTTTCCCCACTTCACCCCTTGTCAGCTTGAAGCAGTCTCAGGAATTGAGTGCCCCTTGTTCCCCCACTTGCTTCCATAACTCACCTCTTTTCATAATAATCGAAACGGAGGAATGTTAATATTCTGACCCTCCCCTTGAAATCCCGCCCCTTGGGGCCGCCCCGCAGCCTGACGTCAAAGCCTCATTTTTAAGGAAAAAACTCCTCCCTTTCCTCTCTCCTTCTTCCACTGTCTCTCTCTTGCTTTCTCTCTCCATCCTCATGAGGTGCGCACACTTCTGCTTTCTCTCCCTTCTCTTTCTTCCTTGTCTCCCTCTTTCCTATCTTTCTCTTCATCTCTCTATTATAATAAAGTCTCCATATGGATGCAGCGCCTGGGTGTGAATGACTTTCCATGCACCGCCGCCCCCACTACATCTGCCCAGTATGTTTTCCTTCACGTGTGGGATACCCTGACCTGGCCAGCCGGGGGTTGCCTACTTGTGCAAATTCATAACACCTCCCCTCTCCACTCTCCTTACTGGAAAAACCCACAAGATTTTATCTGCTAGGATAAAAACCTAGTTTGCCATGTCTAACCTTGGGATCACAGAGCACAATATCAAATAGAGTTTTGAGACCTCAGATCTAAAAGATAAATAACTAGATAAACGATGGGCAGCTAAGGAACAAATAATATAGTTAGCATTAGGGCAAGGGTTCTGAGAGACATGGAGTAAGCAGACTTAACCTTTCCTCTGGTTCACTGGAAGGAGATGATGCTATTGGAAGAGTCTAGCATGATGGTTACATTCCTGGCCTGGAGAAACCTCTACCTTCTGAATGGACCCATCACAGCTTACCAGAGATATTCCTTATTTCATCTGTGGCCTCATTTTATTGCGTTGGTATTTCATGCCAGCATTTTCCTTACAGGGAATAGCTGTATTAGCAGTGCTGTCCAAGATACGATCAATGATGTCAAAGGCCAGAATATACCCTGGGAGCTATTTTCCCTGTATCTACTGAATTCACTAGTTCCTAAATGTCAGTAAAGTGACAGAAATGATAAGTGTTACTTAGGCTAGAAGGAGGGTGAGATTTCGATAGTTCGAAAGTTTGAGAAAGGTCACAGAAAATAATATTTCGTATGCTCAGTACCATTTGGGTGGGATTTGGCTATCTAAGAAGGCTAGCCTTTGAGATCAGACAGAACATGGGAATGAGCATAAATGTGCTGAGGTATAAAAGAGGTAAAGGAAATGGAGTTTGGGAGTCTTCAACGTAGATAGAATGGGGCCTATAAGGTGAGCATGAATGTGGAAGAGATGATTTTTAAACTGCTTTTGAGAAAAATGAGTATCCCCAACTGGTGCAATTTACAATTATTTAAAGAGAGAAGTAGAAACGAAGCTGCCAGACACCCGGGAGATGAGAGCAGATGGTGTAGTTGGCTGGCTTCAATAGGCAGGCCTACTTTGAAAACTATTACTTGAGTTATTTGATATCTATTTCTTTATCTAACAAATTTATTTATTCTTCACACTAGATTAATACACCATTTTTTTAAGAAGCAGTAGGTAAGATTTCTGCTGAGTTGGTGATACAGCCTCACTTCTTTTGGAATTTGTTTCCATAAGATGAAGAGCCAGCCGTACAAGGGTGTGCATCCTTGAGAAGTGTGATTATACAAATCCAAGATCAGAAAAACTGTCCAGTGTTTTAAACCAAACAAGCATAGGATGGGAAGCCCGGAGTAGATAGCGCACAGATGAAAGACACATTTAAAAGCAACAATCGGATGTGAGCTACTGACACCTTTAGGGTATTAAAGGAAATCATTTGGGCTTGCTGTGGAATCAGATGCTAATCAGATTAGCCACATTCACTAAATTTGCCCTTGCCTCCTCCTGCTGCTTGGCTTTCTAGAGTTCAGGCTGCGCCATTTTCAGTCTTTTCTGACAGTTCCATACAGTAGAAGGAATCTAGGAATTCTTAAGATCAATTATCTCCCACATCTCAGCCAAGTCAATTTTCTATGTATGTGTGTGAGGGGAGTGTTGGGGGTCCAACCTGGAGCATCCTGAATGCTAATCATGCACTGTACCACTGAGATATATCCCTGTATCCCTAGCTCCAATTAATCTCTTTTAGCCTCTGTTTCCTAATATGAAACATCAAATAATTCAAGATGTTCTTTGTAATTTCCAGTCTAAAACCTTTGGTTACTATAGAAACTCTTCTATAGGAACTGGACTTTGTCTAGACTTCAGCTGGCTGCATCAGAAGACGACCAGAGCATGATCTAAGACTAACTTACCACCAGTGAAGTATTTATAGAAGGACCTACTTATTGACATAAACAGTTAAAATTGGTGTGTCTATATTTACTCCTGAGAACACCTAAGGGAGAATCTTAACTCTAAAATGTCAGCATACTAAAATGTCAACGTAAGTCCCTCTTAACTGGTTATTATTGCTGAAGAAGTACTCACTGTCTAAGTGAGTTTTCAACCACTGTCTGTATTTCTATCTAGAACATTCATGGGGTGAGTGACCTTCCTGATCCTTGACTTAGGAGGCAGAGGGAAGAGGCATGCACCTTGTGGAAACATGTGACTAGTTCTAGCTCCTACAGTCCCCTTGGCATCTGGAAATGAAGACTCATTACTTTCAAGCTGTTATGGACTTCACAGCTGGCTGTGTTATTTATATGAGATGACAAGACAGACTCTTCAGGACTGAAGCCTTTAATAAATTGATCAATTTACTGAATGTCTCAGTCTAAACTCTCTATGGAGAGCAGTGTTAGTAATTCTCTTTTAGATAATTGGTTTGTATGAGGATCTATTTTGTCTATCAGTGTAGAGTAATTTATGTTTAGTGAAGGAGCTTGGTAAGGTGAGAGACCATGGGGCTTTAAAACACACAAAGGTTTACATTTCAGTTCCACTATGTCTGGAATGCATGGCCTGCAGAGAGATGCAGAAGTGCCCTGAGAAAGATGCACTTCCTATTATTAAAGCGAACATAATAAATACTCAAAAGTTGTGCTGCAGTCAAACACAATCAATCAGTCACATAGCATAATTGTTGGAGTGGAGTGGACATTAGTTATTCTCTAACTTCTGAGAACTTAGGTTTACCCCTGAACTTCTTGGTTTCCCCCCAAATCATTGAAAATGGAAGATGGTATCACTAACTGACATCAATTTCTATATTCTTTTCCATTTATTTCTTCTCAATCTCAATCTCTTTTCCTTAGAGAATTGAGCATCAGAGGCAAACTATAGGACTGTGATGAAATTTCACTTCAGTTTAATTCCATACACATCTTTCCTGCAGCCTTTGTAATAGGGGCCATGTGAATGATAAAAAAGATCACCCCTAAATAACCCCCACATTACAGCTCAAAGGTGAAAAACAAGTACCATACCGTGGCACAGCAAACAAGTTTGCCCCCAGGGGTCTGTACACAGGCTGCTGTTTGGGTACAGGATTAATTAGTCACATCAAGGCAAATGGGACATTCTGAGACTGAAGATGACGTGGAGAGACTGTGTTAGCTTCGTGATCAAAGACATGAGACATTTAGTCCATAATGCTGAATTACCAAAGCATTAAAGTGTGTAAGCTACATAATTTATTCATATTTTGTAAGGAACTTTCATCTTTTGTAAGATGATTCTGCAGTGTATTTTTTTTGTGTGTGATTCTTTACATGCAGAAAAGAATCAGATGAAGGAATTAATGTTATTAATACAGAAAAGGAGCAGATATCCTTGTATCAGAAAAGATGAATCATACACTATTGACTGAGGGAGTTGGAAGGGAATGCAAGCAATGAAAAGAAACTAAAATCACTAAGATTAAAGCTACAGAAGAATGGGAAAGCCTTTGTCATAGAATAGATCACAGGAGGTGACTTTAAAAATAATGATGGCTATTAATTTTGAAGCCAAGACCTTTAAGTTAATTACTTAAATCATTACCACTTTCTTCCATACTCTCTCTCTAATCTGACACTGTTACTTCATGTACTAAAAACACACCAGAGTCAAACCAAGAGGCTGTCTGTCATCACAGCTTAGACATGGTGACCTACAGCTTCAAGACTGATATGGACATAAGCAAAAAACTCAGAATTGAAGAGAGCAAATTTCCACCTGGCTTGGAGACTCTGGAATTGCCAGTCATCTCACTGAGACACGGAATTTATGTGGTTAGCATACGAGAAGCCCTGGGTTCCATGTCCAACACTAAAACACATCTGAAGTGGACATATGCTTCCCAGACAACCCTGATCAGCAGCATGAGCACACACAGGGAAAAACAGCAAGCCAAAAAGCAATAGCTCCAAACAGATTTTGAATTGAAATAATCTGAGATTTAAATTCCATTTCTGTGTTTTCATAGATTTGTGGTCCTTGGCAGTTAAATACTTTTCATTGAGGATCACTTTACTATCTCGACCTTGTCAAACTTTGCCTGTTAAAGGAGGTGGAGCATAAAGTACTTGGAAGATGTCAGGTGCTCCAACCATGCAGTTCTTTATTTTCTTCCCCTGGGATCAGCACTGAGGAGGGTGTTGGCAAATACTGCAGACAGTAAGTTGAATATTTAACTCTTGGGATGTATAAGGACAAATCTCAGAAATATATAATACATATGTAATAATAACACATGTATACTATACATATAAACATATACTACTAATAATAGCAACAGCAATATAAAAGACAAAGCCTGATACATGGAAGGAGTCAATCACTGCTGATTCCTGTTTTCCTCCATCCATAAAAATGAAAGGAGGTGGTACTAGATGGTCTTCAAGGATGCTTCTTAGTTCTTAAAATCCTACAATTTAATAGATTCTCCTCACAAGAAACTGGAGCTTTGTGTGCACTTTTATATAGAAATACTTAGTTTCAATGGAGCATTCTGTCTGGATGTCCATGAGATGGGGCTCCAAATGCTACCCCAAACTGATTTTTCTGCTTAACAAAAAAACCCAAAACTTTCCTTAAAGCAAGAACTCAGGAAAAGTTGAGAGCAAATGAATAAGAATTCCGTTCCGTAGGGAAGGCAAAAAATGCTTAAACACTGGTAAAAAGAAGATCGGGTGATAATTACAAAAATGGGTGGAATCCAAGGAGAACACGTTCTCAAAAATCACATTTGAAGGCAGAAAGAAAATGTCTGACTATGGAGGAATGAGGCCAAGAAGGCAAGATCGCATGCAGTATGGGAAAGCAGAGGAAGATATGGTCAGGAACAGACAGTAAGACAGAATACGAGCAGAGTTTTCTAACAAAATATTAAAAATATTGAAAAAGATGAGGGGAAGGTACAAACAAGGAAATAATTGTTTTTCCTAATGTGGCTTTTGTGTGTGGGGTTTGGTTGTTCTTATTTACATAGCTTTCCTATGAAAATTACATACCATGGCCTCTTCTTAGGGGATGGTATCAGTATGATTGGTCCAGCTTCTTGTTTGTTTTGGCGTTGGACATGGAGCTCAGGACCTCTTGCGTGCCAGGAACATGCCATGCCGCTGCGATATACTCTAGAACCTGCTTTACTTATTTTTGACTTATATCAAGGCAGCTAGAAAAAAAAAAAAACAAGAAGCCATGAAGAAAGGTTTTTATAGGATGCTAATTAATATAACTAACAGACAACAGTCAAGATGTCTTTTTCATTCGGCCAAATTCAGGCACCATGGAACAATGGTAGCTTTCAGAGAGGAAAAAAAAAAAAACCCACTAAACACTGCTTTATTTGGTTCGGAATTTCAGAAGTCATATGTTGTTAGGGAGCATGCAGGTAGCTTTCAGAATAGCCCGGTTCATTAAAAATTTATCCCTCCTGGGGAAATGTACAAATATGTATGCTTATGGCTCTCTAAAAAACAAATTTAAACCCAAACACATGTTAAATGATAAAATTAAATCACATTTCTAACCAAATAGTTTGCTACTCTTTGCAGGGAAATTTTCTTTATAAAATATAGTTTTAATAGCAATAGCTACTCCTTTAAATTTGGAAAATAAGTTATTCTCATCTCCTGGGTACCAACTGTTCCTTGGCATAATGAGACTTTATTCCTGCTTTCCTGAGTTCACTTTCCAGAAGCCACTGCAGTTTACTTTTAATATAGTCACTAGATTCTCCTAGTGCAGAGCCCAGGACAGAGCGTAGTGCTTTCAGTGGGAGTCTGGAATGATGACAGGTGAGCTGCACTTCGTGAATATTAGTCTGGCAGTATGTGGAAGACATACTGGTGTCTGCAAATGGAACTGCTGAAGTCTGTACAGTCGAATTGAAGAGCCTAATTTCTTCTTTAGGGGATTTTAGGTCTTACTCTTTTCAGACTTAAAATCCTCAGCACTCCAAGGGATCTCTGCCTTGATTATTGCTGTGATCCAGAGGAGTTGTGCCCCCAACCCGCCCCCAGGAACCAAGCGTCCCACATCCTCCTTGCTAGGCCTGGGTGACAATTAGCTGTCCTAGAACTGATTACAGAAGTCAGTATTCCAGGCAGCCACTGGCATAAACATGGGAGAAGCCAAGGAGAAGAGAAGACAGAGGATAGAAATGGTGATAGAAGTGGAGAGGAAAGATGTTTGTTACAGGCTCAACTGTCAACTATCATTCCTCAACTTATCGAAATGGTTCTAATATTTTATTTGACCTGAAAATGATGGTATCATGCATTTGTTTGGAAAATCTTTATAAGAAAAAAAAAACACATCTTGCTCCCTGTCAGAAGTTGCCTTTTGTAACATAAATCTTTAAATAAAAACATCCCATATCTTCCTCTAGATGGTATATATTTGGAGAAATATTTTCAGGCATTTTTTTTTCCCATTTGGCATGTTGATGGTGTACCCTGTGAGTTTGAATTGGTAGAACCTATGCTGCTCTCTCCTCAGTCCTGCTGTCCCCTGCTTCACAGGGTATACAAACTTCAGATCATCTCATTTGTTGAGACTAAATTTAACATTTTTAAATTAATAGAACCAAATTGTGCAGTTGGTAAAAGTTTGCATTCGTTATAACATCTGAAAAGGGATTACATTCTAGGCTCTGCTGGAAAGGGATTCATCCTTTCAGGATTACGTTTGGTATTTTCTTTCTTTAGTTGGGCACAGAATGTTGTAAAGGTAAATTTGTCAACTAGCAGTGACCACATTCTAAGAAATACCCATTCCTGCTGTAAAAGCCCCAGGTCAGACAGGTGGAAGAAACCATTCAGCTGCAGTCTTCCTTACCCAGTCTTCATCCCAAGAGTGAGGGGAAGAGCTGTCCTTTATCCCTTTCCATTTTCTCCTCTATATTTGAGCTTGTATTTGTTTGGAAAATCTTTATAAGAACTAAACACATCTTGCTCTCTGTCGAAAATAGCAACAAAAAAAAAGTCTCATCAACACCTCCTTAGGTTTTTAGGCTCAGGATTTTTGCCTTTGTCTAAAGAATGTATTATGCTAAATTACTATTTTCTGTTCGCTTTCTCCTACCCTTTTCTTAAGCCCTAGAAACTTCACTTAGTGATAACTATGTTACAAGACTTACCAGATTATGTGCCTATCAAATCTCTCCATAAGTGTTCTCTTTCTCTCTCTTCCCCTTTTTCTCTCTCTCCCTTTCTTTTTGTTTTGTTTTATAAGATAGGGTGTCATGTAGTCCATATTGACCTCTAACTCTCAATGCTTTTGCTTCTAGCCACCCCACCCCCAATACTGGGGTTGTAGGAACTTCACCTCACATGCTTTTGAACTTAGCTCAACTGTCACCATCTCAGTGAGACTGTTTGTGTTCACGACCTAATATCCCATCCCATCTCTACACTGGCTACATATCTCTTGACTGCCTTCTTCCTCTCTATGGCAGTTAATACCATGTAACTTATTTAACTTTTACAGTATCATCTTAATTGGTGTTACATAAATCCCAGGCAATATTTTATTTCATTTTTTTAAATTTATTCACTTATGTCCATTTGTTTATTTTAGTTGTAGTGTAATTTAACTTCATTGTAATCAACTCATTTTTTTTGTGTGCAGCTGATGGATTTTAAAATAGTGAACATGCTTGTGTAGCCATCACCACCGTGAAGCCAGGAAATTGTCTCTATTCAAAACCTTTCTTTTACAGTCAGTCTTCTTCCTTCACTTTCAGCACCTGGCAATGACTGATCAGCTGTCAATCATTCTAGTTTTGCCTTTCTGTCAATAAAACAAAAGGGGTGTGTGTGTGTGTGTGTGTGTGTGTGTGTGTGTGTGTGTGTCTCCCAGCATGAAGCTTTTGATATTTGCTGTATTTTCAAGCATATAGGTTGTTCTTTCAATGCTGAGTATTTCGTGTCAATCCAAAACTTCTTTACTTATCACTTTTAAACTGTTTTAGTTGCCCATATCTAAACATAGTTTCGAAGTATGACAGTTCATCACTTGTATATCATGTGTAATGATAAAATCAAGATAATAAGCCTCATTTTTATTTCCTTGTACATGCGACATTTCAATTCGGTTGGGAGCCTTTGGGTACCGCCATTTCTTCTTTTTCAGTGTTGACTTTGGTTACCCTACTGATCTCTAGAACACTATTGAGCTGTGTTTTGGTGTCTACTGTCTAACTTCTCTCTGTCTCTAGTCCAAGACAATAATCCATTGTGTAAACAGGCTGCATTAACTCATGCATTCATCCACTTGTGAGCAATCTGGTTGATTCCATGTTCTTGGCTACTGTAAACAGTGCTGCGGGCAGCGTGAGCATGGATGTATCCCTTTGATATGTTGATGTTGCCTTTCCACATAGACAGCATAGTGGGATGGACTGTCAGGTAATCTGTTTCTAGTTTCTGGTAGAAGCATTTGTGATTCCAGGGCCTTAGACAGCAGATGGATATGTTCAGAGGCTCCGTGGAGGACAGCACCCAAGCTCTTGGCTTCTGATGTGTTAGCTGTGAGCATGGGCCCTGATGAAACAAGAGACAGTGGAGCTGTGTAGCACCCACAATATGGGAGCAGAGAGGCATGGTCCTCAGGCCTGTTGAATGAGGTTCTGGAGTTGTCTCTGGCAGAGACAGCACAGCAGAAGACACCCTCTTGATCTTTCCATCAAGATAGTGTAGGCACCAGCTTCCAAGATGGCACTAGCCTGTAGAAACAGAGTCTCTGGGCTGGGGTGTGATGGCTACCTAGTGTCAATTTCCTTCTTAAGCAAAGCATTTGCATGGGCACAGGAAAAACCTATGATTGCAACATTCCTGTCCCCAGGATCAACAGACTGCAGCAACTAGGGAGGTGAGCCCAACTCAAATTGGTTTAATAAAACATTGATTGGCCAGTAGCCAGGCAGGAAGTGTAGGCAGGGTGACCAAACTAAGGATGATGGGAGAGGAAGGGCAGAGTCAGGAGTCACCAGCCAGACACAGAGGAAGATGAGAATGTTGCACTGAGAAAAGGTACCAAGCCACGTGGCTAAACAGATAAGAATTATGGGTTAATTTAAGTGTAAGAGCCAGTTAGTAATAAGCCTGAGCTACTGGGGCTCTCTGGCTTATCTTTTTCTGAAGGCATATAGCCTCTCCTGGCCAAGGAAGTGTACCTTTGCTGCCATACCATATGTCTCTGACATTAGGGTTCTATTGCTGCCTTGTGGAGTTACGGTTTTCTTCCTCAGATAACCAAAATTCAGCCATTCATTTGTTGCCTTGTTTCTTCTCTAAGGTGGAGGCCAGAGATACCTCTATTTAGTTGTCTTGCATCTGTTTAGCCTCTTCTTTATGGGCATTTCATTTCTATTGGCAAGGAGTAACTAACTTTACAAGAATTATGGCAGTGTATTCCATAGCAACTCTATCATTTATCTTGACTTCCATTTTTTTCATATCCCGTCTGTATGATCCCTGAGAAAGGCAAGACCAGGCCTCAAGATTCATGTCTCTTAAAGATCTCGTTTTGTCTTGAGACTCTTGCCAACTCAAGGGGACAAGGAAAGCAGCTGAGAAAGGAACACTGGGATGAGGGAACACTACCATGCTCTCTCATAATGGGGCTGGGGAAGGCTAGTGTTAGTTATCCAGAAGAAAATGATTTCCTGTACCCATTAAGGGAGCTAGTCCTTAATGTTGCTCATGAAAGACAAAGCAAGCTATAGTCATATCACGGCTCATGTAACCTAACTGTTAATGGCCTCCTCTGCTGTGCACAAGCCTCTTACTGAGTGGTAAAGAAACTCTTAGTTCAGCTGGCTGTGCTGGGTCTGAACAGCACTATGTATATGATACTTTCTCATTCTAGGGGAGATCTGTCTATCTGGTACCAACGGATACTTTGCTGAGGTCTCCTGTCCAGGATAGCTTATAGCTTTCTCAGCTCATGTGGCCTCCTCTGCAGGATCTATTCACCTTTTTACTCTGAATTTTCACTCTTTCTTAAGACTTACAGTGGAATCTGAGAAGTCTTCAAGCATAATAGTCATTGCTTGACCTTTCTTAGCATTAACTCGTGTCCTGTGAGGCTCGGGGGCTGGAACAGTAGTGCATGCCAGGGAAGTATTCAGAGCTTGGGCGATGCACATAACAGGCTCCCTACACAGGATCTACCATCAATGTGCCAAGGGGAAAAGGAAATGTCAGAGCACATTTCTCCAAAGATAAATGTGTAGGATGATACTAAGTTAAGTTCAAGTGACTTTTGAAACATTCTAATTTTACAACTTTTGACATTCTAGTATGCTTTTTCTTTCCGTGACAGTCTTGGTATACATGTATTAAATTTCTGCATGAGAAAGTTGGTAGTTCAGTGTGTGTGGAGTTCCTGTCTAGGAAGTGCAGTAGAAGCCAATGTTTTATTATCTTCAGAAGAGATGTGAAACCATATTTCTGCAAACATCATCACAGAATGATGCAGTTCAGCCTCACTAGCTCCTATGAGAGTTCTGTGGTCACAGCATGCCTCAGGTTGCTAAAATTGTTTCATATTTTTAAAGATCAAAAATAATAATATACTCAAATTTTTTAAAAAAGATCTTGGTGCATTTTAACATTCCTGCTTTCCCTGGAGATCTATGGGCACAAGGACCTTCATGCTCCCAACACATTTTAAACCACAATTTTACAAGTTGCTATACTAGTAGTTCTACCCAAACATAAACTATTTTTTATGTATTTCTAGTGAATGTACTTTCTAGGTCCTCAATAATCAGTTGTTATGTTAGCAAATAATTGATTATTATTTCTATTGACCAAAGAAGAGTGCATTAGTAAAGTCTGAAGTTTATATGCTACAAATTTACTGCATAAAATAGCTGTTTTTCACACACAATTAATAAAATAACTGTAGAGGTGGTAACAAAAGTTCATGGTAGAAGGCTTACCTAATGTAGGCAGAAGTTTCTCTCCTGCCTGCCTGTTCCCAAATACCCAAGTAGCTGCTTCCCAAATAATTGACTCAGAGGCTTAATATTACTTATATATGCCCGGCCAGTAGCTCAGGCTTATTACTAACTAGCTCTTACACTTAAATTAACCCATAATTCTTATCTATGTTTAGCCACATGGCTTGGTACCTTTTCTCAGTGCAACATTCTCATCTTACTTCCTCTGTGTCTGGCTGGTGACTCCTGACTCTGTCTTTCCTCTCCCATCATCCTTAGTTTGGTCACCCTGCCTACACTTCCTGCCTGGCTACTGGCCAATCAATGTTTTATTAAGCCAATTTGAGTGACAAATCTTCACAATGTACAAGAGAATTATTTCATAGCACCTAACATGTGCACTCCTGAGCCCTGTCTACTTTTCCATAAAAGAAAATTTTAACTAAAGTAGAAATAGTGACAATTAGAAATTAGGAAGGTGCATATGTGCTTAATTCAGGCTAAAAGGGCTAGACGTTATCAGCGCTGACTGAATGCATAAATGAAATGATCATATTTAACTTCATTTATATATACAATTAAATACATGCTAATAGCACACATATTAAAAAGAAATTGTGACTGATTTGATTTAAAATAAAACCATTGAAACATGCAGAAACTTTTAGAACATGAAGCATACAATAAACAAAAAAATCATAGACATATGATATGCATGCTTAGTAGGAAATATAGCTGGCTATAAAACAATACTCTTTAAGAAAGCTGAAAATAACAGAATCTCCAAATTATAGTGTAGGATAAAGCAGATATTAAAAAATAGGAAAAGCACAAAAAGTACACACACAGACACGCAGATACACACACACACACAGCACACACTCACACACACTCACAATACACAAAGCCCATAAAAACACACAATTGGAAACCATAGTATATAAGGGAAAGACTAATAAGATTAAAAAAACAAAAAGCTCTAAGAAAGCAATATGAGATTAAAAAAAAATCTTCAAAAATACCATTGAGTTAGTTTTATTTTGGCCTTCTACATCTGGGCATGGGGACTGACCTTAAACATTTTTTATCCAATGATATTCTGTTAGTGAAAACTGCGTTTTTTTGTGAACAGTTATTGACTGGAGATAGTTTCTGGGTTAGGGATGCAAATTTGTGTCTACTTCCCTTTTCAGCGCTGGGACCCCATCTTGCTTAGACCTGTGCAGGCTCTGTGCATATTTTCACAGTCACTGTGAGTTCATATGTGCATCAGTCTTGCTTTATCATTAAGGTCTTGTTCCCTCGGTGTCTTTCATCCTTTGTGGCTCTTTTATTCCCATGTCCTCTTCTGCATCATTCTCTGAGCTCCTAGGGGAGAGGTTTGATGGAGCCATCTCATTCAGGACTGAGTGTTCCAAGGTTTCTCACTCTCTGTGCATTGTCAAGTTTTGGGTCTCTATACTAGTTACCATCTACAGCTTCCTTCTCGCTCTATTTTTTTTTTTTTTTACATTTTCTTGTTTGCTTTCTAAAGAGTAAGAGAAAGAAGGAATGCAGTTAGATGGGTGGGAAGTGAGGAGGATCTGGGAGATTAGAGAGGCAAAACAGTGATCAGAATAAAAAATTTTTTTTCAATAAAAAATGTAGGTCAGGATTATTTTACTTTCTTTATCAGGAAGACAGGGGTTTGCCCATGAGGAAAGTTTTGGAGAAATCATAGAACACACATGAAAGTTTTCAGATTCCTCCTTTTACAGCCCCTCTACAGTGGGGTTGGTTGAGAAAATGACCTTAAAATAGTTTTTAATGTTTACTTTTAATTATTTATGTAGGTATGTATCTATGTTTAGCTATCAAATTAATTTAAGGTCCTTCTAGAGGCTGGAAGAGGGCATTGGGACCCCTAAAGATGGAGTTACTGAAGTTACAGGTGGTTGTGAGCTGCCCAGTGTGACTGATGTGAATTGGACTTGGGTCTCTACAAAAGCAGTATGCACTCTTAACTGATGATCCATCTCTTCAGCCATAGAGGAAGTGACTTTTATTGGGCTCTTGGTATTCAAATTCCTGGCAAACTTCATGACCTGTTAGAGGGCATACTGCCATCCTGGATAGCAAGGATGTTGCTCTTTCAATACCTAGGAAACTCACCAGTCCACACGCTTACCCTGGTTTACTGCAGCTCCATGCTGGGATGTTGGTGTTACAGTATCTTTAAGATCTGGCTTCTACCTGGACACAAGCTCCTGGACTGAGTGCAGCCAAAGTGTGGTGATAACTCTTCATCTTCTCATGTTTCCAACCCTCACTGGGCTATGATTTATCTCTTCTTAGTTATTTTTTTCTGAAGTATTTTGCAGATTCTCACTGTTGTTCCCGTTTGATAGCGTTTTCTTCTTCAGTCTGTAAGCTCATGTTCCGACTTTGCTTGCAGCGGGTTCCTGGCCACGCTTTTTTCGCTTGGCTTTTGAGTTCAGAGAAGTGTTGCTCCAGCCTCTTACCCTTAGGAAGCACAGGGAAAGGGACAGAGCTCTTCTCCTCACAACTCACTTTCTTACAACTTTTCCGCAGACAAAGGTAGAACAACGTTAGGCCAGAAGAAGGATCCTGAAAGCACCACGGTTCCAAGCTTCTAATGTTGAGTTCTTAGGCCATCAATTGTGTAATGTACGTACCACATGTGTAAGGTTTGGGGATGAATCCGATCATCCTAGGATGGCTCTCCCAGCCGTGTGACCGTTTTGAAGGATGAATAAAAGCAAATTATTTTTCTGTGGAGTCCAATGTTATTCAAGGAAAGCATCGTCATTGATGAAGATACTGTCACTTTGTTTTGAAGGGGACCAAATATTAACATTTATTTATTGATGGGCATAGCTTGCTCTGGTCTTCCAAATAAGACACACATCTTATAAGCTATAAAAATGTAGTAACCCAGTGGAGACTTTTAAGAATGAAAACAAATAATTGAATAAAAAAATAATTTCATACCTTTCAGATTAGATTTCGGGCAGTAAAATTGAAGTTACTTTATATAATATTAATGTATCTTATATGAGAAAGTGAGTGAAAAATTCTGTGTATGGACTTCAATAAAGTGTATATAAGATTGTGACTCTAATATAATGATAAATTTATTATTATCTGACTTCTGGAATTGGTTTTCTACTCAGACTTTTATATTTGATTGCTCTTTCATCCATCTGTGTTGTAAAAAAAACTTTGACAAGGGATTCCACCTTATTTCTTGATTTTTGTCAATGTTCTGTGTAATTTGATGTCTTGATAATTTTTGTAGTGCTTTAGTATATAATTTCTTTCAACCTTGTATCAGTTATATAAAATGTTCTAAGCAAACATTTGGTTTTATATGTAAGAGAGATTAAATTTTCTTTTTAAGGGATGAGGTTTTAAAAAACCTGAATTTCCAAAGCCCCTGAAGTATTTTCAAAAGGATAATTTGCTATAGATTGACAATAAAGAGCACACCTGCAATCCTAGCACATAAGATGTTGAGGTGGGAATTATGAGTTCCAGATTAGCCTGGCCTACATAGTAAACAACAGCAATGTAAGATAGCAATACACTTAGCAATAATGACTTATCATGAACACGTAGGAAGTGGGGCAGGAATGACAGAGAGATGATCATATTGGAGAGGTAAGGACAAAGAAACAGACTGACTGCTCTCTGGAAACGGCTGGGATCTTCTTTGCTTTAGCAATGAGAGTCTTGACTCTTGGGAACCCTCTCAGTCCACCACACGATCAACACACACAATTTCCGTGGGTCAGGTCATACATAATCTACATTTGTGTTTTCATCTAGATCGAATATGTATCTGCATTTCAGATATGGATGTACAGATGTGGTGCTTGTGCAAATCTTAAGGTAGGACGGCGGTGTGAACTGCAGGGCTTACGTCTCAGCAGCTGTCATAACCGGCCCATTCCAGCGGTTTCTCGTTATGGTCATTTCATCTTTTCTCTTTCATGCTCTGCTTCTGCCATCTACCCTGACATATTCTACACATTCGACAATATTTTTGAATGCTGATGAAGTTGAAAAGTGTTGGTTTGTGGCATATGGAGTTGAGTTTACCCAGCTGCTCAGGTCCTCTAGAGTTTGCACTCCATTTAGGTTTATTTTTGCATTTAAGATTTGCCACTCTCTGATGTCATCTAATTTCTGATGGTGAAATACAGCCTGATACCCACCACACTCGTCAAGCACATATTAGCACTTGTGTCCTCCTTGATGAGTACTAGAGTCTTTCCAGTCCCTAAGCATCATGAATAATGAACACTGGAAAGCTTTGGACTCCAGAGAGTATTTATCTGGCTTTCTTACTCAAATGAGAGAACTCTAGGGCAGGGCTCAGGCAGCCTCAATCTCAATATGCTCTGCCATTGAGATTTGCATTCCACAAGAGCAAATGTGTTTGTGCTTGTGCTGTATGAAAGCAGAATTTTCATCTTCCTGTTCTTGTTTCAAAGTTTGACATTACCCTCCATTCTAATTAGACAGTGTGAGCTGTTATTTATTTTTTTTTAGCAAATCCTATTAAAATATATTTGAATTAGTCTTTATTTTTCTCCTTTTCTTTATCTGTGTATCTGTTTTGGTTTATAATGTAAAAATGTTACAATTACAGAACACGTGGACATCATCGTGTGTACAGAAGAGGCATCTTCTTCTGTCCTAGTCACTGTTCTATAGCTGTGAAGAGACACCATGACCATTGCAACTCTTACAATGTAAAACATTTAGTTGGAGACTTGCTTACAATTTCAGAGGTTTAGTCCATTATCATCATGGCAGGGAGCATGGTGGCATGCAGGCAGGAACTGGAGCAGTAGCTGAGAGTTACATCCTGATTTATAGGCATATATATATGGGAGAGAGAGAGAGAGAGAGAGAGAGAGAGAGAGAGAGAGAGAGAGAGAGAAGGCCTGGTGTGGACTTTTGAAACTTCAAAGCCCATTCACAGTAACACACTTCCTCCAACAAGGTCAAACTTTCTCCAACAAAGCCACACCTCCTAGTCTTTCTCAAATAGTGTCCCTTTCTGGTGACTAAGTACTCAAATATTTATCACTTTCTCTTTTAAAACTTATCATTAAATTACTTATAAACAGAATTTTCACGTGTTGTATTAAAACATGAAACTATTAGAATACTAACAAAAAACTTACTTCAGGTTTCACTTCAGCTGAAGGTTTGGTTTTCAAACAACTATAACAACAAAACTGACCAAACCTTATGTTTGCAGATATTTCTGTTCATAGAGCCCATGATTAAAGCTTCTCCAGGACTATGTGCCTCAGTATATGAGGAGTTTCTTCCACTACAGCTGTGGTCTCACTACCTGGTGGTTACTAACTAGGGTATGCTTTGATTTATATTCCCATTTCACCTGCACATTGGCCTGCCAAATAAGTGTAGCATTCAGTTTTTAGCTTAGAACCTACCTCCCAATTTCCCAGGCCTGTGCTGAGACCCCTTGAGACATCTTACAGGATCTTAGTCTTCTTACATCAGAGCCTTCCTGATCCTTCCTTTCCCCTAGGACACAGCTTGCTGTCCTGCTGTCACTCTTGAGAAAGAGTATTTCTGTCTCCCAGATCCCTTTACAGCTACTGGCTTGTATTTGCTACAAGATGCCTTATTCATATTTTCCACACACATCCCTAGTGCTTGGGATAGGGCTAAGCTAAGATTAGTTTTCCTTTTCAGTAGTTACCTATGTAACTATGTTAACTATGCGAATACATGCATGTATTAAATCTTTTGCACACATTTATTTAGAACCTCACATGTACCACCATAGTGCCTAGAGCTGATGACACAGTGATGGGCATGATGTGTCACTTGTCCCACCCACATGGAGGGCACATACTGTCCATTGGAAAATACAGACCAGCACATACTCTGGAATGCAGAGTACCAGGTGCTAAGCTGGAGGGAAGGTTGCTAGACACAGAAAACAGGGTAACTCCTCTATTCAAAATTCACCCTTTCTGTTGGTCTAGGGAAAGCTGTTTTTGCTGGGATTTAGATGGCCAAAGGCAGGCCAGAGTTTACCTCATGGGCCCAGGCCTTTTCTTACCAGTACCTTTCTTTCCAAAACTGAGCATCTCCACAAGTTCTGTGCCATTTCTGGTTTTAAGGCCTTTAAAATACAGCACATTTCCAAGGCAGAAAAGTGTACTTTAATACATTTCTGTTTCTACTTTACAAGAAAAGAATTCCCGAAAATAATCTAAATTTACCTTAGTTTTAAACTTCGAAAGTGTAGCACATTAACCACACTGTCTGAAAAGTGTGATGAAAACCAAAGATTTGATGATTTTTATTTTTTGGGTGGCACATGTGCAGGGGAAGAGAAGCTCATAATTCTTTGTAAGATCTGCACTTCGGTGTACAATTTTGCTTGTTCAGCCATCGCTTGCAGGTGTGTATTGCGATATCCGTATAGCTTCTCTTATCTCTGGCAAAGCACTTAGTGTACAATGGTTATAATGAAGTAAATTCGATGGGGCCAAGGGACTCCTGGGAACTCACTTAGCATCACGTCGGGTGATGGGTGGGGGGGGACTAGGGAAGGATTCCTGGGAAATCATAGAACCCCTCATGGCGGTAGAGAAGGATAAGAAAGAGTTTTAAATTTACCTTTTTCTCACCCTGGATCATGCAAATGCAAATATTCTGTGAAGTTTTAGTATGTGTACTGGAACTCCAGGGAGTATTCCATCCTACACGTTGCTGACGTCCTACACATGCACTCTTGTATTAGGTACTTCCCCCGTTGCTGTTGACAACTGGCCTGGCAGAAACAACTTGAAGGAGGAAGGGCTTGTTTCCAAGTGTGAAGGTACACTTCACCGTGGAAGGAAAGGAGCCATGGCCACAGTGATGGCTGGTCATGTCGCCTCCACAATCGGGAAGTGGAGAGCAACACATGCCGGTATGCACTTAACTTTCTCTGTTTTATACAGCCTGGAACCCTGGCCTATGGAATGGTGCCACTTGCCTTTAGGGCAGCTCTTCCATGCTCAGGTGAACTTTTCTGGAAGCATGCTCAGATACACACCCGTAAATGTGCTTCCATGGTGATTCTAAGTCCCACTAAGCTGACAATAAAAATTACCTGTCAAAAATACACTTACTGTAAAATGTCTTGATTTAAGTGATGAGAGATGTCTCACAATGAAATGCTAAATAAACTTCTGCCAGGTTTCTGGAGTAAAATTTCCAGGTACAGGATAAACCTGTTACTTTAGCCTCTATTAAAAATCATTATGCTAGATTTACTATGTGTATTACTGTAATACATTTTTAGCCAGTACTGATTTAATTTAGGTCTTGTGATGTTGGGAATATGTTTTCACTTCACTTTTTTTTAATTTAGTAATTTATTTATTTTTATTTTGTGTGCATTGGCATTTTGCCTGCATGTATGTCTATGAGGGTGTTGGATTTCCTGGAACTGAAGTGACAGACAGTTGTGAGCTGCCATCTGGGTGCTGGGAATTGAACCTGGGTCCCCTGGGAGAGCAGGCAATGTTCTTAACAATTGAGCCATGTCTCCAGCCCCAGTTTACCTTTTCTTTTTTAAAAAATTTTATTTTATAATTTAACTTAATTTTACATATCAGCCACGGATTCCCTTGTTCTCCCCCCTCCCGCCGCCCTCCGACCTTCCCCCAAGTCCACCTCCCATTCCCATCTCCTCCATGGCAAAGACTCCCCCGAGGATTGAGTTCAACTTGGTAGATTCAGTACAGGCAGGTCCAGTCCCCTCCTCCCAGGCTGAACCAAGTGTTCCTGCGTAAGCCCCAGGTTCCAAACAGCCAGCTCATGCACTGAGGACAGGTCCCAGTCCCACTGCCTGGATGCCTCCCAAACAGATCAAGCTAATCAACTATCTCACTTATCCAGAGGGTCTGATCCAGTAGGGGGCTCCTCAGCTATTGGTTCATAGTTCATGTGTTTCCATTCGTTTGGCTATTTGTCTCTGTGCTTTTTCCAACCTTGGTCTCAACAATTCTCGCTCATACAAACCCTCCTCTTTCTTGCCAATTGGACTCCTGGAGCTCCACGTGGGGCCTGGCCGTGGATCTCTGCATCCGGTTCCCTCAGTCATTGGATGAGGTTTCTAGCACAACAATTAGGGTGTTTGGCCATCCTATCACCAGAGTAGGTCAGTTCGGGCTGTCTCTCAACCATTGCCAGTAGTCTATTGTGGAGTTATCTTTGTGGATTTCTGTGGACCTCTCTAGTACTTTGCTTTTTCCTATTCTCATGTGGTCTTCATTTATCATGGTCTCTTATTCCTTGTTCTCACTCTCTATTCTTGATCCAGCTGGGATCTCCCGCTCCCCCAAGCTCTCTTTCCCTCGACCCTTGCCCTTCATTACCCCTACTCACGTCCAGGTTGTTCATGTAGATCTCATCCATTTCTCTGTCATTGGGAGATCCCAGTGTCTTTTTTGGGGTCCTGTTTTCCAGGTAGCCTCCCTGGAGTTCAGTTCACCTTTTCTTAATGGACAAGAGACCCCTGGCAGACCCTGCAATCTCCACACTCTGCCCCTACGCCCATCCGCCCGAGACCCCAGTCACTTCCTGAGACTTAGAGACCGGCCCCCAGCTCCCATCCTGCCCCGGACCTCCCATCTGGACAAGAGCTCCCATCCCGCTCCGGAGCTCCCATCTGGACAAGAGAGAGAGGCTTCCTGAATCTGTCAGCTCTGTCTGGACCAAGGGCGCTGATAAGACCAAGAACGAATCCACAAGGAGATGGGCAGACGTCAAGGCAGAAGTACATACAACAAAATGAAGAGCAATACAGCATCACCAGAACCTAGCCTTCTTCCAACAGCTAGACCTGAACATCACAAAATGGAAGAAGCAGAAGAAAGCAACCTTATGAATAACATCATGAAGAAGTTAGAGGCTTATATAGAAGAAATCACATGTGAAATTGAGGAAAAGATAAATAAAAAATGGGAAGAATGCTACAAAAAAAACTAGAGGAAAAAAAACTACAGTTCACCTTTTCTTAATGTAATCATCTTAGGAATTCTGTATGAATGTAGGTAATGGGTGTATAAAGCCCACTCCTTTTCTGTAACCAAGGCATTGTATTTATGAGGATTAGTGTTATTCACACTGTGTTATGTGCACAGATTGGAGGTAACCACGTACTGAACACCAGGGTCAACAGCAAGGCTGATGGTGACCTATATGTGTGCTTGCTGCACTGTGACACCATGGCACATTGTCCAGGACTGGAGGATGCTTGTCTCAGCTCATCGCCACCTGTCTGCAGCATCCTGCTTGAGAAGCTCTGAATTGTGTCCTAGGGCAGCTTGATGTAGCTGAAAGCTAGAGTGCCCTAAGCACAAACTTTGAGCTTTTCTTTCTTATTTCCTTCTCTTCTCTATCTCTCCCTTCTACTTCCTTCATTGTCCCCTTCATGTAATAAACACGCTTAGAATATTTTTTTAATATAGCAAACATTTGGTATAAAATGTTTGAATAATTGGTGGAAACAGCATAAAGTTGTTCATAATTCCGACACTCCAAAATAACTGAATCTACACTGTGTATATAAATTGTGATCATAATTTATGTTAACAGTTTTGTGCTGCTTTTATAAAGTCAATGTCTTGCATAAATTTCCTTTTAGAATTAGATATGGTTTCTAATTCAATTTTTTATTTATTTTAATTTTTATGAATAATGCTTGTTCTTTGACAAATTCACCTATGGATTTAATGCATTCTGATTACTCTCTCTCTCTCTCTCTCTCTATCCTGTACATAGCTAGATACTATTGCTTTCCTGACTCTAGAATCTGTTCGATTCCAATAGTTTTGCAGTGGATGGTATGGAGCCAGGAATCCCTTCTTCTTCCAGAGCTGACTATAGGGAAGTCAGTGGGCACAACTGCTGAGTTCATGATCGCTATGGCTGTATCAAGCTTAGAAGATCACATTTTGCAACACTCCTCTCATCTTCCAGCTCTTACAGTCTTTCTGCCTCCTCTTCCACGGTGTTCCCTGAGCATAAAGGATGTAAATGCCTTATTTGGGGCTGAGCCTTCAGAATTTTGTGCAGCCATGACTCTTTGTGTTCACTTCCGTTCAGTGCAAAGAGAGGCTTCTCTGTTTAAGTCTGAGAGGAGGTTTTACCTGTGGGCATACCTATAGATATTGAGAAGGTGATTTGATGTTATGTTAATTCAGCTCAACATCAGTCAAGACCCCTAAACCAAGACTCTTCCCTCTTATAGAGAAGGCCTTCAGTCCAATTAAGAAGTGGCTGATTACCCCATGCTGCATTATGCCTGTTAGAATGGTATTCTAATTCATAGAGTTTACACCTGGATAAAACTGCTGATGCCTTTATACTTTCAGAAGCCTACAAAGTACCATCTGGCACCATGGAAACTAGTTAGCCTGGAGTAAGCTACCAGCTAAGTGCCATCTTGAGTTAACTACCTTGCACCCAAGGCATGTAGAGTCTTCAGCAATAGGGCTGTGTCAGTTAGTTTTGATGGGTAAACAAAATGAATGGCAAGAGCTTATATGGCTGCGGGGAGGCTTTAGGTTCTCATTGACCAACAGCTCCTATAGAGGTGTCACAGAGTTGCCACCTCTTGTTTAGCGACCCATTCATTCTAGGATAGGCAGTGTCTAACTCTGCAGTGTATCTGCCTTCAAACTCCCATTTATGATTTTTAATTGGATTACCAGATCTATTGTATGACCCAGCCATTCAACTCCTGGGCATACATGCTAAGGAATTTATGTCCCATTACAGAGACACTTGCACAGCCAAGTCCACAGTAGCTCTATTCACTATAGCTAGAAAATGGCAATATCCCAGATGCCCATCAAATGATGATGGATCATGAAGATGTGGTATATAATTATTCAGCTATGAAAAAAGGCAAAATTATAAAACTTGCAGATAAAATTTCATATAAATATTTTTTTCTCATATTGGGACGCTAGTGCTCACTCTTTAGTCATGTGTCTTTAACTTGGGGTACTTCTGAAAGCCAGGTGGCTGTAGGCGGGGCTTGCATAAAATGAGGAGGGACTGTGGTACATAGGCAAATAAGAGTAGAACAGGGCTGTACTGGAGTGGAAAGAGAGTAGGGGAGACAGGGGATGATGTAAAGAGTTAATAAAATGGAGTATGAGTAAACCAATTGGAGACCTATTATCTGGTGAACCAATTAAAAACATAAATGAGTTTGAAGGTAGATAAACTTGATTTCAAAATTTTTATGAGATAGTCCAATAAAGAAATGTCCAGGAAAAAAAGTAAAGAAATGTTCAGTAATATTTCTATAATTTATTTTTGTATAATTCTCATTTTTTCCTAGTATCGTAGTTCACATAACCTTAAATATAACTAGGCTCAATCTCTAGAATTAGAAGTCTATGTTGCTTCTATTAGCTACTTTAATAATTACACTCCATGTTACAGGTCTTCCCTGGATGTAAATTTTGCTTACCTAGTGTTAACCAGGGTGAGGTGCGGTTTGTCCTTAGTGGTAGAGAAGGAAAGTCCTCCTTCAGAGCTGTGGATAATGGCTGCAGGCTCTTCTCCTAGCAACGGACAGCTTCTGTGGGCACCTACAGGAATCCAGCTAACAGCCTGGAATGGGTTATGGGCCTTGCCTGGAGGTGGCTTCAGTGCCTCTCCTACTCCATAGCCTGGCATGGCAAAGTGCCACCGGGGTTGGGAATGTCCTTCAGCACTCTGCTCAGCAGCAGGTTTGTGTTTTTCCCAGAATCACAGTTCTGACCATATTTAAAATTCTTTGCCACGATTCTAAAAAAAGAATGATTATCCCATTTACACCCATGCCATTTGGAAACAGGACTCCCTGTTCTGCCTCAATAGCTGTGGCTGCGTTTTTGACTCTATTTAATCCTGAAGTGGAGAGAAGGCTTTCTTGATGCTGATTTAGACAGTGGCCTTTGAGTTCTCGGGAGGTCTGTGTTTTCCACGTGAGGGTGAGATTTTTCTTCATTCTCTCTGAATTAGGAATTTGTAAAATTAACTGCTTTTCTACACAGATAAGAGTTGGTCTTAGTGATTAAAGATGTTCTTTAAAGAAGTTGAGGAGAGGATACTTTTGGTGTGAGTTTTCAATCACTTTGCCTTTCAGTTGTGGTTCAGACAGCTATTTTTCATGTAGAAGCATTTTGTTATTATGTGATCAAGTCTAACCTTCATTTTTATTATGTTTTGCTCTTTTGATGGCCTCAGCTTTTCTGCCATGCTTGGTAGTTTTTTATGGCCCCTTAACTTCTTTTTCCACCTCTGTCTGGCTTTCCCCACTTGGCTCTGCTGCAGCCTGGCTCTGCTTCGGGCACACTTGTTTTGTCTGTGCCTCCTTCCAAGCTGTATCTCAGTACAAACTGACCACTTCAGAGGAACATCAAAGGGACGCCTACTACATCTCTCACTATCACTCTTATTAAAATTGTTATTGTGTACTAGCACTATCTAGTGAGTCGGTGCTGCGCTTTATCTCCCCTTTTTAGAGTTTATTTTTATTTTTAAATATGATTTTAATTGAAGTAGAATTATTCTTTTCCCTCACACCTTTCCTCCCATCAATATCTCCTAGCTCCTCTTCCTCAAATCCCTTCCATTTTCCCAATTCTCAAATTGATAGTCTCTTTTTCTTTGATTATTATTGTTTACGTATGTGTGTGTATGCACATGCCCAAATATATGAATGCGTCCTGCTATGTCCAATTCAACTACAACATGATAGCCTGCTGAGTCCATTTTTGTTGTTTGTGTGTATCATTTTGAAGCTGAACACACACATGCGCACACATTTTCCCTCAATCTTGATAGATGAAAAATGCACTACAAATACACAAATCTCACCACATGCTTTTTCTCTACAAAATAATGACCTCTGAACAAGTAGGATAATAAAGACCATTGCAGAGAATATACATGTCATGTGAATTGAGTCATTTGTATTTCACGGTGACACTAATGTAGCTTTTCCATAAGACTCCATTTTAATCTTTTATACCATTATTCACATAGTCAACCACAACAGTGGTTAATGTCCCAGTCAAACAGATACAGATTCACTGCTAATCTGTCATGAATGTACTGGGTGGTGGGCAGTCAAACTGGATCCCTGCTTCGTTGTGAGAAGGAAACAGGACCCAGGCAGCCCACGCAGCAGCTCCTTGAGCTGATTTCATTATGTATTGGTAAACAGCATTTTAAACAGAAACAACCAGAATAATCGAATTATCATTTTCTGTTTTGAAATGGTGGTGGCTGTAACTGAATCATCAAAGATCATCTAGAACCGTTTGTGACTACCCACTAATAACAGAGTTGGTGGTGACCAGCTGTGGTATTTTCTCATTACTGTGGAGCTGGATCCTGTAATTTACTTATCTATCGACAAAGCCATTTGTCCACAGCCACAAACAAAGAAAAAGATTGTATTTAGAAGGCTTCAGAGCAAGAAATCCACTACTGCTTTTTATGAATACTTTTTATATCAGGGAAATCTGTAGCCAAAGGCATTTCTTGGGATTCAATCTAAATTATAGGAACAAACAACACACACAGTTCTTGGCTGAGTTGTGGGCCCCAGTGACACATCTCTAACTCATTCCAGCTTTTATATGCATATATTTTTCTAGAGATAAGAAAATAATTCCTCAAAAACGTAGAAGACGTAATCACTATTTGTAATGATTTTAAAAGTATGAAACCAAGTTTGTATAAATTGGGGAACAAATGACACCTATGTGAATAAACACATTCCTTCCATTGAGTGTGCTGCTGCCAAAGGCAGAGAAACTCCCTGTGCAGACCTTATTTCTACTACAAAACCAAAATGGAGCTCAGAGGCTATTGAATCCACTTGCATTGTCCTTAGCCAGAAAAAAAAAAAAAAAAAAAACCCTTAATTCCTGTATTGCTTTTTCCTTCTTAGGTGTGCTATAAGATTCCTTAGAAGCATAAATGTCTTTCTTACCTGTGATGTAGGGCAGATTACAAGCACTAAGTTCAATATTTGCAAGTAATTATCAATTAAGTTTGGTTGTGATCTTTGCATATTAAAACATAAAAATATTTATTTAGATATTAAAATACCTAAATAAATTTATAGTCATCATTTTAAAGAATGTGACTTTTGCACTATAAACCACATATATTTTATTTTTCTGGTTTATTCCTTAGAATACATTGGTTAGAGTAGTAGTTGGAATGGGTTAGAAATTTTGAGATGTATACTTTTTTTCATATAAATTACTCCATAAATATGTAAGAAAAGCTTGGTGTGTTTTGTGAGAAATGTATGGAAATATCTGTTCCCATGAATATGTGTTCTGGAGACTTCAGATTGAGTTTGCACTTGAAAGTATGCCAATTTATAAAATAGATTATTGGCTATACCAGTACGATCTATTCAGACTTTGTTGATAATATACTCCAGTCTTTTATCTGGTAGCTTAAATGTTTGTGTTTTACTCTAGTAATTACCACTCATTGTAGCATGTGAATGTTTATAGGATCAAAACCAGATTTTTAGTTTCTGGAAATTTTATAATAAAATTCTGAATGTGAACATCTCAGGGGTATAAAGTTTTGGTAATATGAGAAATGGATTTTTATAACCTATTCTAGGCAGCATTGTGTATTCCCAAAGTCTTTGGGATGTGATTCTATCTAATCCCTAAAAATCTCAGGAAGATGGTGGGTTTTTATCTCCATGTGCCCACAAGGTAGCTTGTTTTTATATTGTTGAAGGTTCTTAGGAATGTGATTACAGCAATTCTCCTAAGAATAGAAAAGAATGTTGTACAGAAACTTCTTAAAAATCTATTCAAAAGTTTGCCTGCCAAATAACATTCATACTCATATTCAATATAGTCGTGAAATGGCAGGAGGATGACACATTTAAATTAAAATTATGGTTAGTCTTTTGCATAGTTTTCTGAACCTTATCAACCTTTCTGAATTAAAAATAAAACAACAAAAAAACCAATGGCCACTCTGCCTGTGAATCAGGTGGGTGATCTTCCCTCTCCGTCCTGTCCTCTAATTCTAGTCTCCCAGTCTTATCCCAAGCCCTGTAGCCTTCCACAAGCTGGAGCTTCTCCTGTCTCTCTGCCACCATTCCCAAGGTATTGTGTAAAAGATTTTTCCTAGATTAAAACATTACATCCTACAGGATGCTCCTAAAATAGGAAGGTAAACTACTCAAAGTAGCTTCAGGAAATCCCTGAAACTGATCAGATTCACTAGGCCCCTCCTTGTCAGGGTGAGCAATAAAACCACAAAGAAGACTCTGAGCCTAGACCAGCTACCTGGAAAAAGCAGAGACTAGCTGAGCTGCATGGGAGAGGTTTAGACCAGAGTCACTTGAAAAGGACGTGCTCCAATTTTGTCAATGTGCCTTCAGGCTGGGCACTGTGCTCCAGGTTCCCAGGTTTTGTGAGCTGTCACTAAAGCTGGGGTGGGTTTTGGTGATAAAGCTGTAGTTGAGTCATTTCTGTTTCTGTAAGTAACCTCTCACCATATTCCTTTAAGTAAGCCCAATAAAACTTACTGGTTCACCAACCTGGACGTTTATGGTATCCATACTTTGGTCTGTGTGTACACACACACACACACACACACACACACACACACACACACACACACACTCACACACACACATACACACACACATACACACACACACAGAGAGAGAGAGAGAGAGAGAGAGAGAGAGAGAGAGAGAGAGAGAGAGAGAGAGAGAGAGAATGCAATTTCCCAGGAAAAGATTTTTCATACAACACAGGTGACCCCACAAATCCCTCAGGACTCGTCCCTCACTCATCACTTTGTCTCAGCCACCTAAACCAAGAAGCACTATTTGCTCGAAACCCACTGGCCACATCAGCCTGGCATCCAGTTGATCTTCAGTCACATTCCTGTCCTCCAGCTTCAATTTCCTACTGTTATCCCCAGCCCTGTAGCAGCCCCTCTGCTGGGATCTCTCCTCTTTTCTATTACCAGTGGAGTCCACAGATCTCCTTCAGCCTTTCTATCTCTCCTTTTCTATCTCTACCTGTCACCTGGAGGTACTCTTGCCCTGATAACCATGCTGGGCACTCCTGTCTAGGAATCAGGTAGGCAGATCTCCGCCCCCTTCCTGTCCTCTATATATAATTCCCCAGTCTCATCCCCAGCCTTCAAGCAGACCAATAGCAGGAGCCTGTCCATCTTTCCTGCCTCCACTCATGACGGACTCCATGGAGCCTCTTGTTGGACTCAATCTTCCCTGCTTTGGCCTGAGAAACAAGTAGGCTGTCTTTATTCATATTCCTGTCCTCAGATTTCTAATTTCCCAGTCTCATCCCTAGCCCTTGTAGCAGACCACCTTTATGGAGCTGTACCCTCTCTCTGATTGTGCTCCCTGAAGACCCCACCAAATCTCATGGAGAACTCAGATTTCCTCCTTCTTGTGGACCATTTTAGCACCCACCCCCTTTTAGGCCACCCTATTCCTTTGTGTAAGGCTCCAAAGCTCAGAAATCCATTCTACCCTGAACCACTGGTGACCAAATGTGGCAGAGACTCAAAAGCACTCTCTACCAAACAACTCACAACCAGTGCACATTTTAGCACACAGCCAGCACATAGATCTGTTGCAGAGAGGGCAACAGAAACCAAAGAACAGAGCATCCACCTGACAAAGACAAGACACCTAGAAAAACAATCACCCCAAACCCAGATGCCTAGACACCAGCACAAAACCACAATCAATAACAACCAAAATAGTGTACCTCCACCAGAGTTATCCTACTATTAGAAGGCCTACTATAGTAGGCCCTGAGAAATGCAGTATATCTGAAGTACAAGACAAGGACTTTAAAATAGCTGTTATAAATGTGTTCACTGACCTTAAAGAAATGAACAAATTCAATAACGAAATCTATGAAAATACAAACTAACAGTGGAATAAAATGAACAATCCAGTACATGAATGTAAAAATAGAGACACTAAAGAAAACCTAAACTGAGGTAAGATTGGAAATGAAAACTTTACAAAGTCGAACAAAAACCTCAGAGTTGAGCCTCACCAAATACTAAAGAGTTGGGAAGGAGAATCTCAGGCAGAGGTGAGGAAATGGATACTTTAGTAAAAGAAAAGGTTAAATATGAAATATCCAGGAGCAAACCAACCATCCAGGAATCAAGGACACAGTGAAAAGACAAAATCTACAGCTCATACAAATAGTGAAGGAGAGCAAAGCCAGGTCAAAGGCCCAGAAAATATTTTCAATAAATAATAGAAGAAAACTTCCTAATCTAAAGATGCCTGTCAAGGTGTGAGAAGCACAAAGAATACCAAACAGCCTGGACCAGAAAAAACTTCCCATGATAATCAAGACTCTAAATGTACAGAATGAAGAGAGACTATTAAAAGATGCAAGGGAAAAGAAACCAAGTAACAAAGGAAGATCCATTAGAATAATACTTGACTTTTCAATGGAGACTCTAAAAGCCAAAGGGCCTTGGCAGGTGTCCTACAAACACGGAGAAATCACAGATACCTGCACAGACTGTTATACCCAGAAAAAATTCAATCACAATAGATGCAGAAAGAAAAACATTCCATGTTAAAACAAAATTTAAGCAATATCTATCTATACATCCAGATCTATAGAAGGAACTAGAAGGAAAACTTCAATCTCATGACGTTAACTAAATCCAAGAAAAACATAAGGAACAAATAATCCCAGAACAACTAATCAAAAGAGGGGTAACAAAACTCCACATCACCATGGCAAAATAGTGGAAATCAACCAACACTTCTCATTAATAACTCTCAACATCAATGGTCTCAATTTCCAATAACAATAAACAGACTGACAGACTGGATATTAAAACAGAATCTATCCTCCCACTACATCTAAGAGACCAAGGATAGATAGATGTTAAAGGTAAAAGGATGGGAAAAGATATTCCAAGCAAATGAACCTGACATACGCTTCTGTAGCCATTTTAATATATGATAAAATAGAATCCAAATCAAAACTATTTGGAAGAGATAGGGAAGGATGCTATATACTCACCAAAGGAAAAATCCACCAAGAGAATATTACAATTCTAAGTATTTATGCATCAAGTAGAAGGGCAACCAAGTTCATAAAAGAAACACTAGTACAATTAACATCACATATTAACCTTCACCCTATAATTATGGGTGCCTTCAATACCCTACTCTCACCAATAGACAGGTCATCCAGACAAAAACTAAACAGAGTAGTGCTGGAGCTCACTGACATCATAAATCAAATGGACTTAGCAGATACTTACAGAACATTTCACCCAACCACAAATGAATACACCTTCTTCTAAACACCTCATGGAATTCTCTCCATAATTGACCAATATACACAGACACAAAGCAAGTCTCAACAGAAACAAAAAAAGCGAAATAAGGCCTACATCCCATGTGATTACTATATATTAA
Source organism: Peromyscus californicus insignis (assembly GCF_007827085.1). Taxonomy (NCBI): domain Eukaryota; kingdom Metazoa; phylum Chordata; class Mammalia; order Rodentia; family Cricetidae; genus Peromyscus; species Peromyscus californicus. The sequence goes on along the minus strand of NW_026294617.1, from coordinate 58,224,767 downwards.
AGCTTGATATTAAACAAACAAATAAACAACAACAAAAACAAAAAACCAGAAACAGCAGAATGTTTACAAACTCATGTAACTGAGCAACTCACTGCACAATGAAAAATGGGTCAAGACAAAAATCAAGAAAGAAATAGGAACCTTTTTAAAATTGGATGAAAATGAAAACACAACACACCAAAATCTAGGGGACACAATGAAGGCAGTTCACCAGGCAAGTTCATAGCATTAAGTGCCTACACAAAAGGTTTGGAGAGATCTAATATGGATAACTTAATAGCATACCTGATAGCTCTACAACAAAATTAAGAAATAAACCCAAAGAAGTATATGGCAATAAAACCCAGGGCTGAAATCAATAAAATAGAAAGAAACAAACAAAACAGTGCAAAAACCAGTTGATTATTTGAGAAAACCAAGTTAATTAAAAGGCAGAGAGAGAAGATCCAAATTAACAAAATTAGAAATAAAAAGGAGACCATTAAAACATATACCAAGGAAATCCAGAGAATCATAAGGACATACTTTAAAAACCTATATTTCACTAAATTGTAAAATCTAAAAGAAATTAATAGTTTTCCTAATATATACCACCTACCAAAGTTAAGCAAAGATGGGATGAGCAATTTAAACAGACATAAATCCCCCAGTGAAATAGAAGCAGTCATTAAAATTCTACCAACCAAAAAATTTGTAGGGACAAATGGGTTTACTACAGAATTCTAACAGACTTCCAAACAATTACCACCAATGTTCTTCAAATAATTTCACCAAACAGAAACAGAAGGAACATTCCGCAACTCTTCTTACAAGGCTTCAGTTACTTTGATATCTAAACTGTGTAAAACAAGATGATTACAGACTAATCTCTCTTTTAAGCATGGATGCAAAAATTTTTAAAAAAATCATTCTATGTGTCTTTTATACATCATGTATCTTGATCCTATTCATTTCCCCATCCCTTCACATCTGCCTTCTGCTCCTGTACCCCCTCCACAATAAAACATTTAAGAGAAAAAAGGGATAAAACGGGAAAACATTAAAAATCTCGTCATGAAAGCTGTTAGTGTGACATAGTAAGTCACACTGTAAACCCCATCTGTTCACAATCATTACTTTCAAGTGTTAGTTGCAAATCAAATACTTGTAAACTGAATACAAGAACACATCAAAAAGGTCTTTCACCATGATCAAGTAGGCTTTATCCCAGAAGTGTTCAACATACATAAAGGAAAAAAAAACATATGATCACCTCATTAGATGCAGAAAAGAAATTTGACAAAATCCAACACTCTTTCACAGTAAAAGTTCTGGAGATACTAGGGATACATGGAACATACCACAGCATAATAAAGGTAATTCATAGGAAGCCCATAGCCAACTACAACATAGAGAAAAATTCAAAAGATTTCCACTAAAATCAGGAACAAGACAAAGTTGTCCACTCTTCCTATATCTATTCAATACAGTCCTTGGCATATTAGCTAGAGCAGTAAGGCAACTGAAGGAGATCAGGGTGATATAAGTAGGAAAGGAGGAAGTCAAAGTATCTTTATTTTCAGATGATACAGTTGTATACATAAGATCCTAAAAACTCTGCCCTCAAACTCCTACAGATGATAAACACTTTTAGCAAAGTAGAAGGATCCAAAATTAATACAAAGAAATCAGTAGTATTTCTATATGTAAATGCCAAGTGGACTGAGAAGGAAATCAGAAAAACAACACCTTTCACTCTAGCCTCAAAAAAGAATAAATAATAATATTCTTGAAACATTTGGTTAAATAAAACACCATCAAAAAAGAAATAAAAATAAAACTGCAGACTATTTCCATGTTCACTAATATTTGAAGAACTATGTACAAAATGTGTCTACTCAATGACATGTAGTAATTATGTTAGGTTGATTAAATTTTTAAGGATTAAAATTCAACTTTCTGTATAACAGAGACCAGAAATGATTCTGTATGTGTTAATTTATAATGAAAAGGAAGCAATGGCCACTGGCAATTTTCTGATCTCATGGTTAGTGTAAGCTCATGAACTCATTCTAAGGCTACCCAGCTTCTCTACTGTATAACGGGTTAATAAACAGAGTTACTATAAACATGATGGGAGAAACCAGGCAGTTCCCTTTTCCATGATGGTCTAAACTGATGACATATAGTAAACATAAAACCTGCCATGCTCAAGACATTCAGAGAAGTTGGATCAAGCTGCAGGAGAAAAGTCCAATCAGTTGGCCCCATGTACAAGGCTTCATTTGTTTGATGTTGTTCAATGGCAGCCTTGATTTGAATTGCTTTGAGTTAGGTCTTGTCTTTGGACAGAACTGAGCTCTATATTTCTTAATATTAATGTGACCTTTGGGCAAGCGGTACACTCTTTACCCTTTAAGTGCCTCTCCTTTATTCATTCCTTTGTGAATTTTATAATACTGGACAATATCACCTCATATCATTGTGTGGTATTTGGGACAACATTAATTTTTCTTTATTTTTCATTTACTCCACTTTTTTCACAATAATGAAGTCTGCAGTCCAAGAACCTTCTGCACATTTTAAAGTTTCATACTTAATTCTTATGTCATTCATCCACACTTCAATTTCTCACACATACCTAAAATTTAGTTACTTCAAATTATTCTTTTTTAACTGCAAATAAATTATCCTTCATTATTTTCTCTACCCTGCTTCAAGCACAAACTAAAATCATTAGTAATCCTGATTGTTAAATGTCCTTCCAAGCTATAGTTCTGCCCTGTTAGAAACTAGTTTTTAGATTTCCACTGTCGTCTGCAACCTACCTCTTTTCATTCAGTGTCTGTCCTATCCAGTGTTCACACTGTTACAGCTGTTCATAACTGGATCAGTTTCTTTTTCCTCAGCTTCTGTATCAGTCAGCTTTTGGTTCTTGTGACAGAACACATGAAATGATTGAGTTACAAGGAAGATAGGTTTATTTTGGCTCATAGTTTCAGAAGTCCCTTTGGCCGCTGGGGTGACAGTGCATTGTGGTAGGAAGTGTGTGACAGAGTACAGATGCTCGCTTCATAGCAGCCTGGAAGTGAAGAGAGAGAGGAAGAGAATCGATTTCTAATATCTGCTTTAAGGGCATACTCCTGATGACCTATACCTTTTTTCTGCTGATGTTTCTATTACCAGCTCTGTGAGATGGTGAATGAGTCTGTAACACCAATGATGGAAACCATAGTGTCTTCTCCAAAGGGTTGCTATGGATCTTTTAATAAAAGCATCTATTTCTTGAGCACAACTCACATGGTGGTTTCTTATGATCATATGGTGTATGTATTGTAAAACTGATTTTGGGTTATATTCCTCTTTCTGCTGGCTTGCCACTGTTATTTTTGTTTCCAGTTCTGCAACCAGCCCAAGTGCTTACTGGCCTTATACAGTTGACACATAATAGTTCTTTTGCTCGGGACATTCCCTTTATCTTTCCTTTGTCTCTCAAATTTGAGTTCTCATATCACCACTTAATTTTAAGACAATTTTCTTGAGGATCATTCCCAAGTACCCTAAATAAAGAATATAGTTTTATCTTGACTTGTTGACTTTTTGTGTAGTTCTGGGTTGGTGTTTATTATGAACTGAAATTATTTTATTATTTATCACCTTACATTCTTTCATGTCTGTATTCTTCATGAGAGGCTGAATTAAGTAAGAGCAATATCTGCCACGATCTAGTCTATTATAGGTTACCTAACATAGTTTCCTACGCATAGTTGACATGGAAACATACATGCATATAAAATGAACATATTTAATGAGATGTGTCAAAAGCACAGTATACAGCATTCCACTTTTATTAAATGTTTAGTGAGAGTGCTTTGTGATAAATTGAATTTGTATCTCACATATTGATTGGCCTTGTATAATTGGGGGATATAAATATTCTGTGAAAACATCAGTGACTGATTTTTTTCCTCACTCTTTATAGTCTTTATATTTTTTTCAGTGAAGGTAATTTTTTTCCTTGTTTATTTTCTCCCAAGAATTTTTTCCTGGTGATTTTGAAATACTGGCATAGTGAAAGGATTAATGCTGTTCAAAGAGATAAGAAGACTACAGCCTTTTAATGTGACAGGTTAATTTTTAAATAACAAAAATAGTTTAAAGAGTATGAAGTTTGTATATTCAGAAATTAGAGGGAGAAAAAAGAATCTTAAAGAACTAAAACTGATAGGAATTTATGTATGGCGGGGTAAAGAACCCACACTCATTGCTGGTGATAATACAAATTAGCACAGTCAGTATGAAAATCAAGATTCCTCAAATAATTGAAAACAGCAGAGTATGGTAGCACATGCTTATAATCCTAGAATCAGGAGTCTGAGACAGGAGGATTGAGATTTCAAACTAGTCTGGGATACATAAGCAAAATGTTAAAAAGAATATTAAAAGTAGACTTTTCATACGATACAACCACAGTATGGTCCTACACCTCAAAAACTCAGTCAGATTATTATAGTAGCACAGCATACAGTGTTTACTGCAGAACTGTTCATAGTGGCCAAGTTATAGAATCAGATTAGATGCCCATCAACAGAGGTGTGAGTGAAGAATATACAATGTGTAGTGAATAAGAATAAGAATAGTCACTATAGACTTTTGTTTGGATGTTTGGTTCCCCTGTTAGTGGAAATGTTTGGGAAGGATTAGGAGGTGTGATCTTGTTGGAGGAGGTGTGTCATTGGGAGTGGGCTTTGAGGTTTCAAGAGCCCTCTCCAGGCCCAGGCTCTCTGCCTTTTACCTCCAAATTAGGATGTAAAGCTCTCAGCTACCGCTCCAGGGTCATGTCTATCTGGTTATGGTCAAGATGATCATGGACTAACTCTCTAAAACTATAAGCAAGCTCCCAACTAAATGTTTTCTTTTATAAGAGTTGCCTTTGTCATGGAGACTCTTCACAGCAACAGAACAGTGACTAAGACATGATATATACACAGAGGAGTCTATTCACCATAAGGAAAGATAAAAATGTGTCATTTTCAAGAAAATGAGTAGAACTAGAGATCATCAATGTTAAGTAAAATAGGACAGACCCAGAAATTAAATATGTCTCTTATATTGAGACTAGTTGGGGAAAAGAGAATACTAGAGATAGATGAAAGGCATACGGAAGACAGGATGAGAGAGAGTAATAGAGGGGCTGAACTGATCAAAGTGCATTATACAATGCAGGTGTGGAAATGTAATAAGGAATCCCTTTATATTTTACAATTTGTGTGTGATAAAAATAGTTTCATGTCTCCCCTTCAAACTCCAAATGGGTGACATCTTGTGGCCTCTATAAATGATGGCTAAGTCTCCTCTGGAGGGAGCCTGTGCCTTAGTTCAAAAGGTGCAGTGGGAGGTAGTCTGATGTTGTCTTCCTCCAGGCCAAGTTCACTTGTGCTGGCCTTTGCAAATCAATTCCAAGGACTGGAATAAAGATCTCTGGTCACTTTCAGTTTGTTTGAAATTCCATCTCCTTTCAGCCATGAGTCCCTCTAGACAGTCCAAGTCTGGGTGAGGTAGCATTTCCTGTAAATTACTCCATCTTTCTAAAAGGACTCTATATTGCTATCTCAGCTGACATTCCTGGGTTTCATCCACATTAGAGAATCAAACTGATATCCCTTGGATGGGTTTAGAACTCTTTTCAAGTAGATTCTTCTACATTCACAGCAGCAGTATGAGGATATCCCCACCCCAGAGCATGTATCCTGGATGTAGAACTGCAGGAAATGGCTGTAGTACTAGAGATGGGGCCCGTGTATCTTCAGGAAAGGGGGCTGTGCAACTCCAGGGAAAGAATATCCTGGAACTTCTAGGAGGATGCTGTAGAACTCTGTTGGGGAAGGGTGTCCAGTGCAGGCATCTGTCTCAGTCTCTTTCTGTCATTCCTTCATAACCTCCATAGGCTAAGGGAGCCTTAGTCTTTATTTTAGTTGCACTACTTTGTAATGTAGCATAGTCTTATTTCTCCAATAATGGAAGATACTTTTTCTATTTTTTTGACCACTCTGTTGCTCCCAGTTTAGTTCTTATTATACTTCTGAGGATGGGAGGGAATAGGGATATCCTATTAGGGAGGGAATAGAGAAATCCTTTCTTCAAACAGGAATCCTATTTGTAAGTTCTATTTTGCTGAAAACATAAAACATTACCAGACTTCTCGTTCTCCCTTTTATTATTTCTGCAGAATGTCATAAGCTTATATCCTAAGCAAATGGATCCCTTTGATGGATAAAAAGCAAAGATCATATAAAATAAATGTAATCATTAAGGCCAACGATCATTATACTCATAGTGGCTTGTGTAGGATCTCTTCTATGTAAGACATTTGCACAGAAGATAATATTGAGTAGAAGAGTAGAAATAATTGGTTTCAGATGATCACTTACTTGTAAGACTAAAAAATATGAAAAACCTCTAAGAAAGATGCATGTTAAAATACATGTCAATGCATCTTGGACTTTCGGTATATCTGCTGAGCGTACAAATGATCGTATTGGAGATATATTGTCCTCGCCCATATGCTAATATATGTCACTCATGAATACACACTATGGCCCATTTAGGCTGGCAAAAATGCAATTTGAAATTATCTGTTCAGTCTTCTCAACTTTGAATTCTTCCCTGCACCTCTTGCACACGTTCTGTTTGTCTCCAATTCATCTAGATTTAGAGCGCAGCAAGGTCTGTCTAAAGACATTGCACAGTCAGCACTCGAGCAGGGAGTAAAATTTGTAGGCTTGGCTCTGGTGGTAGATAAGCTGTAAGAAAAGATTGCAGTTATTAAAATAAGATAGTGACTGCTGGCTGCCTTTGCCAAGAGGTTTATTATAATGGGATATGGATCTTGTTAATTAACTCAGTAAAAAGTACTAAATCTAGAAGGTCCCCTCTGGAAAATATAGGAGTGACAATTTATACGCTCTAAAGAATGTTATTAAAACCATTAACTTTTTGCTCAAATGTGCATAGTACCTACAATGCACCCTGCATTCCGCCATTTTGTTTGAGTGAGTCACAAGGATATAACATTTAAATTTCAAAGTGGGGTCCAGATCAAAATGAAAATTCTTAAGAGAAATGCCAAGCTGCAGCTTGACACTTGATATTTATAATTTATCTGAGATCATAATACAACAAAGAATAGATATTGAACGAGAGAACTTTTGAAGATTCCTGTCTGCTGGGGATTGGCAGGTCTGTGTGTCTGTGCTCCAAGCATGCTTCTGCCTGAACCATCTCCCTAGATAAAAGCTGGATTTTACCATATTGTAAGAGTAATTTTAAAATTAATAATTCAAATAGGAATTACATATAATTTATTTACCTATAATATGGTCAATTGATTGATTAGATATATGTATATCTATGAAACTCCTTTTGAGAGAGAAATGATATTGGTCATGTGAAAATATGTAGGTGTTAATCAATAAATTCCATATAATTTGGACTTGGTTAGAAATTTGTCAAGGGAATATATCAAATGGATTTATTCAGCAAGCAGGTTGTACATACGCATTTAGGAAATATATATTTACATTACACATATGTTACAATAATTTAAAAAAAAAAGAGGCCGTGAATTTTAAAGAGAACAAGGAGGAATATGTGGGAGAGCTTGAATGGAAAAAAGAGAAAAGGGAAAGGGAAAATGATGTAATCATCTTATAATCACACACACACACACACACAAAGAAATTTAAAAAAATCTAGCAAGGAGCAATGAGAAGTCATATTAAGTAAAGCTCAGAGTGGCACAAACAAGCGAAGCCTGTATAATCCCACAGACTGTGATCATGGTCTTTGATCACTATGGGATGCAAACTCTTGGATTTGAGAAAAAAAATTTCAGAAGAGCTTGATTTTCCAGTTATATTTCTTTGAACTCCAGAAGCCATCTGGAATCACAGATGAGGAGTTAGCTCTAGGACAAAGCTTTGTATCCTAGTATTTTGTCTGCCCGTCTCTAGCTAGATGATTGAAAGGAAATCATTTATCCTTTCTTGCTATGTGTTGTATATCTTAAAAGTGCCTTTTCCATTTCAAAGTCCTCCTTTAGAATTAGAAAATTATCTCATTTACATTGTCAAATACCACTTAAATTGTTATTATTTTGGAAATAGACCTGGCTATAAATCCTGTCACATAAGAGACCAGGGGATTAGAATTCTGCTTTTAGTTCTTATTAATTGTGCATCTTAGAGCAGATTATTTGATCTTTCAGTGTGTCTGGCTTTGCACATCTGTTATGAGTATCAGGAGGATTATAAATTAGGTAGGTTTCCAGTTGAGGTATTAGTACAGACAGGTATTTAAAATAATACCAACTATTTATTAATAATAAAATAAAGTTGTATTTCACTTAATGATAGGAGTGTTTTCTAGGGGTTGAACTGATTGACTAGTTCATCATTATGAAAACATCACATATGCTGTGGGATGTCCTGTATGCTGTGAATATATGTTGCTATGATTTATTGATAAACAAAATGCTGATTGGCCAGTAGCCAGGCGGGAAGGATAGTGTAGGCGGGACAAGGAGAGAGGAGAAGGCTGGGTGGAAGAAGGCTGAGTCAGGAGATGCTGCCAGCTGCCACCATGAGGAGCAGGATGTAAAGTACCGGTAAGCCACGAGCCACGTGGCAAGGTATAGATGAATAGAAATGGATTAATTTAAGATATAAGAACTAGATATCAAGAAGCCTGAGCCATTAGGCCAAACAGTTTAAACAATATAAGAGTCTCTGTGTGTTTTCTTGACTGCAGAACTGGCAGGTGAGAGAGATTTGTCCTGACTGCGGGCCAGGCAGGACCAGGAGATAACCCCAGCTACACACATACTTTATTCAGCAAGGTCAGACAGCTACAATATTATTAGATGACTTTGCTTTATGGGACAGTTCTCATCTGTTACTGACCAAAACAGTCACACACTATGCCATTATGATATAATTTGTCATTATTATTATTTAGTCTAGACCCTCTATCCTTTCTCTAATTATTTAAGATCAGAACTTCCAATTCAGTCTTGATAGTTGTGTTTAATTTTTTGAATCCACCTTATCTCCATATAGCTGATAGGTAGGTGGATACACTGAGCTGAATAGGTCATTCAGAGCTTCATGTTTATGATGTTGGTCCATGCTTCCTTATTTTTGTTGTTGCTGGCCTCTGTGTGCATGTGAATTTCTGCAATTCTGCAACCAACCCAGTCTTGGTCCTTTTTTTTTTTCCAGTACTGGGAATTAACCTTGAGGTCCTCCGGTAAGTCAGACAATCTCTGTGCAGCTGAACTAAATCCCTTGCTCTTCACCCTCATGCTCTTGATAGTAATTCTCATAGTGGTTCTTTTCGGGAGAGATTTGAGATCACTTAAAAACCAAATTTATTAGAGATTTTGACTTCTTAACTCTGAAAATGTGGCTAGAAGTCTTTTTCAAAAAGTGCAGTTGCCTCCGTTCCTGCATTCCTGTCAGAAAGACACCTAAGGTACTTTTAGCCCCTCTAACTCTGATCAGTCTATATTACCAGTCACATGGCTTCCGTTCTTAGCTTGCTGGTAATGCAGATGGGCATGTCTTTTCTCACTAGCAAAACTGAAACCAAAATTACAGTGATATTCTGGTGAGCACCCATACACAGGCTAGATATTTGTGCACTTAACAAAGCAAATCAACCAACTAAACCAAACCAAACCAAACCAAACCAAAACCAAGCAAACAAAGGATTAAACAAAAATAACATACCTTCTAAAATGGCCCAAATCCCATTTTCTTGAATGGGGTGAGACAGGTGGTGTAACCATTTGTTGTGACAACTTGCTCCTTAATCCAACTAAACTACAATAAAAAAGAAGCAGAATGTTTCCCATCCTTGGTCAACCACAGATTGCCCCATGCTCCAGGATTCCAGGAAGGTATTACTGGCCCATATTCCACTATCTGACATTCTTAGTCATCTCTAGTGAAGATATTTGAGATTTTTAGAAAGGTGTTTTTATAGCTGCCAGAGATCATTTGCAATGCCTTGTGATCAAGTATGTTTATAGTTCTGTCAAGAAACATGCAATTGTCAAACTTAACTGCAGGAAATAGAGACTGTAAAGCTGCACATTATTTCAGGCTGTCTTTTGCTTCTAAACTCAGTTATAATATGCCAAGTATTGATGGTAAATGAGTTACAAAAACAATTTTGGATTTTAGAAATTGTAGATCATGGACTTTCTCACAGAAATGGAATATATATTAGAGTCCAAAGCATTGTATACTGATGTATGAGATAATGACTAAAAGTTCTGAATTTGTAATCATATCATGAAAATGCTCTGGACTAATTCAATTCACAGGGAAGATTTAAATGACATCATAAGCTAACAAGATTGTCTTTGGGTGTTCTGTTAGGACTGAATTTTACTAACTTTTCTTACTGCTCTGGAGGTTGCATGTCTAAGATCAAAGCATTGGCAGCTTGAGGGCTTGACCTCTACTTCAAGGTGGTTTCTGGGACATCACATTCTCTAGGCGCTGAAGCAGGTGCGAAACTCTTTTCTAAAGATGTTTTATCTTTCAAGAGGAAGGAACTCTCTAGAGCAGTAGTTCTCAATCTGTGGGTTGAGACCACTATGGGGAGTGAAATGGCCCTTTATCAGGGGTTGCATATCAGATGACCTGCATATATGATATTTATATTATGATTCATAACAGTAGCAAAATTATAGTTATGAAGTAGCAATGAAAACAGTTTTATGGTTGAGGGTCACCACAATATGAGGAACTGTATTAAAGGGTCTGTCTCAGCATTAGGAAGGTTGACAACTACTACTCTAGACCTAGTCATTTCTGAACACCATGTACCCGCATCTTGGAGGGAGCTCACACAAACCAAAGCATGGATAATTTGAGATTTCAGAGACCCAGTTTCATCTGTGTACCTTCTTAGGTCACAGTAACACATTTCTACCTCAGCAGTTTGTCATGTTGTCTCCTAACTCCTGGTTCTGCATCCCCACTGGAGTACATATCGTCTTCATCCAGCCATTCCTAAATAAAGAAGTATTATTTCTGTTTCTTCTTTTTTCTTCCTGATGATTTACCAAGTCTCACTTGACGATTCATCATTTAGCATAAAAAGGGACCTCAAAACCACTCCATGATGAACTAAACCATTTCTTTATCAACACTTTGTGCTGTGTCAATGCATTACTTAATATGCCTTGATGATTGCCCATTACACTGAGCAGAAAACTAATTCCTCACTGAACCTGTCACTTCTCTCTCTTTCTCGCTCTCTCTCTCTCGTCCCATTATCTTACATTATCCTCTTCTATTTGCTTTTTATTTTGATATAACTCTCTTCTCTTCTCTTCTCTTCTCTTCTCTTCTCTTCTCTTCTCTTCTCGTCTCGTCTCTTCTCTTCTCTTCTCTTCTCTTCTCTTCTCTTCTCTTCTCTTCTCTTCTCTTCTCCTCTCCTCTCCTCTTCTCCTCTTCTCTTCTCCTCTCCTCTCCTCTTCTCCTCTTCCCTTCCCTTCCCTTCCCTTCCCTTCCCTTCCCTTCCCTTCCCTTCCCTTCCCTTCCCTTCCCTTCCCTTCCCTTCCCTTCCCTTCCCTTCCCTTCCCTTCCCTTCCCTTCCCCTCCCTTTCCCTTCCCTTCCTTTCCCTTTCCTTCCTTTCCCTTTCCTTTCCTTTCCTTTCTTTTCTCTCCTCCTCCTCTTTGTTTTCACTTGGTTATACTCCTTTAAAGTTTAACTTCCTGAATTCAAGGTAAGTTTATACTCTTATTGTTTTGCATAGGACTCATGAATTCTTTTCAGTTGATCACAGTTTTAATTACATACTTCTCTAGTCTCTATATTTCTCTTAGGCTTTGAGATCAATTCTATCTATGTATCTATGTATCTATGTATCTATGTATCTATCATGTTTTTGAGTCATTTTGATGTGCTCAATGCTTAAGATTGAATTGACACAATAAGCTAGGAGCTGAAAAAAATTAGATAAATGAATAACTTAATTGACAGTGACCATTAGTTAGGAAAACAGTCTTACTTCATTACCAAGTTTAATCTCAAATCAACCATGTGAGGTAAGCAGGACATGTGCAATTATCTCCAGGTTACACATAAAAATTCCAAGTTGGAAAATATTAACTGATTTGACTATAATCACATGACGTCAAGAACAACGTCTTAGTCAGGTGTGATGGTATACGCCTGTAATATTAGCACTTGTGAGGTAGAGGCAGAAGGATCAGAAGTCCAGGTTATCTTCAACTACATAGAGAGCTTGAGGTCAGCCAAGGTTATATAAAAACCTGTCTCAAAACACCTAGAAATAACAACAACAACAACAAAACCCAAATGGAGGTGGGGCGGGGCGATATCTTGAGATTTTTGTTCATAGCCCATCTCTTCTTATTACAGCTCTCCAATTGCTGTATCTACCAGTATCAAAAATGAAAGTAGATCCTGAAATCAATCTCAAAGCTTCTAACAGAAAAGTCTATATGACATATTTAGCAGGTAATTCTAGAAAGAAATCTTCTTCCTCATTATTTCCTGTACCAAGTAGATTTTGCCAAATTTTAGGAGGTGATAGAACAAAGGGAATTGGCTTGGAAATTTAGAAATGCATTTATGAAATGGAGAGAGAGAGAGAGAGCGAGAGAGAGCGAGAGAGAGAGAGAGAGAGAGAGAGAGAGAGAGAGAGAGAGAGAGAGAGAGAGAGAATGCTTGGTTTGAAAGGTGTGCTTTAGGAGGAAACTCAAAGGGCTGAGACTCTGCCTGCCCTCAACAGAGAGGGGAGTATTCATATGAAAGGAAATAGATGCTCTTTATTGTTTGCATGAGAATGATTTCCAAGGCCTTATCTGTCAGTTAGGCAATCCTTTATCTCTCCTACTTGCTAAAACCCAAGTAGGCAATCCTTTATCTCTCCTACTTGCTAAAACCCAGGTAAACTGAAGGGTGAGCAAGCACTCAAAAGCCATCCTGGACAAGGACACAACAAGTAGAGCTAGGCTTTCAATGGAAAGGCTGCCGAAGCAGTCCACACTGCCGGTTTCTCCTCTCTATAAAATGAAATAGTTTCACTAGATGTTTCTTAGTCATTTCAGTCTTAACATTATAGATGGAGCCTAAATTAAGAAGGAATGGTGGAGTAGTATTTATTACTAAATGGGTAAAGCAGAATTAGCTGTTTCTCAGATGTACATCATTTTGTCTTGAAATGAGTCTCTAGTATATGTGTTCTCTCTAAGAAACACAGGATTTAGCCTTCCATGGGTCTATCTATGAACTGTCAGATGAAAAGATCAAATCTGCGTGTAGAGTGGCTCTAGGTATGTGTGATGCATTGAGGGCATTCATTTGTTCGCAGTCCATGCAGGAGAGAACTTCATCACAATGTTTAGACAGCTAAGAGCTAGGTCTGAATCCTAGCTCTGAAATGCCCTCCTTCTGTGGTATTGGAAGCACAGTATTCTATCTGTGCTTCACTCTATCAAATTCCACAAATCTTTTTATTAGTCAGATAATGTATGTAAAATATTTATGTTCCAAGTGTTACTGTTACATCAGCTACTCCTTATTTAATAAAATTATGGATATTTTAGTATAAATTATTCATACTTCCATGTTATGATTAAATTGAGGGAGAAGAGAGAACATCATCCTTGTTAGCATGATTACTAAGAAATATAGCTTTAGACTTTGATTGTTTTAAATTATTTTACTAATACAGAATGATAATGAATTTATTTTGAGCTAATGGAAACCTGCCTTAATTGGTAAACTATCTCTCTCTCTCGTTTTGCAAAGGTATTTCAGTTACTTCATCTCTAATTCTGTGACTTTTAGATGAAGTGCTTTCCTTAGCTAAGCCAGGATTTCTGGGGTTACTCTTCCTGGTCACATGCTTATGTCTTTCTGCAGAGCTCCCAGGCTGGAAGGCAACAAGTACAGTATGGGGATTGTGCACGGTTGTAAGTCCTCCTACTCAGCTTCCATTTTTGTTCATTGTAAGTAATTGCATTGTTGGACTCAGCTGGATTGTGTCCTGTACATTTATTGACACCGAGGTTGCTACTGGCTACACATTTATTTTGGAGATGGATTTAAAGTAGAAGCACATAAAAATCCCAATTCAAGCATTTCAGTTATTTAAAAATATTTGTGTGCAGTTCCCATAGAAAATATGCCCAGGTTTTGCTCATGATTACTTTGATTTGGTTAGGAGCTTATTTCATAGGAAGTAACATGAGAACATATCATCTTACAACAGGTGCAGAATGGGTTATTTTCTGGGGAGATGGAGAGAGGTGAGAACAGTTATAAACACATTTAAAACATTTAATTCAATTCACGTACTCAAGAGTTTTGCGTGTATGTATGTTCACTATGTGCATGACTGGTGACTGAGGGGTCCAGATTCGCTGGGACTGGAGTTATTGATGGTGGTGAATCACTATGTTTGCGCTGAGAACAGAACCTGGGTTCTCTGCAAGAGCAACAAATGCTCTTAACCACCGAGCATTCTCTCCAATAGAGTTATTTGTGTTTTAAAGCCTACAAATTGGGCAAGAAAACTGGAAATAACCTAGAAGTGAGAAGAAATACCAAACAAGATTCTGAATCACATCCTCACCATTCTTACCGTTTGATGCATCAGGGTTTTCCTAGGATGTATCAGATAATGCAATGTCTTGAAAATACCCAGATGGTCCAATAAGTTTTTTTTAATATTCCTTCCCAAGCACAGTGTATGTGCATATATTAAAAATTGAAGAATTACTACACTAAATTGTTTTTTCTTTCTTTCTCTCATCTTTCTTCATTTACGATTTGACAGTTTCATACAAGTAAATAATGAGTTTATCATTTTGTCACCTATAATCATCTCTCATTCCCCCCTCTTCACCTCCTATCTCCATCTCTCACCACCTGCCTCCACCCCCATTACCATTTCTTACCCCTCCTCCACCTACTGCTGAAACCCTCCCTCTTTCATCAAGTCTTTCTTCTACTTTCTTGCCTTTTTGTCTGCGTGATGGTCTGATTTTAATTAAGGTTACTTGTTTGAGCATGGATAGAAAGTTATTTATTGGTATGTGGGCAATTTATCAGTGGATACACTGTGGAATAAAGTATCAATCTCACCTTCCAGCCACTATTTAAATGCTCATTATCTCTCATGGAGGGGTGGGGACTTACAAGTCCTTCACATTTCCACAATGGATGTTGAGGGCCCCCAAGGCTGCATTGTAGGACATGTGTGGTAATCCATAGCTGCCATGATTTCATGAGTACAATGGTCATGTCATGTATGAAACAGGTTGTTTCTACAAAACACCTTCCAGGGTTTTGGTTCTTACATTCTACCATCTCCTCTTCTCTGTTCTGTGATGTTCCTTAAGTCTTAAAAGTGTTGCTACAGATGCCTACTTAAGCCAATCACTCAACCCTCTGGAGAAAAGTCATTGTCTTGGTTATGGTTGCTATTGCTGAGATAAAACATCATGACCAAAGTAAATTGGGGAGGAACGGATTTATTTGGCTTGCACTTCCATATTACTGTTCATCATCAAAAGAAGTCAGGACAGGAACTGAGACAGGGCTGGAACCTGGGGGCAGGAGCTGATGTAAAGGCCTTGGAGGGTGGTGCTTCCTGGCTTGCTCATCCTGTTTTCTCATAGAACCCAGAATCACCAGTTCAGGGATGGCATTAATCACAATGGTTAGGCACCCTCTCACATCAATTACTAATTAATAAAATGTCCTACAGGCTTGCCTACACCCCAATATTATGGGGCCATTTTCTTAATTGAGGCTCCTTTCTTGCTGATGGCTTTATCTTGTGTCATTTGACACAAAATTATCCAGTATAGTCACCAATAGTTTTACTCAGCTGTGAACCCTGTGAGTTACAATAGCTCGACAACACATGACCACTAGGACAATAGTGGCATGGATATTATGTGGCTAATCAAGAACTTTCTGGTTGGAATAAAGACCCCCTCCATAGGAGGAAATGCATGCTTGTATTTCAGGCCTGGTCACGAATTAGTGCCTGTGGAGACCATAGGCCCTAATGGAAACCTACTACTATCATTTTGCTAAGTGTATCTGTGAAAAGACTGCCTTCTAAATACTCATGTTTTTATATCTGTAGATTGGTTCTGCCCTTAGCCTTCATCAGAGAAACTTCTCATTGTCACAGGTAGTAGTTAATGCTAATTAAAATGCTGAGGATAAGAATCCTTTCAACACTGGTCAATCTAGCATTTCCCAAATTTATCTTGTCATGGCATTTTACTTTGTGGAGTTATAATTATGAAACTGGAGACGTACATATAGTGAGTTATTGGTTAAGTATTGCCTGTGGAAAGCAGAGCCATTAGTTGCAGAAATACTTAGCTAACACTCAATATGAATAAAGCTTACACTACCAACACTTCACATGTCTTTAAGAATAAATTACTAGTATATAGTATACTAATGAAATGGGGTTAATAGTGATTATATTAATAAGTATTATTTTGAAAAGTCACCACAAATCTACTTTTATGTATGATATTAAGTATTTAATTTTATTTAAAATTCATTAAAAATCTAACAGACATATATTTATTCAATCTCTATCTTCAGAAAAGTAAAATGATTAAAAATAATAATCAATGTAAAAATATCACACAGTTAAAAAAAAAACCTGAGAATCCCTCCTGTTTCTTTCATGTACTAACCTAGATTGAGTGTCAGGGGGCAGGAGTAACAATCTATAAAGGGAAGACCTCATTCCCAGGGATTTTGTACAACCAGGGACAGAGGTCAAAGTGAAAGACGACTGGTATCTGTGAAAGGCTGACTGATGGCATGTAGGAGGGAAGGAAAGACAGAGATATAGCTGTGTTCATACTTTATCCATGGTGGGGCTGACTTCAAAACCACAAAAGTTATGGAACACAAAATTATTTGCGGAGCTTAACTTTTAATAAAGTAACTTCAAAAGTTGTCATAGGGCCCAGTTGTTCTGAGAAACTCCTCCCAACATCTAATTTTGCAATAATCTGACAGATAACACATTAATCTTATGACTAAATAATGAATTTTGCATAAATGCTGATGAGTTTATATTAAAAAGGATTCTTAGCAGTAGGAGAGGTGTAGTTGTTATTCTTAATTATGTATATAATTCTAAATTCTAAATCTCATTTTTAAAAATTCTGGAACTAATATTACAATAATAGTTGTTAATGAACCAATAAAATCAATAAACAGGAAAAACAGCTTTATTCCTTATAATAGTTAATTAGACGTGACAGGAATTTAATTTTACATTGGAAGGCTAAGAGGAAAATTTATCAGACATGTCACCTTCAAAATGTTGATACTAGCCGGGCGGTGGTGGCACACGCCTTTAATCCCAGCACTCGGGAGGCAGAGGCAGGTGGATCTTTGTGAGTTCGAGGCCAGCCTGGTCTACAGAGCGAGATCCAGGAAAAGGCGCAAAGCTACACAGAGAAACCCTGTCTCGAAAAACCAAAAAAAAAAAAAAAAAAAAAAAAAAAAAAAAAAAAAAAAAAAAAAAAGTTGATACTAGAAAAAAACTACATCTTAGCATAAATATTTTGCTCTTTCACAACATTTGTTCACTTTCCACAATAGATCATTCCCTAAAACCTATTGTGTCTGCCTATGAAAAATCTCTCTTTGTGTTACATCTTTCGAGCCTTGATGTGCTACAGGTCACTTCTTGAGTGGGAATTTTCACCTGGGTGGTCACTGTCTTTGGTACCATGACCTCTTTTAATCCAACTCTAGTGTAGACCTTTGGGAGAACGTTTTGAGTGACTCATTGCCCACTTAATTATTTCCGAGTCACAGTGACTCATATCATCTTCACTCACGGATAGCCTGACCTTTTGGACACATTTTTAAATATTATCTGAGTTGCAGCTGTGTTCCCAACCAACAAAAACCACCTTCATTGCAAACATACATATATACATACATACATACAGACAGACAGACAGATTTGACACACACACACACACACACACACACACACACACGTGTGTGTGTGTGTGTGTGTGTGTTATTTTTCTCAATTCAACTATTCTTCTGAAACTTCTTCCCTGGGTAGAAACTACTAATTTTCAGTTTTATCTTACATGTCATCTCCTCTAGGAAGCAAACATCCCTGGAGCTGAGTATGCTTTCCTGAAAATATTGCAGAATTGGATACAAATATTCCTGCTACAAATGTTCTTGTTTCTCTCTGACTACCATGGTGAGAGATTTTCTGATTTATTACAGAAACACAACTTGTTAAATCTACAAATATGTTTGCAAGTACAACCATCACTAGATCCTGGACACCAATACATAATTTCTGATATAAGACAAATAGTGGTTTAATTGATGGCTGGAGATGTATAAACAATTCCAGTAACATAAGCTAAGTAATATGATAGGAAATCAAATGCCATCAAATGGAAATGATCTAGATGAGCAACAATTATTTGGATACCACAGACAGCATATTAAAAATTAGTCCCTTGGGAAAACAAAATTAAATAACTCCAAGATATATTTGGAGCAAATGCAGGATTTTTCCTCTTCATAAAAAGGAAAATCTATTTTATGTAAATGCAAATTAATTGCTTCTGGTATTCTGGTCTTGTACCCATAGGAAAGGAGGTTATAACAGGTTCATAAAGTCTGTCAGAAAGTAGATAATGCCATTACAAATGACCGTGTATCTTTAAAGTAGAACATTTGGCTCAAACAAACTTTACCCATGAAACAATGACACCCAGACTTAAAGTTACTTTGTCACGTGATAAATACATGTCGTGAGCAGGAAGAGAGCATCAATGCTTTGTTTCCAAGACCAGTGAACTCTCTCTTGAACAGAATTTCTACCCTGTTTATCTTGTGGAGAAATGAGATTTGTGGGAGTTCTTTTCTCAACAGTGCAGCAGATAGATGTAAGAAGTAAGTCATTAGTAGTGATTTTAAGTAATTATAAATCTTGTGTGCTTCGTTCTCATAAGGAGTAACAAGGGAAACTCATCTGATACCTGAGTGACCCTCTGAATGGGGTGAGCAGATACTGTTCTGAAAGCTCAGGAAGCCCTGGGCACAGAAAGGTCATCAACTGTTACCTAACTGTCAAAAATGAACTGCAGCCTTTCTCCAAGCTTCAGGGTCAGTATATCAAGGCACTGTATTCTTATCCAAGCCTAATTATTATAGAAGGTAAAATATTGCATGAGTTCTAATTATTAGATAAAACTATGTATTTTTTTGCATAACACAAAAATAAGAAATATACTAAAACTATCTATCCTTTAAAAAATTACTGATATTCAGTTACTTGAAGGCTTATCAATTCAGTTACTTGAAGGCTTGCTAATTTTGCTTATCTTTTAAAAAATCCAATTTTTGTATCATTGTTCATAACTCATCAAATGTCTTGTTTTGTTTCCTCCTGTTTGTAACTTATCATTTACTCCCTTTCTCAACTTTGGGTTTGGAATTTCTTGCTTTTCTAGTCCCTTGAGTTGCCTTGCTCAGTTTGTTCAGCTGCTTATTTGAAGTCTTTCTTTTTTAAAAAAATTTATTTATTTATTTATTTATTTATTTATTTATTTGTTTGTTTGTTTGTTTAGTTTTTTCAAGACAGGGTTTCTCTGGGTAGTTTTGGTGCCTGTCCTGGATCTCACTCTGTAGACCAGGCTGGCCTCAAACTCACAGAGATCCGCCTGGCTCTACCTCCTAAATGCTGGGATTAAAGGCGTGCACCACCACTGCCCTTTCTTTTAAAACGTAGATCTTAATTGCTGTCAACTTCCCCTTAATCTTCCTTCTTTTTGAGACAGGGTCTCTGTGTAACAGCCTGACTATCCTGGAACTCATTTTGTAGACCAGACTGGCCTTAAACTCATGGAGATTCCCCTGCCTCTGCCTCCTAAGTGCTCAGATTAAGGGCATGTGTCACTATGCTTGGTCCTTTCCCCTTAATATTTCTTCTGCTGTATTCTGTAGGTTTTGAGGCACTGTGACGAAGTTTCATGTATTTCAAGACATGTATAAATTCTCCTTTATTTTGTCATTAACTCATTAGTTATACAGAAGAACTATAACTCATTAGTTATACAGAATCATAATAATAATGTCTTTCAAATTATTCTACAAAAATATAAAGAAAAAGCACATTATCAAATTTATTATACAAAAGTTTTATATTGACATAAAATACCGGGTGTGAAAATAACAACAGACAAGAAAGAAAAAAGAAAATAATAAAATTATGGGCAATCTTTGGGACATTGTACAAAAATGCAAAATTTCCCATTAAATACTTACAAGTCAAATTGAATTATATATAAAAAGATCCCTCATTATGACCAAGTAGACTTCATTTCAGGCATGCAAGGATGGTTCAACATAGGCAGATCAGTACACAATGCATTTACTTAGTAAACTCAAGGACAGAAATCACATGATCATCTCTATAGAGGCAGAAAAGATCTTTGAAGTCCAATGTTTGCTCATGATAAAAAGCCCTGAAAAACAGAACTAATATTTTTCAACATAATGAAGACTGTATGTATATGACAAACAAGAGCTAACACAAAATTCAGTGGCAAAATTTCATAATATTCCCCCTAGAATTAAGAATAAGACAAATGTGTCCATTTTCTCTACTTTCAATTCAATACTTAAAATTTGAGTTATGCAGTACCATAGGAAGAAATAAGACATACAAGTAAGAAATGTGTTGAAAGGACCTGCTGGTCATAGGCTGCAGTCTACCACGGCCTGTCAGCTTTTTCCAAAGCTTGGTGACATGGGGACTACTCCCTTCCTAGATGAGCTATTTCCTGCTCCCTACCTACCCTTATCTGGAGAATGTCCCTGGGCCTGGAGGACTGACCTAATCTGAAAGCTGTCTCTAAGCCTGGATGCTTGATTTATCCCTAAGGTGGTCCTTGGCACAGTTTCCTGCTAGAAACCTCCCCTGCTGCACATATGGTGACTAAGACTTATAGGAGAAGTTTGCTATAGAATCCTGCTGCCATATATGAAGAGATAGGACCGTGGCACTTAATGCAAACTAGGGTTTGTCCCCAGGCTTCCCAATCCTATATATTTTCCTATTGGAATAAAGTCAAGCTGATTCACCAACATCTTTTCTTGGAGGGCTTTTCCCACTGTATCTACAGCCATCCCAACACTGTTCCCTGCTTCTGCTCCCTCTACCCTTGTGGATCAAATGTAGCTAACAATCCCAAGGAGGAAGCAGAGCCACAGAAATGAAAACTCAATTTTTTTCTAATTAAAGGTAATATAATCCTAGATATTAGAAAAACAGCCCTCAAAACTATGATGTCTGTTAACACTATTGGCAAAATATCATGATACAAATTGAACATACAAAAGTCATTGACCTTCTGACATACCAAGCATTCTGAGAAAGAAAACAGTCAAGCAGCACCATTCACAATGTCTTCAAAAGAAACATCATGTAAAATGCCTAATCAAGAACATGGAGGATTTTCCCAGTAAGAACTTCAGAGCGCTGAAGATAGAAATTGAAAAAGACAATAGAAGATAGAAAGATCCCCCATGTTCTTGAGCCAGCAACACTAATAATATGAAAATGATTTTATTACCAAAAGCAATCTAAATATTCAATAAAATCCTTATCATACTTCTACTAATATTTTTCAATAGAAACAGAAAAAGAGACTAAAATGTATATGAAATTATAAAAGACTCAGAATAGCCAAATCACTCCTGAGATATCACCATGCCTGGTTTCATGTTACTAGAGCAACAAGAATAGATACACAGATCAGTGGAATAGGAGACAAGACATATAACAAACCTATGTAGCTAAATCATCTGATTTTTCACAATGTCAAGAACACCCACTGGAGAAAACGCAGTCTGTTTCACAAATGATGTTAAGAAAAGTGGATATCCACTTGTAGAAGAATGAGTCTCATATCTCTTATTCTGTACAAAATAAATTTAAAATAGGTCGAAGACCTGGAATGATGAAATCAATAGAGGCGAACTTGGGAGAAATACCTTGAGATATTGGCATAGGAAAGATTTTTTTTTTAAAGGCATCAACACACTTGTTGCATGAAGGTGAAATATCTTATACACAGGTAAGGAAACAATCACATCAACAGACAGCGCATAGAACAGACTAAAGAGTTTTCTTTTTTTTTGGTTTTTCGAGACAGGGTTTCTCTGTAGTTTTGCGCCTTTCCTGGAACTCACTTTGTAGACCAGGCTGGCCTCAAACTCACAGAGATCCTCCTGCCTCTGCCTCCCAAGTGCTGGGATTAAAGGCGTGCGCCACCACCGCCCGGCTGAGTTTTCTAACTATGAATCTGACAGATGATTAATATCTAGAACATATACAGAACTAAGAAGCCCTAAATATCCCAAAACATCCAGCAATCAGTCAACAAATAGGCCAATGAAATAGACAGTTCTCAAAAGCTGTAGTACAGATGCGAATTAGTCTATGAAAATGTGTTAAAAGTCCCTAACTATCAAGGAATGTAAATGAAAACTACATTGATATTTTTACCCCATTACACCCATCATAAAGAAAATATGCCTCTACCTCCTGATTGCTGGAATTAAAAGCTTGTGTCACAAAAAAGAAAGAAAATATGTACCATCAAGTGCTGATGAGGGTACAGGGGAGAGAGAATCTTCATATAGTGTTGGTAGCAAATGCAAGTCAGCTCAGATGCTCGAAATCATTTTGGGCTTTCTTCAAACAACTGAACATAGTTATACCATTTCTGAGTCTGTACCCCCAAAAATTCTAAGTAAATATACCACAAAATACATAGCTGTCTATGCTTATTGCAGCATTATTTACAATAAGTTTTAACCTCCGACTATGCATGTCAAAAGATGAATGGATTAAAAACTACTGTATATGTGCATGATTGAGTTCTATTCAGCCGTAAAGAATAATGAAATTGTGTGGTTGACAGGAAAATGGGTGAAAGTGGAGCTCATCACATTAAGTGAAATGCTTGTCTCAGGAAGGCAAAGGTCACATTTCCTCTCATTTGTTCATTGCAAGATTTATATAGATATATGAAATCATGTGTGTGCCCTTGCACTTGTGTGTGTGTGTGTGTGTGTGTGTGTGTGTGTGTGTGTGGTGAAAATAGAAGAGATACTGGAAAATAGGATTAGGAAAGGGCAGAAAGAGTAAAGAGTTGGGGTGGTGAATATGGTTAAAGTATGTGACATACTTGTATGAAAATTTCACGAAACCCATCAGTATGTGTAATGAATATGCAATATATACTTTAACATTAATTTTATGTGAACAAATACATTAATTAAAAAATATGCAGAAATTAATCTAACAAATGGTGAAAGGACCACCGAACAGATTCTAAGTGTCACTCTATTTCTCTGGGGCAGTGGCCTATACTTTTTAAATTTTAGTGACTTTCATTTTATAGTTACTAGCTTAATTTTCTTGGCTTAGAAAATAGTTGAATGGTGGAGATAAATAGAACTGTACCAGAAATACTCTCACATAGAAAATTGATGATAGAAGGAAAAACAGAAAAATTAGTGAGAAAATGTAGAATAGTGAGAAAGTGTGGTATAGATAAAATAGGCCAAGTGGTGTTCTCCAGAGATTTAGATGAAAGAGCTTTAGCACCTGCAGTAAGATCCAAGGAGTAACAAATTCCTAGCAACCTAGCACTGTTTCCAGAGTCCCAAGAGACTCTTCCTTTAGTACAGTTGTGATTTGTGTTTAACACGCTATATTACATTATTTAAAGTCAGCTTCTCACTAGGCTTATGTATCATCATTATTTTACATATTGTAAAAAATGCCAAAATATTAACAATTATTTCAGAAAGCTTAAAATATATACTTTCTATAGGTAGTAATGGTATAACAAGAAAAATATTTCTCATTTTAAATGTCTGTATTGTTTATGTCAATATACTTTCTCAATTTTGCCATTGTAATTCTCCCAAAAACTTGGCCATATGCTTCAAAGCACACATTGTAGAAATATTTGACATTGACTTACTATTTATAAAATAAGGATATGACAAGACCCAGAGTTTTTTAGTGGCTATACAGCTTGCATGAGACACAGAGAAAGTCACATCACTTGTGATCCAAATGCTCAGAGTCTGTTTGAAGATTCTTGAAAATGACCACAAAGTTATGAAGAACATGCCATGCACAAGTAGAGGTAAGAGTTTGGGGTTGTGGGAAAGTTTACTACAGGAAGGGTGTTGTGTGATATTTTGTTTGTTTTCTGACAAATAAAGCTTGCCTAGATATCAGAGGGTGGAGCTAGCCACTAGTTAACCATAGAAGTCTGGAGGTCTATACAGAGAGGAGACAGGAAATGACAAGGTAGAGTGGAGACAGGAAGTGATAAGGCGGTGAGGAGACAGGATCTCAGCCCTTTTGGACTGGAGGAACAGAAGAGGAAGGAAGCTCTCCTGCTTCTCTGATCTTTCAGGTTTTCCACCCCCTGATATCTGACTCCTGGTTTTTATTGATAAAATTACCTAGAATTATTTTTCAGAAGATGGAGCTGAATGAAGCCTTGAATGAGTATACAGAGGAAGAGCATTTTAAGGAGAACACATAAAAAGGCATGGCCCTCAAAAGGTCAGCATTACTAGATGTTGTGCTTGGTGCATGTGAAGGTTGATAATCAATGAGTTTAGAGAACTTAGATTTTGCAGAATCTAGAATGCCCTGTTAAGGACATTTAGGTTTTCTCTAAAAGATATGGAAAACTAGAGTTTAAATTTCCCATTCTTGAACTAGATTGTCAAACGAAGTCTTCTAAGGTGTGTAGTTTGGGAAGTAATATGCCAACTCTCTCAATGTAAGCAGCTTTGATAGTTCATCAGTAGTATGGTCAACAGAGGCTACATTCCTGGTAATTTATAACTACAGAAGCATTCCTCCCTTGGCACCATGAAGGCTAGACACAAAAAGAATTAATGATTCATTCCATGAAAGAAGAATAAGCACATTAATTTGTTCCCATGAGCATTACTATGATCTATATTAATTATCTTGCTTTAGCTCATTCTTTAGTTTAGAATCAACTAAATACCATATACAGGCTAGTTTATAAACAGCAAACATTCCCTTCTTACAGTTCTGAAGGTTAGGAGGTCCAGGATCAAGGTGTCAGCAGAGTAGGTGTGTGCTGAGTGCTCCTTTCTCATAGTGGGTGACATGTGTTAGCATTTAGGCCTGTCCTTAGGGTCCTGACAGGATATATCCTCAGCTGTAGCCACTAAGAACACCTCCTGTGTGCTTAGAAAAGGCAAGCCCTGCCCACCTCCTGTCTCTTTCTCTTTCTCTTCCTTCACTGTCATCCCCAGGGACTGGTCTCTGCCCACTTCTCTGCCCCTTCTCTCTCCTCCCCTCAATAAACCTCCCACCTGGGCCCTGTTGTATGGTGTGACTCCTTCCCACAATTTTAAAAATAGAACAACACGTAGCTGAGTCATCACCTGGTACAAAGGGCAGGACAGCCCTGCAGGGTTTCCTTTATGAGGGGACCAATCCCAGTCTTGAGAGCTCTTCCCTTTGCCTACCTGCTCTGGCCAGTGTGTATACCCAGTGTTATCCTCTGAATCTTAGGACAGTGTGAACATTCAGAATTTTATCACAGCTGAATTTCTTCTAGGGATTGGCCATTTTGTGAACTTAGCCCCTCAGTTAAATACTTTGCACTTAGGTCTCCACTTCTGTCTCTTCTACTCCAGAAGCTATATCATGTTTGATTTTTAAACCAATGGATTTAAGTCTTTGAGGAAACACAGAAGTATTTGTTCCATAAAAATGAAACTGAACACCTTAAAAATGAAGATAAATATGACCATTCAAATAATCACTGCTTATCACTTCATTTCCCAAGAAGCCATGCAGGTAATAAGAACAGAGTGGAAGATGTCTTGGGTCGATTAATACAGCATAGTTGACTACACATTCACAGTGGACACACAAATGTTCCTCCGTGAATTAGCCTTCTAATATAGGTAGAAAGATTCTCTTGTTTTACATAATAAAAAACACGACATGTGAAACTTGATTTGGAAATGAGAATACATTGGAAAGTCACTGTTTTGAATAGGACTTACATAGAATGATAATTTTCTCAGATTGATCTTTAAATGTGTAGTTTATTTTAATTTTTCTCACAATATTACATTAGTGAGTTTAGAAATTTCTTCTGCAAGGGTTTTCCACTTTATGCAATTAAAATAAACTAATGATGGGAAAACGGTGTTGCTTTTAAAATGTGTAACATTGGACAAATTCAGAAAATATTAACTTATGAAGCTTATGCTTGGAATATAGGTCAGGTTTACAACAACATTCAATTTTATAATACATACATCATATAAAGCAAAATATAGGTTAAAGCATAAAACTGTGAGTTTAGAACTTAAAACATGGACATCATTTGACTGGGAACAATAAATTAAGAACTACAATAGAATAGAATATATTGAGAAAATACAAGGACCAGGGGGCTCTAAATCATTTTACAGTAATATTGACTCCTGTTCCATCATGGTAAGATGGATAACTCCCATTTTACCATGCTTTTTCTGATAGTCTCCTTGCTGCTATGTAACACTCATTAATTTGCCTCTGTAAACTCATGTGGTATTTACCAAAAGGACTTTAAAGAATCATGGAATTGGGCAGAAGCTGAACATCACTCATCAGGAAACAGTCAGCTGCTACAAAAGCTTAGGAAGCCTGGCAGGCCAGATCTACCATCAGCACTAGCCTGTATGAGAATTTCCATCCAAATGCTGTGTTCATGAAGAGGACCCCTGTTCTAGACATCACTCCTTCAGTTTCATAGGCCAAGAGGAAGCAATTGATTAATCTGTTCAGTAACTGTACAAGGACAGGGAGCGCTGTCTTTCACTTTCATGGTGGGATGTGAATGCTGCTTTGCAGGGAAGCCTCTTGAGAAAGATAGAATGACACTGGGATAGGGAGCAAGAAGTGAGAAAATAAGAAGAGAATAAATGTTCACTGTATAGATCTTTCTTTCAGTTGTGCAGTTTATTGTCATATTTTTGAAAAGTAAGTTATAAAGATATGGCTGTACTGTACTGTCTATAAAACATCACTGTCAGTCAGGCGGTGGTGGCACATGCCTTTAATCCCAGCACTCGGGAGGCAGAGCCAGGTGGATCTCTGTGAGTTCGAGGCCAGCCTGGTCTACAGAGTGAGATCCAGGACAGGCACTAAAGCTACACAGAGAAACCCTGTCTCAAAACAAAACAAAACAACAAAAAACCCATCACTGTCATTGTTACTTAAGAAATATGCAGGCTTTTGTTAAAATATATCAGTAGAAACAGCCAGCTGCTGCAAAATATGTGGGAGTTACCACTCAGAGGAAATGTGGATATTTCTCTCTTATCTCTGGCATTTTTTTTCCGGATGTTATTTTATCATTTTAATCTTACTCTAAGATTACCTTCATTTATAAATTATTATTTTCTCCCTGATTACCACCCTAAACTGCCACCCAACCTTTATTTTTTTCTGTGAGCACTTTGTCTGCTGTAAGTGGCTCAGTTGAGGCTCTTAAGTAACAGACTGGTAGCTTGAAAGAGAATGGGAGGAACTGCGTCACTGGGTGTGGGATTTGAAGGTTCAAACGCCCATGCTGTTCCCAGTTAGCTCTCCTTACCCCATGCTTTTAGGTCACATGTAAACACTCAGCTCCTGCTCCAGCACCATGCCTGACTGCCTGTTGTCATGCTCCCCAGTATGGTGACCATGGACACTAGCCCTCTGAAACTGTGCGTCTCAATATCCTTTCCCTTTTCTTAGTGCCTCAGTCATACTGTCCTATCATAGTCATAGAATAGTGACCAAGACACAAACACTGAACAAGGATTTGCTCAGAGTTATTTTATTTGGGAGAAATAAAGCTTCATTAGTGAGATCTGAAATGAGACAGAGAAAAAACTCCGCAGTATATCATTTGTAATCAATAAGCTGCCACCGTGCATAACTTGACCTTGGTACTGCTCAGGAAGTTTGCAGTTGGAGCAGGCTGGTGTTTTGTATTCTAGTTTTCTTCGTCAAGTAGGGTCTTAAATAGACCAGTAAGCCACGAGAACTAAGATTTTTAAGGATGAGAAGGTTTGGGAGGAAACAGAGTTGGCCATTTTGTGCTGGAGGAGGGTTGAATAGGATCTGCTAGGGCATAAATATGCACGGGGAAAAACACACAAAAGCTGGGAGGAAACCCAAGCTGTGACAACAAGGTTCTGCCAGTTCTCCCTTCATGACTGAAGTGCTCAGCCCCAGCTGCTGAGGATGCTGCTGGCTGACTACCCACTACTAGTATTTCTCTCAAATTCATCTTTGAAAGGAAGCCATCTTGCTTAATGAAATGCTGTGCAGTCAGGACCAGTCCACACCCCATGACTTGAACATGCAAGGTGGCAAGCATCCTGCTCCCCACCTCACTATCAAGCTCCTTGTGAGAGTCACTAAGGCTACCCTTTTAGCTTTTCCCTCCTGTTGTTGTGATAAAATGCTCTGAGTAAAGCAGCTCAGGAGAGGAGGTTCATTCTGACTCACAGTTCCAGAGTGGAATTCGTCATCATGAAGCCAAGACCTATGGAGCTGGAATGGGCTAGTCACGGCATATCTACAATCAAGAGACATGAAGGGGTCAATGAACGCATCCTAGTGCTCAGCTCACTTTCTCCATGTTATACAGTTCTGAATCTCCTGCAGAAGAAACAGTCTTACCCATAGTTAAGATAGGTTTTCCGACAGCAATTGAAACAATCAAGGTAATCCTCCATAGGCATGCCCAGAGGCTTATTTCCCAGGTGATTCTAGCTTCTATTAAATTGAGATTTAACACTATGACACCTCCTGCTGGAAATGTGTCAGAGCTTAAGGTTGCCCCTATCACCACACTTGCCCTGCTTGTCTCACCTTTTTTTTTAATCGGTGTTTTTATCTCTCTTCAATGAATGAGTGTGTAGTTTGTTCATCAACTTTACATCTCTACAACAAATACCTGGGCTAATAAATTTATAAAGAAGAAAGGCTTATTTGGCTTTCGGTTTCAGAGGTTCTAGTTTTCAATTGGCTGGCCCCTTTGTTTGGACACTAGATTTACAAACCATAAATGACCAAAAAAAGCTCTCACTAGGCTCACCTCTTCAGAGTTCCAGCACCTTCCAATAGCACCAAGCTTTTGACCTTAAAGATCATGCCAGATAAAAGTAAGCAGCAAGCATCCTTGGTAAACTTCCTGTAATCAGATTTCCTTCAGAACATTGGTTTTTAGGGACCCTAACTAAAATGAATACACACTAAAAAGTACAATACTTAGAAGTGAAGAGAATGACTCTTTCCCAACTCTCCTGCAGTGGGGTGAATGATGATGGTTACTGTTACACAGAGATGAATCCTGATCTGAGTGCTCGTACACGTACAATCAGTGCTGTTTACTGATGCATATTCTATCTGCACTGTAATGGGGAGCACTTGTACATTTCTTTGACATCTGTTATGTTATAAGCACCAAATAAATATTCACCCACAAAGCATCCGAAAATATTATTTTATGTATTGTTATAAAAATAAGCAACCTTTGGATTTGGGAAACTAAGTGAGAGTCGAGAGAGGCTGGCTGCATCATTCACTCACCAGGCTTTGTGTGGTAGTGCCACTCTCATCTTTTCCCAACACTACTGAGAGGCAAATGCTAAGCAGGTTACTGCAATTAGTTTTCCATACAGGCAATGGCCTGCATTATAAGAGTCTTAATGCTGCATTGTTATTTACTCTTCACAGCTTCTGGTTAACCCACAACAGCAGTCTGCTCTAGCCTTTCAGACATTTATTTTGCATGAAATTTTCCATCCCTCCTAGTCTTGACTAAAACCAGGGTTTTTAACTTTGCAATGATCCTCTCTCCCAGAGCTGTGAAATCATTTTTTTCTACTGTATGAACTCAAATCACTTGCTGAAAGGGCTCTCTCTTATTCTCAGAGTTAAGAACTCATCTCTTTCCTATTTATCTTAATATATCTCACAGTTCCTTAGGCTAGGGAATAGGAATGGCAGGAGAGAAAGACCCATTGTTCTCAGGTCTTCTTTTTTGAGAGCTAGAAAATTAGGCTTGCCCTTTACCTAGGAGACTATTGTGGAGTAGCTGAGGCATGACATGGGTCTGAGAAATAAAAGATCATGTCAAGAAGACTAGAATGGAAGACAGACCTTTTTTTTTTTTTTTTTTTGTACTCTGGGAAGGAAAAGTGCTTCCAGTTCTTAACCAGATAAAGATATAAAGAGGATGAATCCTTCATATTCTTGACCAGTACACATTTTTAATTTTTGTCAAATAAGTCAGTGAGTGGATCTTTAGCATTTCAGCAAAGTGATCTCATGGACATCATGAGGCTAGCAAGCTAAAAGTGGGCTCTTAGGCTCAGAAAAAAATAATTTACTCAAGAAAAGAATTTTTAATTAAATGCAAAGCCCTTCATCCAAATAGAACAATTTGTTAGGCAGAGATAAGAGTGAGAGATAGGTCTGAGTGGAGAAGATAACCCAGTGTGAGGTTGCAGGGGGTTTTAAATTCCAAGTGTTCGTTCGAAAGCTCTTGTAGCCTTCAGCATCCTGGCATTGCCACACAAGAAAGAAACAGCACAGAGTAAGTTGAGAAGCAACATTAAGGCCCTTTGCCTCTGGTGTAGACTACTGTGCAAACTTGCGCATATTGCACATACATCTTGACTAATGTCACAAATTACTACAAAATGCCCTTAAATAATAGAAAGTTATTCTCTCACAACTCTAGAAGCTAAAAATCTGAAACCCAATCATTGACAGGTCCATATGCCGTTCAGGGCTCTAAGACCCTTCCATGACTCTTCCTAGCTTCTGGTAGTTGTAGATTGCTGCTCCTTATGTTCCTTACTTGGTAGCACATGCTTTTACTAGATGTCACAGGGAGTCTATGTCCCTCTTTCTCTCTTTCCCACTTCATATCTCCTTCTGTGTTTTCTCTTCTTACAAGTCTTTGGATCAGAACACATCTTCATCTTAATATTGCAACCAGAAGTCCCTTTCATGTAAAAAGTACTTCCAAGCAAGCACTTCAGATTAGGATGCACTTTCATGTTAAAGTATGTTTCGACTCCATGTTCTTCTCTTCTTGGGCATATAATGCTGTTATAAATACTTTTAGATAATTTTGAGTTTTTTAAAGTGACTTTTTTCATACTCTGCTGTAAGTTTTTGTGTCTAATAAATAATTAGCTTAGAACCAAGAATAAGAATAGTTAGTTCTTAGAAAATTGAAAATATTGTCTATTGAGTTTGAATTCTTGTTTAACTTGGGAGGATACCAGAGAGTACTGTTTGTTTTTGTTTTAGAAAACTTTTACATATATTGGAAATTTATGAACAGTGATGGGCTGGTGAGATTTTGGTCAACTTGACATAAACCAGAGTCAACTTGGAAGAGGGAACTTAATTTTAGGAAATACCTTGACCAGATTCTCTATAGGCAAGTCCATGAAGCATTTTCTTGGCTAATGTTTTATGTGGGAGGGCCAAGTCACCATTGGCAATGACACCCCTGAACAGGTGGTACTAGATGTTATAAGAAAGCAGACTGAGGACTGGATAGATTGTTCAGTGGTTAAGAATACCTACTGCATAAAGCATCACACCATAGGGAAGGAGGGGATGAGGTGAGATGGGGGTAGGTGGGAGGGAGCAGGAGGAGGGGAGGGAGGGGGAACAGGGGTTGGTATATAAAAGAAAAGAAAAAAATTTAAATAAAAAATTATATAAAAAAGAATACATGCTACTCTTGCATGAACCTAATTCTATTCCCAGCACCTAGATGGTGGCTCACAACCATTCATAGCTCTAGTTCCAAGATATCTGATAATTTCTTTTGAACTCTGGGATACCAAGCATATACATGGTACACACACATAAATGTAGGCAAAACACTCATACACATAAAAATATAAAATAAGAAATCTAAAATAAGTGTGTCAAGTAAAAAGGATGAGTACGTCATGGAGAACAAGGCAGTAAGCAGGGTTCCTGGTTGGTCTCTGCTTCAGTTCCTGCTTCCAAGTTCCTACCTTGAGTTACCACTTTGGCTTCCCTCAGTGTTGAACTCTGGTTGGGCTGTGTAAGCCAAATGAATCCTTTCCTATCTGAGTTGCTTTTGGTTTGTTTTCATTTTCTTTTTTTTCACAATAAATGAAAACAAACTAGGATAAAAGTTCTCATTATGCACTCATAGTTTTCATATCCAGTAATGTCTCTAGTTGTCACAATAATTGATGGACAAATATTATGTTAGTATTGGTTGAAATTGTACTTTACTCATCTTCTTTTTTCTTTTCATTTCCCAGCATCCAGTGCAGGCAAAACACTGTATGTGATAGTAGACTCTCATGGGGTATCTTTGCTATGACAATTTCACAGCCTGCTCATTTTCAGAGACCTAGACGGTTTGGATGAGTCCTGGTTAGATATTTTGTAATAATTTTGGGTTTTGCCTGTGTTTCCTATTTTATGAATAATTTGGGGTTTTATATCTTTGAAAAAAAGGTCAAAGATGTAAGTGCCTATTTCTAAGTTATACCAAGACTAAATACTTTCAACATAACTTACACTGTTATTTTTAACCTTTGCCACCTTGAAGATGGTGTCTGTCAGGTTTCTCTAGTCACTCTTTCAGTCCCCACTCAAAACTATATTACTTTTAGGAAATGGCTATTCACAGTCTATATTTAAAGAACAGGGAGTTTGCATCATCTTTTGGATCGAAGACTGTCTATTTTGTAACTTACCTCTATTGGGTGCTTGTAAATTCTCATTTGTGCTAGTGGAATACTTATTTACAGCAATATGAAGCTTCTCTTTTCTATATTATGTCTTTGTTTCTAACACTGCTCACACCAGAGACTTTTCCTCCCATCTGCCTTAGGGATGCTATTCCCTGCATTTGTAGTAGTCAAATACTTTATCACTGTCTGTGTACACTTAGCACCGTTGACCTCTTTGATTTTCTTTGATTATTTGCATATTGTAAGGTTGATTGTATATGATAGAAAATTACGTTTTGATAAATGCTTATTGTCATGTGTCTATCATTGTTTAGCACACAAAATAGTTACACCACAGAATTCCATGTGCCTTACTAAGTTAAGCCTCCTCTCTACTCTACTGCCCATATAACCATTTATCTCTTTTATTTCTATGTAGTTTTGCTTTTTCCAGGATATGTAAGTGAAATTTTACGCTGTATTTCAGACTGGTGCCTTTAAATTAGCTATCTTCATTTAAAATTCGCTCAGGTTGCACTGTGGTTTGATTGCAGCTTTGAATAGAATGCTGATTTGTGACATGCATGCCTTATCTATTTAAACTATTTATTATTTTAAAAGACAAATGAACAGATTTTGTGAGCTTCTAGTTTTTTTATATTTTGAATAAAGGTATTATATGTTTATATATTTGTCTTCTGTAATGACAATTTTTAGGTCAGTTGAATAAAACTGGAGTGTAATTTGCTGGTCAAATTTATGTTTAGCCTTATAAGAAGCTACCAGAGTCCTTTCAAAGCTTTTATAGCAGTGTTCATTTATGCCAGAATGATGGGTACTCACTTGTTTCACACACCAACATGCCATTGACACTGTCCCCTTTTGGATTTCAATGGCTTCTGTTGGCAAACAGTAGGATGTTATTGTTTGTCCAGCATTTCCTTCAAGGCCGATGTTACTCACAGCTACAGATGCTCCTATCCTTGGCCACATACTCTGTTATTTGTTTAGATTTTTTCTCCCCATTTTGAAATTGGGTTCTTTTTTACTGCTCAGGGTTAGTAGATTTTTAATATTTATTTTGCATATTTTCTATATATATTTTATTTGAATGCTGATCTGTAAATATTTTCTGGTTTTGATATTTTACCAATCGAATTTCTTTATAACATGAAAATAATTGAGTCTTGAATGTTGACCTTATAACCAGTAACTTTTCTGTATTCACTAATTCTTCAGAATTTTTTCTTAGCTTTTATATATTTTGATAATAGTACCACTGCTGTGGGATGTTCTGTATGGCAAATGTGTTGCTGATTAGTCAATAAATAAAACACTGATTGGCCATTGGCTGGGCAGGAAGTGTAGGCGGGACAAGGAGGAGAATAAAGTTGGGAAGTGGAAGGCTGAGTCAGAGAGACACTGCCAGCCGCCATGATGAGAAACAGCATGTGAAGATGCCGGTAAGCCACGAGCCACGTGGCAAGGTATAGATTAATGGAAATGGATTAATTTAAGCATTAAGAACAGTTAGCAAGAAGCCTGCCACGGCCATACAGTTTGTAACCAATATAAGTCTCTGTGTTTACTTGGTTGGGTCTGAGCGGCTGTGGGACTGGCAGGTGAGAGAGATTTGTCCCGACTGTGGGCCAGGCAGGAAAACTCTAGCTACATACCACCTGCCAACAGACAGTTTTATTTCTCTATTAACTTTGCATATTCCTGCTTTCTCTTCCCTTTCCTTATTAAATTATCTAGAAATTCTAGTGCTCCACTGAATAGTGATGGAGAAACAGGGTGCCATTTCTTATCTTCAATACTAGATGCATTGCAAAGTTGAGTCAACATTTATAAGTCAACTAGTGAATCCCATTACACAAAAGATGAAGAGAAAACATGATCATATAAATAATTACAGATATCTATGTGAAAAATCATTCTAATAATTATTGAAACATCAAAAAAAAAAAAAATCCCAGACACTTAAGAGGCTGTTCTTTGCCTAATAAATGTGGGAGGATTTTCCTTTTTCTTTTTATATATTGCTGGGCTTGATTTGATATCATAGTATTAAGTACTTAAGTGTCTGTATTCATAAAGGATAAGGTTCCCTTGTAAAAACTGTATCTAGTTTTAATTTTAGGATCCTGATAAACCATCTTTATATTGCTATAGCAAAATACTAAGATAACTAAGTTTAAAAGAACAAAGATTGTTGTTGTTTTTTCTTTTTTTTTTTTTTGTGGGGCCTGCCACCCAGCTCCCAGATAAATCACATGCGGAGGCTTATTCTTAATTATAAATGCCTGGCCTCAGCTTGGCTTGTTTCTTGCCAGCTTTCCTTAATTTGACTTATCCCATCTACCTTTTGCCTCTGGGCTTTTCTGGTTCTCTTCTGTAAATCTTACTCTTACTCTCACTCATAGCTGAGTGGCTGGGTGTCTGGGTGGCTGATGTAGCTGGCCCCTGGAGTCTTCCTCCTTCTCTCCCTCCTTACCCTTTTTTCACCCTATCTCTTTTTCTCCCAGATTTCTCCTTCTATACATTCTCTCTGCCTGCCAGCCACGCCTGTCATTTCTCCTGCCTTGATATTGGGTGTTCAGTTCTTTATTAGACCATCAGATATTTTAAACAGGCACAGTAACACAGCTTCACAGAATTAGACAAATGCAACATAAACAAAAGTAACACACCTTAAAATAATATTCTACTACAAATTGTTTCAGCTCATACTTCCAGAGGTTTGTGGCCACCTGACTTCATTACACCTCATGGTGGGAGATGTCTTAGAGAAGGTTTGCAAACTGGGCAACAAAAAGAGAGAGATGGAGCCAATGTCCCAACATCTTTTTAAGGCCATGTTACCAATGGCCTTACTTCTTCCCACCAGGCCTTACCCACTAATGGTTCCAAGGTTTTCCAATAGTGTGACGGGGGTAGGAATGAAGCCTAAAATAAATGGACTTTTGAGGATACTTGTCTAAACAATAATAGATGCCATGATATATAAAATGAGTTGGGAAGGTTTCCTTCTATTTTTTTTGGAAGATACTGTAGCAAATTGGTATTATTTCTTCAAAGGATGTTTAAAAATTAAATCAATGAAACCATCTTGACTGGGTAGTATATGTCTTGTAAGACCAAAAAAATACTAATTCAATTTTTTTTGATGGATGTGCAGATGTTCAGGTTATCCATTTATCATCGATTGTGATCTTATAGTCTATATCTTAAGGAATTTGTCCATTTCACCTGAGTAATTAGAACCATGGATTGAGAGCTTTTCAAAGCCTTCTGATGTCCATGGGCAGCAGTGATGGTCCTTTCAGTTCATTACTCACACTGGTAATTTTTGTCTTTGGTCTCTTTTCTAGGTTAGCATGCTTAGTGGTCTATCATTCTTACAGAGATTTTTCAAGAACTGACTTTTAGTTTCATTGATTTTTCACTTTTCATTTGCTGTTTCACTTCCATTAATTTCTGTTCAGTTTTTCATTACTTCTTCTTTTCTATCTGTTTTGGGTTTAATTTGTTCTTTGTTCCCAAAGTGGATCATTAGATTATTGAGATCAATGTCATTTGGGTAGCATATAGTTTTATAGTGAGATGTTCAATGAAACACACTGGGAATTGTTCTTTGCCCCAGTGAGGCTGAGAGGCAAAGGGATAGCAGAAATCAGCTTCTTTCGATGTGCCAGCTTTGGGAAACAGGCCAATAATATTAGTCATGTTGGTAGAGCAAACAGAGTGCTGAGAAGAAAGTAAATATCTACATTGTCAGATAAGACTGTCTAATATGATTTGAATGTGCTTTTCCATTCTGAAAACAGTGTTGAAGTTTAATCTTCATTATGAATATTGAAACATCACCTGACTGTAGTGCTTAAAGTAAGTCCATTGGCAGTGATTAATATTAGACTAATTCATCAAGATGAATCCCTCATGATGGACTATAAGAGGCAAGATTGATTGAGTGATAGATAGATAGATAGATAGATAGAGATAGATAGATAGATAGATAGATAGATAGATAGATAGATAGAACAGAGGAGGTACATGAGTATATATATACTTCTTGTGTGATATCCAGAACCATTTCAGCTAATCTTCCTACAAGAAGACCCTCATCAGATGCAGCTCCCTGACTTTGAATCTTCGTAATCATGAGTCAAAGTAAATCTATTTTCCTTAAAAGTTGCTCATTTGTTGACATTATTCCATTAGCAAAAACACAGACTAAACAAAACATCTTGCATGTTTTTAAAGGCCTTTCCAATTTCTTGTCCCCTTGAGATACAGGAGCCACAGATTGATACTATGCAGAAGCTACCACAGAACTTACTTCTACTTGGGAAAACTGAACAGGAGGCTCCGCACAGCAGTGTGGTGCTCACTGCAAACCAGGACCAGGCTCCCTTCACCAAAACCAACTGATGGAATCAATGATACACATTTTCTTGCATGCAGGTTAGAATGAGGTATAGGAACTCACTAATTGGTAGTTCTGATGATAGTTCCTGACTCTGGAAAACTACAAGATGAGCTAGCATCTAGGGGGAATGTCTTCTTGGGCAAAACAAGACCACAACAGAAAAATGAAGAAGGAACCTAGATAAAGGAGTCAAAGAAACCCTTTGCTCTAGCTCCATGTGGTGTGCAGTGCTATCTTTAGTAGCTAGCTAAATGATGTATTAAAAGCAGTGGAAAAATACACCTTGTTTATTCCTGAAGTGAACCCGGAGTTCTGTGTCTCTGTCTGACATCATCTTCTATTCCAGGTCCCTCTGTCACCCACAGCTTTGCTGACAATGGCAGGGGATGGTAAAAACTTGCCATAAGTGTGTTAATACTGGTTCTCCTGTCCCACAGAGGATTCTAGTTTCTGTGCTCTCTCTCTCTCTCTCTCTCTCTCTCTCTCTCTCTCTCTCTCTCTCTCCCCCTATGGTTGTTTCCTTGTCTTCTCACAACTGCTCTTCTCTTGCTCTCTTCTACTTTCACCACCTTAGTGTTGCTTTGCTGAATGTTGCTATGCTCTGGGTTTTTGCTGGTGTTCTTATTTTGAATTGACCCTTGTGTTCCTCACACCCAAAGTTACATATTTCCTTAGTGTAAATATTGTTTATATGATGCACAGCCTTTCCTTCTGAGCTCTTGAGTGGCATGGCCTTTAGTTCTGTCTCTTCACATTCAGCTGTCACACTGCTAACTCAAAAACATGTCACTAAATGAATTATGATATTTGGTCTCCACTTAATTTCTAATCGTGTGGTCCAATTCAGAAAATTATCGCTATATACTCAATTCTGTGAGTTACAATTCGAGAGTGATTTCACAGCCTTCTTTTCGCAACCTGCTTAGTAGTCACTGATATCTGAAGATATTTTCCTTAGCTCTATCTCTGATGGCTAATTTTAATAGTGTTGGATGATGCTATCCAGGCTGCTGGGGGAGGAAAACATCAATGATCTTACCCAGTTGGACCCAGCATGCTATAATACTGATCTGCCAGACAAGAAATACTCATCGGTGCAATTGTGGCATGGTTGTTATAGGAGTATCCAACTGTTTTGTGATTGGATATGAGATCTGATTCACAAAAGGGAATTCATACTTTGTATTGTAAACATGTTTTTTTTTTTTATGGCCCTAACAAAGATTTTACTGTCGTGGTTTTGATAGTCATGCTGAAAATGTTTATGTCAAGTATTTGTGCTTCTTTCAACTTTTGTTAGAGTAACTTTGTTGTACAGTGGGCAGAAGTTAATACAGAAATTAATGATCATGGCTGATCAAAGAGTTGAGAAAAGATAACCACAAGTGCTCAGCCAAGGATGGAACACCTATATCAATCTCCTCCAATCAAGGTTCATAGAACATCACAAGAGAGGGGAAAGTGTAAGAGCCAGAGGATATATACAAGTACTGTGAGATGCTCTCATATGGACATGGCATGGTTTCTACATACAAACACTCACAGCAGCTTTGGTAAATTGTCCTGCACAAGGTATAGCAAAGACATGAGAGGCACTTGCAAAGATCCACATCTAGCTGAGGAGCCATACAGTTGGTAACTGTTGGGATGAAGGGACTCACTATTCCTTAGGGATGTGGCCTCTAATACGTTGCCTATTCCTCAGTGGTATGACCCCATACATGTGTATGTATAGGCACTACTAACTATACTCAGTAGCTTATATTTCAAAGAAAAGTCATGGAATCTGGAAGAGGATGTGTTAAGGATATCTTAAGGAATTGAAAGGAGAAAAATGGGTTCTTAGATATAATCAAGATACATTGTATTTATGTGAGATATTTTCAAAGAATAGATGAAATGTATTTTTAATGAAGTCAAAGTTTCTTATTTCATGTAATTTCCACCATTGATTCATCTGTTATGAATTCCTTTGCCATTGCTTTAAATTATAGGCAAACTTCCTCGGCTTTACTGTCCTAATTGATAGATATGTGTTGACACCACTTATAATCTCTGGAAGTTAGTTATTTCCTGAGATGAGTCCTAGATAACTATTTGGTGTTCTTCTCATAAAATTAAAATCTTGTTTAGGTTTTGATATTTCCAATGTAGACTTTACAAGATGAATAATCACTGCAGTGTTGATGTATAATATCATCAGGGCAGTTTCAGTTTAAAACATGTAGACTGCTTAATGTAATATTTAGCAATTAAGGATCATAAAGAAGACTCAGCTTCTGAGAATTAAAGTGGGGATTTAACAAAGCAACTCCATGTAGTTTATCTGGTAGCTAAAAGAAGGTTTATTTTGGGATAACTTACAACCAGTAAAGGTGCTGGTTACAGGATCTGGGAGAGGTGGGGTGCAGTCCAGTGTGGCTCTCTGGAGAACTCTGACTTGATCTACAATCCAGCATCCAGAATCACAAGGAGCCAAGAGGGCCTGCACATACAAATCTCAGGTATTAAGGGCTCCCTGCTCAGCCATGCCCCAGGGGTAGGTCATAGGTAGGCATGGCAGTTACAGGCTGCCTCACTAGGGGCAATGCTTCAAAGTCAAAGCTGGAACAGCTACCCACTACAGAGAATAAAGGATGTCTCCTCCTATCTCATTATTTACACATGTAATTCAACCAAACATTAAATAATATTTTTGAAAGTTTTGGTGCTATACTGTTTTTCATCAAGTACATTGAGAAAATATATAATACTTGGTAAATGGGATTGTAGCCTAGACATTCACTCACTCACCCATGTTGTTAGTCATCACTGCTTAAAGTTTTATCCTTTAAAATAATGTAACTAAAGTTTTATTTCTTCTTCCTCCAAGAGAAATTCAAATTTGCAGTATAATAACATTTTTTTTATTCATACTGAATTTTTTTCTTTTGTGGGCCATCAATCCAGTAAACTTCTTAAGTCCTAAACTTCACGGTTTCTGGGTGATGGAAGTTCATTGCTTTCAGGTAGAACATTCTGGGAGGCCAACAGAATGTGAAAAAGAAGCCACATACAGATGAACCAGGACCCCGGCACATGCAACACAAAGGTGCTCTCAGTTCTCCCGTGGCTTTGTCAACTTTTAGAAGCCCTTCTATCATTTTCAAGGATTTGGTTGCACTTTCACAACAAGATACGAGTATTCTGCTGGGGAATGTGAATGAAGCCACAAAGGTAGAACTAATACATGGAGATACCATATTTTTATAAATGATTTTATTCATACAGGACTTGTAAATCCTATCATGGATTTCTGCTTCATGTGTGTCTTTTTATGACTATTGTTTTTGTAGATTGGAAAAAAAATCAATGGATTAATTGGTGGGTGAATAGATCAGAGGGTATAGATTGCCTGTCCCTGATAGAAAGGAAAGCCATCTGGTTCTGACAGCAAAGCATTTCTGTTACCAATAAAGAAGAATTACTGTATGCTGATGATGAAGAACCCAAGAAGGGATGCTTCCCTCTGTCTGATGTTGCCTCCTAAACTGGTTCCCAAAATTAAGTACATTTTCTTCTTGCTGTACTATCTGGTGAGACAAAGAGGATTTGTAAGTTCACAACAGGCTGTGAGGTCTGACTCCTCATTTTTAATCTAATGAAACTAGACAGTCCTTCAGTTTTCCACTTGGACTTAGAGAAAAAAAACAAATAAAAACAAGTCATGTTTCAGAATGGTGCTTGTTTTGCCTGTTGTTTCTGCTCTAGGCCATGGGAAAATGCCAGGTAACAGAATGGTGCTATACAGATTAGAGGGCTGTCAGTGCTGCTACTAAAAAAACCCCCACAGTGCATGGAGATGAATTCTACTAAGTGTTTCTTACAATCAATATATTCAACAACCATATTTGAAGCAATTGTGGGTTATTGATAATAAAGCTCTTTGAAACAAACAAATAAAAAAAAAACAGCCAGGCAGTGATGGCTCAGGTCTTTAATCCTAGCACTCGGGGAGGCAGAGGCAGGCAGATCACTTTTTAAGTTCAGGTTGGTCTATAAAGCAAGTTCCAGGACAGCCAGTACCATTACACAGAGAAACTCTGTCTCAAACCACTCCCCTCCAAAACAAAACTAAAAAGCAAAGAACAACAAAAACAATGTTAAAGCCATGATCCTTTAACCCAGACAAATCTAAGGTTTCCATTGCCATGTGACTTCTGCTTTCCCGGGGATGCACCGATGGTCCAGACAAAAGCGTAATACACAGTGAGGATGTTCGTGGTCAGATGTAGGAACATGTGGCTTGAATAAATACTCTGTTCCTGCATAACTTAACTTTCTGTAATGGTGTTGGCACTGGATCCCGGATGTGTGGGTCTTAGGCCTACAGTACTCTACTATGCAGCTACACCCCAGCTCCCCGAAGTGACTTTCCCAGGTTTCATTGTTCAAATGTGTATAAAGACCACAAATCCCTCCTTAGTCTGTTGGGAGGAGACATCTGCCTTGGGCTTGCTTTGGCTGCAGGCCTTGGCCAACATCGCAGAGGAGAGAGAAGAAAAAGAAGATGATCATGAACAACCAAGACATGTTTGTATTTACATAAAGTTGATTATTTACTCCTTAAAATTGGACAAAACATCCCAGTAAGATGTATTTATCTTAGGATCGGGCAGTTTTTAATTAAACCTCAAGTGTTCACTGTTTGATATGTATCTTTTAGTGTCTCAGCCCCATTTTTTTCTCAGGGGAACCTGAAACAGATCCATTGTAATACTGTTAGGAAAGCTGCCATTTGTTCAACAGTCATTAAAGCTCATGCTTCCCTGTATTCTTAGCAGACTAGTTAAAAACATCTAAGGTAATAGTCAAATCCACACACCATTGGAAAGTTACACTCTTCGACAGCCAGTTACGCTTGGTTTCCCTTTAAGTAGAAGATTCCTCTATAGAAATGCAGATGCCAGAAACAGAGGTGTCTGAGAACTGAGGTATGATTTGCACAGTAAGATGCTGCATAAAATCATGAAGACTTTAGGGGAGCCACAGGTTCTATATTCCCAGATTCTTCTTTTTCTGGAACAAATCAAATTATTTCAAACAAGCCTTGATTATTCCACAATATTGTTTTGAGAACTCTTCCCCAAAGCCAGCCTCTCACTGAATGAGTATAATCAATCCACAGAGACCCTCATAATTTCAGTTTCCTCATGACTGTGCTTCATCCACTCAAGTAAAACAGCATTCTCAGTGGGTTTCTGGAATGCTAAGTGTGGAAGATGGGCTCCTGTTGCTGCTACTTTATGCTTTTTGGATTATCAACTTACATGCTGATGGGCTTGAAATCTGTTTCATCTGAAGGCTTTGTGCACTTCTCTTCTAGAATGAAATTGCAATAATGCTGCAGATGTTCAGTACGTGGAAAGCCAACTGAAGTACTTCTGATATGGCCAGGTGTTTGTGGCTTTGTATATGCACATCATTTTCTAATTTCTAGTTGTTAACATACGTATGTTTCATTATGAGTAAATAATCCATGTTCATAGGAACCTATGAATTTTCAAAATTTGAACGTCCCTTTGTATTTAAAGTAACTCTATATATGCAACTCTGCCAGTTCCACATTAATGGCTTGGTGTGCCTTGACCATATGTGAAATGATATAACCTCTGGAGCAGAAAAACAGATGAGAAGGCTTTTCACAATGTAAGGAAAACAGTGTTGCAGAATGGGCAGAAGATAATGGAACCAACCTTTATGTCCTATGGTTATAGCTTATTAACTCAGCAGATGAATAAACGATAGTGAACTGAACCTCTATCTCATTGCAAAGATTGAGGAAGTAAAACAAAAGATATGAATTCTATGTAGAACAGTGAAGTGTTAGAAACTGGCATAACTTGCTGTTCTTATGAAGAGAGATATGGCTGCATATGTAGGAATGAATATGATAGCATGTATGCAAAAGAAACGTATACTATGTTTTCTATACATGTTATAAGATTCACATATATGTTC
Organism: Peromyscus californicus insignis; assembly: GCF_007827085.1. NCBI lineage: Eukaryota > Metazoa > Chordata > Mammalia > Rodentia > Cricetidae > Peromyscus > Peromyscus californicus. The sequence goes on along the minus strand of NW_026294617.1, from coordinate 58,181,410 downwards.
ATCTATGTGAATATATACACATTCTATATATATCTGCATCTATATAAATTTGAGTAGATGATTATATATCCTCTGGCCCCTAAGTTTAATCATATTTTATTTAATGTTAATATGTGCATTGAAATATTTGTCAGAGTCTATAATAAATATTACCAACTCTAAGAAGTGTGATTCATATATTTAAAATCTATTTATACTCTAAGGTTGGTTATAGGAAGGGTGGGCAGATCATTTGAATTGTAAAGTTGTATAAGAGAAAAGTTTTACTGTCTTGATTAAAAACCACCAGAATTCTTGTGATATTCAACATTTATGTTAGACTCTGTCAGGTAGAAATATGCCACTCAAAGGCTTCACTTCTTTTGCAATCTGGCCTGAAAAATCTGATGGAAAATGAAAAACCATTATGGCAACCTAGTAGCAAGTCCCATTACAAATGACTCTGGAGCCCTCGGCAATGTGACCTGACTCCAAATCTTGTTTTAGGATTGTCAGCTAGTTGGCCGGCCCTCTGCTTTCTGTCTGCTCACATGCAATTGGGAAATGGAAGGCACTTATCTGTCTTGTTGATAGTGCTGGCTCATTTGATAACAGTTGCTTCACAAGAGCCCAAGAAGGAAGGGGCATTTGCTGCAGCTATAAATTCAACCCTGGGCTGAGTAAATCACCAGCATTACAACTGGATAAATAGTTACTGGAAAGAGAGGTTTGGATAATAGGTCTTTCTCTTGAGTAAAAAACAAAAGAAAAAAAAATCACTCTTCCTCCACCCTTTTTGCCTAACTTGTGTTGTCTTGTCATGAAAAAGTATAGGAAAGAAGAAAGCCAGAGGGACACGGTATGGAGGGAGTCAGAATGCCGTCACTGGCTGCATTCTTTGCAGAAGGAGAGTCTAATATAAGCATCAGGGGCAGATGTCACTCCACTGATCCTTCAAGATCGCCACGTGACCAAGGAGTCTCTCTTTGCTCTCTGTCCTGACACACCTGGAGATGCATTATTATTCTTATTGGGTTTTCTCCAAGGCCAGCCTGGCAGGCAGTTCATGGCTGGCTTGGCCATTTCATAGGCCTAGGCGCCATCTCTGGCAACTTGCAGTGTGTGGATATTCACGGCAGGTGCCCAGGGTGAAGAGTACAGATTTCTACAAACCAAATGACAATCAAGGAGTCCATTTAAATGTAAGAATTTAAGAATTTAATGAAGGGGTTTTATGTTTTTATACATTTTTAATGAATTATAAAATATAAATGAACACAAAGCCACATCTGTAAATAATTGGCAGGATCTCACACCGTATTTAGAGACTTGCAGACAAGGATTTTCACCTTGGTGAGCTCTGACGAGTGTTTTGCTAAAGAGCTGTCACACTTAGAGACGCAAGGATTTTGCATCTTTTATTAGCACTTTTAATTTAGAAAGCTGACAGGCACTTTGACTTATATGTGAGAATGGAAATACTCAACCCAAACCTTTCTTTTCTGTAATAAATCATTGTCTACTTCTGAGAACTGTTCCATATCATTTTCGAGGAGGAACATATTAATAGCTGAGCCCTTTCTTATAGCCTAAAGCGAATACATTTATTTTGGACTTTACAAGTTTGATTTTTTTTTCTTTTAGGAACAAGAGGAGTTTGATGAATCCATGGGCAGTTGTAGCTAGAGTTTTCTTGCCTGGCCCACAGTCAGGACAAATCTCTCTCATGGTCTGTATGTCAAATGTGTTGCTGATTGGTCAATGAATAAATCACTGATTGGCAGTGGCCAGGCAGGAAGTATAGGCGGGACTAACAGAGAGGAGAATAGAGGGAAGTGGAAGGCTGAGTCAGAGAGACACTGCCAGCCGCCATGATGAGAAACAACATGTAAAGATGCCGGTAAGCCATGAGCCATGTGGCAAGGTATAGATTAATAGAAATGGATTAGTTTAACCTGTAAGAACAGTTAGCAAAAAGCCTGCCACGGCCATACAGTTTGTAACCAATATAAGTCTCTGTGTTTACTTGGTCGGGTTTGAGTGACTGTGTGACTGGCGGGTGAGAGAGATTTGTCCTGACTGTGGGCCAGGCAAGAAAACTCTAGCTACAGGCAGTTGTTGCTTCAAAAGCTTGAAATTCTTTAAAAAAAAAAATAGAGGTAATTGTTAGTTTAATATTGTTTTAAGCCAACACAATACTAATAAAATTGGTAATTAGAAATCATATGATCTTGGAGAAGTCCTTTTATTTAGTGTTACAGAACTCCTGGAATTTTTGATGCTGCTGCTGAAATAGCCATTGGTGAGCTCCCAAGTGCATCTCAAGTTCTGTGAGATGAAGGCACCTTGCTCAGAGCCCAAAGCAAAGCTGGGATTAAAGCCCTGCCTTTCTCTTCACTCAACAACACAGCATCCAGCCAAGGAGCAAATCAATAACGACATCAGCTCTCCTTTCTCCCTGGAGTGTTCAAGAGCAGCTTCACAGAGCGGTAACTGTAGCAGCAGCTGGCTCCTTGTTGCCCAAGACCTTGGTCACTTGGAGTGGGAAGGCAGGACTGCTTAGGACAGTGGTCACAGAGGAACATACAGTAAATAATGAGACCAGTAGAGAGGGATGCCCTATGAACTAAACAGAGGCCTCCCTGGCTGACTCTGATTGACTGTATCACTTTAGGTCAACCATGTAATTCTTCTGCCTCATCTTGGTCACAAAGAAAATGGGACGCGGAGGAAGATCACACATGCTCTCTACAGTTGTGGAATTAAATCAGTTACTGAGAATGGCTTTTTAAACACAGCTGCCTCCGTGGACTTTTATGTGTTGATCTTAAATCTTAAGTTGATAATTTTAAATTTTATGGTAGGAGACTGATTAATGCATAGCTTGCTTGAGATAAGGTGTGATGAGTTTGAAAACAAAAATAACTATGATTGAGACCAATGCATAGTGTGCAAACTGGGCTTAAAAGACTTTTTTTTTTTAAATGATAGTAACAGGAAAAGAAGCCAAGGTAGGAATTTTTACTCTTTTTCTCCAGTAGTAGTAATTTGGGTTTGTTTTAGCCCAGTACGAATACCCCTCCAGAATACCCCTCCATCAGGTCCCTAGAGACTGGTTTCAGAACTGTTGTCCTCCCCAGTATGAAGTCCTCTCAGTGTTCTTGCTGGCTTTGACAAGGTCTGTCACTCAAGGCTGATCCTCTGCCTGCAGGACCTTGCCACTGTGCATTCCACCAGGAGAAGCCATGCTCACCTTTTGCTGGTGACCTTCCAGGGTGGCTTTCCCCCATATAGCCTGAGCTGGACAGGATCCCCAAATGCATTTTTTAAAATGTTCCTAAATGTAAGGATTTCCCTCCCAATCTAAAAAGCACAGATTTCTTAGACTCTATTTCAACTTATCAAGATTTAGGAAACATTATTCTATGTAGAGATAGAGGGATTAGCTAGACTCTTCCTACCTACCTTCCAGGTCACTTGTAGAACATTTCTTTGTTTTCTTCATTCAGCCTGCACACTTACCTCTGCTTCTCCTTTGTGAAATTCTGGCAGGAGGATGGCACTGTGACCCAGCGGTTCTTAGTCCAGGACTGGAGTAGAGGGGATTTGCCTCAGATGAAATTATTTCCCATTTTGAACAGATTTGAGAAAACATGAAATTTTAGATCAATTTCTTTAAAAAATAGTTGTAAATAAAATTTTAAAATGCTTTCTTTCTGAATTGTAACCAGTATTTCTCACCGCATACTACTTATACTCCAAATGTTCATATATACATTAACAGCTCCTTAGTAAATAATAGTGTTTGCTAGATTATCTATATAAACTTTACAAAAAATAAATACTTTGACCTATAAACTTAGCAACTTTAGAGTCTATATAATTTATACTGTACATACACCCATTCTTTCTGAAAAATATTTCATTATATGACGTTTACTAAAAAGATATTCAATTTAAATATCAATCTATGATCTTATTAGGACATTTAATCATATATTTTGTGGTCAAGAAGCACATAGTTATGAATCATTCAATCTAGGCTCTTATATATTTTATCTATACATTGATATTCTGAAATATCACAATGAAATTTAGACTTTTTCTCATTTCCTGGTTTATACACAGCTTCAAGTCTGAAGAAGACATACCTGGATATTTAATTAAAATAACTCACTTTTCAAAAGAGAAAATGCTAGCATGAAAAGTTCAGCTGCCTCCTTCAAACTTGATCAGTTCAAGTAAGCAGAATAAGGCAGGACTAGGAGCTGGAGCAGCTGGAATCCACAGTTAGACAGTAGGAAGCAGTTATAATTGGGAAACCAGGCCTGTTGGCACACTTTTGCCCACCCCAGCACCCAAGATGTTGAGGCAGAATCGGAAGAATTCTAACCTAGCCTGGGCTACATGTGGAGATAGTACCAAAATATATTTTTGAAAATGAAAAAAAAAAAAGAAAAATAAGAGAACAGAAATTGACAAGCATCACCTAAAATTCTGGGAGGTTGATTTACTTAAAATAGTTCACTCAAGCCTCACCACGATTGAACTGTCGCCGAGGTTGCTGTGGTTGAATGATCCTTGGAAGTGCTGCATACCCTCAGATTTCACAATGTCACTTTAGGCTTCCTCGTGCCCTTCAGGACCTCCTTGGATATTCATTTGGGGCCTCACTGAGACTGTATTAAAAATGTCACGGTTGTCAGATGAGCAGACTGAGAGACAGTCCTGCAAGATTGAGCAGGGGGAACCCATAGTGTCTGTAGCCAGAAGTGATGAATAAGTCATGTCTCAGGACAAAGATAGCTTGACACCTGACCTTTTTCTATTCATGCTCTTGAAGGTCAGTGAGGTCTCACTGTGGTTGCACAGAGATGAATTTCAGCTCAATGGAGAGAGGGCACGGTGACTTCAAATGCCCTTCGGTTTCACACTGGAAAGGCAGGAGAGACAGAGTGGTGCTGTCGGGTTCCCTTCCGAGCAGTAGCATCAGGGAATTCTCCATGGCAATGAGGAATAAAATGTCCCAAGGCTCTCATATTCTGTTAATCGACCACAAGACTGGTCTGAAAATAGTGCGTTCTTTCTTTCTCTTTTCTCTTTTTCTTTCTGACAGACACTTTAAAAACATGATTGAATGACATTCTTCAAGGGCATATTTAAGTTTTCATTTATCTACTTTTGTGTCACTTTTAGACCAGTCGCAAGCAAGCCTCATAAAATTTCCCTTCCTATGTTCTTGTTTGCAAGTGTAATATTGCTTCAAGGTGAGTGACATCAGCAAGACTAGAGGGTCCTCCTCAAAGACATAGAAAGCAATGACAGGCACTGCACAATGATGCAGCTTTAACAAGACTGCAGCAGAGAGCAGGGGAAAGCCTGGGAGAGGGGAGGGTGAAGAACTGAGGTGGCCAGTGTTATCACAAGCCCCATGCCAGAACTTCTTGGTGCCAAGAGCAATCTCCTTGGAGGAATTTTCTTTTGGGTTATGAGGAAAAGGACAAAAGAGGGACCTCAGAGATCCTATCTCATCTGGGAGCACCAGCAGCCTTTCTCAGGGAGGCCTCTCACAATCAATCATTCCAGGGCTTGAGTCCAGGTGATGGGTCCATTCTATAGCTCTTCCCTTTCAGAGAGCCTGCTGCTCTACCCACTCCCCTGGGCTGTAGCTACTGCTGTGCTCAATCTTGCTCTTGGGAGCCCGAACACCCTTTGCACCTCACCCTAGAGGTGGAGATAACACAGGGTCTCACCATCTATAAACTACTGCTATACTGTGCCCTACTTCCTGGGTCTGAGTTGCAGGCGTGGTCTGTCATCATTGGGACTGTTGTGTCTTGTGATGTTCCATGGCTCTGAGTCCTAAGTGGTGTTTCCATATCTCTGCTCTATTCTCTGGGGGACAGAAACATACCAGCAATGTGCCGTTCATGGGGCATTCTAGTACTGTACTCTGGGTCTGGCACTCAGATGACTACTGACTCTGTATTTCTAAATCTCAGGCTCCTGTCTCATTTCACCTTATCAGGGCCAAAGTGACCCTGACACACCCTAGAGACCCAGATACAAGTTACATGGACAGTCTGTATCTGCTCGGGTCTTGGTTATTAGTGCCAGGAACATAGCAAATGCACCCATGCTGCAGGACCCAGATGGTACAATAATGCCTTCATGCCTTTAAGACTAGGAGGCTGTCCTACATTCATGTACCTTCACTACTGCTAAGAGTTCCTCTAGATCCCAAGTCCCAGTGCTACCTTGACTACATGCATGAAAGTGCCTGACTTGGCTCCAAATAGAACCTACTCAGCTCAAACATCCCTTACTGAAGAGACACTAGCAGCCGAACTTCCACTTCTCCTGCCTTGGCCACTGTGAACCCACAGTTTTCAACAGCTGAGCTCAACTGGCAGATTTTCACGAAGACTACCTAGTCTTATGTGGTAATTGAATATAATTGGCCCCCATCAACTCATAGGGAGTGGCACTATTAGGAGGTGAGGTTTTGGAGTAGGTATGGCCTTGTTGGAGGAAGTGTGTCACTGTGGAGGCGGGCTTTGAGGTCTCATATATGCTTAAGGAAATATAAATATATGGGTTAACTGAAAAGGAACCCAAAGTAATTAAAGCATCTCAAGATAATGAGACCATAGATTCACAATGAAATGAAACGAAGAAATGCATGAAAATTTCAACAAAGTGATAGAAGTAATTAAAAAAAAATAAACCAGGGAATTCTAAGGTGGAAGATTTTCTAGTGAAAAATGCAACAAAGTCCACCATGGACTCAATCAAACAGAGGAAACAATTTTAAGTTCCTAGACAGGGTTTTGAAACACGTGGATGGGAGAAAATGTAAGAATGAAAAAGAGGAACACCCGTGGGAGTTATTAAGCAAACCAACACATGCGTTCTGAAATCCAAAAACAACAGAGAAAGGGCAGAAAGTTTGTTTGAAGAAGCAGTAGGTGAAAACTTTCAACCCTTGGAAGAGGTATTCATAAACCATAAAGGTTTCAAATAGATTCAGTTCTATTTGAGTGTGATATAAATGATAAAAAGATTACTTCATTGACAAGTTCAATTAAAGTGTAGCTTCCATTTTTATGAATAAAATTCTGTACTTCATAGAAATATCAGAAATATCCAAAGATATCACTAATGGGTGGAATCTTAAATAAATCAAATGTAAAAGACAGAGAGTAGAATGTTTGCTGTCAAGTACTGGGAGTGGGTGAAGGTAATGGATGTTTGAACTTTCAGTTGTGAAACTAAAGCACTGGGGGTATAGCTCAGTGGTAGAGTTCATATCTAGCATGATTCAAGGTCTTAGATTCCATCTGTGTGCTGTCAAAAAAATAGTAACAAAACAAGATTCCCATAGATCTAATATAGTAGCAATAACTAATGATGTTCTACTATATATTTGAAATATGTTGACTCTATTATATATTTGAAATTTGTTGATTGAGCAGATATTAACTGTTACACACAAAATGTAACTGCATAAGGTGAGATATGTTACTTTGTGAGAATTATAGCACAAAGTTTACTTAAATCAAAATATTACATTATGCATGATAAAATACATAGACTGTAAAACTTTTAGTTCATATGCCAATGAAGCTGGAGAAAGTTGTCTTGCATATACCTTTTTAATAGACAAGAGTCTTTTTTAATGAAATACTTTTCATCTGACCATTCATTGCAATCTCTATCTTTCTGTTTACAATTTCATATTCCTTGCCAAAGATATGCATAAAAGAGAATCCATGGAGGCAGGCAGTCTGCATAGGACAAGTGGGAGTTGTCAGTTGATGTGAGTTCTGGGAGGAATCCAGCAGCCTGTCTTTTCATTTTCAAAAGAAAACATGTTATCAGCAGAGTTGAAGCTGGTACTCTTAAAAAAAATAAACAAATCTGTGACTGTTCTTATAAAACTCACAGATCTTGTCACAGGAAGCTAGATGCTGTTGACAGATCATCAATTAAAGGGTGCCTATGTGAAAACAAATGTGGGAAGTGATTGGTGTGTGGCTTTTTGTGGGGTGATGGTGGCTCTCATTAGATTTAGAGATGTACAGGATCCATTTTCCACTGACTACAGCTGGAAAGCTGTGGTAGCAAAGATTAGCTGAGACTGTCACTTTACCACCAAGTTCTAGCTACAGAGTCCTGCTGTGACTCAAACCAGTTCATTCCATAGCTCATTCCTCTGTAGATATACAATTCATCGGCATTTGTATTCTTCCTACTAGAAGAGTGGACATGCAGGGTGGGCAGTGATAGGGCATAAACTAGACTGTGTCTAGTATAGATAAGTGGCTAGATTTCAAAGAGAAAACTTAAAGTGATGATTGGTGATTATTTCAATTTTGTATATTTCAGAAGCATGGTGAGTTTCTTTTCTGGTTGTCTCCACATGGGATTATTACTAAGGTGGAGTTTACCAAAAGCATCAGAAGGACTACTCTCAGTTCCAGAAGCAGGAACATCAAAAAGTAACCACAAAACCCATAAAGGGGCATCAGTGAACACAGTCTACCAAAGGGATTGGTTCTAGCAAATTTAAATGTCTTGGAAAGGAGCTACTTGTAAAAGCTTTGATTGTGTATCTATAGACTGCTCCAGGCCTCTTCACCATGGGAAAAGGAGATGTGGAAATGCACAGACTGTCAGTTCCCTTGCAGATGCTCTTTAGGTTATGACACATTCCCTCTCAGTAAGCAGGTCATCAGTTGAAGATATCCTAAATGGAAAGTTCAGTTAACGCACCCCACTTGAACTCAGCACATGCACGTAGGCATAGGCACTCTCTGGACCATCACTTTCATGACTGTGGTTATGCTGCTGACTGGTGGGTCACGGCCCACTGCTGCTGCCCTACAGTGTGAGATGGCACTGTCCTGAAGATAGCAATTCTGAGAAAAGTTCCTAATTCAAGATGGGAAGCATGATCTTCATCAGATATGGCCTTTGCACCATTATAAAGTTGGAAAATCATAAGTTGAACTATTGTAAGTTTAAACGGCATGTATTTATGCATGCCCACCATAAATGCATTGTGTTTAACTTACCAATGAGGGGCAGTAAGAGAATAATGACAATAAATAATATTTCAATAGTGGATTATGACAATATTGATTAATAAAGGCTATTTAAAAGATAAGATGCTTTTGCTTATAGAATTTTCCATTTAGTGTTTTCAGACTGCAGGAACCTCAAACAATAGAAAGCGAAGCTGGATGCTACTGTGTGAGTTTCAGCATCACTGTACTGTTTTCTAAGAAAGTCACTGAATTGCAGAGATTCAAAGTCATGTCAGCAAAGGGATACTCCAAGCCTTGCAACCTGTAGATCTCTCACCATCCTAGTCATTCATGTCTGCTCTCTCTGCACTAGAAAGATGAGCATTTCCAGTCACACACAAGATGTTAGAGTTACTCAACAGTGATCTAAATACTAAAGCTGCTTACAGACATCTGTCAGAGACTGATGATTTCAGTACTTTGCATATTTAGTGAATTTGAAGTGATACAAGATAACATTGGATATTTGGTGCACTTTTTATCAAAGCAGTAACATCCACAAGAAGAATAAGACAACTGCATAGTTCAAAAACTGAGGAGGCTATATACTTGGCTTTGTTTTTTTATTTTTACTTTTTGGTTTTTCGAGACAGGGTTTCTCTGTGTAGCTTTGCACCTTTCCTGGAACTCACTCTGTAGCCCAGGTGGGCCTCGAACTCACAGAGATCCGCCTGCTTCTGCCTCCAGAGTGCTGGGATTAAAGGCGTGCGCCACCATCGCCCAGCTGGTTATTTTTATTTTTTTACAAACAGTTTTAATTTGGTCAAACACTTAAAAAATAATGCTAAATTTAGTTTACCTAGTATATGATCCTGTAAGATAACTTGCATAATGGCTTCACTTTAATACTGGTGCTTTTGAAAACAATCTGAGGATATGTTTCTATGTAGACAATAAATCACGCTATTAAAACCACTTTAACTTGAAAATATATAAAGTCTTTATAGGGTATTTCTTAGGGATGACATTTTAATACCTTTTATCAAAGTTACTGAAAAAGTACGAGTAATGCAATTTAGTTTTTCAGCAAGATTTAATCAAATCTATTACCTGGGCAGTTGACTGTGTAAATATTTGCTGAGTGATAAACTTCTTAGAGGGACTCTTTTAACACAATAATATTGAACTTGGTGACACTGGAGCTCTGCTAGAGCTAATCTAGATGAATGATGACGTGTCTCAGAGGGAACAAAGGGTCTAAAACAAAGATGAAAGTGACCTAAAAACTTTTTTTCTTCAGTTGTTTCTGCCTTACATCTACCTATTTTTGGAGGGGATTATGATTTTTAGTACCTTGGTGTTTAAAAGTACATGATAAAAACTTCAGGACACTATTAAAGAAAGATAAGTTTTTATTACAAATCTCCGGATTAATGAATGACAATGAGATTTACAGAATTTTCAGCTTCAGGTTCGGTGTGAGGTCCTTTTTCTCCCCCCAGATAAATAACTGACAAGTGCTAAGGTATGCTGATTTCCTACTAAATTATATATCTGGCCTCCCACTATGTGCTGAGTTGAATTGAGTGATGAACCTCCTTTGGATGTTAGAACAAAGTGTTCCCTTCTATGTACCCAGTTTGGACAATTCTTTTCAGCGCTGGCTTTTACCGCAGCTTCTCTCCTAAGTTCGAAGTCATAAGCAGTATTTGCAGTCCCCCAAACTATCACCCAGTATCACCTTCGGAAACTTGTTTGGTTTCTTCCTGTGTTGCAACTCACAACTCGATCTAAAGTGCTGTGCAGTGATGCAGAGCTACAAAAGCAAGCGCTGACAGTAGATGTCTTCCCAACTGCAAGCGATGTCGGAAGAGGCTCACTTTCGTCCGGCACACTACCTTTCTGAAAGGTTGGTGAAGCTTCTTTTTTTTCCCCGCTCAGGTGTTGATCCTTGTCCTGTACCTACTGCTCATATTTGAAAAGCAGCATGACATATGGGTTCTCCTTGAAGTTCAATAGATGAATAGGGCAGCAATAGTCTTATTTTCAGATGGATAGATTTTTCAGTTAGAGCCACACAATGGTGAATGTGATAGTGTACAATACCTTTTTTTTCTGGTAGCTTTGCCTTGTTGGTAGTATACTGTCTGTTTGAAAATCATCTCTTTTCACATAACAGCCCTCTACAGTTTGGCTTCAAGTCAAGGATAATGAGGCAACAGAGATAAGGGGCAAGTGCCATACAAACTCTAAATTGGTTTTCTGAAGTCATCGGAGACTTGACTCTGACCATGGATAAGCAGATATGAATGTGGTGCTTAGTGATCCTTGGGGTAAAACTCACTCAACAATCATTGAGTCCTGGATGCTCATCTATATGATGGTATCCATCTTTTCAGTTAATGAGTGTGTTAGGTATAATTATCGGATCAATTAACTTTGACAGATTCTTGCGAATGTAAATACATTATTGTTAGTTGTCATCATTTCCTTTGAACTCTCTAGTGTCACTAGTGTCAACTTTGTTAGAGCAGCAGAACATGGTTTAAAAAATCCTTTTTCCCACCTTTTCTAACTGTTGGTCCCTTTTATATTTCTTATTCTTGCAAGCCATAATTCATCTTGCACGTAGAATGCTTGATGAGCCAGGCAATATTAATAACACTGCTTCTTATTCACCAACTCATCAAAATAGAGCAGACTGATTAAAGAGAAAGAAGACATGAATAAAATGACAGAATACACATTAAATTTTAATCACTACAGGTTCATCAAAGACATGTAACTGACATTCTGAAAAGAAATTATATTTCAGCCAGGGAGATGGAAGTGTTGTCTAAGATGGAACCTGAAATCATCCAGCTATGGAGAGGAGCGGTGAGGCTGCTCTGTGATGCTGTCTTTTAGATCTCTCAATCCCAAGATTGAAATCATAACTGGCAAGATGTTTCAATGCCACTATATTTGGATTAAAATGTGTGAGAAACTTAAAGAAGCCTACCCAGGGGAGAGCCCTTTAATGTCCTAATTTAACTGAACAAAGATCTCTCAGAATGCTTGAGGAAAGACAACTGAAATGGCCCCCATCTATCAGACAGAAGCAATATGATAAATTTCAAGTACTAAAATGTTTAGGATAGAACACTAGCCTATTGGTTATTGTGAAATTGTATACTTTTACTCTGTTATTTTATTGTTCATTTGGAGAAACTGACATTGGTCAGAATTAGACATAAAGCTGCTTTAGCTGCCGATCTGAAAGAGCCTCCATTCCTCAGCCCAGGGTTTAGTGGAACCCACATTCCGAAACCTTCTGCCTGTCTTACCTTGCACTTGTGGGAATTCAAAAATTCCATAATTTGTAAATTCCTTTCAGAATAGCTGCTGTTTCAGAAGATGGGTAGGGGGAGCAGAGACACATCAGGAAATCATCTTGAGGGGAATTACCAATACCTGTGTATCCTACAGGCTCACACATTCTCACAGTTTTCTGACCTCCCTATCCTTTAAGAGTGAGAAATATTTCCTCCCTGTGATTATGATCCTTTATCTCTGTCTCTCATTTGTAACTTCTTACTCTCATGTTTAAAGACAATTATTTATGTGTATTCATTACTAATCTCCAAACAGAACTCTTGAGGAACAATACCTTTTTTTATTGTAAACATCACAGAATTTCGTGTATTAACTATCTAAGTAATTCATTCATGTAACAACTCATTTACTTATTTATTTACACTGTGAGCTCTTATGTTCCAGGAATGTTTCTGTGCATAATGAGAGAGAGAGAGAGAGAGAGAGAGAGAGAGAGAGAGAGAGAGAGAGAGAGAGAGAGAGAGAGAGAACTATTTTGTATGCTTTTACAATGATGTTTGGTCTAAGCAAATGGTTCACAATGCTAGGAAAAAAGATATTTATGTATTCATAAGAGATGGAGAGGAAGTTTAGTAGGTCATTAAGCTACCATTTCTGAAAACATGTAGGCTTTGTACTAAAGGCATTGAGCACTTGCTAAAGACTTTAAATTCCAAGCTTATACACTGTAATTATGTGAAAGACAGGTCTCTACCTCTAAAAATTAAAGTAATAAACCTGGTTGGGATGCTGTGCAGATGAACATTTAAAAAATTAAAATAACAAAGAATGACATTTATTATAAGGCAGTTGCTGCATTGAGAGAAAGGAGATGTATTTGAGAACTGCTTTTTATCAAGACTTGACAAAGTCCAGTCATTGAACTGATCTAGTGAGGAAAGTGATAGAAGAGTTTAGACTCACACTGAGGTTGATTCCATATAAAACTAGATGGGCACATGGAAAGAAAAGGGAAGTGGAGCAGAGTAGAAAGACTGGAGAAGAAAAAACCAACAACATTCAGCTTTAATCCAAACAAGTTTGTTGTGTATGTATTACGGCAGTTGAAGATCATGGGATTTAAAGGCCTCAGCGTGAAGATTGTATGTCTCATTCACATGAATGTCTTCTCTGATCAGCAACGTGGGCAATACTAAATAAGTGGACACCGTGCTAAACCAATGACAAAATGCCCCCCCCCCCCGAAGTGTGTCAATTACCTGGAGGTAGTTCATGAAAGCCAAGGAGCAATCAGAAACAGAACAAAACAGACCACTGCACCCAAAGTGTCCACTATGGCTAAGAATTGCATTCTAAGATTGCTATTGTGAATGTGTAAGAATCAGAAAGTAAAACACTTGAGCAACCATCACCGTTACACTGGTAATCGTCCCTGACAAAAGAAGCCCCAAATGGAAGGAAAGAAATAATCACTGAAGAGCTGTGAACGATATGTTGCTTAAACTGTGCAGGTAGCTTTGGTGGTTTATCATTTATTTTTGAATGTTACAAAAGTAGGTTCTGCTAGCTGAATAATTTAAACCAAACACTTCTAGGGGTGACTCAAGTTTCTAGATGGTTTTCTTTCTGTCAAGATCAGATGATATAATAAGAATGATTGATAGTGTGGGCAAACAACACTTCACAAGCATTATGTACAAAATATACTGAGCATTAGACACCATATTTCACTTAATCCTCTTAGTATTCATAAGGAAAAGATGTTAAGTCTGATTTAATTAGACAAGGGACTGACACGTGGAAGGATTAAGTGATGTAATTATTATTAGATTATTACTGTATAAATTTTAAGAATGATGAAATATATGTTCAATTCCATATATTCTTTTAAAAATGATATATGTTTGTTATTAATTTAAATTATGTGTGTATATCTATCTGTGGGTACATGCATTCATGAAAGCAAGTGCTCCTGAAGTCCAGAAAAGGGTATAAGATCCCATGAAGCTACAGTTAAAGGAGTGATTTGGGTGCTGGGAATAGAGCTTAAGTTATCTACAGGAGGGTACACAGCCTTAACTGACGGGCCATCTCTCCAGCCCCTTGCAGCTCATGTTCTTATCTACTATCCAAACAGTTCCTGCCCCTTTATTTGCTAGATAAAAGGCGAGAATTGACAGGTTAACCTTATAATCTAGTGTATTGGCCAAGTGCTCTTACTTCAAGCACTCTTTAGATGTCAGGTGCTCTAAGGGTTTTATCTTGCCATTGTCTATACTCATCATTTCCTTCTTGTCCTTTCCTCAAAATATTAAAGTCATATCCAAATGAGATACCACATCTTATGGTGATGCTCTGAATATTGGCTGTAAGCTCCTCCAAAGATCATTAGAAACTACTATCTTAAATTTCTATTTGGCTTCAACACATGAAAGAACTGCTTCCTATATGTTTGTAACAATTCAGATAAGATATGTGTGCTGGTTAGATTTTTTTTTGTCAACTTGACACAAGCTGGAGTCATCTTGGAAGAGTAAACCTCAATTGAGAAAATGTCTCTGTCAGACTGGCCTGTAGTCAAGCCTGTGAGAATTAATGATTGATGAGAGAAGGGGCAGCCCACTGTAGAATATGTCACCCCTGGACAAGTGGTCCTTGGTAGTATTAGAAAGCAGGCTGAGAAAGTCAAAGGAAGCAAGCCATTAAGCATCATCTCTCCATGGCCTCTGCTTTAGTTCCTGCCTTCAGATTCCTGCCTTGAGTTCCTATCTTGACTTTCCTGGATGATGTGTAGCTAGAGTTTTCCTGCCTGACCCACAGTCAGGACAAATCTCTCTCACCTGCCAGTCCCACAGCCGCTCAGACCCAACCAAGTAAACACAGAGACTTACATTGCTTACAAACTGTATGGCCATGGCAGGCTTCTTGTTATCTACTTCTTCTATCTTGACTTAACCCATTTCTATTAATCTATAAGTTGCCACGTGACTCATGGCTTACCGGCATCTTCACATGCTGTTTGTCATTGTGGCGGCTGGCAGTATCTCTGACTCAGCCTTCCACTTCCCAGCTTTATTCTCCTCCTTGTCCCGCCTATACTTCCTGCCTGGCCACTGGCCAATCAGTGATTTATTTATTGACCAATCAGCAACACACTTGACATACAGAACATCCCACAGCAATGATGAAATACAAACTTCAATCCAAACATATCCTTTCCTCTCCAGGCTGATTTTGGTCATGGAGTGCATCACGGAAATTGAAAGTAAAGTGAAACAAAATGGTTAATTCAGTTGAGTTTAACATTGTTATTAGTCTCTTTTGTTGGGATGAGTAGTGTTACTCAAAACTTGAGTTAACTTTTCAATCAGGGAAAGGATTATGTAGCTCAGGCAAGCTACTATTTTAGAACAAAACATAAGAACATTAAAAATGTAGGACAATGACATTTACAGATTGAATCATGTTAATTATTTGTCAATCAAGTCAAGCATGGCTATCTCTTAAATATAGAATGAGAGAACAGAAAGACAATTCCAAGTATTTGGAGTCTGACATCACTTACTCCTTTCTCTTCTAGAGATAGATAAGAATCTGCTCATCCTTTAGTGGCTGTTAGTTCATCAAGAAGTTTGATAGAAATCACTATGCATATAGTAGCCACCTGTGCTAAGAATTAAGCATCTGAAGATTTGAAAATGTAAAAGTACATAAAATCTGTGAATGAAAACAGAACAACTGAATTACCTCATATTTTCAGAAAACCTCACACCTGTTCTTGCCAAGCTGCAATGTTTCTGTGTCAATGTGTTCATGAGAAATATGTCACCTCTGTTGCCAACAAGTTTTAAAAAAAGCACTCAGTGTTTTAGGTGCTCAAAGCATTGAAAGTTTTGTTTCATGGCAACATTTTACTCTCAATGTCAATTTCTACCCTTTTTACAAGGTATACTTTGCATTCTAGCTGTATCAAGCTGGATTATTTTAGTTAGATTTCAGAAATATTTCACATGTGCAGGATAAACCCATGATTCGGCACATTCTAACCATGGTGGGTGCACTTAATTGAAACTTTCAGTTTATGACTCAACGACATTTCCAACTGATAGAACACTGTGATTCCAACAGTACCAGTGACAGTGACAGAAGGACAGGTCACATTCTCCTTGTGTTATGAAGACAGATAATACAACAATTTCAGGATTTTATGAATGTCACGCAATAAAGTTTAGATATATTGTGTATTGAAATCAAGAGTTTCAGGATTGAGATTCTATCTACCCTACACCAGAAAGATTTAACTGGGCACCAAAACTGATGTTCAATGGAGTATCAGCTGTACTGTATTTCTGTCATTACTGTAACAGATTTTCCACAAATTTAGCAGCTTAACACACCATCTCTTTGCTGTATCTCTTCCCCTGGGTTGTGTCTGGCACAGCATGGCTCAACTGCTTCTCAGCAGGGTGTCATAAAACTAAAGTCAAGGTTTTGGCCTGCAAGCTGTAGGGATGAATCCAATTCCAAATTACTTCAGGTTAATGACAGAACTCAGTTCTTGTGTTTCTGAGACTAAGGTCACCTTTCCCTGCCAACTGTCAGCCAGGAAGCCATTCTAACCTTACATGATTCCTGATTCCTTGGCTTGTGGACCTTCCTCTCCAAGCTACGAACACTGGGTTAAGTCCTTCTCAGATGTAAGGCTCTTAGACACTCTGGATCTGCTCATCTCTTGTTTTTCCTCTTAAGAGTTGGTAGGACTGCTATTAAGGGCTCATGGGGTTACACAAGCCTTATACAGTCCTAACACCTATGTTTCTACAGTTGGTTGATCAATAACTTCAGTTCAGTCATCACAGTCCCTTCTACTCTATTTGGATTAGGATTTGATTGAATAATGAAGGGCCTGAAAATTCAGATGAAATATTTTGACAGTTATCCAAAGTAACATGAAGGCAATCATAGGAAAGAAATCTTCTGTAAGAATCACAATTATTTTATTAACACTTACTTTTTATGTCTATTAATTAGGTTGTCTCTGATACTTCCATACAGGCACATAACATATACCAATCAAATCTACTTTCCCTTTCACCCACTTTTAAATCTTTATTAACCTCCACCTCTATCTTCAATGTGACGTTTTTAGCATCCATGCATCAAGAGCATGCAATACTTGTCTTGCTGTGTCTGATTTATTCTACTATTTCCATTTTGCTGCAAACGATAGATTACATCCTTCTATAGGACTAACACCCTTTTTGTGTTTCTATTTAAAATTGTCTTTATCCATTTTTTTCTGTTGGCAGGCATGTATAGTGGTGATTCACTACTTTAGCTACTGTGAATGAGAGTGGTATCTCTTTCGTGTAACAGTTCTATTTCTCAATCCTATGGTAGTTGGTAGTTTTATCTTCAGTTTTTTTTGTTTTTTTTTTTTTTTTTTTTGAGTATTCTCTCCCTCAACCATGAGGTTATTGCTAAGGCTATTGGTTGTTCTCCACAAAACTGATGATAAGCCCTTTTTGCTGAGGACAACAGCTACATAACTCACTGATTATGAAGGAGTCAAGCTCATGCCTCCTAGGGTCTTCAGCCCTACTAGTTACCACAGAAAACAGTTCTGTGACTAGTTTTCACAGAACTGGAATGTACTTGGCACATTACCAAAGGAGAAAGACAAGCCCTAACCCAGCTATGAAACCCGTTATCTACAATCATGATCTGCTAAAAGATACACTGGTGCAAGAGTGGCCCAGAAGTCGTGGGAGTGACCAGCCCCTATCTGATTGGAATTAAGGCCCACTCCATGAACTAGATCCTATGCCTGACACTTCCCAGGTGACCAAGAATCTGAGATTATATATGTTGTAGACCTAAGAGAAAACCAAATATTACTGTTCTGCTAAAGGAACGTAGCAATAAGTTGACTCCTAAGTATAACACGAATCTTAAAAGGTCTTATTAATAAAAAAAACAAAAAACAAAAAACAACAACAACAACAACAAAACAACCCGGAGCCAGATATTGGGGTGAAAACTGAAAGATCAGAGAAACAACAGAATAAGCCAGCCACATTCTTGCCTCTATGAAATCCTCAGCCTCAAGAGAGAGACTTCCTGTTTACTCACACCTTATATACCTTTCTGTGCCCTGCCATCTTCCTTCCTTCCTAGTGCTGTGGTTAAAGGCATGTGCCACCACACCTGGTTCTTTCCCAATGTGGCCTTGAATGGATCTCTGCCTCCCAAATGCTAGGGTTAAAGGCATGTGCTACCACTGCCTGACCTCTACATTTAATAAAGTGCATGACTTTGTCCTTTGATCCCTAGGCAAGCTTTATTGGGGTACACAGTATATCACATTTCCCCTTTTTTTGTCTAAAATAATAAAATTAGGTCATAACTAATATAAGAAAAACTATATACAATAAGTACAATAACTATATACAACATACACAGGCAATAAATATATCAACAATGACTAGTCCATTTGCATTTGACAAATTCAGCAAAAATACTCCATTTATCTATCCTATTTTGGTGAGTCCAAAATGTACCTAATTCACTTTCTATCCTAACTTGTATTACCAACTGAAAACCATCTTTTGATGTATTTCCAACTTAAACACTTTATACCTCTTTAGTGAGTTTTAAGGACATTCTTCTATAATTACAGATCATTGTCTTGCTCAGCCATCATCAAAGAAGCTTCCTCCTGCAGTAGATGGGAAAAAATATAGAGACCCACAACTGGACGTGGTGCAGTGTGAGAGACCTTCGAAAACAACAGACAGGGCTAATGCATTAATGAACTCACAGCAGCTATAAATACCTGCCCACAACCTGAAGATTAAACCAGTCAATATTCCATCATGGATTAGGAGAGACAAGAGCCCCTAGTCATAACAAAGGAGCCAACAGTTGATGGCTGCTGGGGAAAAGAGAATCAGTTTTCTTTTTTTTTTTTTTTTTTTTTTTTTTTTTTTGGTTTTTCGAGACAGGGTTTCTCTGTGTGTAGCTTTGCGCGAGAATCAGTTTTCTTTAGAGATGTGGTTCCTGGTAGGTTGACCTTGCTCCATTGGGTGGACCCACATGTATATGTATATGGTGGTCTCAGTGAGATACATATGTGCACACACACACACTATATATATATATATATATATATATATATATATATATATATATATATAAACTTAGGAGGGAGATGTTAGGTGAAGTCAGAGAGAGAGAGAGAGTGAGGGTGAATGTGATTGAAACATAATATATACATATATAAATTTCTCAGAGAAAAATTAAAAACATTAAAGAAAATTGTTTCTCCCAGGCATTTAGTTACAGCAATGATAAAATTAATATAAATGCTCTTTGTATAAAAAATAAATTATATAAACAGAACATGTTTCAAAAAGTGAAAAAAAGATAGAAAATTGGAAAAAGAAGTTTAGATGGTTATTCTGTGGTATTGATTGGAGATGTGCAATTGCCTTTCTGTGTGCTTTGAGAATCCAGTGAGATGTGTGTAGTCTGTGTGTTACACCTAGAAATTCACCAGTAGAAGTAGCCTTTTGAAAGTTTACATGACTGCATGATTTCCTGATTACCTGTTTCAGTAGTTGTGGGGCATTTCCTTTCTCTCCTAGGCGTGGTCCCAGGGATGGAATGGTGCTTGTGTTCAGGGGGTTTGGGATTGTAGTCCTGTGTGTTCTCTCTCTACACACTCAGGGTATCATCTGAGTTCTCACAGCTGCCGTTCAGCTCTTCTCCTTCTTGGCTTCTGCTCTCCTGCTGCTGCTTTAATCTCTGCAGCTGTCTCTGCTCCCTAACACATCTGCCTTTTGTTGTTCTCTTCTCCACCCCCTCATCTACCAAAACTTCTTGAGTGTGCTGGTTAGCCCTCGTGGTCTCCACATCTCATACACAATTTCATATTTTATTATTGGAAGTCACCCTGCTGCTCTCACTGCTTCCCTTAAGGATGTGAGTGTCATGTAAAGTTTCATCCTATCTCTCTGGGATGTACTGTTAAATTGTGGATTCTCCTTATAGCCCCTAAATGTCAGTTTGTTTAGATTCTCCCTTCATCCCTTTTACTGATGCTTTTATCCTCAGCCATTCTTTCAAGTTGGAGGTTATGAATTTTTTAGTTACTTACTGGCCATGTGTCTATGGTAGTCTTTTACAAATTGCTATCCCCTTCCAAGATTCCCCTCCAAAGCCATTTATCCCATCCTCTGCTGAACACCCTTCCGTCTACATCTTGGATTCTCTGGAAGCAGATGCTGAGGGGTACATAAAACAGTCATCAATTAACAAAACTATAAAAGTAAGAAAATGAGAAGGATTGGGCAGAGAGAAATGCTTGACCATGGGCAAGTGGGCAAAGTCTTAGGCAACCTGATACCCAGAAACTGCCCAATTGAGGAGTCCTGAGTCATGTCATTATCACCAGAGTCTCAGAGTCCCAGTAGATGCAGGCCACCTGGTAGAGTGGTTTTTGCTCCCTCCAGCTGAGCAGGCCCTGAAAAATAATGGATCCACACTGCATCCGAGGACACGTTCCTTGCAGCTGACCAGCTGTTCTTCCCCCACGTCACGTCCCCCTGAGTGCTTCTTCATTCACAAATCTTCATTCTCATGTTCCTGATGTCATCCGAAGGTTTCATTGTTTTTTGGCTAGAATTCATTTAAAGGCCTCTAATTTGTTAATTCAATTAACATTGAAATCCTATTAAGTGTCTGCTTCTATTAAATACACATGGGGATTCATCACTTGTAATAAGCTTACATTTTAAATAAATAATCACATGTAATGTGATTTCCTGCTGGCCTCACCTTCCAAGGGTAAACTTAACTCTCTGCATTGGAAATTAGTTTTTCTTTACTATGGCAGAACTTAGTGAACAGGCATCTTGGATATAACTAACAGGTCTTTGAGGTGTGTGTGTATGGCAGGGGGGGGGAGCATGTGAGCCCAGTGACTAGACGTGGAGGTGACTGTGGGAGTAGGACCTATTAACAATGTTTTTGAGTAGAAGCTATAAAATAACGTCTTTTAGTTGGTTTCATCAGCGAAAAAAATTGACGTTTTGAAATTAGTTAGCTTCTTCCTTGAGCAGTAGTTCTCGAATAATTTAAATGTGAGGTTAGGAAATGCATTATGCTTTGACATACTCTAATTCTACCACCTAATTTCTGAAGTAGAGAGAAGTGCTATGTAGAATCATGAGGAAATAGTAACAGGTGGTGACTTCTTCATAAATGGTTATCAGGAGGCACCTCACTCAACAGGTGACTAAAAGGTAGTAATATAATCAAAGTGAGCCGAATTTCTTGTTTGAAGGAAATGTATGTTGTTATACCCACTGTACTCTTATCTCCCCCTCCCATTGTTTTGTGTTTGATTTTGTCTTCTGCAGACCTGCTTCATTTTCAGACATTTCTTCTGTTTCATAATTACAACCACACAGGTATTGACAAGTTTGGTTGACATTTCTGAAGCTCTGAGGACCATGTCATACAACATCTGATCAGTTGGTTGTCTGTTCCTTCCAGCATTCCTCTGTACTCATGTGATGGTGAGTTTTAATTGTCAACTTGATTCAGTCTTCAATCACCTGGGAAGAGTGCCTCAGTGAGGGACTGGCCATATCAGATTGGCCTGTGGACATGTCTGAAAGGGATTGTCTTGATTGTCTTGTTTAATGTGAGATGATCCAAGCTAAACATGCTTAGCTCCTTCTAGTAAGCAGTCCAGATAAAAGGAAGTGGAAGATGGAAAGTTTTTTCTTTAACACTGGCTTGGTCTTCACTGTCATTAGGCAGTTTGTCTACCTTACTGCTGATTCCTTCCCTGATATTACAATATTACAGACATCTTTTGGGGGACCTTCCTGTGTGGGCTGAACACCAGCAGCTCTTTCAAAATCCTACATGCCCTCAATACCATATTAGGAGAGCTGAGTGCCCAGTCTCAGGTTCTCAGTGGTGTGAGGCAGTCATTGTTGCATTACTCTGATACTATCATATAAGACAATCTAACTATTCTGTTACTCTATCTTCATTCTATTGGTTCTGTTCCTCTTGAGAACTCTAATACCACTCGAAATGCTTTTCCTTCCACAAAGTGATGGTCTTTTCCTCATCTACACTGACTATTAAAGTAGAGCATTTTGAGAACAGTATGTGGCAAAGCTATCTTTTATCATCCTTGAATATCAGACTTTTGCATTTTTTGTCTACTGATAAATTTGTCTCTGGATAATTTTATCTTTTGTTTCTGTACATCCTCCTTTAAAGTTATTTCCCAAAGACAAAGACTTTTATCCTAAATCAAAAGTGGTGAGTCTCAAGGGACAGAAGTTTGAATTCTGTGACTTTTATGTTCTACTCAGGTAAGGAACCATGCTGACAGAGCTCTCCTGAGTACAATTTCAAGACTAAGTCTGGGTATCATGGGCAAACCATGGGGCTCTGTGTAGACTTGTTTCCCACTCTTCTACCCTTGATGGCTGTATAGAGACTCTCTGAAAGCCCCCACTCATACTATGGTTTCCTAGATCAACTCTAAGGCTCAGCCCATCTAGCCATGAATTCATCCAATTAAGCACAGCACACAGAGGCCCTGATGTTGAACCAAAAAGCTCTCATGTGCCTGATCCATAAAAAGGTATATTTCTTTTTTGATAGGAGCAATAACAATCTAAAAGATAAGCAAAACCACAGTCCAAATCTTCTGACACATGTTGTGTACCCAGCAAACATGCTACTGACATGTCAGTGATCTTTGAAGATTAGAAAAGAATACATGCCCAAGTATGCCTATCCTGCTCATCTAGATGATTTCTAATGAAAGAAGAGTGGTACACAAAGTTCCATCACAATATTTTAGCATCACAATTTTTCCTCTGTCGTACTTTATGAAAAATAGGTTAGACATTCACCATGTGTGAATTTCACATTAGTAGAAGAGCTATCTTTGCATTTTGCTCATCCAAACACAGTGGAGTACTTCTGGGTATAGGGCTTTGTTCTTACATGGTGACATATGATCTAATTGTAATCACTCTAAAATGGAGGAGGTAAGAAGGAACAGTGAGTACAGAAACATATCTATGTGAAAGTTATTAGAGAAGGGATTCATAAGGTCCATAGAAAATTGACCAGTTCATCCATTTTTATGAAGTCCTCTCTGTAAAAAGAAGTTGGCCTACAGATCTTGATTTGTATCCATTCTGGTTTTTTGCAAGCCAGAACTAGATCTTTTGGCAAAAATTTGCTCCATATCCTCCAAATGTTACCTACCTTCAGTTGGTCTTGCCTTGTGTGAACATAAGATTAATATTGCCCCTGGGAAATTAACTCTGTGGGAACATTTTACTGCATGTTGGTCTCAGATTACAGGCACCCTGCCAGACAAATCCTCTTAAAGTATCTGTGTGTTTGCATAGAAGTATCTTTCCCTTTTCCTGTAAAGGAGCAAAACTTAACTGGAGGATTGACTAGAAAAGTTCCAACCATATTCACCTTAGATCATTCAAGGAAAAGGATAACAAAGGCCATGATGGCCACAGTGAAATATTTTCTTTGTGGTCATAATAAAAGTCCACTAAAATTAAGATGCTCTTCTAGAATCTGTCACGTACATGTGGTAACACAAAATAATGTTTGTTTTTATTTTTGAATTTTGCATTATTCCTTAAAATAGAACCATTGATTTAAACCATCTATCTGTCTTGACTAAACTATTGTAAGTGAAACTTCATGACAATTAAAATTTTATGAACATGTATGTATGCTTACATGTAGACATTTACTTACACACACTAACATGTACTTGTACTCTAAAACCATGGAGTGATTTACTTTTCAAGAAGCTAAAGCCCTTTATTTTGATTCAACTAATTTTGGAGAAAGTCTCTTGACATTCTAGATCTCCAGTATCTGATTGAAACAATGCCCTGAGGTTTTGTAATTATGCAGTTATGCTGGTACTGTGCTGACAGTGTTCTGAGGAGCAATGCTATTGTCTTCAACACAAACATATCCCTGGGGAGAGTTACATACACACACCTACATTATAAATCAAATTTGACTCACACTCCCTTTGAGGCTGGAGAAAAGGATTTATAAGGTGTGATAGGCATTTTCTCTTCTTGGAATGAGATTCTTTTCCCACATTTTAGAATGAGTATAATATGTCTTCCCTGCATCTGAATCCATTCTGGCTGATGTCAGATTGGATGATATTGCTCATTAGTTTTTAATGTCAGTTAAGAGGCATTGTCTGCAGATAGCAACCAAGGCATTCTTCTTTCTCCTATGACTTACTCGAAAGTTGATTCAGTGTTTATTCTTCAAAATTTATGAGTTGAAACTTCTAAAGAAAAATATTAAGTGATAAAGCCGCTGTCAGAATTAAACAAACACAAGTCTCTTTGGATCTTAGGTGCTCAGATTTTTAGATATGAGAAATAGCATCAATAAGTGAGTATGAAAACCCCAGACATCCTCTAAGATAAACACCTTAGGGTGCTGCAGAATACATAGTAGTGGAAAGCAAGGAGGAGGGTTAGGGGAAGTCCTGCTGCTCTGGGAATTGTCAAATATTTTGACTATTACACTCCTTGAATTTGTCTAACTCTTCCTTGTGTGTCCGATTCTTTAGCTTTCAATTTGTTTTTGGTACTATGCTTATTCTTTGTTAGGCCATAGGCTCTTGGAGGGAGGTCGGGGATATTATGTATTTTTTTTTAAAAAAAACAACTCCTTCAGCATGCTTAGCATACAGATTAGTACTTAACAGTTACTTAAGATTCTTGACTAATTGATCTTTCCTTTGTCAAATTGATACTTCCCCCCTCTAGCGAGTTAATTGAAATCCATTTGGCAGTGAATGGCCATGAGCCAGTAATCCAAGAAAGGAAAGCTCATGAAGTCCAGGGTGGGTTATCCATCAGGGGAGGTGGAATCAGCCTCTCATCCTGAGATGAGAATATTGGATATGGTACAGATGAATGGGATGATTTTGCTCTTACATAGGAAACTGATTAGGAGTCTCTTGTTAGTTTTTTTCCCTTATCCACTTTAGGAAATTGTTCAAAACCATCTCAGGAAAGGACCGCTGATGAAGAAGTGATAGTTACAAACGTGATACAATAAACGCTCCTGTGGTCAGTGCCCAGCAAAGTAACATGACCAGACTCTGTCTTAGTTGTCAGGTTATTTAAAGTGTCTTGCCAGCATAGACTGACATTCCAAAGCCGAGTTTAAGACAACTGAATGCTCCAATATATCGTTATCAAGGGATATAACTAGAGGCTGAATACCATGACCTATATTTATATGGAATTTTTACAGTGTTGGCAAACTGTAAATTTTATTTTATGGTAAACTACCATGAAATTCTGTAGGAAGAAAAGTTTCATTTTCTCCTATATGGTAAAATTAAGCCTGTCATACCACACTTCCAAATTCTATGAGCTTTTTCCTTGCTTCCCCTTGCTGTTTAAATATTTATACTTAACGTTTCTAAGGTAAATTAAACATCAATACACTTCAATGTTGAGACTCTTTCATAAGAACATTAATATATGAGAAGGTGAAAGATGAATTTAAAGATTTTGTAGTAGGAGAGCTACTTATTATTTTGTTCAAGGAGAATCAATTTCAGTTTGCTACAGTTTTAATGCCTGGTATGTAAGAATAAAATTCATCTCAGAACCAGGAAGCAACAGTCTAACACCCATTGCCTGCCTTTAGTACTTTATATCGATTCTATTCACTTTTAAGACTGTAATGGCTGTATTTCCCACTCTTTCCTCCTCATTTTGGGTTTTAAAGAGGGAAGAGGATCATAGTGTGCCTTGGTTCTATTTGTGAAATTCCTCAGCTACAATATTATTTACAGATTTTCCCTGAATCTGAATTTTTAAAATTATGGGATAATTTGGGATTCATTCTTGCAGTTGCATGATGTACTGCCAAATGGAAGCAGATTTTCCATTGACAAAATAATCCATCTTTAAAGTTAAAGTGGGAGCTTTAAACCTAGACTTCTGAAATTCCTTGCCCATCTTTACTACTTTGATTGTTCACCAGTGTTTACTGACCCAGCCTAAAGATAAGGTTTTTGCCTTTAGGCAGCTTAGAACACGAAATATAAATAAATATTCGTTTTCATAAATTCAAATGTAGACAAATTTTACAGAGGCATGAAAAGCTGATGATACAGAAAAAGGAAAACTAACCAAGTTACAACATGTATGAGTCTTTGCATTATACCAAAAAATAACCAAAGACGCTAACTTTGGGAGGAGAGTTTATTTCCACCCACACCCCCCAGTTTTGGAAAGCTGAGTGTGTAGCACTTGTATGGTCTCATTTTTGCTGAGGATGGCATGGTGAATAGCAACTGAAACATGTGGGGTGGCAGGAAAGAGGCAGAGGGAGCTGGGTAGGACTGAACTTGGTCATCTGTAATGACCTGCCACAGATTCCCAGGTAAACTACCTTTCCTAGGACCACTTTTCAAAGTGCCACCATCTTCATCAGTGCCACCTTGGAATCCCACCATTTAATTACCATGAGCTTGTTAGGCTCTTTCAAACCACACACAAATCATAACAAGATATTGTCATGCTGTGGGATGTTCTGTATGGCAAATGTGTTGCTCTGATTGGTCAATAAATAAAATACTGATTGGCCAGTGGCTAGGCAAGAAGTATAGGCGGGACTAACAGAGAGGAGAAAAGAAAGAACAGGAAGACAGAAGGAGTCACTGCCAGCCGCCAGCAGGACAAGCAGCATGTGAAGATGCCAGCAAGCCACAAGCCACATGGCAAGGTATAGATTTATGGAAATGGATTAATTTATCCTGTAAGAACAGTTAGCAAGAAGCCTGCCACGGCCATACAGTTTGTAAGCAATATAAGTCTCTGTGTTTACTTGGTTGGGTCTGAGCGGCTGTGGGACTGGCAGGTGAGAGAGATTTGTCCTGACTGTGGGCCAGGCAGGAAAACTCTAGCTACATTGTCAAGTCTTCAAAAATCATTATAATTTCAGTAAATGAAGACTTCTGTGATTTGGAATAGCGATATCCTCAGGATTAAGAGGAATGGTCTGTGGATCTGTAGTGGGAAAAATCCATGTATGCTGTGAAATGTTCTGTATGGCAAAAGTGTTGCTAATTAGTCAATAAATAAAACACCGATTGGCCATTGGCTAGGCAGGAAGTGTAGGCGGGACAAGGAGGAGAATAAAGCTGGGAAGTGGAAGGCTGAGCCAGGGAGACACTGCCAGCCGCCATGATGAGAAACAGCATGTGAAGATGCCGGTAAGCCACGAGCCATGTGGCAAGGTATAGATTAATGGAAATGGATTAATTTAAGCTGTAAGAACTGTTAGCAAGAAGCCTGCCATGGCCATACAGTTTGTAAGCAGTATAAGTCTCTGTGTTTACTTGGTCGGGTCTGAGCGGCTGTGGGACTGGCAGGTGAGAGAGATTTATCCTGACTGTGGGCCAGGCAGGAAAACTCTAGCTACACATGTAAGTCATGTGCAAGTTGTTCTGAGCTGTTTAATTCTAGAAAGTACAGTAATATGATAGGTAAAAGTAACTGGCAGATTAAACAAATTTCAAAACAACCCCTTCTGTTCATTTTCTTCTTGGATCAATTTTAAATTTCTGGTATGTGAGATATGGATATTAACTGAGCATAAGTAAACGCTAGATACATATCTATAATACAACTCTTTGTTTAAACAACTGAACAAAATATCCGTTTCATCAATTTATAGGCAATGTATCAGATTTTGAAATGTTTTCTATGGTAATTTTTCATATTGAGAGATTTATTTCTTCTAAAGATTTATAAACATAAAAATTGTGCAATTATTCATAAATTTGTTCTGTCAATGTATATTCTAATTGATATATGTATTCTAAACTGTCTCTATATACATATTATAAATAATATTTTATAAGTATTTAGAAAAGAATAAAATATACATTTATTTTTTTACTCAGTTTTATTGATAATTTATATAATCAGGGAATATCTGTGTGCTGATAATCAGGCCAATTTAGAGAGTACAGCTTTCATATGAACTTTATAAAATGTGTCAGAATATCTTGTTCAGTGTAACCACAGTTAGGGATTATCAGACTTACTTCTCATGATCATGAACTTGCCTCTAAACGTGTTCTTCCTTAGCTCATTTATCTTCAGTAAAGGCACACAGGGGTCTATCTCCTAAGTAAGCATGTTGACTTTTCTTGGTTGTTTCTTAGCTTTCTTCTGTAATCCACATGCAACTGTTTAATAGTTCTTTTTATAGGTGTGTAGTCATTAAAAATAATACTGAATTTTAACACAGACTATTTATTTAATGTATGTTATATCTATTGACCATATTCACCCTACCTTGTTCCTTCTCCTGTGTCATCCCTCCCCACCCCTCTTGCACTGCCACTGCTGTCTCCTTCCTTCCCCAACTCTCCCTGCTGCTTTCATATATGTTTATGTAAATTATGTACTTGTATGTTGCTTTATACCTCTATAAAGAATTCTGGAACCCACAAATAAGAGGAAATATGTGGGAGTTGTCACTCCTTATCTGGTTTATTTTGATTAGTGTGATTTCCAGTTGCACCGATTTTCCAATAAACAACACAGTTTCATCCCTTGTGGCTGAATACATCATCCTTCTCTCTTCAATTTGTTTGGAGTTAGGCATTGTAAGGGGACTTAGTGGATTCCTTATAAGTCTGGTTGTTCTATGGGGAAGTATGTCCATGTGTCTTGTGAAGTGTTAGTAAAAGCCATCTCTTTCCTGTAAGGGTCATATAGTACATTGCTTTGATGAACTCCTTGATTCTAGAAAGATCTTGGTTCTCCCTTCTTAGTCGTGACTCTGTCTATAGCTGTGCACTCAGGAGCTTAGATCAGACATGCAAGGGTTTGGAGGTGGTCCTTTGACTACTGCTTACAACCCCTTATTGGTGAACCAGATCTGCTCATGAACTCCTAAGAGCTGAGTAACTGAACATTTCCCTGATGCCCTCAAATATATCACAGTGCTGAATTCTGTGAAAACTTTGGAAAAATACTAAAATACTTGAATTAGGCTTCTTGAGTGTTTCAACTTTTCCTGAAGAGGCAAAGGAGACTTGACTAGGCTTCCTGGAGGCATGCTTGTATGGTCAGCAAAGGAATGGAGTTGACGTGTGTTACTATATAAAGCTGTCTCCTTAAAGCCCAGAGGATGACCATGAGTAGGGGACCAGAATCAAGCAGACACCATCCCCGGATTGCTCCTGAGAAAATGTGAACCTCTCCAGTGACTTGGACAGAAAAATCCTCTACCCCTACCCCAGTGCCCTCTGACTCTCTTCTAGAGTCCATGTGGCCCTGGGTGGCTCCTAGACCTGACAGGAAGAAGCTTGGCTTTTCTGTGTAGATTTAGGAATAGCTCTGAGGGTCCCATGCATTGTCTGAAGACTTTAGCATTTGAAACTAAAGATAAAGGGTTAAATTTATGGCTTTCAGACACCAACAGTGATCAGGGTTCAGATATAAACCAAGAAATGAGTGCTTCCTACCAAGCTTTATGCTTATTTAGGGAAAACACAACCTTTTTCTAAAAGTGTTATTCTCAACCGTTCTAGGTTTTCAGCAATATTTGTTGATTAAAGACCTGACTAGATTGACTCCTAAATCAGACCATGACATAAATGCATTCTCGGTGTTCACTGTAAATTGATATTGCTTCAACTGTATCAAGAATTGTTTCATAGAAAATAGTTTTGTAAGGTATTGGAAAGAAGTTTGGCTATCATCTTGTACTACTGCTGTGTACCCCCAAATTAAGCCAAGTGATCCTTCTATATCTCATAGCTGATTGGGGGAGATCTGCTATCTTGTCAGCAATAATATATCAGGTAAAGTTCATGAGACTGTATAGGGAAGGTTCTTTTTTGTTGTTACTTCTCACTTGAGCCCTATCAGAGATGGTAGGCTCATATTTCATAATGAACACTGGATGATACCCAACACACTAAAATCTGTTTCCTTTTTATTTCCTCTTACTTTGTATACTGTTATGGTAACATTAGTTTATCAGTTTGGAATCTCTGAAAGAAAATTTCATTAACCAGTAATGATCTCTAGTTGAGATTATTTTACCAGCTTATTCTACACCTAAAAATTGCTTTTAAAAATACTCTGTTAACTTCTTCATGGATTTTAATGTTGTACTAGCTGTATTTTTATTGGACTGGAGTAAATTTAAAAGTCTTTTGTTAATTAGTAGTATTTGTAAATAAGTATTTCAAAATGCCTATTCCAAACTGTTTCTTACCTTGGTAAGATATTCTTATCCAAATTCAACAAGTCTGATTAAGCATTACTTGAACAATTGTAATACCTGTATTTATTATTTAAACGTGTGTTTGGTTTGGTGTTTAAGTGCTAAGCTCTCAAAACTCTATTTGTAAAAGTAAGCCAATCTGTCATTTGGGGTGAAATGCAGTTTCTGAAGTGGTTTGGAATGTAGAGTCATTACCACACCATTTGAAACCACTGGGACAAAGACCAAGAGGGTGTTTTGTTTGTTTAGAAACAAAACAAAAATTAAGCAAACTCAGGCTTCATCTGGCCTTCATTTGAAAAGAACGCTGAGACTAGGGATAGTTAATTTAACTTACTCATCCTCACTTATCTCCTCTATTAAATTGATTTACTATTATTACACGGTGGAATTTAGAAATCAATGCTGGACTGAATTAGCTGTGGTCTTTATCTCTTGCTGGGCTCTATGTGTCCTGTTAAGTGCCTGGGAGCCATGCTGCCAGGGCCTGCTGCTTCTGAGCATCACTTCAGATGAGTTTTTTTCAGCTGCCACTGTTTCCTTCCCTGGATATCTAGCAGGGGTGACAGTGACATCTGCCTCCCAGTGCTGTTATGGGGCCCACAAGAGACACTCCACTGAATGCACACAGAAGAGAGTTTTCTCCTCCTGTCTGGTGGAGCCTTTTAATCTTTCTCCACTCATAACTCTTTCATCTGAGAAATGTTTCCAAAACCCCAGGAATATAGCTTTATATAACAGATTTAAAGATTCAACATTTCTGATAATAAATCATAAGGAAATGTATTATAAGTCAATTATTTGATGTAGATACAATTTATCCATTTATTAAAGATGCAAACACACTTGCATAGTAATGAATGTTTTTTTATATGAAGAATTAAATCTAGGATGAATATTGATGTTATAAGATATAGAAAATGTTCAATTTTTCCTAGTTGAATAATATTTTGATTTTATTGTTATCAATGCTGTGAACATATTTCACATAAATTTGTAGTACAAAAATGAAAGAAATATGTTTTAGTCCGTTTCAGATTTTGTTGATAATTTTGTTCTAATCCAAAACAAAAATTCACCAGACAAGGCTGAGTTTGGTGGTACGTGCCTTTAATTCCAGCATTTATGAGGCAGAGAACAGTAGATCCCTAATAGTTATAGGCCAACCTGGTAAGTTCTAAGCCAGCTGGAGCTACATAGTAAGGCCTGTCTCTAGAAAAATGTTATTGGTTTTATTTATTATTAATCATTATCATTAATTATGATTGTGTGTGATGTATGTATGTACAAGCACATGCATGCAACAGCATGATCGTGGAGTGCAAAGGACACGTGTCAAGAATTAGTTTTCTTCTCTCACTCTGGGATCTGAGGATTAAACTCATCATCAGGCTACTTGTAAAGTGATTTAACTGACTGTCAGAAAGTAACCAACCTTTATTTTACATTTATTTTATGTGTGTGCAAGTTTTGCCTGTATGCATGTATGTATGTATACCATGTGCATCCCTGGTGCCTGAGGAGACCAGAGGAAGGCTTCAGATTCCCCAGAAATGGAATTGTAGATGTTTGTTAGCCAAAATGTGGCCACTGGGTAGTGAAGCCAAGGTCCTCTGAGAGAGAAACAAGTAAGTGTTCTTATCCACTGAGCCCTAGACAGTTTTTTTTTAACCAAACATTCTACAATGCCATCCAATGATAGAATAATTTGATACTTAATATGCTGAGAAATGATAAGAAAATGTTTAATGTTGTTTTTATAACTGTTTCCGTAAGAGTGAGCAACTTTACACAATAAAGACCCTGTGATCCATAACATATGAAAGTCTTGAATATTAGTCAAGATGTTTCAGATAGTGTTCTGATTCTGAATGGCATGATGGCAAGGTCACAGTCCACTTGTGTGTTCAGAGCTAAGGCTGCAACAGAGGCAAGCATGTTGCGGCGTTGAGAGTTTCCAGGAGCACCTTCCATTCACTGCTTATTTAACTTGGAGTTTTTTTTTTTTTTCATTGTTCATTCATAAACCTTTAACAGTTACCAAATTTTCTGTGACCCCCCCCAATTCAATTATATGGTTCTATATGTTTAAGCATCCGGACTTTCTGTGGCCACTATTACTTATCATATGTTGCCACAATGATGCAGGTTTGCTAAGAAGCAGCCCATAGGCACATTTTGTGTTGTCATTGGAAATAGCAGAGGCAGAGAAGAGAGAGCAAGCCGGAGTGAGCCCGATACGAAAACATGCATACTTTCTCCTGCTGTCAGAAATGAAGTTTCTGCTGAGGATTAAGGACATGATGTGGGTTCTTATGGAGGCAGCTTTGCTGCTGTGGTGAACAATCACAGACATCAATACACCCGCAGAAGCTAATCCTGACCTCTGCTTACCCACTCCTGATGCTCTGAGCTTTTATCCCGGATCTCAAATATTGCCTCTTCTTTTTTCTCCTTTTAAAGTCAATAAAACCTTCAAAGATCTTTTAAAGCTATAGATTTAGGCTGCAAATCCATTCATTCCAGTTTCTGTTTTGAAATTTTAAAAGATAACCACGACGTCACAGCCATGATGTATTTATGCTTTCCAATTAACATGGTCCCAATATACTCAGGTTTCTATACTATTAGAACTTTTGATGTAATTTTTTGAAAATTTCTTAAATTAATACTGTATTTACATCATTTATACCCCTCTCATCCCTCCAAATCCTCCCATCCCCTCCCTCTCAAATTTATATTTCTTCAATTGTTTTTACATATGTATATACACATATGCATGAATATACAGTCTATTGAGTCCGTTTAGTGCTGTTCATATGTACATGTATTTAGAGCTGACCACTTGGGACTGGGTAGTCAATTACAAGGCTCTTCCCTGGAGTAACTATATTCCCTTTCTTAGAACTCACTGATTACCTGTAGCTCTTCATCTAAAAATGGGGATTTGCATCTCAGGAAGCCTGCTCTTGGTCCAATGAGAGCTGGCAGATTGTGTGTCTCAGGAAGCCGCTGGGGTCGAAGGGGGATAGGTAGGTTTGGGATAGGGCATGGGTCTTGTAGATTGTAGGGTCTGATGGGGGGGATTTGTGGGAGAGCCTGACCACAGGAGTCTTCCCTGTTGGCTGGCAACTTGGGCAGCAATGGGTGGGGGTTTTTAGGGCCTGGTTGTGTCTCATGGACAACCAAACCAAACTAGTGGGAACTCATGAAATTTAGACCAATGCCTCTGGAGCCTCCACCGTACTGGACTGGACCCTCTGCATAAGTGAGACAGTTGTGTAGTTTGATCTGCTTAAGGGGCCCCCTGACAGTAGCATCAGGATCCATCCCTGGTGCATGAGATGGCTTTTTGCAGCCCGCTATCTATGGTGGGACGCCTTGCACAGCCTGTAGGCAGGGGAAGGGGCTTGGGACTGCCCCTGCTGAATGTACCAGGCTCTGCTGACTCCCCATGGGAGGCCTTACCTTCTTGTAGGAGGGAATTGGGGTTGGGTTGTATGGGGGAGGCTGGAGGGGAGGGAGGAGGGAAGAGGGGGATTTGTGATTGGTATGTAAAATAAATAAAAATTTTCTTAATAAAATAAGTAAATAAAATAAAAATGGGGAGTTGTGACATTTACCTGTCTACATCAGCATGCTGATTGATATCACTGTGCAGGCCTTATTTAGGCAACCATATTGTTGGGATTTCCTGTCTAGAAGTATGTAGAAGATACTGTCTCACAGGAGGCATCCTGGTCCTCTGACTCTTACAGTGTTTCCATCCCCTCTTCCATAACTGTCCCCCAAGCCTTAGGTGTGGAGGTTGTATTATAGATGTATTGACTGGAACTGGACACTACAAGGTCACATCTTCAGATTTTTTAAACACACATTTCTTGAAATGAAGTGGGTAATTATAATATCAACAAAAACCGTTTTGCCTCAGAGGACGAACTAGGCAGCATTGGGGTTCATTCTGAGGTCTGAAAAGCGTCATTGGTATCACGGTGACCCCTTTTAGCACCACCACCTGCATTTTCCACATGATGAAATTGCAGTTCAGAGACTTAAGCTCAAGGGCACAAAAATTCAAAGCTGCTTAGTTGTGAAATCAGGATTCAAGAATGCCTTTGGTCTATTACTAAGGAAAAACTTCGAAGATTTCTCCCTGTGCTTTACAAACACATCTCTTAGAGTAGAGGGAGGCTTTTGTTAGCCTTGCGTTGCCTTTTTCAAGGGTTTGAATACCTTTTAAAAATGTAAACACCAAGAGGGGAAGCATCACTGTCACTGTTGTGAGAATGCAGAATATAGCTGTCAGAAATCTTGGCGTTTGCATCCCCACACCATAAAGCCAATTAGCTCACATGGATGGCCATGCCACCTGCTGAGTCAAGTCAGGAGGAACTACTAATGCATGGTCAGTGGGGCTGCCCGTTTTTGCTTGAGAAGTTGTTATTGTTTACTTTAGAAACATGTAACAGGTCGAGTATGCCAGCTGTATCAAATGAGTGTGATTTTGCTCTGCCTTTGCAGTTCATTAGCAGATTGTTTATGATATAAAGCACAGTCTAGTTTATTTGTTGTCTCTGAATCTGGAAATTCTTGGGAGAGGACTGGGGAGAATAGTATTTCAAGTTCATCCTTCTAACAGATGGAAAAACAAGTGGATATATAACTCAGCAATAGAAGGGCTTTCATCCTCCCAACATGGTCATGGTCAGTCTCTCTGTCTCTGTCTCTATCTCTGTCTCTCTCTCTCTCTCTCTCTCTCTCTCTCTCTCTCTCTCTCTCTCTCACACACACACACACACACACACACACACACACACACACACACATACACACACACTTGTGCATACAGCAAGTACATCATTAACTGGATTTAAAACTTGATACTCTCAAACAGTAATCTGGTATGAGTGATCTCCATTTTCTGATTGAAATTTAAGGGTCAAGTCAAAGTAGAGAATAGTTACAAGGGCAGCTGCTACATGTACCAGATGAATGGAATGATTCTTATTCATGAAATTGGCCATTGAGCAATAGCCTCTTCTCGGCTCTGGGTTTTAACATGTGTAGCTGGTAATGAGAATATGAAGTAAGCTCAAGGGTGATTGCCCTGATTTTATAAACTGTCTTGGGAGAATAGGTTAGGAGAAGCCAGGTGACCTATTCAAGAGGAAGTGGCATTGTTCTTGTCAAAGTCACCATTGATTTTCTCTCAAGTTTCTGCAAGGACTCACAGGATAAATTTCTATCTGCTGCAAAATGGGGGGATGGTATTCTCAGACAGACTTCTGTGTTTTAGAAATACACTCTTGTTAGGGGAAAGAAGTCAAATAAAATAACTGATTTTCTTCAAATAGTTCTTGGGGTTTCTTAAGACCAGAATGGTTTGGAAAACAGAAGTTAATCAGATCCAAAAATTATTTTTGGATGTTTGAGAAGAAAAGCTTTGTGATAGCAACTGAATTCAGAAAGGACATCATCTTGCTAGTTATACACATGATGGGTTACCATGTAATTTTCTCCGTATTTGCATGTATTTATATGTTGATAGAAAAGCTTGTCAAATTTGTTGGCTTAAATAAAGTGTTAGTTATTTGAGATCTGAAACATTAATTAGTTGATAATCATTTTCCTTTATGGAGTCCAAATTGTGTCTTTGGGGATTCTCATCAAAAGCTACACGACTTTTATCTCCAACATTTTAAGGCTGCGAATCATGACAATCTTAAATACAATGTGTGTTCATGCATGGAAATCACAGAGGAAGGTAGTTTCGAGTAAGGTACCCATGACAATCCCCATCTAAGCAGAGTTACTCCTGTCTATTGTCACAACTGTTAGAGCACCCCCATCACCTTTAGGTCAAAGATGCATTTTTATAAAGAGCCAAAACCTCAGTTGCAAGACATAATGGAAAGTAACAGCTGGGAAGATATTGTTAATGTCTTCTGGGTAATCAAAATGAAGTTTCAAGATAAGCACACAAAATGAAATACATATTTATTTGAGAGCTTACGGTGCCCCCAAGAGCTCTGAGGGGCTGTCAGGTAAATAGCAGCATGAGTGGAATGAGGATGAGGAACAATGTGTGACAAGCACGGAAGGCTGTGGCTTCATCTCTGGGCTGATCTCCTCACGGTCTCCTGTGAGTTACACTCTGCCTCCTCTGCCTGTGCACTCAAGTTCTTCTGTCTTTTTCACGTTTTTGTTGCTGGGGAGATCAAGTACTTTGTGCATGGTAAATCTTAATCCATTGAGGACAAGCCGGGAAGTAGGGCAGTCTCCTTGGTCGATATGGACTGCTAACTTCGAAAGAAGAAGCCGGCAGACATGAAGCCACAAAGGAAATTTCAAAAAGCACCAATTTATCTTTACTTGGGTTTGCTTTTCTCTCTTTCTTTCTGTCTGTCTATCTGTCTTTTAACTATAAATATTTTAGTATTTATGCAAATAAAAGGTCATCTGCTGAACCCATCATACCAAATAGGGTCTTTAAAAGAGTATTCATTGGAGCACCATGGTGACAATGGGGACCACAGGTACAGCTCCAGCTAGAGGATTGAAGCAGGAGGCTTACTTGAGCCTAGGGGTCTAAAGCCAGCCTGAGCAATACAGGCACTAAAACATGGCTGTAGTATCACATAGTTAAATCCCTGAAAGGGTCTGAAAAGGCATCTTGAAAGAGTTAAAGACAGCTAAATCTTGAAGGAGAAAAAAGGACCAGCTAAAGATGGATGATGCCTTCCTGGGTTTATGTTCTATCAGGAAATGGGGAAAAAAATGCCCAATTGCAAAGATGAGCATGTAAGACACATTTGCACCTTATAAACTGCTAAACATCAAAAGTCCTGAAAAAAGTCATGACTCTTAGATAATAGAAAGAGATACATCAGGGAGAAGTTAAATAGTAACTGTTTTTGAGGGTAGATAACAGGGAAACAAATGGTGACTCTCAAGGCATTCTGGGGAGTGAATAATCTGGGAGGGATTTCATCAATTGGGCTGCAGGACTCAGGTGTGTGAGGAGATAATGGGATGAGACTTTTTTAATCACCTTTACCATATTTGAGCAACCTAAGGATACATAAACATAAATGTCTAGTAGAGAATGAGATATTTGAGCTAAGGACACAGATGGGAATCTGACCTGTGACATATTAAACGTCCAGGTATAGTTAATTCAGATGAGCAATTTCATGACGTAACCCAGGAAGAGTGAGTACTTTCAGAAAGAAATAGAGGGAGGGGAGATAGGATCCTGGAAATTGTGTCTCCGATCCTCAGTGTTCAGAGAGAAGAGGAGGATCTGAGAGAGAGGATGAGGCATAGGGAGGAAAGGACTGTGCAGTGACAGAAACAGAAGATCTGTAAAGGAGGAACCAGGCGATGGAGGAAGTCAGATGGTAAGTGGGTCAGAATAAGATGCAGAAACCTGTAGCGGACTTGTCAGAACACACCAATGGTAAGGAGTTAGTGGAAGGAAGCCAGTGGGAAGGATAAGATTACAGAAATGAGGTCGATCAAAGGGAAACAGCAATGTTGCAAACAGAACAGCAGATGACATAAATAAGATAATGTTTCTTTGTAGAAGACTGGGGCAAATAGAACAGCAGATGACATAAATAAGATAATGTTTCTTTGTAGAAGACTGGGGTTGTGTAAGCAGAAGAGAGACATGACTTAGGATAGACTCTACCCTCAAAAGTTGGAGACAGGTGGAATTGGGAACTGTGGGGGTCGGGTGTTTTGTGTGCTGTGTTGAGGTAACTAAGGCTTAGGCCCTGGAATCACTTTGACCTTGCATGAATTACAACTGTGCAGTTGCTCAGCACACCATCCAGGAAAACCTTAACTCAATAAGAGCATCTCTCCCAAGTCAGCCAGTTAAACTTCAGGTGCCAGGGTCCTGTTCTCCGATACAGAAATCACTGCAGCTTTCACGTAACTATTCATGATAGTGTGTGTGCCTTAGAACTGAGGGGATGACTACAGGATGGGAGTGGTCAAGACTGCTTTTGTTTTTTTTTTAAGGCAAATGTCACAAATCTGCTCAGTTTCACCCAATCTTCTAACTGCTGTGACAGGGTAAGCATGAGCATTGATTCAGAGTCACTGAGCAGGTGATGAGCTGGGGATTGGCACAGACCTGAAGTTAGTTTTGTAGAAACTGGAAAATGAAGCATCCAGGAAGAACAAATGATGGAGAATGGATGTGGACTTGAGTTTTAAGGTGTTCCTTTTTGACTCCTTGCTTCTTCTTGGGTTGCTTTCTTTGTCACTTTCGTCTGTTATTTCTTTTCTAGATGTTTTTGATAGATCCAAGTCATTTGGGATCAACAGGAAGCAAGTGAGGACACCAAGGATTTGTGGATGAGAAGAGAAAGAACAACTTTAAGCTTTCTTGAAAAAATAAGACACTCAGAGGGGGAGATTAAAAACTGAGATAGTCGACATATCCATAGAGAAAGCTGTTATGGAACAAGGCAACAGAAGTGGGGATTCCTTCCTGAGGTTACAGGGTAGCTGTGAGTATGAAAGGGAGAAAGGCAGGGGATGGCTGGCTGAAAGGATTCAAGAATAGTGAGAAGTTAGTGTTATATGCCACTCGCATGGACACATGAACTGTGCACCAATGCTCTAAATGAATGCTGAAGGCAATCTCCCTGAGAGACAATGCATGGGGGAGGATTAGAAGTATTTTTAACAAAAGGGTTTGGTGGCATTAGTAAGAGCATGCTGAAGACTAGGACGACCCAGTTGTTTTCTTACTGGGGAGAGCGTTGCTTCTTTCCACTCTGGCAAGGGCTTTGAGGAAGAACTCTGAGGCTGAGGGCCTCAGAGAAGGAAGGAGTGTGTAATGCAGAGGAACAAATAAGAGAACTACAGTTTTCCTTAATGAAACCATGCCTACTCGGTGTCACAGGTGCTAGTTTAGCTGTGTATCAGCACCAGTCTTGTGCTGTACTAGGTCACTGGATGTGGCTGCAGCTGGTGGTTCATATGTACTCAGCCCTTTCTGTTGTAGGAGAGCTAGTCCAAATTCCAAGTGACAATACTTTTATCCCTTCTGGCATTTTCAATGTGGTTAAATTAAAGCCTGTTGTGCACTACATGTGGCACCCAGTGACAAAAAGCTGCTGAATGAAAGGGCCCTCTTCCGTGGGACAAGATTTTCATCAGACGAGCTTTTCTATAGAACAACTGGCTTTCTCGGTTCCTAGTTAGGATGACTGGAAGTCCACTCCTACACTGAGACAGAGCTCCCCTGTAAGACTAGATTCAATATGCTCACAGCAGAAGTTTGCCTTCTCATAAAATGGAGCAGGTCCTCATTGGGAAATTTGCAGAAGTCTGGTACAGGAATCCTAAACTGCTAATAGTGGAGTGCTATAAGGAACTCGACAGGCTTGCAGCCCAGCACCCTGAAGCGTAGGCCTTCCACCAGGACTGAACATTGATCAGCTATAACTGCCTTTATTTGGATGGCCTCTGTTTGCATGGCAGTAATAACATAAGTGGGAATTAGATACACAGTAGCTCATGCTGACCTCTCAGATCTATATACCAGATAATTTGTCTGTACTCCTTTGCATCGCTCAAATTACATGCCAGGATATTGCACACAAACTCTCCCTAAACAAACAAACATGTCTCCCAAATGGAGCCCCTCACCACCCATTGCCCTATGCTGAAATTGGTACTCTAATAAATGCCCAGCCTGCATTACCCTTGCACCTTGCTGCATAAGACTACTCTTATCTTTCAGTGTCCCCCACTACCACAGAGGCTTGCCACCTAGTGCACTACAATCTTCTCTTGTTTCTCATCCTCTACTCTTTCTGACTCTCACCTCTTCAGATGTCCCATGGGAATTCCCAGCATCATCTCACAAACAGAGCATGTCCTATGTGCTCCCAGATTCTTGTTACTGGGAAAATGAATCCAAGAGAGGCCCCAAGGGACTGGATACTGGCCTTCGACCCATTGTAATAGAAGAAGCTGGATTGCTTAGAAGGGACTCAACATGGAGACAATCAAGATGAATTTCCATTCTTATCTACAAGACTATACAAAGGACCCAGAGGGACAAGAGTGGACCTGGAAATGAAATGCGATTTTCTTTAGAGGTAGGTAAGGGTGTTCTAATCTCACCACAGCCTAGAAGAAGGGCGAGGTGTGTTTCTCCTTGACTCTAATCTAAGTGGTTAGGTTCTCAGAGAGGCATTTAGGGACCTTTGCTCATTTTCAGCACAGTATGCAAGACTGTGGTGATAGACTGTGCCTTCTTTGCTTTGCTAGTGGTTTAGATGGCACATCGTAGTGAGAATGGCCTGCCCAAACAGAATTGCTGAAGCTAAGGTGGATTTTCCATTAACCAAAAGGTCAGCATGCAAGAAGACTGGATAGTAGCTTTGTTAGTAGTCTTCACCTGAAAGGCAGATGGTAATTTCGGTAACTCAAAAGAGGACTCCATTTATCTGACAGAAGAAGGTGAAGGAAGTCATAGTTGATGGAGAAAGGGGGGGATTACCTTGCCTTAAAGAGGCTTTAACTGTTAGAAGGGAAAGAATAGAAAGGATCTTGAAGGGCAAAATGATTTAAGTGGGACAGGGACACAGAGAGTTTTATGAGAATACAGCTGTGCCACTGGGGGCAGGGGAAAGGTGGGCACACTTTCTCAGACTCCATTCCCTTTCCAGTCCCCACTTACACACTTAGAGGGATCCCAGCCAGCCAGTGAGACGTGTCCTTCCTAACCACCTGCCCCTCTCCCTGATGATTTCTGGTTGAAGCTGAGGGGAAGGAAACATTGCAATGATTACTGTTGACAGATGCTAGGCACTTCAACTGGAGTACTGTGATTCTCCCTCTCACTGATGGAAGTGAACTGAAGGAGATTCCATTGTACTGGACAGACTAGCAAGAAGGGGTTGAGAATTAGTTTCACCTGCAGTAGAACCACCCACAGGCCTTGCACAGAAAAGCAATCAACTTCTTTTCTGCTTTTGACCTTTGTAATTTCTCCTTTCAGTATAATTGGTACAGCCTCTTTTGACATTCATTAATTCATATTTATTCCTTGGTAATAAGAGATTAAAGGTCTCCAACCAGTTAATTAAAAGTCATATACATATCCAGGTAAGATGCATGTAGTCAAAATGAACACTGGTTATCACTAGTGAGAGGCTAGGAAGTGCTTTCTAGTTTTGAATTATAAGTAGATGAACCTAAGAATATCCTTAGTTATCATCTTCAGCTGTGAGCTTAATTCTGGAAATGACTCTGATTCTTGATGTGGGAAGTTCCAGACTCATCAAGATTGATATACAGTGGCTGAGCACAAGCTGGGAACATGCTCTCCCATCCCTCCAACCTAACCGTTCCTTCAGCCTCTTTGATGTGCTTCGCCTCAACTAGAGGATATATTTCCTTCATCCCCCTTTGTCTCACTCCATGTTTGCCTTCCCAACAGCTGTTCTTTGTACTTCTTGTTGTCATCCATTCTCTAAACATGTCTAGCTCAGGAGGATTGAATTGCAGTGAGCTCCTGTCAGTGCTGAAGGACTGGCTGACTTCCAGGATGGTCTCGTTGGTAAACGTGTTGGACCATTTCATGCTGATTATGGGTTATTGATGATGCCCGTGAAACTGCTTAGGAGGCCAGCTGTAGCATCTCTGAACTGCCAAAGCCTGGCAGCTGGTTAGCATCCTGCACACCCCCTGAGCTTCTTGCACCATGTGACCATGTAAGTGATGTCTGCTTGATCTCCTGCAAGGAGGACATCCAGTCCTTGGCTGAGTTTCTTTCTAGTCTCCAGGTGCTGTGTTGTGGCTACGCAGAAAATTACAGCAACTCTGACTATTCGTTGATGCTTTTATCTTACTGTAATATGAAGTGTCCATTTAAAATTTCATTTTTATGTATATGCACCTATCACATTCGTGTGTGTGTGTGTGTGTGTGTGTGTGTGTGTGTGTGTGTGTGTGTGTGTGTATGCACATATGGTGGTCAGAGGTCAGTGTTGGGTGTCTTCCTGTATGGGTATCCACCTTATTTTTTTGAGACAGGGTCTCTCCCTGGACCTGGGGTTCATGGATTTTACTAGATAGGCTGGCTAGTGAAATCATGGGATCTTGTTGCCTCCATCACCCAGACCTGGATTGCAGGATCACACCATTATGCCCAATATTTTATGTATGTGCTGGGGATATGAATCCGGGTACTCTGTGTGTACAGCAAGCACTTTACCAGCTGAACCATCTCCATGCTCTTAAAGA
Organism: Peromyscus californicus insignis; assembly: GCF_007827085.1. Lineage (NCBI taxonomy): Eukaryota > Metazoa > Chordata > Mammalia > Rodentia > Cricetidae > Peromyscus > Peromyscus californicus. The sequence continues at coordinate 58,138,439 of NW_026294617.1, read as the reverse complement.
TATTATTTTATGACTACATTATTGGCGTTTAATGTTGTCCTATTAGTAGGTTAAAAATTTAAATGATTGAGTGTTTGAAGTGTGGTGAAGTTGGGGGCTTACAAATTAAGCTTGGCATTATATTCAGTAGATTTTGTCTATTTGCAAAATTCTACAAGAAGTATAACCACAAATTTTCCAATTTGAGCAAAATACTTTTTGAAATTTCATCTATTTTAATTTTTTAAAGTTGGCTTTTGTTCTATTTTAATTTTTTGAGGCAGGTCTTTCTTTGTAGCTCAGGCTAGGCTACAAGGCAAAACCTAGCCTTAGTCACCCTAGGTCTAGGATTATAGCTATGAACTCCCACACCCAGATCTTACTTCATTCTAAGACTGTGGTAATGCCAAAGTTCTCTGACATATCAAAAACTGTGTATGTGATTCCATAATCAAAATACTAACCATGAGTATATAGATAACACAAAGTAGACATTTTTAATTTTTTTAACCTTGTACTTCTTTGGGGGGAGGAGGTCCTAAGTGGGGAGGGCATGAAAGGACTGGGAAGGGATTGTGATCAGGGTGATGGATATGAAAATCCCAGAGAATCAATAAAAAATGTTACATGGAAAAAAATACTTAGCATGAGTCATTTAAGGTGTCTAATACTTTACCAGAAGAATTCAGCTCTAAGTTTACATCTGGGGGTGAAGGCACCTACTATTTAAGATTACTACATGGGCAGGGAATTTCTTACTATTTAACTTCTGCTTAGCATGCTTATGTTTATCCTGTATTGTATCAGTTAGGAAACCAGTAAGACTCCAAGACTGCAGTATTTCGGTGGTGCTTCTGAACTGCAAATCTAGGTGGTGCTTACAGTAAATCATCTCCTGACCACTAGATGGGGCTGTGAAACCTTTTGCATCTTTAACAGTTCATGTAAACATTTAACTTTTCTTGAAGGGGGGAAAATCATACAAATATCTAAGGAGACTATTTTCCCTCCTATTTTAACCTCATCTTCTATTGATGGATGAAAAATGCTCCATATTCTTTGTATAATGACAAAACAGCATTACAGTAATGGTGTGGAAATGTGATCATTATAATGTGTCCTAGGAAGGAAATAGATGTGTTGCCAAGGTCACCTTACACTTAATTCGGGCTCACCACTAATAGCAATTGTCCATTCAGGGTGACATGCTCACAAGTCTTCCTTTCTTTCTTTTTCTATTCATTGGTCCAAGACTCACTTATTAACTTCATCTATTTGGACCGTAGAACACAGCTCATGTCTAGGACTCAGGAGGCTATGGCAGTGTGATTATATTTGGAGTGAGTCTATAAACCACTAACAGCACAGCAAGTACAAATAACAATTTTTCTTCTCATTTTCTCGGTTCCCATGAAGACTCTGATAGTCTGCAGGTCCCTCTGACTCTGGAGGAATCCCTCCTGAACAGTGATTGCATATGAAGAGCTGAGCATGCTTACACTATTATGATATTTAATGCTTACCTTTCCTTTTAGAGGAAAAGTTATTTAAGTGTGATCTAGTAGCAATTATTTTGTTATTTTTGCTTTTGTCCTGAATTTAATAAGCAAAAAAATCAATTTTCCCAAATATTTCACTTTATTCACCAGCAGAGAGCTATTTCTACTGTCTACTATAATACTAGCCATTCAATAAGTAATTATTACATGTACTAAAGATTCATGAATCATTATGGGTACAATGTAATCTTATTTGTTTCTTACGATTGCACAGGATCTACTGTATTAAAATATGACAGAACTCCCAAACAATTATATTTTAAATGATCACATGCATTATCCCCTTGTGACAGATCTTCAGATGCTGTCATTATAATTAAACTTTTAGGGTGTAGGGTGCTCAACTCACAATGATAATTGAATAAAAATGCTCTTATGTAAAAACAATAAAGAAATAAATTAGTCTTAAAGACTATAACCTTCCCATTGACACTGATTATATAAGAGAGTCATCATGGATTGGAGTAATTTTAAATAATTAAAAAATAATTTCAAATAGAAATTGCTAAGTAAACAGAAGTCATATTTTAGTTATATATTTTGATGGGAAATATTAGTGAAGAAAGCACAATCAGAAGGATTTATTTTTGAACTAGATGTTTTGGTAAAGCAAGGCTCGTAGCTTTTAAAACAAGACAGTCCTGGGAAAGCACAGATAACGAATCACCCATTAATCTCTGTTGGCATTCAAACCAACGATACAAATACAATAGCTAGAATGAGTCAATTTGACTTCTGAGAGTAAACATTACCTCAATTTCCCTCCAGTTTGTAGAAACCTTCGAAGAAACATCACGATACCTACACTAACAGAAATTCAGGAAATTCATTCAATATGTCTGTTTCATTTGTAAAATGAAATTAGCATATTCCCTTGATTTTTGCAACAAGAAAAATTCACAATATAAAATTCAGAAAATGCAGAAATTACACATGAGTAAGTTAAGTGAAAATTACTCAAAATCTCATCACTCAGGAAAATGACTGAGAGTTGGATATATGTGGTTCTATATTTATAGGACTATAAATACTGACTCAGTCTAACTTGATTTTGCCTTTTCTCTTATGACATATTGTTCTGCATGGAACAAAGATGGACTACAGTAGTCATACTTTCGAGTATTGAATAAGTGAGTTTATTAACTATATAGAATCCAAAGTGAAAGAATAAATATCAGTAACTAGATGGATAACAGCAAAATGTAATCAAATTAGGAGCTTAAAACGTTCTTGAAATTGACTTGGGAAGCCCCATTAAGGATGACAGCTAGAATTTCAATATAGGGAATCCTGAACAAATCTGTGTTCCCTTGGATGAAGTTTCCAAGTCAGAAAACACATAACAACAGAAAGGGAACACCAGCAAATCAGGGTCCCAACACCTAACAGACACCAAATAGAAAATCTGAAGCCATCGGCTGAAGTTCTTGATTGGGCTTCCTCTCCATTGATGAGCTTCTTTCCCGTGGCTGGACTTTGGGATTCTCTTTCCCACTGTCGGCAATTTTATATCATGGGACACAAGCAAAACTTCTGTTGGAAATGGTTTACAGCTCTTTTCAGGGACATGATGGTGATCATTTTCATTTCCTTAGCTGCTTGCTGTTTTTCACTCTGCAGAACCAGAGCCTGACGGGACAAAGGGTTTCAAGGGACACTTGACATAAGTGTGCCCATACAAGGTAGACTACATGGACATGCACAGAAAATTCTTTAAGATATCACCAACTCACCGCCTCAAATACAAGTATAATAATTCAGTAGAATTCTACTGGACAGGTACAGTGAAGTGTGTGTGTGTGTGTGTGTGTGTGTGTGTGTGTGTGTGTGTGTGTGTCTGTTGGGTATTTTCATCATCTTGACCCATTGTAATCGATGCTGTGATATTTTTGTTGAAGTTACTAAGATTAATATGTTGTGAAAGTCTTTCTCAGAATAATGTGTTACATATTGTCACCTGATGCTTGCATGGTTATAACTTGTAAAACAGTAATTCTGTCTTTAAATGACAAAGCACAGGGCTAGGATAGAGTAAGTGCAGGGTGTGTCCAGTTTATTTTGAAACAGTTTCAGGGAAGGCATAAAGATTATGTCTATGGGTACCTTGTTAGATATTTAAGCACTAATTTTTGAGAAGAACCCAAACACAGCAGAATGTATACAGTAATCACATTTGTAGTAAACAGCAAAGCAGAGTACATTAATGCACTGAACAAAGAATTATATGCAGACATAACAGATCCCAGCCAGCCTTCTACTATTTCCTGTTTGACTACCCCACTCAATGATCATTGGTAGCAGTGCTCCATTATATTAAGCAGTTCCTCCTAGAAACATAACACAAATGGTGTCCAGATTTGTGTGGTACTCACCGACATGGCCTTACTGATTAATTGTCTTTAGCTGCTCTACTTTTATGTCAAGCTATGTCTTCATTTTCTACACCTGGGATGATTCATCCCTAACAGGCTTGTAGGCCAGCTAGCCCAAACCAGTAATAAGATACTTCCTGGGAGCCAACCTGGGTCTGCCTAAGGGCCTTAGTAACAGCAACTGAGACATGATCGGAGATGACCTGGACCAATGAGAGGCAGCCATGGCAGACCAGCAGATGCATATTCATCAGACCTTACCCTAGGGTGGGTGGAGGGTATATAAGGCTTGCCTCTTCCTGAATAAACTGAGCTTGTTGTTTTGACATGCTCCCAGAGTCTGTGTCATTGACTCTGTGCCTACTTGCCCCCTCCCCCAAAGGGAACAGCACAGGACCCTGCCACATCTGCAGGTTTTTTTTTAAATTCTGAGCTTAATACATATTTTCTTCTTATGAAAATATATTTTTTCTCACATAATATATCCTGAAGGTAGTTTCCCCTCCCTCTACTTAACTCAGTTCCTCCCCACCTTCACTTTCATTCAGATCAATTCCCTTTTTGTCTTTCATTAGAAACAAACAGGCTTCTAAGTAATAATAATAAAATAAAACAAAATAAAATCTATAACCAAATTGTCAGCAGAGAACTTCATCCAGTAACTGATGGAAACCTATTCAGTGACCCACAATCAAGCATTGATCTGAGCTTACAGAATCCTGCTGAAGAGAGGGAGGAAGGCTTGTAGGAGCCAGAGGGATCAAGGACATCACAAGAAAACCCATAGAAACAAACTAACCTGGATCATAGGAACTCACAGGATCTGAACTAACAACCAGGATGTCTGCATGGGACTGATCTAGGCCCTCTCTATATATGTGACATTTGTGTAGCTGGGTCTACTCATGGGACTCCTAACAATGGAAGCAGGGGCTCTCCCTAATGCTTTGGCTGTCCCTTGGAAATACATTCCTATACTGGGTTGACTTGCCAACCAATCCAAGAGGAGGTGCTCAGTCTTACCACAACTTGAAATGCCATGCTTTGTTGACATCCCTGAGAGACCTGCCCCTTTATGAACATAAACAGAGGAGGAGAGAATGGGGGAAAAGGAGGAGGTGAGGTGGGGGGAAGGAATGGGAGAAGAAGAGGGAGAGGAAACTGCAGTTGCAATATAAAATAAATAGATGAAAAAGAAAAACTATCACACTAGATTTGGACAAGAGAAACTGAAGTTGAAAAAGCCTAAGAGAAGACAAAAGAGACATACTCTTTCACACACTCTGGAATCCCATGGAAACACTAAACTGGAACCACAATATATATGTAGAGGATGTGGTGCAGACCTGAGCAGGCCCTGTGCTTGCTGCTTCCATCTCTGTGATTTCATATGATCCTTGCTTATGCTGATTTAGAGGACCTTATTCCTGGTGCCCTCCATCTCCTCTGAATCTCTGTTAGTATGTCTTTTTATTGGGAAATTGTGACCATTGATACTGAGATATATCAGTGACCAATGCTGTTCATTACTGTTATTTTGTTGCTGTTTGATGTGGTGGAAGTGATGGTGGTGGTGGTGGTGTGTGTGTCTGTGTGTGTTCATGTGTGTGCTTTCCTTCTTTTCGTTTGCTGGTCTGTGATTACATATTTCCTGTGTTTTTTAACCTCTTTGGGTTGGTGTTTTCTTTCTAGTACCTTCATGAGGCTGGATTTGCAGACAGGCATTGCAGATTTCCCTTAGTTTGGCTTTTCTCTATTGGTTCTATTTCCACTTTCAAGTCTTGAACTGTTTTATTCATTTTCTTCCACTCGTTGTTTGTGTTTTCAATGATTTCTTTATGGGATTTATTTGTTTCTTCTTTTAGGACCTCTATCATCTTCATATAGTTGGTTTTAAAGACTTTTTCTTGTGTTTCAGCTGTGTTGGAATACTCAAGGCCTGCTGTGGTAGTGTTACTGGGCTCTTGTGGAGACATATTGTCCTGGATGTTACTGTTTTTGTTTTTATCCCAAAGTTGCTTTGTCTGGGATTTGGAAGATTGTAATCTAGGTGCTGATTTCTACTCTTGTATAGTCAGCTTTCTTGTCAGACTATCTTTGGATCACCAGACCCCAAATAACAGCATGGAGACTTATTACTAATTATGAAAGTTTGGTATTTAGCTTAGGCTTGTCCCCAACTAGCTCTTATAAATAGCTCAAATTAACCTGCTTCTATTAATCTATGTCCTGCCATGTGACTTTTACCTTTCCTCAGTATGGCACGTCAGATTTGCTCTAAGTCGGCTGGTGAAATCCCCAACTCTCTTCTTCCTAGAGTTCTCTCCTGACTCACTATTTGCCATTCAACTATTAAACCAGTCATAGTGACACATCTTCACACAGTGTAAATAAATATTCTGAAACACTCTTGTCTTTGTTGGGTTTGTAGTTTTCCCTCCATTTCTGTTTTCTCTCTGTTACTTAGGAGAGTGTGGTGGTTGTGTTTTTCTTGGTAGACAATTCTTCTGGGATCATGATAGTTGGGGCCGCTGGGGAATTCAGGTAAAATGTATTTCTAGGTATTGAGAGCTGACACTTAGAAATAGGGATGGGCTGGGTTGGGAGCTGAATTGGTCCCCAGAAGCAAGGAAAGCAGGATGTTCTACCAGGATCTGCTTAGTCCTCCCGGAGTGGGGGCAGAGAATGAAAAGAGGCCACAACAAAATGTCTGCTACAGATCTGGGCATGAGATTGGGGAATCGGACTTTGAGGAATGGAAGAAGTGAAGATCTGGTGTTATCCTACTTGTTTCCCTGGTGAGAGTCACCTGGGCATTCCTAGGGAGTTCCTGTTGGAGGTGGGGGCTGGAACAAAGCATTGAGTCGGGGGAGGGAGGTTAGAGCAGAAGATCTTTATGATTGATTGACAATGGTGGCAGAAGGGGAAGGCGGACAGCAGCTGGGGTTACACTGTGGAGCTGGGGATGAAACTGGGGGATTGGATTTGGAGGAACAGAGGGAGAGGCGAAGAGCTGGAGTTGGCCTACCTGCTTTGTTGGACAGAGTGGCCTGAAGAGGTTTTAGATGAGCCTTTCTTTTTTTAACTTTAGTATAACATCAACATTGTAAAAATATTGCAAGGATAGCATGCAAGGTGAATGCTTACAGCCAACGTTCTGTAGGTGATGACACTTTGCGACACTTGTTTTTCCGCATCCTCTACTTGTGTGCCTGTCTTCTTCCCTATCTGCACCTGTCTAAAATTTCAGGGAGTACACCTAATTGATGAAACGTTTTTATTTTATTTCTGCTGTGGGTTGCTTTAATAACCATTCCTCTTTCTCACCTACCATTTTTTGTTTTGTTTTTTGTTTTACTTGGACAGCTGGTTAAAGTAGAATCTCCCAGTAAGTTCTTGCTTTTCTTTTCTGAAGAATACCTTGGATTTTTACCAGAGGACACTATAAAGTAGATTTTACTTTTTTCAATGAAATTTCACCCAGTGGTTAAAGTGTTCATTGGAGATGTTGGCCTAAAATAATCATCATCATCAGCACACACACACACACACACACACACACACACACACACACACACACACACACACCACACACACACTATGCTGGAAAAATATTTCCCCTCACACTAAATTCTCACCCCAAATGTTAGTTCACTCAATTTTCTGTGATTCCAGTGCTCTGATTTTTTTCTTTTTTATATTTGTAATTCCCTTTTCTGATAGTAGGAAACCAAGCTTTTTATTTTTTTCTCAATACCTCTGTGGTCAATCAGTCTCAACACACCTCAGAATTTATGCCTCAACACTGAACTCTGAACTCTGGTTTGGATCTCTCTCTCTCTCTCTCTCTCTCTCTCTCTCTCTCTCTCTCTCTCTCTCTCTCTCTTCCTCCCCCCTCTCTTTTTCTCTTTCTCACATATACCTATCTTATCTATCTATGTTTTGTTTCTACCAATACTGATATTAATACTAAATTTGCAATGTGACAGTATTTAAAGATAGTAGGACATTGAAGAGACAATGTGTTCATTGGGCATGATTAATGCCTTGTCCTGGGATTAATTTCTTACTTGGTGGGGTGTGAACCAGTCACCATGGGAGTAGGTTATTATAATTCCAAGTCACACTTTCCTTTCTATCTGTTGCAGGTACCGGCTTGTCCTGTTTTACGTCATAAATTGGGACAGTAAGATTCTCTTACCAGAGGTCAATGCTGGTGTCATGCTCTTGAACTTCGCAACCTTCAAATTCAGAAGCTATGTGAGTTTCTGTTATAGAGATAGTCTGTTAGAAAGGGGAAGTGCTGTGGATATCGCTCTGTGTAAATAAAGTGCTGATTGGCCAGTAGCCAGGCAGGAAGTATAGGTGGGGCAAGCAGAGAAGAGAATTCTGGGAAGTGGAAGGCTGAGGCAGAGAAATGCTGCCGGCTGCTGCCATGACAAGCAACATGTAAAGATACCGGTAAGCCACAAGCCATGTGGCAACTTATAGATTAATAGAAATGGGTTGATTTAAGATATAAGAACTAGATAACAAGAAGCCTGCTGTGGCCATACAGTTGTAAGCAATATAGGTCTCTGTGTGTTTACTCGGTTGGGTCTAAGCGGCTGTGGGACTGCTGGGTGAGAGAGATTTGTCCTGACTGTGGGCCAGGCAGGACTGGAGAAAACTCTAGCTACAACCCTGCTTGTGTGTAGTTTGGCAAGGGTAACTAAATCTCCCACTAACTCCAGGAAGTATTGGAAAAGGCAAAGGACAGAGAGAACAAGACCAGAAGTGAAAGCGCCTGGGTCATCTCTTACTCTGTTATCCTAAAACAGAGAACAGGAACAACAGAGAATGGCTAAATAATTTGATTCGAGGAAAAAACAAACTTTATTTTCAGCTTTCTTTGAATTATTTTTAACTTAATCAAAGTAGATATGTGACATTTGAAAACAGAAATCCTCCAAAAGAAATATGAGTCATGTCTTCAATATATATATATAAAACAAAGACCAATGTCAGATTAATTAGTCTAAGAATTCACAGTTTATCTCCAATCATGAGTTTTTGCTTTATGATTTGATCATAGCCTTGTATGAAAATCTCAAAGAATGAAAAAGGAACCTAAAATGTGATGTGGTCAATTTTGCTTAAATTATATTCAAATATTAATGTTAGCTATCTGGGCTATAAACTTCTGATTTTTCTGACTTGTATTCACTTAGGGATGTGAACATCAAAGATGTTCATGAAACATCAAAGATATCCAGAGCATTTCATTTAATTCCCACCTGAAAGAACATAAACTTAAAGTCATCTTTGATATGCATTAATAAATGATAACTTAGAATCAAGGGCTAATGGTTGAGTCACCCAACTTTGGACTACTTAGCATAGATGCCTACCAAATTCTTCATAGGCACTGGGGATTAATGAAATAGCATGTAATCTGAAACACAAAGACTATGGTAAAAATCTAGTATTGATTTTTTGGGATATTGCATACTGGTCTGAGTTATATCAAGGAAAGAAGCATGTTCTGCAATCAAATTGAGTTATTTGACATCATGATTAAAGGCTACAATGAGGGCTGGAGAGATAGCTCAGCCGTTAAAAGCTAGGCTCACAACCAAAAATAAACGCTTCAATGAATAAGGTGTGGGCTTGCATGCATTATCTCTTCCTTTTGTTTAATTATAATACTTCAGTCATGGAAGAGCTTATATCTCCTTTCATTGATTAGTCACATCATAAAGAAGAATAGATGTAATCTCCCCCTCTGCACGCCCCCCAACCCGATCACTCATGTTACCATCCCCACCTGCCCTCAGTACACTCACAAAATCTCTGTTTCCCCTCTCCAGAGAGATCTTGGCATCCTCCCATGAATCCTCCTTGTTACCTAGACTCTCTGAGTCTGTGAATTGAAGCATAGTTATCCTTTATTTTACAGCTACTATCCACTTATGAGTGAGTACATACCATGTTTGTCTTTCTCTGTCTTGGTTACCTCATTCAGGGTGGTTTTATTTAGTTCCACCCATTTGCTTTCAAATTTGGGACTGGGTGGAAGTCTGGAGCAGGGGAATCTCCCAGAACTCTATAGGGAGTAAGTACCCCAGCTTAGATTCCTAGAAGTAGTGGATAAGTAGCATGAACTGGCTGTAGCTTGAGTTTTCCTGCCTGGCCCACAGTCAGGGCAAATCTCTCTCACCTGCCAGTCCCACAGCCGCTCAAACCCGACCAAGTAAACACAGAGACTTATATTGCTTACAAACTGTATGGCCGTGCCAGGCTTCTTGCTAACTGTTCTTACAGCTTAAATTAATCCATTTCTATAAATCTATACCTTGCCACATGGCTCGTGGCTTACCGGCATCTTCACATGCTGTTTCTCATCGTGGTGGCTGGCAGTGTCTCTCTGACTCAGCCTTCCATTTCCCAGCTTTATTCTCCTCTTTGTCCCGCCTACACTTCCTGCCTAGCCAATGGCCAATCAGTGTTTTATTTATTGACTAATTAGCAACACATTTGCCATACAGAGCATCCCACAGCAACTGGCCATCTCCTATGACCAAATTGGTGCTTGGCCCAATGGTCATTAGAGAGATGTCATCCAGCATCTGATGGAGGCAGATGCAGAGAGACCCACAGCCAAACATTAGGATGAGTTCTGGAATCCTGCTGAGGAGGAGAAGAAAGGATTGTAGGAGCCAGAGGGGTCAAGAACCCCATGGGAAGGCTCATACAATCAATTAACCTGGGCTCATAGGGGCTCACAGAGACCAACAACCAGGGAGCCTGCATGGAACTGACATAGGCACTCTGCATGTATGTTACAGTGGTGCAGCTTGGTCCTCTTGTGGGACTCCTAACAGTGGGAATAGGCGCTGTCTCTGACTCTTACTAGTTTTTGGGACCCTGCTTCTCATTCTGGGTTACCTTGCCCACCCTTATTAAGTGCTTAGTCTTACTGTAACTTGATATACCATGTTTTATTGATAACTCATGAAAGACCTGCCCTTTCCTGGATGGAGATGAAAGAGGAGAGGAATGAGGGGTGGGAGAAATAGGGGGATGGGGAGTCCTGGAAGGGGAGGATTGAGGGGGAGGCTGTGGCCTGGATGTAAAATAAATAGATGAATTTAAAAAAACATAAAAGAAAAGTGAATGCTGTGCAGTTGCATTATCACACAGCAAATATTTACTCAATGCCTGTCTAAGTGCTCTTGTATCTCCTTGAAGATCAATAATAAGTACAGTAAATGGGTAAGATAAATGTGAGTGATGAATATATTTTTGCCTTCATCATCTCACCTTGGAGGAGAGGCAGAAAGCAACACATTAAGTGTATCATATAAGTGCATAAAATACTTGAAATAATACTAATTTTTTATGTGGAATGATGGAGAGAAGGATGTGAGAGTTCATTTAGTTCTCCATATAGATATGCTAACTGTAGGTTCATCAAAAACTTTCCGTGTTAGAAATGAAAGTACTTTGGATTTGTTAAGCACAACTCTGTTCTTTTGTTCTTAATATTTTATTTTTAGTTTTTAAAATACCTTACGAAATGCCTGGTTTCCCTGTTGTGTTTTTACTCATTTCACTTTTATTGCACACTCTCATTTTCCTTCCCTTTCTCTTCTGTAGTTTTGGCTCCCAATATGCATACTTCCGTGTTGTTCTGATGTTTTCCATGCCTCCTTCTCTTGAAGCCTTTTTTTTATTGAAAATAGTCATTTTTTTAATATACTATATCCTGATAATGGTTCTCCTTTCCCAACTCCCCAGATTCTCTCCTCTTCCTTACATACACAAATCCACACATACTCTCTCTCTCATTAGAATACAAACAGGAATAATAATAATAGTGATAATAATAATGACAATAATAATAGTAAAATAAAATAAAACAAAAAAACCATAATGATGCCTAAAAAACAGAAGAGAAAGAGCCAAAGGAAAATCATGAGAAACACATATAAACATAGACATAGTGACACATGTTCGCACACACTGAAATCCCACGATACATATTCAAAGGACCTGAAGGAAAATTTTTTTTAAAAGCCCCCTGACAAAGCATTATCAGAAAAAGAACCTTTACGAATGCCATTGAGTTCATGTTTTTGTTGGCCATCTACTGCTGGGCATAGAGCCTGCCCTTAAGTATGCTTTCTATACTCAGTGAGACTCCATTGGAGAAAACTAATTTTTCATTTGTGAGTGGTTATCAACAGATAGCATCTGTTTTAGGAATGGAGGCTTGTGTCCACTATTCCTTTCAGTTCTTGGACCCCATCTAGTGCAGACCTATGCAGGCCCTGTGTATGATAGCTCAGTCTCCATTATGAGTTCATATATGTGTCAGTCTTGCTGTGTTTAGAAGGCCTTCTTTCCTTGGTGTCCTCCATTCCATATGGCTCTTACAATCTTTCTGCCTCCTCTTTCATGAGGTTCTGTTTGATTTCTGAGAGGAGGGGTTTTATGGAGGCATCTCATTTAGGACTGGGTGTTCTTTTTAGTTTTATGAGTCCCTTTCTAGTTTCCATGCTTTTACCCATATTTATACTCTCTAGGATAAGCATGTTATATAGTTAGAGCTGGGATCTGTGTATGGGAGGAACATATGGTGTTTGTCTTCTGCCCTGGGTAACCTCTTCTAATATGAATTTTTTCAGGTCCATCTATTTTCCTGAGAATTTTGTAATTACATTTGTGTTTATTGCTGGATAAAATTCCACTGTACACATGCACCTTCCTGCTATTATCCACTGACCTGTTGATAAACATCTGGGCTGATTCTGGTTTTCCTGACATTCATTATTTGTGCATGTTAATGGGAGTGTCTATGATATTTCCACGAAAGGATAGAGCATGGAGTAGTCATATCTGTCCCGGTTCTTTTCGTAAATGTTGAATGTAAATTCCACAAATGTAGTGGCTTTCCGTTTCCTTTTTTAATGTCCTTCTCTGAGTCTGCTTCCTAGTAGCCCATTTGTTCACCTACAAGATCCCCAGATATTCCATACAGGTATAGCTAGTCATCTAGCTGCTTAGGATGGAGATCCTGTTTATGGTTTTAAATTTAGTGTCTCAGTTTCCTTAATCTTGAAAACAAGTAATGCTTGTGCCTGGCTTTAAATAATAAGGAATGCTATATGATTACTTCTTATATTCTTTGACCACAAAGATTATAAATTACAATAAAACCCAAAATATTCTCTATTTACATCTCACCCCATATCTGGTTACTATTTCCTAGAGGCCATCATTTCTACACACATAATAATTATTCTTGCATTTCTATTAGTTCTTTTCTAGTTTTCATACCTAATAGTTTCATTGAATATCTGATTTTCTTGGAATATTGAAACATCAGGAATGAAATCATCTCTTTACATATATTTATTGAGACTAGTGTTTTCTTGATACCTAATAAAATTTATAATAATAAATGTGGCTAGTTTCTGGTTAAAAATTTGCTAATTGACAAGTCTACAAATAACAATGGAGCCTTTAAGCTTCATGAATGTGTCGTAGCAAATGCTTCTTTTCTCTACATGCCTAGGTTCATTTTTGCTGTCCTCTCTCCCTTAAGGGTACTTTGTCTTGTATAATACCCATTACTACTTATTTAGGGTTCTTTGCTGCTCCTTTCTTATTTTCATATCAGTGAGCATCACATGTAGGAAAGAGAAATTTTTATGAATATGCTATAAAAATTAGGATGGTTTGATGCTATTCCAATATACAAAATAATAGTTCTAGGGGAGATTTCGGGTTCTTCTCTAAGGTCTATGACCTGTCTAGCCATAGGTTTTTGCCTTAACAATGGTGCTAATATGGGTTTCATCTTGTGGAAGGGAACTGAAATCCAACCAGAAAATGATTAGTTACTCCTACAATGTTTATGCCACGATTGCACCAGTGAATATGTCTTTCCTGGCCACATACTATTGTAACTCACAGGATTCACCACTGGATAAGACTGGTGACAACTTTTCCATTTTTGTAATGTGCCTATTACCTTCTACAACTATGAAACCTAGCCATTTGGTATGAAGCTTCTATGTCTAGTACCGGCTTGATAAATCCACAAAATGTGAATCAAGTACATGGTGCCTTAAGTTATTGGGTTTTTTTTCTGTTAAGTTCTATAGGGTAATCAAGAACATTGACAATAGCCTGTAATGTTTGGGAGTCTAAGGGACCACACAGGCCAAGAGTTCTAAAAGATGAATCATTATACCCACAGATTAATGCATTTCTTAACTCTCACCAGAGAAGCAGCTATTTACAATATATGGTGACTAACACAGAAACTCACAACTGGCCAAGGTGCAGAGAATAAAAGACTATGGAATTCACAACACTGAATTGGACATCCATATCATATCCCCTCCTACCAAGGCACAAGGATCACTGCAGAAGAGAGGGAAGAAAGATTGCCAGTGCCATAGGCAGTGGGTGAATATAAGGAAATAGTATCTTCCAGATAAAACAGGGCAGTCACACATATGAACTCACAGTGACAGTGAGAGCATGCACAATTCCCATGGGAGCACAAGCCAAACAAAATCTCATCATGGATAGGGGAGGTAGACATAGAACTACACTTTTAGCCAAGGAGTTTTGGCAGTTGATAGATTCTAGGAAAGAGAGTCAGTTTACTTTAAAGAATGTTGCCCCTGCTAAATTGACCATGCTCCAGTGGAAGGCCACACACCCAAGAATATATGAGCAGCACAAATTGAATTTGGTGGGAAAAAAGGAAACAAAGTTGGGTTTAGGGGATAGATCTTGGAGGAGTTAACAGAGGAGGTGAATATGAACAAATCACATTGTACGAAATTCTCAAAGAGCTAATAAAACAAATTTGACATAGGAAAGTTAAATTTTGAGTTTGACAAAAAAAATGCCTTGTTTTTATGAAGTCATTTCATAAATGACATCTATCCTGATTGAATTGGTACCACCTTCAGGTCAGTTCTTGTAAATCAATAGCCATTGCCCTTTGTGGAGACCTTGGATTTCCAAGTGATCACAGGGGTGGGGGTGAGCCAACGTACCTGTCTTTCATTATTGTTAGCATTTGAGGAAGAGCAAATAGTTTGACATATGCAGAAGAGGTGGAAAGATTTTGTCTATGCTAGTGCTAAGTGACATCATTCCTCTTCTCTCAATGGTGCCAGCTGAGGGACACACAGATGCCATTAAGCCTCCCCAGAAATCCTTTTCTGTCAAATTCATTTTTGTCTCTTCAATTGTGTTGCAGTCTTTATTTGGATGTTGAACTAAGTACAGAAAACATATTTTCAATCATATTTTGAAATACGGGTATATTAATTTCGGTCCTCTGCACAAATTAAGAGGCATGGGTTGTATTGGTGGCACTTGATTGCAAGTATTTCCCCACATTTTGCTTCTGGAATGATGAGAGGGCAGCTCTTAGCTACAATCTCTTTTCCCTATGTAATTTCCTTGCCTTCATCCCCTGAGAAGAATTTTATTCGATTGGGCTGAATTAGGGTTTCATGAACACACTGATGTCCTGGTTAGGGCTGTGTCTGCTGAAACTGTAAATTATGGCTGCTGAGTCACAACTGTTCGGCTTTTTACTCATGCATGTAGCTTTTTTTTTTTTTTGAATGACTTTCTAAATTGTTCAAATTAGAAAAAAGAGGACATGAATTTGATGGAGAACAAGGGAAGAGGGAGGATGCATTTGGAGACTTTGGGGGAAGAAAGGGAGCTTATGTACTTACAACCTCAGAAAACTGTTCATTAATATGGTAATAACATAGACTGATGCTCATGTCATTTTGTGCATCACTCGCATGGTGTGCCCTTGAGCCGGTGGCTGGGCTGGCGCTGGGAACTTCCTTGTGTTACCAATGCTAAGATGTTTGCCTTCTTCCTAGAAGAGAGATGGCCTGTGTTTTTCTTGATTTACTCACAGATTTTTGTTAGGGCGCATAAGAGACTTTCTTATGAAATCTGGTGGTCTGAAAAATATCTCTATTCAATCTTCACTTGGTTTGATAGCCACATGTTTATTCTTTAATAATTTTTTTATCAAAATTATTTTTACTAATAGTAGTTAATCATACACACCAGTGTAGTTCAGTATGGTATGTACATATATGCACAGGATGCCCTTGTTATCACCAGCCTTCTCTTCATGATTATCTGGCTCTACACACAACTTTCTTATTTCCTAGTAATGACTATTCTACTTGCAGGGTTGGCAAGTCCTCCTTGTGAAAGAGAACTAGCCATTCTTCCCTTTCTATGTCTAATTTATTTCACTTAACAAAGCATCTCTCAGTTCCATCAATTTCTCTGCAAATAACAGGATTTCATTTTCTTTTTTCTTCATTTTGAATATGAGTAACAATTTCGTTACTCATACGTTGACAGGCACCTAGCCTGATTTCACATCGTAGCCATTGTACAAAGATAATAGAAGAAATTCTTTTCTACTGGCTCTGTCTGCAGCATGCTATGAAGCATCTTGTGGTATTAGAACTACATATATTCATGCACATATGCACGCACGCGTGCGCACGTGCACAAAAACACGTGCACATGCACGTGCATGCAGGAGCACACTTACACCTCTTTCCTCTCAATAAATTTGTCATTGTCTGGTTTCTGTCTTTTCAATGTGACTGTTCATGTCTTCATTTCTTAGAAATAATTTTATAATTTCTTAGATAATTATTCCCCCTCTCATTTCTTCTAAGTTGCTTTCTATTTTTCTGAAAAATCAAACTTATTGTTAAAATCTCCTTGAAAGGACCCCTGTCATTTTTTCTAGCTTTCTCCTGTAACTCCTAACATCTTTTTCTTTAAAATGAACCCCAACAATTTCCATAACCTTACTGTCTTTTCATTCAATGCTGTGAAAAAGTGTTTTTTGACTAACCAGATTTGTTTTAAAATAGCTGCAAAACGCAGTCAAGGCTCCCGTCTTAGCTACAGCTCCGCATTTTTCATCTAACTCTCTCTATCCATAGGTTGATTTCTTGATTCCCTGGGTAGCTCCTGTTTCCTTTGAGTTCTTATATTGTATTATTTCAGTCTCTTCCTGTAATCATAAATCCCATTTTCAAATCTTTGCCCATCACTTTTTCCTTATCTACGCTTTAAGCCTAAGGCTCTAACATGCTATTTGGAAACTCTTCTGCAGGTGATGTGCAGTCTCGTGGGCTTTATTGCTGTGGGAGTAGTAGATATGTCCAACCAGTTTGAGATACCTGTTCAATATGTCAGTGTTTGTGGATCTTTTCCTGAGGCTGGTTGGTTTTCCTAGCAAATATTCTTTGTATTTTCAGCCACTGATGTTGCACATGTGAATTTGGTAGGTTTGAGATAAATGGTAAAGGAAGGGAGCTATGATTTTTATTGTTTGAGCCCATTTTTATTTCATCCCAGTTTTGAACACAGGATACTCCAGAAACCCTCCTTGAGGTCTTTAGGAAGTAGACCTTTTGTCTTCTCTTAGGCTGGTGAAAGGCAGGGAGAAGGTGGCTGCTTCAGATGGCTGTGGGTTGTCTGGTCATCTAATTACTAATTGTAAAGCTACCAAACCATTCTCTAGTATTGGTAGCACCTCAAAAAATCTACACTTACGGTTCAGCTTTCTCCAGTTATCTAAGAGAGTCTCCCCTATTGCAGTCATATTACTGATTTAAAGTTCTATTAATGTCTTTTTCTGTCATGTAATGGACTTTTTAATGGACTCTGCTCTTATATATTTATGATTTTTTTTTATTCCCTTGCTCTGTTATCAAGAAAGTTTTGAGCTGGTAGAGAAATAAGCACCATGTTATCTCTGAAAGACTCAGGTCTTCTTTTCTCTAGTGTATTTATTGCAGATCTGAAAAGGTCAGCATCAAACGAGTTAGTATAATTAAATGCTAAATTATTTTTATAGAAAAGAAAGACTGTAGGTGTTTATTTGGAATTATTTATGCGATTTGGAGGCATATTACATAAAGGCAAGCTTCATTGTAGGTCTCTATGTTCTAATAAAGAGCCAGATTAATCTCTTCTGATGAAAACAAACTTTGTTGTAATACCCATGACATGCAATACAAAGTCCATATTATTACTATTTTTGAATTGCTAAAAATTCCAATTTGCATTGATATTGAATGTTTCAGAAGTTAATTTACAAAAAAAATCTTTTGAGACTCTTTGGGAATAAAATAAGTCCTGGCATTCATAAAAACAATTTTAACTGAATATTCAACCATGATGCTTTTTATTAGGCATTACAGAAACAAATCCCTTTATCCAGTATTTCTTATATATTATTTACCAAAGTTGCTATAGAGCAATAATAATATTAATTTATAAGGATATATTTGTGAACCCAGCTCTAGAGGGATGTGATGCCTCTAGTCTTCCAGGGACTCTGCACTAATATGCATATACCCACATACAAATGCATATTAAAATAATAAAAATAAATCCTTAAAAAAGTATTTTTGTGGGGTGATGCAAAAAATTAGCTGTATTTTGTTTCTAGCTACACCTGACCTCTGCTCATGCTGCTTTTACTCTTTGACAAATTTCTCTTTTTATTTAATTCATATAAGAAATGATCATCTACGAGAAAAGCATCAGTCATTTGTTAAAACATCTGTGTATGAGCCTGTGTGATTATGAAGACAGTACAATGCTTGCTGCAACCCTGAGTTCCTAAATTTGGTCCCTGGAACCTATGTTAAGGTGTAAAGACAGAAACAATTCCACAAAGTTAACCTATGACCTCCATACTGGTCCATGTCATGAATGCCCACATACATACATCATTTACACAGAAACTAAATGAATTAATCAATCAATCAATTAACTTAAAATTTCACTCTGTGTTTTGTTCTCCCAGACACACAGTTTCAACAACTCAACATCATTTTGGAGACCATGTCAGTTTTTGGTTTTGCCACAAATGATTTCAAATACTCTAGTTCCCAACATTCCACGTTCTGCCTCAAATAAAAGAGCATTTTTATTTGCATATTTTCTTGTTTTCATGGAGTGCTAACTAGTAAAATGCTGGATAATAAACATTTATGCTTTTGGTGAAAGTCTATGATTATTACCCAATCAGAGATTTTTTTTTCTGTTACTGAAAAACTTCTATAAGTTGGCCCTTGGTGTTCTAAAGGATGTATTTAACTACAGATGAGTTGAATTGATGATTTTATTTCATTCTGTAAATATAGGCATGATTGTTATAAACATTTTAATTTTGAAATGATTATGGGACTAGAAAGGTAAATATGATAACATGGTACTATTATATACTTAAGTTCTAATGGGAAATGAATAAAAGAAAGAATCATGAGACACAAAATAAATCTTAACAAATGAAAAGATAAAATATGTCTTGTATGTTATTTACCATAATTCAATAATAAAAAAAACTGACAACAAATATCTATAGCAAGTAAACAAACTCATGGAGATTAAACAATGAATAATATGGCAAAGAAGAAATCAAGAAAGGAATTTAAAAGCTCCTGGAACTAAATGAAGTGAAAACACAGTACAACAAAACCTATAGGATATTTGAAGCAATCCTACCAAGGAAATATATGGCTCTGAGAGCCTACATTAAAAATCAGAAAGAGCAAAAATAAGTGACTAATAATTTGGAAAAACATGAATATATCAAATCCAAACCTGGTCAATGGCAAGAATTAATAAAATTCGGAGCGGAAATCAATGAAATAGAAACAAAGAAAGCAGTAAAGGGAATCAATAAACCTAAAAGCTAGTTCTCTCATAAGATAAATAAGATTTATAGATCCTTGGCCCAACTAACCAAAGGAAAAAGAGAGGACACAAATTAACAGTCAGAAATGAAAAGGAAAATATTACAATAGACCCCAAAGAAAATCATAATATTAGAAGTGAATACTTTAAAAACTCATTCTCCATTAAGTTGCAAAGTCTAAAAAACAGATGAATGTCCAAATTCATCAAAACCAGCAAAATTAAACCAAGAAGGGAAGAACAACCTAAACTGAGCTGTAATAAATGAAGTGATTCACTAGTAATATAAAGCCTTCCCATTAAAAAAAAAAGTTCAGGCCCACATTGATTCACAGCAGAATTCTACCTGACTTTTAAAGAAGACCTACAGCTAATTCTTTTTAAATTATTCAAAACATAGTAACAGAAGGGGCACTCCCAAATTCCTTCTATGAAGCTAGTATAACTCTAACACCCAAATCAAGTAAAGACATAACAATGACAGCAGAAGAAAACTACAGGCCAATGTCCCTGAAGAACATATCCTCAGACATGCTCAACAAAATACTTGCAAACCAAACACAGACATACATCAAAAAGATTTCCCACCCCCAAGTTGGCTTTCTCCCAGAGATGCAGGGATTGTTCAACATACACAAGTGAATACATGTAAATCCTCATAAATTGACTTTAAAAGAAAGAAAATACAATTGAAGAATACTAATGAGGAAAATAAATCTGATTTCAAACAGGCTTATGCATCACAAAATATTGAAGTAGAGAGAGTAGGAGTAGAGAAAGATTTAAAGGTAATGGTAGGCTGGTCAAATTGTTCAGTGGACAAAGGCTGCTTTACAGGCTGTGCATTCTTTGACCCCTGGCTCTGAGCTTTATTACACTCTTGCCCATAGTTTGAAGCCCCAGCACACTCAATACCAATATTTGTGTCCAATTCTCATTGAATCCACTATGATGAGCCCATTTCCTTGTGCTGTGATCCAAAAAAATGCCCATGGGAAAAAAATCCAGAGACAGTAGAAACAAAGTCTACTGAATTCCATTCCCTGAATAAGGAGAACAGAATTTTCTACACTAGTTTTCTTTTGCCTCAAAACACACATCACATATATTTTTGTCACAAGAGCATGTTAAGTCAGAATCCCCTTTTCTCTGGGGAAGAATATTAGTGAAATTAAGTTCATTTTATCTATCATTGGGTCTCAATAATTAATGATGCTTCTGTAACAAAAATCTATTGCCCAAATAACTCAATATACAATTTGTCATTGATGTGATAACAATTCTATAGTGGTGAAATTTAGAGCTAGAAGATGTTTTCCTTTGGAATTGTGTACTGATTAATTATGCTCTTTAAAGAAAAGTTTTATTCAAAGAGAAAAAAGCCTATATGTTTCAGTACAAAATATCTTAATAAAGAAAATAAGGACATATTACTGTAGAAAATGTTGGAGACATATGGTGTAGAAAGACCTTTATGTTCTACCACACTAATGTGAATGACTCCCAAGAACACTGTGAAAGCTACATCACATATGATGTATTCCCATCCATCTGCCTGTATCTGTCACTGAATAATGATGGTTTCTTCTCTATGTTTTGTAACCCTTGTGTTTTTCATTCATCAACTGTAACCTGGAGCCATGTGGAAAAGGGCATTCTGGGGAATGTGATTCCTGGTTTCACCCAGTCTGTGACTAAGAAGTCACTGAACTAGGTAGTAGGAAAGCTAATTTGAGAATAATAATGTAGTAGTGTGTGAGCCTTGCCTTGGTATTATAATTATATTTATTTTTATAAAATATGAGAAATATGAAATTTGCATTTGTAAAGAAACATGGACATATTTGAGTCATTTATATATTTTTAGTTTTTTGTCTTTATTAATGTACATGCTGAATCAATATCCCTCAAATCAAATGTAGTACACAAAAGTGACTTGAGTGTGTTAAAAAATGCCTGAATTATTTTGCATGTAGAAAAAGAAATTATTTTTTAAATAAATTATTAGAATAACTATGATAGTTGTAAGATTCTTAATGTCTTTTATTTCTTGAAAATAATTTTTACATGCAATATATTCTGATCATGGTTTCTCATCCCCTGTCTCCTCCCACCTTCTCCGTGCCTTCATACCCATCCAACTCCATGCCTTCTTCCTTTCTGTCTTTAGAAAACAAATAGGCAAAGAAAAAAGAAAAAGAAGAATCACAAGAAACACACAGAGAGAAACAAAACCACAAAATTGGAAACTATAATATACAAGGAAAAAATGAGTAAGGTAAAAACTACTCAAACAAAGCATTGTGAAACAAAAAAATGTCTACAAAAAAACATCATTGAGTTCATCTTGTTTGGGCCATCTACTCCTGGGCTTGAGAGCTGCCCTTCAATGTAGTTTGTATATACGGTGAGACTCCACCGGGTAATACTAATTTATTCTTTAAAAGTGGTTGTCAATTGGAGACATCTTCTTGGTTAGGGATGGGAGCTCGTGTCTGCTTCCTCATCTCAGCCCTGAGACCTCATCTAGTTTGGACCTGTGCATGCCTTTTGCATGCTGCCATAGTCTCTATGAGTTCATATGTAAATCAGCCCTGTTGTGCCTGAAAGATACTGTTCCCTTGGTATCATCCATCCCCTTGGGTCTTACAGTCTTTCTGGCTCCTTCTCTGCAAATTCCTTGAGTCACAAAGGGAGGGATTTAATGAAGACATCCCATTTAGGACTGAGTGTTATAAGGTGTGGATAGCCATCCCCCACCCTCACATTTCTCCAAGAGTACCCTTGAGGATAAGCTTCAGGAAACACTATTTACAAGGATAGAGGGGAGAGAAAGAAAATACAGGATAGCCTCGAGAGGGCCTGGATCCTAATCCATCGGGCCCTGACTGTTTCTGCCAAAGGATTATTAAAGGAATGCCAAGGGGTGGAGACCTCCCAGCAGCACAGCCAAGTGAAGACCATCTCAGACATCTGGTACTCAGACCCATGGTCCAATCATCATCTTTATGTGGACCTGCTGGGTAAAGCCACTAGGAAACCTAAATGGGCTCCAATAATAAGGTCTCTCCCTCTCTGCATATTGTCCATTTGTGGGTCTTTGTATTGTTTCCATCTACTGCAACACAAAGCTTCTCTGATGGTGGCTGAGTGAAACACTGATTGACATGGAATAATCTTGTTAGGAGTCATTTTATTGCTATGTGTCTTTAGCAGAAAATTTGTATTTAGTTTTCCTGTAGGTATGTGACCTATCTAGTCACAGTTTTTTTTGCCACTCAAGTTTTATGCATGGGTTCCATCTCATGGAGTGGGTCTTAAATTTAAGGACACAGTGACTGGTTAATCCCACAATATTGTGCCACTATTGTACCAGAGTATCATATAGACAGGTCCTCTTCGTTGATGGCAGGTTTTGTATCTGGATTAGTGCTTAGCTTTCTCTCTGGTAGCATACAGAGTACCTTCCAGGACCAGGAATGCTAGTCATTAGAGATGAAGGCTCCAGTCAGGCACCAACTCTACTTCTCCATGTTCAATGAAGTATGTAAGTGTTGTTTCAGCAATAGAACCTTACTATCAGTTTGTGGAGAGCAACCAATTGCCTTGACAATATCCCGGGTTGTTAGGGAGTGGGGTGCTACTTTCTCAAACAACTAAATTAGATATAACTATCATTCCTGTCACTTAATGTTTCCCTTGGTGTCAAAAGATGTCTAGTTGGGGCATTTTTCCACTGCATTATTTGGTAATTGTATCTAGGTTCCTTTCATATAAGTATGTATTTTAGGAAGCTTCTACAGTAGTAGATTTCTTTATGATTCCTCAAATGGCCCTTAGTGTGTGTTAGTCTAACAAAGACTAAGGATGTTCAACATTTCTTTAAGTATTTCTCAATCATTTATATTTCATATTTAAGAACTCTCCGTTTAGTTCTGTACCGATTTTAATTGGGTTATTTGTTTTCTTGATGTCCAGTTTTTTGAGTTCTGTATGTATTTCAGATATTAGCCCTCTATTGGATGTGTACTTGGTAAAGATCTTTTCCCATTCTGTAGCCTGCCACTTTGTTTGAATAACTGTGCCCTTTTCTGCATAGTAGCTTTTCAGTTTCATGAGACCTCATTCATTAATTGTTGTTCTTAGTGGCTGTGCTATCAGTGTCCTGTCAAAAGTCTTTTCCTCTGCCAATGAGTCCAGGACTATTGCCCACGTCTATCTCATTCAAGGTATCTGGCCTGTGTTGAGATACTTGATCCATTTCAAGTGACTTTTGTGCAGCATAATGTATACGGAACCATTTGAATTCTTCTACATCTAATTATTCAGTTTGATCAACTCATTTTATTGAATATAATCTTATTCCAATATGTATTTTTGGCTTCTTTACCAAAAGTCAGGTGTCCATAAGTGTGTGGATTTCAGTCTTGAGTCTTCAGTTCAATTCTACTGATCAACATGTCTTTTTTTATGTCAATATCATGTAGTTTATATTACTATAACTCTGCAGTACAACTTGAAATCAGGGATAGAAATACTTCCAGCTATTCTTTTATTATTCATAACTATCCTCATTTATTTTTGTATTTGTTTCCATATGAAGCCAAGAATTGTCCTTTCATTTTCTGTGAAGAATTGTGTTGGAATTTTGATGGAAATTACACTGAATCTGTGGATTGCTTTTGGTAGGATGGACATTTTCACTGTAGTAATACTACCAATCAGTGAGCAAGGAAGATATTTCCATTTTCTGACAACTGTTAAAATTTTTTTCTTCAATGTTTTAAATCTTTTATTATACAAGTATTTTTCCTGCTTTGCCAGAGTTATTACTAATATGTATATTTTGGGGCTGTTACATCAGGTAGTTTTTCTTAGTTTGATTGTCATTTGTATATAGGAAGGCAACTAATTTTTGTGTATTAGTTGTATGTGTGTTATGTCTTGGCTGAAAGATTTTTATCAGCTGTAGGAATTTCCTGGTGACATTTTTATGATCTTCTAAAATAAAAATCATGTCATCTGTATATAAAAATACTTTGACTTCTTTCCTTCATATTTGTATCCCCTTAATCTCCTTGAGCTGTCTTATTGCTCTAAGACTTCTAGTCCTGTATTGAATAGGTATGTAGAGAGTAGATATCATGGTCTTGGTCCTGATTTCAGTGGAAATGCTTTGAGTTTCCATTTAGGTTGATGTTGGTTGTAGGATATCTATATATTGTCTATGTTATGTTGATATATATCCCTTGTATTGCTTCCCCAGGATGATTATTGTAAAGGGATTTTAGATTTTTCTCAAAGCCTTTTCTGTATCTAATGGGGTGACCATGTAGGTTTGGTCCTACAGCCTGTTTATATGGTGAATTAAGTTTATTGATTGGCATATGTTGAAATATCCCTGCATCTCTGGGATGAAATATACTGGATCATGATGAATAATCGTTTTGATGTATCATTGATTCATTCTGAAATTATTTTGTTGAGAATTTTTGCATCTTTGTTCATGAGGGATATTGGTCTATAATTTTCTTTCTTTGTGTAGTTTAGGTATCAGGGTAATTGTGAACTTTTAAAAAGAATTAGGCAATGATTCTTCCATTTCTATTTTGAAAATAATTTGAGGAGTGTTGGGATTAATTCTTCCTTGAAAGTCTTAAAAAATTCTGTGCTTAATCCATCTGGTCCTGAGTTCTTTCTGGTAAGAAGGTTTTAATTACTGCTTCTATTTCACTAAGGGTATGAGTTTGTTGAAACTGCTTATCCAATCTTGATTTAACTTTGGTACATTGTATGTATCAAGAAAATTATGCATTTATTTTAGGTTTTCCAATTTAGTGCAGTACAGATTTTTAAATTATGTCCTTAGAATTCTGTGGATTTCCTTTGCATCTCTTGGGATGTCTACCTTTTGTCTACAATTTTATTGATTTTGATTTTATCTCTCCATCTTTTATTTAATTTAGCTAAGGGTTTATATATCTTACTGATTTTCTCAAAGATCTAACTCTTCATTTCATTGAGTCTTTTTATTGATTCTTCTGTTTGTATGTTTCTGTTTTATTGATTTCAGCCCTGAGCTTGACTATTTCTTGCCATCTACTCATTTTGTGTGTTATTTCTTCTTTCTGTTCTAGAAATTTTATGTTTGTTGTAAAGTTGCTAATATGAGATCTCTCCAATTTTTTTAAATGTAGGTACTTAATATTATGAACATGCCTTCATTGCTTCCCATAGGTTTGATTATGTTCAGTTTTCATTTTCAATCAATTCTAGAAAATCTTCCCTAATTTCTATTGACTCAATTTTCATTCAGTAATGAGTTGTTCAGTTTCCATAAGTTTGTATCCTTTTTGCTGTTTCTGTTGTTGTAGATACACAGATTTAATCTAAGGTAGTCAGATAGGTTGCAAGGTGTTATTTCAGTTTTCTTATAACTGTTGATACTTGGTAAATTGTTGAGAAAGTTCCATTAGCTGCTGAGAACAAGATATTATTTGTTTGTTTGTATGAAATATTCTATAATATCTGCTAATTCCATTTAACTTATGTGATTTAACTCCAATATTTCTGTTTAATTTTTTTTCTGGATGACTGGTCTATTGATGTGAGTTGCATACACAAGTCAGCCACTATCACTGTATGAGAATCAATAAGTTATTTAAATTATAATAGTGTTTCTTTTATGAACTTTGGTGCTCTTGTCTTTGGAGAATAGATATTAAGAATTGCAATGTCCTCATGGTGAATTTTTCCTTTGTCTTAGTTAAGGTTTCTATTGCTATGAAGAGACATCATGACCACAACAACTTTTATAAAGGAAAACATTTAATTGAGGTGGAAGCTTACAGTTCAGAGGCTTAGTCTAAGATTGTCATGGCAGGGAGCATGGCGGGATGCAGGCAGACATGGTGCTGCTACATCTTGATAAGAAGGAGACAAGGAAGTAGACTGAGAGCTCTACATCTTGCAGGCAATAGGAAGTGGTCTGTGTCACTGGACATGGCTTGAGCATATATGAGAACCCAAATCCCAACTCCACAGTGACATACTTCTTCCAACAAGACCACACCAACTCCAATAAGGCCACACCTACTAATAGTGCCACTCCCTTTGCGGGTCATATTTTTTCAAGTCACCACAGTGAGTATGTAATATCCTGTATCTCTTCTGATCAATTTTTGTTTGAAGTACATTTTTGTCAGATAATGAAAT
This sequence comes from Peromyscus californicus insignis, assembly GCF_007827085.1. Lineage (NCBI taxonomy): Eukaryota > Metazoa > Chordata > Mammalia > Rodentia > Cricetidae > Peromyscus > Peromyscus californicus. Next base: position 58,111,534 of record NW_026294617.1, on the reverse strand, counting down.
GGCAACACTACCTTGTTTCTTGGGTCTATTTTCTTGGGATATCTTTCTCCAAACCCTCTACCCTGAGGTGATCTATATCCTTGATGTTAAAATGTGTTCCTTGGATGTGGCGGAAGGATGAAGCAGTTTTTCATATCCATTCTATAGTCTATGTATTTTTATTGGAGAATTGAGGCCCACTGATGTTAAGAGCTATCAATAAGCAGTTTTGTTGAATACTATGATTCTGCTGTTGTGGGATGGGATTCCCTCCGTCTTTTCATCTTATGATCTGGAATTACTTTTTTCTTACATCTTCTGTAGAGCTGGGTTTGTAGATAGAAAGTGCTTAAATTTCATTTTATCATAGAATTAGTTCTCTGTGTATTGTGACTTACAGTTTTTCCGTTAATAATCTGGGCTGGTATCTGCAATCTCTTAGTTTTCACAGAACACCTGCTCAGACTTTTAGACGCTCCACTGAGAAGTTGGGTGTTACTCTAATGGGTCTGCCTTTATATGTTACTTGGTCTTTTTCTCTTGTAGCATTTAATAGTCTTTCTTTGTTCTGTATATTTAGTGTTATGTTTATTATATCTTATGGGGCGTTTCTTTTCTGGTTCTGAGTATTTAGTGTTCTATATTCTTTTTGTATCTTCATAGGTACCTACTTCTTTAGGACTTTTTTTATGATTCTTGAAAATATTTTTGGTACCTTTGGCCTGGGTTTATTCTCCTTTCTCTATTTTTACTATTTGTTGACACTATCTTTTCATTACGTTCAAGATTTCCCATATATTTTGTGTCTTAGTTTTTTTTTTTTTTAAGATTTCACATCTTTGACTAAGTATTCATTTTTTTCCACCTTGTCATCAACACTTGAGATTCTCTCTGCCATGGCTTATACACTCTTTGTGAGGTTTACATTTGACTTCCTAAAATTTTCATTTTATTTTTAAGCTCAATTTGTGTTTTCTTTAGTGATTATAATTTTAATTTCATGTCTTTAATGTTTTCACTATTTGTTTGTCTTTTCACAGACTTAATGTATTTATTTTTATCCTATTTAAAGTTCATAAACATTTTCATAATTGCTATTTTGAAGTCCTTGTCTTTGGTTACATTGTAGCTCTCAGAGCCTCCTATAGTAGTGGTATTGGGTTCTGGTAGAGAAATATTGTCTTGGCTATTAACTTTTGTAATTTTGTGCTGGTGTCTAGGTATCTGGAGTTGGGATGTTTGAGGTGACTATAGGTTTCAACATCTGGTCTTTTAGTTGGATGAGTGTTTTGTTCCTTGATTTCTTTAGCCCTCTGTGGATCTTCGGAAAGTGTTGGTGGCTATAGATTGCCTGGGAGAGAGTATTTCTGCAGGTCATTTGTTGGCAAAAGTTAGTAGAGGTAGAATAAGAGAAAAGGCTGAGAGTTGCTTCAGGAAAGAGCTAAGGGGAAGCCTGTCTACACTGAGGCATGAGGTGTCGGTGTAGTGGGAACACAGGATCCTGAAAGTAGGTTACAGTAAGTCAAATACTAATCTGGAGAGGCAGGAACGAAAAGGCTAGGTGCATTCTGTGTCTGAAACAAGAGCTGGAGTTTCTAGTGAATGGAGTTGAAGCAGGAGAAGAGGCATCTGTAAGAAGATGGTTACTGTGCTGAGAGTGAGAATGGAGCTGTCCCAACAGAGGGCTGAAGGTTAGTGTGAATCACCGACCTGAGACCCTCCCAGATGTGGCCCCTAGGGATTCCAGGCAGAAAGTCTTTTTTGTACTGGGGGCTCACAGAAGGAATGAGGATGTGCTAGAAGGGAGGCTGTGTGGGTCCACAGGAAGATAGAAAGCTGGGTCCACAGTAGATTCTTCAGGGACTGGCATGATGTAGGGAGGAGAGGCACCTGCAAGCAGTCTGGTATAGGGCTAGTGATGAGACTCTATACTTAAGATTTTAAATTAATGTAAGATTTTTAATTAATCAAAAACAGAAAAATCTAAGTAGGAATTTTAGATGTTTACAAGTATAAAGATGGCCATGTCTTAATTTGGCATGGAGATCCTTCCTCTATTAAACTATAAGTCATGAAGCAGGAGCTGTGAATCCTAACCCCAGCCCACCAGCAGGCTCCAGCAAAGCCCCTTCTATTGATGTAATTATTAAGGCCACTCCACATAGTTAAAAGGAAGGTTTATTTAGTGGATAACTTACAAATGAAGAGATAGGTAGGTCACGGGGTCTGGGGAAGGTGTATCGCAAGTCCAATGGTGTTCTCTGGAGCTCTGCTCGCCCATCCAGATCTCGGGTTCCCAGGTGCCTCCCCTGGCCCTGCCTTGTAGGTGTGACAGTTGCTGAAGCCTCAATGGGGGTTGGAACTTCCAGATCAAAGCTGGAATGGCTACCCACTACACCCTTCACCATGCCATAAAGCCAGGGTGGGTAGAACTCAGTGAAGTACACCAACCAGGAGCCTATGGTGCCAGGTGGTTTTGCACTATAATAATCTCTTTGTGATGAAGAAGCATGGCTCAGTCCAGCTTCATGGTGACCTGAGTGTCTGAGTGGGACAAGTAGATCCATACACAAGCCTGGGGCTATCCACCCTAGGTTCTGAGGAGAAAACACAGACCCACCTGGTACCTTGCAGCACCAGCCAGATGGGCAGAGGTATGGTTTGGTGTGGTAAGGGGGAGAGAGGGAGAGGGAAAGGGAGAGGGAGAGGGAGAGGGAGAGGGAGAGGGAGAGGGAGAGGGAGAGAGAGAGAGAGAGAGAGAGAGAGAGAGAGAGAGAGAGAGAATGGCTCAGATCCTGTGGACAGAGGCATATCTGAAGAGATGACAGAGGGAGGAAGTGGGCTGAGATGGTGAGGGAGCGAACCCCTTGACTAGCTACAACACACAACAAAGTGAGCCCTGCACTTTGTCTAGGCAGAACAGCAGAGACGACCCTGTTGGTGAGAGTACAGGTGAGCCAACCCTAAGAATGTGAGCATGGGAGACCTAGACCCACCCCTCATCTGCCACATGGCAGCATGATCTGAGGAGATTTGTCTTTCCCCTCTCCACACCCATAAATGCCTAAGGCAGGTGGGAGATTTGAACCTGAGGTAACAAGAGTGGGAGAGCTACCTTTGCCTCCCACAAGCTCCAGCAATCAGGAGAGCAGGCCCTGCACCTCTCCAGGGCAACACAACAGAGCCAGCCATATTAGCAGAGGTGTGGGTGAGCCAGTCCCAAAGTTGTGAGCATGGGAGAGCTGTTCCCATTTCTCATCTGCCCCTTCACAGCATGGGTAGGGGAATGATGCCCCCACCCCCATCAACACCCAGGGCAGGTGGGAAGCTGGCCCTGAGGTCACAAGAATGGAAGAGAATGTCCTGCGCCTTGCCTGGGTAACACAATAAACACAACCCTGTTGGCAGAGGTCCCCAACCCATCAATGCCTGAGGCAGGTGGGAGAGCTGGCCCTGTGGTCATAAGAGCAGGAGAGCTGTTGCTGACTCCCACCAACTGCAATATTAGGAAAAGCAGGCCCTGCACTTCCACGAGGGCAGCACAATAGAGCCAACCCTGTTAGTGCAAGTGTGGGTGAGTCAGCCCTGAAGTTGTGAGCATGGTAGAGCTATCCCCATTACCCATTTGTCTTGTGGCAGCATGGGGTGGGGAGACTTGCTTTCCCTACATCCATCAATGCCTGGGACAGGTGGGAGAGCTGGCTCTGTGATCATAAGAGCAGGAAGGCTGTCCCTACCCTTCACCTGCTGCAGCACTTGGAGGAGTTGCCCCTGTACCTCATCTGGGCAAGCTGAAGCTATGAAGGGAGGTATCCTGAATACCTACAGCTGTGAAGAGAAAGGTATCCTGACTTGTCAGGAAATCAGGCTATACTCGAAGCTAGGGTCCGTGGGGGATGGTCTCCCTGAAGGATGTAGCAATCTTGCTCTTCATCTGAGAGAGAGCCTGTATAACTGAGCTCTGCTCCACCCCACCAGTAAGAGAGCTTCCCAGCAGAGGTATCCATTTCTTCTTCTGCTCTGCTCCCCTGAGGGAATGTCCCAGTTTCTCAGCTCCAGCCCAAGATGTTACTTCTGCTCCACTGTGCTAAAGGGGAAACGCCTGTAGAAATATAGCAATCTATTCCAGCTCTGGCAAAAAGTTGTTACTTCTGCTCTCTGGTTTCAGGATCAGGGTGGGTTTCTTTCACTGGCTCTGGTTTCAGGGCCAGGGTAGATTTCTCTGACTGGCCCTTTTACCCTACAGTGAGGACAAGAGAGAACTGTCTGGCAGACCAACCCTATAGCTGCCAATGTCCAGAACCAGAGTTATGACTTGGCCTGCCTGAACACCCACCCCATCTATGATCTGCTGGTGCAGTGAAGGGACCTGACCCGAAGACCCTGCAGGATCTCCACAACACAGGGCAACAGAAAGTTATCCCAAAGGAGTCCTAGTGAAGGCCAAGCAATCAGTAGTGTAGTAGAAATCAGAGGCCTCAAACCAGACCAATGATGCTTGCAAGCAAATTACAATGAATACTTGCAAGTAAAGAAAATATGGACAAAGGGGTTTAATGTGTGACTCACTGTGTCACATTTCAGTTTCCATGATGAGATTTTTAATTCCCCCTTTTTTCTCTTACATTTTTGTTTTAATTTTGAGGGAGGATGCAGGGATAGAGGGCAGATGGGAATGGACAGAGAAATGAATGAGATCAAAGACATATAATGTAAAAGATGCATAGAATAAATAAAAAGAAAGAACAAAACAAAACTATAAGCCACTGCCTGTCTTGTTGCCTAAGCTGGGCCACCACTGCTGTGACCCAATCTTCCAGGACTTGTGAAAGACATTGAGCACGACATGCCTTTAATACCATGGCTGCACACTAATTATACCTACCAGAAGTGAGTAGGAGGTAATCTTAAGTTGAGATGGATACAGTAGTTTTAAGTTGTAGTCATCTTACCAGAGGGATGCATGCAATATCCCAGTGTAAAACTACTTAAAATGCACAGGGGGAAAAAGAGAGGAGTTCATTCAAGCATAGCAGTGACAACTTTTCTTTCATGGTTCTGGCTCTGCTCTCTGTGAGCTTACATTCCATTATGCCAATTTCACTACATAATTTGTTTCACTCCCTAATCCTGCTGGTTTAGTCACTACATTGTTGCCATTTCTACTCCAAAGCTATCTTAATATTTTCATGGTATAATTAGCCATTGATTGAAATCAACATTTGTTGAGTATTTGTCACAATCATTGCTTTAGACTTAGCCTGTGTAATGGTGGACAAAAAGTTGTTGTCTTGTAACTAGAATCATAGAGTAAAAAATAACATAGATATATTATCAATAGTTCAACTAGATAAAAGAAAGGGAAACATTATTAACAGTGTTGGTATGGAGATGTTGTTGCTTTATGAAAGCCTATAAAACAAGCCAGGAGTAGTGGTACATTCCAGGAATCCAGCACTCTGGAGGCACAGGCAATAGAATCAGGAGTCCAAGGCCAGGCTAGTTATATTGAGGTGACTTTGAGGCCAGACTGACTAAGTTACATGAGACTCTGTTTGAACAACAACAACAACAACAAAAACAAAAGCAAATCAAACTGCCACCAACAGAACATAGTCCTGAAAGCCTTCAAGGAAATTTCCTTTTTTTCTCTTTCACAACTTTATCAGTGTGTTCTAGTATCCCTCTCTCTGAATCTCCTTTTTTCTGTTCTCTATTACTGTTTTACTTTTTCCTTAGTCTATCTATGTATATTCCTATGCATCTATCTCGGTATCTATATATCTGTATATCTATCTATTATCTGTCTGTCTGTCTCTATTTCTGGCTACCTTTTTTTTTTTTTTTACTATCTCCACTGGAATACAAACTCCATGAGGATAATGACTTGAAACATTGTGCTCAAGCTAGATACTTGACAGTGCTTATGGAATAAAAAGTGCTTACACTGGAATAAGAGCCTGAATAAACAGAAGGAAAACATTCAAGCAGGAGAAAGGCTGTGAATCTGGTCAAGTAAATAATCAAGAGCTCAATGTAGCAAGAGCAGAGTGAGCTTGAACAACAGGAGGGGACAAATGAGAAAGCTAGTGTATTACAGGCGGTTGACATTCAGTGTTGATCACTTAAGGCATTGTATCATATTTGGGCTCTTACAGTGGGTGACACATATAGCAATTTGGAGGGGTCATTTTGATCTTTTGTTTTGTTTTTGTAGGATCACTCAATTGTTAGGGTGAGAATTAACTGAAGAACCAAGAGTGAAAGTAGAAAGACCAGTTAAGAGTTTGTTTGATAACAACCTTCTGATATTTTCAGTTAGGAAGTATCTAAGTATAATATCTTTATTGTCTAATCTTCTCTTCTATCCAGAACATGGAAAATTAAAGTAAATATAAAGAGTTATTATAAGTAAATTAAAATAAAGAGAGATCCCTAAAATGATGTGACTTGTTTAAATCATGCTCATGAAATTATTTTATGTTAATTACCTTTGATGAGCCAGGGTTTTAAATGGCAATGGATATAAATGTGATGGGAAGTTACTTTAAATAGTGCTCAAAGGTTCTAGTGTAAGAAGATATTTTTAAAAATTACATGAGAACCAAACATGATCAGGGGCAAAAATTGTCTGTGTAATGATGCCTAACAATATTCTGCTATACTCATAGGTTGGTTACTACCTCAACTGTCATCAGAGAGGCTTCATCCAGTAACTGATGGAAAAAGATGCAGACCCAAAGCCAAACATTAGGCCTAGCTCAGGGAATCCAACTGAAGAGAGGGAGGAAGGATTGTACAAGTCATAGGGGTGAAGAACATCACAAGACAACCCATGGAATCAACTAACCTAGGCTCATAGGAGCTCACAGAGTCTGAACCAACAACTAGGGAGCCTGCATAGGACTGACCTAAGCCCTCTAAGTATATGTGACAGTTGTGTAACTTGGTCTACTTGTGGGACTCCTAACAGTGGGAGCCATGTTTTGTTGATATCCATGGGAGACCTGCCCCTTTATGAACAGAAACTGAGAAGGACTGGATTGGGGCTAGGGTGGGCAGAGGGGAGGTGGGGGGAAGGAATAGGAGAAGAGGGAGGGGAAACTGCAGTTGGGATGTAAAATAAATAAGCAAATTTAATTAATAAAGAATACAAGATATTCTTAATAAAAGACTGGTTTTATATATATATATGTATGTATATGTATATGTATATGTATATGTATATGTATATGTATATGTATATGTATATGTATATGTATATAAAGATTGAGAAGACCTGGGCTGCTTGGTCAACTGGCAGAAAGAATAAGTAGGGTTACAAAGTAAAAGAAACCAAGTCCTGTTCTGGATTTTCCTCCCCATCTACTCTGAATCTTCTTCTACCCCAACTCAAGTTGAATGCCCTAACCTAGCATTGCTTTCTCCAGTACTCTCAGTGATATTGACGTACAAAAGCAGACCAGACACATGATGGTGTTCATTAAATATGAAGCCAATAGGAAAGCAGGAGAAACAGAAGCATAGGCAGAAGTGTTCAATATGAGAAAGTTGGTTTTGTGCAGAAAAAAATGACTGAAGATTATGGAGTAGTATACAGAAAGAAAAACACATTGAGCAATAGAAGATAATTCTACTCTCCTGTTTGAAAAGAAAGCAAGATTCAAAGTCCCCAGAGCAACATTTGACCTTATGACCAGCTGTTAATGAGGCAGAACAGAGACTCAGCATGGGGGTAAAAGATACAACCAGGTACCAAATGCTGCAGGAAGGGCTGACCTTCTAGGGTTTGTATCAGCTTTCAGAGCTCCTAATGACTGTCCCTTCCTGAAAGCAAAATTTAGCAATTCCTATGATAAAATTGCCAGCAAACCCAGATGTTGAGGTTTGGATTGATCAAGAGGCCTACCTGCCTGAGGACACAGTTTGAGGGATTAAGATCTATACCCAGGATTATAAGATCAAAGCTTGGAATGCTCTGAAAAGCTGACTGGATCCCATAGTCCAACAGAGGGTGCTGGGAGTCCCAGAAGGTTTGTTTGGTGCAAACACCTAGCAGAAGTTTTAGGAGTGAAGCTTTGGGAGGTTGCAGTTCATCCTCTCTGTACCGGGGAGAAGACCACTGTTTGTGGAGCTTCCTCTTTCTGTGCTGGTATTGCTCTGTGGGAATCAGTTCCCTTGGCCTCATGTTTAAAGTGGGGAAAGGCTCACTCGGCATGATTCAATAAATGAGTGTTTCCTCCCAGACCTGAGGGTTAGAAATCTGAGCTCAAGTTACCAGCATGATTGGGTTGTGGTCAAAGCCATGTTTGTGACTTGCAAAGGGCACTCTCTTACTGTGTCAATATGTTGCAAGAAGAGAGAAAAAGAGCCAGAGAATAGAGGAGAAAGACAGAGATGAAGGGAGAGAAACACACACACACACACACACACACACACACACACACACACACACACACACACAGAAGAGAGAGAGAGAGAGAGAGAGAGAGAGAGAGAGAGAGAGAGAGAGAGAGAGAGAGAGAGACAGAGAGAGAGAGAGAGAGACAGAGAGAGAGAGAGAGAGAGAGAGAGGGGTCAGGTGAAGACATGCTAATCCAAGGATATCAACATGCTCAGATCAGTGTCTTATTCTTGTGACCTTATCTAACCATAATTACCTCTCACCCCACCATTTCCAGATGTCATCCATTACATTAGTGGTTAAATGTAAATTTTTAGGGAGAGGAAACCCAGTGCTTATGACTGGCACTGGCTGCAAGGCAAGAAGATGAACAATCTTTAATACCATGCCCTGTCAGCTCTGTTAGCTTTCAGCTGACATTTTACTGAATCTTTGTAATAAATTCCAGGTTAAAACAATTCAAACAACTGCAGTTAACCACTTAGCCATGAGTGATGATAAGCAGTATACTTAGAACACAAAATCTTGAATTGATTTATGTTAAAAAGTTAATCCCAGTAGTAATTAGCAAGCTTAAAGTGCAGCTATATCAAAATTATGGCAGTGTGCAATGTTTTGGGAAAAAGAAAAAAAGATACCAGAAGTTGAGAATGCTAGGAGACTGTTAGCAGAGGCTGGTGTAATGGAGGCCAGAGGAGAGGGAGTGTAGTACTATGGGATTTGTTGTAAATTTTACAAAACTGTTGATGTTAGTGACCTTGAAAAATAAAATGTACCATATGAGGTGTCATAAATATAGCTAAGTTGATTTAATTAAGGGCATTGCTAATTAGAATGTTGAAAACATCAAATTTTTAAAAGAGGAAAAGGGATATACTCAGGATTCCAAATAAATGAGGTGAGAATTCATTAGGTTCATATATAAAATTATTTATTATTTTACAATTTTAAAATTATACAAATAACAGATAAGACTCACACTGAGGAATGGTCTTGTTCTGTTTGTACCCATTTCCTGTTCAAATTATTTTTCCTGATTCAACTTATCTCCATCACTGGTTTTTGAGGTATTAAAATTTCAGTCATGTCTGTCAGGCATAGCATGAGAATGCTGTCACTGCTACCTTATGACACTTATAATGAAATGTAAATGTTGAAAACATAGTTAGAAATACGTCAGGCAGACCAATTCCATCTACTGATGAACACACATGTTGGCTTAGGTCATCTAAACTCTGATCATTCAAAGATAAATTAGCTCTTGGCCAACTCCTGCAAATAATATCTGAGCCGTTAGTGTATTCAGGCTGACAAGGGGTGCTTTATTCGATGGAAGTGAGGACCGTCCCCAAAAGCTCATGAATCCAAGCCTTTGACCACATGGGGCAGTTTAACCTTTGGAAGTTGGGAACTGAATAACCAGTTTAGTCCTAATTGTCCTAGACCTAATGATCTGGATTTAATTACTTAACAATTGAATATCGTTAAAATTAAGTCCCTGCCATTCTCTAGGCTTTGTTTATTCAATGAGGCAACAACAGTTCCTCCCCTTTTCCTGTAAGTCGTTGTGAAGATGAAAATCTGGTGTTGGTTAGGGTGCACTCTGAGGACTTGGAGCATAGGTCTTCAGCGCATGTTGGTTGATGTCACTGATACAAATCTGAAACCTCTTCTAATTCTGTGATGTCTGTTTTGGCCACCACTGCACTGTCAGTTACCACTATTAGCTGCAAATCTTAGGACCAAAAAACAAAAAACAAAAAACCCAAGGGCATTAAGCAGTCTTATGTAAGTAAAAAAATAACACACACATTAAGAATTATTTCAAAGCTAGAGATTTAGAATGCTTGCCTCCAGTGAACAAAGTCCCAGGTTTGATCCAGCATGGGAAGAAGTCAACAATGAACAAGTAAATCACCAATACAAAGGAAGAAACACTTCACCCATTTCTCAAAATTAGAGAAAGCAACAAGAGAAATACCTTACCCTTTCCCCTTAAAATTAAGGAGATGAGACTGATGCTCTACCTACTAAGCTAATGAGGAAGAAGGGGAGGAAGGGTTGTCAGAACCAGAGGGGTGGAGGACTCCAGGAGAACAGAGCATACAGAATCAACTAAGCAGGGCCCACAGGGACTCACAGAGAATGAAGAGGAAATCACAATGCCTGCATGATCTGTGCTAGGTCCTCTCTGCCTATAAATTATGATTATCTAGCTTGGTGTTCTTGTGGGACTCCTAACAGTGAGTGTGGTGGTGTCTTTGAATCTTTTGCCTGCTCTAGGGACCCTTTCCCTCCTACTGGGTTGTCTCATCCAGCTTTGATATGAGGGTTTGTGCCTAGTCTTATTGTAACTTGTTATGCTGTGTTCAGTTGATATCCCTGGGAGGTTCTTTTCTGGAGTCAAACAGAGGAGGAGGGGATCTGAGGAGAGGAGAGGTGGTGGAGGGGTACTGAGAGTAGTGGAGGCTGTGGTCAGGATGTATTGTATGAGAGAAGAATGAATTTAAAATATCTTAAGAATAAGAAAAAAATTAAGGCATTGATAGTATTTGGAAAAGACAACAATCTGAGCCACAATATTTTTAAAAATGAAATGGTCAGCCAGAAAACATACATACAATTAACATTCTATAGACTAAGCATATATATATATATTATATATACATATGTACACATATACACATATATACATATACACATATATGTATGCAATAACAATAAAAATGGAGAATGGATTTGAAAGAGCGCAACAATAAGTATATGGGAGGGTTTGGAGGGAGAAAAAGAAAGGAAAAAGTATTGTAATTATAGTATAATCTCAAAATGAAAAAAAAGAAAAATTGCACAACTACTGTTTTCTTTTGGAGAAGGAGATACCTTTCTCTAGTTATGAAGTGTTTTTTAATGTGAGCCACAATTATAATGTAAGTATGGTGAATGGAGTAGTTTGGGTAAATCAGTCCTCAGCAAGACAGAAAATTTAGATGCATATTGCAAGATGCCTGCTCTTCTGGGGTGCTTGTATAAAGAAAATGAGAGAGAGAATCCCCAAGTCCAAGAATTTGTCGAGAAATAGTGGAGCATATAGTGCCTATCATACACACACACACACACACACACACACACACACACACTCACTCATGAGTCTGCCTGCTCAATGTTTCTTATACTTCACTTGAGGATTTTATGCGCTGCTAATTTATTCATTGAGTTCTGTCCTGAATGCTCCAGTGGAATAAGACTGCTTTCCTCAAGGGCAGGAAAAATGCCGCAGGGTTTTCAAATCAGAACTTGTGTTAATATTCCTAAGAGCAAAGGCTTGTCTGCTGAGACAGTGAGATTAACTCTGCATGTTTTGCTGTCCCTCACCTGTTTTTTGGGCATTAACATAAAATGTGTTTTGTTGACTCATGATGTGCCATATTAGTTAAATTAAACATCAAACATCTGTCTCATTTTAGGATTCCAACATGAGTACGTTGGCAGTCTCAGTAAAACTTGAGCTATTAAAGGCCCTCAATCAGTCAGAAGGATAGAGCGGCTGTAATGGCAAGCTCAGCAAGCAATTACATCAAAGGATTTAAAATCTATTTCAGTAATGCCTTCTGGATAATGACATTGATCTCCCCACTCCCCTGCAGATTCCCTGGCTTGCTGAGCTGGGTTCTGCAGGCACTGATGTTTGGAAAGGCACCATTCACCACTGCTTTTTATGTGGACATAGTTCAGTTCTCCTGAATCCACCTACACAGCTATTTCTATAAAGCTAATAGACCTTTATCCATCAAGCCAAATTCCATGCCATATACACAATCCTTTCTTTGTTCTCTTCTGTCACTCCAACTTCGACAAAATAGTAGAAGCAGTGAGATGACTGTACTACCTTTTACACTCATACTTTTTCTTTTGCCCTAAAGAAAATAATATGGATGAGCATATTAACTAGTCAAAACCAGTCAATGTATGCTTTTAACTTTCTCTTTGTATTTTAATATTCACTCAATTTACTTAGCATTAAGGCATAATATAACTCAATGAAATTATTGCGGATGAAGTTGTCTTAGAAGGAAATTTAACTTTTCTGCATTTTAAAAATTTTATTTAAATAACATGTTTGCATTTATTTTACATATGGAGCAGTTTCCCCTTCCCCCTCTCATCCCATTATATATCCCCCACTGCTTTTCATTTACTCTCCTCCCCATCCACTTCTCCATCTGTCTGCATTCAGAAAGGGGCAGGCCTCCCATTGACTTGAACAAAGCATGGCAGGAGTTGAGTTCCTCCCCTTGTGTTAAGCCTAGGCTAGGTAATCCAGGAGAGATAACAGGTTCCCCAAAGTGATAGGGACAAGTCCTGATCTCACTACACAACTGTCATACACATGCAGAGGGCCTAGGTCAGTCCCATGCAGGCTCTCTACCTCTTGGTCCAGAGTCTATGAGCTCTCACGAGCTCAGGTCAGTTGTCTCTGTGGGTTCTCCTGTCATGACACACCTGACTCTTACAATCAATCTCTCCTCTCTTTCTTCAGCAAGACTCCAGGAGCTCAGCACTGCGCTTGGCTATGGATCTCTGCTTCTGCTTCCATCAGATCTTCACCAACTCAACATCTGACAGAGGGTTGATCTCAAAAATATATAAAGAACTCAAGAAACTAGACATCAAAATACCAAATAATTCAATTAAAAATGGGGTACAGATCTAAACAGAGAATTCTCAACAGAAGAACCTCAAATTACCAAAAGACACTTATGAAATTGCTCAACATCCTTCGTCATCAGGGAAATGCAAATCAAAATGACTCTGAGATAGTATCTTACACCTGTCAGAATGGCTAAGATCAAAAATACTGAAGACAGCTTATGCTAGAGAGGATGTGGAGTAAGGGGAACACTCCTACACTGATGCTGGGAGTGCAAACTTGTACAGCCTGTTTGGAAATCAATATGGTGCTTTCTCAGAAAATTGGGAAACAATCTACCTCAAGACACAGCTGTACCAATCTTGGGAATATATCCAAAGGATGCTCAATCATACCACAAGGACGCTTGCTCAACTGTGATCATAGCAGCATTACTGCTTGTAATAGCTAGAATCTGGAAACAATCTAGATGCTCCTCAACCGAAGAATGGATTGAGAAAATATGGTACATTTACACAATGAAGTATTACTCAGCTGTAAAAAAAAAAATGACTTCATGAAATTTGAAGGCAAATGGATAGAACTACAAAAAATCATTCTGAGTGAGGTAACCCAGACCCAGAACAACAAACATGGTATGTACTCACTCATAAGTAGATATTAGGAATAAAGTATAGGATAACCAACCTACAGTCCACAGCCTCAGAGAGGCTAGATAAAAAAGGAGGGCCCAATGAGTGATGAATGGATTTCTCTGGGAAGGCGAAATAGAAGAGATCTCCTAGGCAAACTGGGAGCAGGGGTCAGGGAGATGGAGGGATGGAAACTTGAGGGAGTGGGTTGGGTGGAATGGGTTCCTGAGGCAGATTGTGGGCTAGATGGAGGGGGAGAGTAAAGAAAGAGATGTCTTGATGGCGGCACATTTCAGACTTAGGGAGAAACCTAGTGCCAGTGAAACCCCCAAGAATCTGCAATGACACCAGCTAAGACTCCTGACAATAGTGGAGAGGGTACCTGAACTGGCCATCTACTGTAATCAGATTGCTGACTACTCTATTTGTCATCAGAGATACTCTATCAATAAACTTTAATTTTAACCCTCCCTAGTCACTCTCTTCTTGCTTTTCAGGTTGTAAGCTTTCAGGGAAGAAGGGTATTCCTCTAGGAACACTTGTGCATTACCTCTAACTCATCTAAATTGGTTTTAATGCTGGCCAGGTTTTCTTTAAGTAATTGTTCTATCATAAGAGCATAGCATATATGCATTTAATTTTATGCTTAAATGTGAGTGTTTTCAAACTACTGTCTAGTTTGTCAAAATCATTCATTTTTTTTCCTAATTTAAAAGAAGCAAAAATTAAAATTGAATTTCATGTGGTGAACACATATATTTACTGCCATATGAATAGATCATGTATGTGAGATCACTTGGTTAATTTTTTTTAAATTTATTTATCTTCATTCCTAGAATCTTCTTCATGTCATAATCTTCAGTCTGCCTTTGCATGGTAGGGAAATAAAACTGTACTATTGGATCTCTGTGTATCATATATACCAATGTCTTTCCATCAGAGACACAATAAACATCTAGGCACCATGACTAGTCAGGTACCCACTTTATTTTTCTCAGTTTTACAGTCAGACCGTTTGAAAGTATTTCAAAAATACTGTTTCCATTTCCCATGTTCATTTTACTGTAACTTTAACTTCAGCTTCCAGGATGATTGATGTGGATCCACTGTCACTCTAATCCCAGCAGGGATGGAGTCCACAAGTAGCTGTTTGAATATACTGAGGCAAAGCCCATACACATCCATCCCAGTGTGTTGGATTACATCATGGATTGCGAGGGGATTCAAACCTTTTGTGTGATATTTCCCAGTAGGTTAATAATCAGTTTACATTCCTATCCTGTATGAGGAAGAGGAATGCCTAGTTACAACTAAGAAGCTATGCTGTACCTATGGTGTGAAAGCCTGACAGCAACCTGCCTTGACACAAAGATAAAGCTACTTATTTCTTAGGAGTAAAAATAATACACATTCAGGGGACTGAAGAGATGACTCTGGTGAGCCACAGGGACCACAAAAAGAGTGTAGTATTCACTCCAAACTGAAGACACACTGAACTATTTAGGAGCATTTCCCATAGGATAGCTGACATGCCCTGTCCTTTTTTTTTTTTTTGTATTTGGGGTATGCAATATAATTACTATTTTAAAAGAATGTGCGTGTTCACCTCTGTGTGGATGCGTATGTATGTGCAGGTGTATGTGCACATGTGTACTTTTATGTGGAGATTAGACAACAACTTTGGTTGTCATCCTCAGAAATGATGCCCACCTACTTTTGAGACAAAACCATTCAGTGTCCTATATCTCATCAAGTAGGGTAGACTGTCTGGCCACTGAGCCAGAAAGAGCCTCCTGTTTCTCTTAACTTTTGTAGTGCAGGTGTTACAAGCATGTGCCACCATGTCCAGATCCTTTGTTTTTTTAATGTTTGGCATGGATTCTAGGGATAAAACTCAGTCCCACATGCTTTTTAGGCTTTAAGAACTTTAGGAACTAATACTCCTCAGGCCTAGCATAATGTTACAATGTAAAAAACACAGTAAAATGATTATGACCATCTAGTGAATTAACATACACAGTTGACTTTTATTTTTGGAAGTTGCTTACAATGTATTTCCTGTTTACTTAGATAATATTGTATCCTTCTTATGTCTTTGATGTAGTTGAAGACTAGTTAATTATAATTATAATTTTCCTTGGTTATGATAAAAGATAAATTAGATATGAAACCTTAGACTCACAAATATAGGATAGATAGAATATTTTCTTTAATTTTACAAAATACAAATAGACTGTATATTGTAACTCTAATTCTTGCTTGATAACTGTTTTATTATATGTAATTTCAATAGGTTAAAGTTAAAACCTTCCTTTTTTGTAGACAGAAAAGGGGAAGTGATGGTGGAATGCTTTTTTTTTTTTTGTACACTGCAAGTATGTGTTGTTCTGATTGGTTGATAAATAAAGCCGTTTGGCCTATGGCAAGGCAGCTTAGAGGCAGGCAGGAAATTCAAAGAGACAGGAAGAAGAAGAGGAGATGCCAGTCCACCATCCAGGGAGCAGCGTTCAATGACACACAGTTAAAGCCACAGAAAACATGTTGACATATAGATTAACAGAAATGGACTGAGTTTAAGTGCAAGAGCTAGTCATTAGTAGGCCTGAGCTAATGACCAAGCAGTTTTATTTAATATAAGCCTCTTTGTGTTTACTTGGGTTACGCAAGTGGGAGAGATTTGTCCCAGCCTCTGGCAGTCTGGGACACAGGAAATAATGCAACTACAAGGTTGTCCCTGACTAACATTGATTGCTGCATGTAGCCAAACAGTCCACACAGTGATTCTTGCAATTTCAGCACCTTCCACGATCTCAGTTGGAATGATAAGCATGCCAATCTGGAAGATGCTGTAACAGCAACAAATATCTCAGAAATCTGGCCTGATCCCATGATGAAATTTCTAGTAACACCAAAGGCATAGAGTGTTTTAGAATATTATTTTACCTATGCAAAGATGTGTTACATTTGTTGTGCTACATTTGCTTAATTATGTAAAGATGTGTTTCATTTGTTTCACCTTGCCTGCCTAAGGCACCTGATTGATCTAATAAAAAACTGAATGACCAACAGCTAGGCAATAGAGGGATAGGTGGGCATGGTGAGCAGAGAGAATAAGTAGGAGGAGAAATCTAGGCTCCAGAGAGAAGGATAAGACAATGAAGGAGGAAGAGAGGGACACACACAGGACCAGAGGCCAGGCAGCCACCAGACAGACTGACAGGAGAAGCAGTGAAAGTAAGATATGCAGAAGGAAAGAAAGGTAAAAAGCCCTGGGGCAAAACATAGATGAAGAGAAACAGGTTAAGTTGTAAGTGGGATAAACATAAGGTAAGGCTGGGCATTCATAACTAATAAGAAGTCTCTGTGTCATGATTTTGGAGCTGGTTGGTGGCTTAAAATAAAGCCTGCTACAATGGAGAGTATAAGTGCCCGTGTTGCATGAATTCTAATTGGTCTTAATAAAAACCCAGAGCCAGATGTCAGGGTAAATGCTGAAAGATCAGAGAGACAAAGGAACAAGCCGCAGCCACCTCTCACCTCACCAGCTCCTCAGCTGAAAGGACTGAGCTCCTGTCTCCTCCTGCCTTATAGTCCTTTCTCTGCCCAGCCATATCACTTCCTGTCTCAACCTTCCTAGTGCTGGGATTAAAGGCGTGTGTGTGTGTGTGTGTGTGTGTGTGTGTGTGTGTGTGTGTGTGTGCTGGGTTGGGGATTTAGCTCAGTGGTAGAGCACTTGCCTAACAAGCGCAAGGCCCTGGGTTCAGTCCTCAGCTCCAGCGGGGGAAAAAGGTGTGTGTGCCTCCCAAGTAATGGGAGCAAAGGCATGAGATCCTGAGTGCTGGGATTAAAGGTGTGTACCAACACTGCCTGGCCTCTGTATCTGGCTAACTAGTATCTGGCTTTGCCCTCTGAATTTCAGGCATGCTTTATTTGTTAGAGCATGCACAAACTATCACCATATGCCTGCCAGTAGTAGGTAAATGAAAATAATTAAAAACATGAACTTCAACTCATCTTCAGATTAGTGTAATGATGCAAAATACTGGTAATAACAAACAAATAAATAACCAGTAAATACAATCTTCTTGCTAGATCTGCCTTCTAATTTCCCCAAGTAAGAATAGAATCCACATGCACACACAATTAAAGGATCACAGGCAAGTACTGATGCCAAAGGACTATGGAGGATAAAAATCAAACCCTTAGGAAGTTAAACTAGTTCATAGAAAGCTAACTGCTGACATAGCTTCAATTAGTATATATTGTAGATTGCATAATGCTATTTCAAGCATGGGCTATAAAAAATTACTGAGCTGAAAATAATGAAGGACAATTTGAATAATGGTAACATCACCGTTTCCCATCTAATATTTATACCGTATTTGTAATGCTGTATTCATCCTCATTGCCATCAAACAGCAGCAGGAGCAGAGGCTGGCTTTAGTGCTTTCCTGAAATATATCTTCTCTGTCATTTGTTGAGAGAAAATTCCATTTCAGTGATGGAATTAGAATTCTGGCCCTGTATTGGAGAGAGAAATGCATGTGTTCAAGCTAATGATTCTGAGACTCTGAAGAACAGCAGTTGAACTTCCATTCATTGCTGGTTTGAAGTTTTCTCATCAACACCAAAGAATTGGGGAGTAATAGTCCCCAACGCAGAAAAGAGATAAAGTGTTTCTCCACTTTGTTTCAACATTTTGTTCAGGAAACTACCAGAAAATAATCGGTACTGATAGTTTATATTTTGATCAAAATATGATGCCAAAGAAAAAAGTATTTTAACTTTGAAAATTGTATATTTTGTATTATTTTTGTAAAATACATAAATAGAAAATAAATGAAACATGTACTTAAGAGCCAAACTATTTGAATATACTGTTTTGTTCTTACTGATTATTATAGCTGTTATTGTCTTTCTTTCACAGATAATTAGTCCTCAAAGCTTTTTATTTGGACACTTCTACATATGTGTTTTGTAAAATTCCCATGCACAATTTTTTTACTCATTGTTATTATCAATAATATCTAGCATTATATACAATAATATCTGTCCAATAATAAAAAAGACACTTTAAAGAGAAAATAACATTTTTCTAGAATACTGACATGGGAAAACCACTGAATGAAGATTCAGGTGGTAAACAGTAAGTGTTTAAATATTAAATATATCTGCCTTTGCTTTCCATGTAGAGAATCTCCTAGAGAACACTAATATTTTCTAGTAGGAAAAAAGGTTACCACCAGCAGTGTGTAAGAGTTCCTTTTTGCTTATATCCTCATGGTCATTTGATGCCATTAATTTTCTTGCTGATTCCCACTCTGGCTGGGGTGAGACAGAACCCCAACACACTTTTCATTTGCATGTCTGTGATAAATAATAATATTGAAAGTTTTCCACATATGAGTTGAAAATTGATATTAATTACTCTGAGAACTATTTGTTCAATTCAGTTGTTCATCAATTGGTAGAATAATTTGGATTTGGGGTTTCAGCTTTTTGAGTTCTATTTAGTCTAGAATATTAATCTCTACTATACAAATAGTTTCAGAGACTTTCTTTCATCCTGTAGGATGTCTGTTAACTCAAATAACTACTTCCTTTTCTGTGAAGCAGTTGTGATTTCATGAAATCTTATTTTCAAATTAATGGAGCACTTTTTGGAGCACGTGGCATTGTCTGCAGACATCTCTTGAGTATTTCCATAGCTTGAAGTACAACTTCTCACTTTCCCCTACCTATCCACAGTTTCAGGTTATACACTGACTTCTTTGATCCACTTTGAATTGAATTTTATACGTGTCCTAGTTTTATTTCTGTTGTGATGAATAGCCTGACAAAAGCCAGTTTAGTGGAGGAGGGGTTGATTTTACCTTACAATTGCAGGTTATAATCCATCAGTGTGGGGCAGGAGATTGAGACAGCTGGTCAGGTCGCATGACATTTAAAGTCAAGAGCAGGCAGAAATGAATGCATGCATGTTCACTTGCTTGCTTGTGCTCAGGCAGCTCTTTACATTCATAAAATCTAAGATTGGCTGTCACTCACAGTGGCCTGGATCTTTCCACATTAACAACTGAGACAGTTCTCCACACACTCACCCACAGACTAACCTGATCTAGACAATCCCTCATTGATCTAGTAAGAACTTAAGAATTATGCTGAGTAAGAGTAGAAAGTATCCATTTTCTCATTCCAGATATTAAAGGCAATGCTTTCAGGTTTCTCCCATTTAGTACAATGCTGGCTACTGGTTTGTTGTATACAGCCTTTATTATATAAAGAGATAGTCCCTCCATTTCTTGCATTGTCAAGGAATTCTATTTAACCTTGTTGGCGTCAAAGGCTATTTTTGTAGTTATTGAGATAACCATGCAGTTAAGGACATGAGATAAGCACATCCTTATATCCATATCTGTTGCATTATGACTGGATGTGTACATTATCTCATTCTTATATCCCTGCTATAAAATCAACTTTGTCATTGTTTGTGACCTTTTTAATGTGCTCTTGAATTTGGTGTATTTTTTAAATGAAATATTGTATCTTTTTAAAGAAAGATGAACATCAGGGAAGTTGATCTACTATTTTCTTTTTGTTATTGTTACTATTTTGTCTTAGTATCATGTTGATTCTGGTTTTGTAAAATGGGCTTAGTTTCTTTCACTTTCTATTTATTATTTTGGGAAATGCTGGTGTGAGATCCTCTTTAGTGGTTGATTTAGGTAGGTAATCCATAGTATACTGTGTTTTTCTTTGCAGCTAAACTCTTTATAACTGCTGTTTCATTGTTTATTACAGGTATGTTTACATTGCTTACATCTTCTAAATTCCCAAAATTTCACTTTGGGAAGTGATTATGTAGCTAGGAACATCTTCATTTCTTCTATATTTTTCAGAATATTTTGTAATACAGGTTTTTCAAAAATATTCTCGAATGATTCTCTGAGATTAGTTAATATCTCTCATGATGTCTTGCTAATCTTTAATTTTATTAGTTCTTGACTTCTCTACATTTATTTTGGCTAGATTTTTATTAACATTTTTTTTCTTTGCCAAAAAATCATCTCTGTTTCATTAGGCTCCATTTTTTTTGTAATAGGATTGTCTTGTTTTCTAAGACCTGGAGATATGCTGTTGAGTTGTTTATTTGAGATCTCTGTTCTTTCAGTATAAATATTCTTAGCTATAGCCTTTTCTCTTACAACTGACTTTGCTGTATCTCCAAAGCTCTTATAGTATGTGGTTTAGGTTTTTGATTGTAGGAATTTTCAAGTTTTCTGCCTGATTACTTCAGTGGCTCAGTTGTCATAAAAGAACATAATGTCAACTTTCTGGTTATTGGATAACCCCTGTGATTTGGCTGGTATTAATTTATATTGTCTTCCACTATGATATAAATAGATACCAGAAATTATTTTGATTTTTAAATATTTGCTAAAAATATTTTTGGTCAAAATGCTACTTTAGACAACTTTTCATGGGCCGCTGAGGAGAACTTCACATTCTATATATGTTAGTTCCATGTTCTGTATATATATACTAAGTCCACTTGATCTGTGGTTTAGCTTAACTGTGAGGTTTCTTTGTTGATTTTTAGACCTGGATAACACACCCACTATTAACTGTATTAGAAACTCTGTTTATTTATGACCAATGAGTATGTTTCATAAAATTGTGATTCCCAATATTAGGCACACACATACACACACACACACACACACACACACACACACACACACACACACTACACATGTTATTAAACAATTGCTACATCTCCTAGAAGGTTTTTTCCTTCATTAATCAGATGTCTAATGTTTTTTTTTGTTTTCTAACTAATTTTGATTTTAATTCTATCTTTTCAGATACCAGAGTCTCTTTATCAGCTTGTTTTCATCTTCCGTTTATTTGTCAATGATATCCATCCTTTAATCCTGCCAGCTAGGTCATATCATGTAACCAGAGTTTTGAGGCCTTTGTTTTCCTAGTATTTATAATTTAGTTGTTATTTTTCTGTTTGGTTGGACTTTTGTTTGTTCTTATCTCTTCCCCCTGTTAATACTAAGACTGCAAGGCATGGTAGGGTTCTTTCCTAGGTCTTGTGTCCACCTAATCCTGCCATGAAGTTGACTCTTCTGTGCTATTATGGTTGTGGCTGTCTTTCTTCCTCCTCAGCATTCAGGATTCTGCTAATAATCTTCAGCTGCCCTAGATTGGTAGTCAGTTGGATTGCTTTATGTTTGGCTTGTTTTTAATACATTATTATTTTTTCTCTCAAAATTAGAAGATTGCTTTTCATAATAGAGCAATTTTGGTTGGCAGTTATTAATTTAGGTGCTTGAGATGTACTATTTGATGCTTTCCCATTTTTCAGGAAAACCATTGGTTGCCTAAGTGTGGTATGATATTACATTGATGTGTTTGTATGTAGGTTGACACTTTTTTTTTTTTTTGGTTTTACAAGACAGGGTTTCTCTGGGTAGCTTTGGCACCTTTCCTGGAACTCATTCTGTAGCCCAGGCTGGCCTTGAACTCACAGAGATCCGCCTGCCTCTGCTTCCTGAGTGCTGAGATTAAAGGCATGTACCACCATCACCCGGTGATAACTGTTTTTTTTTTTAACAGCTTTTAATTTTGTAGCATTTTTAAATGTACTTTTGACATTTGACTATATATTATGATCTATTTCTTCTCTGGTCATGTTTCTATGGAGCTCTTGATCCTTCTTGTGTAATCATATCTCATAATTCTTGATGTTTGAATATCTATATATTTATTTTTCTTTTTGATGCGTGACTATAAACTGCCTTGAGAGAGATCAGTTGACCAAATGAAGCTGTAAATGGCAGAGCTATGTAATCAAGATGATACTGGATGGGCATTAAAGTGTATATTCCATAAACAATGGATCTACTTGTGATTTTTCTTTTTAGCTTTGTGATGATGTAAAAACAATATTCACTTACTTGAAGCTATATTTTTATTTTTCGTATTTCCAGGGTAAGAAATTTGAGGTAACACAACTTGTTGCAATGCTGGGCAGCAGTAAGGAGCCAGTTAGCGATATGGTCATACAGTTTAGTGTACATGGTGCCACGAAGTTTGTCAGGTCAGCTGTATTAAACAGACTTTTTGCCTTATTCAGTTTTGAAGTTATTGAAGTTTACCATGAAACAGTCCTACTTTAAATCAAGGTACCTCCATATTAAAATGAAAATATGAAACATGCTTACGTAGAATCCTAAATGATATGAAAATATGTTTTAAAGATGCAGGTGAAATTGTTAACTCTGTCAGTCCAATCTTAGTTACTGCTATCCCCTTGCCTTTTGCCTCTTGAGAGACCCAGAGGCCCAGCTGAGCCTTATCTGATTCATTACCCTCAGAAAGCTTATTGTTTTAGAATACCAGGCACTGGTGAAATAGAGTGCAATCGCTAAGTAGGAACCACAATCAGAAGCACAAAATTTGCTTGGTATTCAGGACATTCAGAGACAGGGTTCAAGCATTAAGTTCATGTCATTTTTGTTTAAGGCAGATTGCTGTGGCAGTAATAAGGACAGAGGGTGTGAAAGGGCAAAGCTGTATGGATGAGGATTTGGTGGGAGGTACTGCAGCTTAGGTGAAAGATGATGAGGCCTCGAGTAGAGACAGACTTGAGAAATATTATGTTAAAAAAGGATAAGCAAATTATCAAGATTCACTGTGTGAAGATGAAGACAAGGTTGTGATGGGCCAGGGTCTCCTGCTTAGATGAGTGGGCACTGGAAATTGATGAGAATACAGAGGAAAGGCATTCTTTTATGCATGACAAGCCTGCCAGGTAAAGAGTTGCCATTAGTTACTGCTTCTGTGGGAGGATTCTAAATACCTTGCGTTCTTAGGTTTCCAGATGCAGCAGGTTTTGCATGAACTCAGCTTCCAAAATATGAGTTCAGTGATATAGAATACTCTCATCAGTCATTCAAAGAAACTTTATTGCTCACAAGTATGTAGAAAGAACAAATGGAATCATGATGGGTAGGTCCTGAAAGCTCAGAAATCTGCCAGGATTGAGGAAATTCCTTCAGATACTCCCTTTTGCAACACAACCGAACCAATCCAACATTCCAGTCTGACTTTTTACACTTCCCAGGCTGGACTTGAATAGTTTTCCTACTGAACTCATGCACTGAAACACATTTTATATTAAGAGTGATGATGCTACCTCTAAACTGATATAGACAAGTGTACCCCATAAATGAAGAGTCAGGAAATAACACAGGATCCTTAAGGATCTTCAGTCATATGGACCCCACTCATGCTTCACCGTATATTTCTTTCTAATCTGTACTACCACTTTGCTTTGAATGTAGTATTTGAGCTAGTTTGCAGTCTGTGTGAGCCTTTTGTTTTACTCTGAAATAAGATTCCAAGAGCTTGGCAACACCTGACCCTAATTCTGAACACTATTCTTTTTTTCTTTTAAATTAATATGTATTATTTTTAAACAGTAATGTTTCATTGTCGTATTACTTTGATAATTTTCAACCCTTTGCCCATTATTCTCATTATTTCAGGTTCTAGAAGAGAAGACAGGTCATAGAATTATGGAGACCTTTTAAAGACATGACCCCTCCCATGGAAATAGGAAATTCTTAATGACTCCGGTGAGAGTGTCACCAGCTAGTACATGACCCACTGTGCTCAGCATGTGACATTTCTTTTCAATTTCAAAATACCGGAGCTGCTTCTGCCCCCTCAGACCTTGCCCAGGTTTTGCTGTGAGGTTATATATGCAATTTAAGATAATAATCTCAGAATTTCAGAATAAAGCTGGGAGTGCAGTCACTGGGGAGCCTGGAACAAGGGTGGGGAGTCGAGGCCTCACCCTCAAACTGGCACAGCATCCAAAGCATATGGACTTGTAATAGCCCTCCTATTACTCTTTCATTTCTCACAAAGATTTTGAAAATGTGCTCATGCTAAGCTTAGGAGCTGAGATAAAGGAGTCAGGGGACAGTCACAGATGCTTTCAGCCAGGAAAACAAGAACCTCTTCAACAAGAACAATTAAAAGTAGGAATAGCTATGATATGGACGGAGCAAAGATGGAAAGGCCTACCTTGAATCTGGGCCACACCTTCTGGTGGAAGTCTAGAGAAGGGACATCGATGGAGGAAACTTCCTCTCTGCTTGCCCTCACTCCTGCTGGCAAGTTCATTCCTTCCCTGGTATCAGAGTCTACCTCTTCACTATTTCAGCAACTGAGTCATCCATCATATATTCATTCTGGAGAACCCTGACTAATACAGTGTGTGTGTGTGTGTGTGTGTGTGTGTGTGTGTGTGTGTGTGTGTGAACAAGCAGCCTGTATTCTTCCTCAGTTTGGGTCCTTTTGTGAACCTTTGACCTAAATGAAAGGCGAGGCCTGCCTTATGTATCAGAGAAGGGGCAGTTATGTAGGGCATCACCCAGCATGAGTCCAGAGTAGTTTTGCAGCCTCCTTGCCTCTCTCCATCCCTGAGGGTTTTCACCAAAAGCTTAGGACATTCAGCTATGGTGTGATTTTCTGAAATAGGAAAGTAAGCAGGTGGAAGCTACAGTTGTGCTTCTCTTGCCCAAAACATCTTTGTGGAATCAAGCATATTGAAGGGCATTCCTTAACTTTTCCTTACCCCAAATGGAATGAAAATAGTTTCTAGAAGAAGCTAGAAATCTCAATAAGGAAGGATATTTGAGTGGCATTTCTCTAAGGCTGTTAAATCTCTGTTGTCATTAAATATACAGTACTTTTCAGGAGGAATTAATGTGTTTCTGACAGGAAGTGGCCTATGAGAACAGCAGTAGTTACCTAATCTTGACAGGGCTACCTTAGCTTTATTCATTATAACTTTTGCTGTGGGATGTCTTTCTGTATGCTGTGAATATGTGTTGCTCTGATTGGTTAATAAATAAAAGGTGCACTGGCCTATGGTAGGGTAGGATGGAGACAGGCAGGAAAAATCCAAGAGAGATAGTGAAAGGAGAAAGGAGAGTAAGGGGAGACATGAGCTAGCTGTCCAAGGAGCAACAAGATGTTAGCAGACTATTAACACCAGGGTCACATGGCAAAACATGGATTAATAGAAATGGGTTAATTTAAGATAAAAAAGCTAGCTAGCAAGAAGCCTGTCATAGACCATACAGTTGGTAATTAATATAAGCCTCTAAGTGATTGTTTTATAAGTGGCTGTGGGCCCTCAGGGCTGGTTGAGACACAGAAAAACTTCCAGCAACATTTTGGCACCCAACATGGTAGCAAGAATTTTCACCCCAAAACCTGAGAAAGCTTTAAAAAAGAGTTCTAAAATGGAGCCAAGAGCACCTTCCTAATTTATGTTGCTCATGGTGGGCCACAGTACAGAGATGTGTTCCATGGCTGCAGTGGGTTTCAGTGGCAACATGATGGAGTCCTGGGGTCTCTGATGGGCTGGGCCATGATACAAAGAGGCTTCACCCAGCTGATGCTTGCTGGCTTGGGAACACAGTTGCAGGCTTAAAAACACAGGCATACTACTTAATACTGCTTCCCAGAATTGGGGAGATAAGCATGACTTATTGGTACCTGTGCCATGTTAAAAAACCTAATGGGGCGGGGCCAACAGCCAATACTGCTACCGCTTCTGTCCTAGCCATACAGCAAATCAATTGTCAGAAAATGATTGCAGAGTCATAATAAGACAGATTCAGATGGAATAAAACTCTAAACAATTTACAATGTGTATAAAATGGTATGTAGGCTTGAGAGAGAGAAGAGAAAGGATATAGATAGTCATTAAAATAAAATAAAGTCTTAAAAAATAATATATAAAAATATAATAAGCCACATAAAGATAGTAATTACACAGAGAGTCTGGATTATGTTGTCTTTGGGATTTTTTTTTTTGTTGTTTTGTTTTGTTTTTCGAGACAGGGTTTCTCTGTGTAGCTTTGCGCCTTTCCTGGTACTCGCTTTGGAGACCAGGCTGGCCTCGAACTCACAGAGATCCGCCTGCCTCTGCCTCCCGAGTGCTGGGATTAAAGGCGTGCGCCACCACCGCCCGGCCGTCTTTGGGATTTTTAACTGGAGAGAAAAATTTAATTGTAAAGGCTGCTGAGTTAAACCAATATATCTCTATCTATCTATCTATCTATCTATCTATCTATCTATCTATCTATCTATCTATCTATTAAAAGTATCTTGACTTCAAAATTTATGTCTAAGGATGTGTTGCTTTGGAAAAGAGGTTTTGCTTTTCTTTCCACAGAATATGAGAAGCTATTACTTCCAGGTTAATATGATTCCATCAAGGAAGATCCCCTGAGAGGTCTCCAGATGATACAAAATCTAGAACAGCTTCAAGGCAACTGACTTAGAGAATACAGCTTCATAGACTACTCCAGTCAGGACTTGATCATAATCCTAAAATTTTCTTTGTGTTCCCATTAGTCTACCAGTGCCCCCATCAGCAGGAAGTATCCTAGAAAACTACACCCATATTTCCAAAAAATGGATTATGAATGTTTGTCTTTATTTAGGGTTTGGTTACAAATTGTTATTGGTTATAGTCAACACTTTCTAAAAGAAAAAAGGGGGATATGATTATAGATATGATAGGATGAAAGGGTAGATTGTTGAATCTGCTTTTAAAGAGCAACAACTTGTTTGAAATGTTTTACATTGCTATGGATTTTGGTTTATTAATACAAATTTAAAGTTAATTTTGTTATACTATATATATATTTCTATTCTTGTTTATGGTATAATGTTTATGCAACTCATTTAAAATTATAATATATAATTAAAAATACAAAACAATTAGTCACTTATGATAATCAAACATAGTCATGTTAGTTAAGCTTTTTAGATATACTAATATTTCAATTAGGTAGTTAATTTTCAAACACTTCAAAGACCTACAGAATATGACATTTAAAATGTTTTAAAAACTTAAACTTTTCTGGATAATGAGACATGTATGCTCCTGGCAGCACTGATTTACTTCAAAGAGAAAAATGGGCATCAAATATACTCCATATGGAGTTTATCTTCTTCTTGTTGAAAATAGCCATTTGGGCGAGAAACTGCTCGTGCCTGGACTGCTTAATAATATGTTGTAAAAACTGGACATACAGAACCCATAGGAAACTGACCACTGATCTTGCCAAAACAAGGCGAAATGGTCTTTCAGGTTCCTGTTTCACAGAGGAGACTACCAGAGAGTCTACAGGACACCGGAAAAGTGACTGAAAGACTCTAGACCCATAGGCTGAAGATGGATGCCCCAACATTGCAGAGGAACTTTGGATGACTGGTCAGGCAGCCAGGGGTCTCTGTCATTTCTAGAAATATGGAATTTGTTTGCAATGCACTTTCGGTTTAGTCAGGTACTATTATATTCTTCTGGGGTCTTTGATGGATTTGAAGACTAGATAATTATAAGTATAGCTTTCCTTAGTCTTGATAAAAGATAAATTAGGTATAAAACTTTAGACTCACAAAATAGATGATAGAATATTTTCTAACTTTGACAAATATAAATAGACTAGTTATTATAACTGTAATTCTTGCTTGATAACTGTTTTGTTATATGTAATTTTATTATGTTTAAGTTAAAACCTTCCTTTTTGATTAGACAGAAAAGGGGAAGTGCTGTGGGATGACTTTCTGTATGTTGCGAATATGTGTTGCTCTGATTGGTTAATAAATAAAGGTGCATTGGCCTATGGTAGGGTAGGATGGAGACAGGCAGGAAATCCAAGAGAGATAGTGAAAGGAGAAAGGAGAGTAAGGGGAGACACGAGCTGCCTGCCTAAGGAGCAACAAGATGCCAGCAGACTGGTAATGCCACAACCATGTGGCAAAACATAAATTAATAGAAATGAGTTAATTTAAGATGAAAGTGCTAGCTAGCAAGAAGCCTGGCATAGACCATACAGTTGGTAATATAAGCCTCTGAGTGATAATTTTATAAGCAGCTCCAGGACCTCAGGGCTAGGTGGGACACAGGAAAACTTCCAGCTACAAACTTAAATGCAGTTTTAGTAGCTTTTGGTTTGGGTTTTTCTTTGAGTTTCCTAAAACAGTATTGGCTAAGTCACTCAAATAGTAGAGTTTTTCTTGAAGGGATGAGTTAACTGAGTGGTCCAACTTCAGATGTTTTAAATGGTCACCCTTCTTTTATTTCTCTACCTTGCAATCTACTTTCTATGATTGTATTTATCATAGCAGAGAGGAGTCACAGCTCAAGAGGGGGATATAGCTCTACAGGCAGACTCTGCAGAGATAGGCCTTTGGGAATACTGATCTCTTGCTGTAAATCACAGTATGTTGTAGCAGGAGAGTTTCTCTCAAGCTCCCACCAAGCCCCGGCAGTTCCATAGCCCACTTATAAAATAAACACACAGACTTTTATATTATTTAAACTGTTTGGCCTAATGGCTCAGGCTTCTAGCTATCTAGTTCTTACATCTTAAATTAACCCATTTCTATTAATCTATAAGTTGCCACATGGCTTATGGCTTACCAGTATTTTAACAGGCTTCTAGCTATCTAGTTCTTACATCTTAAATTAACCCATTTCTATTAATCTATAAGTTGCCACATGGCTTATGGCTTACCAGTATTTTAATAGGCTTCTAGCTATCTAGTTCTTACATCTTAAATTAACCCATTTCTATTAATCTACAAGTTGCCACATGGCTTATGGCTTACCAGTATCTTAACATCTGCTTCTCATCGTGGTGGCTGGCAGTGTCTCTCTGCCTCAGTCTTCCACTTCCCAGAATTCTCCTCTCTTTTTGTACCACCTGGCCAATCAGGATTTTATTTATATTCACAGCATACAGGATATCCCACAGCAGTATGTGAAGGTAAAGAGAACTCTTCAGCAGATATCTCCCAATATAGAAGGCTGAAATTTCCAGGCATGACTAAGCAACACCTGATGGCCCAGAGATCAAAGAGGCCAATCAGTGCTTTTTAGTTGACAGGCTGTCTTGGGGACAGTGCTCAGGATGTCTAGAATCAGGTCAGGTGTTAAAGATAGATTTTGATGGTGTTGGGAGAGGGAGTACTTGATTATGTCTGACTAGTAGGTTGAGTCAGTGAAACTATGTGCTATGTCAGGCTTGCTGAGTGGTTTGAGATTTGGTGGGGTTGCAGGAGCCAGAAGCAAGGGAAAATGGAGAACAGAAGGCTACATTTGAGTCTGTTCTGGAGAATAGGGGAAAGTCAAGTAAGCATAGCGCTGGGTCATTAGAGTTGAGGCAAGAGGATTTCAGTGACAGAAAAAAGCTCAGGGTTGAGGGTATTGAGGGAACCTTGGAGAAATTACACCAAGTACCAGTGAGTTCCATAGAGACAAACACTAGAAGGAATGAAAGAGACAATTGACAACTCCAAAGGCCCAATATCAGAGAAAACTCTAAAGACCTAAGTAAATAAGGCAAAAAGAAAGGTAAGAAAGGTCAGTGAAAATGTAGGACAGTTAGAGTGGCTGTGAGTAAAAGGCAAGAGGCCTGGAAGGCTCACACAAAGAGTGTTGTAGAAATTTGTTTTCCTAAAGTGTCTGCAGGCAGATACTATCTACTTAAACAAGAATCAGAGTCCTTTGGGAAGGCAATGGTAAAATAGGAGGTGAACTCTTCCATGGGATCCAAAGAAGGCAGAAAGCCAGTGTCAAGAGACTCGCTGGCCTCTCAAGTCAGGTCTTTGTTAGTGTTAGTGTTAGTTCAGGTGTTAGGAGATGTGCCACCAACAGAGGCATGCTCACATGTAACTGTAGGAGACCAGAGAAAGCTGGAACCAGGAGTAGAACAGAGGGTGAAGTGCTGCGGAGGATGACATGGCATGACATTCCACTTTACCACACCCCTTTGGTTCTCACCCTATAACCTTTATCCATATTACCTACCCTATGGGTTTTCTCAACCCATTTTTAATCCCAGGCTACACTCAAGTCCTGGAATTGCTGGGACCAAGCTAAATAGAAGGATCTGAAAAGATGACAGACATTCATGATGTTTTCCAGGAGAAGAATCATGTCAAGTGCAACTGTGGCTCCTTCATGGAAAAGCTATTAAGACCAGGAGAATGGGTAATATTTGTTGAAACAGCCTTCAAGGGATTTTCCTTTTTCCAAACATCTGTGAGAAATGCACCTTTCAGAGACTGGACTATAAAACCCCCATGAATTAGTTTTCAATCACAAATGTAAAATAACCATAGTAATGTTCTAGAGAGATGGCACAGAGATTTGGAACACTGGTTGCTCCTTGGGAGGACCTGGTTTGATAACCAGCATTTACATGGCAGCTCACAACCATCTCTAGTTCCAGGTTCAGGGGATCCTAGGCTCTCTTTGGGATCCCGCAGGCACAAGGTACACATAGGGTGCAAAAACACACATGGAAACAAAACTCTATATGCAAAATAATAAAAAAAATTCATGTACATCTCTGCATAGTATTTCATCACCCAGAAAGTTCCTCCATAGACATGGTTTCACTCAAGCCACGTGAGTTGTAGTCTCAAATTCTCAAAACCAAGTTTCCTGTTTGTTCCTGCTCTGTTAAGTAGAATTCACTGGTGAAGCCATCTGGGCTTATGTCTTGTTTTGTTTGGATGAAGTGTTTTGCCTTACTTTCCATCTTACGTGATTGTGAAATACTCTAACAGAAGTAACTTAAGGGAGAAAGGCCTACTTGACTTCGTGTACTCCTGCCAGACGTTCCTGTAAAGTCTGTGACAATCCTCTCGCAGTTGACTCTCACAGAACGGGTCAGGATCAGCTCTGTGTCTTGTAGAAAGGTAAGATCCTGGAAAAAAAATCATTCAGGACAGGAGGTATGAAAGTTCCTCAATTTATAGTTTCTTCTAGCACTTTCTATGCGGGCGTAAGTTGAAAATTTTAATTAACCTTAATTAATTAAGAAGTTACAACAACATAGTATGAAACCTGTTGTGAGGGGGTGAAGAGAGACAAACCTCCTAGCAGAAAGGTGTCTGGCATTCAGTTCCTATGATTTCTTACAGCATTCTGAGCATGCACAGTTGGTACCATGTGTAGGAAACTGTATGTTTATAGCATTGGCCAAGAGTTTGTATTTGGTTCTGTTCTTCCATACAAATGTATTTACTCACTGAATCAATTTCCACTGCGGAATTAACATTTGAAACAGGATGGGGCAGGAGACTGAAGCCAGACTCCAATGTCACACTGTCACTCCGGAAAAAGAACTGCTCCTCAAGGTAAGAGTAGGTTGTTGCTACAGTGACATTTTAATAGAGGTAGAAAATCTGAGGTCTCCAAGGCCTGGAATGAGGTGTGATCTCTCCCAGATGATCTGTCTCTGGGGAGCTAGAGGTGAGGTCTCACAGGTATTTCTCTTCTATTAACACTCCTTTCTCTTCTCCTAGGTTGTACAGTACCTATTCCCCACCACCCTAGGTCTCTAAATGAACCCTATCCAGATTTAATAGTAAATGAGTGAATAGTGTGGTTGTGAGCCATGGCTAGGATTTAGGCAGTGAAAAAAAAAAACTGAAAGAAAAAAAAAACTTGTACTGAAGTCTCTTTAGTTTTGTTGTATTTTGTTACTTATTGTTCATTCACTTCTTGTAAACTGAAACTTCCTTACCCTCTTGGGAACTTAAACCAATTTTTCAGCCTTGGTCCATATATGCCTGTGAAGATATATTCCCACATCTGTATTCATGCCTGGCCTACAGAGGATTGATTCCATTCAACCTGCCATAAAATGACTGTTTCATACTTGAATTGGTGCCACCTGCAGGGACTGTTGGGAGAAAGTGTCACATTTTCTGGGTTCTTAAACCTGGCAGGCTGTATCTAACAACTCTCTAGAAGCTGTCTAGCCACCTCCTGAAGCCCAGGGATAAAGCCAGCATAGAGGACAGAGCCAGAGCCTTCCTTGTGTCCACTGAATCCACAGTAATGCTGCTTGGGTAAACTGTGCTCCCAGACCACAGTGACCAGTCAGTGCTGTCCCTATGATTCTGGAAGCCAGGGTTTGCTCTGTCACTGGTTCCATCTCCTGTAGTCATTGATTAAAAATTTACCAGCTGTCTATATGTCAGTAAGTATAAACAATGCTTTCTTTAAAGAGGAGTGATTAAATGCAATGATGAATATAAAATCATAAATTTGTTCCAGAGCACTGAGTTTTGAGTGAAAGCATATTAAAATTTTCATTGAAATTAACACTCATGCTCAGGCACCATTTATGAGGGTGAAATATTCATTCAGCTATCATGACAATTCATCTTGTAAATTTAGTGAGATATACTCTTTGAAGATTACTTAGAAAAGAGCTTTCAGTAATCAGTTACTGTGGTTTTCTATAGCATCCATGCATGGGAAGTGGCATCATTTACTGCATGTTCCAAGATCTTTTGTTTTTTTAGCAAATACACTTAATGAAGGAAGTCCCCCTGCCACCATCTATCATGACATTTTATTCCTTAAGTCCCTGACATCACAAGGCAATACTTATCCCATTTAAAGTATCTAGAGAGCATTGTGTGATGGTTGATCTTTGCTATCAGGTTGATTGGACTTAGAATGCACCAGGAAATTGGAAGCATTCATCTGAGGACATGTCTGTGGGGTTGTTTGTAGGGTGGGTTAACTGAAGATACAAGTTGCAGCTTAAATGACCATGGCACCATCTCATGGCCTGAGGCCCTGCATAGAATGTGTGCCATCACTTTTCCTATGTCTTGGTCAGCCATGGAGTGAGTATGGTCTTCTACATGTTTCCATGTGCACTATGTTCTGCTCAAAGACAGAAGGAAGCAGCCGCGAACTTTGAAACTGCTTCAAACCAAAGCCCTCTGTTGTTTCTGTCAGGTGTTTGGTCACTGTGATTAGAAAACTAACTAATCTAAGTTGGGCAAACTGTCACCGATCAAATTCAGTTTGGCCAGGAAATAAAACAAGATTAACAAGTTCGGACTGAAAAATCTGGAACTTTCTAGAACACAGGAAGGCAGAAATTACACTTTTATTCTTTGGGGATTAGACTTAGTCAAGGAGTAGGATATTGCAATTGATAACTTGATAAATTGTCCTGCCAGATTGTAAATGACCGGGCGGAGCGCACAGTAGAGCAGGGGTACTTCATGCTGCTTTGCCTATCTTCCCTCTTCCTCACGGTGTTGCTCTGCAGTGCATAGTAATCAGCTCCTCCTCAGAGTCTGGGAAGAGTACAGGGAAGAGCTGTGGGGCTTCTTTAAGACTCTCAAATGGAACTTTGCTTTTCCTAATAAAACTCAAATGTGTTCTGTTGACCTCAGAAAATTATCAGCATAGATGGGCTCAAGTTTTGAGAATCGTAGGTAAGAGGTTCAGGTAGCCCCTCGGGCACTCTGCAATCCTCAGATTCTAGTTAATTCCTCATTTCTAATTCTGTCAGGTAGGCTGCTTTCAGGAGACAGAGCATGTTACACCAAATCTGATTGTCCTTCTCTTGGTCTCTGGGAGGCCTGTGCCTTCTTCACCTCCAGGATTTCAGCCTGCTTAAACATGTTCATGCCTCAGATAGTAGACATTAGGAGAGTGTGAGCATTTTAAACCCCTGTGAATCATAGTCCCTCATATTCTCTGCCAGTGTTTGTCCCAAAGCATACCTCTTACAGTGTAAGCTATACCCCTGGAAGTTGTAAGGCCATGGAGAATGTTTGGGATGGGTAAAGGCACTTGAGTGTATTTTAAGAGAAACAACCTCTCATTAGCATCCTAAGAGATGCATTGTAAGAGATGGGGCTGGATGAGAGCTTCCCTCTTAAACTATGTCACCCCTCATTTTAGATCCACCACTTACCAGACCCATTTGTGTTTCAAATTCTTTCTAATTGTTTCTTTCAATGTACGCCTGTAACTTCCTTTAGAACCTATGCCAGTTAATCAGTCTTTTAAAGCCATCTTTTCCTCATTGGTGAGAATATTTGGGCTCCAGAATGCTCTCAATTCCTAGATTCTTTGACATTGCACATCACACCTTTTTAATAAATAAGCCATTTAAAATTTCAGGTTGTGAGGATTAGCTAAAATCACGAATGTCTCATGTTAGTACAGAAATTAATGTCCTTCGGGAAGCCTGAAGGCAGGACTCCTCAGTCCCTTTCTAGATATGGCCCTACTACATGGGCCATTTGGTTTCTCTGTAAGACTTCACAGAAATTGACAGTTATTTCTGTGTCAGTATTTAACAAGTAAGGAATATTTCCAGATAAGAGGATGGAAGTCCAGCCTAAAGAAGCCACACTTCTTGTCCTGAAATGTTACTTCTCCATGTATTTGAAAATAGCTTTATTAGATATAGAAATTTTGGTTTACAAGTTATTCACTTTCAGGCCTCAATCCCTGTCTAGTTAATGTTCTATTGCTGTGAAGAGACACCATAACCAAGGCAACTCTCATAAAAGAAATCATTTAATTGAAGGCTTGCTTATATCTCTAGAAGGTGAGTCCATGATCAGCATGGTGGGAAGCAGACAAGCATGACACTCAGCAGTAAGTGAGAGCTTCAGGCAGCAGGCAGAGAGGAGAGAGAGGAGGGATATATATATATATATATATATATATGTTAGAGAGAGACTGGTATGGGCTTTTAAAACATCAAAGCCCACCTCTGGTGACACACTTCCTTCAACTAGGCCATACCTCCTAAACTTTATTAAAGAATTTAAATCCCTGGTGATTAAGCATTCAATTATATGAGCCTATGGGGACAATTCTCATTCAAACTACTACAATTTCTAAAAAATTTCATCCACACTTTCATGGATTTTAGATCTGGTGTTATCCTGATGTGTCCTTCCTCCACCTAGTGATTCCCACACGCACATCATTGAGTCCACGGGCACCTGCTATTGTCTTTTTTTTTCCTGCTATCCTTTGGAGTTTCATATGACAATTTCCGTTGGGAAATATCATAGATTTTTAAATTTTATTTTTGCTATTTTAATCATGAGGGGTTGTGTGTATGTGCATGTAAATGCAGGTGCTTATGGAGAGCAAAGTCATTGGATACCCTGGAGCTGGATAGAACCTAGAATGGAACCTTTGGAAGACCAGGAATCACGTTAAACTACTGAGACACTTCTCCAGCCTCTCATTTCATATTTTTCTTCACAGTTTACTACTAACTAATTAACAATTTATTCAGTAATTTAGATGCCATCAAGATCAACAAAAGGAACAATCTGATCCATGCTCACTGTGCAGTTCTGCCCATTAGTAATACTGAGGCAGGACTCTGACAGAAACTCTACTTAGTAGCATTGCATGTTACCATGAGTGTCATTGAGTGCCAGAGAATATAATGCTAAGCCTTTTCTTTTCCTTATTTGAGTTTATATATGTACAGTTTCTGTATTTATCATGTTCTTGAAGGACCATTCCCTTTTTTAATATGGACTGGCCTTTTGTATTTCATTATCTCTTCTTCAACATTTTAATATTTTTTCTTTGGTTTTAAATTTTCATGTCTTAGCTATAATACTTTTTAAAGAATTCATTTTAAAATGTCTTTTAGAATTCCCAGCATCTTGTATGTTTGAATTATCTATTTCACTTATTTGTCAATTTTCTGTTGTATTTTCACTGAATGTGTTTTTATGGTTTTAGTGTTTATCTAACCCCTTCTTCTATCCTGTAGGTTCTTGGGTTTGGTGTATTGATCATTTCCTAGAGATCATGGCTGCTGTGTGAATTAATGTATGCTTTCTTTGTTTTTCCATATGGATGTTTGAATGTGAAAATTTCAACCTTGTCTTGTCTCTGATATTCTTTCTCCTTCCTGGTTAAGTCCACTGGGGACACTATGAACTGTATTCTTTCTTAGTTGATCAATCATTTGAACATTTCTTTTTTTTTGTCAAATATTCAATTTTCTTGCTTAATTT
Source organism: Peromyscus californicus insignis (assembly GCF_007827085.1). NCBI lineage: Eukaryota > Metazoa > Chordata > Mammalia > Rodentia > Cricetidae > Peromyscus > Peromyscus californicus. The sequence goes on along the minus strand of NW_026294617.1, from coordinate 58,074,939 downwards.
TCAAATTTTAGAGGGAGATTTTGGGGAAAGATGGGAGGACTGATAGAATGAAATATGTTGTATTAATGTATGCAGTTCTCAAATAAAAAAGATAAAATCAAAAAAATTAAGGAAGAATGGAAAAAAGAATCTAAAGAAAGTGAAAAAGAAAAGAAATAAATGCTATCAAATAATGAAATTGATATGTGAAAAAAAAAGATGACCATATTAAGGAGAATAAAAAAAAATCAAAATACTAATTAGAAAGAAACACAATATAAAATTACTGCTAAAAATACAACAAGAAAAAGAAGCACAGGAGCAAAATGAAAGATTCAAAAGGAAGATAAAATGTAGGAACAATTTCTTCCTGGGATTCTGAATCTTGGAAGCTGCCAGTCACATACACAGGTAGAAAGTCAGTTAAATTGTAAGTGCGTGTATTTTATGTGCAGTGCTGGTATTGTTGAGCCTGGGTTAGACACCTTTCTGATGCACCAAAGCTGTCTTTACTTTTTAAGCTCCCTGCTTTCCATATACTGAGTTTAATATACTGGGTCTGCAGGCTATGAGCTGTTTTCTGTTGGCCTCACCTGTTTTCATCCTTACCTCTGAATTTTTCAAGTGTCCTATGCTGTTGTGAATTTCTGAAGCGATACTTCTCTTTGGAATAGTCTATGCAACATTTCCCTTTCCTTTCTTCCCTCCAAGACCTTCCATATTTCCCTTCTCACTCTCCTTCTAATTCATGGCCTCTTTTTTCATTAATCATTATTACATGGATATATGTGTCTGCATATATAAATATGTGCCTAAATAAAACATTTGAGTCCATATAATGTTACTTGTATGTATGTTTCAGGGCTGACCATTTGGTACTGAACAACCATCCTCCCCACCTCCCCAGGTTCTCCAGTTGCCTATGGTCCTCTGTGTAGGGTTGAAGCCTTGTAGGCTTCTGGGTCAAACAGAGGCAGATACTTATTCATCATTCTTACATGGAATTTGTTTCACTTTTTTTTGGGGAAAATAATTTTTCTAGGCATAGAGTTACAATGGGACAGTTGTTTTACTTTTTGCTTTTAATGTTTCCCATCCCTGCATTTGGATCAAGCCTGTTTCCTTCTCTCCTTTCTTCCTCTTTTTTAAGATATCATTTCATCTGGCTTCTTTGCATATCTTCTCTTTGTCTTTATTTTAAAGCAATCTCATTACATTGAAATATTCTCTTCATAGGTTCTTTGTGCTTATTCCAACTTTGAATTAAATTTCATCAGATTTGTAAAAGAAATGTGATTCATTTTCTATTAACTTAACAATTTTTGCATCACTTTATAAATATGGGTGTTATCTCAAAGGTCACTTAATGGATGTTTTCATTTAACATCGTCGATTCACACTATCAAAATTATCTGTATTAATGAAACAAAGAGAAAATAAATTAAACTATAGAATGTGTAGAAAATGTTAACAGTCTCTTTACATCAAAATTTAAGATCAGTACAATTTTGTTGCAGGGAAAATAAAAAAAATATTATAATGTGATTGTAGAATGACTTAGAATTCTGAATAATATATATTATATATAAGAGACTATAATAATTATTTTGGGCCTATTATATGTGCTTGTTTTCTTTCTTTTTTATTAAAACACTTTTCTTTTATTGTCATTTTTTATACGATGTATTCTGATGAGAGTCCCACCTACTCTTCCTCGTTCCTCCCCACTTCCCTTTCCACCCAGATTCACTCCTTTGCTATCTCTTTTCTATTTATCTAGAAAATAAAAAGTTTTCTAAGGGATAATAATAAAACAAAATATAACAAGATAAAACAAAAACAAGTTAGAAGGAAAAGAACTCAAGAAAAGGCACCAGAAAAAGGTACAGATGCAGAGACACACCATTGTTTGCACATTTAGGAATCACATAAAAACCAGATTTGGAAGCCATAGTATATACACAAACCCTGTAAGGTAAAGAAAAAAAATGAAATAGAATAAAATAAAACGAAAGCCCTGATATGAAATTATGAGACAAGGAACCTCCAGAGATGCAACTGAGTTAATTTTCTGTTGGCTGTCTAACGCTGGGCATCCAGAGTAGTTTGTTTCCCCAGTGAGACTCACCTTGAGAACTAATTACATTTTAATTTACCAAAGGTTATCAGTTGGGGATAGATTCTGAGTGAGGGGTGGGGGCATGTATCCACTTCTCCTTCCAGTTCTAGGACTCCATCTGGTGTAGACGCATGCAAGCCCTGTTCATGCTGCCTCAGTGGCTGTGAGTTCTTCTGTACCTTAGCCCTGATATGTTGAGAAGGCTTTGATTTTTCAGTGTCCTCTATTTCCTTTGATCCTTACATGCTTTCTACCTCCTCTTCTACAGAGTACCCTGAGCCCAGAGGGGAATGGAGGGATTTGATGAAGATAGACCATTTAAGTCTGGTTGTTAGAAAGTCTCTCAATCTCTACGTATTGTCTGGCTGTGAGTCTCTGTATTTGTTCCCATCTGCTGCATGAGGAAGCTTCTCTGATGATGGCTGAGCATGGCACTCATCTATGAGTATAGCAGAATGTTATTATGTGTCATTTTATTGCTATGTTCTTTAGCATAATACTAGCACTTGGTTTTCACATAGGTCTATGGCCTATCTAGTCTCAGGCTCTTTGTCATTCAAGCATCATTGGGTATGAGTTCCATCTCGTGGGTGGGCTTAAATCAAATCAGATGTTGGTTGATAATTCCCATAATCTTTATCCCACACTGCACCAGCATACTTGGCTGGCAGTGTACCATTGTAGATCAAAGGGTTTGTAGTTGTGTTTAGTGTGAGGTTCCTTCTTTGGTAGCATGCAGAATACTTTCCTATACCAAGAACAGTAGCCAGTGGGGGTGAAGGCTCTAGGTAGGCTCTGCTACACTCATGTGTACATGTTCAATGAGTTGAGTAGGTGTTGTCTTGAGCAATAGAACCTTACTGTCAGTTGGTGGAGAGCAAACTAAACCTTTTACAACAACCTGGGTTGTTCTGGGTTCCCATGGTGTTTACTCCTCTACTTGGCAATGTCAACCTGGGAGAGCAGGGCCTAAAATTGAGACAACCTAAAGTCTCATGCAATAGCCGACTTTATTCAGAGAATCAGACAATGTATACTTTGAGGGATAAGAAGAATCACTTGAGTTCAATTGCAAGGGCAAACTCCATGTGTTTTCCCAGAGAGGCATATAAGTAACAACAGCTGAAGTAAATTCACTCCTATCTGCTACACCTGGGAGGGGCACAAAAACACATCCCAAGAACAAATCTTTTTTTTTTTTTTTTGATGAAACTGAGGTCACAAGACTCTTGTATTGTTTTCTTGGAGTTTGCTCACAAGCACTCAGAATTTTCACACAACTCCATTTTTGGACTGTGTCCTGACAACATGGAACCCCATTGACCAATAATTATGTTAGATGTAACCTGCTCCTGGTTCTGAAAATTAATTCATTTGGTGATGTAGCTTTGTCTCTTCTGTGATTTGGCAATTTCATTAAGATACCCTTCATTTAAAAAAAAAAAAGATTTTTGCCGGGCTGTGGTGGCGGTGCACGCCTTTAGTCCTAGCACTCTGGAGGCAGAGGCAGGCGGATCTCTGTGAGTTTGAGGCCAGCCTCGTCTACAGAGCGAGTTCCAGGAAAGGCGCAAAGCTACACAGAGAAACCCTGTCTCAAAAAAAAAATAACCAAAGAAAAAAAAAGAGATACCTTTCATATATGTATAAAATTTATGGAGCTTGTACTGTATCAGGTTTCCATACAGCCCCTCATATAACTTTTAAGTTTAGCTATATTTCCTACCTCATCAGCTACTTCCCTGTCACCTCCATTTGATTCTCTTATTCAAGTATCCCCATCCTCATCTATCCATAATTTCCCTATTTCTCCATACTAGGGATATTTGTCTCCTAGTGTGGTCCCTCTAGCCCCTTACTCTATACCTAACCAATCTAGTTCTATAGACTGTAGCTTGCTGATCTTTAACTTAAAAGCTAACATCCACACGTAAGTAGATTCATACCATACTTGTCTGTCTGGATCTAGGTTATATCACTTAGGATGATTTTTCCAGTTCTATCCATTTACTTGTGAATTGCATTATTTCATCTTTTTTTTGTATAACAGTGGCATAATATTGCACTATGTAGATGTACTAATTTTTTTCTTTTAAATTCTTCTCTCATACAATATATCCCGACTGCAGTTTCCCCTCCCCTCTTCTCTCAGTCCCTCCTCCCACCATTACTAACCCTCAGGTCCATCCCTCAACCATTAAGAAAATAGGAAGTAAGTTAAGAAACCTTAAGAAAATAGCAGTCCTCCTAGAGATACTAACCAATCATGGCATACAATTTACAATAACACTGGGCACATACTCTGTTATCAAAACTGGATCAGGCAACCCAGGAGGAGGAAAAGGGTCCCCAAAACTAGAAAAGAGTCAGAAACAGCCCCTGTTTCCCCTATTAGGAGTCCCACAAGAACACTAAGCTACACATATATGCCATCACACACACACACACACACACACACATCAGGCCTATACAGGACCCCTGATTGTCGGTTCAGTCTCTGTGAGCTCCTATGAGCCTTGGTTAGTTGATTCTGTAGGTTTGGTTCTTGTAGTTTCCTTGATTCCTCTGGCTCTTATAATCCTTCATCTCTCTGTTCAGCAGGATTGCTGGAGCTCTGTCTAATGTTTGGCTATGGGTTTCTACATCTGCTCCTATCACTTGCTGGATGAAACCTCTTTGATAACAATCATGCTAGGCTCCAGTCTACAAACATAGCAGAATATTATTAGGAATCATTTCATTGATTTTTTTCTCCTAGGTCATGTTTGGTTCTATCCTAGGTCTCTGTGCTATCCATCATCTTGATCCTGGCCCTCCAGGCAGTGCCAAGATGTGGGTTTCCTCTCCTTGTGTGGGACTCTAATTGGACCAGTGGATGGTTGGCCATTCTTACAAGTTCTGTGCCACCTTTACCCAGCACATGTTTCAGATAGGTAGGACAAATAGTAGGTAGAAGGTTTTGTGACTGGGTTGGGGTTCCAATCCCTCCACTGGAAGCCTTGCCTGGTTACAGAAGTTGCCTGGTTTAGGTTCCATATCTCCCATAACTATGGGTCTTTGCTAGGATCACCCTAGTAGATTCCAAGGCTTTTCCATTGTACTAGGTTTCTACCTTGCCCCTGAAAGTCCCCTCAACTCCAGTCATATCTCAGTTTTGGGTCTATTTTGTTAGATATTAAATATAGCTACACCCATTTGATTTTTGGGTCCATTTGTTTAGAAAATTTTTTTCTAATCATTTAATCTAGGGTAATGTCTGTCTTTGATGTTGAGGTGTGTTTCTGGCATGCAGCAGGAGCATCCATTCTGCTAGCCTGTGTATTTGTATTGAGGAACTGAGTCCATTGATATTGAGAGATAGCAATGACCAATAATTGTTAATTTCTGTTACTTTGTTTGTTGTCGTGGTGATGGTGGTAGTGTGTGTGTGTGTGTGTGTGTGTGTGTGTGTATGTGTGTGTGTGCATGTGTATGTGTGTGTGTGTGTGTGAGTGTGTGTCTCTGTGTGTGTGCATGTGTGAGTGTTTCCCTTCTTTTGATTTTGCTGATGTGAGAGTATTTCCTGTGTATTAATGGGTATAGTTAACCTTCTTGGGTTGGAATTTTCCTTCTAGTAACTTCTTTGGGGCTGGATTTGTGGATAGAAATTGTTTAAATTTGATTTTTCATGGAATATCTTGTATTTTCCATTTATGGTAATTAAATTTTGCTGGGTATAGTAATCTGGGCTGACATCTGTGGTTTCTTTGAGTCTGTCAGGCATCTGTCCTAGCTTTTAGAGTTCCAGTTGAGATGTCAGGTGTTACTATAATAGGTCTTCCTTCATATGTTGTTTGACCATTTTCCCTTGCAGTTTTTAATATTTTTCTTTGTTCTATATGTTTAGTGTTTTGATTATTATGTGGTAAAGGAAGTTTCTTTTCTGGTTCAATCCATTTGGTGTTCTGTAAGCTTCTTTCCTGTACCTTTATAGGCATGTTCTTCTTTAGGTTAGGAAAATTTTCTTCTATGATTTTGTTAAAAGTGTTTTCTGGGCCTTTGAGCTGGAATTCTTCTCCTTTTTCTGTTCCTTTTATTCTTAGCTTTCATCTTTTCATATTGTCCTAGATTTCCTGGATGTTTTCTGTCAGGAATTTTTAGATTTAACATTTTTCTTTGACCAATGTATTTATTTCTTCTAGCATATCTCAACACCGGAGATCTTCTCTTCCATCTTGTTTATTCTGTTGGTGATGCTTGTGTCTGTAGTTCCTGTTCACTTACCTAGATTTTTCTATTTCCAGAATTCCCTCCATTTGTGTTTACTTTATTGCTTCTATTTCCATTTTCAGGTCTTGAATAGCTTTATTCATTCCATTCACCTTTCTTTTTTGGCTTTCTTTAAAGGGTTTTTCTTGTTTTTATTCATTTCTACCAATTGTTTCTGTCTTCCTGGATTTATGCATTTCCTCTTTAGAGACAGCTATTATCTTCATAAAGGTGGTTTTAAGGTAGTTTTCTTGTTCTTCAGCTATGTTGGAATATTCAGGGATTCCTGTAGTAGGATAGTTGGGTTCTGGTGGTGCCATATTGACCTTGCTATTGTTGACTGTTCATGATCTAGCATCTAAATATCTCGATTTAGGATGACTATAGGTTGAGGTACCGATTTCCAAGTTTGTCTTGGTTGGATGGTGTTTTGTTCCTTGTTTCTGTTTCCCTTTTGGTCTTCTAGTCTTTGTGGCCTAGATTTTTCGGTGGCCTTCATGACCTCTGGTGCAGCAGGGAGTCTCCTTAGGATTTAGGAATGTCAATAGGTTGAGTCTTTTGGATCCAAACCAAGTGTGTGGGAGGGTTCCAGAGGGCAGGTGGGCCTCTTACTTGTTCTTTTGTCTGTCATGGCCTGTAACTGAGCAGGAGATATCTGCCTGTATGGGAAGGTGGGCAGTACCAGGACATAACACATTTTCTTTATCCAACATCCATTGATGGACACTGGCTGTTTCCAATTTTTTTAATATTATGAAAATAGGAATGAGCATGAACCAGTGTCTAGTTAGTAGGATAAACATCCTTGGGGTATATGTCAATAAGTGGTATAGGTGTATCTTGGTGTAGATCATGTTCTTATTTTCTGATGAACTGTCATACTGATTTCCATAGTAGTTGTATGAGGTTGCACTGCCACTACCAATGGAGGAGTGTTCCCCTTACTCCACATCCTCACCAATAGGAACCTGCCATTCTGACAGGTAAAAGACATAATACTGGCATATTTTGTTTTGGATTTTCCTGATGACTAAGGATATTGAACATTTCCTTAAGCATTTCTCAGCCATTTGAGATTCCTCGTTTGTGAACTCTCTGTTTAGATCTGTACCCCATTTTTAATTTGAGTTATTTATATTTATATGCACAGTTCTTTTTGTTCTTTATGTATTTCCAATATTAGCACTCTATTGGATGTGTAGTTGGTAAAAATCTTTTCCCATTGTGTAACTTGCCATTTTTTTCTGAATTATGGTGTCCTTTCGCCATATAGAAGCTTTTCAGTCTCATGAGGTCCCATTTATTAATTATTGATCTTAGTGCCTGTGCAATTGGTGTTCTTTTTAATAAGTCTTTTGCTGTGTTAATGAGTTCACTTTCTCTTCTATCAGGTTCAGTGTATCTGGCTTATGTTGAGGTTTTTCCTCTCTTTGGAGTTGAGTTTTGTGCAGGATACTAAACATAGATCTGCTTGCAATCTTCTACATACAGCCATCTAGTTTGATTAGTACCATTTGTTGAAGATGCTATCTTTCTGGCTTCTTTGTTTTTATTTCAAAACATTTTTATTCATTTTACATACCCACCACAGATCCCCCCTCATCCCTTCTTCCACTACCCTCCTGCCTTCCTACACCAACCCACTCCTACCCCCTTCTCCAAAAGGATAAGTCCTCCCACGGGGGAACAGCAAAGCCTGGTACATTCAGTTGAGGCAGGACCAAGTCCCTGCCCCCTGCATCAAGGGTGAGCAGGGTGTCCAATCATAGGTAATGGGATCCAGAAATCCAGCTCATGCACCAGAGATAGATTCTGCTTCCAGTGCCAGGGTCCTTTCAAACAGACCAAACCTCAAAACTGTCTCCCACATGCAGAGGGCCTAGTGCAGTCCCATGCAGTCTCCACAGCTGTCAGACTAAAGTTCATGAGTTCCCACGAGCTTGGTTCAGCAGTCTCTGTACATTTCCCCATCATGATCTTGACCCCCTTTGCTCATATAAACCATCTTCCCTATTGGTTCACAGTTCATGGATTTCCACTAGTTTGATTTGGTTGTCTCTGTAGGCTTCCCCATCATGATCTTGATGCCCCTTGCTCATAGACTCCCTCTTCTTTCTCTTTGACTGGACTGCTGGAGCTCAGCCTGGTGCTTGGTTGTGGATCTCTGTATCTGCTTCCATCAGTTACTGGAGGAAGGCTCTATGATGTCAGTTAGGGTATTCACCAATCTGATTACCAGCATAGGCCAGTTCAGGCACCCTCTCCACTATTGTTAGTAATCTAATCTGGGATTGTCCTTGTGGATTCCTGGGAATTTCTCTAGCATCAGATTTTTCCCTTCCCCTCTAATGTCCCCCTCTATTAAGATATCTCTTTCATTGCTCTCCTACTCCATCCCTCCCCCAGCTTGACCATCTCATTCTCTCCTGTTCTCATCCCCCATCCCATCTCCTATATTCCCCCTCCCTCATTCACAGTTTATTCATGGAGATCTCCTCTGTTTCCCCTTCTCAAGGTGATCTATGTGTCCCTCTTAGAAACCTCGTTTCCTAGCTTCTCTGGAGCTGTAGATGGTAGTCTGATTATCTTTCGCATTATATCTAGTATCCACTTATGAGTGAGTACATACCATGTTTGCACTGAATCTGGGTTACCTCACTCAGGATGATGTTTTCTAGTTCTGTCCATTTGCCCACAAATTTCATGGTGTCATATTTTTTTTATAGCTGAATAATAACACTCCATTATGTATATGTCTTTCAGCCATTTGAGATTATTCTGTTAAGAATTCTGTTTAGATCTGTAGCTCATTTTTAAATCGATTGTTTGATATTTTGCTGTCTAGTTTAAGTTGAGTTCTTTATATATTTTGGAGATCAGCCCTCTGTCATATGTGGGGTTGGTGAAGATATTTTCCCATTCTATAGGCTGTCATATTGTCTGATTTTCTGTGTCCTTTGTCTTAGAGAAGCTTCTCAGTTTCAGGAGGTCCCATTTATTAATTGTTGCTCCAATTGTCTGTGCTACTGGTGTTATATTACGAAGTGGTCTCCTCTGCCCATGCATTCTAGGCTACTTCCTATTTTCTCCTCTATCATGTTCAGTGTAAGCTGGATTTATGTTGAAATCTTTGATCCACTTGGAGTTGAGTTTTGTGCATGGTGATAGATATCGGTCTATTTGCATTCTTTTACATGTAGACATCCAGCTATGTTAGCACCAGTTGTTGAAGAAATTTTCTTTTTTTCCATTGTAAAGCTTTGACTTCTTTGCCAGAAATCAGGTGTTCATAGGTGTGTGGATTAGTGTTGGGATCTTCAATTTGATTCTATTGGTCCACATATTATTTTTTATGCCAGTACCAAGGTGTTTTTATTACTATAGCTCTACAGTAGAGCTTGAAGTCAGGGATGGTGATGCCTCCAGAAGTTGCTTTATTGTAAAAGGATTGTTTTTAGCTATCCTAGGTTTTTCATTTTTCCATATGAAGTTGAGTGTTGTTCTTTTGAATTCTGTGAAGAATTGTGTTGGGATTTTGATGAGGTTTGTATTGAAGATTCAATTTTAGTAAGATTGCCATTTTTATTATGTTGATTCTACCTATCCACGAGCATGTGAGATCTTTCCATTTTCTGATATCTTCTTCAATTTCTTTCTTCAAGGACTTAAACTTCTTGTTATACAAGTCTTTCACTTGTTTGGTTAGAGTTACCCCAAGGTATTTTATGTTATTTGTGGCAATTGTAAAGGGTGATGTTTCTGTGATTTCTTTCCTGGCCCAATTATCATTTGTATGTAGGAGGGCTACTGATTTTTTTTTTTTAGTTAATCTTGTATCCTGCCATATTACTGAAGGTATTTTTCAATTGTAGGAACCCCCTGGTAGAATTTTTGGGGTCTCTTATGTATGCTATCATATCATCTGCAAATAGCAAAAGTTTCACTTCTTCCTTTCCAATTTATATTCCCTTGATCTCTTTTTGTTCTCCCATTGCTCTAGCTAGAACTTTGAATGGAAAGCCTTGTCTTATTCCTAATTTTAGTGCAATTGCTTTGAATTTCTCTCCATTTAATTTGATGTTGGCTTTAGGCATGCTGTAAATTGCCTTTATTATGTGTAGGTATGTTTTTTTTCCTGATCTCTCCAAGACCTTTATCATGAAGGAGTGTTGGGTTTTGTCAAAGGCTTTTTCATCATCTAATGAGATGATCATGTGGTTTTTTTCTTTCAGCTTATTTATGTGATGGATTACATTGACAGATTTTTGTATGTTGAACCATCTCTGCATCTCTGGAGTGAAGCTCACTTATTCATGGTGGATGATTTTTTGATGTGTTCTTGTATTTGGTTTGCCAGTATTTTATTGAGTATTTTTGCATCAATGCTCATGAAGGAGATTGGTTTGTAATACTCTTTTTTTGTTGCATCTTTGTGTGGTTTGGGTATCAGGGTAACTGCAGCCTCATAGAAAGAGTTTGTCAATGTTCCTTCTGTTGCTATTGAGTGGAACAAAATTTGAGGAGTATTGGTATTAGCTCTTCTTTGTAATTCTGGTAGAATTCTGTGCTGAAATCATCTGGCCTTGGACTTTTTTGCTTGGGAGACTTTTAATGACTGCTTATATTTCTATAGGGGTTATAGATCTATTTAAATTGTTTATTTGGTCTTGATTTAATTTGAGTATGTGGTATCTATCCAGAAAATTGTCCATTTCTCTTAGATTTTCCAATTTTTGTGGAGTACAGGTTTTTGGAGCATGAGCTGGATGATTTTTTTGGATTTCCTCAGTGTCAGTTGTTATATCTCCCTTTTCATTTCTGATTTTATTAATTTTGATTTTCTCTCTCTGACTTTTGGTTAATTTGGATAAAGGTTTGTCTATCTTATTGATTTTCTGAAAGAACCAACTCTTTGTTTTATTGATTCTTTGTACTGTTCTCTTTGTTTCTATCCTATTGATTTCAGTCCTTAATTTGATTATTTCCTGGCATCTACTCCTCCTGGGTGAGTTTGCTTCTTTTTGTTCTAGAGCTTGTAGGTATGCTGTTAAATCACTAGTGTGAATTTTCTCTAACTTCTTTATGTAGGCATTTAGAACTATGACCTTTCCTCTTAGTATTGCTTTCATAGTGTCTCACAAGTTTCGGTATGTTGTACATTAATTTTCATTGAATTCTAGAAAGTCTTTTATTTCTTTCTTTATTTCTTCCCTGACCCATTAGTGGTTCAGTTGAGCATTATTCAGTTTCCATGAGATTGTAGACTTTCTGTAATTTGTGTTGTTGTTGAATTATAACTTTAAGCCATAGTGGTCTGATAAAATATTTCAATTTTTGTATCTCTTGAGATTTGCTTTGTGACCGAGTATGTGGTCGATTTTAGAGAAGGTTCCATGGGGTGCTGAGAAGAAGGTATATTCTTTTGAGTTTGGGTGGAATGCTTTGTAGATGTCTATTCAGTCCATTTGAGTCATAGCATCTGTTAGTTCCCTTATTTCTCTGTTAATTTTCAGTCTGGTAGACCTGTCCATTGGTATGAGTAGGGTGTTGAATTATCCCACTACTAGTGTGTGGGGTTTGATGTGTGGTTTAAACAGTAGTAATGTTTCTTTTATGTATGTGGGTGCCCTTGTATTTGGGGCATAAATGTTTAGAATTAATACTTCATCCTGATGGGATTTTCCTGTGAAGTAATGTCCTTCTCGATCTCTTTTGATTTATTTTGGTTTGAAGTCTATTTTATTAGATAATAGGAAAACTACACCAGATTGCTTCTTAATTCCATTTGCTTGGAGAGACTTTTTTCTAGCCCTTTACTCTGAGGTAGTGTCTGTTTTTGAAGTTGAGGTGAGTTTCTTGTATGCAACATAAGGATAGATTCTATTATCCTATCCATACTGTTAGCCTGTGTCTTTTTATAGATGAATTGAGTCCATTGGTGTTAAGGGATATTAATGACCAGTGATTGTTAATTCCAGTTATTTTTTGGTGGCAGTGTTGTGTGTTTCCCTTCTTTGGGATTTGTTGGTGTGGGATTATCTATTGCCTGTGTTTTCATGGGTGCGTTAAGTTCCTTAGGTTGGAGTTTTCCTCCTAGTGCTTTCTGTAGGGCTGGATTTGTGGATAGGTATTGTTTAAATTTGGTGTTATCATGGAATATCTTGTTTACTCTATCTATGGTGACTGAGAGTTTTGCTCAGTATAATAATCTGGCTTGGCATCTGTGGTCTCTTAGTGTCTGCATATTATCTGTCCAGGTCCTTCTGGCTTTCAGAGTCTTCTTTGAGAATTTAGGTGTTATTCCGATGGGTCTGCCTTTGTGTGTTACTTTGCCTTTTTTCTTTGTGGCTGTGAATATTTTTTCTTTATCCTATATGTTTTGTAGTTTAATTATTATGTGGTGAGGGGAATTGTTTTCCAGTCTAGTCTATTTGGTGTTCTGTAAGCTTCTAGCATCTTCATAGGTATTTTCTTCTTTAGGTGGAAAAGTTTTCTTGTTTTATCTTGTCGAATATATTCTCTGTGCTTTTGAACTGGTATTCTTCTCCTTCTTCTATCACTATTATTCTTAGGTTTGGCCTTTCTATGATGTACCAGATTTCCTGAACATTTTGTGTTATGACTTTGTTGTCTTTAATGTTTTCTTTGATGAATGAATCTATTTCTTCCATCATACATTCAATGCCAGAGATTCTTTCTTCTATCTCTTGCATTCTGTTGGTTATGCTTTTGTTCATAGTTCCTCTTTGTTTATTCAGATTTTCCATGTTCAGCTTTCCCTTAGTTTGTGTCTTCTTTCTTGCCTCTATTTCAGTTTTCAAGTCTTGAACTATTTCCTTCACCTATTTGACTGCTTTTTCTTGATTTTCTTGACTTTCTTTAACGGACATATTGATTTCTCCCATTTTTTTGTTTGTCTTTTCTTCAGTTTCTTTAAGAGAATTTTTCATATCATTTTTAAAGGCCTCTATCATCTTCATAAAGTCATTTTTAAGGTAGTTTTCTTCTGCTTCTTCTACATTGGGATGTTCAGGTCTTGCTGTAGTAGAGCCACTAGGTTCTGGTGGTTCCATATTGCTCTTTATTTTCTTGAGTATATTTTTACACTGGCGTCTACCCATTTCTTCCTCTAATCTGTGCAAATGGTATCTGTGTCGCAGGGAGCCACTCTTGGTCCAATCAGCAGAGGCAGTGTTTGTGTCTCAGGAAGCTGCTTGTGTCTCAGGTGGATGGGTGGGTTTGGGGAACAGAATGGGGCTTGTAGATTGCAGGGTCCCATGGGTGGTGGTGGTGGGAAGGCCTGCCCTCAGGATTCTTGCCTGCTGGCCTGCAACTGGGGCTGCAATGGGTAGGAGTATGGATTCACGTGTTGTGCTCCTTGGCCTAATATCTAAAGGCTGGGGTGATAGGTTAGGAGAATAATGACCCATCTTTTGGTCTAATCAGAGCTAGCAGAGGGAGTCTGTGTCTTAGGGAGCAGCTGTGGTTTCAGGGGGTGGGTGGGTTTGGTAGATGTAGTGGTGCTTATAGGTTGCAGGGTCTGATCATGGGGTGGTGGTAATTAAAACCACCTACAGAAGTTCTACCTGCTGATCTGTAATTGGGGCTGCAATGGGTGGGGGAATGGGAGCACAGGTTGTGCCCCTGGGTCTATGGCCTAGAGACTGGGGTGATCGGCTAGAATGATGACTCACCTCTGACTTCTTTACACAGCAGGTGTTCTAGGTGTGTAGATTTATTGGGTTATTAGTTTAGTTCCATTTTTTAACTTGTGTATTTTCGTGTCAATACTGTGTTGTTTTCATTAGCATAGCTCTATGGTGATATTTTATTTGTGCTGAAATGTGATTTTATTTGTATGTTAATGAAGTTGCCTGGGGATCAGAGCTAAGAGCAAGCCATTAAGCAGAAATCTGGTAGTGGTATCACATGCCCTTAATTCAATCACATGTCAGGCAGAGTCTCTGTGTTCAAGGACACAGCCAAGCGGTGACCTGAACCTTTAATCTCAGTACTAACCGTAGAGACCTGGAGGTCTGTATGGACAGGCAGTGATGAGGAAGTCATGTGGTTGGGTTTACAGCCAATGAGAAGGCAGAACAGAAAGGCAATAAAAAGACAGGACACAGGAAGAAGGTCTCTCTCTCAGGGGAAGGATGGCAGCGAGTGGTAAGATAAGGTGGTCTTGGCTACTGCTCGATCACTGGGCTTTTAACTCTTTATTTGGCTTGGTGTCTTTTATTTAATAAGACCATTTAGAATTACATCTACATAGCTCTATAGTATGATTTGAGATATGGGATGCTATATTTTATTATTTAGGATTGGCTTATTTATCCTTGTGCTTTGTGATTCCATATGAAGCTGAACATTGTCCTTTTCAAGAACTGTGAAGAAATGCATTGGAATTTTGATGGGGATAGCATTGAATCTATAGATTGATTTTGTTAGGATAGCCATTTTGCTCTATTAATCCTACCAGTCCATGAGCATGGGAAATCACTCCAACCTCTGATATCTTCTTCAGTGTCTTTCTTTAATATCTTTAAATTTTTTTTATCATAGAAGTCTTCCACTTGCTTAGTTAGAGTTATAACAAGATTTTTTGAGCCCATTGTGTAAGGTAATTATTTCTCTGATTTCTTTCTTAGTCCATTTGTTGTTTCAATGTAGGAAGGTTACAGATATCTGTGAGTTAATTTCATATCATGGTGCTTTTCCTGAAAGTATTTATCAACTCTAGCAGTTTCTCAGGTGAATTTTTGGGATCATTTATGTACCCTATCTTATCATCTGCAAATAGAGGTACTTTGACTTCTTCCTTTCCAATCTGTACCCCTTTCAACTCCTTCAGTTAGTTATCTTATTGCTCTAGCTAAGACTTCAAGTATTATGTTGACATTGAATATGTATGGAGAGAGTGGACAATCTTGTCTTATTCCTGATTTTGAATTCAAATTGCTTTGAATTTCTCTCCATTGAAGTTGACGTTGCATGCCTAATTTTTTAAAAAGTAGAACTCTTACTCATAGGTCACATTCTATGACTTCTAGTAGCTATCCGAAATGTAGGATAGCTCCAAATCCCTTCAATATTAATTTTTTGCCTGTACATGTTTCCTTATGATAATACTTAAATTCAACACCAGGTAACCTAAGAGATTAAGAAAATGCAAAACCAAAATAAAGCAATTATAATATTCTGTTATGATGCTAGGTGGATGTGATCTCTCTCATTCATATAAAAATCTGAATGTAGTCCTATGACATTGTGAGATGGTTCAATTCCGATGTGATTACATTGAATAGGATGAATTTTATGGACATTTTCTAGTTTCAGTTTCCTATATAAAGATTGTCTTTCTGTTGTGATGAGGAAGGATGTATTGACAGAGCAGACAATAAGACATATGGCATATATGAAAACAAAAGAGAATGGGGGTTATAAGAGTTAAACAAAATGCCATAATTATAACTAATAGTTTGTATGCTAATTTTTTTTTTTTTTTAGGTTTTTTTTTTTTTTTTTTCGAGACAGGGTTTCTCTGTGCAGCTTTGCGCCTTTCCTGGATCTCGCTCTCTAGACCAGGCTGGCCTCGAACTCACAAAGATCCGCCTGCCTCTGCCTCCCAAGTGCTGGGATTAAAGGCGTGCGCCACCACCGCCCGGCATGTATGCTAATTTTAACAACAAAAATTTTACAAAATATTGCTGCTGGCCTTACATTGGTTGTTCAGAGTCAGATTCTGGGCTGCCTGGAAGAGTGATTTTACTTGTTTTAAAAATAACTTTTGGGGATATAGAATTCTGATTTCAGAATTTGTTCGCCATTTAGATGTAAAATGTTGCCTCTTGCATCAGATTTTGGGTAAGATTTCATTCCGACTTTTATTGCTTAGTTTTAAATATACTTCCCCCCTCTGGCTTACTTCCCTTTCTTCTCTCTATCCACATCTTAAGGACTGAGATATTATGGCAGTAACTGACATGGCTACTAAGTCTCTTAACAGGTAACAGAAGGGATATGTTGGAAGAATGGTTTGTATCCCTGACAGGATTAAAGGAGACAACATGAAATTTTATCATTCAACCCTGACATAGCTGGCTACATATGACTGCTGATTTCTGAAGTTATCATTTCAAACATTTAAACTATGTTTAATCACAAAAATGATGGAAAATCAAACCAGAGACAATGAATAAAATACTGTGTTGTACAAAAACTTGAACAGTAAAAAAAAATCTCACACATTTTTCCTAGGTTTTTTTCTGTTTGTTTTGTCTTATTCTGGTTTGTTTTTATTTTATCTTATTTAATTTTTATGATTTCTTTTAGATGCCCATTTATATTTTGGTGATAGAAAAAGGAAGAATAGGATTTGGGTGAGTGGAGAATTGGGGAAGATCTGGGTGGAGTTGGAGGAGGAGAAACAGTAATTAGGATATACTGTATGAAAAATCTATTTTTAATGAACAAAACAACAACATCAAGTAAATATAGTTATTATTACTTAGGTCACTTTGTCCCTGTTCCTTCCTTCCAAAGTTGCATATCACAAACTTTGATTAGGTTAAAATTTCCTGTTTCTAATTTCTCTTGGATTTATTTTTATACATGGCAAACTCTTTGAAATAATCAGTTTTCTATTTTTAAGGCACAAATATTCACGTACATTTTCATCTCTGCATATTGTTTCTGTTTATTCACACTTCTGCTTTCTATTTTGTTGGGTGTTTGACCTCTTCTACAAGAAATCACTTACACTTCACTGGTTTGTTAATATATTTTAAGATGAAAAGTTTTATTATTCCTTTTTACAAAAATAGAAAGTTGTTATTTGGGTATTTGTATTTATATTTTACACTATGTTTATTTAGAATTAAGGTTAACAGCAATATTTTATATGACTAACTTTTATGCTGTATAGTGAAGTCCTATCTCAGAAAAAAAGCAAAAAGCAAAATCAAAAATATCTATTAATGAATTTACCAGCATCTTCAACTTTACCTGCATGTACTATACCCTCTTGCTCCACCTTACTCTATAATCAATACCCTCATCAAAGCCTACAGCTTTCACTGTTCTTCACACACCCATGTTTTCTTAATTCTGTTGAGTTATTAACATCTTCCTCAGCGCTTTTCTCTCCCCAGTAGATAATCTTAGTTCTCTGAACAGTCATCCCAACAGCAAAATATAAAGAATCATTTTTTTTTTGATGCTGTTGTAGCTCATCTGGAGATGAGCAGGCCTTTATCATATTCAGAACAAGCATTAGGAAGCTATACTCTTAACTTTCCCAATCAGTCTAAGGCTTTATAAAGAGTTCAATTTACAAATGTTAGTTCTGTGGAAATTATCTCTTTATTTTTCAGGTTTTTCATTTTTTGATGCAAATAAAATTTATGATGCATGGGTGAAACCTTGTTTGGTAATTACAAATGATAGAAATTTGTGAGCTAATATACAAGGAATGAAATAAAAGTTATCGTGGTTTAACAATAGTTATTCTTGAACATGGTAAGTAATACTTAATGATAAGAGCATGTTTTGAATATATTTTAAAGGCTTTATTTATTTGGAGAAAATGAAATTATATGTCAGTGAAGAAGCCAATCTTGGTTCTCTGATGAATTAGAATAATCTCCTCAACCTTTCTTTGCCTTGTTTTGTTTCTTTTCCTTTATTCATCTTAATGACATTGCCATTGTCCTAAATGAATGCAATAAATAACAAGAATTCTCACTAAATATTTATCATGGACATCTATAATATCCATTTTTAATTACCAGCAGTAGATGTGTAAATCTAGACAATTAAACTCATAAAAAATTCTTCAGTTATTTCCCTTCTAATTTAGTGAGGGAGCAACCACAAGAACAAAGAATAATTTTACATAAAAATTAATGAGACACAAATAATCTTTCTTTGTGCTGCAAGGACAAAATTTGCCATGGAATATTGAACACAGAGCTTTGTAGGGAGATATGAGATCAGTATTTTCTCTTCAGTTTAGAATCTTTTGAATTTAAAACTCAATTTCTATTGACAGTTCAAATTGTGTCGAACCAAAGGTTAAAGTCATGGAGTACTCCACGTAAGACAGCTGGAAACCAGATGGTGCCAGCCTAAGACCTGGATGCCAGCTGGGACTTTAGGTTTTAGCCTTGCCTTTCTGACTTTTGATCTTGCTTTAGTCCAGAGTTTCTTTGCTCGTCCTCTATTTTTTCCTTTTGGAACAGAAATACATTGTGCTATTGTGTATGAGAAACATAGCTTTTTTTTAACTTTATAAAGAATCAAAGTTAAGAAATTGTCTTGACTTTTAGAAAATGTTTTGGAATTTGAATTTTTGTACAGTTTGGGAGCTGTTAAGGCTATGGGAAATACATTTTGGTTTATGAGATAGTTATGAGCCTCTAGGAGTCAGATGTGAAATGTTTGGGATGGAAAATAAGTCCCAAGAGACTGATCTGTTTCCTTGGACTCCAGCTAGTGGCACTGTATTGGGAGTTGTGGAACATTTAGGAGGTGGGTTCTTTTTCTAAGAACATAGCTTGGGAGTGAACATTACAGTATTATAACCTAGACCTGCCTCCTAGCCCACTGAGATGTAAGTAGCTGTTGCATATTTTAGCCTTTACTATGCCTTCCCTGCTATTATGAATCATGAGCAAAAGGAAATTTCTCTTCCTTTAAATACTTCTTGTCCAGTATTTGATTGGAGCAGTGGGAAGAGTAAGAGTAACTAATGTAATGATGCTTGTCTTGTTTTTGTTGACAGAGACCAAACTTGCAATCACTCTGAGGCGTGTGTGTGTGTGTGTGTGTGTGTGTGTGTGTGTGTGTTCATAGTCCTGGGGGATTTGAGAAAGGAATGGGAAAGAAATCTGAGGAAAGAAATGTATATACATATTAATAAAACCCACAAAGTACAGTATGAACTCATGATTCATAACAGGAACTCAAAGAAATCCAGTGACATTCACTCAAGAATTTTAGAAGCAGAATGAACACAATGAATTATCATATAAAATAGTGACACCATAAATCTATTAGTGGGTTTCTAAGCATAAAATTTATGGTTAGTCACATATTGAAATATATTCAAATCACTGATATAAATAATCTGCCAGCCAACATAATTAATATCTGGAAAACAGTCACTCAAAAATGAAAACGTAAATATTTTCCTTCCAAATACCCAAATTTAGAAAATTTGTCACTGCCAGACAGACTTGTTTTTATAAGAAATGCTAAAAGAAGTTCTTAAAGCTTAAGTAAAGGAATGCTAAATCCAGGAAAACACGTGAAAATATTCATATTAAAGGTAAATACGTCAACAAATAGAAAATGCTGTAGTAAAACAACACTGGAGTGTCAGTCACTCCAAGTTATAATGAAAATTAAAAGGTAAAGAAATGCAAAAAATATGCTAATAAACACACCCTAAGAATGAGTAGTCTCTGTGGATAGTATGTGGAGTGAGTAGAAAATTTCTTAATAAAGAAAAATGAAAGAAAAAAAATAAAATAAAAAATAAAGTCTTTAAATAAATGATAAAAGTAATATAAAAATAAGCCATGTAAAGATGGAAATCACACAGAGAATCTGGATTATATTGTCTTTGGGATTTTTAACTGCAAAAAAGACATTTGACTTAAAGGCTATTGAGTTAAGTCAATATATATATGTGTATATATATATATATATATATATATATATATATATTTAAAGGTAAAAGAAAATGAGTAGGCTAGTCACAAAGTTCAATGTTGAAGGAACTTGTCTAGCATATGAAGTCATGAGTTTTATACTGCCAAAAAATATAAAGGTGAGAATTACAACTCTATTAATGTCATCATGAAGGAAAGAGATGAAACTATGACTCTTTTACTTATTATTAAATATATATATATATATATATATCCTTTATATATAATACATTGCAAGTGTATAGCACTATATATTAAAGTGTTTTATTTACTTATTATTTATGTGTGTGTCTACATATGTGTAGGCATGCATTTGTGCAAATGCCCGCAGAGGCCAGAAGGTGTTGGGTCCAGTTGAGTTGTAGCTGTAGACAGCTGTGGGCTACAGTGAACCAAACTAATCCTCTGCAAGAGCAGCTAGCGTTCTTACCTAATGTGTCATATTTCCAGGGCAAAGCCGTTATCTAAGATGCATTATGTGATCTTTGTGGTAGCATTAATACTGTTCTTATATGAAACCAATAACGTAAAAGACAAAATATATCACTGTACCCAAATCAACACAGCACATAACAGCATAGCAAGAGGGGGGAAGAAGGAACTCAGAAAAGGCAGACAAAAACAAAAACAGTGAGATGGCAACAGTAATTCAACACTGCTTTAAATGTCAATGGTTTAAACTCTTTATTCAAAAGACAGAATAGCTGAATGGATAAAAATGTTAGCCTTCAAAGATATGTATTATTCGTTGCAATTAAGAGTGAAAACAACTTAAATGTCCAATGCAGGTGTCTGAATAAAGCAAATGTGGAAATCTGGTATGTCATCCCCCATGAAAGGAAACCATGCCACAGAAAATGGATCAACTTATATAAATTGTGATCAGTAAATGATGCAGATGAGACTTCATGATTCTATTTATATGCTGTGTCTGAGGTTTTCAAACTTACAGAAGCAGAAGGAAGAATCTTATTTTCCAGATGCTGAGCGTAAGTGAGGATGAGGAGCTTCTATTAGGCAACATTAAACTTTGGCCATGCACGATGGTTACATTCTAAATATCTGTTGCAGACTGTTGTTTGTATAGTGACTGATAATGTACCATTAACTTACAAATTTAGAAGAGTATATACTATCTTTTACAAAAGGATAAATAAAACAAAGTCAAACAAAATCTACAAGAAAAATGCCTACCCTTGGCTCACCAACTCTTGGTCCACTAATATCCACTAAAAAAAGAGGAAAAATGTGTGTTATTACTACCTATTCATCTTTGGGGGCCCTCCAAACACCTGGATATTGCTGTGTATAATGATGGAACAATGTGTATAGCGTAAGTCAATGGTGGCTCCTGGCCCTTGGAAAGCCACAGTACTGGCCTTCCTGATAGTCCTCTCAATTAGTTTTTCTTTGGGGGCTGTGGAGGTGGCTCAGCCAATCAAGTACTTGTCCTGTAAGTGTGTGGACTGGACTTCAGAGTCTTAGAACCATAGACTTCCCAGACAGCCATGGTCTCCCACTTGCTATTTAAGTACTCAGAAGGCAGATGTAGCAAAGTGGCTAGCTAAAAAATCCATATGAGAGGGTTCTTGTTTCAATTGAGTGAGACCTTTCCTTAAAGAGTTAGATAGAGACAGAAACAGAAAGACTGCTGATATCAGCCTTTGCTTGTACATTCATGTGCACATACATACACATGCATCTATGCACATGTCTACACATATGTGAACATGCATACATGGACCACACACACCATAAATGTGCAAAAAAAAGTTGTCCCCACTACAGAGACCCACAGCCAGACATTAAGCAGACACACACACACACACACACACACACACACATACACACACACACACACACAGAGAGAGAGAGAGAGAGAGAGAGAGAGAGAGAGAGAGAGAGAGAGAGACAGAGAGACAGAGACAGAGACAGAGAGAGAGACAGAGAGACAGAGTGACAGAGACAGAGTCAGAGAAACAGAGAAAGAGAGAGAGAGAGATAGACAGTCAGACAGACCTTGAAGCACTCAGCCCTAAGTGGGATGTCTCCATCAAATCCCTTCTGTCAGAGCACAGGAAACCTGGTGGAGGAGAGGGAGAAAGAGTGTGAGAGCCAGAGAGAATGAAAGACATCACGAAAACAAGGCCTCTGAATCAATATAAGCAAATCTCATATGAACTCACAGCAATTAAAGCAGAGTGAACAGGGCCTGTGAGGTTCTGTACCAGGCCCTTTGCATATATAATATGGCTTCCAGTTTAGTGTTTTCTTGGGAAAGAGTGGGTCTCTGATTCTTGTGCCTTCTCTTGGGCTCTTTTCCTTTTGTTGGTTTGCCTTGTCCAACTTTGATGTGATAGTATTGTTTTAAATTATTGTATTTTATTTTATTATTATCTCTTAGCAACCCTCTTTGTTCTGAGAGATAGAAAGGGGATGGATCTGGCTGGGAGAGGAGGATATCTATAATCAGGATATACTATGTGAGAGAAGGATCTATCTTCAACAGAAAGAAAAGAAAAAATGTTGTTCCAATTTTATCGTCCAAAGGTTGTCTTTGAAACGGTTTATAACCATGCTTCAGTGTGAAAGGTGGCTCTCCTGAATACTTGAGTTTTATTTCAGATTCTTTGTGAAAAGAAAATAGGGGACGTTTTCAATTTTAAACCCCCACATAGTGCACAAAGTATCAAAACTAAATAATGAATATGATAATCACATAGATAACAAATGTAACAAAATTAGAAATAACACATGATTTAAATAATATTCTCAGTTATTTTATATGGCAGCAGTTTTTATAAGACATAGACATACTTTTTTGCATATTTAAAATATGATTAAAATACAGTTTCTAGTTTTTGTGATGTGTTTATGAAGGTAGGAACTTGATTCAATTCAAAGTATTTGCAAATTGTTAACATAAAATTTTTGAGTGTTGCAATAAGTTTTGTTAAATATACACACATAAAAGCATAAATGAGGTTATCCTGGTCCTCATAGTTCTACTTTACCTTTAAGACTCTAAATCCCAGGCTCGGTGACGGATCTGCACACTGTGCACTGTAGAGCATGGGCATCTTATCTGGTTTTCTAAGCTTCTCAGCGCCCTGTCCTCCTGCTCTTCACAACTGCATCCTTTGCACCTCTCCTACCTGGGAGCTGTGGTGGATGGAATTGGGTCTCCCTGGACCTGTAGTTTCTTCTTGATTGCAGGTGCCTGGGAGAGTAACATTTTTTGATAGTTGATTATCTCACAAAATTATGTCTGGCTGCTGTGATATCTCTTGCCTGGTTTACCATTTGGAGGAGGCTTTTATGTCCCCACCACACCACACACACACGCACACACACACACACACACACACACACACACACACACACACACAGAGAGAGAGAGAGAGAGAGAGAGAGAGAGAGAGAGAGAGAGAGAGAGAGAGAGAGAGAGAGCAGAGATATGTGCAGCTAAACTTATATTTGGCTTACCTTTCTGCATTATGTGCTTTTTTTCTGCTATTTTTGGGTGTCCTTTCATCTCTTTTAAGATTTCTAGAATGTTCTGTAGTGCTTCCTCTCTTTGAAAAAGAATATTTTCTTATTCTGACTCCTTCCTTCACTATCTCACAGAGGCCACTTCTGTTTTACCATCTTACCCAGAATTTGCTTTGACAGCATTTTCTCACAACAGCCTTTTAATTTTTTATTCCCAAGTCGGGTTACTGAGGCAGTACAGAAAGACAGAGAAAATTATGGGGACATGCAAAGGGCATCTTCGCTCCCCAGAGTCTACTTGGTGTCACTCTTCAGGTAAGCCAGAATTCTAGCACAAGTTATACTTTTTGTGTGTGTGACGGTTGCAGACATGGAGATAATGTTCCTTTCATGAATAGATGTTTTAAGTTAAGATAGAATATTCCAGGCTTAATGCTAGAATGAATTTGACTTTGGCAGAGCCCTGTTCCTGTTCCATACTTTTTCTGGGTATTTCTATGCAGATTACTAACTCATTCATAGTATACAGCTCCGACCTTCCTCAGCCTCTTGATTTAGACTTTGCTCTAGCAATTCAGGTCTGGTTATGTATACATCAGCAGCCACATTGTGATTTCATTTGGGGACTCTAGAAACCCTTAGAAACTTATAGCAATAATTCTCCCATCTACACAGTGTGTATGGTTATTATAAAACCTGAAGTTTAACTCTTTGAGAAGCTCACACCTTTTCTCCTTGGCATGTCTTTATTTCTTATCAAGTACCCTTCCTTCTTCTAACCTTCTGCTTAAGATCTATATAAAAATCTCTTAATCAAACTCTACCTCTGCTTCATACATGCTCACCCTGAAATTCTTTTCTGCACCCAAACCAAGGATCCAATTTTATCTGCGTGGAGGTGATTTAAGGTTTAAAGGAATTCATCATGCTAATCCAGGCCACAGTATGGGGCATTGCCTCCATCACTGCCATGGACGAAAGTTTCTAAAGTAATGGAACCAAGACTCATTGTCCATAACTCCTATATCCTGGAAAGTGAAAATATTAATGGTAATGAAATATTCCCAGTGCAACTGGTCAGATATATATTCAGCTCTTCCAAAACTATTTAAGAGACTGGATTGCTCCATAGTATTCAAGACCCCGATTCATGCTATATTTTCAAGCCAGAACTGCAGCTCTGCCTTTGATTGCCAGGGCTCGCCTCTGAAATCAATTCCTTTTGCACCGTTTTTGCCAACACCTTATCATGGTAATAAAAATTCTTTCTCGTTAAAAAAACTGTCAAAATTCAAACATCCCAATTCACCTTGTCCATGCCAAGCTAGTCAGCATAGAAGCCAGGCATCTTTCCAATGATACAGTCATTACTGAAAAAAGAGAACTGAATGACAGATTCCTTCACTGTTTGAGCTGCTTAGAATTTAGAAAGCAACTCCTGAGTAACGCATTACTCTACACAGAACATAAGATGCTCAAAGGAGAGACAGTTTTTATCCTTAACATGCTTTCAGATACACTGCCAAATCTGTACGCAATGGGATTAGTAAGTTTAGGCAAAAGTTGCAAAGCTGCCTATTATATAGGGATATAACGAGCTTCATCATATTCTTTGGTGTTAAATCATGAGGTGTATTTATTATATTGGTGCCTTTGTATTTCCAAATAATCCAAATTGTTTTACTGTTATGTCATTAACAGATATCATTACAAGTGTCTACCATGAAAAGCACATCTATTCTTGCAATTATAGACTTTGTGTATTTGTAATAAAGTGGATCATTATGTACTAATTTTTATATGTGTAATGACTCTAATCCAGAAAATAAAAAATTTCATTTCCTTGTTAATTCCTGATTCTGTATCAATTCCTGTCATAATTGATTTTAAAACTATTGTCAATAATTTAAAAGCTATAATATTATTAAAATTTAAATTATTACTAGAGTAATTGAACAGTTCAAGAAGATTATACATGCATGCGAATGCACATGGCAACATATGAAAACTTTGAAACAGAATGACAGGCATCAAAGGAGTGAATTTCCTTAAAAACTTTCCCAAATATTTATTTATTTGCTATGTTTCTGATAGATAATTAAATTAAATAATAGATGTAAATAATTATTATAAAAATGGTTTTAGCCACTGTGCAGGGTGTTAAGTGAAGTTAATTTACTTCCTAAAAGTTATATAATGCAATGGCATTTCAAAACATTAGACAAAAGTAAAAATATTAGTAGTCATCATTGAGTTAGGAGGAAAATGCTATGGCTTAGAAAGAAAACATCAGGCTGAAAAGTTAAGATAATGTCCTATTCGAATACCCATATCTCATATATTTAAGCTTTGCTTTTAAACAAAAAAGAAAGCATCTTGGGAACAAATGGTTTAAAAGGCAAGTCATTGTAAATACTTTCTAGATAGTTATAAGAGAAGTCACTGAAACATGAACAAATACTCTGAATAAGTATGTCAGAAAGTGAAAATTCAAGTGATCAATGAAACAGTGAAACACAGAGCCTTGAAGTGTTAGCCAGAGAAGTAAGGACCTGAGCCACTGTTTGTGCAGTGTTCATTAAATGCTTAACACCCAGCCCTGTCAGTGTGGTGAATTCTTACCTATGCTTTCAGGAGGAAATGAAGTCTTAAAGATTTGTGCTTGCCTTGTGGAATGTGCAGACATCTCATCTACCGTATTATGTGAGTTCCATTTTAGTGCTCTGTCTGGCAATTTCCACTATTTTCAAAAGAAAGTATTTTGATAATATTTATTGCAAAATTAAAAATGCAGGGGCCAGGCAGACATCATATTGGTTAGAATGCTTACTGCTTTTGCAGAGGACCAGCATTCACTTCCCAGCACCAAATCATGTGAGTCACAACTGCCTGTAAATCTAGCTCCAAGGGTCTGATGCCCTCTTCTGGCCCCTGTACACATCCAAACAAGAAAAACACACATATCCACAGAGATAAACAAGTTAGTGTTTTAAAAAATATAAAAATACAATTCTTGTTCCTGCTTAATATGTAGAAGTTCAGAGGTGGATAGCAGCTCCTTTGCCTTCATACTTCTTCAATTTGATCAGCACTTAAATTGATCACTTGAAGTTAAGTTTTGGGTAAAATAAAAATAAGGAAACTACTATAATAAGAAGTATTTAGTTTAAATTCTATTAGTTATTATTTAAATTACTCACCTACCTTGAATGAGATTGGCCATAGTGAGGCTAAGGGACCGTTTCGATTTTATTGTCACATGACAGCACATGATAGAAAGCTGCATCAAGTTCCCTGTGGAACTTTGAAGTTCTAGTCCTAATGTGATAGAAACAAGCTGTCATTAGCAACGAATGACCATAACCATTTAAAACTACACTACCAAGTCTTGTAGTCAATACCAAGAATGCTCAGTTTTCACTCATCACTTCTTTTTTTTTTTTTTTTTTTTTTCTTGGTTTTTTCGAGACAGGGTTTCCCTGTGTAGCTTTGTGCCTTTCCTGGAGCTCACTTGGTAGCCCAGGCTGGCCTCGAACTCACAGAGATCCGCTTGGCTCTGCCTCCCGAGTGCTGGGATTAAAGGCGTGCGCCACCACCGCCCGGCCATTCATCACTTCTTGTAGAAAAGAATTTTTTGAGGCAAAAAATAAAAAGACTGATCAATGAAGCCTTGATTTTAATGCATGATACTTCAGATAATTGCCGTCTCACCTCTCCAGCAATCTTCCTTTGCAATTTTATTTAAATTATTTTTATTAAATCTGGAAGAAAACCTCTGTTGGGTATATTTATGGCTCCCGCTGGGTACTAATAGCAGCTTGTTAAATCTTTTCAGTGTTAGTTGCAGCTAAAACTCAGAACTTGTGAGTTCATGTTCCTGAGCCAAAATTCCTATAAAGTGTTTTGTAATATAGAGATTGAATTTAAAAATCTGTGTAAGTGCAAGGGTTTTAGTAAGTTTAGTTCCTAGTAGTTTCTATTAAGAGAAAGGAAAAGAAAAGGAGAAAAATTAGAGGAAGAAAAGGAGCAGAAGCTATTTCAAGACATGTGCTAAAAGGATGTTTATACAAAGACCAACAGATAAAGCAGCAGTAGCTCCCATGTTACTCGCCACTTGCTGGACAAGTACACAGCAACCTAAGGGGGCCACACAGCAGAGCTTGGAAGAGGGACACAACTTTTTGATAAGAAGCTGTATCTGCATGACTGAGCAAGCCTTGCCTTCTACACTGGCATGGCCTAGCTCTGAGATCCAATGCTTGTAATTGCAGGACGGACCTGAGGCTTCCAGAGCTCTGCTTCATCCTCTGCATCCTACTGAATTTGTTTTTCTTTCTGTTGTTGTTGTTTTGTTGGCACATTTAGTAGTATCTGGTCTCCATGAAATTTTACAAGAGGATAAACTTCCTTTTAGAAGGTTACCTGAGGAAAGTTAGCACTTTTCTCATGGGATAATCAGATTTTATTAGATATTAACAGCCTTTAAACATAAAAAGAAAATGATTTTCACACTATTGAGAGTGTGCTCATATAAAGATACCTCAGACACCTAGGTTTTAATTAGTTAGGTTGATTTACAGATTGAGAAAGTCTATCAATTCAAATTAATATTTGTTGGATAAAAGTAATGTTAAACTTTTAAGATGTTTAGTACAATATTTTGTAATCAATTTTTAAAAATCTCCTGAGACACTGATGAAGCAAATTGAAGACACACATACCTGCATCTCTAATATCTATTTGGAACCAAACACACACACACACACACACACACACACACACACACACACACACACACACACACATTTGCAAAGGAATCTTGATAAAACAATATAGCAAGAGGTAAGACGCTATTAACAATAGAGCTGTAGTAACCAAAATAGCATGTCTTAGGCCATGAAAATAGTCACACAGATCAACAAAACAGAAAAGAGAGCCTAGAACATAACCTACAGTCAACTGATCTTCAGCAAAGGAGCTAATACCACACTCCAGAAAACAGGCAGCTTTTCCAATACATATTGCTGAGCTAATTCCATAGTCATAATACAGAGGAATGAATCTAAACCCTTATCTCATCCTTGCCAAGTATCAGCTGAAAATGGACTAAAGACTTAAATGTAGGAGCAGAAACTCTGGAACGATGAGAAGAAAAAAATAAGGTATTTTGATGGAAAGACTTCTAAAACAAAAGCCCCAAAGCACATGAAACAGGCGCAGACTAGACAAATTAAATCATTATTAAACTAAAAACTTCTGCAGTGTTAGAAAAACGATGACTGACAAGATGGGAGAAGGTAGGTGACAACTGTGCATCTGGAAGTGATTAATGTCTAGAGAATGTGGAAGCTCAGTGATTTAATAGCACAAAGGATATGATTAAGTGGGTTTTAGAAAAAAATATAAATACCTTCAGAGAAGGCATACAAAAAGTCCACAGGTGTATGAGCAAGAGTTCAAGGTTAGTAATCAGGAAACTCAGCATGACTGCCCTCCCCAGTGGAGATAGAATAAATATTACAACAACAACAAAAACAAACAAACAGAAGAACAATACACAACACAGATGCTAGTGAGTTGGCAAAGACATGGAGGAAAAGGAACTCTTGCACACCCGTGAGAATTAAGCTAGTGAGGAAACAATATTGAGAATTCTCAAGAGATTAAAATAGGGTCACCATAAGATTCAAAAGTCCTGGACTAGGGAGAGGGGCCAGTCCATAAAGTGCTTGGCTTTCAAGCATGAGGACTTGAATTTGATTCCAAAATCCACACAAAAATCTTCACGTGGTGGGTGGGGTGTGTTTGTGACACCTGCTTTACTGAGGTGAGCACAGATGGGTTGGAGTCTTGGGGCTTGCTAGTCAGCTGGCCAAGCCTATTTGACCAGCTCTGACCAATGAGAGACATTGTCTCAATAAACGAGAGACACAGTTCCTAAGGAAAGACACTGTGGGTTGATGTCTAACCTCAACACACATATGAGTCTATGTGTAGATGCACCCATATACACACGTGTTCAAATGCATAAACACTCATACACATCAACTCAAGACAAAATGACCCATCAGTCCCATTGCTGAGTATATATCAAAAGGAAATGAAATTAGTGAGAGGCAATGAATTATTTGCACTGCTATGTTTGTTGAAGCATTTATCACAATGGTCAAGATGTAGAAATAAGCAATAATAAGTAGATAGAGAAATGTAGCATACGTAAAAACTTTATGGAACTGGAAGTTATTGTACAAATCCAAATAAGGGAAGCATAGGAAGATGGAAAAAAAAAAAACATGGTGTCCTGCATATGTGAAATCCAAAATAACTTAATCTCAGGTGACTGTACCAAAAAACATTTTGACAGGAAGAGGAAGTCCAGTTATGCTGTTGCACTGTAGGGGGCCACAAAAAACAAGAATATAACAGACATTTAAAGCAACTAAAAAGGGAGATTTAAAATGATTTAACTAAAATAAAATTACAAATATTTGAGGACAGAAACGTGTTTTCCCTAGTTGGATGCTTATACAATGTATACATGATTCTATACACTGAATCACAGATCATAAACATGCTATTAATAAATAAAGAAAGAAGCTTTCCAGTCTGAGTTGAAGGTGCAGTGTATAAAAGTGTTTACTGTACACGTGTATGGATCTAGTTTGGATCCTTAGCACCCATGTAAAAAGCTGGCCATGGCTATATGCTCCCACCATACTGCTGTGAAGGACAGAGACAGGAGGATTGCTGAACTTGCTCTGCCGGTCTTGCTCCTGCTTCTGGGAGAAAATCCATCACAAAGGAACAAGGATGAATGTAATATAGCAGGATACCTGACAAGCTCTTCTGGCACATACACTCAAACTTAAACAGACATATACACCCCACACACCTCACCACTGCCACACACACTACACATCAACACCACTATCAACCCCACACATACCACAAAAACACCAGACACCCAAACATACACCACAACTCCCCCAACACCACATGTACCCCCCATACAAATTTTTAGTGTTACTACTTTTAAGCCTCAAATATTAATTATGTATTCCCAAATTGGCAAGTAGCCATGATTGAAAGGCTAAGAACTCATGCATCATCAGGCCAGGAGCAGGTTCAATACAGTGGTTACCAACAGTATAATTTACCATATGAAACAATGTCATTTTCAAAGGAGAGTTTTAGGTAAATTAATACATAGACATTTCCTAAATAAACTGTGCTTGATTTTTAGAGAGTATTGTATAGATACTTATGTTGATTGTTGTAATTTGTGTTATGTATTCTCCTCTCTGCCTATGTTGAATCAGTGAGCATGAAGTATCCCAGAAGGAATCGATCCCCACTTGATTTTCTAGATAGGACATGCTTTTCAGAAAACTGTGTGTTTTATTTTGAGGAGTCTGTTTCTGCTGAAATCCCATTGACTTTAGTGCTTCTGTCAGCTTGTGTAGAGTACATCATACGTCCAGGAAGTCTCACCTACTTCTCAGTGATTCTAGGAGTTCTGTGTCTGCAAGGTGCCAGCCAGGTGCCATGCAGGATGATGAATTCATAGCTTCTGTTCTCTTCCGCATGGCCATTCAGCTGGGTTCTGGTTTCTGCACGCGCACTGTTGAGTATGCTCAGAATGCACTGGGGAGATTTTTCAGAATGTTAGCTTGGTGAAGTGTTCTACATCAAAGTGGGTGAAGCATTCGGTAATTTTGTGTTTGGCTATAGATCACCCCACAGAACCAGAGACAACTTCCTGGTATTGCATCCCTCAAGATTCCAGAGGCCTGTTGTTGGGAAATACAGCTGGTTGCTGTATTTTTCTGGTTCTCCGATTATTTTCCTTGTGTTTCCAATCACTTCTCAGAAACTTCTTACAGAGTTCTCATTCCCTCAAGTTAATCAACATATATCATATTTAAAGAGCCCTGAAGGCAGCTGTCCTCATATTTAGAGTCAGTAAGTCTGCACAAACCAATTTCCTAATATGCATATAACAATCTCCTACAGAGCAAATGAAGTAAATTTTTCTTTCAAGAAAATGGCTTCCAAAAGCCTTCTGAAAATAGCTTTTTTAAAGGAAAGCCTGAATTTCCCACAGGCCCAATTGTCTTGCTCTGCCCCAGAGAGCCGTGTTATGTGGACAGTTGGCAAATCCATTGATGCCAGTTTTTATACTATTCAGGTGGAAAAGGAAAGAAAGAAAGAAAAAAGCAAAATAAAAGATAATATGATAGATACCACTAATTTAACATTTTTCTTATCTTCATGTTCCTTAATGTTTTGGTTTCAGATCCACTTGTTTAAATTAATTTTGTTAAGCATATCCTTATTTTATACTATTCAAAAACACTGAACTTTAGGTCTGTTCTGCCATTCAGATACATTTGAATGCAATTATTAACTTGTATTTGGGAAATTTTTAATGTCTCTTTTTAGCTTTTCATAGAAGAATGGTGCAGTTTTTAAAATTTGTTAATCACTGGCCATCTGAATTTCGGGAGCCGCATGCACAATTTACTCCTGACCTAGTGTGCCACAGAGCTGAACCTAATAGTATTCCCCAGGGGTTTGGTGTCTGGTAAAGTGTACAAGGATTGTTAATCTGTGTAGGCTTGTGCACTAGACATATTCTTGATGTTCTAGACCTTTCTTTTTTCCTACATGACATCTTCACTTAAAAAATAATAAGTATGCTTTCAATTTTTTTTTTTTAATAAAAGAAGGCTAGCTGTTAAAGGACCCGTAGAGCTATGTTTATGATTAAGGTCAATTTAAGTGAGAAATTACATTATGCCAAGATGGCTTCAAACTTGACTCGACTATCAAACCTGTTGGGTTTGTGAACAGAATGTTTCACCAGCATGCTAGAGTTCAGCCTATCCAATTCAGACATGTCTGCATGATTCTTACACTGTATTTTCAAGGTATAACTTTAAAAACATTGAAAACTTCACAAACCATGTAAACTTAAATGCTTTTCACAAGGATATCGAGCCAGTTGAGTGTTAAAACAATGCTGGTATTCTACACTCACTCCACACAATGTAGTTGAGATATTTATTAGAGTTTGTGAGTTGAGAGTTTATTATGATAGTTAACGGTTACTATTAATTCTAGCAGATGTCCCTGTTTCTAGTTAAAAATCTACTATCCAGAAGTCACTGATATCTAACTTATTTCCCCAAAGTTGTTAAGAAAGTACTCATTTATGTAAATTTGTTTTATTTGTCTGTTGCTCACCATGTAGCCCTCGCTGGCATAGAGCTCACTTATAAACAAAGCTGGCCTCAGACTCACCTCGCTTCCCTGCTCCTGTACCCCGGGGACTGGGACTAAAGGCGTTCACCCCACAACAAACACATTTATTTGAATTTTAACAATTTGATATAACAATTTGATATAAGTGTTTTATAAGCATTTCCTTGAAATCATTTTGCTCAGAACATCTTTGACATGTATAGCTTTAACAAATGACCGGTTAATATATTTCATAATGACTTGCGATGTTCCTCTTTGATGAAGTAGAATTGATTACTTTTGTATTTAGCTCCTTTACTATACATCAGCTCATTCCTTTATTTCGCTGCTAAAATTTATTCTTAATTGTGTTAGTGCCCTAACAACGAACAAATGTGCTTAATGAAATCATTTATAATGGGCTTACTAATGGGATATTGACTACTGTTTCTTTCATCCCCTTTCTGACAGCAAGGTGTGATTATTACTCCATGAGTAATTCTCAGATTGTTCCACATTATCCTGAAGTTACTATTACGATGATCTCATATAACACTTATTATTAATTATCTTACAGCACTCAAGAAAAGATAATGATTCTATTTTTTAAAGAACACAGAAAATGGCAAGATGAAATGAAACACTTAACATGTATAAGACATGCTATACCTTCCAGGTTGCTGGAATGTGTTCCTTAGAAATTATACTGCATGGGTTAATTGATAAAAAAAATTAACATCAAATGAAATATATCATTTCTCAGAATAACAGTTAACCCAGGTATTATTCTAAGAGGATAAGTTTCTTCTAAATGACTTCGGTGGGCTATGTTGTTTCTCTGCATTCAGGGACACAGTGATCCCACGGGCTCCTGTGCTAGCTCTAAATATACTCTATACATCACTCTCCTGAAGCAAATATGCCTACCCTTTTACTGAGACAGAGTTGCTGAACTGCACACCTTTTTAATTTTTAATTAATAAATTTTCCATCCAACCTCAGTTTCCACTCCCTCCTCTCCTCCTAGTCCCCACCACCACTTTCACTTTGCACCCCCATCCACCCTTCCATTTCTATTCAGAAAAGGGCAGGTCTCCCATGGATATCAACAAAACATGGCATATCAAGTTGCAGTAAAACTAAGCACCCCTCCATCTTGTATTAAGGGTGGACAAGGCAAACCAATATGAGGAATAGGGTCCCAAAGGCCAACAAAGGAGTCTAAAACAGTTCCTGCTCCCACTGTTAGGAATATCACAAAAAGACCAAGCTATATATCTGTCACATATATGCAGAGGGCCTAGTCCAGTCCTATGAAGGCTCTGTGTGCATTCAGTCTCTGTGAGGTCCTATGGGCCCAGGCGAGTTGAGTCTGTGGGTTTTCTTGTGATGTCTTTGAACCCTCTGGCTTCCTCCCTCTCTTCAGAAGTATTCCCCAAGCTCATCCTAATGTTTGGCTGTGGATCTCTGCATTTGTTTCCATCAGTGGCTGGATCAAACCTCTCTGATGACATCTGGGCTAGGCACCAATCTATGAGTATAGGAGATTATCATTAAGCATCACTACATTGACTTTTTCCTCCATTGCATTTGGTTCTATCCTAGGTCTCAGGGCCATCCAGTCTCTGGGTCCTGACACCCCAGGCAGTGTCAGGAGTTGCTCACTCTTATGGCATGGGTCTCAGGGTGGACCAGTCATTGGTTAGTCATCCCAAAAATCTCTGTGCCACACTTACCCTAGCACATCCCAAAAGCAGGACAGACTGTAGCTGTAAGGTTATGTGGCTCGGTTAGTGTCCCATTCTCTCCAATGGTAGGATTGTCTGGTCACAGGAGATGGCCAGTTCAGGTATGTATCCCCTATTGCTAGGAATCTTAGCTGGGGTCATCCTTGTAGATTCCTGGGAGTTTCCCTTGCACTGTTTCTACCTCGCCCTGAAATGCCCCCCTTTTCAGTCGCCTCTTTCAGTATCCACCCCCCATTACCCCTGCACCTGATCCCTCATGATCCTTACCCAGTCCCAGTCTATCCACAAAATCTATTCTATTTCTTTTTCCCAGGAAGATCCAAGTGTACCTCTTGGAGCCCTCCTTGTTACTGAGCTTCTCTGGGTCTGTGGATTGTAGCATGGTTATACTCTACAGTTCATATCCACTTATGTGTAAGTACATACTGTGTTTGTCTCTCTGGGTCCAGGCTACCTCACTCAGGATGATTTTTTTCTAGTTCCATCCATTTACCTTCAAGTTTCATGATGTCATTTGTAAATAGAGTTTTCCTGCCTGGCCCACAGTCAGGACAAATCTCTGACACCCACCAGTCCCACAGCCGCTCAGACCCAACCAAGTAAACACAGAGACTTATATTGCTTACAAACTGTATGGCCTTGGCAGGCTTCTTGCTAACTGTTCTTACAGCTTAAATTAATCCATTTCTATAAATCTATACCTTGCCACGTGGCTCATGGCTTACTGGCATCTTCACATGCTGTTTGTCATCGTGGTGACTGGCAGTGTCTCTCTGCCTCAGCCTTCCACTTCCCGGCTTTATTCTCCTCCTTGTCCCACCTATACTTCCTGCCTAGCCAATGGCCAATCAGTGTTTTATTTATTGACCAATCAGCAACACATTTGACATACAGACCATCCCACAGCAGTCATTGTTTTTAACAGCTGAGTAATTACATTATGTAAATGTACCACACTTTTTTTTAATCCATGTAAGTGTATGATCTATTGTGTAAATGTACCACATTTCTTCATCCAGTAAAGGTGGCTTAAGGCTATCATTGTGCGAAATTCCCTTCTTTAAACTTTTCAGAATTTGTATCAATATTATAAATAGAAGATTCTGGATATGCTGTCATTAATGTAATAGTAATAGACATTTAACTTTTTTTTTTTTTTTTTTTTTTGGTTTTTCGAGACAGGGTTTCTCTGTGTAGCTTTGCGCCTTTCCTGGAACTCACTTGTTAGTCCAGGCTGGCCTCGAACTCACAGAGATCCGCCTGGCTCTGCCTCCCGAGTGCTGGGATTAAAGGGGTGCGCCACCACCGCCCGGCGACATTTAACTTTTAAAAATACATTTTAATGACTGTTTTATAAAATGATTAATTTGAAATAAATTACAAAGTGACTTTATATAGTGGACAACTTCTGTAGAAATAGCAACTAATATCATATCAGTCTACTTTCTCATGCATGCTTCTAATTACACTCTTGATGGATTTTAGAATTTTATGCCTTTAAACTTTACCACCAATAATGTCTTATTTATAATATCTTTTGTATGATGTAATTTTATTTTTTATAGCTTGTCTCAAAAAAATAAAACAACTCAAAATGATGAAAAAAAGAGTAGATACTTTGGTTACACTTTGCAGTATATCTTTTTTATTTCAGTTTGTCTAAAAATAGTATGCAGACACTAAAGCCCACAGTGACATTGGGATTTTTAAGATGTAAGCCCAGAATGAGGTTACGACCTTGTTTATTGTTATGTGTGATGGTGAAAAATAAGTATGAAAACAGAATACTCTTTTTGTTAAATTGTCTGGGAGAGGTATATATCCGGACAATAGGAACTATGGAGACAAACTTTTGAAGTGAGCTTCCCTTTGATCTGGCACCAGGGTTTGGATATGCTTCATGTGTGTCCCACCCCAGATCCATGTGCTAGAAGCTTGGTACCCACTGTGGCAATGTTGAGACTGTGAAACTTTTAAAAGATCAGGCAGAGTGGAGATGATGAGGTCACTGGGGACATCATCCTTGGAAAGGATGAATACAGTTCCCAAGGGACCCCGGCCCTATTTACAGCTGTGAATTGATATTAAACAGTTCTGCAGAGGGTTCCTTCTCACTTCTTGTGTCTTTATTGGTTGTTCTTTCTTTCCACACTCTTTTTTCCCCATACCGCTGTGTCCCTGGTGCCTGCCATGATGCCATCTACCATGCTTTGATGGGAATAACAGACCTTCAGGACAGACTGAACTGATGTCACAAACTTATCATAGTCTTTGAGCCTCTGAAACCGTGACATCAGCAAAACTTTTCTCCTTATATATCCATCTAGCCTCAGTTATTTTATTGTAGCAAAAGAAAACCCAACAAAGATATATAGGTAGGTAATAGACTGTATTTAATGCTTGATAGTTATAGATGAAAGAATGCCCTAGCAGCAGAAAAAAATCAAAAATCCCTTGAAGCTGTCTTGCTGTTTCTGTCCAACTGCTATTGTTCAACCATGTCTATACTTCAGAAAAGACTTTTTACTGGGGCAGAAATTATCTCAAGATAGACTGCCATGTATGGGCAAACAACTCTAGGAAGAGGAGACCATACAGCACTCAGGACTGTCTTAACCTGCAAGTACCCCTTGAAGTTGTATCAGCTTCCTCATATCCAAGGCCCTTGCCCACTCCTGTAAGAGGCCTAACCAACTCCCTCCCCTTCACAGAACTCCCATCCAGCAGGAAGGACTGCTGATGGCCACTGCTGTGATAATAAACAACAGTCCCCTCTATTGAGGTCAGACTTTGGTCTCTTTTCTGCCTTTTGTCTGTGCTGTAACAATAAATGCTAAACTTTTTACATCCTTTTATTGTTTTTGTTTATGCGTCTGCTTTTGCATCTGTGCCTTTACTCACCTTTAAGGAGGGTCTGTACTCTGCACCATTAGCTTTGACCCACTGCTGTTGTACACAGACCCCATTGATTAGAGGTCTGTTGATGCTTGTGTATGGAGAATAAATAACCTGATGCTTCAATGATATGACTCCCAATGTATTCAGCTTTTCTATGCTGTAAGGCTGGGGGTGATGAATTTCAAGCTCTGCCTGTCAGAGCTGAAATCATAAAGACCATTATATTTTAATCTGGCTTCTTGCTACTGTGAATCAGTTGGGCACATTACATGTTATCTTCAAGAGCAGCTCCTCTATGCAGTGTTCTATTCATGTGTAATTTCTCTTTTAGTTCTCAGATTTTCCAAAGAAATAGCACCTAATATTAGTGGTTTATGAGTGGCTCTGTAATGTCTGCCATATGTGTCTGTGAATAGGTGGGGCTCATGATACGTCTGTCATGTGCCTGTGAGTGGACAGGGTTCAGCTTGTGATGTGTATAAGTAGTCATTGGAAAAATGGACCGGGTATGATGGCCCAGTGGCTCATTCTCAGAACTGGCACTTGTATTTTGTGTTATGTCCTGTATTGCACAGGACCACAGACTTAGTGCTTTACGACAGCACCAAGCTATTTTACAGCCTTGTAGGTCAAAACTCTGGAGCAGGTCTCAGCAGGCTAAAAGTCTAGTTGCTGATAGGAATTTATTCTTTTCTAGAGTCTCTAGGGAATAATAAAGCTGTCCCTTCCTGCAAATCCCAGTTGTTGCAAGACTCTAACTCTCACAGATTAGAAATTTTATTTCAGTCACAGACTGAGTTTCTGATATCTTTGGGGCTGTCACCTGTAGTGAATGACATTCGCAGATCACCCTGGAGGCTGTGCATGTGCATTGGCTGGAAGCTTTCTTCTACTAGTTCAAAGTCATCAGTAACAGGCTGAGTCCATCCCTTTTCCTCTGTTCTTTTTATTACTATTTATTGCTATTGCATCTGTGCTGTTAAGTTTGTTTTTTGTTTTTGTTTTTAATTTTAATATTTTATTTAATACAAAGTGTCAAAAACTCCACAATTTTTAATTTGGAAACAATGTAAGCAATTTGCTCATTACACTGACATATTAGTAGGTCTTTGAAATCATGATACAAGCATTATGAAAACTATGAACAAATTTGAAATGTTGTATCACAAAAGAAATATGACAAATTAATTTTAGTATATTTTAACATGCTTACTAACTTGGAAATACAATGTTACCACCAAAAAATTAATAAAAAACAAGTTAGCTGTTTTGTCAGTTTTCTTATAATGCCTGTAAAATATAATTTTATGTATTTACCAGTATTGCTTCTAAAAACAAAATTCAATTATTTTTATCTGTGGTCAGACTGAAACCGAATAGGACCTCACTTAAAAAAAGAAAACAATATAAAGCTATAAGCCATTTCTTTTACTGATCTATTTCAGTAAGAAAACAGTATGTGTAAATGATTACTTATAGTCTACTCTTCTTGTAGTCAGTCAGGGAAATGCAGTCATTTTTGGCATTTCAACATGTGGAAGGAACAAATCCTAATTTTATATCTTTACCATGTCTTTGCTGGAATCCATGGTTGATATGTAAAACGAATAGAAAATCTCTTAATAAAAACATAAAAATAAATATTAATTAGAAAAAAAAGAAATGATGTATATAAAGTCTATAGTTAATAATTTACACAGGGCTAAGGAAATGCCTCAGCTACCCAGTTGCTTACCACACAAGCAGGCTTGTGCTCAGATCTGAAGGTAGCATTTGTGTAAAAAGCTGAGCATCCAAGTGCACACTTGTCACTCCAGTGTGAAAAGGTGGAGGAAGGAAGCACCTTGGGGCCATGTGGCCAGACATTCTAGCAAATTAGGGATTTGAGGTGCAGTGAGAGATCCTGCCTCAGAAAATATGTGTAGAAGAAAAAACCAGATACTGACTTTTGGCATACACGTGAGCATGTGTGTGAGAACACACACACACACAGACACACACAGACACACAGACACACACACACACACACACACACACACACACACACACACACACACACACACACACTCACAGAGAGAGAGACAAGCAAGTGCACGCACCTCCTCCCACACATGAACATGGACATATAAAAGTATCTTACTTGTATTGTTAATTTCTTGAAACAGCATACTGCATCGCAAAGACATGTTTTTGTTTTTTGTAAGCATGATACAAGCTAGCATTATCTGCCATATTTCCAATTTGGTTACAACAGAAAAAAATTGAAGATAAATCACTTTTATTCTACTTTTCTTGATTGTTTTCCTATTTATTCATGACTGGCCAGAAACTTGTCATGTAGATTAGGCTAGTCTTAAAACTGTGGGAGATCTCCTGTTTCTTACATCCCTAATTTTGAGATTATTGATGTGAGCAACCATGCTCAATTTAAAGATTATTTCTGCATTGATGGCTAATTGAAATCAAGTTCATTGAACCGATATTTACACATGTATGGTGTATCTCCTCCAAAATTTGTAAATATATAGGTTTACCCACAGACATGCCTGAAGAGACACATGCTACAGTGTTGATAACTGACAATCTACTTAGAACTTCAGTGGAGATGTTCTTATATAACGTAAGAAAGGTGCATTTAGTGCTTTGAATGGAAAGATATTTTGATATTGGCCTGTGATTGTGGAGATGTTACCAACATGACAGAGGCAAATGTTGCTTGTTATTTATGTTTCTACTACAGTAAGGACAAGGTATTTATAATTGCTAATCTGGAAAATTTCATAAAATGAAGCAAGCATTTAGAAAATGGCAAATTCTCTTCTTCTTCTTCTTTTTTTTTAAAATCTGTAGTTGAAAGAGAGAAGCCACACAGGAGTAACAGGCAGCCTATTAGAGCATCACAGAAATAACACTACTCTGTACCTTTTCTGGGCTTATGCCATTGCTTAAAATGAAAATTTTGTCACGGTGAAGAAAGTAGAAAGCATGTTGATTAGAAGCACAGAATGCTACAACCAAGTGGCAAATATGGGCACCAGCGAGTAACAAGATTTGATTAGTGGCAGCTCTTACAGTGAGGAACCGAGGACTGTTTTATTACAAAGGACTAGATTGGAAAAACCTGAATACATTACCTGTCCAGGTAGGCAATAAATAAGATGAACTTCTTATAGAAAAAGACCTTTTCTCTCAAGAAAGGTGGGTTTTTACCAGACTTATTCAAATTAATTTTCTTTACAGAGTGTGCCATCTGTTATTCTGACATACTATATGGAGAAAGGACATTTTGAAAACTGCTGCATGCCCCAATGAGCACTCCTCCCATTATTCACAAAGTCAAAATTTAGAATACATCACTTGCATTATTACATGCCTTTCTTGAAAGTCAATCATTCGAAGAGTGGCATCAAATGACTATTTTTGATGTGAAAATAACTGAATAGTATTTTATTCTACTTATTTGGACATTTTATTCAATGACACCTTTCATACTTGGATGTCTACCAGGAGTTTAGAATATCCTCCCTCCCTCTCTCTTTCCCTCCCTCCATTCCTCCCTCCCTCTCTTCCTCCCTTCCTTCCTTTCTTCCACCCTTCTCTCCTGCCTTTCCTCTATCCTTCTCCTCTCCCAATCTTCTTTTCATCCTTCCTCCTTCCTTCCTTTCTCTTTCCCTTCTTCCCTCCATCCTTCCATTTTTCCCTCCCTCTCTCCTGTCTTCTTGTTTTCCTTTTGTCTTTCCCCTTCTCTTCCTTTATTTCTCTCTTTCTTCTTTATTTGAATTTTATATGTTCTGTTTTTAAATAGAAGTATTTTGTGGCTTTTAAGTAACTAGGCTGCAGTGCTATCTTCAAAGTACACCACTTAAATCAGAAGTTTCTCCGAATAGCTAGGTCACCAAAGTAGTATACAATATTCATCATAGAAGCATTGGTCCTAAACTGGAAATGTGAACATGTGCCAAGGTATGGGTAAATATATTATACCCACTATACCCCATAGGGAGAGAGAGAGCAAACCACATTGTACCTGACAATGTGAATGAATCATGCAACCACAAATACTGAAAGAAAGAAGCATGATACCTAAACTTGCAAGTTCAATCTGATTATATCAATTCCAAAGCAGTAAAGTTACGTGCTAAAAGTACAAACAGCAGAGTGGTGATTGGCAAAGACTTTTTTTTTAAATTTTGTTTTTCGAGACAGGGTTTCTCTGTGTAGTTTTGGTGCCTGTCCTGGATCTTGCTCTGTAGACCAGGCTGGCCTCGAACTCACAGAGATCTGCCTGGCTCTGCCTCCAAGTGCTGGGATTAAAGGCATGCACCACTGCTGCCTGACCTTGGCAAAGACATTTGAATGACTTCTGATTGCTTATAACACAGGAGTGCTTAGTGCTTATTAAATGGTACATGTTAAATAGGTATATACTGCTTCATAAAAAAATCATTAGGTTTAAGAACTTATGTTTAATATTCTACACATTTTTCAGTCAAGAAAAATTAACATGTTGCTGATGAACTGGAAAGTCAGATTTGCATATCTGTAATCAAGTTACTATGTGAACATTTTTGCAAATGGCATAATTCATCAAACACAATGCTTAGGATGAATCTGTGCCTTTGCCAACAATGGAAGGTTTTATAAATGCCTGTTTACTTATATAAATGCAGAATTTAAAAGTATATGTTTATGGTATTTTCTCAACTTTCAGAGGGTCTCTGATACATCACTTAACATCCTCCTCATTCCTGAATTTCCAGGCTATGGGAAAACTAGTTAGTGGCCTTCTGTCAGACATCCATGGAGCAGTGGACCCTGAATTCAGCCAACAACAGGTCAAAAAATGTTTAAAAGTTCACCTGTGTATTGAACATTCACATACTGTTTTACTTGTCATTATTTCTTAAACATTAAAGGGCAGTCATTGTTATCATAGTATTAACATTAAATTGGTTTCACAAATAATTTAGAGGAGATTTAAAGTTTATGTGAGGATACCAACAAATTACGTGTAAACAGTATGTCACTTACACATAAAGGCCTTGAGTATCTGCAAATTTGGGTATCTCAGAGGTGGCCTGGAATAAATCGCAACTTATGTACCAAGGGTCAGCTATATTTCTGTTTTGTGAAAACAGATACTTTGTGTCTAGAAAATCCATGGTATCTCATAAAATAATGTTTATGAAACATATTACCACTTATAACTCTTAAGTCATAGAAACATTTTTGAAAGTCATTAAATTTTGCTTCTCACATTTATATGAATATTTCCAATTTCCTCTCAACTTATTGTTTCTATTGATACAATTTTATGAAAATATCTCTTTCTTTCAAAGAGACTGACTTTCCAGTGGACCTGACAGTCAGGTTAATAATATGTTGATGATAATTTAAGATCTCACCTGCTATCCTGCTATATACCCATATGTATCCTGCTTAAATTTAACCTGTCTTTAAGTGAATATTGAACAAAACCTTAATGTGTCTTCGGTTTCCTATGCAACCTGAGTTGCATAGAACTCATATTTTACAACCTGAGTTCATGCATAGCTTCTTAAGTTATATACATTTTCATGCAAGTGACTTAGAATTGTTTGTGTTTTTGTGTGTGTGTGTGTGTGTATGTGTGTGTGTGTGTGTGTGTGTGTTTTGTAGTAGCCATTTACTGAAAGCAGCCAACAAGTTGGAAGAACTCAGCAAATATCCACTAAAAATGTTGGAAGCAACTTGTAGATATAGCATGACAAGGTATGTTTGCTATTCTGTGTCAATTGGACTCAGCACAATGACTTCTTTTCCTGTGAAACTCTGTAAAGAATCTCTCATTTCTTTCTCATGTATTTCTTGATGCTCAATAAATACAGAGAAAATCCTTTGTTAGGGACAGTTAGAAAATAATGGGGCAAGAAGTGGAGAATTCAAATTCTGACTTGCCCTTGATCAAATTAATACAAGAGAAAAATCTGTGTTTTTGTTCACTAATGCATTAATCGTTGCAATGGTCACGTTTTAAAGTTTGCTTTGTGAAGTTAAAACAACTATTATGTGCAATTTTGAATTTAATAGAGTTTTCTAGGCTCAAGAATGAGTGACCTGGACATATTTGGAGAGCTGGTCTTTACTGTTTTATTGATCCACATGCAGTTCACCATCATCTTTCATTCAGTATTTCATAAAGTTCTGGCCACGTTAACTATCTGCCTCGGTAGTTCAACTTGTTGACATAAGCGCAGATGGTGGGGTTCCTACTAGGGCAGAAGCTTGAATTTCTGAATTCTTTAGCACCCATTTTCCCTGCAGTGAAAAGTAAAGCAGATGTGGTTGTAAACTGGAGGCGAAAACCTGGCCTTAATTTATGTCCATGGGTTCTGATGCCATCTTTCTTTCCCTACTACCTTTTAATCACTTCCCAGCTCTGGGAAATGAGAACCCCTCGTACTTCTTGTGTTTTCTTTGTGCAAAATTCCTGCTTTGTTGTCACAGTTAATTAAGAAATGGTGGGCACAGGCAGTGAGCCTCATCTAGTGTTAATACCCGATGGTCTTCACCCTAGGAAT
The DNA here is from genome assembly GCF_007827085.1 of Peromyscus californicus insignis. Lineage (NCBI taxonomy): Eukaryota > Metazoa > Chordata > Mammalia > Rodentia > Cricetidae > Peromyscus > Peromyscus californicus. The sequence continues at coordinate 58,030,940 of NW_026294617.1, read as the reverse complement.
TAGAGTTTAGGGAGACATGGGTGGTCAGTGAGTCCCTGGTAAATGAAAGAACCACTGTAGGCTGTCTAAAATACTCTCCTTTATTCTGTAAGTAACACATAATTTGGTTGGCCAAGGAAAATCATCCTTGATAATTCTAAGAGATCATTTCTACCCTAAAAGGGATTTTTTCAGCCATCCTACTAAAATAAATCACGTCTTTAAAAATTAGTCTTTAAAAAAATTAGAAAGAATGAATATAGAAATTCAAATGTTTAAAATGTGTAAATGTTTTTCCCCAATGAAGAAGAATTAATCAATAGAGGGTTGTTGAAGTTCCATTAGTTTGAAATTTCACAAGTCTGCAAAGAAACTTGAATTCAAAGGTCATCAAGGGTTCTAAAATCATCATACAGGTAACATCTGACAAACAAATAAAGAAAAAGGTGAGTTTTTACTCTATCTTGGCAGTGGGGACATAGGATGGGTCGGTATAACTATTACAAGGTTGAAACATATTTGAGGGTTTTATCTCACTGACTGACTAAATTTAAGATTACTGATGGATTGGCGATTCACTATTGGTTCTCTTTGCTCCCTAATAGCCACTAGATTTGGGAACCAGTGAAATCTGAAGGAGACAGAATACATTACTCTTTTATTTTATTTTGCAATACAATTCAGTTCTACATATCAACCACGGATTTCCTTGTTCTCCCCCCCTCCCGCCCCCCTCCCCTTCCCCCCAGCCCACCCCCTATTCCCACCTTCTCCAGGGCAAAGCCTCCCCCAAGGACTGAGATCAACCTGGTAGACTCAGTCCAGGCAGGTCCACTCCCCTCCTCCCAGGCTGAGCCAAGCAATCCTGCATAGGCCCCAGGTTTCAAACAGCCAACTCATGCAATGAGCACAGGACCTAGTTCCACTGCCTGGATGCCTCCCAAACAGATCAAGCCAATCAACTGTCTCACCCACTCAGAGGGCCTGATCCAGTGGGGACCCCTCAGCCATTGGTTCATAGTTCATGTGTTTCCATTCATTTGGCTATTTGTCCCTGTGCTTTATCCAACCTTGGTCTCAACAATTCTCGCTCATATAAACCCTCCTCTTTCTTGCTAATTGGACTCCCAAAGCTCCACCCAGGGTCAAGGCATGGATCTCTGCATCCAGATCCCTCAGTCTTTGGATGGGGTTTCTAGCACGACAATTAGGGTGTTTGGCCATCCCATCACCAGAGTAGATCAGTTCAGGCTGTCTCTCGACCATTGTCAGCAGTTTATTGTGGGGGTATCTTTGTGGATTTCTGTCGGCCTCTCTAGCACTTTGCTTCTTCCTATTCTCATGTGGTCTTCATTTACCATGGTCTCCTATTCCTTGTTCTCCCTCTCTGTTGTTGATCCAGCTGGGATCTCCTGCTCCCCCAAGCTCTCTTTCCCTCGACCCTCGCCCTTCATTACCCCCACTCATGTCCAGGCTGTTCATGTAGATCTCATTCCATTTCTCAGTCATTGGGCGATCCCCGTGTCTTTCTTGGGGTCCCGTTTTCCAGGTAGCCTCCCTGATGATGTGAATAGCAGTCCAGTCGTCCTTGTTCCACATCTAGTATCCTGCTATGAGTGAGTACATACCATGTTTGTCTTTCTGAGTCTGGGTTACCTCACTCAGGATGATTTTTTTCTAGATCCATCCATTTGTCTGCAAACCTCATGATGTCATTGTTTTTCTCTGCTGAGTAGTATTCCATTGTGTATATGTACCACATTTTATTTATCCATTCTTCAGGTGAAGGGCATCTAGGTTGTTTCCATGTTCTGGCTATTACAAACAATGCTGATATGAATATAGCTGAACAAGTGCTCTGGTGGTATGATTGAGCATTCCTTGGGTATATGCCCAGGAGTGGTATAGCTGGATCTTGGGGGAGATGGATTCCCAATTTTCTAAGAAAGCGCCATATTGATTTCCAAAGTGGTTGTACAAGCTTGCATTCCCACCAGCAGTGGAGGAGAGTTCCCCTAGCTCCACATCCTCTCCAGCATAAGGTGTCTTCAGTGTTTTTGATCTTAGCCATTGTGACAGGCATAAAGTGGTATCTCAGAGTTGTTTTGATTTGCATTTCCCTGATGATTAGGGATGGTGAGCAATTCCTTAAATGTGTTTCAGCCATTTGAGTTTCCTCTGTTGAGAATTCTCTGTTTAGTTCTATAGCCCATTTCTTAATTGGACTATTGGGCATTTTGATGTCTAATTTCTTGAGTTCCTTATATATTCTGGATATCAGTCCTCTGTCAGATGTGGGGTTGATGAAGACCTTTTCCCATTCTGTAGGCTGTCGCTTTGCCTTGTTGACCGTATCTTTTGCTCTACAAAAGCTTCTCAGTTTCAAGAGGTCCCATTGATTGATTGTTTGTCTCAGTGTCTGTGCTACTGGTGTTCTATTTAGGAAGTGATCTCCTATGCCAATGCATTCAAGACTACTTCCTACTTTCTCTTTTAGCAGGTTCAGAGTAGCTGGATTTATGTTGAGGTCCTTGATCCACTTGGACTTAAGTTTTGTGCACGGTGATAGATATGGATCTATTTGCAGCCTTCTATATGTTGATATCCAGTTATGCCAGCACCATTTGTTGAAGATGATTCTTTTTTTCCATTGTGCACTTTTGGCTTCTTTGTCAAAAATTATATGTTCATAGGTGTGTGGATTAATGTCAGGGTCTTCAATTCGATTCCATTGGTCCACATGTCGGTTTTTATGTCAGTACCAAGCTGTTTTTTATTACTGTAGCAGTGCTGTGGCAGGAGGGGGGGATCCCTGCCCATGGTACTTTTGTCACCACGTCTGGTGCTTCCTCAACCCTCAGTCTCATTCCTGCAACCTAGCCTCATTCACAATGGTCTCTTCTTATTCTTTGCTTGGGGTTCTGGGAGCTAATTTTAACATGAATGCACATAAGTCTTCACCAAAACCCAAATAAACATTGATTGCTACCTTTATTTAAACAGAGACTTGCCAAATTGATAGAAGACAAGATACTCAGTCTTTTTTTTTTTTTTTTTAGTCTTTTATATTTTATTTCATAGTATTAGAGAAATAGCAAGCTCAAGATAGGTATGCACAGAGCTGGGTTTGTGAAAACATTCATTTATATTGCAAGATTATTAACTTTTTTCCCTTCTATTGAAAAAAATTGTCATACAATATAATCTAATGACTGTTTCCCCTCCCTTATCTTCTCCCAGATCCTTTCAATCTCACCATTTATCCAACTCCATGTCTTCTCTCTCTCTCTCTCTCTCTCTCTCTCTCTCTCTCTCTCTCTCTCTCTCTCTCTGTCTTTCTCTCTCCCACTCTCTTTAGAAAACAAATAGGCTAATAAATAAACAACCCAACCATATTAAAACAAATTAAATAAAGCAAAAAGAAAAACAAAAGCAAAGAAAAAGCATGAGAAACAAATGCACACAGAAAAACACACACCCATACACACAAAACCCATAAAAAGTCAAAATCAAAATGATAGCACAGAAGGAACCGATAGGTGGGATAGAAAAAAATGCCCAAACAAAGCAGTATGGGGAAAATGTTGTTTTGTGTTGGGCATCTACTGATGATCATGGGGCCTGTTCTTAACTGTGGTTTGTGTACTGAGTGAGACTCCTTTGGAAAAAGCCAGTTCTTCATTTGTGAGAGATTTTCAATTGGAGATAGCTTCTGGGTTATGGATGGGGCTCTTGTCCTCTACCCCTGCGAATGCTGGTACTTGTGCAAGCTGCCACAGTCTTTGTGAATTCCAATGTTCATGAGTCCTGTTGTGTCTGGAAGGCACTGTCAAACAGGCTTTTTTTTCAGAATCTAAATTTGAAGATTTTAGAATGAAGAAAAAAGCCTGAAATATGCAAGTGTTGAAATAAGGGTTATAATCATGTTTCTAACAGCTCATCCAAAATTCAGTAATAGATTTGAGTTCTCATTTTTAAGATGCTGCCTTTGTGGCACCTGGACCATTTTTGTCCTAGGTAATGTTGGGATAGAGATAAAAGATACATTTCTATATATCATGGAACTTCTGCTTTACACAGCATTCCAATTTATAATGCACACAAATTTATAAATACATTAGTATGTGCACATAACACTCAAAAACATACATTATCCTTTTATCAACATGAATAAAACATGGATGAACTTGGGGAACACTATGTTCAATCTAATGAGCCAGACATAAGTATTTCATGATCGCTATTACTTGTGTATCAACAGAAACAAAAATTTGAGCTCATACAATTAGTATGGAGGTTATTTGGACAGGTTGGGAGGGGGATGGTAAGAGAGTATAGGTCAGATGTAGAAATTAGCATTGAGATTAGATGAATAAATGTAAAGCTTTAATCTGTATCAGGAGACTATGGTCAATAATACTATTTTATTTCTTACTATATACTGAAAATTGTCTGAGAGTAGATTTTCAGTGCTTCCTACAAGAAGAGTACTGTGGAATAATGGTGATGTTGAATATCCTACCCCTAATAATCATTTCACTATGAATATACATGTCACAACATCACGGTGCACACATATAATTTATGTAATTACAATGTGTTATATTTTTTTAATGGTGCTATTAGACATTGTATTGTTTGTTATCATGTTCTCCTCCCTGGGAAATACATTAATGTTTTTATAATTTGTTACAAATTTGTTTTGCTATGTTGTAGATTGTAATATGAGTGTAATTGGAGACATTTTTGGTCCTGTGACTTTTTTACTCATATAATCAATACTTCCCTTGTTAACTGAGAAGTCAGAGCCACATGCACCTTTTCTTTGATTAATGGCGAATAAGCTCTCTAATCAAAGTCTGGAGGCTCAGTGGCATTGCTCCTTCTTGATCTACTGTGGCAGTCTTCATCCTGTCATGGAAAATCCTATATAACAATCTGACTTATACACATTCCTCTAATCTCTCCCTTTAAATGGCTAAATAGGCCAAGGAGTGGCTCTTTTCTCATCTGCTTCCCCTTTGTCTCTTACAATTTTTATTAAAACTCCTTTACTTTCACTCATTATTCTACATTCTTCCCTCTTTCCATTCATAAATGATGACACTTTCTTTCCTAGTTATGTTCATCACATCACACAGCAACTCATGCACACATATTTGAACCTTTTACCAAAACCTTGAGAACTCATGCATAATATCACCATATTTGTTTCAGCTCTGTGATGGGATTTGAGTCTGGTGTATGTGGCACTATGAGGCTTGTACTAATCTATCTTAGTTAACGTAATGAACACTTAAGAGCTGTAAGCAGTTGAAACCAACAGCACTCTGACTGTACACAAGCACTCACTGGTGTCTGGGACTAGCTGTGGGCACTCGTGTTCACACATGCACAACTTAGGAAGGTGTCAGCTTCATTGTTGGAGGAAAGATTCCAATAATCACTCGCCTTGTTCTGATACAGATAATTTGAAGTTTCTGACATTTAAACGGTACAATGGGTTAGAAAGAACTGTGTTTTATAAATTGAGTTATTGCCTTTTTTGTTAATGAGTTTTGTTCCAGTTTTTATTAATATTTCCTTTTTAACCTTAAAAAATAGAAAGAAATATTAAGGAACTAGCCAAACAGGAGATGTATAATTCCAAAGGTAATGGACTTACTGGCCTGGTGGGTTATGAATCCAATAGAGTGGGGTGTAGAAGTGAGAGTCAAAATAATTAGAGGGAAAGTGAAAGCTTGTCCTCCTATTTTTGACACTGGAGAAGGCAGGATGAATAGACTACAATTTGAACTTTCCAGGAAATGAGAGGAAGTGACTTTCATGACCTACACGTACCTGAGAGCCCACTTTTCACACTAGGCAGGAAGGCAAGTCAGACAAAGAAGCCACCAATTACGAGCCCGCCAGCTTGTGTCATATTTGTGATGTTTTCCTGACTGCTGAGACTGTGGGGCTGTAGCAGTTATACAGCATGGGCACAAAATATGCAGAGAACCTGCCTTAAAATGACTAACTCAGAACCACAAAGATGCACTTTATAATAAACCACACAACAAACTTGTGTGCACAAAGGCCATTATGATCTGTAGGCTGCTTGACAGCTTCTGTGATCATTGAATAAGTTAATTTAATGACCAGAAACTGAACACACTTTCGAGTATACATTCTGAAGACAGTGAGCCGTAAGAGAGGGCATTTCCATCTTATTGAACTGCTCCTTTGCCTTCATCTAGGGGATATATAGTAATGAAACTCAGGTCTAAATGCAAAAGAGATGACAGATTATGCTTTTAGCCCTCGAGAATGAAAATTTAATCATGTCAAAGCGGTAATTTTATTTAAAATATACCACAGGTCTTTGATGACAATGTGAAATTTTTCTCAGGGGAAGTATGGTTACATAACATCACAGTAAATATGACCAGAAACATTATAACTGGCCATAATATAATTGGTTATAATATTCTATGAAAGGCCATATACTTTATAAATGTATTCAAGAACCATTGGTGTTAATAGGAATAACTTACCATGTAGAGATGGTAACAAGAAGGTGTTTAACATCCAAAATAAGCAAAATCAATAGAACTTGTACTTAACGTTCTGTTTGAATTGTCCTTGTAAATGGCTCACATTTGGAAAAAAAATCCCCTTTTTCTTGCCATAGCTATCAGTTTTTTTCTGGGTTGCTGTAGATAAGTAGTAATATCCAAACTTTTATGTCATTATTCTTCAGGAAAGTACTATGACTACAAAATGCTGTTTTAATCTATTCGTCTTACACGAATTTGAAATAGAGACTAAGAATGTGGAAACTCCATTATTCTGGTTTAATCATAGACTTTCTTTGAGCTTTTGAGTAAAATATTTAACCTTTCTGTGCTTCAGCTTATGAAAGTATAAATTTATGCAAAACAGCTATCCTGACCTTCTAGACCCAAAGAGAAAGTGATTTAAAAATATAATCAGCTTATCCTAAGGATTTATTTTAAATGAAAACTTTACTATGGATATTTTCATCACCCATCTTTGGTTTAGAACATTTCAGAATGTACCACAGAGTCAGTTCCAGTCTTGACCACTAAGTAGATGACTGGGACCTCCTCAATTCCATGGCAGCTCTAGGTTGGCAAGACTACCTTCCATCTCTTACCTCCAAGTTAGCCTGGTGACATCTGATCATGATGACATACTCATGATTTTATGTCTAGTTACTAAAAGTGTCTAAAAGTCAGAGTTTAATATTTGTGATGCAGATTTACCAATAAATAGCAGCCTCTCAAACAATCCTTTTCCTCCCTGAGGCATTGGGATGACCCATTGGTGATTAGAGAAAATAAACTAGTTGTTAAACTGGAATTAAGAGTTGTAAAAGAAAGCACCAAGGAGCACAGAGTGCAGAGAGGATGTGGTGTTGCCTTGTGGAGAGCTGTCAAGGATGTTTTTCACTATGGAAATGGTTGCAAAGACTCTCAGAGAAGGTGAGGAAGGAGACATCTGATTCTTTTTTTTTTTTTTTTTTTATTGACAAAACAGTTTATTAGCACATCATTTGGAATGTTTAAAAAGCAAGTAAATAAGAAATTAAATATGTGGCTTTCTCATCAATATCTTGATGGTGAGATATTTGATAAGCAATCAGAAAATATTTCATAAATATTTCAATGATTATTATGAATCTGTTTGAAAGTTATCACGTCACTTTTTAAAAAAGTACATATTGTATTTTCATGATAATCTATAGACAGATACCTTCTTATCTTTATCAAGATTTACCTTTATATGAGCAGTCTGTTACATGAGAGTTGAAAAATAGTGCCCATTTTCTTTAATATGTGCTACTCTGTTTATTTGTAAAGTTAATATAATTGACCAGAATGAATCATGATCTACTTCTTTTAATCTTGTGGTATGAATATTGAATTCTTCCATAGGCTTGTCTGTTTCACCTATTCCAACAAATGTTTAAATTTGACCAATATTAATATTCATTATTGAACAATATGGGACAACTTTGACTCTAATTAACTTAAAAACTGCTAAGAACACAGAAGGGTAATTGTTATTTTATGTAATTGCTTTCACAATATTGCTCTCTAAAATTCAATAGAGATTTTATTCACTGAATTTTTACTTTGATTTTTCTAATGTGTCACTTTGAACCCTAAGAAGTAACAGATGAGACACTCATTCCTTTTAACTACATATAGCTTCACAATTGGACATCTGATTCTTGAGGGAGAGAATTCTAAGCAGAGGTTACAGTGAGGGCAGTTTTGAGTCAGGAGACTATCTGACATGTCTATGAAGAGTAAGGAGGCCAGAGAGATTTTGCAGAGTAAGAGGACAGGCAGAAGGGTAGTTCCAGCATTGGAGTTTGCACCTGCTCTGAGTTAAGTTGGAAGTACTGAGGTTTCAAGCACAGAATAACAATATGGTTTGAATTATATTTCAGGCTGACCACTCTACCTGGCGCTTAAGAACAGACCATACACAAGATAAAATTAGACATTTAGAGGCTTTTACAATAACCCAATAATCAGATTATGATTCTTCTGCACTAAATGTATTGATATAAATAAATAATAATTGCTCAATTAAATTACCATGTTCAGTATGAAGTTTTGATGTACATAGATATTGACAAATGGTGACTCAAATAAATTACCATCTCCATTCCTTCATACAGTTTCCACATTTATTTATTTATTTTGTTGGTAGAAAAATTTTTAAAATTTATGTATTTATTTAAAATTTTTTTATTGATTCTTTGGGACTGTCACATCAGGCACCCCAAATCCACCCATTTCCTAGTCCCTCCATATCTGCCCTTTACCCCTGTAGCATCCCCCTCAAAGGAAAACTTAAAAAGAAATAATAAGAATAAAATTAAAATAAGAAATAAAAGAATAAAAAGTACAAATAAGAACATTAATTTTAAAAACATAAAAAAACAAAACAACAAAAGCCCCTTTTCCTCTCCATCACCTTTTCATTCATCTTAGTGGCACTGGGAGCTGCTGTGTGTCATGCAGTATTCCCTTTTGTCCACACAGCTTTACTTGCAACTGTTCATGGTGTGATGTGTTGTTGGTCAGGTTCAAGGACTGACTTCTGGTAAACAAGTGATACTGGACCTTTACTGAATCTCCTTTCAGATATCCTGCTATTGCCCTGACCAGCTCTCCCACATTCATGGTGAGGAGTGAGGTCAGCTTTCTCAAGGGCAGGGGCCAGTTTTCCTATGAGGGATGGAGCCATCTCTATGGTGGTGGTCATCAGGGTTAGCTATCCATCCAGGGTTCATTCGGCTCTCAGGTGTTGGGAAGTGGCTCTTCCTGGGCTAGTGAGGGGCAGGGCCAGTTTAGCAAAGCTCTATACTTCGACATATGATTTACTACATGGTTCGTAGGCAATGGACCTCAACACAGACCCCAGTTGCAGAAGGACCACAGACCCCATGTGTAGTTTTGATATACATATACACTGACAAATGGTGACACAAGGAAATTGCTATCTCCATTACTTCATAGTTTCCATATTTATTTATTTATTTTGGCAGTATAAACATTTAAGATCTGTTCCCAGTAAGTTGAAAGTAAATTATATAGATTATACAGACTTATTAACTACATTCATCTTTTTGTTTGTTTATTTGTTTGTTTGTTTTTCAAGCCAGGGTTTCTATGTGTAGTTTTGGTACCTGTCCTGGATCTTGCTCTGTAGACCAGGCTGGCATCGAACTCACAAAGATCTGCCTGGCTCTGCCTCCCGAGTGCTGGGATTAAAGGCATGCGCCACTGATGCCTGGCCTACATTCACCTTTTAAAATCAGTACTGGGTACCATAACAAAATTTCATGGTCTAGAAAATTCATAATGAATATAGTTTTGTATTTTTTTAAATAGGTAATGTAACATCTCTAGCTTTTGGCTGTTGCTGTCCAGAATTCTCAAGATTATTGTAATCATTTGAGTAAATTCTTACCCATTAAGATTACTTTAAATGCAAGTGAATTATATAAGGCATTATCTCTGGATTTGTGTCCAGTGGTGAGCCCACCGGGATCCATTGGAAATTTCCATACTCACAGTCATACAGATTTCTCTGGTTAAATCCAATAGTTTACAAAACAAAACAAAAAGAAATGAAGAGGAAAAGGGGGCCTAAAGGAGGGCATGTGTGTGTGTTTGTGTAAGGCCCAAGGTGAAGTAAGTTAAGAGAGGATATAGTAAAAGAAATCAAGATGTGTTATTATTAAGAATAAATGTTATTAATAAAAAAGCACAATAGATAACAAATAATATAAAATTTCTATATAAAACATGATTTTTCTATATAAAACTATGTAATATATAGTATTTAATTTCAACCTAAAAATTATACATAGTGTTCACAATATATAAAATATATACTATAAATACAATGATCAATCACTACATTTTCACTCAAAAGACCACACAGACTGAAAGTGAAGTGATAAAAAGATATTTTGTGAAATTGGCAGTCAAAAACTATCCCGGGGAAAATACAGAACCCTGCTTCCAACAGAGTGGAATACACATTCCTTTCAAGATATTCATAGAATATTCTCCAAGATATGTGCATGCTAGGCAACAAATAAATCTTAATAAAGTTAAGAAAACTGAAAGCAAGCTAAATGTATTTACATTGGAATGAAAAGGATTTGCTTTTAGATTGAATTTTAGTTGTGGAAGAAAGGATATATACAAGGTTTTTGACATAAGCAACTTGAGATCAGCATTAATTGAGACAAAACAAAGTGACCCCACGGAGCTAGATGAATTAGTTTTATTTTTAGGTACATTAGGTAAGTAATACATGCTATTTTCAAAATACAAATGACACGGATCAACATGGTAGCTCATGCTTGTAATCCTAACACTTAGAAGGCAGAAGCAGGAAAATTTCTATGAGTTCAACTCTGGCATGGTAACCCGATGAGTTCAATCTGGGCTGTGGTACAAACTTTTGTCTCCAAAACAAATCAAAAGAAAAGTCAAACTACAAAGTGATCCAAAGACAGTAACATATTCAGGTTTGATGCTATGGAATCATCCAAACTGGATATATGGCTTTGGGAAATATCAGGCTACTCACAAAGCTAAGAAACTTGGGTCAGAACATTAAAGATGTGAGTGTGAACAGAAGATAAAATACTCATGACTTTGGTCCCAGGACACTTCCAGAGAGAGAGAGAGAGAGAGAGAGAAAGAGACCATGTTGACAAGTGAGGGATCACAAAGGAGTGTGGGAACTATTACATATAGGCAAGAGAAGTTGAAAAGTGTAGATTAGAGGTCTGGAGAAGAAGAGTTCTGGGGAGCAGTTTATTTAGTCAGTAAGTAAGCTGGATCCAGACCAAATATTCACTTTGGGTTTCAGATATCTGGGGTTGTCTTTATCTGGAACAGCAACAGTTTTGGGGGTGTAGTGGGGAAGAAAGTATAACTCAAGTGGCTCACAGGAACAGGAAAGGGGAGAGATGGAGGATGATGAGTGTGGACACTTCCTCCAAGGTGCTTTGGTTGAGTTTGGTTAGGTGCTTGGGAGAGAGCCCAGGGCTTTGTATTTGCTAGCAAAGGGATCTACCACATCAGTCCAGTCCTGAGACATTTATGCTTATTAACGAGGAATAGAAAAATGTCTGAGCACCTATGGTGATGTTTGGAGTGCAGAGAAAGCTCTATGCAAGCAAAGATGTCAGGATATATCTAGGTGGTTGCTGTGGCTATTTTTTGTTATCAGTCTGATTGGTTTTAGAATCAGCATGGTCCTCTGGACTATCTCTAAGGGTTTTGAATGCGTTTCTAGAAAGATTTGACTGAGAAAGAATGGCTCACCCCGAATCTGGGTGGCACCATCCAGTGAGCTGAATGCCCACTAAATGAAAAGGAGAAAGCCAGAGGACACCAGCATTATCTCATTCTACTTCTTGACTGTTCAATACTGTGGCCATCTGGCCTCTAGCTCCTGCCACAATCCCGGCCCCACCACTATAGCCTGTGACCCTTTAAGCTGAAAGCCAGAATCAGTCTTTGCCGCCTCAAGTTGTTTCATGTCAGCAACATTTGTTAAAAGAAAAAAAAAGTGGTTGAATAATTGCTATTTCTCAGTGAAATAAAAAGCAGCATTATTTTCATAAAATAAGCAAAAGGAAAGGCAATGTTCTTGTGGTTTGATAGGTGGAGTGTTATTAAATGAATCAACTAGGAGAATGTATGGGCCACCTAGAACAATGCTGAGTATAACAGAGAATCATGCTAGAGTTAAGAGTCAGGTACAAATATGAGGAATTACTACCAACTGTCCATGTACCATTTTTACTCAGTTTCTTTTCCACCTTTTCTCTTCCTGTTATTACTGCAGGATCTTTATGGCATCCTTCTAGATGATATCTGTCTAGACTGACAGACAGGAAAGAAATTTCAGATTATAAAACAATGCTGTTTATTTAGGTAATATGCTAAATGATTCCACACTCTGAAGCCTTCTAAGTAAAAAAAAACAAAAAACAAAAAACAAAAAACCAAAACAAAACAACAAAAAAAAGAATCCTATTTCCAGCTCTTGGGAATATTTCTTCCTGTAGTTTATGACATGTAGTTTCCTCATGTTGTTTAAGACCCATGATGTCTACTGCAGGTAGCGTAGTATATAAAATCCAGTTTCTGTATGACTCTTTCCCTTGTAACCTTGCCTCTTTCTCCAGCCCTTGTGATCTCATTATCTTTTGACTGAATTGTATTTTCTTATGGGCATAGTTCACTACTTCTCATTTTTACATTCTAAAACTCTATCCACACACTGTTTTGAATCAGAACTGACAACATTTGGTTTGGGCTTAACAACATGCAGTGAACAGAATTGGTGTTATACATTTTTGCACATGTCTTAGTTAGGGTTTCTATTGCTGTGAAGAGACACTGTGACCACAGAAACTTTTATAAAGAAAACCATTTAATTGAGGCTTAATTACAATTCCAGAGATTTAGTCCACTATTGCATAGTGAGAAGCATGGCAGCATGCTGGAGAAGGAGTTGAGAGTTCTATATCTTGATCTACAGGCAACAGGAAGTGAACTGTCTCACTGGGTGTGGCTTGAACATAAAGGAGACCTCAAGGCCTACCTCTACAGTGACAGACTTTCTCCAACAAGACCACACCTACTCCAACACGGCCACACTGCCTAATATTGCCACTCCCTATGGGAACCATTTTCTTTCAAACTACCACAGTATGTATGTATGTCAGCATGTTTGTGAATGCTGATACACATACATCTTCGTGTATTTGGATGTCCAAGGTTGAAGTTAGATTTCTTCTTCAATATCAGTCGACTTTATATATTGAGGCAAGATCTTTCTTATAACACCACTCAGTCTAGGTCTTGCTTAGGCAGCCATGTTGATGAGACTTCCTGGGTATAGCCTAACATTTCTAGGTGACACATTTTCATAGCAAACTTTCTGTTCCTCTGGCTCTTACAATCTTTCTACCCCTTTTCTTCAATTATTCTTGAGCCTGAACTGTTGGAATTGTGCTGTAGAAGTAACATTTGGGACTGGAAACTGTGGGTCTCCTATTCTCTGCGTTATGATTGGTTGTAGTTGTACATCATGATTCCTTTGTCTATTGCAAAGAGAAGTTTCTTTGATGAATGGTAAGAACTGCACTTATCCTTGGATATACAGAAAAATGTTTAGAATGTAGTTAGGAATTATCCTAGTTTGGTAAAATGGTTGTTAAAGCAAGGCCTTTTGAAGAACCGAGAGCTTACCTATTTGGCTAGTCAAGCAAGCCAACTTGCCCTGGTGTTTCTGTAGGAGGCACAGAGGTTCTTGTGCTCACAGAGAAGCTCTAGGGGAACCAAGAATGTTAAACACACAGGAATGTCTCTTCAAAGGGACAGATGTATAACCTGTTTTATGCTCAGAAGCTGGAATTGGATATGGTTCATAGCCCGGTGACCTGTGTGCTTTCTGTGTGACCAAGACCACAGCAGATCCTCCCCAGACTCGTATCTTCAGCTTGTTTTCCAGTTAATGTACACAACCCATCCTTAGGGCTGATGTCACTTGCACTTGACAAAAGTTTCCAGGTAGTCAGGCATGGCTTTGTTGTGCACATGGGATTGAGTTAATTTTATGACCAGAAAACTTTTCACCAACTTGTACTCTGCTTAAATATGTCTAGAATAAACTATTAGGGGTCAGACTCCTGAAGTTTGAACCAACACTGACTATTGAATTGTGTTGAACTGAACTGCCTTCTTAACTCCAGAGGATAGTTACTCTGCTGAGCATGGTGGTCACAAAGACCCCCAAAGTCTCTTCATTTCTGTATTCTGAGAACTGAGATTACAGCTGGGCCTCTATACCCTTCTGACTTTTATGTGGAAACTAGGGATCCAAACTCCGGTCCCCATGATTGAACAGCAAGCCTTTGAACACTGAGACATCTCTTTGGCCCCAATTATGGTGCTTTTAACCATCATGACTTTTTCTGAATTATAATTATTCAGAAATCTAATTATTCTAAATAATGAGATCTTGTCTCAAAAGAATAATTTTTTTTGAATTCTGAATTTTGAGGAAAAAAACTTATCAGAATAGGTGGTGTTCTGCTGTTGTATAATTTAATGGCATCCTGTATTTCAGATGCTATGCTAGTTACATTTTATCATTTTGACCAAAAATCTGATATTTTGAAATAAATGTTGGGAGGAATTATACCAATTCACAGTTTCAGAGTTTACCCCATGGTTGTTTGACCCTGGCAACATAAGCAGAATATCATGATGTCAGGAGTGTGCAGTTAAGAAAAAAACCCAGTAACCTACTTCCTCCAACAAGATCTCACTTTTCAAATTTTTCCAAAACCTCCCAAATCATGCCTATAGGTGAGGACTTACTTGTCAAGACATAGACTTATGGTGACACTTTTTATTTATTCTACTGAAGATGCACACTTTTGTAATTATGTATTTATCTGAGTAATTTCCTATGCCCTCCAAAGATTCTGTTTATACTGACTTTTATTTTCTTAGAGGTTAGGACTTGAGACCAAATTTGCCTAAGTTTGTAGAATAAAATAGGCAATATATATTTATTGAGTGAATGAATGATGAGATTCTGTAAAGCATACTTTCTTTATGAATCAAGCCATTGCTTCTATTTTATGCTTGTTATGAACTCTTAATAGGGTTTGTAATTATGAGAATGTAGAAAATAGTTGGTGAACAGCAAATCTATTGATGTTGGTAGGAAATGAGCTTAAATGAATATTAGTAGGAGGAATCTCCTCCCTATGAGATGCTGTCATATTTTGAATATGGCAATTTTCAATTACTGATTATGCTGTGTTGTTTATTCTCCATTTTCTGAGATTTATAAGGTGTGCCTGTGTTTTCTTAATACCTCAGCTGTGCAATTAAGAACATTCTTTAAACATTTTCATTATACAGATGTAATTGTATAACAACCCACTGAAAACAGATTCAAATTTTGGACCTAACTCTTATAAGCACTCTTCTTAGTGAGCATGGCTTCCATTCCTCTCCTCTTTATGAACTGCTGAAGTCTATTGGTTTTCTCATACTCGGTTCCCGTTTTTTATGTGTTGTAGTAGTTACACTGCAAACTCAACTTTGGATAAAGGAAGCAGAATGAAAACAGCTTAGTTCACTTATCTCAGCCTCTCTCTCCTGCCTTCACACCATTGGAAGTCCCCTGCGGCTCTTCTCCCCTCCTGCCGATCAATACTTCTTGTCTTAGTTTAATGAACACTCCTCCATTGATTTCTTTCAGGTGTGGTGCGACTTTATGACAGGTTTCTTGGTTACAAGTCCCTCTTAGCTAAGTCCTCAGAGCACCTGCCTTTCTCAATACAAAGAGCGCTGTAACAATAAGAGCTTTGTTCATCACAGGCTAATGTATGATTTTACTTTCCTTTTCTTTTGGAAGGAACAAATGGGTTTCTTTCTATTTAATGCTTTAAACTTCATTTTGTAGTTACATTCTTGGATAGATCTTAAAAGCAGTTTAAGAATCATATGAAAAAGCAACAGAAAGTAGCTGTGAATCTTTAAAGGCTTCTAAAACCACTTTTCTGAAATGTGGGAGTTATAATAGCTTTGTTGGTTATTTTTATTTGTGTTATCTCTTGTTACCATAGTAGCAAGCCACTGAACAATCTCTACCCCCAGGATACAAACTGGAGTCATTTTTATAGAACAAGTAACTCCCATGTCCAAACACAGTGCTGTGTCTTTATAGTCTGGTGAGGAGAGAAGGAAGGGGTATGAGGGTGGGCCCAGTAACCATGGAAAGCTACTCCATTGCCATGTTGCAACCTTTTCACGCAGTCTTATCCTCTTGTACTGTTGTTTCTCCTGATGCGCCACGTGTGGCTGATTAACAAAGCAACTGCCTGTTCTAAGACATTCCATGTCAATTTCATTTTCTGCCTCATTTACCCAGTCTACAACTTGTCTTGTGCATATCCAGAAGATGGTTAGAATCTCAGAGAAAGTTTCCTCCTCTACTGCTTTCTTAGGCAAGTTGCCATCTCAGTTGACTTGGTTTGTTTATGTTGTTATCTGCTTTGTTCTGGGTAGATCACTTGTCTTGTTCTTATTTTATTTTTCCAACATTTCGTCACCCTAGTATGATATTTTCAAGGTGTGACAAACTCAGAAAGACAATATTTGCCACCTCTGGATTTATAGCAAATCAAGTTCAGAATGAGATGAAAGTAATCATTGCCAATTAACCTCAGAATTCTGTAATGCCTTATCAACATTGCTATGACTCAGGTTTTAGCGTATGCTTCATGTCTATTTCCAAAATATCCAGTAGGATAACTGCCATTCCTTGGTGATCTAGACTGCTCATACTTGTCTCAGATGATCTTTATTCCCATATTTTCGTTCAGCTGACACAAATACCTCATCTGAAGTTTCACAAAAACCTATTGAGCCTGGAGTAAAACCTTTACCATTAGGTGTTCATGGATTGTTCTCAAAAATCCTGTCTGGTAGGTGTTTACTGAAAGACCAATACATGCTAAGGCTTCACTGATGAGCATCGTGCCAGTTTCTTTCAGCATTTTTTTTTGGTCTGATTTCTGTCTCTTCCAATTATAATTCATATTTCCCTTAGGTGAATCATTTGGTTAATAAGTAATAAGCAAATTTAAATACTCAAATACTTAATATATTCTGTAAACTCAAGAAAGTGATAAGGATAACAGTTTTTTTAAGTGTAATTTTTTTTTGTTTTTATTTTGCAATACAATTCAGTTCTACATATCAGCCATGAATTTCCTTGTTCTCCCCCCTCTGGCCCCCCTCACCTTCCCCCCAGCCCACCCCCCATTCCCACCTCCTCCAGGGCAAAACCTCCCCCGAGGACTGAGATCAACCTGGTAGACTCAGTCCAGGTAGGTCCAGTCCCCTCCTCCCAGGCCGAGCCAAGGATAACAATTTTTAAGATGAGAATTTCACTAGGTTAATTCTAATGACAAATCCTAACTCTGACCTGCTGGGGAGAGAAAGCACATTTCCTACTGCTGGGAATGCTCCTGAGAGTTTTGTAAACTCTTTATTGCCAGTGGGAGAAAGTCAACATCAGGACCTAAAGATAGTAGAATCCTTTGCTGATAATATCCTTGTGAGCACACCTTACCTGATCAACTATCCAATCTTATCTTTTCTGTCATCAACACTAGTTGGTAGCCTGTACTTCTCATCTGTGTGACTTTTTGCAATGCATTTCTCTCCTCATTGGCCTTGGTGAAGTGGAATGAATGATTTTTATTAGTTGTCCTACAAAATGGTGAAATCAAGTAGAAATGAATAATATTCATGGGGTTTAACCTTGCATTCACTTTCAAGGAAAGGGATTAACTTTCATCTTATATTTTACTGCTTCTTTCCTTTCTCATTTGATTTGATGACATCATCACCTGGGAAACTGACCTATCAGGAAACCTAGGAAATGCCTGCTCTAAACACTTTTCTATACCTCTTGTCAGTGTGCAATGAGCTTCACAGAAATTTAGTAAAAGAAAAGAAGAGGGAAAGGGAAAGAGAAGGAGACAAAGGAACTCTAGTCCTTGGAGACTGAGGACATGTTCTTCTCTAGTTCTCTCACACATGCTGCTTCAGACTGAGAAGTTTATATCTTTTTGCCTCAGTTTTTCTCGTCTTAAGATTCCATAATACTAGCAGGGTAGATATGAGGGAATTGTAAATGAGATGTGTAAATAAAGTTGTGTGTGAAAGCCCATTGCACACAGCCTTACTTAAAGGGTCTCACATCTTTTATAAGTAATGTCCTTCAGTCCTTCACTGACGCTCATTTGAGTGTTTACTGTGTTCTGAGCTAGGCCTGTTTGATGTAAAAGTGACCTAGATGTAGCCATGTGTCCTTGTTCCTGCCTGTTCTGCTCCAAGATACTTTAGATTCAGTTCTCATGCTGTCTGTATCTGAAATTCTTCCTGTGCTGACCATTTGTTATGACTGAATTGAAACTCTTTCTTTTTTTGCATATTCTAATAAGGTCATCAGACTGCATTCATGCATTCTCTTTTAATATACAACCACTTTGAGAAATAGCTATTTTTTTTGTAAAATAACTGATGATTAAAAGTAAAACCTCCAAAAATGTCTTTTTCGTGTACTCAAAAATGCTCTTGCTGCTTTCTTCGCTGAATTGAAAAACATCTTCTCGTAATTTTGTTTCCTCCTTCACTGCTCATAAATGATTGTACACATAGTGGAGATTTTTTTTCTCCTTGACAATTCATTATATTGAATGGCACATGAAATACCCCATCTGTCTTTTTACAGGCACATCAATACTTGCCTACTTTGATTGAACTATCCACATCAGCAATTCATTAACCCGTAACACGAGAGCCCTGTTGTTTCATTACTTCCCTAATGCTTCTGTTGCTTAGATAGAACTTGAAGTTTCTAGTTTGCTGCTTAGGTGTTTAGCTTTCTAAAAAGACAATTATTTCTCACAGTAATAAACTCTGACCTCTAGCTCGAAGGCTTTAAAGTAAGAAAGTTCCATGCCTACAATGATAGCGAGCAAGCAAGAACTTTCCTTTGTACACGGTGGCATTTTTCCCTCCCTTCCTATGTCTTCAATAATTTTCCTTTCTTATAGCTCTCACATTTAATTAAGTTATGGGTTTTCACAGTAGTCAAGAGATCCCCATCTGCCATCTTCATCAGTACTCTGTTTTCAGCATTCCACTTTCACAGGGTGAATAAGTCATCAGAGGTCATTTATGCTGGGTTAGGTGTGAGACACGTCACCACTCCTCTCTTCTTTTTGTTATATCAAAATTATTTACATCAGCATAATCCTGCCATTGCTTCTTGATAACTGATTCACTTTTACAATAAGTTTTTTATTGAGATACGATACACACATTTTTTTTAAAATCCAATTCACTTTTATTCTCTTTCCTCCAACTTTTCTCCTACCCCCTCCACTACATTCTCCTACCACCTTCTTGTGCTCTTTTGCTAAACCGCTAAGCTTACTTAGTGCTGCCTGTATGTTCTTGGGTATTGGACTTTCTGCTTCACCATGGGTAGCATCTCCAGGGCCACATCCCTGGAGAAACTGATTGTCCCTTCCATAGCAGCCATCAATTGTCAGTAGCTCCTCAGCTGGGGGCAGGACTTTATGAGCCCCTGACTTAGCTGTACTGATATTCTGACCAAGATACCTTTTAAAAACATGTTTCCCCACTTCAGTTAGAAGAAAGAAAGAGAGTGATATGCAATATACAAATGGTAAGGAATATAGTCTTTACTCAGGTTTTTTCTATAGTAACTTGTCACAAACTGATATGCAATGTCATGAATTGCACATCAGTTTGTGACAAGTTACTATAGAAAGGATTAGGATCTTTCATCAGAAGAACTCTATCATTGTTCTTTATACTATTATCTGTAGCTAACCCCCTTTCTATATGTTGGCAGTCATTAATCTCCCCATTTCTATAGTTTTTAATTTCAAACATATTATGAAAATGAATCATGCATATACCATTTAAGACCAGTTTTTGTCATGGGGTGTAGCTGGAAATTTTCCTGTGTCCAGCCCTGTCTGCAACCTCTCAGACCCAAGTAAACACACAAATAAATTAAATATTAATTTAATATTAATTAAAACTGCTCAACCGTTAGCTCAGGCCTACCACTGACTAGCTCTTATATTTAAACTCAGCCCATTTCTGTTAATATATATGTCACCACATGTTCCATGGCTTACCTGTGTGCCATTACTTGCTGCTCCCTGGATGGCAGGCTGGTGTCTCCTGACTCAGCCTTCCTCTTCCCAGCATTCTCTTTGTCTGCTTATCCCACCTATACTTCCTGCCTGGCTCCTGGCCAGTCAGCATTTTATTAAACCAGTGTACAAAAGCATTATCCCACAGCAATGGGGCAAGATTCTTTGGGGACTCATCTCAGTTACTCTAGTCCACTTATTGTCAGCACATGGTGTTCTTCCGCAATATGGAAATGATGCTTCCTTTAATCATTCACTGGTTGAAGGATTTGTGGATTGTTTCAAATAAATGTAGCTATCATAGTCAGGCATATATTTTTATGGGAATATGAACCTGTGTTGCTCTAGGTTTTGAACTCAGGTATGTTATTTCTGGTTACATGATGATTGCACTTTTAGTTTTAGAGAAATTTATAATTTTTTTTCCAAATGGCTGTGTTTTTCAATTTTATCCATAATGTCTTAGTGATCAAATGTCTCTGCATACTTACTAGTATTAGTATCTGTGCATGTGTGCCCACTCAGAGTGCATGTTTCTGTGTTATGTATATTATATATTTCAGAAGCTTACGTTCTTTGCTTCTTTCTATATTACTCCATTTTTTTCAGTGTAATTGTCACTCTGTAAGCTGCCTCACTTGCTGAGTTACTTCTTAAAGCAGCTTTTTATTTATCTCCAGGAAATCTAGAAAGTTGTTAGGCAGTCACTTCAGTCTGATAATATCCTGAAGTAACATTAAACATTGCATGACAACCTTTCATGTTTAGGAAGAATCTAATCAAAAATAGAAATATTACACTTTTTAGTACTGGGCAGTGGGGAAACAACTCAAATTTTTAATACACTAATTTTCAAATGAATATACAAAAATAAACACTCTATAGAAAGTCCTTTTTCTGACACTGGCTCTCCCATATGCTACTGTCGCTGCCTTATAGTCTACTTTGATTGGATACCTTAAGATTATTTTAGATTCACCATGTAAGTGACACAATTCAATACTGACTCTTCTGTCTGGTTTACTTCGCCAGTATAATTTTATATAGTGCATCACAACTGTCAAGATTTCTTTCTTTTCAGGAGTGAATAGCAATTCACGGTATATAGCTATCACTTCTGTTTGTTTGGAGACAGAGTCTTATTATGTGACCTAGGCTGTCTTTGAACTCACTATTCTGCCTCTGTCTCTTGAGTACTATGATTACAGACATTTACTCCCAATCCAGCCCACATTTTATGTACCTTTTCTTGCTTTTTGGCAATTTTGTTGGCTACCATATCTTAGCTATCTGCTACATTGAATATGGAAGGACAGGCCTTTATACGATTGATTATATTTCTACTGCACATATTTAAACAGGGGCCACATAGCCTTATACTATAAAACAGGAAGAAAATTCAGGAAAACAGATTCTGGACATTGGCCTTGGTAATAATTTCTTAACTATTACTTCAAAAGCGTAAGCAATAAAAGCAAAAGTAGACAAGTCAGATTAGGTCAAATAATAATATGCAAACCAAAGTAACAAATAAGATGAAAATTCATAGAAGGGGAAAGAATATTTACAAACCATTCAGCTAACAAAAGATTAATCTTTAAAACACATAAGACAATCCTAAAGCTCAGCAGCAAACAAACAAACAAACTTTAAAACAGATTAACTTCAGTGAGAAATTAGCAAAGGACTCAAAATCGTGCTTATTCAGCAATGACAAAATGAATGGTAAAAAGGTGTTTGGAAAGATGCTTAACATTGTTGAACATCAGGGAAATCCAAATCAGACCCACAGTGAGCGGTCACTGGGGCAACAAAATACATAAATAAATAAACAATAAAAGTTTTTTTAATAAATGGAGAAAAATATAATAGGATGTGGCTAGAAGTCACTACTTTTAGTTGTACTTTTCCTTGACATGCCTATGGCAACCATTATGAAAATGGCAGACAGTGCCTTGAAAAGATAAGAATGAACCCATTATAATCTGGTAGAAATTCCAACTGGTAGGAAAGAAAAATACCAGCCTAGCATTGTGCGAAACAACATATGTGATTTGTTTCTCTACATTATAGCAACATCCTCAACTGAGCTTATCATGTAGTTTGACTCTCAGAAAAATGCCCCAAGACAGGAGGGAGATACCAGAGGAGGTCTGGGAAGGGCACAGAACAGAGACACAGATTTCAAAGTAATTAGCAGGTTAGTTTGGAACAAGCCCATCAAGCTGGTTTGTTACAGGTAAATGCATCTCTAAGATAAAGAAAGACCCTAAGGCTGGGAATAAAGAAACTTGTAAATGAGTTTGCATAAAGAAAAATACAGTCTAACAGTTGCCAAAGAGAAGGGTAGAGCTAAATGCCACAGTAAAGTCAAGACAAAGACAATGTCAGGAAGAGATTGGCCAGCATAGCTATTTTCTGAACATAGAGAACACAAAGGCACATATTGAAGTTTTGTGTGACTGATTCAGACAATTATTTGTTTTCAGAAGAAGAGTTATATTAATAAAGCAATTTCATAGCAGCTTCATAAAATTCATCTCTCCTTCTAATTCAGAAAGAAAGTAAAAAGGGACCTGCTACCCAACCATGATTAGAAAGCAATTCTCATTTATATTCTGATGTACTAACTAGTATCGATCCGGAGTAGATACTGGGGAAAAATAAGGCAGCATGTTGCAAATGAAAATTACTCAGAGCAGAATTTCAAACAGTTAAGCCCTTTAACACTAGAAAGGATGGATCTTTTTTTTTGTTTGTTTGTTACCAAATTTCTTTGGACAAGAATGGAGAGCTGGGAAAACATCAGTCAGTGAGTTGCTTGTTGCTCAAGCATGAGAACCTATGTTTGATCCCCAGCACCCATTTAAAAGTCTAACATGGCAGTGTGTGTGTGTGTGTGTGTGTGTGTGTGTGTGTGTGTGTGTGTGTGTGTGCGCGCGCGCGCGCGCCTATAATCCCAGCTCTGGGTGGTGGGGGACAGGAGGATCCCTGATACCTGCTGGCAAGCCTGTCCAGCCTAGTCGGTGAGATTTAGGTTTAGGGAGACTCTATCTCAAAATAATGGAATGGAGAATGATTGCGGAAGACACCCAGTGTCAACCTCTGGACTTCACATGAGTTCCTGGTAACAGGAAATGGGAATGAGGATGTGACATCACGTGCATTTGTGGCTTGCAAAGGTAGACCCACGTCCATCTTCATCTGACAGCTACATAAGTATCCTGAGTCTTTGCCATATGTGTCCTATATTTTTTCAGGGCAGGGAAATTCTAAACTCGGTGATGTTTTTTTCCTGACCTGGGCTGTGTTTGTATGATATGTCTGCTACATCACACTCAGAGACACCCCTTTGTTTGAAGGTTACTGTGAAATGCAACATACACAGAAAAAAATGACATGGCACAATGGAACATGCAGTCAGAACTAAATTTGAAATTTGTTTTTATTTTATTACCTGGCTTATAAATGCTAGGTAAATTCTGCAAGTGTTTTCCAAGTTGCATTGTCCTTGAGATTGTCTATACTGAGATAGGTATTAAAATATGAGTTGCCTATAGCAACTGTCAAGCCGTAGAACTCTGATGGAGCCATTGACTCTTCTCTTTGTGTCTTTTCTAACTTAGTGTCTCTTCCTTCTACTGTCTCCATTTTCCCATCCTTTTGTCCTACCACTTCCTTTCTGTTACTCTTTCCTCTGGCTCTTTCTTTCTCTCTTTGTTCCTTTTTTTTTTCACCCCCCCCTCCATCCCACATTCCTTCTCTTTTCTTAAACATCACAGAGTTTTATTACTATCAAAGTCCTACACAGTGACTACATTTCTTTCTTAGCTTTGTTCAAATATGCTCCCTCTGTAAATAAAAAAGAGCATGAGGGTAACCAATCCAGCCCTTCTATGGTGATTTTTTCTTTCTGGTTCCAAAAACATCTTTACTGTATGAATCTTCTAGAACAAATCAGCATCTACCCTCACTTCCTTTTGGAAAAATCTGCTTCTAAAGTTGTCTTCATAAAGAAACATATGGTTAAAAAAACCTTTTTGTCTATTTAGAATTCTTATGATTATGTTCTTTATATATGAGTAAAGCTTTCATGGTCAAATCCAAACCCTCAAAGACTTCAAAACTGTATATTCTTTCACTGAATATTATTAGGTTTTGGTACATAGATGGTTTAAAAGACACAAACACCTCAGTCATACAAGATGTGTGTGTGTGTGTGTGTGTGTGTGTGTGTGTGTGTGTGTGTGTGTGTGTGTGTGTGTGTGTATAACTGTGCAAAATAGCACCATTTGTTTTTCTGGATTTTTTGAGGTACCTTTTCTCTGTGTAACCTTGGCTGTGCTAGAACTCACTTTGTAGACCAGGCTGGCCTCAAACTCACAGATCCTCCTGCCTCTGTTTCCCAAGTGCTTTGTGCCACCAGTACCCAGTTGAGACCACTTCTTATATTTCAAAAATATAGCGATTATTTTGACAAAATTGTATGATATTTTATGATTTACTCATTTCTGCCTTTCAGGAGAAAAATTCATATGGATAACAGAAGAGGGATTGCTCTCATAATTTCTGAAGTTCCATCCAGCCTGACACAACAGTTTTGTATGAGACTTACTGCTGTGGCACTGAAGTGCATGGGGATATGATTTAAGAGGATAGTGGTACTATCCCTGGGAAGTATCTTATGGAAATCCTGTCACCGAAATCAATGCTTCAATATTGATCAAGTCTTGACCCTTAACTGGATTTACTCATATACCTCTGAAGTAAATTGCTGCTTATTTCAATAATATTCAACATGAACTGCATATTTTACTTTCTTCCTTAGGAATTAATATTTGGAGTGGATCACAGTACTTATTTGCCAGTATTTTTGATTGATAGTCACTAAAATACAAATGTTTCACCTTGTAGACAAAAGATTTGCGTGATGTAATGAGTTTTTCAGCAAAAGATGATAAAGAAACACCAAGCACCCGTTCTCATGAATGGTTCCTGTCTTTTAGACAGACATGCCACCCATTCAAATCTTGTCAGGATAGATAACTCATTCCAACAAAGCACTCTTTCTTCAGGTAGGAGATGTATTAATAGTGCATACAAATGAAATCAGACCAAAACACTTATCTATAAATGCATAGCTTCAGTTCAGCTAGACTCTAAACCACTATTATTTTATAAAAAAAGTTTCTGTTACTGTTTAAAGGTCGTTGCATAGCAACTAATTGCTACTGTGGCACTTCATACCATTGCTTGACCCAGGCAGCTTTCCATCTATTTTTAAATTTAAATTCTATCTTCTAAATGATCTGGGTAGGCAATCCCAGTGACCTGAACATTTTAAAGATAAAGGTTCTTCCTTTTAAATTAATATTGATGAAAGTTCACAACAGAATTATTTGCATTTTTCAGAAGTTCTCATTGGTTTGGAAGTGATTTAATAGAGAATGGGAGTAAAGCAGATTTTTTTTCGGCAGAGACATGTAGGTCAGCTGGAAGGATAAAGGGCTGTCTGATAGCTAATCGACTGACCAACGATTTATTAAGGAAATCATCCTTACAACAATTCAGCAATGGCTGACATTTCTATTTTACTCTCTGGTGTTTTAATGAATTGAGAAATTTCTTCTCTATTGTATATCCCAAATTAAAATTCTGCAATGGCTTTTGGGTTAAGTAACAAAATCTCCTAATTTTATTGTTGAAAAAAGTATCAAACATGTTAGGACAGTGATTTAAGTCATGCTATCAACATATTGCCCACCTCTGTGCCTCACATTACATCCTTGTGACTTTTAGATAAACCTTTAGGTTGTCTTAACAGACCATTGGCTCCCATCAACTCAAAAGCTATGAATGACATCTGAAAACATCTGAATTCTATATTTGTAACCTGATTTTCCCACCAATTAATTTGAAAAAAAATGCATTAATTGTTAATTTTGTTGTTGTTATTCATTTCAACTATTCAAAAATTTCACAAAATGTTTTCCACATTAGAACAAGTTATTTGGGCAACCCGAATCTGTGTTCCTAGGCTATGGTCCCTCATATTTGCCTCAAGAACAAAATCTCTTACATGGACTTTTATATGAGTGCTGTTTTGTGTGGAGATCTGTTTCTTCTGGCTGCTGGTGCCCCACTAAAGAAGTAGTGTCACTTGTGTGTTTGCTAAGTCTGCTGCTTGTCTCCTCTCTGGAACCCCGTGTTTACATGACCCCACTGTGATAATCCCGCGAAATTGCCTCCACCCTAATCAACCCTGCTTGATCACATCTGTAGAGGGTGTTCTGCCAAGCTAACTGTGATACTGTCAAAATCTAGGAGGATGTTGGGCCTTATGATGCTATCATAGAAGTTTTAGGTAAAATAGTGCCTACAAGGCAGAATGGAAGTGAGAGTGAGAGAGAATGAGGAAATAAAACATGATCCCCCCATTACCCCATGTGTATTTTTGAGGCAAGATCTCTCTATGTAGCCTAGCTTCATATTGAACTTAGAATCTTCAGCTTCTAACTCCAGTGCTCTAGTATTATGATGTGTGTCACGATGCCATGGTGGAAAATAGTTCTGATGGAAGAAACTCTCCAGCTCAACTATGTGGCACAGTCTGCATTCCAAAAGAGGACTTAAAAGCATTGGTAATGCCTCTAGCAGTTCTTTTGTTATTCAGGATTGCTTTAGTTTTCCTGGTCTGTGTGTGTGTGTGTGTGTGTGTGTGTGTGTGTGTGTGTGTGTGTGTTTTCCATATAAAGTTGAAGACTGTCATTGATCATTTGTGAAGAATTGTGTTGGAATTTTGATAGGAATTGATTGAATTTGTTGATTGCTTTAGGTAGGCTGGCCATTGTCACAAAATTAACCCTATTAATCCACGGGCATAGGGTTGTTTTTTTTTTCAAAATTTTTGTCATCTTCAGTTTCTTTCTTCAGTGTCTTAAAGTTCTTATTTTGCAAGTCTTTCACTTGCATTCTTAGAATTAGCTCAAGGTATTTTTTTGATACTGTTTTCCCAATTTCTTTCTTTAAGGCCCATTTCATGAGGTGGAACTCATACCTGACAATGATAAAGTGGCCAGGAACCTGAGACTAGAAAGGTCATAGGCCCTAGAGAAAAACCTGATGCTTTTATTCTGTTAAAGGAACATAGCAATAAAATGACTCCTAATGACATACTGCTATGTCCATAGATCAGAGCAGCATTCAACCCTCATTCGAGATAGATGGCAATTAACATAGAGACCCAGAACTGGACACTGTGCAGAGTCAGGAACTCTGGAGCACTCAGCTCTAAATGGGATGTCTTTATCAAACCTCTTCTCTAAGGGCTCAGAGATCTGTGCAGAAGAGAAGGCAGTAAGATGGTAAGAGTCAGAGGTAGTGGACACTAAAGAAACTGTCTTTTAAACACAGCAGGGCTGATGTACAGATGAATCACAGATACTGTGACAGAGTGCACGAGACCTGCCCAAGTTCAAACCAGACAAAATCCCAACACTGAGAAGAGGAATTGGTCAGAAAGTTCCCATAACCAAGGAGCTATTTGTAAATGATACATGATAGGAAAAGCAAAATCACTTTTCTTCAATAGAGTGTCACTTGGCATATCAGCCGTAGTCCAGGACAGGATCCATGCTCTGCAGTAGTTAGCCAACACAAAATGTATTCCATGTATTAATTTATTTGAATCTATTTTTTGTCTTATTTATTTAAGCATTTATTTATTTATTTTAATAGTTTTTAATTCTCCTTTTTAGGCTTTGTTTTGTTTGAGAAAGAGAGAAAGAATGTGAAATTGGGTGGAGAGGGGGGTGGGTAGGTTAAGATGGAAAATAATATGACAAAAATACATTGTATAAAATGATTCTAAATAATAATTTTAATTTTAAAAATCAGTGATGTTCAAGTTGTTCAAATTTGAAAAGATCTAAGAGGAAAAAAAGAATGCAGTGCCTTTCCTCTACTGGTTATGAGGGTGCCACAAGAAGGAGAGATTAACAACTTTCTTTTAAATTCAAACAGCAAGAAACAGCTCCATCAAGCAGAAGCTGAAGTGTGTGAGACCTTAACGTCAGCCTAGAAACAAACAAACAAACAAACAGACAAAAAAAAGCAACTGTTTTCCTTCCTTAGATGTTGTCAAGCCAGGACTCTACCAAAACTTTGATGGGCATGTGACAGTGGAGACGGAAGAAACAGATGAGAGGCTCAATTAAATGTCATTACTTTCATAGTGACTTCTTTGACTTGACTGTTCTTTGATTTTGCTATCCACTGGCTCAAATCTATGATGGACTCACTATAGGGCTTATCATCATTAGAGCTTTTACTCCATCTGTCAAGCATGATCAGTCAGTTCTGATCTTCTGAAACAGATCTATTATGAATGAGACATTTCTATTGCCATGATACAATTCAGGATAAAGACCCACACTTTGAAAAGATACAGCGGAGCAGAGAGCGTTAGCAAAGAAGAGAATCAGCATGATTCCTTCCTAAGCAGTGTTAGCTTTCTGCTATTGTGACAGATATCTGAGATGAATTAAAAAGACAAAAAAAGGAGATTGTTTTGTCTCACCTTTAGAAGGTTGTCCCACAGCTTTAGGGCTTGTTGTGAGGTAGCATGTCATGATGGGTGTGTAGAGCAGAGGGGCACTTTTTACTTTAGTAGCTAAGAAACAGACCAACAGGAAGGGGCAAGGTCCTACTACCACAGTGAAGCAGAATAAACCTTGCCACCAGGGCCCGGCTCTCAATGTTCCAGTACCTCTCAATTACATCACAGGATGGGGACAGAGATTTTAACACATAGGCCTTTGGGGAACATTTAAAATCCAACTTATAGCTTAAGTATATGAGAGAGCCATGCAGTGGGAAGGAAATGTATGCATTCAAGGTTGTAAAACCCAGCAAATGCTGTACATAAGGTGTCACACATTCACCGAGAAGGAAGCAGAGACAGCACCACTTATAAACCAAAATCTTTCTGGATTTTCTTAGACATAAATAAACAATTAAACAATTGTGCCATATTGACGACATCACTTGGGTTTAATTAACTATCAAATCTCTCTTAAATTATGAAGTCTGAAATGCTGAGGGAAGTTATTTCATGTGTCTAAATTCTTCGAAGCAATATTTTTCAATGAACTGTAGTCAACAAATCCTTAATGTAGGAGAAAATTAAGAGAGGAAGAAAAAGAAGAGACTTATTTTTGAAGATTGTGCATACACATCACCTTTTGGGCCTCATAACAGGCCACAAATAATGGAGCAAACAGCTGGGGACTGAAAACTCTAAAATGATTCAAGAAAAGTAGATATTTTTGTTCCTAAGTTGATAACTACAAATCATTAAGCAAATAAGAAAAAAAAAAAAACAAAAAAACAGATGAGACATTTTGGTGTGCTAAAAATAAAGACTTAAATAAACATGATGAGAGATTTGCAGACTAGGATGAAGTTTCTTGTGGTTTTGAAAACACACATCAGTGATCTATGTTTTTTTCCTACCAGGAACAGTCTAAGTATTAGGGATACACAAAGGAAGTGGACAGGTAACAGTGTGAAATATAAGACAACTGAGAAGTCAGGGGCATGTCACAATCAAGCCCTTTAGCCTCAAAGAAAGTGTGACTTAAACTTTCTATTATGTGTATCTAAAGATTATATTCAGGTAAGAGACTTAAAATTTAATCTTATCGACTGTTCAGAAAGGAACAAAAATCTCAATGCTTCAGAACAGTAAGAAAGGCAACTGGGTGGGTGGGCAGTTAGCCAGGTTAGGGATCTGATACTCCGAAGTGTCAAGTATTTCACATGGGTTTAACTCTGATATGTGAAGACATGTATAGTTGCAGAGGAAAACCACCCAAGAGATGTTTCTGACAGAGACAGAAGGTAGAGCAGCCTTATTTCTTTTCTTTTCTTTTTTTGTTTATCTTTTGTTTTTGAGACAGGGTTTCTCTGTGTAGCTTTGCACCTTTCCTGGAACTCACTCTGTAGTCCAGGCTGGCTTCAAACTCACAGAGATCCAGCTGCCTCTACCTCCCAAGTGTTGGGATTAAAAGCGCGCACTACCACCGCCCGGCTTGAACAGCCTTATTTCTAACAGGCCATTCAGTATCTCTCATAATCCCTTTCTAAAGTTATCTTCTGTCCCATGAACTCAGAGACAAGCCTGATTCTGCCCAAGATATTTATCTATTGACAACGTTCATTCCATTATTTTTCTAAGATAAAAAGACTTTAAGGTGCTGATGGACTTACTATAGTTGTTCAAATAAATAAAGAATAAAATATTCAATGTAACAACCTTGTAGATGGATTTCTAAATGATCTTATTAAATAAAAAACACAGAGCCAGATATAGGGGTAAAAGCCTTAGAGAGATCAGGGAAATAGGGAAAGCCACAGCTAACTTTACCTCACCAACTTGGCACCTTCCAAACGTGAGTTATTTCCTGTCTGCCCATGCCTATATGCCTTGCTGTTCTACCATCTGATTTGCTCTCTCTGTTTAGCTACATCACTTCCTCTTCCTTCCCAGATATGTCACTTCCTGTCTGTCTGCACTGGCTTCCAGACCTCCATGGTTAACTAGTTTTGAAATTTAAGACATATGCCACCACACCTGACTCTGTTTCCATGTGGCCTTGAACACACAGAGATCCTGCCTGCCAAGTGATAGGATTAAAGGTGTATGCTAACATTGCATGACTTCTGTGTCGTGGCTGGCTTTTCCCTCTGATCTTCAGGCAAGTTTTATTTATTAAAGCACAAATAAATTATTACCAAATTTCAGCACAAATAAAATATCACCATATAACCTTTAAGATGTTTTAATGTGCAGTTCAACCCTGAAACTTGAAAAACAACACTTGGGGCTGTGATTTTTCAGATCAATTCCCTTTATTCCACAAATGCATGATAATTAAGTTTATTCAGGACAATTTATGTAAAGCATATTGATTATATAAAGTAAGCCTTAAGAATCCAAACAAAGTCATTGGAAGAAAAGTACAGAAAAGTGAGAGTCAACTGCAAATTCCCTTAAAGAAGTAGTTTATACTTTTTTTTAAAAAAAATTGAAAACAAATTTTTTTTTCATATAATATATTCTGATTATGTTTTACCCTTCTCCAACTATTCTGAGATCCTCCCTACCTTCCCTTCCATCCAAATCTACACCATGTCCGTCTTTTGTTAGAAAACAAACAGGCATCTAATAATAAAACAAAACAAAAATAAACCAAATCAGAATCGGGCAAAACAAACAAATGGAAGGAAAAGAATCAAAGAAAAAGCAGAAGAAACCTATGTTCTCAGACACAGGAGTCCCATAAAAACACAGAAGCCACAAACCTCAGTCCTCTTATCCTTCCTTTGTGGTCATAGTTGACTTACCATGAGCTCACATAGATACATACATTTTGCTTAAAGAGACAGGCCTCCATTCTTGGTGGCTCTTATTATCCCATCCTGAGTAGATATCATTTAGAATGGGTACATCAATTCTTTCCACATCTTGGATACTGTGAATGGTGCAGCAACAAGCATAGGTCTGCATGTACCTCTTTGGCACACTTAATTTGTTCTTTTGGGCATTTAGTCAGGAGTGACTCAGCTTTTACAATTTGTATATTTTTAATTTTTGGGGGAGAATTTGCGTTCTCTATCATTATAACTGTGCTCATTTATAATAGTAATAACATTACACGAGAGTCCAACCCTGACTCTCATTAGCATCTGTTACTTTTTGAGTTCTGTTTGTTTATTTTTAGGTTTTTGATGACAGCCATTATAATTAGGTGCAACGATGCATCAATTCACTGTAATAAATTGTATTCCTCAAAATAATAGGTCCTTTGATCCTGTGAACTGTTCTAGATAATTGTTCAGCCTTACTGTGTTCTTGGGAATGCTTATCAATGCCAGCCAGCTTCCTCTTCTAGGCTATAACTATATCTAATATAATTCTAAATTGAATAATGTGTGTGTGTGTGTGTGTGTGTGTGTGTGTGTGTGTGTGTGTGTGTGTGTGTTTCTTATTGAAGGCAAGCTTGTTGTTCTCCCAGCTGTTTTTTATGTTACGTGTATTCATTAGTGTAATAAATGTAAGAGATCAGGTTTACTATTCTGTTCTTCCTTGTTTGTAGTTTGTTTGCTTTCTTGTGTGTGTGTGTTTTTTTTTTTTTGGAAAGGGTCCTTTTGTCTCAAATAAGAGCACATTTGCATATTTATATTTTCTAACTATCTTTTAAGAACAACAGTAGATTGTATCTTCAACAAAATGTGCCCTAGTTCTTTACTCTGGAATTTTATAATAATTTTCCCACATTCTTGGAAAACATATGGCCAGATGGGATCCCCACATGGCATTTTGAACCCAATATCACTGTCACTTGCACTGAGAAATTCGAGTATCACTCCTTGTCTTCAAAGTAGTCAAATACTCTGCAAATTATTGGTAGCTTTAAATGAGATAAGTTATGGGAGAATCATATTATGACTTGAGGGCTCACTAATTAAATTTTCATTATTTGTAGAGTGACTATAAAAGAATTATTGTGGATACTGATTATGGAGTTATATAGACAGGTGCTCAATTTCTGCCACAAGATCAAAGTGACATAATGATAAAAATTTAACAAACAAGATCTGGTAGAGAATTTTTCTTCAAAAAATAGGGAAGTGGCTATGAATTCTACATTTTAATATTCAGAATATTTGGCTTCTCTGTTCACAAATAGAAGTATGTTTCCTCTACTGTGTCATTGCAAGATCACCATTTCCTTGATAAGTTGAGTATTGTCTTCTCATTGTATTCCTGTTGTTATGATGAAATTTACAAAAATAAGGAAGGGCTTATTTGGCTTACAATTTCAGATTATACTCTTAACTCCACTATTTTTGGGAAATCGAGGCAGAAACATAAAGAGTCAAATCCACAGTGAAGATCTGAGAGAGAACAAATAAATGAATTCTGAGTTATTTGCTTGCTTTCGGCAAGCTTTCTCCTCTTCTATATTGTTCAGGATTTCTCCTCTAAGGAATAGCACTGCCCACAATGGGCTATGACTTCTCATATCAGTTAACAAAAGGTCAGTCACTTACAGACATTCCCACAGTCCAACCTGATTTGAATAATTACTCATTCTCTTCCCAGGTGATTCTAGGTTGTGTCAAGTTGACAGATAAAACCACGTAGTACAGATTGCTTCTGTAACATGGATACTTTTTTTGAGTTCTAAAGTATTCATGTGAATCAATCTGCAATTTATATTTTTGTGTTAAAGATAAACCTATTGACTTAAATTTTCTCTGAGGTATATTTACAATTTTTTTTTAATTTTTAAAGGAAGGAGGTTTTTTCCTCTCAGGAATGTTTGTAATTGTTTTAGGGCACATAGAGACATCAATCTAAGATTTCCCAGAAGTCAATGTGATAATGAATAGTTTTTTTCTGTTGATTTCATTGATTTCCAGGCAAATGGAGAGATGATTTTCATTTTACAGATGGCACCACTCATGCTTGATGAGCACAATTTGTTCTTCTATGATTTAGCAGCAGATTTGTTTCAATCTATGAGAAACACAGTTGGATATTTCCTAACATTACCTTTTGTCAGGAAACAAATACAATATAATTTATAGTTAGGCAGATGTTCTAACATAATTTTATCATTGTCAATATGATTCTTTTAGTTTTCACATTTTCCTGTGGAATCAGTAATGTATAAAACTAACATACAGCTTCAGTTCTAATTAAAAAGACCAGTGGTCTGTAAATACGAATGCTAGAGTTCCTAAAGAATGAATGGACATAGATAAAATCAATGGAATAAGTAGAAATGATGAAGACAGCCTGAAGGAAACAGTGAAAGAAGTTTCCTCATTCTGTTCCTGGTATGGCATTGGTGTTAGTCCAAGGGCAATTATGGTCATGTATGTGTGTTTATGGATACAGTGTCACTAATTGCCAACAGCTCCTTTTCATCTAGGGGTGGAACTTCACAATACCTCCCTTCTCCATACTGCATATTGTCTAGCTGGAGCTTATGCATGCTGTCAAAACCACTGTGAGTTCTTATGTGCAACTTCCCCCCTGTGCCTAGAAAACATCACCAGTGATGTGTTAACTGTTTTCAAGTTGTTTGTCAATGAAGTCTCATATACCCTCCCAAACATTACAGACCAGTGCCACTGTTCCTGGCTACCCCCATGAACTTGAAAGGAGGACCCCACTGCTGAAGATGCCACATATGTGAGTTTCAGAACATGGAGGCATCAAACTAGTACTGGTCTAGAGGTTGCATCCATACTGGTTATCTTTTACAGTGATCAAAGGTGCTATGCATACTACCAAAAGAGAAAAGTAATTACCAATTTGAACCCTGTGAGCAACAATATTGGCAAGCCTGGCAAGACATGTCCAATAATGGCACAAACGTCATGGGATTAACCAACCATTTTCTGATTGAATTTAAGGGCCACTCCACAAGATGAAACCATTAGATTGTACCATATTTTAGGGTCAAGAATCTGTGTCTAGACTGGACATTGGCCCTAGAGGAGAACCTACTATTATTAACCTACTAAAAAGACAGAGTATTAAACAACCTCTTATAACTCAAATAACTTAAAATTATACTTACAGATTAGTGAATATCTCAGCCCTTATCAGGGATGTATCTTTTTTGCAGTAGATAGTTATTAACACAGAGTCAAACAACTAAGCATGGTGTAGAGAATAATTGATTGTGTAATGCTTAGTCCTAAATGAAAAGTCTGTGACACACCCTCCCCCACTAAAGCTGAGGAATCATGGTGGAGAGGGAGCAGAAAGATTGTAAAAGGCAGAGATAGTGGGTGGCTATAAGGAAACTGTATCATCCAATTTTTGCAATGACTTTTTTAAAATAACTTTTAATACCATTTACTTTTCACTAGACATAGAATTTAGCTGCTGTTTCTTTCTTTCTACTAATTGATTTTAGAGAGTTTTTCCATTCAATGAGCTCTGAAAGATAACAGTCAGGGATGATTTGTATTTTAAATGATTATATTTTTGCCCTTTTGTGGTTGTAACACAACTATATAATCTTAGTTTTTGTTTTTTTAATTTTACTGGTCAGAGTATAATTTTAACCTTGATTAAGTTTAAAAGTAAATTCCAGACTGAAGTATGTGTTAAATAATTATTTCCATCCACTGGTTAGAAAATTTCTATCTAATGTAATTCCATATTGCAATATTAAATCTACTTTCAAGTTAAGTGACTGACCTTTGACCTTTTGAGTAGTAGTGAACTTAAAAGCTGAGTTTTCTACCACTGAGTTATAGCCCAGTCTCCTTTAACTTTTTGTATTGAAAGTTTTCTACCACTGCCCATATTCCAGTTTCCTTTTACATTTTACAATGAGAGAATGTCTCACTATGTTTTGCCCAAGCTGGGCTTGAGCTCATTCTGTGTAATACAGGTAAGCCTATTCACTTCTTTATTCTCTTGAGTGGAATTATAGGCCACTATGACCAGGTCTAGAGCCTTCATCAGTCTTAATATCTCATAAATTAGTAATCTGGCTCTCCATGTGGAAAAAAATAGAACATTGTAATTTCAGTGAAGATTTGTAATATACCAATATATTTATCTCCTGTTATTCTCATGTCTTTATTTGACATATAAAATTCTATTAATGGTCAAGAAAGAAGTCATAAAAGAGGCCAGAAAATGTCTTAAATTTGTGTAGTTATAATGATTACACTAAAATTTCACATTTTTTTTCTGTCACTCTTACAAAAGCATAAATATTAACACTTTTTCTTTCATGCTCTGATCATATGAAATTCTCTCTCTTAAGCAAACCATGGAAATATGCCAAGTTGTATACTCTTATCAATCCATTCTTTTTGCTAACTGTAGGCAATGTTGTTTTTTTTTTTTTCAAATATTGGTGATCTTGTTTTTAGCACAGAAAACACTACCCAAAACAAAGTAACATAATTGTCATATAGGATAAAATGAGAAGACTTTTCCAAGTAGAGATCAATATGAAACTGTAGGAAATCCAATGAAGTTCACAATAAAGAAAACTGTAATTAATCATGTAGAATTTTGACTCAGCATGTGAGGGATTTGACTGTCTTACTAGTTCATCTACTTATGAAAATCAGGAAACCCATTGTGTATGTCAAAAGTGGTAATGTGAGTATAGAGATTAGACAAAGTTGTGTGTCTTAGTCACTGTTCTATTGCTGTGAAGAGACACCATGACCAAGAGAGCTCTTATAAGAGAAAGCATTTAATTGAGTACTTTCTTACAGTTTCAGAGTGTTAGTCCAATATCATGTCAGGAAACATGGTGACATTCAGGCAGACACTGGAGCAGTAGTAGCAACAACATCTTGATTCATAGGTCAAGAGAAACTCTGGGCTTGGCATAGGTTTTTGAAACTCCAAAGCCCACCCCAATGACATACTTCCTTTAAAAAGACTGCATCTACTCCAGCAAGGCCATGTCTCCCAATCCTTTTCAAATAGTGCCACTCCCTAATGACTCATTATTCAAATATATGTGGGTCATTCTTATTCAAGTCACCACACTGTGTGTCCTTCAGCTCCTATCTGTCTGGATGAATGGAAAACATGCTTTCTATCTTGTTGGGCAGATTATGTGTTTACAGTTTATAAATAAATTGTGAATATAGCAAGTATTTTTTTCCCACTTTTGGCTTGAAACAAAATAGCCCCTTCAAAATAATTCAATCCTTCTCTTTTGCTGAAGTTTATATCTTGATAGTCTCTGAATTGAGCAGGAAGGATGGAAGCCCTGCAGTGTGATGGTAGCTTTCTTTAGGTTTTCTGTAGTGAGAAACTTTGGTTGTGTTAAGCCATTAAGGCATGTGTTTCCTTGCAGAACTAGGAAAAGCACATTCTATCCTAAGAATTCAATTATTTAATGATGCTACAAGATGCTCAGATACCAGCAAACAGTAAAATAAAATTCAACCAGGATTTATAAATTAATCAAACAAGTAACTTAAACACTAAGGCAAATAGAAAACCTTGTGATATGGAGAACATGTATTAAAAGTTGAATGCTGTTCTATGGGGCTCAGTACCTCTGGACTGACAAAAAAATGCTTTCTGATCCTTTTTAGGATTAACTTCATTTAGTGTAATATTTGATGACACTTAATGGAGGAATAAATCTTTGTGACTTAAAAACAATCATCTTTTTGAAGATCGATTTATAAACTGAATGAAGAAACAAAAGAAGTGAGTATTTATATGGTTTAATCATCAGTTAATCTATCCAGACAAATTTGCTACCAAAAATGGTCTCTGATATATATATATATATTTATATATATATAAAATCCCCACATGAAATATGAGGTCATATTAAGACATTAAAATAGTTAAAGAGTAAAAGGGAAAAAAGAAATATTTTGTGAGACTTCTAGCCCAGTATAAATGGTGATGATCTATAGAATACATCAAGAATGCTTGACATTGACATCCTTACAGGCTGCTTCGTAATTGAGGTGCCCAAGGATCTTTTTTTGGTTGGTTGTTCCCCCTTGCCCACTAGAGAAAGAGAATATAAAGATTAGTGATGGCTGTATTTGAGAAAATACTCAGAAAGATGGTATGGAAACATATAACTCTGAGTAATGAATCTATTTGTGTAAACTCTTAGGAGGATTATTGCACATTTTGTATTAATAAATGAATAAATGGACACTTGGACATTATGAATGGGCTTGTGACATCCACTGATTTTTTTCTGAATTAAAGACATATTAATAATGGCAAAAATAACATTGAACTCTTTGAAGGATGAGGGCTTTTTTCTCCATAAAAAGAATATCAACGTGAGTCTTAATGTGAAATTATTTATCTTTTAATTGCATTCTATGTGTTAAATCTTTATTTTAGATCCATCTGAAGAACTACTTATTTCAAATATGGAGACATTGTTCAATTCTTTGCTCTGGTTCTTCTTTGATGCTCAGGCCGTGGATTTTTAATCCCTCTGCTTCAGGCTCTCCAGCAGCTGGTATTATAGGATTGTTCCACTAGGGCAAGATTAGTCCCAATTCTTTGTCTTCCCTGTATATACTACCTTTGCTGTGTGAATTTGTAGTTTTATCCTTAAATCCTGGATTATATTTCTCTTGACTTTGAGGGCCAATGAGTTGTTAGTGGATGGGTCAGGACTAAGGACCTTAACTGTGTTCTCATGACTGAGAATGTCCTCTTATGCCTCTATAGTCTGTGTAAATTATGTTTTAGCTAGCCCACTGGTCCAGAATGAAGAGACACACATGACAGTTGCTGTTAAACAAGGTAGACACA
This sequence comes from Peromyscus californicus insignis, assembly GCF_007827085.1. NCBI lineage: Eukaryota > Metazoa > Chordata > Mammalia > Rodentia > Cricetidae > Peromyscus > Peromyscus californicus. The sequence continues at coordinate 57,992,253 of NW_026294617.1, read as the reverse complement.
TTCCTGGCCAATCAACCATGAGAGTAAGTGTGAGGCTCTAAGCCCATGCCTGCTTCCCCAGTCATGGTGCTGAGTCATAGCTGACTGATAAACTGAGGGGTGCCATGGTGCTTAGGCTGAAAATACCTACTAGGTTAAAGTGTTTACAATTTTTTCCTAGGGTTACTCTCCATTCATGAGCTCAGAAAAAAGAGGAAAGAAGGCCAGGTGAATCTATATTTTGCTTTATGAGTGCCAATATCTAGTCTCTGTTTTGGGCTTTTTTTTCTCCTTTATATTTATTGTGGTCATTGTTACTGTTAATACACAAGCTGTTCCAGTATTCCCTGTTCTCAAGTTATCTTCCTACTTTAGCTTCCCCACTACAGGGAGAATAGGCTTGTGGCACCAAGCCTGACTAAGTTTTAAAAATTCCCAGATACTTCTGATATTTCTTTTTTTTTTTTCTGATTGATGAAAAGGTTTCTTTTTATTCATACATGAAATATTTAATTTTTTATATTCTCTATTAATTATTTTAACATTAACACATTTGAACAAAACAATAATCATAGGGAGCACATCATCTGCCCTTAGACTTGTATTCAGGAGATGGACATACAAGGATCATGAATTCTAAAGTATTCATGACTAATTACTGAAATTCAAGTCAGGCTGGATAACAAACATTTTAAGTGAATTTGTGAACAAATATAAAAAATAAAACCAGGAACAAAAATCTACCACCCTTTCACAGACAACCTTACTTAAAATAAATGATCACATACCACATGACATTTAAACAAAAAAGGAAAACTTAGATAGTAGCCATCACATTCTTTACATTGCAGCAGATAAATAATTCTCACTAAGTGAAGGCACACAAGATGAACAAAAGCCACAGAAGGAATATAAGGTCCACAAAATAAACTTAATTGGATTAGCCATACATATCTCACACTTCAATATCTACCTCACATGTGGCAAAATAGAAGCCACAATGTGGTCTTCACATCAGTCTTTAGTGAACTTGGTTAATAATTTACTTACTTCAGGACTACAATGAAAAAAACTTGAAACAAGTTTTTTTTTCCCCGTGAGACTGAAAACAACTGTGATGTCTAAAGTCCTAATCAAGATGATATATAAAAAGAAAGCTTTATAGTGACAGGGATAGAGATATGGCCAAGATTCTAATACAATTTCATTCCCTGGACCAAGGTCTGGGTGTTGATGACTTCCAGTAATTACTTCTACAAGAAGCTCCAAGGGTCTAACTTTCTTGGAAACCAGAATGCACATACATATACCTGTGGGATGACTCATCCCTGACGGGCTTAAGGGTCAGAAGGCCGAAACAAGTAAAAAAGATACGTTCTGAGAACCAGCCTGGGTCTGCCTTATGGCCTTAGCAACAGCAGCTGAAACATGATCTGGAGATGACCTGGACCAATGAGAGAGAGCCATGTCACACCAGCAGATGCATATTCATCAGACCTCCCCCCCTAGGGTGGGGTGGAGGGTATATAAGACTTGCCTCTTCCTGAATAAACTGAGCTTCAACTGGACACAAACAGTCTAGGTAGTTGAATGTACAGTTGTAGCTACTTCACATTTTGAGTCGAGTACTTTTGAAAATTATTTCTGTTATTGCTTGGTCATGGGAGGAAAGATCTTACAAATGCATGATATTTTCTGTAGAATGGGTTTCTGGATAATCAGACTATCATCAAAGATAAACCAAGGAAGTATGTGAAGAAAGTTGTATTTACACCAGTAAATACAGTGTTTAAACTGGATTTGGCCCCTGTGTTATCAACAGTCTAAACTGTAACCATAGGGATCAGTAAATAAACCCTCCTGTAATGGAAATTACGACTGCTCATGTCGATGAAGCCTAGTAAAAATGAGCTACAGTATGGTGTGGGCCACATAAAACAATACAGAGACATAGGCTTCCTATGTAAATAAGAAAATAGATGTGAGTGCATGATAGAATTGGCAATCATTTGATATTTCCTCTATAGAGAGTATCCAGTCATCTTGTGGGAATAGCAGTGATAATCATTGCTGATGTTACCTGTAGGTGAGTATCAACATCTATACCTACAGTAGATATATGATGGACTCATGAAATAGGAAAGATGATTTGGGTTCAGGCCAAACTAGACTATAGGCTTCTTCAAGATTAAATATAAGAATAGATGTTCTCTCACATGCTCAAAACCCCTCACAGGCACAAGCACATACATGTAAATATAAAATAATCACAGTAATAATAAATTATGGTCTTCTGAAACTGCAGTAATTTCCTTGGATAGAACTGGGTTCTATAAAAGGAGGTTACTGTGGTTAATCTCAAATAATGAGGAGGTTTGTTCACACATGTCTTAAGATACCTGTCTGATACTTTTGTAGATTTCTGCACAATATGCAGACTACATGTAAAACACACACTGCCCAACTTTGATGTCAAGTTGCCAGACAGACCTGAATACGACAAGCAGTAAAATGAATTTTCACTCTTCACAAACCTTAAATATTCCAAATTAGCCTGAGGACATCTGTCAACACCAGTGATTTTAAGTCTGCACTTCTTCTCTCCAGCTCTCACTATGTGAATGACAAGTGACATTGTGAGGCTTACAAGGCATTTCAGCCCCCAGTCGACAGCAGTGTACTCAGTTCCCAGAATGTGACACTGTCAAAGTACTGTACTAGGTAGCTAAATGTACTAGTGCCAGAAGACCTAGTTCTTTTTAACATTAGAAGGAGGATAAGGAAAGGGGCTCCAGGCAGAGGCAAGAGAGTTAGCTGATCAGAGTTGGAGGAGCTCTGTTTGCCATCTGCCTTGCAGATTTATTACAGGCACACCTTATGACTAGCTCAGGGGCTTATGTATGAGGTTATTGTGAAAATCATGATAAGATACAGAACATGGGTAAATGGAGACACTCAGGGACATCCACACACATTTGCGCAATGGGCCGTTAGTGAAAGCCGGCTCATTTTACGATGTTTTATTCTAGATGGGGAAATCCTGGCAGCATGAATCCAGAAATAGTACTAATGTCTTTAACTTTACAAAAGCCCCTTTAAAAAAACACAAGCACAGTCAGGGGCAGCACAACATATATTTATGATATATCATCAAGTGATTTGAGCTGTACAGAAGTACCTCTGAATAATTCTAGTATTTAAATTTCATGCAAGCACATTTTACATCACCAGAGGTCCTTTTAAAAATCACTATGTAGCACATTTAAAAATAATTAGTTGAGTACCTGACATGACTTTCAGAATACACAAAAATTTGAATTATCTTTGGGCCAAAATTATAATGAAAATATTCACTGGTTTAAGCTCTGAATATAACTATGATTTTGCTAGCTTGGGATTTTATATTCTCACAGAATTAATGTGTACTATTCTGGTGAAAACATTTTGTATTCTTTGAATTTTGTTCTTTTTTAATATTTCAATATTATACATGTACACAAACCTGGTGGTTTCCAGAGACACCAAATCTGGGGCTTCTAGAGGTTAGACAATGAGGCCCCGTGGGAGCTAGGACAGCTGAGAAGATATCTGCATCATAGACCTGACTACTCTCAAACACATGGAGAAACCTCTGTGCTGAAGCCAGAAACCACCCTCCTGGGGAGATGGAACTGAGAACCACCTAGCTGATGTCAGCCAACCTCTAGATGTCTGAAAAGTCACAGAAACATAGCCACTGTGCTTTGTCTTTACTTTGGGGTCATTGGTTGCACGGTGAAAATAGAGCTAAGTTTTGTCCCTAAAAATGTCAGGACAAGATTCTGTGTGTGTGCCACTGGTTTAGCAATGACATCTCAGGCCATAAGAGGGACATATAGAAGCCTCAATGGCATCGGGGAAACAGGACTTAAGGAAGGTGCTAGAATGCTTTGTATAACTAGAAGAGGCCTCTCAAATGGCCCTGTGTGGGCCAGCTGGTGTCAGTGTATTGCATCTCAAGCAGATATCCACGTCCCTCTTTCTGCTAGCAGGTCTGCTGCTGTGAGGTGCTGGTAGGGTAGTAAATTGGGTTTGTGAAGGAGAAATACTTCATCGTTTCCAGTCCTCAAGCCTTAAGCTTAGAAGACTCTTCCCAAAGAACCCGTTCCTAATAAGCACACACGAACAGGCTCATCTCACCTTAGACTTGATTCTGACAGCAGGATTACGGGGCACAAGCTATGTCTGATAAATGACTGGGTGAGACTTAGGCTGCCTTAGGAGAGGATTATGAATCAAAATTTATTTTCACTTTGAAGTTTAGCTCATTCTTTTAGTATATAACAATTTTGTTGGATAAAAAGCAGTAAAAATAAAGTAAAAGGCACTCCCTTATTAGGTCAAAACAGTGGTTTGAAAGAAAAAAATTTATGAAATATATGGAGCGATTTTGCATCATATACAATGAAAAGTAAGAATTATTTTACTCAAATTTTCAATTTTTTATGTGAAGGATTGTTTTGGTAAGTCAAATTTGATACTGATTCTATCAATAAGTGGGAGTTTTGTCCTTTGCAGATTTTTCTAAGACATTCTGCAGGTTTTAATTTTTTTTTATTTTTACTGTTTTTCTTGGAGTATATTAGCCATGCCATAAGGGAACCAGACAAAAGAATGATGTCATATGCAACTGCGCTACTTGGTGACCACAGAACAGGTGGCACCTGGCCATTTCCACAGGTATCCTAACACAGGAGGTCTCTGAACATGTCCTGTGTCCAGTGGACTGCCTCATCATAGCTGTGTGAAGTACCCATGTTGAGAGAGTCATCTAGCTTAGCTTGCCATGACAAGCCTTAGAACCAGAAGGAAATAAGAAAACAACTTATTTTGGTTTATCCCACTGTTTAGGTATTGGTTATCATACAGCATTAGAGGTACAAATTTAAATAGCCACACACATTATTTGTTTTCCACCAAAGTCCATTCTTACCAGTAGTTCATTCTGCATTTGTCTTCCCTCTGTGCTAGAGATCAGAACCAGGGCCTTGCACACAGAAAGCAGTGTTGCTCGCTGAGTGCTATCTCCAGCCCCTGACTCGGTATTCTACAGGGTAGTATCCTTTTATTTTCAGGGAGCTTTTGATGTCAGATGGTTAGGTAATGGCAGAAGGTAATGAAAAGTGATTTTAACATGTGTTGAACGTATTTGGGAACCCAGGTGTAGTAAACAGTATTTTCTTTCTTTCTTTCTTTCTTTCTTTCTTTCTTTCTTTCTTTCTTTCTTTCTTTCTTTCTTTCTTTCTTTCTTTCTTTCTTTCTTTCTTTCTTCTCTCTCTCTCCCTCTCTCTCTCTCTCTCTCTCTCTCTCTCTCTCTCTCTCTCTCTCTCTCTCTCTCTCTCTCTCTCTCTCTCTCGACAGGGTTTCTCTTTGTAGCCCTGGCTGTCCTGGAGCTCACTACTGTGTAGACCAGGCTGGCTTTGAATTCATAGACATCTGCCTGCCTCTGTCTCCTTAGTGCTCGGATTAAAGGTGTGCACTTATGCACAGAGCAATACTTTCCATTTTTATGTCCATATACCTGATGATGCTTCATCCTAAGTGAATACTTTGGGGTATAAAGTATTTCTGTAAAGAGAGAGGCATGCGTGTGGTGTTACCTGCTTAGGAGCTGTGAGGAAATCTTTAGATGTCTTTATTTACTTTAAAAATCTTGGTTTTAAAACCATATTGAGCTTTAAAATGTTATTATGATCATTAAGCTCTTAGATTCACAAGGCAGTATTTTAAAAAGTTGTTTGATTTGTCTGATGTTTCTGATATATTAATTCTTTGGTTTTGCAGACATTGCTTGATCTCTGAAAATTAAGATACCTAACTTTACTTTGCCAACATTGGAGAAGGCCATCAGTGCTTTGTGTTCAAAGAAAATCCTCCTTTCTTCTGTAAATTGACTGTTAATGTGGAGTTTATAAACTATTTTAATTAATAAATCCACTGTTTTCCTCTGTGAGTTGGATGCACTTTCATGTGAGCAGAGAGCATCAGAAGATTTAGTTCAAAGAGGCTTAGGATTTCACCTACCAAATTCAGCTGCTTCAGAACCTCATTGAAGCTTTGTCTGGCATTATGAAAGCTCAAAATCCTCTACACTGCTTTCAAGTAAAAAGTAATGGAATTTAAATTTTGCTAGGTAGATTTCTTAGTGATGCTTGAAGAGTTTGATTTTACTGGATAAATGAATTAAAGGGTCGAGTGGTTCAGCACACCCATACATTTTTGCATACTTATGTTAGGTTGTTTAATGAGGAAATTTTACTTTGATTGTATATCTTTAATGGCAATAGGAGAATTAATTCAAGTTCTGATATGAGTCATTAGACACAGACAATAATTTGCTGACAGGCTTGAAATACATGGGATTTACAGAGAGAGCTTGTTAAGTAATCTTCCTAGAAGTTAGTAGATTTCCTTGAATGATGTAGATAAGATTTTGAAAGGAAAGAGATGTTTGTAGTGGGAGATTATTTGAGGTATTGAATTGGTTTTGCTCATACTGCATCTAAACAAATTTTGAAGATCTATTCTCTGTCTTACATATTCATATGTTCCTCTTAAGAATTTTTACACATATGTATAATTCCCATAGATGTGTTGTTGACATATTTCAAATGTTGACATTTTAAAATAAAACTATTATGTAATTTGTGATATGGAACTAAAGGAATTTAGTGACAGACTGATTCAATTTCCACCACTTTTCAGGTTAAATAATTCACAATGAGACAGTTTTCTTATTTACTTTCAAAATGTTATATTTGGGTCTTTACTCTTTAATAATACTGATGTCATTATATTAAATAATCTTTATAAAACATGTCTGTGTGTATATAATACAATATAACTATGTCAACTCTATTATTCAGTACCATATGTATAATGTGATGATTCTTGAATGATTGAAAGTCTTTTACATCCTTAAATTATAATCCTTCCTCATTTGAGGGGAAGGAGTCGGTAAGGCTGGGGATGGAATCATCTACTGTTGTAGAATATTAGTTAAAGATGTGCCACATTTGTTTACACCGAGGAACACTAGTTTAATGATGTGAAGATGTACTGTATTCTTTTATGTTGCATTTGTTTAGTTCCTGAAGTTGTGTTACTTTGCCTGTTTAAAACACTTGATTGATCTAATAAAGAGCTAAACAGCCAATAGCCAGTCAGGAGAAAGGATAGGCAGGGCTGGCAGGCAGAGAGAATAAATAGGAGAAGAAATCTTGGAAGAGAAGATCGAGGAGAGAAAGGAAGAAGGAGAGGAGGATTCCAGGGGCCAGCTACCCAGCTAAAGAGTAAGCAGCTGAGTAAGAAATAAAGAAAATGGTATATGAAAATAGAGAAAGATAAAAGCCCAGAGGCAAAAAGCAGACAGGCTATTTTAATTTAAGAGAAGCTGACTAGAAATAAGCTGAGCTAAGACCAGGCATTCATAAGAAAGAATAAGAGCCCATGTGATTTATTTGAGAGCTCAAAGAGTAAAAAATATCAACTACGATGTACCACTGACATAATTTTTTTGTTTTCTGTTTATTGTTGCTGTTGTTTATTGCTGCTTTTATTTTTGTTCATGGTGGTAATGTTGTTGTTGTGGTGGTGGTTGTGGTGGTGGTGTTGGTGTTGGTGGTGGTGGTGTGTGTGTGTGCGCGTGTATTTTGGATAGGGCCTCAATATTGTAGCTCAGGTTGGCCTGTACTCAGTGCACAGCTTTGGTTGATCTTAAACTAATCTTCTGCTTCTACCTTCTATGCTGAAATTATAAACATAAAACACCAGAAGTGACTTTATTCCTTAAACATATCCATACATGTATTGTTATTATGAACATGTTATAAGTTTTGTGTTTGTTTCCCTTTACAGGAAGGTCATGAAGCATTACTTAATGTTTTAGGGTTTAGATTAAAAGTTATAAAGAATCAAGCAAACCATGTTTCTTAGAAAAAATTGTTAAAAATTAAGTCTAAAATTATGTTGGAGCTAGGTATGGTGTCCTTAGTACCAATGCTCCGAAGGCTCAGACATGGGGAACTCTTTGGGTTTAAGGCCAGCCTAGTCTACACAATGAGTTCTTATCTGAAGATAAGTCCTTTGCTGTTGGAAATGTATTTCTTACTGGGATAAATCTTATTCAATATTTGTATATATTATATAACAATAAAATTTCAAATTTATAAAATCCAATTATTTACCTGACTACCTATTGTTTTCATTTTTTGATACAAAGTATAAAATATATAGTAAGTATTTAAAATTATAAAGTATGATTAAAAGTGACAGATAAGACTAATGATTTCATAGCATTACTACAGGCAACAAAGTAGAGCTATTCAATAAACCATAGTTTAGAAGGAACTATGGGAATATCTTATCATTGGCTTTATTCAACGTATTTAAAAAGTTTTGTTTTCCATTAGTAAAATATTTGATTACATTAAAAAACAACCCATAGTGCTATATATTGAGTAGATGTACCCCAAAGTCTCCTGTGTTAGGGTTTTGGGTCCAGCCCAAAATACTACTGGAAAAATTGAAAAACTTGGGCCTAGCAGGGAGAAGTTAGGTCATCTGAGTTATGTCCCTGAAGGGGATATTCAGACTCTAGCACCATCTCTCTCTATCATTGCTGCCCTGAGCAGCTTCTTCTCTCTGTTGTACTTCTCAGATTTGAACTTCCTCCTCATCCACAGGGAAGTCAGGCAATCAGGATGAAATTTCTAAAAGTTGGGTCCAAACAAATGTGTCCATTTTTTAAGCTGATGGTCTCAAATGGTTGCTGTTTTAATAGCAATAGAAAGCTCATTAGTACAAGAACAGTGGGTAGCTTCAGTTTTTGTAATAACAGCTTACTAAAGTAAAGATCAATATGTACTACTGTTTTAGCTGCTTGAAGGCATTTTCTTCATGCTTCTCCTAATGTGTACTAAGAATAGGAAAAATAACCAACATTATTTTAAAACATGTATATGTATGTGTTTAAATCCCATGCTTTCTCTATTGTTCTCACAGGAAGCTGTCTAAGCAAAACTGCATTATTTTTTTAAATAATGGGAGAAGAGGAAGAAAAGCTACTAAACCATGAGCCAGTTGCCAAGAGAGATATGCATTAAAAGGGAAAAAATGAAGTCCTATGGCTTATAGTAAATTCATTCTAAAATAGGGAATATTTTCTTGTTTTGAAATTTTTATATTTTAAAAACAAACCATAATAATATATCAATATTAAGCCTCTGAGTGATTATTTTATAAGTGGCTGTGGGACCTCGGGGCCCAGGTGGGAATGGAGAAACCTCCAGCTACGTTTGGCTGCCAAACGTGTTGACTTGAGTTTTCACCTAAAACCTGGGAGAACTTAAAAGAAGATTATAAATGGAGTTAAGGAAAGCTTCCTAGTTGTGTCTCAGGTAAGCCATGACCTACAGTATGGTAGCTTTGTGGTGTGCAAACTTGAACATAGCATGGTGAATTCCTGCTGCAGTACACAGTGGTGTCTCCAAGCCACGAAGCACACTGCATGGTAGATTTAGCTTTTGCTAGTATAGACAAAAAAAAAAAAAGGTTTCTGGGCTACACACTGCTTTAGTAGAGGCATAGACCCACTGCTTCCTAGAGTTGGTGGTGTGCATGTCTCCCAGAGCTGGCAGTAAACATACCATCGCCATGTTGGGAAGCTAAGGTGGGCAGAGTCCACAGCCAAAGCTGCTGCTTTCTGTCCTAGCCATGCTGCCATGTAAAGCAATAGACTCACAAAAAGACAGATTCAGATGGAATAAACCTCTAAACAGTTTACAATGTATGTAAAAATGTACATAGGCTTGGAAGAGAGAGAAAAAGGAATATATGCAGTTATATAAAGAAATAGATGTTTAAAAAATAAAGTCTTTAAAGAAATAATAAGAATAATATAAAAATAAGCCACATAAAGATGGAAATCACACAGAGAATCTAGATTACACTGTCTTTGGGATTTTTAACTGTAGAGAGACATTTGATTGTAAAGGCTGCTGAGTTAAAGTAATATATATATATATATATATATTTTAAAGCCATCTTGACTTCAAAATTTATGCCTAAGTATATGTAGCTTTGAAATAGATATCCTGATTTTGTTTCCACAGAAGATGAGAACCTATGGATTCTTCCAGGCTAATATGACTTGTTCAGCCAAGACCCCCTGAAAGGTCTCCAGAAGATCAAACATCCAGAACAGCTTCAGGGCAACTAACTCAGAGAATACATCATCTCAGACTACTCAAATCAGGACTTAACCATAATTCTTAATTTTCTTAGGATCCCCATAAGATTGCCAGCACCCATAACCAGCAGGAAGTAGTATGAGAAGCTATGCCCAAATTCCCAAAATATTGTTTGTAAATGTTTGTTTTTATTTAAAAGGGGGTTGATTATAAATGCAATTTCTTTCTAAAGAAAAAAAGGGGATATTATAGCTATGATAGGATAAAGAGTATCAACTTGTTTAAAATATTTTACGTTGCTATGGATTTTAATTTATTGATACAAGTTTAAAGTTAATTTTGTTACACTATATATATATATATATATATATATATATATATATATTTCTACTTTTGTTTAAGGTATTATGTTTGTGCAGTTCATTTAAAATTGTAACGTATAATTAAGAAATACAGATTAATAATTAGTCATCTATGGTAATCAAATTTATAGTCATGTTAGTTAAGTTTTTTAGGCATATAAAGATATATTTCAATTAGGTAAGTAATCTTCAAATACTTCAAATACCTACAGAATATGGCATTTAAAATGTTTTAAAAAGTTAGACTTTCTGGACAATGAGACACGTCTGTTCCTGACAGTACTAATTTACTTAAGAGAGGAGGATGGGGATTGAAGACAATGGAGTTTATCTTCTTCTTGGCAAAAAAAGCCATTTGGGCAAGAAACTGCCTTTGCCTGGACTGCTGATAATATGTTGTATAAACTGAACATACAGGGTACATATTAAAATGACTACTGAATTTGCCAAAACAAGGCAAAATGGTCCTTCAGGTTCTTGCTTCACGGAAGAGACTGCCAAATATTCTACAGGACACATCAAGAAGTAACTAAAAAACTCTAGTTCTATTGGCTGAAGATGGATGCCTCAATGTTACAGAGGAACTTTGGATGATCTTTCAGGCAGGCAGCAGTCTCTGTCATTCTAGATTTCTGGAAGTTGCTTACAATGCTCTTTCTGTTTACTTAGGTATATAATATTATATCCTTCTAACTTATTTGATGTAGTTGAAGACTAGATAGTTATAATTATAGTTTTCCTTAGTCATGATAAAAGATAAATTAGATATGAAACTTTAGACTCACAAATATAGGATAGATAAAATATTTTCTTTAACTTTGCCAAATATAATAGACTAGATATTGTAACTGTGGTTCTTGCTTGATACCTGTTCTATTATATATAATTTTACTATATTAAAGCTAAAACCTTCCCTTTTTGATTAGATAGAAAAGAGGAAGTCCTGGGGGATGTCTTTCTGTATGCTGTGAATATGTGTTGTTCCCATTGGTTAATAAATGGGCTGCTTTGGCCTATGGCAAGGCAGCTTAGAGGCAGGTGGAAAATCCAGGACAGAGACAGGAAAAGGAGAAGCATATGCAGAAAGGAGACACCAGCTGTCACCAGGAGAAGCAAGATGTGAAAGTACCATTAAGCCACATTCATGTGGCAACTTATAGATTAATAGAAATGAGTTAAATGATAGGAGCTAACTAGCAAGAAGCCTGAGCCATTAGGCCATATAGCTTGTAAGTATTATAAGCCTCTGTGTGTTTACGTGTCCAAGTAGTTTTGGGCCAGGCCGGACACAAGAAAACTTCTGACTACACACACTGACTGTGGCAACATGATAAAAGTCAGCAGAAACAATTTGAACTGTAGTTTCTGCATGTGAGGTGCTTTATCCTATAAGCTTATGGATCTGGAATCCATAACCTGCATAACAATGTTGTCCCATGTTCTTTATCCTACATTTTGGTAGGATAGACATAATGACACGGCCAATGTGAACCTTTAACTATGCCTACATCTTCCCAAAGGCCCTTTGTGTACCCATCTATATTTGCTCATATTAAAGCAAGTTTTCTGAACCAGGCTGTGTGTTTGTCTGCAAGTCTGTGATTACTCCTGCATGGCCCTGAAGCTTCCTGCTGCACTCTGCAACAACCATTTATGCTCAATCTTCAGGTCCAGCCACCCTAATCTCCTGAAGACTGCTGGGCTGGGTCTCAGGGCAGAGAGCTCTGCCTCTAGGCAAAGCTAGATGAGTGAGTGTCCAGTATCTAGTCTGGGCCAGGAGAGAGGTAAAAATATCCTGGACACCTGTATCTATCTACCATGATGTGCTACATAAGAAGCTCCCAGGATACCAGTGCCTCTATTATTAGCCTGTTATTGCAATGCTTAGCTTGTTGGGAAGAAACCAGACCACATTTGCTTCTGTGGCCTTCTTCTAACCCTTCGCCACCATGGTGAGAAGGTCACATTTGTGTAATTATTGAAAAGAGTTGGAGAGACATCCCATGCCTGTAGATTGAGAGGGCTGGAACACCATACCATACATGGAGAGAGATCAAGGCAGTGAGAACCAGAGTAAATGAGCATTTCCCCCTCTCTGTTAACCACTTTCTTTCTTCCCCATCCCCTCTCCAGTCTCTTGTCTTTCTTCTATCACTTTCCCTTCCTACCCTCACATTCTTTCTTCTCTGTTTTCTCTCTCTCCCCTTCTTCTCTTTCCCTGCAACCTATTCCATTCCTCCTCTTCCCCCTTTCCCTCCTCCCTTTCTCTGTTCTGCTCCTTCTTCCCCATTCCCTCTGCTGGAATCTGATCCTAGGAACGACCACACGCTAGACAAGTATTTCACCACCATGTTGCATCATTAGCTGTAGACAAATTTCTAAATGGTCTAATTACATTAAAAAAAAAACACAGAGCCAAATATAGGGGTGAAAGCCTTAGAAATCAGGGAAATAGGAAAAGCCATCAGCCAACCTTACCTCACCAGCTCTGCAGCTTCCAAATGTGAGCTACTTCTTGTCTTACCCAAGCCTTTATTGCCTGGCTGTTCTGCCCTCTCATTGGCTATCTTAGCCCAGCTACCTCACTTCCTTGTCACTGCCTGTCTGTACAGACCTCCAGGTCTCTGTGGTTGGTACTGGGATTAAAGGCATGTGCCAGCACAGTTGGCTCTGTTCTCTAGTGTGGCCTTGAACACACAGAGACCCTGTCTGCTAAGTGATCAGATTAAGGGCGTGTGCTACCACTGCCTGACTTCTATGTTTACTTAAAATGGCTTGCTATTTCCTCTGATCTCCAGGCAAATTTTAATAAAGCACAAATAAAATATCACCACATTTTAGCATAAATAAAATATCACCATATTTAGCAATGTGTTTTCTTTTTTTTTTACTTTTAATGAAAAGGAATATGAAGACTGAGGAGGATGAGAAAAATGACAGTATAGCACACCACAGCCCTACTGGTTTAAGACAATTAACTTCCCTTTAGCCTAGGGAGGCTATCTGCTTTGACATCCTGCATTAAGAATTTCTGTGGAAAGAGGCCTTGGCAGTGAAGGAGAATCTTGGACCAGATGTGAACACTGATAATCCTGTGCTGCATTGGGGCAGAAGTGTAGGTTCTGTTCAGAGACTCATGCCTCTGGTTAGAAGCAGGCAGCTAATCATAGCCTCCTCAGAGCCAGGGCCAGGGCACATGCTCCCACAATTGCTCATCTGTCCTGTTCTATGGAACTCTGCCTTGGTTGGTGGCCTTGTATATTTATTGTCTGCAGTGTTCTGGCCACATGTTTCCTGAGCCAGGAGCTGTTCAGAAATCTAACCAGACAGTCAAGAGTGGGATTCTGGGGCCTGCACAGTGGGATGATGAATGGCCTACTTACCTAGGTCTTCTACATGAAGCAGCCATGCCGAGGTACTCTTTGAGATATGAAAATAGAATACATCTATTTAAAGGCAGACTGAATAAAATAGTCACGTACTTATATAAAGCTAGTATATTTCAAAACTTTAATTTTAAAAGTGCTAGGGGTTGAGCCCAAATGTCTGGAAAAGTACTTTACCATAGAGCTATAAGCACAGCCCTATAAGTCATTTCTAAAGGAGAATTTTGTTCACAATATTCTATGAATGTTTTGTTTCACGTAGATTGATTTAGATCTTGTCTTTTGTCTTGCCCACAGTGAGTGTATATCTTCATTAATGTTGGCCAGGTCAGTATCCAGATTGGCAAAGCCTGATGGGAACTCTACTACTTACAACATGGCATTCCACCAGATGGCCAGATGCCAAGTGAAAAAATCATTGGAGAGGGAGATGGCTCCTTTAGCAAATCTTGCTGGCAGGCATGTGTTCTTGGCAAATTTTGTAGACCTGGAGCCCACAGTCATTGTTAAGTGTACCAGAGGCTCTGGCCGGCCTTTTTCCTGCACTAGCCTCACACTCAGCTTGTCTCCTTCAAGCTCTGTAATTTGAGCAGACATGTGTAGGTTGTTAGTGATAGGTATCTGTTTCTTTCTTTCTTTCTTTTGTTTTTTTGGTTTTTCGAGACAGGGTTTCTTTGTGTAGCTTTGCGCCTTTCCTGGATCTCGCTCTGTAGACCAGGCTGGCCTCGAACTCACAGAGATCCGCTGCCTCTGCCTCCCGAGTACTGGGATTAAAGTCGTGCACCTCCACCGCTTGGCCGGTATCTGCTTTCTTTTACCAGATTAAGTTCACATTAGTCCTTACTATCAGGTCTTCCACACTGTGGAGCTCATCACAAGCAAGGGAGATGCTATAAATGACTATGTCAATGGACACTACTCCATTGGAAAGGTGATTATTGACCTCAATTCACAAGGTTGAAAGCACTGTATATAAATATGCATTTAAATGGGGTGTGAACTTAATGGAGTGGCCAACTCTCAGCAGTCTTTCTTTAGTGACTGCCAAATGTGGAACAGGATGCTCACTCTGCTGACTTTGCTACACCAGTTGTTTCCTAGATTATAAGATAGTTTGTGATAGGTCTGTTGTACCAATTCCCCATACTCACATCAGTTAGATATAGGTAATGATTCAATAAAGTCACAAATACTTGTCAATGAGAAAACATGTCCTGAAATCAAACATTACATTCTCCCCCACCCCCCCATTAACAGTACAAAAGTCTTCAGTACTTCCTGATTTTTAGAAGTTTTGGTGTTAGAACTGACTCCAGGTTCACATCCTTGCTGATGGAATGTTGCTCTCTGTTGATTATTTCAAGAATCTGAAGCTAGAATCCTCTATTTACCAGGTCTTCCAGGTTTTTTTTTTTTTTTTGAGTTCATTTTTTTTTTTTTTTATTTTGCAATACAATTCAGTTCTACATATCAGCCACAGATTCCCTTGTTCTCTCCCCTCCGGCCCCCCTCACCTTTCCCCCAGCCCACCCCCATTCCCACCTCCTCCAGGGCAAAGCCTCCCCCGAGGACTGAGATCAACCTGGTAGACTCAGTCCAGGCAGGTCCACTCCCCTCCTCGCAGGCCAAGCCAAGCAATCCTGCATAGGCCCCAGGTTTCAAACAGCCAACTCATGCAATGAGCACAGGACCCGATCCCACTGCCTAGATGCCTCCCAAACAGATCAAGCCAATCAACTGAGGGGTCCCCAACTGGATCAGGTCTTCCAGGTTTAAACTGCAGGAGCTGAGCCCTACAATTCCATCTTTATCATTCAACTTGTCCTTGAGCCTTCTGAGTACATGTGTCTTCACAGTAGACCACAAGGCCATCTAGGACATCTGTTGGAAAAGACTCAATTTTGAGTGCTCAATATATACTAATCTCCTGTTCCCTCATCCACCTATCAGTTTACAAAATTTGCCCTATACACATGCCTGTCAGGGACTGTCTCACTAAAGAAAGAGATAAAGGTGCTATCTTCCCAAAATAGTTTTGCCATTTGGATGGATACCAGCTCTAGGTAGTACATCTCTCAGTAAGCACTGCCAGTGGGCATCAGCCTGGCCAACATGAATGGAGATGTCCTCTCTCTGTGGGCAGGGAAAATAATGCCTTGTTACTTAGATCATGCCTTTCATGACTGCTTCTCTCAAATTCAACAGAGTTTTGAGTGTTGATCTGACAGAATTAGACCAACCTATACCCACTCACACACCTATTCCTTCTGGCTACATACATTATCATCATTTGTCCTGAGAGAGCCTAGCATGAACATTTTACTCTAGCCGAGTTCAACAATATGTGCTTGCAGCCACACAATCAGATGATGAAACATGACCCCAGCCATCATAAATACATGGCTTTCTACCTAATGAATCATGATGTTTGATTCCTAAGATGTCAATGCTGCCATTGTTACCACCTAGTCCAGTGTAGCATCCAGTGCTGGACTTGTGTACCATTGGCTTAAATCTGGCGTTAGTTGTCATCTATCCATTGTAGTACCTGGCTTAGTCATCATGATCTGTATACTTGCTGAATGATATCGCAACCCTTGCTGAGGTAAGGTTTCACAGAGACAACACACAACAGGTCTGACATGATTTATGTCAATTTTGCCTTTGTTCACTGGTGTATGGGTAAAGAAATGGAGGAAAGTGTGTTTACTGAGTCTCATAGGACATGGTTTTGTTAGAGAACAGCTATGAAGAGACTGATATGGAGTCTACAGAAAGGGGAGACTGAGGAAGGAAAAGAAAGCCAATTATACATTCTTTTCAGCCCTGTAGTATGTCAGCCAAATATATCTCCTTTACTCACAGATAAGTGGGTGAGGAAATAGAAGACATTATGGAATTGTGATCACATGCATCCTTTCCATATTCAACTATGAGATTTTTTTCTATGTCTGTAATACAAATCTTAGAAGGTCTTATTAATTAAAACAAACTCGGAGCCAGGTATTGGGATAAATC
Organism: Peromyscus californicus insignis; assembly: GCF_007827085.1. NCBI lineage: Eukaryota > Metazoa > Chordata > Mammalia > Rodentia > Cricetidae > Peromyscus > Peromyscus californicus. Next base: position 57,975,279 of record NW_026294617.1, on the reverse strand, counting down.
AGAGAAACAGAACAGGCCACAGCTAACCTTACCTTGTCAACTTCTCAGCCAATCCTGTTTCCTCAAACTGGAAGCCTCTGAGTCCTCATCTGGAATGAATCTCAGCTGAACTGCTGCTAAAAGCCTACAGGCTTAACCAAGGCTCTATTTCTGGTCCTCACATCGTATATACCTTTCTGCTTCCTGCCACCACTTCCTAGGATTAAAGGCATGTGTCACCATGCCTGGCTGTTTCCAGTGTGGCTTTGAACTCACAGAGAGCTAGACGGATCTCTGCCTCCAGAATGATAGGATTAAAGGTGAGTGTGCCACCATTTTCTGGCCTCTACATCTAGTAGCTGTTCTGTTCTCTGACCCCAGATAAGTTTATTAGGGTGCACAAAATATTGAGGAACACAGTATCACCACATATGTCTCCAAGTAAAGATGTTTAAAAGTTTTACTTTCTGTGCTTCTAAACATTTCTTCATTGCAATGTATCTGGTGTTAAAGTACAAGGTCCCAGAAGCATGCTTGGGTCAAGGACTTCTAGTAGCTATCCAGTCACTATGTAGGAAAAGGACAAAGGCTAGACTAGATGCTAATACTTGCATCAGTCTCCTCAGCCTTTTCATAAGGTGCTTGGAAATTCAGGGAAGCCTTCTGAGTGTCAGATCTAACACAGCTCTTAAGAGTAATACTGGAGGCTATGTGCTGGTTGTGGCAGAGTACTGGGCTTTGGGTTCAATATCCAGCACTAAAAATATATGGTTGGGTATTGGTAGTGAATTGACATTAATAAATATTTCATTTTCTGTTAGTGGCTGTTTATGGGGGCCAAAACAGTTAAATTGTTTTAAACCTCAAAAACATCCTTGAGGTGAAAAAGAGATGTTTGGGTCGTGATTAAATCTGCATAGAGCTCCATGTAGATGTGAAAGACCTGGCAGCATGCCCCGGTGGAGAGGACTTGTCTCTCACTTGTGAGGCTCCTGGTTCAGATCTCTGTACTTAAGGTGAAAAAAAAAAAGGCACGGGGGACAGCTGTAGAGTGAAAAGTTATGATGGATGGGTCAACTGAGGCTGTACTGGGGAAGAAATACTTATTGAATGACTGGAGACCCCTGGTGGGAAGCTGCATTCCATGGTGAGGTGACAACCGGAGGAAGACACACAATGAGTAGTCCTTTTCACGGTTTCCTTTGTGTGTGTGCCATCAGGGTAGGGTAGTGAACACAGGGGCCTCTGCAAGCTAGGCAAGTGCTCTGCCTACATGTCCAGCCCTATTTTTACATTTTGAGACAAGATCTCTAATTTGCACAAGGTGGCATTATAGTCACTTGTCGTACAGACATGTCCTTTATTTGCAGCCCTTCTGCCTCAGCTTCCCTCGTAGCTTAGGCTACAGGTGTGTGCCACCTTCATTCTTTTAAGTGGATAATGTGGTTTCACGTAAAGAATGTTGGACTGGGGATATATGTAATTAGCTAGCATGTGTGAGGTTTGGGGACAATGAGTTTCTCTTTGGCACTTTGTCCTAGTGACAAATAATATATCAATCCATTTTCAATCACTAAGTAGTATGTCATAATTTTTTTTCTTTTTCTATTTATATCTTATGAGGTACTTTCAAAATTTGGAGTTACTGTCAAAAAGCCTTTCTGTACATTCTAGAACAAGTACTCTGAAGAAATTAACCAAAGTCATTTATTAATCTGTATATTATTGATCAACAAATTCAAGTGAATATGAACTACCTTACAGATATATTTCTAATTGCACTTTCACTGTGGTATTTTTCTATTTTCAATATACAGTCCTTCAAATAGTAAACAATTACTATCCATAGACATATAAATGGGTAAAGAAATAGTGAATTATTGTGGCTATCATAAGTTGAGGGATGAAAACAGTGAGACCCAGTCAATGGGTACAAAAGTTGTAGTTAGATTTGGAGAATAAATTACTCATACTGGATTTTATATATACATACACATACACTAATCAGCTTGAATCACTTTGTATTGTACCCATATATCATAACTGCTTTCTGACCATAATTACATTTGATTTTAATTTGTTGAAAAGCATAAAGAATAAATTACAACAAAAATTTCAAAAGTGTAAACATTAAGAGCATGTCAAGTGGTAATAAACTTGGCAAATCTTCAATAGTCAAACCCGAAAACAAGTAGAGCAGGAATAAAGCAATACAACATCAGATTATAACGTAAAATGACTATGAGTCAATGCCAGAAGAGTAAATAAAAATATGAAGAGAACAGGTCAATTTTCCAAATAATATGAAGAGAGTAGACCAATTTTCCAAATAATTTACATGTGGACTCTTCCTCAGCAAGATGGAAATGAGATTGCCCCTGCTAGAACTGAACTGCATTAACTGACTCCATTCCAGATACCAGAGGAGAGGAGACCTTGACAGTGAGGGAAGCATGAGAACATGACTTCACACAGGCCACTACTATGGGCAATGTCATCAGAAATGAGTCATGTGGACTGTGGGGAGACATGTTTGTGCACATTAGCTACTTCATCTCTGCATCTTCTGGAAGCGCTAAAACTTTAACCTCTGTCTATTAAGAGATATTTAACCAAATACTGACCCCTGACTGATGGGTGTAGCTGGAGTTTTCCTGCCTGGCCCACAGTCAGGACAAACTCTCTCACCTGCCAGTCCCACAGCCGCTTAAACCCGACCAAGTAAACACAGAGACTTATATTGGTTTCAAACTGTATGGCCATGGCAGGCTTCTTGCTAACTGTTCTTACAGCTTAAATTAATCCATTTCCATAAATCTATACCTTGCCACATGGCTCGTGGCTTACCGGCATCTTCACATGCTGTTTCTCATCGTGGCGGCTGGCAGTGTCTCTCTGACTCAGCCTTCCACTTCCCAGCTTTATTCTCCTCCTTGTCCTGCCTACACTTCCTGCCTAGCCAATGGCCAATCAGTGTTTTAATTATTGACTAATCAGCAACACATTTGACATGCAGAACATCCCACAGCACTTCCCCCTTTTTTTTTTCAAAAAGGAAGGTTTTAACCTTAACAAAGTAAAATTACATATAATTTGGGAATTTGGGCGTAGCTTCTCTTACTACTTCCTGCTGGAGGGGGAAGCTGTATCTTATGGGGAAACAAAGAAAATTTTAGGATTATGGAATAGTCCATGAGGCTGTATCGTCTGAGCCAGTTGCCTTGAAACCATTCTGGATGTTGGATCATCTGGGCCATGGTGTCATAGGAGACTTTTCAGGGGGTCTTGGCTGGTCAAACCTGATGTATCTTAATCTTGAACAAATCCATAGCCTCTGGCTTTCTGTGGGAACAAAAGCAGAGACTCTTTTCCAAAACAACATATCCTTATATCCAAATTTTGAAGTCAAGGTACCTTTAAAATATACATTTTGGCATAACTCAACAGCTTTTACAATCAAATATTTTTCTGCAGTTAAAAATCCCAAAGACAACACAATCCAGATTCTCTGTGTAATATTCATCTTTACATGGCTTATTTTTTATATTAATTTTACTGTCTCTTTAAAGACTTTATTTTTTAAAACTATGTGTTTGTTTCTATAACTGTATATATCACCTTTTTTTAATCTCTTTAAAGCCTACGTATATTTTACACACATTGTAAACTATTACATCTGAATCTGTCTTATTGTGAATCTATTGCTTTAAGCTGCAACAGCTGTGGCTGCTGGCTCCGCCCACCTCAGCTTCCCAACATGGGGGTGGTTTTCCACCAGCTCTGGGAGCTATCGTGGGTCTATGCTTTTAGCCAAGCAGTGTGTAGTCCAGAAACCTCTTTTTTTTGTTTTATACCTGCAAAGGCTAAATCCACCACGCAGCTTAATGTGCCACTTGCAGAGGCCTCATTCCCGCCAAACTGCAGGTCGAGCACGCACACCAGAAACCCACAAGGAGCTCAAACCAGCAGCTGCTGCTCATTTGAGAGAGACAATTAGGAACTGTTTTTAGCTCCGTTTTAGAATCTTTTTTCTCAGTTTTAGGTGGAAACTCTTGCCCCACGTTGGGCGCCATTTGTAGCTGGAGTTTTCCTGCCTGGCCCACAGTCAGGACAAACTCTCTCACCTGCCAGTCCCACAGCCGCTTAAACCCGACCAAGTAAACACAGAGACTTATATTGGTTTCAAACTGTATGGCCATGGCAGGCTTCTTGCTAACTGTTCTTACAGCTTAAATTAATCCATTTCCATAAATCTATACCTTGCCACATGGCTCGTGGCTTACCGGCATCTTCACATGCTGTTTCTCATCGTGGCGGCTGGCAGTGTCTCTCTGACTCAGCCTTCCACTTCCCAGCTTTATTCTCCTCCTTGTCCTGCCTACACTTCCTGCCTAGCCAATGGCCAATCAGTGTTTTAATTATTGACTAATCAGCAACACATTTGACATGCAGAACATCCCACAGCAGATGGGGTTTCAAAACTTATAAGTTTAAGAATCTGTGACAAACAACGGAATTTTAAGCATATGTGACCACCAACTATCATGGTAAATTGGATAACTGGAGCAGAAGAAAATGTACAAGTGGCAAGTAAATACTGGAAAAAAAACTTGACAATCTTAGTCATCAATAAACTGCAAGCCATGCCCATCAGGAAGCCATCTTTTTTGAGGAAGGGATGGGAGATGAGACATTGCTGAAGTTGCTTGCTGAGTTTCTAGGCATACACCATTGACCTTTGTGGTTTTGCCATACATTAATCAAGAGCAATTGCAGTACTTTAGCCTCATCCTGCGTGGCTATGTGCCCAACAACTTTGACAAGCCTACTACTACTTGTCAAAATGTTCTCAGCTTTAAAATGGCTTTCAAAATTTAGTTGTGCTAAAAGTCTAGGATTAATTAAAACATTTAGAGTATCCACATTGGTAGTAAATTTCACTACACACACACACACACACTCACACACACACACACACGCACACACATCCCTTTCCCACACTCTGTCTTTCTGTCTCTTATTTGATCACAAATAAATAAGAATACAGGTAGGTAATAGGGTATTCTTATCTAGGACATTTTTGTTCACTGTAAGATCTTAAAGACTTTCTGTGTTTGCACTTGTGGATTTGTGTTATGTTTAGCTTTGTGTCTGAAATCCATAGCATATTTTGAATTAATTCTGGTCATGCTCACACTAACACTGCACAGTGACTTGTCGTGTTCATATTAATATATGCTTTTGCTAACCACGTGTTAAAATGGCCACCATTAATTTTGAAAATTCTTGAACATTTTTATATAAACATATATTTACATTTATTTAACACACTCTATTACTGTTTCTATTTTTTGTATGTAGCCCAGGCTGTCCTCTACATCATTAAGTTACCAAGGCTTTCCTCAGACTTGCTATCCTCCTGCTTTGAGTCCCACATGCTGGCACTAAGGTTATATGCCACCATAGTTAGGTCTGTTCTGGTTCAATATCAGGTTCTTAACCTTTTACAGCAGAATGTACTAGGTTTTATCTAGTAAGACACTGATTATATTGATGGTAAAATAAATTCATTATCTTAAATGTTACATAAACTTTAAAAAAGACTTACTTTAGTTCTGTTATGTATATTATCTGTGTGCCTGTGTGTGAGTATATGCACATGAGCTCAGATCCTCACAGAGGCCAGAGGCATTGGACACCCTGATGCTGGAATTGCAGGTTGTGGGCAACCTGATGTGACTGTTAGGAGCTGAACTCTTGCCCTCTGTAAGAGAGGAATGAGCTCTTGACCACTGAGCCATGTCTCCAGTCCCAGAAACAGTTTTCTGCCTTGAATTAACTAAAACTATGTTGTCAGGAAAGGTGGCTTTGTACTGTGAGCTATATATATATATTTCATCATATTTAATTTATTTGATATTTTATATATAATAATTGTTCATTCTTCCTACAAAGTTGAGATGATTTTATTAGAACATAGCCATTTGTGTCTCAGTTTTTATGGTACGAAGTCATAAGTACACAGTGTTTACTGAATAAGTGTAGGATTATAGCTATTGTTCATCTACCCTGTATTTTAGTAGTTTGTGATTCTCAAAATGTATTAATTTCTCCTAATTTGCTAATCTAGTAGAACTTTTCATTGATTTTATTTTTTATTATTTTATTTTTTGCTTTTTGCTTTTATTTCCTACAATTATAATACTTGCTTTTGTTTGCTTTCTGGAGCTGGATAGCCTGTGCTTAGCCTGTAGTTTCTTAAGTTTAAAGCCAATATCATTGTCTTTAAAACTGTTTTTTCCTAACATATTTAGTGCCAGAAATTTCCTTTGAGTTACTTCTTCAAAATGCAGTTGCAGAATATTTTCATTTACTAATTATTCAAAAATACTGTATTTAGTTATGACTGAAGCTTTACCACAGACTTTATTGTCACACATTTTAAATCTGTTCCATTATATTTAGAGATTATTTTTATGCTTGTTTTCAAAGTTTGATTTGCACTTTTGAGTTTTTATGTTCTACTCTTAAATATTTCAAAATGTCATTTTGTGTATAACATAACTCATGCAAATGTATATTTCTTTCTAAAAACTGACCTTTGTGTAATATTGTCATTTTTTTATATGTATTATAATTAGCATAATATATCATTATGTCTTAAAGAGTAGTTTCCTGCATTAGAAATATGTTTTCTTTTGAAGCCATATGTATGTATTTCTAGCATTCTTCATTTCAGTCATAAATCTTATTTCCTTCACTTTATTTTCCTTCTGTCTAAGTAAATTTCACTTCTGACAGGAAAAACTTTTGGCAATGGGTGTTTAATGCTTTTGTTTTGGAAGTCGCCCTTTTAGTCTTACCTCTGAAAGCTGGTGGGCTTTATGATGAGCTTTGCGTTGACTTCTCTGGTTCTCTTTATCCTCCAGGATCTCTATCTGCTCCCTTATTACTCAGCTTGAGGTGCTGTCAAAGCTCATGACACTTTGAATCCTTCCCTCCATTCTTTTCTGTCGCTGTTTTGTGATGGTTACTTCCTTCCTGCCTTTCTTCCTTCCTCCCTCCCTCTCTCCCTCCGTCCTTCCCTCCCTCCTTTCTTTCTTTTTATAACTTCTTTTCATACAATATTATTGTTAGCTCTTTCAGCTCACTGATTTTCTTCCTTCCTCAATGTTGAATCTCTTGATGACCATATCCAATGATTTTTAGCTCATGGTTTTAAATTGTTGTATTAGAAATTTGATTTACTTTATTGATACGACTTACATTTATCTACTCAACATGCTCAACCTTTCCTATGCCTTGAAGTTATGTAAAACATCTTTACCATATACCATCTGCTAATTTATCACTTGTGCCCTTGTTGGTTGTATTCTGATTGCTTCTTATAGCCATTGTGTGTTACAGTTCTTGTTTATTTGAATACTTGATTATTTTTAATTAAAAATTTGCCCTCTTGTAAGCTGGTGTATCCTTGGTACCTCTTCATTGTTCACTGTTTCTCTGATCCCACTTCCTTTCATTAGTTGATACTAAGGAATGCAACCAAGGTAGGATTTTATAGATTTTTGTCCACATTTTTAAATTGATAAGAAGATCCTTGTCACTAACCCTTGAATGCACACCATAATCCTAAGGTAAGGTTTTTACTCAAAAGACATTACATTTTATAGTGCTAATTTTTAGTTTATCAATAAAGTTGATATGTGGCTCTTCATTAAAGACAATTTCACTGTCTGTCTCTGCCTCCCTATATATCTGTTTCCCTCACTATCTCTGACTATGTCTTTCTCTCTGTCTGCCTCTCTCATCAATTCCAATCATGGCACAGAGCTTACAGATAATTGAAAGATTATTTAAAATCTTATATCTCGTAATTAAGAAGATGATTGTGTAATAAGACAATTATAGTCCATTATATCTTGAGACTTTTAATAAATATTTAAAACATATTTAATTTAAAAATTCTGCTTTACTTTTAGCATAATTTAGGTGTGTTTGACCTAAGTAGATTAATAAATTCATAAGTATGATAACACTTTGAAAATTCTAATGTGTTGTTATTCCCAAGAAATGTTAAATGGTAAAATATATTCTTTTACAAATTCTTAAAAATGAGGGCTCCATTAATGAATAACTAATTTCAATGAGCTTTTATAATAAATAAAAAATAATGTTTATTAAAGATTTATGTTTTATCTTACTTGGCCTTTAATAAAGAGAGTTACTCAGCTTTTTAATTATCTTCTGTTATTTGAAGTTATTAACAGGGATGAAAATGAATTAGTTCTCTTCTCCCTTACAGCTTCATAAAGGCAAGAGGGGAGAGAGAGAGAGAGAGAGAGAGAGAGAGAGAGAGAGAGAGACACCATTGTTTACAATTCGCACTCTGCTTCCTAGTTACATTAGACAGAATCCTGTTTTATTTTAAATCCTTCATTTTAATAAAAAATCACCCTGAGTAGATTAATGAGTGTTCTAGTTTGGTTTTATTGCTTTGATAAACACCTGACCTGAATCAAGCTGAGAGAGAAAAAAGTTTGGTTGGCTTACACTTCCACGTCATAGTCCATCATGGAGCAAAGTCATTGCAGGAACTCAAGCTGGAATCTGGAGGAGGATCTGAAGCAGAGTCTGTGAAGGAACAGTGCTTATTAGCTTGCTCTCTGCTTCTGTTCATCTGGCCTTTGTATACAAGCCAGGCCCACCTGCCCAGGGCTATTAGTGCCCACACTGTGCTAAGTACTCTTTATCAATTAGAAAATCAAGAAATACCTCCCTCCTCCCCAGTGTGCATGCCCATTGATAGGTGCCAGAGGAAAGCCAGAGGCTTATGGGCAGCAGAGGCCATGTATTAATAAAGCTGTCCATGAGTTGTCCACGGTTGCCGTGTTCTGAGAATTTTCTCCCAAGTCCTTCCTTGTTTAATTCTGTTATTATTTATTTATTTAATCATGTATGTTTTAAAATTGTATTTACTCTGAGAATTCCATGCATGCACACAATATATTTTGATCCTATCCACCATCATCACTCACTTCTAATTCCCTTATTCTCCTTCCTCCACATCCTTCCAAACTTTATGGCTTTGTATGTTTTTATAGCCCAGTAAGGCTAATTAGTTTGGCCCATGTGCTCATGAATGCAGACAATCCACTGCAGCATGGACAATCTACCAAGAAAGCTTTATCTCCTCTAGCACCTATCAACAGCAAAAATCTCCCTACTAAGGATAGGGCCTCATGGGCCTGCTGAGGGCTGTGGGAGTATACAGCAGGTGACAACTAGTATTTGACAAATCAACCTACCAGACATATAACTCCCTGATGGGGAGACCCACCTGGCAAATTCATGGGGACACTGGCTGTGGAAGCTGGTTGTTTTCTGTCTATAACTTTCTCATGTGCCACCATTATACTTCCCTATAAGAACAGCTGTGGGGTTCTTTCCACACCCCTTCGGGAGTGTGTTTTACATTTCTGGGCACACATTTAGCTGTGGATTTCTGTTTAAGCTGTATAATTCTGATGAACAAAAATATTAACAGAATATTCTTCTTTATTGACACAGGAAAGTAACAGTATTCTCAGTCTCTAAGACAGCCTTTCACACATTTTGCAAAGACCTTAGAACAAGTCCAAAACAGACTAAGCTGCCCCTACAGAATATACACAAAGACTAATTCCCAGTTATTGTTTATTTCTAAATCAAGGCCAGGCTGTTTACACTGAGATTGGCTCCTTGCAGTAGCTCTCTTTCTGTACATACCCTGACCAATCAAGGTTCAACCAATTGTTTAATATCTGGGACCCTTCACCAACTTAGAACTATGTGCATGGGTCAATGTGACATTACTAGCCTAAGAGAAACTACCTGACTTATCTTGTGTTTTGAGAATGGATAGGGCCCTGAAAATGTAACTTATATTTGTCCAGGGTTTGGCTGTAAGGGAGCAGCAGAAGTGTGGAGAGAGATGGCTGTGTAGAGCTATGTGAGAGCTGCTGTAGAATGTGAGTGAAGTGAGTGTATATGTGCTGAGAGATGAAGAAGAAGGAGGAGGATGAGGTGGAGGAAGAAGACGAGGAAGAGAAGAAGCATGATAGAAGTCTGAGGGAGTGAATGGGTGAAAGAGTAAGTGAATAAAGAGTGCCTGAATAATCTAGAAGTATGTGTGTGGTGAATGAGTGTGAGAGAAAGAGCTGTATGTAAGAGCTGTTGCTATGTAGAGGAGCTATGTCTAGGAACTGTGAAGTACTCTATGGTGAAAGAGCTATGCAAATCAGATATTTAGCTGTGGCTGTGTGGAGATTTGTAACTGTGTGGAGGCAAGGAAGATGAAGCTGTGTAGAAAAGCGATGTAGAAGAGAAATGTGTGCAAAGGAAAGATGTACAGCTTTGTGAAAAATGTATGTGTGTAGAGATATGTAGTTGTATGCAGCACTATGGAGATATGTAGCTGTGTGAAGACAGAAAGAGTCAGAGACCACTTTTAAGATGAAGTAAAAGAGAAAGTTATCATCAGAAAGCATATATGTTTCCTTATTTCACCAGTTATAGATAAATTGAACCTTATTCCTAATTACCCTCAGGGAAAAAAAAAAGTTTCTGCTGTGGGATGGTCTGTATGTCAAATGTGTTGCTGATTGGTCAATAAATAAATCACTGATTGGTCAGTGGCCAGACAGGAAGTATAGGCGGGACTAACAGAGAGAAGAATTGAGAGAACAGGAAGCTGGGTGAGGGAGACACTGCCAGCCGCCATGATGAGAAACAACATGTAAAGATACTGGTAAGCCACGAGCCATGTGGCAAGGTACAGATTAATAAAAATGGATTAATTTAAGCTGTAAGAACAGTTAGCACGAAGCCTGCCATGGCCATACAGTTTGTAAGCAATATAAGTCTCTGTGTTTACTTGGTCGGGTTTGAGCAGCTGTGGGACTGGCAGGTGAGAGAGATTCGTCCTGACTGTGGGCCAGGCAGGAAAACTCAAGCAACAAGTTTCCCATCCCTTGCTACTTTGAGACATTCCTTTTGTTACCCTGAGCTGATCATGAGAGCTGATCTTTCAGTTACCCTTCCCCCATCTAAGCTGCAAATTTGACTCTCTTGATTTTGTACAGGTATTGTGCAGACAACCATAGGGGCCGTGAGTTCATCGGTGCAATGACATTGTCATATCTAGACAACACAACCATGACATTTCTTCCTGAATTCTCAATCTTATGATCCTTCTGCCATCAGGATGGTCTTAGAGCCTCATCGGGAAGGGTTGTAATATAGATGCCCAGTTTATGGATGAGTACTCTGGAGTCATTTACTCTCTACATTTTAACCATTCTTGGGCCTCTGTATTAGCTAACATCTGTCCATTAAAAGGATGCAATTCTAACTATTATTCTTCATGAAAATATAAAGTTCATTTTCCATGAAATTGTAGCTATTATGTATGTTGTTGTTTGTTTTTGCTCTTTTTACTCTTTTGGTGGCCTGCCACCCAGATGTTAAGGAAACACATACAGTGGCTTATTATTACTTATGAATGCCATGCCTTAGCTTGGCTTGTTTCTTGCCAGCTTTTCTTAACTTAAAATTACCCCATCTACCTTTTGCCTCTGGGCTTTTTCCTTTTCTTGCTTCTGTATATCTTACCTTCACTCTTACTCCACGGCTGGCTGTGTGGCTGGGCGTCTGGCCCCTAGCATCTTCCTCTCCTTGTTCTCTTGCTCCTTCTTTCTCTCCTCTCAGATTTCTCTTTCTATTTATTCTCTCTGCCAGCCCCACCCATCCTTTGTTTTGCCTTGCTATTGGTCACTCAGCTTTTTATTAGGCCATCAGGTGTTTTAGACAGGCAAAGTAACACAGCTTTACAGAGTTAAACAAATACAACATCAAAGAATGCCACACATCTTTGCATCATTAAACAAATGTTCCACAGCATAAACAAATGTAACACATCTTAAAGTAATATTCTACAACAATATATGCAATTCTCACAACTTAGAATTTATTATTAATCATTCAGGAATTATTTATTTGTCTATTAGTTTTATATCTAGATATAATTATTTATTGAGGATGGTAATTGTGTTTTTCTGAATGTTTTAAAATTTTGTACTTATTTGTTATTAAAGTAGCTAAGCACTGAATTGGTTGCTTGATTATGAATTGATTGTGTATGTTGCCCATTTCCTGGACACCAATATTCTGTGAGTAGGGGCTGTAAACATGGCTCTGTAGTTGAGAGCACTTGGTACTCTGTGTACAGAGACCCAAGTTTGGTTCCCAATATCTATATCATGGTTCACAGCATCTGTAACACGAGTTTCAGGGCATCTGATACCCTCTTCTGACCTCTGAGGGCAGGAGGCATGCACACAGCGTCCATGCATACATGCAAAAAAAACCAGAAACACATATAAAATAAAGTGAATAAAATCTGAATTTTAAAGAACAATAGTATAAGCAACATGCTTAAGCATAATGAGCTAGTAATTTAATTTTCTAGCCTTTTGCTAAGCACTTTAAAATATCTTTAAAGCCTGAGAATCTTCATCAATTACTGGATTTCATGGTAAATGGAGGCATCTTAAAAGCTGTGTAATGTTTATCACAATGTCTGTGCTATTCCCTATTCACATAACTCCCCACATCCATACAGCAATGACATCAGTACAACCTTTCATTTTAGCCAACCTGATGTTTTAATTTACATTTTCATAACAGCATCCTTGTGTGGAACATCTGTTAATGTTGAATTTATTAGTTGTGTAAGCTTAGTGGGTACATACGTTTTTTTCATAATTTACTGATTGGTAAGTCTTGAGAGTTCTCTGTTTAACATTTGAAGAACTCTTTTTCTGAACATGTATCTTTCATTTATCCATATCCTGTATATCCCTAATCCTTTCACTTCATAGAGTCATGCACAGAGCAAAGGGTAGTTTTTGGTGGGTTTTTTTTTTTGGTTCAGTTAATCTAATTTTAGTTTTACAGTTCATATTAATAGTGCCAGGTTCAAAATCTATTTGTCTGGTTCTAAATCCTGAAGGTTTTCAATGCCAGTTTTTATTTTTTCTATTAAATTTTGATGTGGGATGTTTTTATTTATTTGAAATGTTTTTTTATAATAGATTTAATAACTATTTGCATTTTGCACTTAATCTGTGATTGATATTCTTGTATGTATTATATCAGAGCTTGATCTCTTCTCCCTTCCTCCCTCCATTCCTTCTTTCTTTTCCTGTAGATACCCAATTGATCCATTATCATTTGGTGAAATTACCTTCTGTCTTCATTGAGTTGTTGCTTATCATTCAGAAAATAAGTTGGGCATATTTGGGGGATTATTTGTGAGCATTCAATTATTCCCCATTGCTTGAGAGATTACATTCTTAACAAATAAATTGACAATGTCATAAAGCTTACTTATTTTAGTTTTATTTATCGAAAATTTTACATTTTGCTGTTCTGAGTTATCTTTCACTCGATTAGCAAGCTCCTGTTCTCTCTCTGTCTCTTTCTATACACACACACACACACACACACACACACACAAACAAAACAAAACAAAACAAAACACAATTAATCCCTTTCATAAATACATATTTACAATTTTGGTGTCCTTATATTCATTTTAATTTATAAAAATTGAAAAAAGAGATGCACATACTTTTTTTCATATCATAATCGTTGCTAAACTCATTTAGTAGGCCATTGAGCTATTTTGCCTCTTGTTGGACACTCTACTTTTATCCATAGACAATGATGTCATCTGTAGAAAGACTTGCTGTTTTTCCTGTGTTCTCACTTGAATGTCTTTCATTTTTCTTTCTTGTTGCCTAGCTACAACTTCCATCACTATAGTCAGTAAGAGTCATGAGAGTTAGTCTCAACTTTTCCCAAATCTCCAGGGACAGTGTTTACTCCTGCAATCTCTTATAGTAATGTTTTCAGTTGGTTTTCCTTCCTGCCAGTTAAGAAATATCTTCTTTATTCTTATGCAACTGAGAATTCTAACCTTGTTGGTTTTCAAATTTTATTAAAGATATTTTTCTCTATTGATGAATAAGATCATAAAACGTTTTTTCTTCTGTACTCCATTGATAGTGTGAATTATATTGAACACATTTGAATATTTAGTTCTAACTAAATGCTTTACCTCACTGAAAATTTCTGTGTTTGGTTCATGCTAATTCATCCCTAGATATTTGATAAAAGTATCTATTGAAATCATTTTTATTTATATGTTCCATTTTAGAAACTGTTAGTTTATAAAGTAAGTTTCTTTTAGAAAGCCATTCAGTGAATCTTATATTGTGAAGGCTTTATTCACTTGTAGTGTTGGCATTTGATTTTTTGCGTATTTTATTTTCTAATTTAAAAACTTTTATGAATTCATTGTGTTCAAATGCAATATGTTGTGCAAAGAGCTCAGTTAAGCTGAGCATCAGGTGCCTCATATTATAGTGGAATGAGACTGAACCTCCCGGCCTCACCACATTCAGTTGCCCTAAGAACCCTTTTTGCCAAATACTATCTTGTGTCAGTTAATTAATCAAACATCACTAACTTTTAGAGCTAAATGTGAGAACTGAAAGATGAAATTTGTTAAAAACAAAGCTTCTAAGCATATCTATATGTCCCTGGACAAGAAAGGAATTATTTTATCTCCCTTTCCCTTGTCTCACAGGGAAAGACAGCGATGAGAATGCGGGTTTTTACGAATCTGGGACCACATAGCTTTCTGCAGTGTGGCCACTTGGCATCTCGATCTCAAGCTGCTAGTCTCTGCAAGCGCAACGTATCACTCTTATTTAAATCTTCTAGTCTTTTATACTTTGTTATGGAGACCCAAACCTAAGAGTGTCTGCTTGTGTGTGTGGGTGTGTGTGGTGTGTTCACCTGTGAGAGGTAAATAGGGTTATCCTTTTGAGAATTCAAATATGTTTAAGATTTGTAAACTTCATATACCATTTTGCTTTATGCGTATCATATTCAAAATATATATGTATTCAAATATAATCAACATATGTTTATATATAATAAAATACAACATCTTTTATAGTAATTTTGTTCATAACATTATTGCAGATGTTTAGATAAGGATAATTACATATAAAGTTTAAATTAGATTCTTCACATAATATACTGCACTTACTGAAGTATTTTATTTTAATTTCCCCAAGGGCAACATCACATAATCTCATGCACATAATTTTTTGTTGCCTTATTGTGGAAGGTAGTTATATCTTTTTTTTCTTTTGAAAGCAGAATTTTTAAAATCAATCAAACAACATAGGGAGGCTGTCTGTCTTTTATAAGTATCAGGTATAATTTCAGAGTTAACTTACAACAGGCTTAAGAGCTGTTTTTGAATCTTTCCAAGTCCATTTCTTCCTTATTCACACATCTAAATACTTGTTATCCAAATTCCTTATTATAAGAATTATTGAACATGTATCAAAGTGTGTTTTTAAAACAATATCTGTTGTAGCCTGGAGAATCTATTTGTTGCATCTGTTTATTTTCATGACCATATTTGCATTGGAGCTAGGGAGATGCTTCTGCACAGCTGGATCTGCTGTTTAACCAAGAGGACTGTGTTTGAGTGTCTAGAGACCAGCATCGGACCCAACTGTGCAAGGACAAGAGTGATGCTTTCACACCCTAGGGGACTGAAGAAACTGGAGAGGTTGCATAAAGGGAACAACCAGTTCACTTTTTAAAAAGTCTCATAGAAATGCTTTGTTTTCATACTAAATATCTTATCCAAGGACTCTGACCTGGTTTTCTTGCTCCACTTCAATTTCTACCTCACAATTCCACAGAAACTCTCGAATTAAAGCTGCATTCAAAACGTTGTTCGTGTTGCATGAAGAGCACCTCCCACACAGAATAATATATAAACAACATTAGATGAATTTAAGAAGGGGAATAAAGAAAACCATAAATGCTTTAAAAATAAGATAGGGAGGTAGCTCGGTACTTGAGAGCACTTGATGCTCTGGCAGAATAGCAGGGTTAGGTTCCCAGCACCCACTTCAGGAAGCTCACCACTGCTTGCAACTTCAGCTCCATGAGATCCCAGGCCCTTCTCTGGCCTACGTGGGTGCCTAACATGCATGTGGTGCACATGCATACATACACACACACACACACACACACACACATGAGTTGTATGGCCTATTCTTCTGTATTTCAACTTTAACTCCAAAGTTCTAGGAGAAAAATGACGCTGGCCTCTGATGATAAACAGGAAGTATACACACACACACAAACACATGAGTTGTATGGCCTATTCTTCTGTATTTCAACTTTAACTCCAAAGTTCTAGGAGAAAAGGGACTCTGGCCTCTGATGATAAACAGGAGGCATACGTAAGGTCAATGTGGAGGGAAGACAGGAATTTTGAAGGTTCTTGGAGGCCCCTATCCAGCTGTGATAAAAGAGAGTTAACAATTGATGCACTGGGAACTAGACCGGACAAACTGTTTATAGAAAGAGGTGTTCCTACTGTGGAGCTACATGCAAGCTGCACAGATGATCTGAGGGTTGTAGCTCTGGGAGTCAGCATCCATGTTGGTGTGGGGTGTGGGATTCCTGCTGATGCAGTTGCTTTTGAGTTATCCCTGCATATGATAAGTAACACTTCACCTACACTCATGTTAGTGACTCCAGTAACAAACAGAAATAAAAACTCATCGCTATACCAAACTGAACCTTGGTGCAGTCATTACTTTGGTCTATCCTGGGCTCCCTTCCTGGCATGAGTTGATGTGTGTGTTACATCTTCCTAGGTAAAGTCTGTCATACCACAATGCACAAACACACAAAACAAAAAAATAAATATTTAAAAATACAGCCAATGTCAGAAAACTACTAAATGTATAGTAAAAACAAAAAGGAAGAGGTAACACAAGGAACAACAACAAAAACAAAACAAACAAACAAAATAACCCCACAAAGTTCTTTTGCTTTATTCTTGGTTCTCTAAAATTGGAATGTATCCACTGGTTGTGGGCACGAGGAATGGAGAGGTGAACTTGAAGTATTTTTTATTAACTACAGGTTTGCTTAGTGTTGAACCTGTGAACTCCAAATGTCAAATGTCCAACAGAAACTTCATCACTTTAGTAGTTTCCATTCTTTTCATACTAGGAGTCTTAGCCTGTTGTACTTGGCTACCATCTATGACAGTAAGATTGTAAACAAATATTTTAATTGTAAATAGAGATAAATTAGATGGGAATATAAACAAGACAGAGAAAACATAAGCTATTTTATTGCTTTAACAATTTTGAAAGGAATAAAATACATACTTGAATAATTTATAGGATAATTATAAAAGACATTTTGTCTTTTGGTCAAACAAACTTTCAAGTTAAAAAATATTTTTCTAAACATTTCACTGTTAGTAAGCTATGTTACTGACTTTTGTGATTGTTCCTTATGTATATTTAAATGTATTTGGATATTGTCATTGTACATAGTTATGAGCTACATAAAGGCATGTTAGAAGTAATATTATGGAAAATTGTGAGAAAAGGAGAAAGGCATCAGTTAGGTATCTTAGGGGCCAAGACCTTGAAAATAAACACTTCTTGTCCTTGTGTTGTGTGACAAAACTCTTTCTTAGGAGACACAACACTAATGTCTACTCACACTACATAAGGAAGCCGTGACAGAACAAAGTACAGACACCATGAAAGTCCAACTTGGTAAACCAATGAGTTTTATTGTGGTTACTTAGAGGGATTTGGTTGAGGGGTTACAAACAGGAGTAGAAATGGCTCAAATAGAGTTGTATCAGCAAGGATCATTTCAGCATGGTGGCAGCTCACAAAAGCTGGAAAACCTGGAGCACACTGCATAGCCTGCAAGAAGATCAACAGGTTGGAGAGTGTCCTTTCCAGGTCCCGCAGTTTGTCTAAACATCTCCCAGGCATCTCCACTGGTTTCCGCTTCTTCCAGGTAGCACTCTGGTCTCAGAATCCTCTTTGCAGCTTTTCTTCTCTCAGAGTCTTCTTTGTAGCTCTGATCACCTGAGAGGAACTCTTAGTTTTCAGTTTTTATTCTAGTAGGGTGGGCACTAAAGAATCTGGTCAGTTTCATGGACTTCCTGAAGCTATTTTGAGTTGTTTACCGTCTGGCTTAATGAGTTTCTCTGAAGGATAGAATGTTCCAGTCTCACAGGAAACTGTTACACCATACCTTGACAACTAGATCCATCTTCACTAGAAGCCAGAAATGTCCTAAGTTCTATGGGTCAGTTAGTTGTGGTGGAAGGCCAGAAGTAAGGAAAATATTGAGAGACACTCGCTCATATTATGGTTTCCTGCATTTATCTTTCTTCTATCACATAACAAGTTTATGAATACAGATTCTTGGAAGGTATGTGTGATCAGATATTTTATTGGCCCTAAAAGGTGTGTATAAAACTCCAGCAAACAGATTGTGATGCATAAGCATATGGGCTTCATGGGTGAGACAACTGAACTAACCTGCTCACACCCAACCCCTTTACCTCAGCTCACTAAAGCATTGTTAACCTCTAGATAGGAACCCTTGATGACAGCCCATTCTCAGGATTTGTTACTGCTATACGGAAGCCTACTTGCTTCATTTATCTTAAGCACTCACCTATAATAAAATTCCTTTATGCACCTCACATTTTCATCAACCATGGTTCACTCTTTGAATTTGTAAGAAAATTGACCAGAAAGCCCCCACTTCTCAATATGATTGCTCATGAGAGAGGTCAAGACAGATGTTATGGGCATTTTGGTTAAAGAGACCAATTTGACAGGTCCCCATCTTCCCTTATGGTCGTCCATGCTGTTGGGACACAAAAGGCCAGATCAGGTCAGATTAAAAACAAATAAGTGCAGGTTTATTTGGCATTGCTCCTGGTCGGGTTCATCAGTCCCAAAGAACAGGGCCAAAAAAGTCACATGCCTGGGCTAAGGCAGGGAGGTTTTCTAAATGCCCCAGCAGGGTCAAAAGCTAAGCCCTTGTGTGGGCACTTGGGTGAACTGGATGTGTCAGGAAGAAGGGTTGCATTGGCTGCCAGAAACATGGATCTGGGCTTTTTGCACCATTTCTTTGTTTAGAGTTTTCTCAGTGTAGGTGGGATTGGGGGAAGTAGGGAAGACAGTGTTTCCCAGCTTGTGCAGGGGTAAGCAGGGGTTCCAACCGAACACATACAGGAAGGAGAAACAAGAGAATCACAGAAAGACTTTGT
The DNA here is from genome assembly GCF_007827085.1 of Peromyscus californicus insignis. Classification (NCBI taxonomy): domain Eukaryota; kingdom Metazoa; phylum Chordata; class Mammalia; order Rodentia; family Cricetidae; genus Peromyscus; species Peromyscus californicus. Next base: position 57,956,057 of record NW_026294617.1, on the reverse strand, counting down.
GGTTGGAAGACCAAAGAGATATGGAAGGCGTCTCATTGGAGCTTCTTGTTTTAAGGTTGTGTAGCTAAATGTCTTTAACATCCTAGACTGCCTCTCAATTCATTACAATCAGTTTTACCCACAGAATTTATATATATATAAAGATATATATATATATCTTTTATTTTTCTGTATTAAAACTGACCTGAATACATAAACTGGAGGATGGAAAAATGCCCCCCCCAACAGAGAATGATTAATATTAACATTTTACAATTAGAATTATTTTGGAACAAGTAAGGTAAGTGGCCTGAGGTACTCCATTGCAGGCCTTCTTTGTGTTAAATGACAACTTTGGCTTATGAATGAGTGCTGTATTGTCTCAGTATTCCTGCCTTTCCCCATACCACAAGTTTCCTAAGCTGCTAATGACCTTTCACAGATTTAGCTACCCTTAGAAGAGAAGCCCACTTCACAGCCTTCTTGCTTTCCTTATCCTAATGACCCAAAGCTTATCAAGCCCCCAGTCTTCCATCTCTAGTGTGTTCTTTCTGTTTGCCACTGCTAGAGACAAACATTGACTAAGAGAAATTCCCCACATACAGGCCCTCTTTTTCTTACAAGGCCTGAGGCAAATGAAAACTGTTCTTGCAAATTTTTAAGAAAACATAGATAAGGCTATCAAGGGCTCCAAGGGATTCATCCAACCCTTTGAACTAGCTTACAAAAAGATAATGATATTTCTGAATTAGACCCTCACCCACCTGAAAAGGCTTCTACCTTTCAAATTTATGCAGAATATGAGAACCAAATATATAGCATGAATGTAACAGAAACTAGCTTTCCCAATGGATTATTAGTTAGGGCTTACTATTGCTGTGAAGAGACACCATGATCACGGCAACTCTTATAAAGAAAACATATCATTAAGGTGGCCCGAACCCACAGTGAAATACTTCCTCCAATAAGACCACACCTCCTAATAGTGCCATTCCCTTTGGGGGCCATTTACTTTCAAACCACCACACCAAGGGAAGTAGTTGATCAACTCATGATGGGTGGAAGTTAGATAGCTAGAAAACTGAAAGACTTGTAGGCCATTTAGGATAGGTTTCTAAATCATAAATGTCTTTGCCTCGTTAGGCATATTATTTTGCTCCCTTGTTAACTTTATCATGTTTTTTTTTTCCTGTTTCTGTGAAGAGTGTCATTGGATTTTAATGGACATTGCAGTGATATTGTAGATTGCTTTGGGTAGTCTAGGCACTTCACAATATTAATTCTACTGATCTTTGAGAATGGGAGGTCTTTCTATCTTCTAATGTCTTCTTTTTTTAATGATTTAAAATTTTCATTGTAGAAGTCTTTGCTTCATTGGTTAGATTTATTCCAAGGTATTGTGAATTTGATTGTTTTTCTATTTTATCACTCAATATATTTTTTTTATTGGTATATAGAAAAGTTACTGGTTTTGTATATTGATTTTGTTACCTACAAGTTTATTGACAATTTTTATCTATTCTAAAAATTTCTGCTGGAGTCCATATGGTCAATTATAGGATTATATCCTAAAACAATGGGACAATTTTAGGTCTTCTTTTCCTATTTGGATCCTGTGTCTTTCCTTTTCTATTGTTACTGCTCTAGCTAAAACTTAGAGAATTTTAATGACAAGAATTGTCCTGACCCAGATTTTACAGGAAATGTTCTCAGTTTTTTTCCATATCTAATATGAAGTGAACTCTTTTTTTTATTCTTTTTATTTTATTTTATTTTACAATACAATTCAGTTTTACATATCAGGCACAGATTCCCTTGTTCTCCCCCCCTCCCCCTCCCTCCCCCCCCAGCCCACCCCCCATTCCCACCTCCTCCAGGGCAAAGCCTCCCCTGAGGACTGAGATCAACCTGGTAGACTCAGTCCAGGCAGGTCCAGTCCCCTTCTCCCAGGCCAAGCCAAGCGACCCTGCATAAGCCCCAGGTTACAAGAGGAATGTTTATATGAGTGAGAATTGTTGAGACCAAGGTTGGATAAAGCACAGGGACAAATAGCCAAACGAATGGAAACACATGAACTATGAACCAATGGCTGAGGGGGCCCCAACTGGATCAGGCCCTCTGAATGGGTGAGACAGTTGATTGGCTTGATCTGTTTGGGAGGCATCCAGGCAGTGGGACCTGGTCCTGTGCCCATTGCATGAGTTGGCTGTTTGAAGTGAACTCTTAATATACCTCTGCCTAACTGATTTTAGTTTGAAATCTACTTTGTCACCTATTAGTATAAGGATAACTGCTTGATTTCTGGTTCTGTTTGCTGGCTGGAATTATTTTTCCATTGTTTTTTCCCAAGACTATGTTTGTCTTTACCAGTAAAGAACACTTCTTAGAGGCAAAAGCCAGTTAGATCTCAGTTTTAAATATTATATATTAGTGTGTCTTTCTTTTGTACTTGCTATTATTTTTCTGACACATATAATGATACTAAAGAATCATTATCTAATATCAAAACCTTTTCCATTTTCAATTATTCTAAATTCTTATTTGTATATTTGCTTATTTTTCTTTTAAAGTTTAAGTTTTGATTCCCTTACAAAAATACAGATAATCCTGTAATTATTTAGAATGTAGATACTACTTACTTTGAAATATGCATACTTTTGAATTTTAAGTTATTTCCTCATGTATATCAGACTGGCATGTATGTTTAAACATATCATTGCTATAAAAGTGTGATAGTCACCTTGGCCAGAACCTGTCATTGCCTCATTTTGCTTTGCTTTTTCTTTTATGGTTTTTCTTTCCTTATTTCTTAATTTCCTCCCACCTTCCCTTGTCAATTGGTTTATCTCATTCTCTTGGTCTCTCTCTCTCTCATCCTCCATCTCCCTTCTTTTCCATCTCTTTCTCTCCCTTTTCTTCTCTTTCCCCAGCTCACTAACTCTCTTTCTTTCTCTTCATTTTTTTTAAGCAAGCTATAAATTATAGAAACAATTAGTCAATTTCACCTGATATCTTTATTTTGGAGAATTATATTCTTGCTTCTCTATTTTTGGCAGATTTTTAATTATTTGCTTAAATGGTAGCTATATTACCTGCCAGTCAATTTAAGCTATGATTGACATTATTTTTGAAAAATGAGTAGGCTTGGAATTTTAAATTTAGCTTTACTCTTTTTTCTTTTGTAATTGAATGTGTCAAGCAGTTTTTATTCCTTTATGTTGTTCTTATTCATACTTTTTTTATACAGCCCCATTCTATCCCACTATCCCCTTTAAGTATTCCACTTTTTTCTTTCAAATATTTCCACTTCAACTTTCATGTCGCATGTGTCCTATTTGTTCTTGACTCTTTTCTCTGCCCTCACTGTTCCTTAAGATCTGTGCCTTCCTGTAGCCCCATATACCGCACACACACACACACACACACACACACACACACACACACACACACCTACACACACCTCACATTCACATGCATGTATAAATTTGAATCCAGAGCATCTGCATATGAACAGAAACTTCTTGTTTTTTTCTTTTAATTTCCTTGCTTATTTTACTTAACAAACTATTTCAGTTGCAACTCTTTTGTTATAAATATGATTTTTATTTTCGTTATGGGTAGATAAAATTTCATGTATTTGCAACCCTTTATATATTATATGACACTTTATTTGCTCACTTCTTAATAAACAGAAATGGTTCTCTTATCAATTGTGAAAAGTATCGCAACAAAGATGGCTGTGCAAGTTTCTCTGTGGTTTGTTGACAAAGGTTTTCTGGTATTTACCCTGCAAGTAATGTAGGTAGGCAGATGGTAGTTTGTTTTCTAGTTGTTTGGTGAATCTCTGCTCTGACTTCCACACTTGATGGGAATTTCTTAAGCTCCCCTCTGCTTGGCATAATACAGAATCTGTCTTCTTTTTATTCTGACTTTTGCTCAGCATACCAAATAGATGTATCTTCATGTCTGCCATCTTACTCAAAAGTCTTAATGTCTTTTGACTTGAAAATTAAATCAAGATTCAGAGATATTTTTTACAGGTATGTATTTGCTATCCGTGTCATTTTGTTATTATAATTTTAGTTACTCTGAACCTTAATTTATTTAACTTCTTTTCTAGTGTATTATTTTATTTTTCTGGTTACCTCTTGGGTGAAATTCATCATTCTCTCCAGTATGCAAAGTTCCTTCAAGTACTTACTGCAGTAGTTGGATAATAGTCAAGAATTCCTTCCTAAATTATGAAGGATCGATTATGAATCATAAAAGCTATGGTAAAGAGGTCTAGTTAGGCTGTGGAGACCTACAAAGATTTCCTAGTGAGATCTGAGTTTGCTTTACCCAGCAGATCTACCTTAGAAGATTGCTTGACCATGTGCATGATTTCTAGGTGATTGGAAGGGTCTACACTTGGCTGAGCTAGAGGGAGGTCTTTTGCTCTACCCCTTGGCATTCCTAGAAATAGCCCTTTAGAAGAGACAGAAGGGGCAGGTAGATAATGATCCAGGCATCTGGTGGCTTAGGCCCTCCCGATGCTATCCTATGTTTCTATCTGTTTTTCTCCTCTCTATCTTTCTATCTATATCTCTTATCCCTCTCTCCTCAAGAGTCCCCTGGGGTAAAATGTGGGAGCTGGTCTCCCAGTTGGTGTCCCACAGTAGGCGACTGTTGCCATTCAGAGCTTGAAATGCATGATTCCACGCTGTCCTGACTTTTAGACTCTCTGTTGAGCTGGTTGCTATTTCTCTAGAGTGTGCTTTCACAGGTGACTTGATGTTTGTGTCTTGCAGCTTTCAGTATTATTTATTTGTTTTCTACACTCAGTATTTTAATTACACTAGTATGTAAGGAGGTTCTTTTCTCTTCCTGTCTGCAAGGCCTTCTACATACCTTTTGTATCTTAGTGGCTTTCTCCTTAGTTACATTTGTGAGATTTTCTGTTACTATTTTATTTATACTTTTCTATTCCTTTAAATATTGCACTGCTTGTCCCTCCTATATGCCTATGATGTATAGATTTGATCTTTCAATTGTGTCCCGTTAGTCTCCTATATCCTGTTCATACTCTAAAAATAATTTATCTTTATTGTCAAAATTATTGATTCTCAACCTTCCTAATGCTGTTTCCATTTAATACAGCTCCTTCTGTTGTGGTGATCCCCAACTATAAAATTGTTTTTGTTCGCCACTTCACAACTGTGATTTTCCCAAAGTCATCCATCATAATGTTAATATCTGTGTTTTCCAATGGTCTTTAGCAACCCCTGTGAAAGGGTCCTTTGACGCCAAATGGATTCATGACCCACAGGTTGATAGCTATTTGTTTAAATGCTCTAATTCATCTATCTTGTCATCTAAATCTTTTCTTTTATATTTAACTTGACTCGTTACACTGATGAAGTTTTTCCATTGAGTATTTATTTGACTTATTCAGCCTTTCATATTTAAAAAAATGACTTTTTTGAAATATTTCTGTTATTTCTTCAGTATTAACAATTATTAAAGTAGAACTAAGTTGTTACAGAGCTGGGATGTAGTTGCAGCTCTTTGGACTGAGTACATATCTCAGCAGCTAAGGCTTTGTCTCATGTGCTTAGCCCATTGAGTATAAACTCTAGTACCCCTCTAAGTAGAACTGTAGCTACTGAAACAAGAGGAACTGATCAGAAGGAATGCTGTGAAAATATAATAATAGTCATCAAGAAACTCTAGGCCCTCAACTCCAATAACTTGGGAAGGATAAAGAAACCAGGATAGTAGAGTGACTCAAAATATTACTAAAGGCAAGAAGGGAAAGAAAGCCAGGTGTTTAAAGCAATAGATTGCTATTATAGTACGTGGCTGAGCAGTTTCCTCCAACTTGAAATAGTCCCTTCATAAGGGAGGGGCCATAAGTCCCATTACTGAAAACAATGGACACTTGTAAGATTATTGAAAGTCCCTCCCAAGCTTTATAGATGGAATAACTGACTACTGGGTGTGGATATGCTGACGAGCCAAGCTGCTGAGAGGAGATCTCTCAATGATTGAGCTGCCTGCAATTTGAGCAGAACTCTATGGTTGTAGCTCTCATGAGCTGTCATCCATGTTGTGGTGGGCTTCTCAGTGATGCAGCTGCCCTGAAGTCATTCCCATCTCTGTAAATAATTTCTTTAATATTCCAAATAAAACTTATAGGTTCACCAAGTTGGACTTTGGTGCAGTCATTACTTAGGCCTGTCATATGTTCCCATTCATGTGTCATGGGCTAAGTAGATATGTGTGTATTGTGTCTTTCTAGTAAATGTCTGTCACACAACAAAATGATAGAGAAAAATATTGGATGAGAGCAAAGTAAATCTCAAGATGGGGTTTTGGGGTATTGTTAGGGTAAACTGAGTACAAACATTATTAAAGCTATGGCAAATTATAATTTGAAAATAAAGAGCTAACAAGATTGTCCAAAGAGGAAGACAGGATGAAGGGAAAGTGAATGGGTGGCAAACAAGAGAAATAATTAGAGCTGAATTAGAATAAGTACAGAAACTGTAGAACAAATGCAAAGAAAGCAGTAAAACTAAAACAAAATAATTGAGAAACACTTATGTACCAGGAACGATTTTAAAAGAAGAAAAATTAAGATGAAATAAAATATAAAAATATTCCCTTGCTAACTGGGATGCATGTTGATTCCCTCCACTTCCTGCATTGTCTTCTGGGGCCCAAACTGCTAGTAGGAGAGTCCTTGCTTATGTTCCTAGTTAAAACATGTTAGACCACATTGGTCCCTTTGGAGTGCTCCTGTAGAATTTAAACAGTTTCCCTTTCTGGTTGGATTTTGGAGCCAGACGCACTCATTGGGTTCTCTACTTTCACTGTAATGTGCTGTCCTAGAATAAGCCCCACTCACTAGCTGCTGTCTTCCTTCCATCAGGTATACCATACATAACTATGGTAAAGAGCACAGTGCACTCTACGGTGGACACAGCCCTTCCTTTTTATTCTCATATTTCATAGCTTGCTCAAACATTTTGCTAAATTTAAGGTAAAATTTAATACAACTTTTCCTCCAAAATTATTTGAACAGTCAGTATATAAGTGTAGAGCTGCTCCTGTATTTATAGACAATGACTCAAAATAACTGTTTAGAATGTTTAGCATGGTGCTATACACTCAAGTATGTGTAACTTTTAATAATAGTTGTTAATCTTACATATTTTGTGTAAATGTTGCTGAAGTGCCAATCCATGGACAGGTTCACATGATGAAGATAGAGTGCTCAGATTTCCTCCTGCTCAAATATTAGTTCAAAGATCTGGTACTGTTTTCTCATTCTGCATTTCCCTTCAATTAGCTAAAATGCCAGGAATGGTCTTCTGTCATCCAAGCTCTTAGTTCAAATGATAAAGTCACCTTCAAAATAATTCTGGAGCCATCTTCCTCTCATCAGCCTGAGGCTTATTGTGACAATGTTTCAGCTCTGCCTTTGACTTCTAAATTGACTATCTTGTCTAAAAGAACACTATCTGTCTTTCTGTATATGAATTGGGGTCCAATTATTAAGATTTCAGGTACTGTGCTAAAGGCTGCATCAGTGGCTATTGTGTGAGACAAGGAAGGTTTATCTTAGAAGTGGGTTTTGTGGTTAAAGACTGATTGTTGGCATGTAATAGTGTTGAGTTGTTCTGACCATAGACACCCATGAGGAAGATTTGTGCTTGGTTCTGACCGTATTTCTCATATCCCAACTGTAGAAAACTTTACTGTGATGAAGTGCATTGAAAGTATAAAGGATTACTTGACACTCATACGAAATCTATTAGAGATTAAAAAAAAAAGAGTTTTTAACTGACAGTACCCTCTGCAGTGCATGGAATGTTCATAAGTTCTACTGTACTATGCCTTTATTATTTAAGCACAGTCAAGTATGTAAAATGGAAAGCCGTGGCTGTATGCCTCATGGGGAGCTAAATTTATCTACAAAAATAAACTACATATAAGGCAAAATTGAAATCTTTAGACAGTGCCATAGTTTAGACCTTGAATATCCACTCAAAGACCCAAGTAAAAAAGTTTGATCCATAGATTGGCACCATAGATGGCAGTGAAGTTAGTGGGAAGGGGGGCTAGGGAGCCATCTTTGAGTCTTCGAGGGTGCATCCTTTTCAGGGTTTTGTACAGTCTCAGAACAGTCCTCATTACTCTGTGCTCCTTGACTGTGATCTAAACTGCTTCTCCCATTATATACTTCTATCATGGTGTGATAGCTAACCTTGTTGGTCAACTTGACATCATCTGGAATTAACTAAAACCCAAGCAGCTAGGCACATCTGTGAGGGATTTTTCTTTGTTGAATTATTTGATGTAGAATACTTACATTAAATCCAGACCATTTTGGGTCAGAAGACCTTGGGCCCAACTTCTAGTGGCAGCCCAGAAAAAAGGACATCTGAAAGGGAAGCCTTTGTTTCTGGCCTTCTTGCCCTCAGTCCCCTTGGCAAGTTCATCTATCCTGTTCCTGAAGTATTCCTTCACTGGTGTTAGAACCTACTTCTTTGGGATTCCAGTGTAGCTCTCTAGAACTTCCCTAGGTCTCCAGCACCAGATTGGGACTGCTGAGTTATCCTCAATCTCTTGGACTGAACAACTACCAAATCCTTCACCTTTCTTTATGAGACAGCCATTATTACACTGCAGACCACAGACTGCAAGGCACACTAATAAATCACCTTTTAATATATGCTCACATAATTATATTATATTATATTTTAGTTCTGTTCCTTTAGAGAATCCTGATTAATATACATGATACGCTGCTTCTCCACAGTCTCAAGACTCTGCAGTTAATCATGGACTGAGTCCTTCAAGCCTTGAGACAAAACAAATCTTTTTTTTTTTTAAATATAAGTTATCTGTCATGGATATTTCATTATCCTAATGGACAGTTAGCTAACACATAGAGGTCTGGGTGTTTAGAAGTCAAAGCCAAGAATGAAAGAACTCACCTAGTAGATGAGAGGAAAACTTAAGGATATGTCATGCTAAATTAATGTATATTTTGTATTGAAGCCCATTACTTCCCTTTTCCATGTGTTGCCTTCAGAAACATCTTTCTCGTGTGTGTCTCATGAGAGGACTTTTTCATGTGTGAGTGATGCACTCTGTGGATACCTATGCTGTCTATGGCCAGGTACATGAGGCCGCTTTGCACTCAACCATGTGTTTCCCACTTCTCAGCAGGTTTGCGCTGTTCATGTTCTTGCTGAATCTTTTCTAATGTGGTTTATCTCTTCTCCTATTTTTATAGCATTCTTTCAACACTAGGTGTTTATACTTGATCAGCAGAGCAGAGCAAAGAGAACATCGTTTACATATCTGCTGTACTTGTCAAAGTTCAGTCTCCTAAAAATAAAATAAAAATAATCAATTACCCTGGTATGATTCTAGGTTCAAAAGATCAGCAATATATAAAATCTCCTTTTTATAGGTTTCCAGAACATTCCAAAGCTTACTTCTTGTGATGAATCATTCCGTTGTGAATAGCTTATTTCTCTACTAGGGTCAGCTTACATCTCTCACGTCTTCAAACAAGCATGGCAATCCTCCTTCATTCTCAGACTCTTATTCTGCCATCCACAGTTCTCTGATCTTCCCTTAGTTTTAATTCTAAGTGGTTATATGTTCTAAGCAACATCAGACGCTTTAAAGTTGTCATACCCGAAGGACACTTACATGTTTTAATTTTATTTGTCAATCTCTTATGTTATATTTAATGGCAAAAGACACTCTTCGTTTTATTTCAATTATTTTGATCAGAGTTTCTAAACTTCTGTGATGGTTGGGTTTTGAAATATGCAGCATCACCTGGCAGACTCAATGAGTTATTGTTTATATTAGATTGACTTATGGACGCATATCTGATGAATTATCTTGATTATGTTTTTTAAGACAAAAAGACCCACCCACTGTGGAGGTACCATTCTCTAGGCAGGGAAGCTTGAAATGTACAGGAGGAGAAAATGAACTGAGTGCAAGCATTCATTCTTTCATCTCTCTTTCTTCTATGATCACGTTATGGCCAGATGTGTTGAATCCTAGTTATTGTGACTTCCTGGCAATGGATGACTGTAATGTAATATATATCTTTCTTCCCCTGAGTTACCTTTGTTACGGTATTTTATCATCATAACAGAAATGAAGCTAATTCTCCTTTTTGGGCTCTTAATTATTAAATTTTGTCAAAAGTATTAAACCTGTGTCTTCCTTATCATCTATCCTCTATTATTATCTGTCCTATATGATTAGATGATTTCATTATGGTTAATGACTAAAACCGGAGACTCCAGAGTTTTAGCTAGGTCATATTGAAACTTTGAATCCTATGGGCTCTACTTACTACAGGCAGCTCTGATTCCCACCTCTTCTTGAATGGTAACTGGACTCCTCACCTTTATGTGCACAGTTCCTTACATGAGTTTCATTTCTCTCCAAACTTTCTTCCTCTTAAGTCCTTATGCTTCATCAAGTGTTAGAATCATGAGCTGAATTCTATAATTAGTAAGTAAATAAATGCACATTATATTATAAAAACAGAAAACAAAGAAAAAAGAAATGTGTCATTCTTTACCAGAGCTATATAGACTCCACTTGATTATCTTTCCTTTCAATTTATTCATTTCTCATCCTTCAATTGTTTCCCTGTCCTTACCACAACACAACAAAAAGGAAGAATTGTTGGTCTTTCAATTAATTAAAATTATTTTAAAATGATATGAAAGCATAAAATATAAACAAGGACATCTGTACTCCTACATTTATTGCAATACTTTTCACAATAATAAAGAGACCGAGACATGGTGATGTTAACTCTAAAATGGTTTTCAAATTTGATTATTTCTATCTCTTGATAACTGGACTTTATACATGTTCTCTCAAGTTTTCTTTCTCCCTTTTTCTAAATATTCTAAGTTCAAAAACAAAAAAAAATTATTGTATCATAGAAGGAAGAAAGTCAAAGCTTATCATTCCCTTGATTAAAACCCTTCTATTTTTTCCCATGTCACTTGATATAAAATCAAATTTCTTCTCCATAGTCTTCACGCCCTTTTATTATTAAGGACATATATAATTGAAACTAACTTTTCTGTCGTGTGCTGGGAATGAACAAGTGACTTGATTATGTCAAACAAATTTTGTAAGTGAGCTGTGCTTCCAATCTCCAGTAAGTCCTGTCAATAACACTTTCATACTTTCTTGAACTTGAACACACATTTCTCGCTTTTATAATTTTACCATTTATATTAGCTACTATTTTTCTTGATGTGACAAAACACTATGACCAAGGAAGTTTATAAAAAGAATGATATATTCCAGTTTATGGTTTTTGAGACCCATGATGTCAGAGTGGAAGCATGATGTCTGAAACAGGGAGCAGAGAGCTTACATCTTTGAACTGTAAGCACAAAGCAGAGGGAATGGACTGGGAACGTCATCTAACCTTTTAAACTTCGAAGCCCACCCCCAATGACATACATCCTCCAGCAAAGCTGTACGTCCTGAACCTTCCAATAGCTCTACCCACTGGGGACCAAGTATTCAAACATCTGAGACTATGGGGGCATTTTATTGAAATCACTATATTCAACATCTTCCATATGTATTGAACATTTTCTTTTAGGTTTTGGCAAAGCTCAAGGTTATTGCTCTTCAGTAGGCATTTTAATATTCTTCCTGAATAACAGTTCTCCAGTTCCTTTCTTATATTGTTTATTTCCTTTCTTATACTTAGAATTGTTTGGTTCTCATTTTATTTTTTACTTGCTTATTTTCCCTTGTCATTCCTCTGATTTATACTTCCAGGGAAGGAAATCCCACTTGTCCTATTTATTGCTGAATGTTCTTGGTAGGTCATGATACATTAATATGTGTTTGTTAAAATAAGAAATGAACAGAAACATAAGTAGACCAAGATGTCATTTTATCTCAAGTCTGCACAGCCTCACATAGCTGTATTAGTACTTTGAAAATCTAAAACTAATCTATGTAGTTTACATATAGTTGAAGATTTTAAGTTTTTAAAATATTTTTCCCAAAACATTTTAACAAATCAAATGGTAGAATAGCCTTCTGATATCTGCTTTCTAATCATAAAAATTACACTTCAATAGTATAAGTTTATTTTAATTTTCTATATTTGTTTATATATAGGTCTTATATAAGTGATACAAATGCACACACATTAATGAAGAGACAGACAAGCATCCCTTTTTTTCCTGGTGACATTATTTAGGAACAGTTTTATAAGATGCTTCCAAGACAAATTTTCTTAGAAGATTAGGCCTTGCATGCCTTTGGGATAGAGATATACTTTGATACCCAAATGGATAATTATGAAAATATTTTACTTAATAATTTGACTCATTTATTAGATGGCTTGATTGCTGAGACTAACTTATCTTAAATGCTGATTTGCATGAAATATAATCTATGTTTCACTAATACATGAGAATAAGAGAACCTGAAAGTTCATTATATTTAATATATATAATATAATATATATATATATTATATTATATATATTATATAAATTTGGATATCTATGTATAGCTGAAGTTATCCTGGTCCTGTCTGGCCCACGGTCAGGACAAATCTCTCTCACCTGCTAGTCCCTCACTGGCTCAGACCCATATAAACACACAAGGATTAATTAATTAAAATTGCTTGGCCATTAGCTCAGGTTTACTACTGACTAGCTCTTACACTTAAACTCAGCCCATTTCTGTTAATCTATATATCATCATGTGTGCCATTACATGCTGCTGGCCTTCCTCTTCCCAGAATTCCCCTTGTCTACTTTATCCTGCCTATACTTCCTGCCTGGCTACTGGCCAATCAGCATTTTATTAAATCAGTGTACAAAACACTGTCCCACAGCATCTAAGTATGTATGTATGAAGGTATCTATGTATGTGTGTATCTATCATCTGTCTGTCTATGTCTGTCCATCTGTCTGTCTGTCTGTTTATTTACCTATCTGTCTACAGATAAAGATATAGGCATACAATTTCCTTATAGAATATCTGTCTAGAGTCATATAGAATTCAAGAAAAACTAACAAAATTTCTACACATAGTGATAATAACAAACAGGCTAAATTCTAGTAAGTTCTACTATTGCTTAATATTATGTAAAGAAATGTAGTCTCTTAATCCTGAGATCAAAAAATGGATACTTTCAAGATATATTTAAATTTTATTCAGCTAAAAAAGAAAAAAAAATATGAAATATGCAAGTAAATGGATGGAACTGGAAAACATTATACTGAAAACAGAAGACAAATGCTACAAATTTTCTCTTATGCAGAACTTAGCTTTGAATTTTTAGATTTTTGTGTTTAACTTGGAGTACATATGGAGAGATCAGGGAGCTAGGAAGAGGCCATGGAGTGAACAGTGAAGAGGGCTTATGAGAAGTGAGACTAGAAGAACTCCTGTGACATGAAAGTAGAGGAGGTATATTGGAAGTGGAAAGATGTTTTTCTTTCTACTACATTTTATTTTTTATTAAGAATTTTTTATTCATTTTACACACCAATCACAGATCCCCTCTTCCTTCCTCCTGCCACTCCAGCCTCCCCCATTCCCCCCAGCAATCCCCCCCCCCCGCCGAAAGATATTTATGGATTGCTCAACATCCTTAGTCATCAGTGAAATGAAAATCAAAACAACTCTGAGATACCATCTTACACCTGTCAGAATGGTTAATATCAAAAACACTGAACACAGCTTATGTTGGAGAGGATGTGGAGCAAGGGGAACACTCCTACACTGTTGGTGGGAACGCAAACTTGTACAGCCACTTTGGAAATCAGTATGGTGGTTTCTAAGAAAATTGGGAATCAATCTTCCTCAAGGCCCATCTATACCACTCTTGGGCATATACCCAAGGAATGCTCAAGCATACCACAAGGACACATGCTCAACTATGTTCATAGTAGCATTATTTGCAATAGTCAGAACCTGGAAACAACCTAGATGCCCCTCAACCAAAGAATGGATTAAGAAAATGTGGTACATATACACAATGGAGTACTACTTGGCAGTAAAAAACAATGACATCAAGTAATTTGCAGACAAATGGATGGAACTAGAAGATATCATCCTGAGTGAGGTAACTCAGACTCAGAAGGACAAACATGGTATGTACTTGCTCATAAGTGGATACTAGATAAAGCAAAGGATAATCAGACTATAACCCACAGCTCCAGAGAAGCTAGCTAACAAGGAGGACCCTAAGAGAGATACTTGGATTGCCCTGGGAGAGAGTAAACTGGGGATGGGGTGCGATGAAGGGTAGGAGATGGGGGATGAGAACATAAGGGAATGAAATGGTTGAGCTGGAACAGGGATGGAGTGGGAGAACAATAAAAGAGATGTTAGAGGGAGACTTCATGGGGATAGGGAGACTTAATAGGATAGGAAGAATCTGGGTGCTAGGGAAGTTCCCAGGAATCCATAAGGATGACCCCAGCTTAGACTACTAGCAATAGTGGAGAGGGTGCCTGAACTGGCTTACCTCAGTAATCTGATTGGTGAATACCCTGTCATCATAGAGCTTTTCTCCAGTAACTGATGGAAGCAGATGCAGTGATCCACAGCCAAACACCAGGCCAAGTTCCAGGAGTCCAGTCGAAGAGAGAGAAGAGGCATCAAGATCATGATGGGGAAACCTACAATGATAAGAAAACCAAACTAGGGGGACTCATGAATTTAGAGTAACACCTGTGGAGCCTCCACGGGACTGTACTAGGCCCTTAGCATAAGTAAGACAGTTGTGTGACTTGATCTGCTTAAGGGGATCCCTGGCAGTAGGATCAGGATCCATCTGGTGCACGAGCTGGCTTTTTGGAGCCCACTACCTATTGTGGAATACCTTGCACAGCCTTGAGGCAGTGGGAGGGGCTTGGACCCACCTCTACTGAATGTACCAGGCTCTGCTAACTCCCCATGGGAGGCTGTACTTTCTTGTAGGAGGAAGTAGAAAGTTTTAAGTGAGGATGGAGAGGGAGGAATGAGGGTTGGTGTGGGGGACAGGGTTAATGAAATTAAGATGTATGAGAAACCATATGGGTTTCTGCTTCATCTGTTAGTTGAAAATACAATAAAAACAGTTTGAAGTGTAATTCCCTGCATGGGTGAATAATGCTACTTCCTGAAGTCATAGGTTATTAAATAAAAATTCCAGTTGTTATTCAGGAAACTTTAGAGTCTCCACCAAAAAATACAGGCTGTTGCCATTGCTTTGGGTTTCACACTAGAATAGATGATTGAACCCCATTGCTGAAGACAATATATACCTTGGTTCCTGGACATACAGAAATCAAGTTGGAACTAAGCTGGAAGCAGCCTTCCTGCTAGCTAGCTTTCATAGTGAGGAAAGTGTGTTTGTTGCTGGGGGAAAAAGCCATGGCTAGTTCTATCTAGCTGTGAGCTCTGCAAGCTCTAAAGTTAACCTGTGACATAAGATGTACCCCCTGGCACAATAGTGGTTTGACTGTTGTGGAACTAACAAACTGTTTTCTGATTGGATTGAGGCCCACTCCACAGGAGAAATTCATGCCTGGTTCAGTACACTTGGACAAAAACGCTCATAACTGGGAAGTCCATAGGTCCTAAGGGGACACTACTACTCTTTTTAATAAAGTGACATGTTGTCCAATGCCTTTGAAAGTATTTATATCTGTACCACTAGATTAGTGTTGCTCTTAGACTTTTTAGAAAAGTTTATCTTTAGCTTTCACTAGTGGGCCTGGGTTGTGTTCAATTGAGTTGTTGGCCAAGGGGATCCCGTGGAAATCCCCAAATAATATAGGCTAACACTAAGACAATGTGTTGCTCTCTGCTCACTGACAATGAGGCACCTTTGCAGAAGAAAATACCCTGGTGTCTACATGGAGCCTTCATCCCAATGTTCTAGTGTCTTTGTGTGGGAAGATAGTCTGCCGGCTAACAAAGGAGAAATGTAAACAGCAGCCCAGCCACAAAATCTTTGACCTACAATCTGCCCTCCCTATTAGATATGCTAAAGCAATGGTTGGGCAGAACTTGTGGGAGTTGCCAATCAATGTCTGATTTAACTTAAGGCCCACTTCACAGGACAGACCCATAACATAATGCATGGGTGACCAAGAACCAGAGAGACTTAGGGTAAAACCAAACACTACTGGTCAAAAAAACAAACAAACAAAAAAACAACAAGCAAACAAACAAACAAAACATTGAAGTGACTCCTAATGCTATTCTGCCATACTAATAAATCAGTAGCTTATACAGTCATCATCAGAGACTATCCCTTCTGCAGCATACAGGAACAGATACAGAGATCCACAGCTAGACATTATTGAGAGAGAGAGGGGGGAAAGAGAGAGGGGGGGGAGGGAGGGAGGGAGGGAGGGAGAGAGAGAGAGAGAGAGAGAGAGAGAGAGAGAGAGAGAGAGAGAGAAAGAGAAAGAGAGAGAGAGAGAGTCCTTGGAACATACAGCTCTAAATTGGATGTCTCCATCAAATTTTTCCTCTAGCAAGCCTGCCTAATATGTGGCAAAAAGAGTGTAAGAGCCAGAGGGGATGGAGGACACTGGGAGAATAAGCCCCTATAAATCAATTCAACAAGGCTGATGTGAACTCACAGAGACTGAAGCAGAAAGCGTGGGTCTTACATGTGTCTGTATCAGGTCCTCTACATATATATTATAGCTTTCAGCTTAGTGTTTTTGTGGGACTCCTGACTGTGATAATGAATGGTTGTGTGCTCTCTGGGGCTCTTTTCCTTCTGTTGGATTGCCTTGCCTAGCCTGGATGTGATGGTTTTGTTTTATCTTATTATTTTTTTATGTTGTCATGGTTGGTTGTTATCTCTTAGAAGCCTGTTCTTTTCTAATGTGAGACATAAAGGAAGTGGATGTGGAGGGCATGGGAGGGGAGGAGTAGAGGGAGGGGAACTGTAATCAGGATATTAGAAAATATTCTATTTTCAATGAAAAGAAAAGCTTCTCTTTGCAGTGGGTAATGGTTAACACAGACTCATAAATGGTCAAAGTACTTAATGAGACATCTGTATCAACCCATCCAAAGCTAAGAAGACACCACCAAAGAGCAAGTGAAAAGAATGTAAAAGCTGGGTCAGGAAAGTGTTCCATGAAAAGCTGTCCTCTGCCTAAGACAGGGTTGCTGTACCCATGAACTCACAGCAGCAGTTACTACCAGCAAAAGACCTGCATAACACTTGCTTAACAACATTCTGTATTAAAATACAGGTTAGAATCCTAAATCACCACCCTTCCCTGAGTAGTCACAGGCAATTAATTGTTGCTGAGGAAAAAGGGGTCATATTGGTATTACTACCAAATCTTTATTTTAGTAAGAACCCAAGTTACATGCTATATACTAGATCTTTAATTTTTAAACAAACTTTTATATTGTATGTCAGTTTGCTTTGTCTTATATGTACTATGCTTCAATTTTGTTGTACAGCATAATCACCTGTCAGCTCTTAAAGATTCACTGTTTTGAATCTCCACTTCGTATGATTCTAGGATGAGACTAACGCATTTCTTCCTCTGTCCTCTAAAGATTATTCTGGGCCGGGCGGTGGTGGCGCACGCCTTTCATCCCAGCACTCGGGAGGCAGAGCCAGGTGGATCTCTGTGAGTTCGAGGCCAGCCTGGGCTACCAAGCGAGTCCCAGGAAAGGCGCAAAGCTACACAGAGAAACCCTGTCTCGAAAAACGAAAAAAAAAAAAAAAAAAGATTATTCTGACATATAGTCATGTTTGAGGATGATTGATCTCAAATATATGACAGTTGGAAAAGTACTATTTTATAAAATCTGCATTTTAATAAATTTTAATAAAATCAGTTATTAGGTCATGCTCTTTTTAACTATCATTTTTTATGCCAATCTCAAAATAATTGAAAGTCTATTTGAAATAAATTAGGGGTTGTGATAGTCACAGAATCTATAATCTACAGCTCTAAGTAACAGTGGTCATACTATTATCACACTCAATGTCCAGGTGCTTACCTACAAATTTCAATTTTAGAAATCATATTAGATTTTCTGATAAGACATCTACTCTAATAGGAGAATATGCAAGCTTGCTTGCACCCAGAGTTAATAATTTTTTTTGAGGTTCTGTTTTATATAGATTGGATGAATCACAAGATGGGCTTGTCATCCTCACTATAAAAGGCAGGTGGGATTGCACAATAATCTGAAAAGGGACCAAGCAACTGCTGAAGTGGGTATCAGTTAAGTTAACTGGTCAATAAAGCCCCAGAGGCAGAAACACATCAATGACTTCTAACAAAATCAGCAGAAACAGAGGTGATGCACAGTACACATCTATTTAAAAAAAAAAAGAAAAGAAAACAGACTAAGACATAAATTTCCACTAACTTAATTAAAACAGTAAATAGTGATCTGCTTCCTTGAAATGTGATTTGACTTTTGTAACAGGCTTGGACTAAATGTTTTTTTTTCTATCATCAGTATATATAAAACAGAGGTAGTGGTAAAATGTGTATCTTCAACAATAACAAAACCCTACCATCAGAAAACAAAACCCCGTGACTACTTAATTGTTTAATTAAAATTGAAATTTCTTTTTATTGTGTGAGGGGCAGTGCGAGTACATGAGAGCATGCTTAGAGGTCAGAGTCAACTTTTGGGAGTAAGTTCTTTTCTTTCACTATGTGAGTCCCAGGAAAATTCAGGTCACCATGCTCAGTGGCAGGTACCTTTATTGGCTGGTGCATCTCACTGGTTCCAGAGTAGTTTCTACAGCTATTTATTGCTCTGTAAGAGCATTTCAGTTGACTGTTCCTCAACACAAAGCACTGGCTGCCAGAAAGGCCGACCTGATCATTCCTTTTGGATGACAGATTTCATTGAAGGAGCGATGGTTGTTTCACCACTGGTGCTGTGGCCAAAGGAGCTACGTAAGATCCATTTGATAGGTTTGAGCATCTCGTGCAAGGAATAATTGCAGCATGGTCAGGAGCCCCCATGTCTTTTTTATGTATGTCCAATGCTACATTCTTCATTTTGCCAACTTAAATGTTGATAAAATGTACAGAAAATTCCATCTGGTATCAGAACTCCAAGCTGACATCCTCTCTCAGGCACTGTCTAGCCAGTATGGTCCCCGAGCTTCAGCTCAATGTTCCGCTTTCGTTCTGAAATGGCACAGTTGTTGAGCACATCACCTTTCTGTTTTAGAAAAGCACATAGAACATTTGAATGTAAATTCCAGGAATTTGATAGGAAGATTGTGCCAATCAAATCTTAGTAACCATGCTCAAGGTTTTGGTTAGGAGAATGGATTTTGAGTTATGGTGAATCCAATTTTAGCCTTTATATTTATTTGCATGTCTTTCTTTTGTGCCGAGTTGGTAGAATTTTCATTGACATTGGTGTAAATATAAGGTATTAAAGGGATTTTTCTCATCTGACAGCCTTGAGAATTTGATTTAAGCACAAATAAAACTTACAAACAAACTGCTCTTGGCTTGTTATACACACATGAAAAAGGAGCTTTCTTTTCTCTTTTCCTCCATTCACCTTTTCTTCAAACTTAAGTTACTTTAAGACAATGGTGCATTGTTACACCCAAAACAAAGTTAAATACTGAAATGTTGAGTAGCATGGTTTCTTTTGTTATGTTTAAACCAATAAAGGATATTTTGAACAACAATGAATAAAGCACCAGGGTACGTAGTTGATTCTGTCTATTTAGGAAGTGTCCCTCAAAGACTCTGGGGCCAATAATCTTGGAAATAAAAATAAAAACACAGCACTGAGTGGGACAAAGGGACCCACATGCAGGTCTATTTCAGTCTTCCCAGGGCTCTGAGGAGAAAACATGGGCCTGTTGTGGCACTGGGCAGATGGGCACTATTTTGGTGAACAAATGTATGGTGTGGTAGGGAGAGAGAAAGAGAGATAGAAATGGTTCATTTTCTGTGGACAGAGGCATATCTGAAGAGGCAGAAGTAGTGAGGAGTGGTCTGAGGTAGGTGGCTTCATTTCCACCCAGGGCCATGGTGGTGTCTGGGCCTGGGCTGCTGCTGGAGCCCATGTCTGGGTTTATGGCCCACACATAGCTATAGTCTGTGTTGATGTCCATGGCTCCTGATACCACTGAAGGCCAAGAGGATACAACTGCACAGAGTTGGCTCCACCCCACACTGCTGCAACACTAGGGAACACTAGTCCTGCCCCTGAGTGGCTGGAGCGCTTAGGGGAGTAGGTTCTATTCCTCACCTGAGAAGCACAATAGACCCTGTTCACAGGGGCTGGGTGAGCTGGCCCTGACGGCATGAGAATGGGAGAACAGGTCGCTACCCTCTAGTCTACCATGCAGGAGGGAAAGATGTCCGCTTCCTCTGTCTCCTTGACACCTGCAGCAGGTGAGGGACCTGACCCAACCCCTCACCAGCTACAGTACTCTGGAGAATGGGCTCTGTGCCTCACTTGGGCAGCACAGTAGAGTTGACATGTAGACAGGGACACTGGTGAGCCAGCCCTGATGACGTGAGAAGGGCATAGCTGTTACCACTTCCCTCATCTCTGGTGTGTATGGAGGGGCAAGGGAAAGATGCCCTGCCCCCAGCCCCTACCGCGTCCAGCTAGTGACAAAGTTGACCCTCCCCTTTACTAGATGCAACTGCTGTGGGATGTTCTGTATGGCAAATGTGTTGCTGATTAGTCAATAAATAAAACACTGATTGGCCATTGGCTAGGCAGGAAGTGTAGGCAGGACAAGGAGGAGAATAAAGCTGGGAAGTGGAAGGCTGAGGCAGAGAGACACTGCCAGCCTCCATGATGACAAACAGCATGTGAAGATGCTGTAAGCCACGAGCCATGTGGCAAGGTATAGATTAATGGAAATGGATTGATTTAAGCTGTAAGAACAGTTAGCAAGAAGCCTGCCACGGTCATACAGTTTGTAACCAATATAAGTCTCTGTGTTTACTTGGTCGGGTCTGAGCAGCTGTGGGACTGGCGGGTGAGAGAGATTTGTCCTGACTGTGGGCCAGGCAGGAAAACTCAAGCTACATGCAACACTTGGGAAAGTGGACCCTGCACCTCATCTGGGCAGAAGAGCAGAGCTGATCCTGTTGACATGGGCAAGGTAAGCTGTCCCTCAGAATGTGAATGTGGGAGATCTGGCCTCACCCTTCATCTGCCATATGACAGCATGTATGGGAGAGAGATGACCTCCCCTCCTGTCCCTCTATGACTGAGACAGGTGGAAAAGCTGGCCCTGAGGTCATAAGAGCAGGGGAGCTGCTCCTGCTCCTCACCAGATGCAGCACTCAGGAGAACAGGCCCTGCACCTTGCCTTGGCAGCACAGCATAATAGAGTTGACCCAGTTGGCAGAGATGTGAGTCAGGCAGCCTTGAAATTGTGAGCCTGGAAGAGCTGTTCCCACTACTTGTCCATCATTCGGGAATGTGGGCAGGGGAGAGATGCCCCCCTTTCACCTGTGGCAAGTAGGAGAGCTGGCCCTGAGGTCATAAGAGCAGAAGAGCTGTCTGTGATCCTCATCAACTGCAGCACTCTGGAAAGAAGCCCCTGCACCTGGCCTGGGCAACACAGGAGAGTCGACTTTTGTAGCTAAAGTTTTTCTGGTCCTGCCTGGCCCACGGTCAGGACAAATCTCTCTCACCTGCCAGCCCCACAGCTGCTTAGACCCAACCAAGTAAACACACAGAGACTTATATTGCTTACAAACTGTATGGCTGTGGCAGGCTTCTTGCTAACCGTTCTTATATCTTTTTTTTATTTTATAATTTAATTTAATTTTACATATCAGCCACGGATTTCCCTGTTCTCCCCCCTCCCACCCCTACCCCCCCCGCCCCCCATGTTCCCCCCAGCCCACCCCCCATTCCCATCTCCTCCAGGGTAAAGATTTCCCTGAGGATTGAGTTCAACCTGGTAGATTCAGTGCAGGCAGGTCCAGTCCCCTCCTCCCAGGCTGAGCCAAGTGTCCCTGCATAAGCCCCAGGTTTCAAACAGCCAACTCATGCACTGAGTACAGGACCCGGTCCCACTGCCTGGATGCCTCCCAAACAGATCAAGCTAATCAACTGTCTCACTTATCCAGAGGGCCTGATCCAGTTGGGGGCTCCTCAGCTATTGGTTCATAGTTCATGTGTTTCCATTCGTTTGGCTATTTGTCCCTGTGCTTTATCCAGCCTTGGTCTCAACAATTCTCGCTCATACAAACCCTCGTCTTTCTTGCCAATTAGACTCCTGGAGCTCCACCTGGTGCCTGGCCGTGGATCTCTGCATCTGGTTCCCTCAGTCATTGGATGGGGTTTTGAAGACCACATGAAAATAGGAAGAAGCAAAGTGCTAGAGAGGTCCACAGAAATCCACAAAGATACCTCCACAATAGACTACTGGCAAAGGTTGAGAGACAGGCCAAACACCCTAATTGTCGTGCTGGAAACCCCATCCAATAACTGTTCTTATATCTTAAATTAACCCATTTCTATTAATCTATAAGTTGCCACGTGGCTTGTGGCTTACCGGTATCTTAACAACTGCTTCTCATCATGGCGGCTGGCAACTTCTGTCTGCCTCAGCCTTCCACTTCCCAGAATTCTCCTCTCTCTTTGTCCCACCTATACTTCCTGCCTGGCTACTGGCCAATCAGTGTTTTATTTTTTTTTTTTTAATTTTTTTTATTTTTTTTTTTGGTTTTTCGAGACAGGGTTTCTCTGTGTAGCTTTGCGCCTTTCCTGGAACTCACTTGGTAGTCCAGGCTGGCCTCGAACTCACAGAGATCCGCCTGGCTCTGCCTCCCGAGTGCTGGGATTAAAGGCGTGCGCCACCACTGCCCGGCAGTGTTTTATTTTTTACCCAGTCAGAGCAACACATTTAACATACAGAACATCCCACAACAGACTTTGCAGGTGTAGGTGTGGGAGAACCTACCCCAAGGACATGTAAACAGAACTGGCTCTGCCCCTTGCTCATCACTGCAAGGAGTGAACAAGCCCAGGCAATGCTGGAGACTGGAGAGAGCTGGCAGGCTGACCAACCCTGCAACTACCCAGGCCTAGAACCAGGGTTATGAGTTGGCCCACCTCAATATGCAACCTATCTATGAGCTGCTGGAGCACATGAAGGGGCCAGTCCTGCAGACCCAAAGCTGCAGGATATCCATGACACAGGGCAATGACAGGATATCCAAGCAGAGTCCCCGTGAAAGCCCAGTATCAACCAGTATCAATAGTGAAATAGAAACCAGAGGCCTTGTACCAAACCAATGACTCTTTGCAATAAACACTTGCAAGTAAAGATATACATATAAAAGGGTTTATTGTGTGGCTCACTGTTAAACTACAGCTTCCATGATAAGACTTTTTTTTCTCTTAAATTTTATTGTATTTTATTTTACTTTGTGGGGTAGGTTGCAACAACAAAGGGCAGATATAAGGGGACTGAAAATAAATGGGATCAAGATGCATGATGTGAAAGACATAACGAATAAATAAAAAGAAAGTTAAAAAAGTCAAAACACCCATAATACAATCCTTCTTAGGATAGTACATATCAGAAATAAAATACTAAAAATGATTACATTGAAAGGCAAAAAGAAAAAGAAAAGAAAAAGTCAATGAAATGATTCCTAATGCTCTTCTGTTATCCTCATAGATCAGTGCTTTATCCATTCCTCACCAGAGAGGCTTTCTCTGGCAGCAGGTCAGAGAGGGTGCAGCACACACAGCAAGACACTGTGCAGAGAAAGTATAAATGGGAGGGCTTCATTGTGTCCTCTCCTCAGAGATTGGGGAATGATCCCCAAGGAAGAAGGGAAGAAAGGATTTTAGGAATCAGGGGGCTCCAGGACACCAGGAGAGTATTGTTCCCCGAATCAACTAAGCAGAGCTCATATGGGCTCACAGAGACTGAAGCAGCTAGCACAGGGCCTCCATGGGTCTGCACCAGGTCCTCTGTGTATATGTTACAGCTATTAGCTTGATATTTCTTCTTATTTATTTATTTATTTATTTATTTATTTGTCTATTTATTTGTCTATTTATTTATTTATTTATTTATTTATTTATTTATTTAATGAATTGTCTGCTGCTTTCCAATGCTTTCCAGCAACTGATATGTTATGCTCATTCAAAATTTCAAATTTTTAAAGTATAGAGTTTTCGTAACTTCATCACAAAGGGAAGCTGGAGGAACTGCTCATATTTTAATAGAAACCATCAAAGGTGTGATTTTGATATTTCCCAACAGCTTAAAAAGTTGAGTTATAAGAACTGTTTTATATTTTATGCCATAAGCAGCAAAAAAATAAAAAATAAAGTGTTGCAAAGGCAATGAAAGGTAAGTGGAGGTGTTGTCAGTTTTAATTTCCACCAGAATACCTAAAATTACAAAACACAGAAATAAATGAGTAATTACATAATTAACCTTCTTCCCAGAGTGTAGAAGCCCATAAGAATGCAGAATGCAGAGATGGAGGAGAGAGAGAGAGAGAGAGAGAGAGAGAGAGAGAGAGAGAGAGAGAGAGAGAGAGAGAGAGAATCAACAGTGATATGTACTTATTTAAGGCAATTGAAGAGATAAGAGGAATAGCCCTTGGTCAGAGTCCAATGGACCCATTTTCTCAGATGTTTAGCTTGATATTTTTGTGAAACTCCTAAAAGTAGGAGTGGATGTGTCTCCAACTCTTTTGTCGGTTCTTGGAACTCTTTTCCTCCAATTGGATAGTCTTGTCCAGCCTTGATAAGAGGGCTTTTGCCTTGTCTTATTTTATCATGTTTTGTCCTGTTTGGCCTCTGTCTCTCAGAGGTCTGCTCTTTTCTAAAGAAAAAATGGAGTGAGGGAGCATGGCTCTGGGAGAGAGGGAAGAGGCGGGGAGGGAACTGTGAGGGGTTGAGGGAGCAGAAACTGTGGTCAGGATTACCATGTGAGAGAAGAATCTATTTTCAATTGTGTGAGAGAAGAATCTACTTTCAAACAAACAAACAAATAGAAATCACTTATCTATTGGGGAGTATAAGTTAATCTATTATACAAGATAATACAATGATGAAAAGGAAAAAAAAAAATAAGAAACCTGCTAGCAAAGATAATTAAGAAGTTGCATAGTGCATTACAATTTTATACTGTGTATTCTTCTGTATTAATCATGCTGAGTTATTGTCTGTGTTGAAATTTGATTGCCTCTCCCCTGTAAGAGTAGACTTGCCTTCAGCGGGGGTGAAGGCTTCATTTGCAACTCTGGTTCTGCTATTTAATAGTGGTTTTGCTTGGGCAGAGCTTCTCCTCTTTCTGCACCTCAGTCAAGACTTAAGTGACTGTCTACTATCCTTACTTTATGTCTTCATTCCTGAAAAGAAATAACATGCTTGAAGAGGAAAGGCCGTTTATACTCATGTCATGTATAGTGATGTGTGCTACTAATTAGAAGCTTTACAGTTTCTAGAACACAGTTTTCCAATTTGATTTTTCTTGACAGGACCAGTTAGCCAATATGTTTTGATTTTGGGCCACATCACCTTTCTTGTAAGGACCAGCTCTGTTGGAGTGTCAGGGAAGCAGCTGTAGAAAGATGTAGGTAATGAATGTGGCTGTGTTCCAGTAAAATGTTATTTACAAAACTCAAGCAGCAGGACAGATACTGCCCTCTTTTCTGCAGGGACACGACCAGAGCAGAGAATACAAGATTGCGGAAGAGTTTTCAGAAGTGAATTTTAGATGAGGGACTCAGGGTGGAAATTTACTGGTCAGACAGGCTTTGGGCACTGTTGCCTATTTTTTGTTGCCTGAAATTTGTGAAATTATTTATTAGAATTGGGAAGGCAAAATGGTGAACTGTTGGTTATATATTCTGATATGAAACTGCCCAACTATACAAAAATAACATTTGTTATTTTTCTTAATCAAGTTAAAGCATAAATACTTTAGAATTTCCATTTAATTTTATATTCTTTTGATAATATAAATCAGTTAAACAATTACTTTTTCTTGAATATAAAGTATGTTTTTTGAAGAATTTGCCATTGCTCTTTGTTTCAGGGATTTTTATTTGTATGCTCTTTTCAGTATTTAGTGAATCTGTAGGGATTACAAAGAAGAAACCCTTATATTATAGGCTTGTTCAAAGACTATTAATAAATCTTCAAGATTCTGATAATTATTTAAAATATATGTGATTATAGTACTTTAGTGTTGTTTTGCTTTCACATTAAAATGTATTACATTACTGGAAATTTGTATTCACGGAGACAAGTAAGAAAGATGCATACAAAATGATAGGAATTATTTTAAGGAAGTCTTCGAGATAAGATGCTTATTACTATTGATAATCATTTTGGACAATTATTTTAAAATAATGTTTCATGAAATGAACACAGGCATTGAGAACTTGGTGAATATCACATTATAATTTTAAATAAACCAAATTTTATGGCATGAGATTTTTCATAGCAAATTTTGCTATTAAAGCATTTTTCTAGAACAATCCTCAAGTGGAAGTATATTTAGGTTTTTATAATATGCCCTCATTTTCCACATCTAATAGTAATTTTACAGTAAATTTATGGCTAGAAGAATGTTTTGTTTCACTAGCATTATTCTAGTTATCTAAGAAAATATGTTTTTACACTAAAGGAATTTTTCTGATTATCACATTAATTACCTCAAATATATTTCAGATCATTATATATACAATGATAGAAAAATTTCTAATCTATACATTTAAAATTTTAATTCTTACAAAATGCCATTAAATATTACTTTTCAGAGCACTGGGACATTAGTAATATAAATTATGTTGAAGTTATTACTTAGTATTTGGCCTACTTTCACTGGCATTAAACTTCATTAACTTTCCTATTACATTCATTTTGTATTTGTTATGATGGATATTTGCATAATATCTGTCAACATGAATTTGTAATGAATGACACATGAATACCTTGTACAATATTCCTCTGGTTATAAATAGTTAAAATCTTGTGTGAGAAAGTGAAGATATAGAAATTGACAGTCAACAAGTAATCATTTATTAAAGGACTTTTTCTTTATAATTTCATGTGTCTATATATAAATTACTTTATTACTTCAGTGATTATATGGTGAAATGGTTCTGCATTATTGTTACTTTAAGGATTATTTATATTATTATGGTGTATATTCACCATAATTTATTACATAACTGTACATACTACATTTAACAAGGCATTTAACTCAATGCAAAAGTGACATACACATCCATAACAATTCTGAAGGGTGGTTTTGAAAAATGAGCATTTTTGTCTGTGTCTCAGCAGAATCAAATTTGGATAATAAATTTGATAAGGCTCAATTGAAACTAGATTCTTTCTTATTAATGCTACATCTTGAAAAGTACTGAAACCAGGGCTGTACTTTGACAAAGGCATCAATATCTGTGCTGCTATGAGTGATGGCTCAATATCATACGTTAAATAAAGGAGGGTATTCCCAAATGTCTGGCTAGAGCTTTCCTTCTTTCCTGTCTTTACATAACTGATTTTGTCCACTTTCCTTTTTCTTTAGGTACTTCTATTAAAAGGAGGAAATGCCAAGAAATATCTTCTTTAAAGCCAGGTGGAACCCAACTGTCCTTCTCTTTCTTGTGTTTTTCCAACCCTCCAGAATGTCTGCCTCAGGCCTCTCTCCCCTATTTCAGTGCCCCACTCCGTATGGGCTCTTCTGATTGCTGCAGCGTGGACACCTCTATGAAATTCTCCAACAGGTTTATCCGCACTTGGTTATAACATTACATTTTTTTCGGCAGTCTTGCCATAAAACAGTCTCTAAATCGTTATTGACTGAATAAATTGAAATATTTTCAGAATGAATGGACTCTTGCAAAGGTCACACAATTCCAAAAGAAATGAACAAAATCAGTACTGTATATATGCCCCTCATACTGTCCCTAATCATGCATCATGAAACTCAACTTTCTTCTGTTTCTGTGTTGTTTTTGATCTTAGACAATACTGAACTCTCAGTGTGCTTTGCTCCGCAGGACTCGACCTTATTACTGTCTACTGTGTTTTGTCCCTGTTTCTCTGAAAGTGTTAGATTTCTCTATTCCCAACTGTTTGATTTTCTTTTATATTTCGTTTTCTTCCTCTGTATTTTTTTTCTGGAAAAGTCTTACATGTTCTCATCATTAAATCATCCACCCCTAGAACAATAACCATGAGTGATATTCATTAACTCTTTTGTGGCTCAAGTATATGAAATTGCATCTCTGTCTTCATCACCAGATTCAGCCCTGTTTATGTTCTCTTTTTGTTTTCCTATCACAAAGAGTGAAATACTACATTTGCATACTGGTGCACTGACAGGTAATTGCACTGGATTCAGGTTATAAGTGCAAGTTGCCATAATACTCTAGTAATACTAAATATTATCTTTTAGTTTTCTAATCTTCTCCTGGACATTGTTCAAACTGTTTAAACATATTCATTTAGAGTTCTTTCAGATAGATGGAATTCTCTTTGGAAAGATGTGCATCACGAGTGTTTCTATTACAGTTGCTGGCATCATCTGTCAGTGGCATCTATTCAGTTGCCCAAATGAGAAACACCAGAAGCTCCTTAGTTTTCTCATTTTTTTTCAGACTATTGTCTTTAATTCCCAGTCTTTTTCCTGCTTCAGAAAGATTCTTGGCATGAATCCTTTTTACTCCTTTTCCAAATACTTGTTGGTTCTTTCTTATTAACTAAACTAGTGTAATGGTTTTCTCCTTATGTTTATTCTCAATGATACAAATTATTAATTTAGTGAAATATGAATTTAAATTAATTTGTAAGTGAAACCTTTATTGCTTCTCATTTACATACTTAATGTGCTCCCACTTTTAATGAATATGGGAAATTTCAATCTCTCCTTTAAAATGTGTCACCTAAGTTTTTCCTTAAGATCACACCTGGCAAGCTTGGATTGTAGAACCCAAAGAATTCCAACACTGTTACATATGTTCAAAGTTCCATAAACCTGAATTTTATGGCAGAGTAGGGATGTTATAGACTGAGGCCCAAGTTATCTTGGCTTCTTGTGTCCTCTAGATAGATATTCATTGTACATTCTTTTGTGTCTAACATATTTTCCTTTTAGCTACCAGCTAAAAACTTTTAGACCATTGGTCCCCAACCTGTGGGTTGCAACCCCTTTGGTAAACCTCTGTCTCCCAAAAATATCATGAGTCATAACAGTAGTAAAATCATAGTTACAAAGTAGCAATGAAAGTAATCTTATGGTTTGAGGTCACCACAACACAAGGAACTGTGTTAAAAGGTCAAAGCATTAGAAAGATTGAGTTAACTTATCAGACTACTAGTTTTGAACAACTCAAACCAAGAGCATTATCAAATAAGACCTAGAACACAAGTTAGAGTTTTCCCCTCTTTGTTTAAACTGATATAGCTCTATCTCTATCGTGTATGTTATCAATACCTAGATTTATTACTTTCTTTTGTTCTATAACCATAAAAACATCCATCAAACCGCTTCTATAATGAAACATGTTATTCAGGACAACTTGAATCCATGTTCTCAGGCCATGGTCACTCATTTCTTATTCAGAATAAACCTTATTCTATTTCCAATGTGAGCTGTGTTTTGCACAGGTGAAATAAACAAGCCATTCTTTCTGGTTCCTCTGGGCCTCTGTTCATGTTGTTCATTCTGTCTGAAATTTTATTTCCCTCTTCTCAAGCCAGTAGAGTTCAGCTATCCTTCAAGGCATGGTTCAAATTACATCTTCTCTCTCAGGTCTTTCTGGTACGAACTAAATACTTTCCTATTGTGGGAAGAACCCATTATTCTTTCTTTTGGTCTCAAGAACTCTCTTTGCACTCATCCTCTCTATAGAACTTATTACAGAATATTTCATTTGGTTTTTTGCACCCAAGGCATGGCTTTGTGTTCCCTTGACATTTAAAAAGGTTTTCTATAATCAGCTTTCTGTTGTAATCCTGAATATGAATTTAAAAGGTCAGCATAAGGAATGGAACAAAAATGGTTGAATTTTTTTACAAATTACAAATAAAAATGCATAAGATCTTTTCGTTTTCATGTTTTGCTTCATTATGCCATGGTTACCAAGTTTCACAGACATGAGAATATTATCATAGTAAAATATATGTACTTAGAAGGAAAAATATGCAAGCTGTTAGATAACTTTGTACCTACTCTTGGGTATATATGGCCACTTGTTAATAGTAATTAGTATTGTGAAGTCTAACAGATCAGGATCTTTAGCCCTGTTTAATACATACAAATCAAATATTTTCATTATCATTATTAAATCTATAGCCATCTAGACATTTATAATGCTTCAAAATTTATGTTGAAAAATGTACATGTGTCAGTTTACACAAATAATTGTCAGTAAGAGTATTTTCTTTACACTTAGCATTTTTACTAATCATTATTTTGTTACAAAGCACCCTCATGAGAGCAAAATTGATGCAGTTTAAGGAATAAGAACTTCAATGTAAAATGGACTCATCATTCATGTTCAATTTTTACTTCTTACTTGAATATATGCTTCTATTTAATCTTTTCTACCATATATTCACTTTTGCAAATCTGCTTTGAGCATTAAATGAGTTATCCATATAGCTGGGCATGGTGGCACAGCCCCATACCCCAGCATTTGAGATGCTCAGGCGAAGTATTAGAAAGTTAAAGCTAATCTGGTCTACATAGAGTTTCAGGCCAGCTTATGGTTCAGAAGAAGAAAACCCATATCAGAAACACAGTAGTGCTGATGCCATGCCTACCCACTCCCATGTTGGAGATCAGTATCACTATTACTCAAATCACCTTGTGAGCAGAGTTTTTTTTTTTTTCCTTTACTCTTTCTGAAGTGGTTTTCATCATCCTGGATGTCATCATGAATCCTTTAGTGCCATAGATTACTGAAGGACTTCTTCAATGTTGGATTGAATCATGTCTAATGTGTCAGAAAGGAAGCTACAAGATGAATGTGTGAGAAGCCCTTTCTCACACATGGTTGATTTCTGTGTGCCATCTTTGAATCATGGGTATAGTCTCAGTGACAAAACTGCCAGGCTTCTGAGTCACATTCCCAGTATGCCTCATTTTTGACAAGAGATTGAACCTTGGAATGACATCTAATTTACTTTTTTCAAGATCTATAGAATTTAGTGACTACTCTTTACCTCTAATCATCTGTATTGTGTTTTCTTTAAATGAAGGTCCATTTTCTTAAAACACAGGAGCAAAACACTACCATAGATCATTGTATGTAACTTCATTTTTTAAAGAAGAAAATGTGTGAAGTGACTGTTCTATTTTACTCAAAGTCATAATCTATAGACGAATTTCTAAATGGTCTTATTAAATAAAACACACAGAGCCAAATATAGGGGTGAAAGCCTTAGAGAGATCAGGGGAATAGGAAAAGCCACCAGCCAACCTTACCTCACCAACTCTGCAGCTTCCAAATGCAAGTTACTTTCTGTCTACCCACGTCTATATGCCTTGCTGTTCTGCCATCTCATCTCATCTTTGCTCTCTCTGTTCAGCTACATCACTTCATCTTCCTACACAACTCTGTCACTTCCTGTCTGTGTGTACAGACCTCCAGGCCTCCATTATTAACTAGTTTTGGAATTTAAGGCGTGTGCCACCACATCTGGCTCTGTTTCCAGTGTGGCCTTGAACACACAGAGATCCTGCCTGCCAAGTGATAGGGCGTGTGCTACTGTTGCCCGACTTCTTTGTTTATTTATAATGGCTGGCTATTTCCTCTGATCTCCAGGAAAGCTTTATTTATTAAAGAACAAATAAAATATCATCACAATAATCTTTTGAAACTTTTCATAGAGTATATTTATTCTACAGAATAACAGATACCACTATGATGTTTTCATATATATACATAATGAAGTAGTTATTTTCTTTAAGTTCGAAAGCTTGTAAAGTAGAATGTACTTATGGTTCTTGAAGTTTATGTTAATTACTTACTGATATAAAAGCAGATGGACTATAGAGACTAGCATACTCAAATGAAAGAAAACAGTTTTCACACGTAGGTAGCTAAAATTATCATGGTAAGAAATAAGATATGGCTAGGAGAATGAGTTGAGATGGCAGCTAGGAAATAAAACAGCAGAGAAAACTGGAGAACTGGTACACATTATTCTGTAGACTGGATATGGATGCTCACACCTATAGTCTCAGCCACAGTGAGGCTGAGACAGGAGTATCACAAATTCAAAAGCAACCGAATTACACACTGAGACTCTGTCTAGACATGCACACACATATGCACACATATATAAATATGCATATATATACATACATATATGTATATATATAAAATCTGGTAGATTAACTCATATTTAGTTTTTTTGTTTCTGTATGTACAGAGACCAATTAAGTAGATAGTTATTTCTGTAAGTTAAGTGATAAATTATGGTGAATTTACAAATATCACTGGGGAACTTAAAGGATTGAATTCTGAATATATTCGAGGTAAAGTAACTATTATTGCTATAAAGTGGAGAACAAGGAATAGGAATGACCAGAGATGAGCCCAAAGTTCAATATAGGAGCAATGTAAAGAGTAGGTTGTGTTTTATTGGTAAACGGAAGATTAAGTAGCAAAAGAGGTCACTGTGGAAATGGAGGCAGAAAAAGTGTAAGGACCTGCTGTGGGATGGTCTGTATGTCAAATGTGTTGCTGATTGGTCAATAAATAAATCACTGATTGGCCAGTGGCCAGGCAGGAAGTATAGGCGGGACTAACAGAGAGGGGAATTGAAAGAACAGGAAGGCAGAGAGACACTGCCAGCCGCCACCATGACAAACAGCATGTGAAGATGCCGGTAAGCCATGAACCACGTGGCAAGGTATAGATTTATGGAAATGGATTAATTTAAGCTACAAGAACTGTTAGCAAGAAGCCTGCCACGGCCATATAGTTTGTAAGCAATATAAGTCTCTGTGTTTACTTGGTTGGGTCTGAGTGGCTGTGGGACTGGCAGGTGACAAAGATTTGTCCTGACTGTGGGCCAGGCAGGAAAACTCTAGCTACAAGGACCAGAGGGGATGGAGGACAAGGAAATAAGGCCTTCTAAACACAGCTGGACCAACAGCCACAAGAACTCAGAGACTGTGTGTGGCAAAATGCATAGGGCTTGAACACAATGGCAACATGAACTAAACTAACTGGCATCCTGGAGGTTTTTCTCATGATGCTGAGTCATGGATTTTCTTTTCCTTACAAGTTTTTTGGGTGTGTATCGTGGCTGCCTGTTTTGTGTTTTTATGGGATTCCCGCATGTATGTGTATGTACACATGTGTGTATCTGTGTCTAAATATATCTGTGTTGCTTTTTCTTTAGCCCTTTTCCTTACGTTTGTTTGTTTTGTCCTATTATGACTTGTTTTTATTTTATTTTATTTTATAATTTTTATTATTCCTTGGATGCCTACTTGTTTTCTAATGAGAAACAGAGATGGTGAGGATATGTATTGGAAAGGAGGTGTAGAGGAACTAGGGGTAGAGGGAGCAGAAATGGTAACCAGGGTATATTGTATGAAAAAAAATCTATTTTCAGTGAAAGGAAAATAAAATTTAAAACAGTAACAACTACACATAAGAGAATACATGTGATGTGTTTCTTTGGGGATCTGAGTTACCTTACTCAGTTTGGCTATTTTCTAGCTCCATTCACTTATCTTCAAGTATCATAATTTCATTTTTCTTAACAACTGAATAGTATTGCATTGTGTAAATGTGTAAATGTTTCGTATTTTCATGATTCAACAGTTAAGGATATCTAGGCTGTTTCCAATTTCAGCCTACTGTAAATACAATACAACAGCACTGCTATAAGACCTGGGACCCACAATAGAGACCTGCCTGCAAGATATCCTGGTGTACAGCCATTTGGTGTGCTATTCCCTGTGAAGGCGGCCATTCTTATTCTCAGATTTCATCAGTGGCTAATTGTCAGCCCTAAAGACATACATGCAGGTAACTTTATACATACTGAAAAGGTTATAATTTGGAATGGATATATACATATATACATGTACATATATGTATACAATAAAATTTAGTGCAAAAAGAAGCCATGAATTTGGAAGTGATTGGGATGGGGTCTATGGGAAAGTTTGAAGGGAATAAAGAAAGGAAAAATTGTTCTTATTAATTTATAATCTCAAAAATAAAAACTAAAGTAAGATTTACTGGTGCAATATTGATACAAATATTACAGAAGTAACAAACCACTTTTTGCTTGGGTTTAAGGCCCACGTCATGAGATAGAACTGATGCATGACCCTGTTAAAGAGGCCCAGAACCTGAAATTAGATAGGTCACAGGACTAGGGGAAAACTTAGTATTATTATTCTGCTAAAGAGACATAGCAATAAAATGATTCTTAATGACGTACTGCCGTATCCGTAGATGAGAGCATCCCGCAACCCTCAGTGGTGTATGATGATAAGGAAATAGTATCTTACAGACACAACGGGACTGATGCTCAGATGAAATCAGAGACTGTGATAGCACGCTTAAGACCTATGTAGGGTCAAACCAGACAACATTCTAGCACTGAGGAGGGAAAGAGGACATAAAGCCCCACTCCTAACCAGGAAGTTATTTGCAATTGATATCTGCTGAGAAAGGAAAAATCAGTTTTCTCCAATAAAGTATTACTGGGTACAGCAGCCACACTGCAGGGCAGGCCAACACAGAATGGACTTCTTGTTTTGCTGCTGCATTGTTTTGATTTTGTACACACACACACACACACACACACACACACACACACACACACACACACACACACAATGTTTTGTTTGGATATTTATTGCTTTATGGCTTTTCTTTTTTTTGTTTGTTATTTGTGTTTTGGTTTTCATGTTTTGATTTTTTTCTTGATTATTTTTTTCTGATTATTTTTCTAAGAGAGAAATAACATGAAATTTTGTGGACGGGAAGAAGGTAGGAAGGTTCTGGTAGAAATTGAAGAAGGAAAAGAATATGACCAAATATATATAAAATATTTTTCAACAAAAAATACTCTGAGAGACAATTTTATTGTTATAAAAAATAATATTATTTTGCAAACATTAATGAAATAATCTAATGATAATTAAATAACTGCTCTTCATATGCATGCCAAATACTATATATATATTATATATATATAATAAAATAGCAATTAATTTTGAAAGCAAATCGTTTAGTTTATTACAGATCTCACTGCCTTCTATCTATTACTCATTTCTCCACCCATTTATTTATAAAATTACTCAGGAAGAGGCTTGGGGCTCAGGCGGATGGGCGTGGGGGCAGGACGTGGATTTGCAGGGTATGCCAGGGGTAGTGGAGAAGGGGATCCTTCCCGGTGGGACTAGAAGGGAACCTGCCCGGTGGCCAGAACCTGGGGCAAAGTTGGGCAGGTCTTCCCCGGAGTGGCTGGTGCCCAGGGATGGGGTCCGGGGCAAGCTAGGGCACCACTCACCTGTGCTCCAAAAGGGAAGTCCGAGGCAAGATGGGAGCTGGGGGCCGGCCTCTAAGTCTCAGGAAGAGGTTTGGGGCTCGGGCGGATGTGCGTGAGGGCAGGGTGTGGAGACTGCAGGGTCTGCCAGGGGTCTTGGAGAAGAGGATCCTTCCCGGTGGGGCTAGAAGGGAACCTGCCCGGTGGCCAGAACCTGGGGCCAAGTTGGGCAGGTCTTCCCCAGAGTGGCTGGTGCCCAGGGATGGGGTCCGGGGCAAGCTAGGGCACCACTCTGTGCAACTGGACTTATTTTATCAATTTTGTGATTTATAGTTCTAAACTAATTCTACTGCTAGAACTTGCAAGAAGTATTCATACACAGGGGTTTAGGAAATATTGATGATATTTACACTTATAATGAAATGCACTGAAGATACGTATGAGAAATTTTCAGTTTTAGCTCTGCAACATCTATGAGATTTGATATATTCCTTAAAATCCCTCATAGTCATCATCTGTTTACATGTCTGACTCCCTCCTACTCTGAGTCTGACCCATGGTTGGCTTTTATGTAAATGTTCTTTGCTATATACTGTTTTAAGAATTTAGGATGCTTTTATTGAAATTGCTTAGTAAGTCTTTCTATAATCAATTCTTTTTACCACTGATATAACATCTTTGAAAAATATTTCTGTTGCTTCTTATTTAAATTTTATGTTTCAGATCTTATGAATATTATCATACAAGGCCATATTTGATCATTTAAGAATACTGATGAATTTTAAATTTTTAAAAGAGTGCTACCATTAGGTTTACAAAGGTCCATTTTGAGTTTGGTTTCTTTATACCATGGAGGCAAAAATGTATGGTGTCCTCATCAATAAGAAATTACTATGAGTTTTGCGGGTAATAGGAGCAATGGTATTAGCCTGTGTTGTTTTAGAGATCTTTGGTATCTCTGTGATCAATAACTCATAGGGAGGTATCATGCCCTTATACTGTGATTTTCATTTGATTATCCTGGTATTCTGATAGTAACGTTGCCCACCCACGCAGGATAATTTTGCCTGAAATTTTCTATAAAGTTTTTATAATGTATTTTCATACATTCTTAATTTTGACTAATGCATTCACTACCCTATCCTCTCTCTCTGCTGGCTGGCTTTCATGGTGCTAGAAAGTGATATGCAAGCTGCTGGAGAGAAAAGACATCAATGTTTCTGCTCAATGCTGGATTCTAAATGTTGTAATACTAACTTGCCAGGCAAGATATGCCCATAGATGCAATAGTGAGATAACTGTGATGGGATAACTAATTACTTTCTGATTAGATTTCAGGCCTGCTCCACAGGAGAGCATTTCATGCCCAGGACTGTAATGCTGGCCTAAAGTCCATGGCTGGGGAGAATATAGGCCCTTGGATAGATCCTGCTATTTCTATTTTGTGAAATAGTCATGTTGTCAAAGAGCCTTCTAAATATTTATGCTTATACCCATAGACCTGGAATACTCTTGATTTTGGACAGAGAAGCTTCATTGCAGGGGCCTTATCCAACAGAGAGATGAGCTGTTTGAAGTGCTGAGAAGCAGAAATTAAATTCGCAGCCTGTCAGCCTTTTCCCCATCCAAGTTCAGGGAATACAATGGAAGACAAAGCAGAGAGAATGCAAGAACAGAAGATGAGGAAGATGACTTTGAAATGCTCTCATGTGGGTAGACTATCGCTATTGCAATCATGACCTGCATAAGACCAGTACAAGTTCAAACCAGTCAAAATTCTAATATAAGCATGGAAGATAATCTCCAGTCCACCTCTTATTTGAAAACAATCAAGAATGGCAGCAGATTCAAGCCATAGGAAAAAAAATTTCATCTCAATGAAGAATGACCACAGTAAAAAATCAAAAGAGCAAAACGTAAGAGGTACTGTCAGAGATGTGAAGAGAAAAGAATCCTTAAGTCTGCTTTTGAGGATGTAAATTCTTAGAGGAATGTACTATAGTATAGTGTTTGGATGATCTGAAGAAAATCAAAACAAAATAGAAGAATATCATCTAGTAATTTCAATATCAAATCCATATTCAAAGGGAGAGAAATAAGTCCATCAAAGAAATACACGCATTCTTGTGTCCATTGTAGCTCCTACTCTTAGTCACTGACATAGGAAAAACTGAGGTAGTCGTTGCTGAGAGAATGGATAAAATGAAGGCAGTGAGAGACTATTCGGCCACCAAAAGAAACCTTGTCATTTCTAGCAACCTGGAAAGATCTTAGAGGACAGGGTTAAGTAAGCCAGGTACAGAAAAGCATGTACCAATTATTAGAGCAGCAGACACTAGGGTGGTCTCACCATAGGAAATAAAGGTAGGGAGACAGGTTCAGAGGCAGCTGTGCAAGTACTTAGAAAACCTGAGCTTTAATGCTGTAGAGCATCGGACATGGGCAAATCCATAACAAATTATTATGTATTTTATAAAAAAACTAAACGACAAAAACTTAGTTTCCCAACCCAAAGAAACGATAAATGTGCAAGGGAAGGAAAATGCCAAGTTACCTGATTTAATCATGAAATAGTATACGTTTATAATAAATGATCATACTTTATGTCATAAATACATGAAATTACTAATCATCAATTAAATGAGAATAAAAGATAATGCTACCATAAAAATGAATTTAGAACATGTACAAAGGAGCCAGAATACACAAAAGGTAAAAACTGGGCATAATAAAAATTGCTTTCATTTTATCATGTAGTGCACTAGCCCTTGTTATAAGCATTTTAACTGTATCCACCAAGAAATTCTTGTAGCAATGCTAGAAGATGGGAAAGAGTCTGATCATTATTAGACTTTGTTTTCCAGATGAGGTAAGTAGATCAGAAGAGCCTATAATTTTTTTAAGGGGCAAACAACCACAACTGGGGATTGGACTATAGAGACTGTGTCTTTTTAAAAAAATAAAATTATTTATTTATTTTACATCCCTACTGTATTTTCCCCTCCCTCCTCTTGTCCCAGTTTCTCCCTTCCCCAAGCCCCCTCTGTCACCACCCTCCAATCCACTCCTCCTCTGTTTCTAGTTAGGAAAGGGCAGATCTCCCATGAGTATCAACAGAACATGGCATATCAAGTTGCAGTAAGACTAATACACTCCCCATGTATTAAAATTGGGCAAGGTGAGCCGGGCGGTGGTGGCGCACGCCTTTAATCCCAGCACTCGGGAGGCAGAGGCAGGCGGATCTCTGTGAGTTCGAGGCCAGCCTGGTCTCCAAAGCGAGTACCAGGAAAGGCGCAAAAGCTACACAGAGAAACCCTGTCTCGAAAAACAAAAAAAACAAAACAAAACAAAAAAAAAATTGGGCAAGGTGACCCAGTATGAGGCATAGGATCCCAAAAGTCAGTAAGCCCTTGTTCCCGCTGTTAGAAGTCTCACAATTGGACTAAGCTACACAGCTGTAACACACATACAGAGTGCCTAGGTCAGTCCCATGCAGGCTGCCTGGTGTCTGTTTAGTCTCTGTGAGCCCCTGTAAGCCCTGGTTAGTTGATTGTGTGAGTTTTTGTGTGGTGTCCTTGACCCCTCTGGCTCCTACAACCCTTTCACCCCTCTTTTGCAGGATTCCCCGACTCTGCATCTGTTTGCATCGGTTGTTGGATAAAGCCTCTGATGACAATTGGGCAAGCTACCACTATGATCACAGGAGATGTCCAGTTTAGGCTACATATCCACTATTGCTAAGCATCTTATCTGGGATCATCCTTGCAGATTCTTGGGAGATTCCCTTGCACTAGGTTTTAATCTGACCCCCAAATGACCCCCCTTTCCAGTAGTCTCTTTCAGTTACCCCCCACCCCACACAGACACAACCCGATCTTCCATGTTCCTATCCCCACCTGCCCACAGCCCACTCATGAAATCTCTTCTATTCCCCTGCTCAGGGAGGTCTGGGTGCTCCTCCTTGAACCCTCATTGTTACCTAGTATCTCTGTGTCTGTGGATGGGACATAGTTATCCTTCACTTTACAGCTGATATTCACTCACGAGTGAGTACACACCATGTTTGTTTTTCTCAGTCTGGGTCACCTCACTCAGGATGATTTTTTTTTTTTCTAGTTCCATCCATTTGCCTTCAAATTTCGTGATGTCATTGTTTTAACACCTGAGTAATATTCCATTGTGTAAATGTACCACATTTGCTTTATCCAATTCTCAGTTGAGGGACATCTAGGTTGTTTCCAGGTTCTGGTTATTATGAATAAAGTTGCCATGAGCATAGATGAGCATAGAGTCTGTAAGACATCAGTCCTTCTGGATTTTACAGTCTCTGCTGTGCAGCTATCTGGGTATGATTCTAATAGGTCTGCCTTTGTACATTACATGGCCTTTTCCCCTTGCAGCTTTTATATTCTTTCTTTGTTTTCTATGTTTAGTGCTTTGATTATTATATGGCAAGGGGATTTTCTTTTCTGGCCTAATCTATTTGGTGTTCTGTAAGGTTCTTGTACCTATAATAGGCATCTTCTTCTTTAGGTTGGGAAAATTTTTTGCTATGACTTTATTAAATACATTCTCTGCATTTTTAAGATGGGTTTCTTCTCTTTCTTCTATTCCTATTATTCTTAGATTTGGTCTTTTCATAGTTTCCAAGGTTTCCTGGAT
This sequence comes from Peromyscus californicus insignis, assembly GCF_007827085.1. Classification (NCBI taxonomy): domain Eukaryota; kingdom Metazoa; phylum Chordata; class Mammalia; order Rodentia; family Cricetidae; genus Peromyscus; species Peromyscus californicus. The sequence continues at coordinate 57,915,882 of NW_026294617.1, read as the reverse complement.
TTTTGTGGTAGGAATTTTTTAGATTTAACCTTTTCTTTGACTGATGAATCTGTTTCCTCTATTGTGTCTTCAATGCCTGAGATTCTGTCTTCCATCTCTTATACTGTGTTGGTGATGCTTGCATCTGCAGTTCCTATTCACTTACCCAGATTTTCCATTTCCAGGATTTCTTCTGTTTGTGCTTTATTGCTTTTATTTCCATTTTCTGGTCTCGAACAGTTTTCCTTCATCTGTTTCTCCCCCACACACCTTGGCTTTCTTTCCAGTTGTTTTTTTGTTTGTCTTTTCCTCAATTTCTTTAGGGGATTTTTTTTTTCTTATTCTCTTTAAGGACCTCCTTCATCTTTATAAAGTAATTTTAATGTCATTTTCTCATGCTTCAGCTGTGTTGGAATACACAGGTCTTTGCTGTTGTAGGACAGCTGAGCTCTCATCATGCCATATTGCCTTTTCTGTTATTGATTGGGTTCTTATACTGACATTTATGCATCTGGATTTGGGATGATTATGGGTCTAGGTATTGATTCCTGCATTTGTCTTTGTTGGGTAGGTGTTTTCTTCCTTGGTTTCTCTTTCCTCTCTGGTCTTCTGGCCTGGAGTCCCTAGATCTGGCCTGGCCTCTGGTAAAGTAGAAGTCATCTTCCAAAGTTGTCGATCAGGATATGGAATACGGAGCCTGGGGGAAGGAGGTGCTGTCTGAGTTGTTAGGGAAGTCTAGAGGGGTTTTGTGGCCCATAAGTAGTGTCTTACCTAGGGTTCCTAGGACTAGCCTGGCCTCCTGTGAAGACTGCAGGGGCTGTGGGCCCTAGTATGGAGCCCAGGGGAGAGGAGACAGTCTTGGGTTATTGGATGTGTTTTAAGGAGTATAGCTAGCAGTGGGTGATGTTCTGTCTGAGGTTTCTAGGCCTTGGCATCTGGTTAAAATCAAAGACTTCTTCCAAAGTAGTAGACAGGGATGTGGAGCCCAGGGGTGAGAGTATGTTCTGAGGTTGTTGCGCATGCTTAAAGAGGTTTAGTGGGTGGTGGGAGGTATCTTCCCCACTGTCTCTAGTACCACTCTGGTCTTCAGGAAAGCTGCCAGGCTGTGGCCCTTGGGAAGGGGTACATCCTGGGGTTGCTGGGTGGACTTTAAGGAGTGTTAGCAGACAGTGGGAGGTGTCTTACCTGGGGTCTCTACACCAGGCCTGGCCTCTGGTAAAACAGAAATCTTCTTCCAAAGCTGTAGACCAGGATATGGGTATGTGTGGGGGTGCAGTCTGGGGTTGTTAGGCAGACTTAAAGGTATTTGGTGGGTGGTGGGAAATGTCTTACCTGGGATTCTTAGGACCAGTCTTGCCTCTTGTAAGACTGATTGGGCTGTGGGCCCTAGTATGGAGCTCAGGGGAGGGGTACAGCCTTGGGTTATTGTGCATGTTTTAAGGAGTGTTAGCTGGCAGTGGGTGATATTCTACCTAGGGTTCCTAGATTCTGCCTGGCATCTGGTAAAGCCAATGACTACTTCCAAAGTAGTAGGCAGGGATATAGAGCCCAGAGGTGGGGATGCAATCTGGGGTCCCTAGATTCAACCTGGCCTCTGGAGTGACTAGGACCAGACTGGCCTCCCAAAAGGTTGCCATGACTTAGGGCCCTAGTATTGAGATTGTGTCTTAATACTATACAGTTTCTAGATAAAACAGCTTTAACATACAATAAATACCTATAATATGTTTTCAAAAGACACAGTATAGTTCTTTTTACATCTCTATAGACACACATTTTACTCTGGGAACCAAACACAGGGCCTTATGCATGCCAAGCACATGTGCTGCTACTGGAATAGATTCTATAGTTTCTATTTTAATACGATTACTTTAAATATAGAGCTTTAAAATAATATACCCATTTACTTATATTTTACAAAGGACTTTATTTAGAGAGTTTATAGTTATACATTTTGTTTCAAAGTTATACTACTTTTCAAAATTTTATTCTAAGAAAGATTGTTCAGTGAAAACTTTCACATTTCCAAAGAAGAATGGGAAGAGGCTTCTAAGCAAATCTCATTTCCAGGAATGCCCTATTCATGAGCATCATGCACAGTCCTCACCTGATTATCTTTTAGCAATCCTGCTGAATTGTTTCACAATACTTTTACTTAATCCCTAATGAGTCTGACATAATAGCCTGCAAAGTGTTGCAGTTTTCTATAGCTCTTTTACTTAATGAGGTATCATGGGCTTACTAAGTGAATGCATCAATAAAACAAGGTCTATTTCACTATGTGTTGGTAGAGAAATGGTTCATCTTCCTTACTGCTGAATTTAGGGAAGATGTTTTACATATCATAACTTCTATCAATGAGAGAAGTACAGTGTCGGCTGACATGATCTATGATTCAAGTATAACAAAGTAGATGCATCCATCTTTTGAAGTCTATTTTGCTGAAAGAATCATAAACACTTGTATTTCTGTTTCTATTAGATTTAAGTGGGAAAAAAACCAAAGGGGCCCCATTGTTCTTTTTCTGATTTAATTCAGGGTGGCTGAGAAACTCTCTGGCAGCTGCGCTGTTCTTGCAGTTTTAGTACACAGACTGCTCTTGATTTATTAGCTTTCAGATAGGAGCTCTGCTGTGCTGCTGCGATCTTTGGCTTACACAGCACCTGTGTAGACCTCCATGATACATTTTATTTATTATTTATTCAGCATTAAAGGATAAATAGGAGACAAACTGGTTCAGAGGTCACCTGAACTTTTGACTTCTGAAGTCTCTGAAAACATGCATTCTGATTTACTTAAAATGAGGGCAGTCCAATCAGCTAAAATGTTATGGAAAATGGCATGGCGTGTATAAAGGACCTAAATGAAGAGACACTTACTTAGGATACTGCATTGCTGTTCGTTTTAGTCATCTTCTTAAGGAGGTTCTCTGTCCGTAGGCACACTGAGCTGGCGTCATCAATCCCCAGGAAGAACATCCAGAGAAAGGGCTTCTGCCAAGTTGAACTTGACCATTTGTTATCATTAGAGAGCTGTTTGTAAAAAACAGAATTTTCTTCTTAGCTGACAAGGCACAAATTTCAAGAACTAAATAACCCAGGACCAGAAAAGAATCTTGGCCTCATCCACCATTGGGTGGGTGGGAGGGGGAAAGCAATGCTTCCGTTCTCCTTAACAGCACAAGGGAGTTACGCATCACACCTCCAACATTTTCTGCACGCCTGTGATGGGAGACAGGTGCTTTGAAACGTCAGTGAATCTGGAAGTTACTATTCATAATCTTTTTTTTTTCTATTTTAAAGGTGAGATCATCATTGGAGCTGCTATGAAAAATAATGTTATACTTTGAAGAAATGAACCTTTTTGTATTCCTAAAAGTCTGTTAAATAATTTGAAGTTTTATATTTTTGTCTAATTTCTGTATAGATGTCAGTGGTGATGCATAGATAATCTCATTTTATAAGTATTCTAGTATCTGTTTAACCGCCCCACCCAACATGAGTGTTATTATGCCTCTTGTTCCTTCAGCTCTATGCCCTCAAATCCAGCTTTAGGCTGCTTCCTGGTTGTGAAAAACAGAGGTTCTTTCATGGCCCCATTTTTTTTTTTTTTTTTGCCTTGCTTCCTGACATCATCTGCTTTCTATGCTTAAACACTTATCTTTGGTTCTCTCTGCCTGTGCCACTAGCCTGATGCATGACCATGTCTCTTGCTACCTGGTCATTTTTTTTTTTTTAATGGTCTTGTAGCATATTTCTGATTTTGCCTTTGCTTCTATGGAACTCTTCCCCTATAAAGCAGCCAAAGGCATCGTTTTACACATGAAAGCCACAATGAATCCCTTCTGTGGTTAGAACTATTTTTGTCTTCCCATCCCAGTTACAGGTCATTCTCAGGCCCTGTCAGCCTCTTTAAGTATTTGTCTGACTTGGCATCTGCTTATAACTTATCCTAGGCTGCCCTTCCTAAGAAATGTTCCATGCTGATTGTTATTAGAACATATGATGGATTATAAAACTATAAACAGCTGGGAGTAAGGTTCTCTAAGCATCAACATTAAGAGGAAGTCCATACTGCAGACATCAGAGAAAACAACTCTTTACTTCATTTTCAGACCTGGGTAGAGATTTATCATGTGATACCACGTGACATGAGGGTGTCGGGTTATTGTGAATGTTAATGAAGTCCATATGAAAGGTTCAAAGATGATTTCCCCACCTTCTACAAACAGGTATTTCTAAACTTAAAGCAAATCTTGATGGGAAAGTAGGTTAGGTCCATGTTCTCAAATGATCCTCTTTGTGCCAATTTCTGACTTTTGAATTCAGGAAAGGAAAATGAAATCTCATGTAAAGCAAAAAAAGCAGCACAGTTAGACTAGAAGCCATTGGAGGGTTAAGATGCATTAAGAGGAGCACTGTGTAGGAAACATTGTACTTACATAGATGTTTCAGAACAGACTGGAGAACATCTTGCTGAACATCTCTTGAATTCTGCTAAAATGTTACGTCTCCTGATACATCTTCACATATGTCACTTTTGCACTTTGGAGGCCTGTGCATCACAAGCTGAAAGCACATTTTGTACTATTTTTAAGATTCAAGTGTCAGACTGTCACCCTGGCTCACAGTAGCTGTGGTAACACGGGCGACTGGGTTAGTTACTTTTCTCAACGCTGTGACAAATGTCTCAAAGAGGCAACTGTGGGTTTATTTTGGCTCACAATTTACAGGGGTCAGTGCATTACTAAAATGGCATGATGTGAGGCTAAGGAGCTTACATTGTGGTGTGTTCACATTGTGTACCACATTTAGTGTTGAAATCCTTGTCATTTTTCCCTAATGACTTAAATCACCCAGCTAGGCCTTATGACTTAGGTTCTATATTCTCTCAAATGACCATGACTATCTGGGAAGCAAGGGTTCAAACACATGAGCCTGTGGGACTCATTTTAACATTACATATCTCACTTGGTTCCGCTTCACTTTCTTTGTAAAACAGACATTAGGATCTTGTGTTTCTCTACATTGGTAATAAATGCGAATTGGTTTAGGTGTTGGTTGGTTTTATGTCAACTTGACACAGCTATAGTTTTACATGAGGAAGGAGTCTAAAATGAGAAAATGTCTCTATAAGACTGTGCTGTACGTAAGACTGTAGAGTCTTTTAATTATCTTAATTAGCGATTGATTGGGGAGGATGGGAGGGTCCACCCCACTCTAGGTGGTACTACTCTGGGTTGATGATCCTGTGTTCTATAAGGAAGCAGGCTGACCAAGCCATGAGGAGCAAGCCAGCAAGCAGCACCCCTCTACAGCCTCTGCATCAGCTCCTGCCTCCAGGTCCGAACTGATTTAGATTATAAACTGTTACTTATATGTGTGAGTGAAATACATTCCTTCTTCTACAGGTTGTTTTGGGCATGGTGTTTCATCACAGCAATAGTCACCCTACTTAAAACAATTTATATGTGTGAGAAACTTAAAGAGGTGTCTGGTATGCTGCAGTCTCTAGATAAATTTTATTTTCATAGCTTTGGAATACCTGTGGTTTTGTGCATCATTTAACTATGTGCATTTTCTAGGTTCCTTTCATCTATGAGATTATGAACATCTTGGTCCATGTGGAGTGAATGTATATCTGTTATCATTGCCTCTCTTCAACAAAATTGCTCAGTAATCACCATCTAGAAGTAATTAAGAATGTGCATTTTTCTAAGAGGAATATCTTGGTGTCAGCTGACTGCTGTAGACAATGACAGCCTTCCTCAAATTAGACCCCAATGTCACCTATTAGTAGCATGACTAAGGTAAAAACTAGTGTTTCTTAGGTGAGTGAATATTAGGATATCCTCTTAGAAAAATGCAGTTAGGTTTTCAGCTCCACTTTGTTTCTTAGTACTTCATTCATTCGTCTTCATCCTTATCTTTCTTTTCTTCTCCTCCTTCTCCTTCTCCTTCTCCTTCTTCTTCTTCCTCCATTTCTTCTTGTCTTTCTAGATTTCCTCTCAACTTGGACTTCTGCTAGAGAAACCGCAGAACAGTGGAGAATTTTGGAAAGTGCTTGCCTACCTCCATTCTAGATAGGATGCTGCATTGGCGCTGGCGTGTTAGGCAGTATATGTGCTTTAATGACTTACAGGCTCCCTAGCTTTGGTTATAGGGTGCCTCTATGTTCATTTGCTTAAAACACTGGCAGCAATGCACTTAGTAATTCATTGAACACTGTAGGAGTTATAGATATAATGCCGTAAAAATAATAACCTAGAGTATGCAAAGTTCTTCCTAGGGAAACATTTCACCTTACAGTCAATTTTTCTGTACTGCTGTTGTCAAAAGAATGTGTAACAGCCAGATTAAAAAAACTACATTAGGTACACTGAAGAGAGATAGATAGGCTTGGGCAAGTCACCTAGATAAAGTTCTTCAAGGACAGACAGAAATGTGTGCCCTGCTGCTGGGGTTTAGGACAACACCTCCTCCAATAGCATCCCAATCCTGAGAAATAGTTTTTTTCTTCTGACTAACAGAACTTGGAACTAAGCTACAACTATATATAGCTTGACTCAATTTTCAGGTGTAGAATTTGTTCTCAAGGAGTGGAAAAGACAGATTGGATCACACTGTCATGTTCTCCTAGAGGAGACATAGGCAGGTGATGTAAAGCCAGAACATGTGGACAAACAGTGTGGAAAGGACCATGCATCATGGACTGCTTGCCTGGGCAGATGGAAATATCAAGGGCATAATCTCTGGGAAGGAGAGACTGCTGCCCTGGGTCCATACATATCATTCATCCATGTGGCCATATTGAGAACACAGGGCACATCTATTTTCTGAAATTGGTAACTAGTCCTGCTCCTGCCTTGGCAGGACCTGGAGAAGCTACTCAATAGGTTGGAATTATCTAAATACTCCTAAACTCATTTCCCCAATCCAATTGTAGATAGAAGAGATTTGAAGAGACTAACATGCGCGCGCGCGCACACACACACACACACACACACACACACAACCTAATAAATAGAGTAAGAAGTTGAACTCCCTTAGTGATGTATGCAGGTTTCCAGGAAATGGTGCAGCACAACGTAGCAGTAGTGATTAAATGCCCCAGTGGTAATGCAAAACAGAGATGCAGCCTGCTCCCTGGGGACTTGTTGCAGCAAAACCACCTAATCAAATCTTCTAACAAGGCTCTTGCTGTGGAGTACAGTCAGTTGGCAGGCCTGTTAGGTCCACTTTCCTTTTTCACAGACATCGTTATCTGTCATCCCCTTATTCCTTTTAATTGCTCTGAGCAAGGATTTTGTTATCCACTTAGCAATGGGGACCAAACTCATCAATACTCAATTTAAGCCAAATGCTCATAAAGACAGCAGTGAAATCTCTGCTGCTTTTCTGAATATCATGATGGCTGTACTTCTGCAAGCAGGCCTTCCTCTTCATGTCTGTGCGGCTCTTCTGGTCCACTGTGTTTCTAGCCAGCTACACTCAAATCTGGAGAGACATTATGCTTTTGTTTTGTTGTTTAAATAAAATTGCTTCCCCTTTATTTTTGTGTGACTTCCAGATAATTTGGATCCACTGAATCATGATACTATGAAAATATGTGCATGGTATTGCTCAAAACATGCTGACTCAGCTCCAATTTTACGTGACAGTAACCCTTATCATGCACTTATGAAAAATTAGAATTAGAAAAGAAATAGATTTTAATAAATGTATTTAGAATAATTTAGTGATAAAATAATAAAATAGAAACAAAATAAATTAGTTTAAATGCAAACCATGCTAGTTTTTCATTTTGATATCTACCATGAGAGCTTCTTACATGTATGTGCTATTAGTAATCTCATATTTAAAGCCAATAAACAAGTAACTCCTGAGTTTGGTGGCATGTATGTGCAATCCTAGACAGAGGATTATTGTAAGGTCAGCTACTTGTTGAGATCTAAACCATCCAGAGCCACATATGAAGGTTCTGTCTCAATTCCCTGCCACCCAGAAAAGAATTTCATAGGTTGATTTCTGTGATAATGTATAAATTCTCAGCATTTAAAAATCATTATTTCTGCCGGGCGGTGGTGGTGCATGCTTTTAATCCCAGCCCTTGGGAGGTAGAGGCAGGCGGATCTCTGTGAGTTCAAGGCCAGCCTGGTCTCCAAAGTGAGTTCCAGGAAAGGAGCAAAGCTACACAGAGAAACCCTGTCTTGAAAAACTAAAAAAAAAAAAAAAAAAAAAAAAATCATTATTTCTACAAACTGGCAGAAAATAAAATCAAAATTTCCAAAAGATTTCATTATTTTTAAAATATACTTTATTATAAAATAACTTGCAAATAAATAAAGACATCACACAGGCAAACTAACCAGACCCAAAGTATGTACAACTTAATGAACTTACATATAGTTAGAACTGGAATTAGAAACAGAAGCTGTGAAGCTTCAGATTACATTCTAAATTTCATTATCAAATATGCTTTATACAATTATCCACCACCAAAAGAAAACAAAACAAAAATTTATGACCAAATTTGAACTAGAAAAACAATTAATCTTATATCTTCTTTCATAACATGTGTCCATTGCCTGAATTCAGTGCTTCCTCATCTATTTATATTTAACTATATATTTTTCGTAGATTCATACATATATTATTGGTTCCGCATGTGTGAAAAGAGAATGAATGGACTTAGAATGCAAATATTAAGCAGCTTGAGCCACGTCACACAACCTCAGAAAGAAACACTTTGTGTATGTGAAATAAAGACATCAAATACTATTTGATTTCATGATTATATTCTATGCTAAATTATCACGTTATTTCTCAAAGTTTAATAAATCACATTTGCACTTGAACTAATCATTAACTAAACTGATAAAGTGCAGCACAAATGTTAAAAAAAAAAGCTGAATCATAAAATATGCAGTATGGTAAACCTGTTTGTAGCTGATAAAATTTCCAAAACATTTCCTCCTTTCTCTCATTTTCACCACAGGGTGTAGAAGAGTGGTGTGAAAGAAAATGACATTTCCCACAAATTCCCAGTGAGTTTCACCTATGAAACAGATTCATTGACTATTTGCTTATGCTTGTATGAAGGGACAATCTAGGCCCTTCAGAAAGAGAAAATGGGGCCAGAAAGAGGAAAACCATATACAGATGACAGCGGGATGTTTTTTTTTAAGGAAATCACACAAGAAACCTGGTAGAACCTCAGGTTTGGTTATGGCTTATAAAATAATCACTCAGAAGCTTAATATTATTTACAAACTGTATGGCCTATGGCAGGCCTCTTGCTAGCTAGCTCTTACAGTTTAACTCAACCCATAACTATTAATCTATGTATCACCACGCGTTCCGTGGCTTTACCTCTGTCCCATTTCATGTTGTTCTTTGAACGGCGGGTTGGCGTCTCCTCCCACTCTCCTTTCTCCTCTCTCTCTCTTGGATTTTCCCACCTGGCTCCATCCTGCCTTGCCATAGGCCAGCGCAGCTTTATTTATCAACCAATCAAAGAAATACATATTCACCGCATACAGAAAGACATCCCACAGCAAATGTGGCTAAAATTGTGAATGTGTTTTGTAACTTTATCAGTGAAGACTCTGTGTGTTATATCTAAAACTCTAAGTTCCCGATAGTCCATAGTATTAGGGAATCTTGTGAAGCATCATAACACCAATAAAAAATCCTACTAATTGAACAACAAGGAAGATACAAAGTTAACACAGGACACCTATTCTCTGGTGATGGGTCTTGGGAGAAATGACTCATATTCCTACAATGAATAGAACCACGGTACTAGAAGTGGCAAATTTGAGTGCTGAATTTTAGCTTATCTCTCAAATAAAACATTCATATTTGTGATTTTTAGTGACTCTTGGTATGGTCATGCAACCATTCACTTTTCCTAAAGAATCTATTCTCGAAGATAGAGAAATATTGATAATATTTTTAAACGTGAACTTCATTTGATTCTTCAGGTTTAAAATGGATTATCTAAAGCACTCACAGCAGTTGTGTGGAAAAAAATGTTAACTCTCCCTAGGTAAATTTCTATTGATTGTTAATGCTCAGAATTGACTATCAGAATTACTCTGCTGCTTGCAAATTTAATAATATGCAAATATTGTCAATTTGTGTTAATGTTGCCATCTCTCTGCTTGGCCCCAATAGTCTGAGACTGTTGTGAGCCTAAAGCTACAGTAATGGCTTATATGTAGAGTTTAATACAATATGAAATATGTATTCTGTTATAGGACTAACTAAATAAATGCAAAAATGGCTCATGGGTAGGATTTGATGCAGCATGAAAATATGTATTCCAGTGTAGGACAAATTAAATAAATGTAAAATCTTTGCTTTCATACATGTTTATGAGTAAGATGAATACCATTCCAATCAATTTGTTTAGCTATATTTCTAAATCAGATAAGAAGGTAGATTTAGAGACCCCAGAATGTATTCCATTTTACAATTAAACATCTTGATGTGAATATTTTCCTTGAAAATCACTTCTGCACAGATCAGGAGGTTTCAAACCCTCCTTCACTGCACAGTCTCAGAATGATATAGTTCAACTTCCCTTTGATCTCTCTATCACTGAGACTGAAAATAACAGGGAAGCCCTCACAAAGGTGAGCATAATAAGCAGAACTCCTGAATTTGAGTTGGGAAAGGCAGGTTAGTGTGTGGTGGATGCAGTGCTCACATGAAGTTATAAAAAAGGCTGGGGGAAGAAACAAACAGTTTGAAACACCACTTTCTGTGGTAATAATTCTTTCTCTGAAACCTCCAGTTTGGCCCAGCAATGTTGATGCCTCAGGGTTTGTGGAAACTCTCACTTACACTAACGATTTATTAAAGCCTTTGAAGCTAAACTTCAGCTTTTGTCAGCTAAAGGTTATTATTTCTTCAAAGAAAATATTAGAACACATGTTAATGCAAATTTACACCCATCCTATTTAAATGCATGAACAAAGAACGGGGACAGTACTCCTGAATTTAGAGTTACTGCAGCTGGGAGAATGGCATGTCTGGGAAGTGCTGTTTGTTCATTTATCCATTTACCCAGGAATTCAAATGTTTCCTGGGGTTCTCAGACTTTGGTAATATTGCTCTTAATTGTTTTGCATTGGGGCGTGTAGAGAAGAGATATGTCATTTCTCAACTTAATGATCTAATTTTGGAAGAAAATAAGCACAAATCCATTCAGAGAGTGCAAAAACAAAAACAATGAATGAAATGAAAAAATGAACAGAACAGCAATGTGTTAAGGGAAAGATACTCAGTAAACACTTAGTCAGACACAGTGCCTGTGAGATAATGTCATCAGCACTCAGGGCATGTCATCAGTTACTAACATTGCTGCCCTGTGGAACTTATGTTCCAGGGAGGGAGGCAACACAAAATAAACTCATGAACAGATTATACTGCTATACCATGTTAAAAAGATGACAAACCATTTTTGAAAAACAATGTTGGGATGAGTGCACTGTAAATGCAGCATGAAGGGGACAGCAGGGTGTCTTCAGGTGACAGATTTACTACAGGTCCTTGCATTGACAGAGGATAAAGGAGGGCTGACACTAGGCAGGCTTTTGACATGTACAAAAAAGAGACAGGGCTTTCTAGAATAGAAATAACAAGGAACATTATAAATAAGAATCATTCTAACTTTTCCCTTGGAGCTTTAATAAAGCAGAGATTGTCAAATAAATTGCTTAAAGTTCACTTACTTGCAACAGGGCTCATGACTTATAAATGAGGGTTAAAGTAGGGGAGTGTTTAGTTTAATTTAACTAATGTCTTAGGCTTTGCACAGAACATCCTGACTTGGGAGGGAGTATCCTATCTTTCCAGGAAACCATCACTACTGTACCTGTTTGTGTGTGTTGCTGCTGATGTTCATTAAGATACCAGGGTAAAGCAGGAGGCATAGATCAATACAACTGACCGTTGAATACCATTCTCAGGTCTGTGTCCATGAATCTATACATGATCTTAAGACAAAGGAAAATGAAGCTACTTTTGACCTATAGTCTTGATATTTGCTGTGAATTATTCTTCCTTGAGTAACCATTATGTTGTCAAATATATACAGCTATTTGGGTAAGTGAATGGGCCACAAATATAACGATTGGTACATTTGGTAGGAAACTCTTGCCCTTAGTCTATTGTCCAACATCATTCTAATATTAACATCAATTTAATATAAAACTGTCAAAGTCCAAAATTCTCTTGTTTCATTTATTCCCTCAAAAATATTATTGAAGGTATGTTTTATGTGAGGAAATATTGGGCAATTTAACACTGAATAAAACAGAGAATGCTGCTATCACCGTGCTTGGCAAATTAAAGGAAGTGAAAGATCTCACAGGGTTTTAAAACCTAAGTGTCAGTAGTAAGGACAAAGTCATGAGATGAGATTGAGTACAATGGCAATACCTGTTGACTGTATCATTCTTGTGTCAAGTGTCATTATACTACTTGTATATGTTCTATATAATTCCACCCTAAACATAACCTGATACAGAAAGTATGATCCACATTTTGGATCAAGGCACAAAGTACCTAAGGTATCACAGGCTGTGATCATTAGGGCCAGAATAGGTATTTAAGCAAGTAGCATTCATAATAAGCTCCTTAACTAATGGTCTCTAACTCTCGTAACTTATGAGTGGGTTATGTCCCAACAAACCCCAAATAAATGAAAAACCCCACAATGTGAATATGCATTCCATCTAGCTAACCTACAAATAGTACAGCTTAGCCCACTGCATTGTGAATCAACAGTGCCTCCCTTTGTGCCTGCCAGGCTGGCTGACGGCTTTGGCTTTCTGCCACCATCCATCATTAAGGAAGAGTCTCATACCACTTATGGTTAGCCCAAGCAAAGATCAAAATTCAGACTCAGAATATGGTTGCTTCTGAATGTGTACCAACTTTGCAACATCTTAAGTCAACAAATTAGAAATCAAGTCATCACCAGTTACTGACCATCTGTTTGCCTTTCACCATGAGTACATACTTGAGCCAAGAGCTTACTAAAGTTGAGGTCAGCAAAGTCTACTCCAGCCAACTATCCTTGTAAACAAAGTATTTAGGGAATACAGCCAAACACAATCATTCATATATTGTACATTGTATATTGTGCTACTGCACAGGTTGGGATATGCTTTGGCATTAGGATGTAATTGTGAGATATTTTGACAAACACCATATGTCCCACAATTTTTAAATATTTGCCAGTGTTTTTTGTATGGGGAGAACAGAACAGCTACCAGACAGACATAGAGGCCAGAAAATGGTGGCACACACGCCTTTAATCTTAGAATTCAGGAGGCAGAGATCCATCTGGATATCTGTGAGTTCAAAGCCACACTGGAAACAACCAGACATGGTGACACATGCCTTTAATCCCAGGAAGTGATGGCAAGAAGCAGAAAGGTATATAAGGCAAGGTGTGAGGACCAGGAACTAGAGCCTGGTTAAGCTTTTAGGTTTTTGAGCAGCAGCTCAGCTGAGATCCATTTGGATGAGGTCTCAGAAGCTTCCATTCTGAGGAAACAGAATCAGTTGAGGTATTGGCAAGGTGAGGTGGCTGTGGCCTGTTCTGTTTTCTCTGATCATTCGGCGTTCATCCCAATACCTGGTACTGGGTTTATTTTTATTAATAAGACCCTTTAAGATTCATGTTACACACACACACACACACACACACACACACACACACACACACACACACACACACAAATGCTGCTAGATTGACACAAAGCAAATGATGTTGGCATTGTGGAAAAAATGATGTCCAAAAGTCAGTTGCCAGATCATTAAGTGGTGGGAAAGGTATGCAAACCTGTCCACAAGTTGGAAGGGATGGCAGTGGAATTTTTTCTACAAGGCATGATGTGATATGACTCAGTGTCTGGACCCTACTATGTACTTTCTTTATCCTCTTCATGGCTGAAGACCTTATTCCTGATGCATTGGAAATGCTTGTTGTTAGTGTTTCTTTTTTTTTTTTATTGTGGTAAGTGAAGAAATACCTTGCCCTAAGCAGAGCCTCATTCCTGTGGCCGGCTACAACCATGCTGCAGAATATGTTGCACCTTTCTCAATGATCCATGAGCCTTAGGTGTGGGAATTGTATTGTAGATGCATTCCTTGGGACGGGAGTCACAACTATGTATTTTGAATGGTTGTACTCAGTACCCCTACTTAAACTTCAAAAAGGTACTCATGACCATGGTCAGTCTCAGAGTGAACTCTCCAGGTTGTTAGCTGAAGCTTTAGATGCCACTGCACTGAAGCTCATCTCGCTGCATTCGTCTCTTGCATAAGTGACTGTCCCCAGGCCATTCACTAATAAGTTTCCTCAGATTTATCTCTGTAACAGTGTCTACTAAGCTTGCCAATGACCAGGCAGTGTTTAACATGCCTATGAACAACTGTTGCAGGTAAAGAATCTAGAATTACAAAAGATGAACAGAAAAATACAGTTCACATAAAACAGGATGCTGGATAGATCAAATAATGTACTAAGATACTGAGAACATGAGTTTATTTTGGGCTTTTCTTCAGCTGAAGTTGTAGGTAAATTGGAGATAAAATGTGGGTAAGAAAGAGAAGTTCCCAGGAAAACTATCCAACTCAAGTTAAGTAGCTGTGAATTGGTGAGAGTTATCCTATTTCTTAAGAATTTACCTGTATTGCTGATTAACAACTAGATTATCACTGTTAATGTTATTGAAACTTCCATGAGGAAAGTAAATGTTTATTATTTGTGACATATAATCCCTTATGAATATTTAAATTGGGTAATTCTAAATATCTGCAATAGGTATTTAGTAAAAATTGTGATGAAGATCACCTCATGGCTTTAGGATTACCCCATTGCTCTGCCAGTTGGCAGAACATCAAAGTACCTAGGTTTCCTCCTTCCAGCTCCAGGATGATGACAACTTCCATGAATACTATTATACAGACAAGGTAAACCGGGTCACTTAGCAATACATGAGGAGGGTTACTAGGAAATACACTTTCTCACTGGGTGCTGCTTACTCATTAGCCTTATAGTATGGGATAAAGAGCTGATACTTGTCTGTCATCAAATCATCTCGACTTCATCCATGTTGAATCTGACTTCTTGTTATACATTCAAGTAGAATTGTAAGAAGGCTGTTGGATACATTGAGCATTAATTCAAGGATAATATCTAGAATGAATTAGTAATTGTTTTTTACATGAATATATGATATTTAAAGTCCCTGAGATTACTTCATTCCTAGGGGTTGGCCGTAACTGAAAGAGAGAATAGATATCAGATTAGTTCTGTGCATACTGTTATTTTTTAAAAATACATTGTTTCTTTTATTTTTGAGACTAAAATTCCATCATTTTCCCTTTTCATTTCTTCCATCAATACTCTCTCGTATACCCTCTCTTCCCTTTTTCCAATCCATGGCCTCTTTTTAAATTAATTGTTGTCACATACACAAACACACATATACACACACATAGTGTATATATAAATTGGGAAATACTTTCTTCTACACTTAGTATTCTTTAATTGCTATAATTCTTTGGGTGGGGTTAAGGCTGCATGGGTTTCCTCTGTTGTCATTAGCATGTCTATTGTTGCCCATGCTCTAATGTTTAGACTGTCATATTAGTAGAAATTTATGGGTTTAGCTTCTGTCATTTCTAGCATACACAGTTTTGGATGAATACCCTATTCCTATGGTTCCTACAGCCTTTCCACCATCTCTTTCTCAATGATCCATGAGCCTTAGATGTGGGAGTTGTATTGTAGATGCATTTTTGGGACAGGATCCACAATTATGCATTTTGATTGGTTGTGGTTTTGTGTAATGGCCTCCATTATCTGAAAAGAGACCTTTGTGTGAGTTTAAGGATGAGTATTTATAATGTAGTTAGGGATTATGCTGATTTAGTCTATTGGTGTTGTAAGTTCTTCTACAAGACCAAAGACTTCATTAGCCCTGTGCAGTTGGCTAGATTTCTGATACCAGGTATAATTTTCCTCTTTTAAGCAGAATTTTATTTCGATTAGAGATCTATTTGTTACTACCACGTTATGAGTGCCACTACTGCATGCTCAGTTTTATCATGCTGTGCTGTATATCATTGTGGTTCATAGACATCATAACTAGCTAAGTCTTTTGGATGTTTCCCTCCTTTAGAAGTTTTGGTGCCTTCTGGTATCATGAAATCTAATACTCAGGAAGAAGGCTTTCAAGTCAGTTATGGCTCAAGGGCTCTGGGCTCTGTTTCTGAAGTGCATGGGGTCTTTAGCAATAGAGATTTACTTTCTACCTCAGGGGGTCAAAGAAAGGCAAAAACAATAACCTATGATACTTTAGCAGTCCCTTAGTTAAACCTGACAAACAACTTAAAAGAAGGTCTCTAATGTCTGATGTTGAAGTTTTTGTTAGATGGTGTTTGACTCTTAGAGGAAGTGTTGTCAGCCTAGAGGGGAAATTTTTAGTGTGTGTGTGTGTGTGTGTGTGTGTGTGCATGTTTATACAACAATTTTTGTACATTATAGGTATATTATGTGTATTTTTAGGGAGATAGTTAATAGTATGATTCTTTATGACATTTCAGACATCTATATTATTACTTTTATGTATTGATATCCCTTTTTCTGCACTATCTAGAGCCCTTCCCCTATTTTCACATTTACCTAATCAGATCATTTTATCATTTCCATCAATCTTATGCTCCCATTTCTTTCTTGAATTCTGTTTTCAAGTCCTGGATTGTCTTTATCATTTCTATCAGCCTTGTAGATGTGTTTTCTTGGATGTCACACCGACATTTTTCCTCATTAAGTTATTTCTCCTTAATTTCATTGAGCTGTTTCTTTGTGTCTTCTTTAAACTCCTTGAATTCTTCTATGAAGTTTATGATTATTATTTTAAACTCTGTGTCCTCAGATCCATCTAGATAATTCTCTTGGAAAAAACATTTCTACAGGACTGGTAGGTTTTGGAGAAAAGAGACTGGATTGATCTTTCATATTGTTAGTATTTTTGTGAAAAGATCAGGGCATATAGACTTTTTTTGTTACTCCTATGTCTTGTATGGACAGAGCAGTTTGGAGCAGAAGAAAGCATGTGAGAGTAGGTTGAGCCTAGAGGTTGGAAATGACTTAGGTGGAATGAATTCAGGTGTACAGAAGAGATTGAACTGATGTGCAGGATGCTTGTGCTGTTCCAAGCCTGTAGTGTAGAAGTGGATCTGGTTTGGTAGGGAGATTGTATGGGTGTGAGAGGGGCCTGTCATTCAGGGACAGGTAGAGTGGGTCATTTCAGAAGCCTGGATATTGGTTGTAGAGCAAGCAGTAGTGGAAAGACTAGGCAGGAGCTCTGGATGTCAGACCCTGGCTAGATCTGGCAGCTGGGGAGGGTATGTGGAAGTTAGGGTCCAGAAGTCATCAGAGAAAGATGTACCTGATCTAGTTGGGTGGAGAAGCTGGATATAATCCCCACTGGTGTTTATAAATTGAATAGATAGAGCAGAACAGCAAAGAAAACTGAGATGTAAGAAAGTAAGGATAAGGTGTAGACTAGAATTGTTTCCTAAAGATAAGCAAATAATTCATTTTGGGATCAAGGCACAAAGAATTTCAATCTCTGCTAATAAGTAGAATCAACTGAATGAAGAGAGTTGAGTATTGGGCCTGCAGTGTGATTGTAATAAGAATAGTTTTATGAGGTAGGTAGTCACATCTCACTCAAGGTATGTTTTAGAGAGAGGGGCAGAAGTGAGATAGAGACATCAAATGTAGAAATTCTATTTGAAAGTTGAAGATAAAAACACTCAGCTTTGCCTTTTACAAGAAGGAATAGAGTCAAAATTCATAGCAAAACACCCAATAATACACCTAAGTGTTACTATAGTCAGCTAATTATTAAAATATCATTGATGGATTATTTTAGTAGCATCTAGACAACTGGATATAAAAAAGAGCAAAATTAAATACTTGGAGGAATCTACATTAATACTCATTTTTATTTCTCTATCTTCGAGAATTTAATCTTGATGGTCAGTTGAATTGAGAAGCTCCTATGAGATTCCTCAAGAGTGACACTGGCTATGTCTGTGAAAGTGTTTCCAGAGTAATGAGGTGAAAACTTGCTGGATTTGGTTTGCACTATCCAATGGGCTGAAGCCCATCATAGTTAAAAGGGATTGAGCCGGAATGACCACGTTAGTGCAAGCGTGTGCTCCCCACACCCCCCTCTTTTCCCTTTTCCACTCTGGCAATATTAGTTGCTGTGTTCCACCGTGTTCTTCAGCTACAATGGACTCAAACTTCTGAAAACATGAGCAGAAATAAGAAATAAATCTTTCCTCCCTTAAACCATCCCTGACAGGTTCTTTGTCACAGGGACAAAAAGTCTGCCTAACATAATCTCCTATTTCTATCGACTTTTGCATCATCTGTGACCTTTTTTAAGGATTTGTGGTTGTGTTTGTTTGGGAACATTTCTTGAACATGATAGATCTTGTATCAGTCTTCCTTAAATCATCCAAACCTGAATAAAGAGAAATTCAATACTAAAATTCTTTGACAGGAATCTTTACTTATGTAGTTTATAGCAAGAGAGAAAAACATACACACACATGCACTCAAACTCATATATGTACGTGTGTGTGTGTGTGTGTGTGTGTGTGTGTGTGTGTGTGTGTGTGTGTGTACACGTATAGGTTTAGGGTTCATATTTTGTAAAATATGGTATGTCCTTTCATGATTATTTTTCTTCCCCATTCAATTACATATAGTCTTAAATCAGAAAAGCAAAAAACAAATCAATTATCTCTTCTTTTAAAATGCCCAGAATAGCTGTGATTGAAATTGCTTGACCCAGAGAAATGGAAAAGAGACAAGAAAACATCTGGAAACAGAAAAATACTGATTTCTTTTAGTTGGAAATATTGCTTTAACAACTGGCAATTTGACTGTGTGTGTGAACATGCATGTGTGCGTACATGCGTGTGTGTGTGTGTGTGTGTGTGTGTGTGTGTGTGTGTGTGTGTGTGATGAGATGCACTTTCCTGGGAGGGCAGTTGTGAATGACACAGACCATCATGATTGTCTCTTTGTGTAAATTTCTATCTTTTAAACAAAAATGGTGACTTTAATCTTAAAGGAAGGTTTAGCTATCTACAATAGTATTCAGTTACCTTGTGAGCACTGAAGAAATTACCATTACCGACAGCATAAGAGAAAAACATATGACATTAATTATCTAATGAAAGTGGAGCAAATAAAAATGACAACAGGAAGCTGTAGATGGGACAGTGTAGTTGACAGGAAATGGACTTTCTCAGATGCCTGTAGGCAGTTTTCTTGCTAGAAAGTCTTTGTTGGTCTCTCCCTTTTTACCACATTTTCTCCTTTCCTACTGAAGTAATTCCTGTAATTTATTTTAAATTAGAAATAGAAATGGCTGTCATCAGTGGACTGCTTCTAAAAGGTCTGCCTGAAATTAAATAATTATATTATGGAAAGGACAAGAAAGATACAAAACTAACAGCAAAAGAGACATTTTTATTTCTGCTCCGTTTCATTACAAGTCATGTAGACAACGGAAATGGAGTAGGGAAAAGGATATTTAGGAATGAATAACCCCAGTACTTGAGAACTGAATTTTGTGCAGGAGGAAAGTGTTCTGTGATTGAAAGTGTGCCTGGCACTTTTTCTTTGATGGTCTGTGACAGTGTGAGCTCTCGGGTAAAAATTATTGCAAGGAAATTTTGGTTCATTAGCACTCAGTCTAGATGAAGTGTCAATATGATGATTACTGGAGATTTTTCTGAAATGGGGCTTATTTGAACTAGATGAAGAAGGAATTACAACAAATTGAAAGTGGCATGGATTTTCTGTTGTAAATCCTTGTGCTTTTCGATTGTTACGGTTGGAGGATGTTACTCAGGTGACATCTCCTTATCACCTTTCATTCTTTCCTTTACTTGCGAGCTCTTTGTGACCCCTTCTCTGCATTCTGAGTGACTGCAATACACATTTTCCTTACTTGCTTCATTTCTTTTTTCAATACTGTTACAAGTGCTTACAGATGGAATTGTTTATGGTGTGCGGTGGATATTGTGTTTAGATTTCCAGAGAAGCATTACACTCTCTATTGAGTACGCCATCTGTCCTTCTGGCACTGTATTTTTAAAACCTGGATAATAAAAAAAAAATCTTCTGAACAAGGGTTTTCCCCCATTGGGGTGACTTCCAGCACCAAGAACAGTGGGAACCAGGCTCAAAATGACTGTGTAATTCAAAGGTGCAAAATTGAATCAGGACTTAGATTTTAAAATAAACTTATTCAGATTTTCTAATTGAAAACACATTCAGAAAGCATGGCTATGAATGGGAGGTAACAGCAAGTGTTCTGCTCAAAATCCTCACTCACATGACAGCATTCTGAAGAAAATGGAATTTGTAACTGCAGATTTTCTGAAATAAAATCACATCCAAACAGCGGGAGCTCTCAACAGAAGGTACCTGATAACTATTTTCTAAAATTAAACCTCATTTAAACTACATTCATTCTAAATGAAAAATGCACTGGAGTTGTTTTCTACATTAAAGTCAAATTCAAATCATTGTTATTCTGAGAGGTAAGGAGCTTGAATAAGTTCTGCCACGTAATGAAGATTAGTGTTTACTTCCTATTAAGATTGCAGACTAATTTGGGGGAAAATGTTTTCTTCTTGGCACTAGTTTCGAAAACATGGTGACTGAAAAGTTTCATTATTTGGGGAAAAATTACTTATCTGGAAGACTTGGTGCTTATATCACATTTTAATCTAGTAAAAGAATAAACTATATGTGACATGTTATTGATCAACCTGCTTCTCAGAGAGAGAAACCACTTTGGGAAGTCACTGTCTTGTTCTTGGTCAGAGAGCTCATAATATAGAAATCAACATTGAATGCACACTTTTCTCTGTGGGGGAAAAATCAAGATCATTTTGAGAAGACAAGAGTCTCTAGTGTTTGGCTGTCTCAGACCATTTTCTGTTGTTGTAACAGAAGGCTACAGGCTGCAAAGGTTGATATCAATAAACTCTGTAGGTGTTTGTATATTTATATAGGCCATTGTTGGAAAGCATAGGAAAGCTAAGAGGTTTATGCTTCACAAAGCATGACAGAAGAGCAAGCAAGACCAGGAGAGATGTGGAGACAGGTCACTCAGTCACTCCTTTAGGGATGGCAGTAATATGTCCATGAGGGCTGGTCCCTCAGACATAAGCACCTTCAGAAAGTCCCACCTTTTGGATTAGAACAGTGGCATAATGGTTGATTTTCCATGTGTATGTTCCATTCTCAGCAAATGACCCTTAGCATAACAATAGCAATTTAATTTAATATGTGTTCTCCAATGGGACCTATAAATTGCAAAGTTCTGCCTCTGGCTCCTGAAAACCCATGTGCTTCAGACATGACACATAAATATAATCATTTCATCTCCAAACCTCAAAAGCCTTAATTTATTCCAAGCCTGCTCAAAAGCCTAATGTGCAAATTCTCATTTAAATCAAGGAATAATTTTACCCTGAGGCAGATTTCCTCCAGCTGTGATTCTGTGCAATCAAAACAACTTGTATATTACCAAAACAATTGGTAGGAAAAGCATAAGACAGACATTACAATTTTAAAGACAGAAATAGGGCTTGGTGAGATGCCTCAGCAAGTAAAGGTACTTGCCACCAAGACTGATGATTGAGTTCTGTCTTCAGCACTCAAATGGTGGAAGGAGAAAGCTGGCACTGGAAAGTTATCCTATGACCTACACATGGACACACCAACATATATATGAACACTACATATAAACACCTCACACAAAAGAAATGAAAGCAGAGAAGTATATGGTTCCAAATAATTCCCAAAGACAAGACATAAATCTTAAGACATAAGAAAACCTTCCATGACATCATAGCCTACGTTTTGGATACTTTTATGTGGGGTGAGTAATTCAGGGCCCACAGGAGGACCCTCCTACAGCTTTCCTGTGCTCATGGCAGATGGCAGCTCTTAGGGCTAGAGGGCAGGCTTCCAGTTCTCCTAGGCTGAATTGCAGCTGGGAGCTCCACAGTTCTTGGGTCACAGAGACAGCCCCACTCTGATTGCCTTAGCTAGGACTCTTTGCTCATGCTCCAACTACACCATCTTGTCCTAGTAGGACCTCTCTGATGTTGCTCCATCTCTGTGCCAATTGTCTGACAGATTCTACTTCTAGCACATAGCATCCTTTGGGCTCCAGACAGGAGACAAGATGCTTACATAGGTCTTGCAGTCTGAGTACGTGTAAATTTGGAACCTTGTACACAGGATGAAGACTCATTGATTGCATACTCTAGAGAACTTGAGCTGTATCTGGGGCATCTGAGGAACAATTTACCAAAATATGAGGGATAGAAAATAGAGGTGACTCCAGGATTTGAGTCCCTTAAGGTGACCAGCCCTGAACCCATGTCCTGGAATTAGGCTGCTCCGCTTGATTTCTATGTGACATGAGAAGTGCAGTCTCAGAGATCAGTAAGCGCCCTATAGTTATTCTCCTATGATACTATTGAACAGCACTCTATACCTTTTATCTGTATTAATCTGTTTGGTAACAATGGCCCATTATTTTTTTCTTAATTTCTTTTTTATTGCTATAATGAAATATCTAATTAAAAGCAATTTAAAAGAGAAAGGGTTTATTTTGGATTGCAGTTCAAGGGTACAGTCCATTAGGACTGAGAAGTCAAGATAATTGGGCAGCTGTTCCCCTCGTATCCACAATCAGAAGCAGAAGACCATGGATGCAAACAGGCTGCAAAGCTCACGTTCTTAACTTACAGTCCTGTTTGTGGTTGAGCTCTTCACGGTCACTTGTTCCCTGCAGTTTCATATGTTGTTAGTTTCTCTATGTCCTCTGCACAAAGAGATGTCTCTGATGAGGACTGAGACCTGCAATAATTTGGGTGTAAAGACATATGTCTTTAGGATGCAGTTTGACATTTACAAAAATGATAGTTGATCCATAACTGGGGCCTATGAGCTCTTGAGCCATGAGGTTTTGACCAGATTTATACTATCAAGCATGTAGTTCTTCCTGTGGAACAGATCTTAAATCTAATCAGAAAGTAGTTGGCTACTTTCATAGCATTCATGCTACTATTGAAACCATTGGTATATTTTGCCAGGCCAGTCATTACTGTAGCTCATAGGATTAACAACAGTTTTAGAGGGTAAATTCATGACCATCATTGATGGGAGCATGGCAGCAGGCAGGTAGGCATGGTACTGAAGCAGTAGCTGAGAACTTACAGGTTGAAACAATAACCATGAGTAAAGAGAAAGCTAATTGAGAATGATGTGGCTTTTGAAACATTAAAGCCAATCCCCAGTGACACAGGTCCACCAACAAGGTCATACCTGTTAACCCTTTTCAAACAGTTCCACCATATATATATGCCAGCAAAATTAATAAGAGAACTCTAGCTTAATTTAAGTATGTATTACTTTAAAGAATGTTTTGACTCCTTAGTTATAATCTTAGAATATGACTATACCTGATGAACAACATAGCTTAGGCATCTTTTAGTATATAATAAGTGAACATTTTCACCGAAGTTGGACAATGTATTGAGATACTCTTTGGATCTTATTACCAGCATTTATATGTATGTCTTGAATTTACTAAGATGGATTAAGCATATTATTTGACACCCATTATCACTTTCTGCAGAGAGAGTGAAGCTCAAGGTATATGGAATGTCTAATGGCGTATTTTTAAGTTTGCTCTCCATATAGCTATATAAGATTTTAGGAAGAAATTTGAAAGAGCATAATACATGCATTCCCTTATTTATTTAATTTATAACTAAATTAAATGTGGCTTTTTGTCCTATGGTTGATAACATATGTATTGCTATGTTGAAACTGAATTTTTTCAGGAAGAATGGAGACTTACGTTGTTGTTGGATTGTATTTTCAGCTGGTATGAACTTAATAAGGAAGTTACAAGGAATTTGTCCAAAGTTAATTCTCCTCTGTGACAGCTATACTTTAGAGGATTCTTGTACCACTTTTTGTTGTTCCTTAGCTTTGATGCTGTGGATTAATTATTCTTTGACACCGAAGGGAGGGTCACAGTGTATTTGGGCACAAACCAAACTTCCCAGTTAAAGTGCAAGTCAGAAGAAGGAAGCCCAAAGTTGTTTCTGGTTCTACCATGTTATCTTAGTTCTATTTTCTCAGAACTCCATGGACTTTCCCCCCTAGATTCTTTCATTCAACGTAAGTTTGAGAGTCATTCATGTCAAATGCGTATTTTTATTAAGTTTGTGTATTTATTGCTGAATGCCATTAAGTTATTCTAATGCCAGGAATGGTTTATTCTCTTTTCCTTAAAGAAGGTATTGGTATCCTATCAGTCATTGACTATTTTATATAAATTTGTTCGGTGTTACCTTTTTGCACAGGTTCTCCCCGCCACACCTCCCTTATCCTCCCATCTCTCATGTTCTTTCACTCTCATCCTGACTTATGCTCCTGCTTTTCCACTCCGCTTTTTTTTTTTTTTTTTTTTTTTTTTTGGTTTTTCGAGACAGGGTTTCTCTGTGTAGCTTTGCGCCTTTCCTGGTACTCCCTTTGGAGACCAGGCTGGCCTCGAACTCACAGAGATCCGCCTGCCTCTGCCTCCCGAGTGCTGGGATTAAAGGCGTGCACCACCACCGCCCGGCTCCACTCCGCTTTTACCTTAACTTTCTCTCCTCTCATTTTACCTTTTCTCTCTCTTCTTCCTTGTTTTCTCAGGTTTCTACTCCTGTTGAGCACATGTACAGGAAGAAGGTTTATCAATCATAATTGTTCCGTGCAGTTGTTCTGTTCTTTTTCATTCACCATGGCATTGGGTGCATTGATTTCATCCTTTGTATTTCCTTCACCTGCTGTTTGTAATGGCTTACTTATTTTGATGTGGCTTTCTGATTGTTCAGTGTAAGCCTCTTCCATATGATTTCAGTCATTTTAATATGTTTAGATGTGTTTAATGGTACAAAATATGGTATGGGTCTATGTGGACCCAGGAAGATACACTCTGCACCTGTCTTTAGTAGTTTGTAGTTATCTCTGTCAGTTGCCTAGCCAGTCAATAATGCTGTTTACAAATATGAGGACAGTAAAATTAACTGATAGAGATTATAGGTCCATATTTTCCCTTTTATTTATGGCAATATTTACTTCATGCCTATTGAAGGTCTCATTATTCATTGCACAATTAAGGATCCCGAAGTCTTCCTGATGAAGAAAGTTTTATCATTACAAAACAGACATACTTTTTCTGTCAGTCTTCTGTCTTGAAGTTTATTTGTAAAATAATAACAATGCTATTACACCAACTTTCTGCTTAATGCTTTTTTTCTTCAATTTGTAAGTTGGAGAGACCCTGCTGTGTAGCCAGTTTGCCAATTTTAATTTTAACGTTTGTGCTTGACTATTTTCCCTCCATGCAGTCCTTGCTGCAATCCAGTTAACAGAGCTTTCATTAATCTTGTTACATATGTTGCCCACAGTTTCACTCACCCACAGTTTATGCCATATTTATATAGTTTTCTACAAATGTAAATGTTTGATATTTTGTTAGCAGTTTTGCTTAATGTGTTCCATCTTTTCAGTCAGGGTGAACTCAGCCTGAGTCTCTGGTTTCTTACTGGCTTCTAGACACTTAGTTAGTGAGCAAAGGCCATCACAAAGCTCAGACCACCTCCTGTCTTAGACTCATGGCATTTCCCTTCCTTATACACAAGCCTTGATTCTCATTGTGGTATATATTTGCCATGCATATATTTTATTTATGAAGCACATATTTTGCCCAGTGTTTGTGTGTTTCATAAAGGAGTAAAAAATCTGATTACTGATATTTCATTTGGCTAGATGTGAAAACTTTCTTTTCTCTTGAGATATATTTCATCTGTATCTAAAATTCCAGGTAGCTAGAATTCTGTTGATTGTATTTTCCTTCCAATAGTTTAAAGTTATTCCATTTCTTTCTGGGTCATTGCTTCTAGATTAAACTATGTTGCTTGTCATTGTCCCATTTTGTATCATTTTCCTTTCTTTTTGTAGTTCAGTTCTTCACCTTTAATTTTAGCATTTAACTAGGATTCCTGGGACTGATGTTGTACTCCAGTCCTTGTGTGTCCTTCACTTAATGAATCTTATGTTTACTATATTACTAATACCTTGCTGTGCATTTTCTTCTTCAGATATTATAGTTTTCACTTCTAAGACTTCACTGCAGTCCTTTCTACAAAGCTCCTCAATCACTTCTGAAATCCACTTCTGAACATATAGATCTATTCCAGTGATTTTAAGACATATACCATGAATATATCAAAATTCTATTAATGATTGTACTCTTTGAGTTATATTTATTTGTAGTGTTTAAAGTTTACCTGAGGATCTGGTTCTCTAATTTTTTTTTCTTTTTTTTGGGCAGTATAAGAATCAGGTGAAAGACATGGCCAACTGATCCAACAAGATAATTCAATGTTGAGCAGTTTTATCATGCTATTTGTTTAGGCACACAGAGTTTAAGAAGAGCTTCTCTTTGTTTTCAACTTCTTTTGTTACTAAAGTCTTATAATTTCATTAGCATTTGAAGTTTAATTGAGCAGTAATTTATCTGCAGCTTTACTCAGATGCTGACCATTTCTACTTCTAAAGTTGAAGGAAAGAATGGCTCATATGGTTAGAACTCATAAATGCCAAATATTGACTCTTTGGAAGAAGGTTTGTTCTTTATTTAGGAAACTAAGAAGAGATGGGAACATAAAGCTAAGGGATTCCAGGATGCTGAGGCTTTTGGGATCACATGACCATAGCTTTATGGCATCACATGCCAATCCTGTGAAATGACTAGCTAGACATTATAAAAAGGCCTGTGCATGCTCAGTGAAACTCCCCATGCAACGAGACTTCATATAGATTTAAACATCATGTACAGTCCATTTGTTCATGAGGGTTCCCTGGTTTTACCATGTCTAAAACATTATTGTTTTGTTTTAATATCCTGCCCCCAGCTTCAACTGCCATGTCTCAGCATAACAGCTGCTTTGACTGCTCCCCTCTGCTGAGAGAGATTTTGTCTAGTTTTAACTTACTTATTCAAGAATCATCCTCTAAACTCCTTGCATGGATTTATCACAACGTGATAGCTTAGTGTTTCTAGTAATTTCTTTTAGCAGGAGTAAGTCTTTTCATATATGTACTTCTGAACGAGGAGAGGACCATTGTGGGACTTCTTGACTTCACTCTCCATTGCTTCTATTTCACTCTCAGCCAATTCCATAGTTTCTGTGCCATGGACTGGTTTTTGTTTTTGTTTTTTTTTTCCCATTGCTCTCTTCTCATTGAGATCTTCAATCCATTTGTTAACATATCTACAGTTTCCAAGTTTATATTCCCAAATTGGTAATTTCTTCTTATAATACTAAATACAAGATGCTGCACCAAAGAACCAACTGAATAAAAGGCCAGCCACTGGCAGGCCTATTTGTTTGACTATGTTCATTATGACTGTGCTAACTAGCGGGGTTCTCTAAGCAAGTATGTATAAAACTTTGCATGTTTTGGCTAATTTCCAATAATTTTACCTTCTAGTATGCTAATTATATGAAAATTTATAAATTTTTGAAATGATAATGCACACATTTCAGCTGCTGTAGACTGTGAATGTTTCTAGTTATCAAAGAACTTATAATTGATAAAAAAGGATACTTGAAGTTTGGAGCTTTATTTACTATACAGATACTGTACAGATAAAATGTAGTGGCTACAAAAGTCTTGGAAATTAAAATAGTGCATATAATAAAGCAATTCCAGTTATAGGTTATGATATCCTTTTTTGTTTGGGTGCTGTTCAGTAGATCTCTGAATATAAACTTACTATTCTAAGATGAAAATTGATATGTAAACAGAAAATATACTTTTAGCAGTTGGGGAAAATCGTCCAAAATATTTTAACAAAAATGCAATGCTGATTAGCTATTTTATAGAAAATTTTAACAGGTAAAAAACAGGAAGATAACGTTTTCACAATCTCAAGTTCTCACAAAGGACAACATAAACATAGAATGCCATTCTACCATTAGGTTTGCTTGTTATTGACCATAAAACAAGCCATCTTCTGCAACAGAAATTTCACAGCTGGGTTACAGAATGCCAATTCTGCTAGAATAATGAATGATTGACGTGAAAAACAAAAACTCTTTTTTTCCACCACACATCAGAAAGCTAATGTATGAATAACTCCTCTGACATTGTCAGCAGGATGTGAGTATTCTATCTTCTGGCTATAGAGGTTCATAAAGTTATTTATTAAAATTTCCTATTGCAATATCAAATAACATGGCTGATTTAAAATGGTAGTACATAAATCATTATGGAAAAGTGTACATCTTACATTCAAAGGTTTCAGTTTTTAGCATAGATAGGGTACTTTATGATAGAAAGTATCTTTTTTTCCAGAGTATGTAATAGAAAAGTGCTCCCAAAGAGATTATTTTATTTATGCCTTCTTTTATTTTTATTTTATAATTTAATTTAATTTTACATATCAGCCACATATATCCCTCCTCCCGCCCCCTCCCCCGCCCTCAAACCAACCCACCCCCATTCCCATCTCCTCCAGGGCAAGGACTCCCCTGGGGATTCAGCTCAGCCTGGTAGATTCAGTTGAGGCAGGGGTGTGGGGTTAGGACACGAAGGAGAAACTGAGGTCAGGATGTAATATATGAGAGAAAAATAATAAAAAAAATCATCTCATCAGCAGGGGAAATGTTATAGCAAGAAATTACCTAGATATTTGTATTTTCCATTGTTTTAGGCCCATAAAAGCATCATTTTTGTACTTGAAAATGGTGTCAATTGGCACACACAGGGAAAATTCATTAATCTAAACCAGTAAAACATATTAGGAGTATTTGTTTATTATTAGATTAGTGGATTTAGAAATTCACTTTCATCTCGTTAGATTAGAAGACAGGAAATGCATGTGAAAGTCATTTGGGGAAACAAAAAAGAATTGCGATCAAGCTAGACATGGTGCATTTGTGAGGCTTAGGTGGGACAATGAGTTTAAGACCAGTATGGACTATATAGTCAAAGCCTGGCTCAAAAGCAAGCAAGCTAGTCTCTAAAGCAACTAAAGAGCAAAGGTAGTAATTTATATAAATGACATTACTAAGAAGTATTATCTTAAGAAGAATATGAGTGGAGGAGCCACATGTATACCAAAGGAATTCTAAACAGGGGCTGAGCAGTTGTTCTTCCAGAGGTCTTGAGTTTGGTTTCTTGTACCAGTATCAGGCATGTCAAAACAGCCTGTAACTCCACCTCAAGGGAGTTCATTGCCCCTCATTGGGCCTCTTCAGGCACCCACACCCATTACATTTTTTTTTTAAAACCAAACATGAATACACAATCATAATCATTCATACTTTTGTACAGCTGTGAAATTAAAAAAACTAGCCCATATATTCATCAGTGAGTAGAAAAAAAAGAAAGCAATTCATTGGCAGGTATTTGGAAAGCTGAACAAGCTCTTTCTGGGCTGCATCTGCTGGATGCAACTCAAGCATGTGTATATACAACAGAACACCACTCAGGCCTCACAAGCCTTTCCTCTTTGTGTCTCTGCAGAGCCAAATGCTTAATGAGTGAGCTTGTTACTAATGTAGTCTTCTCAGCCTCATTTTGGTTCAACTTTGTGTGGTGATATGCAAGATCCAGCTTTTGCCCACTCAAAAGACCTGATTGCTCAAGCCTAAAAAAATTTTAGAGCCACTTGATGTAGATGTAATTTTAAACAGTCTTATTAAATAAGAAACACAGAGCCAAATAAAGAATTAAAAGCCCAAGAGGTCAGAGCACTAGCGAAAAGCCTTTAGCTTACCAGCTGCTGCCATCCTTCCCCTGAGAAAGAGAGACCTACTTCCTGTGTGTCTGTATTTTTATTGACTTTCTGTTCTGCCTTCTCATTAGTTCTAAAACCAACCATATGACTTCTTCGTCACTGCCTGTCTATACAGACCTCTAGGTCTCTATGGTTGTTACTTGAATTAAAGGCGTGTGTCACCAAGCTGGCTGTGTCCTTGAACACACAGACTTTGCCTGCCATGTGATCAGATTAAGGGTGTGTGCTACCACTGCCAGACTTCTGCTAAATGGCTTGCTATTAGCTCTGACCCCCAGGCAACTTTATTTATTAACATACAAATAAAATTACATTTCAGCACAAATAAAATATCACCATAACTTTACATCACTTTGGTCATTCAAAATCAAACATACAAATACTATAACACCAACAACAGGAAGTATTCCACCTTGGGCTCGCCCTGCTCTCTAGGTGGCTGTCCCACACTTCCAGAGTTATCACTGGTTCCTTATGGCTCTATTCTACATCTTTTCCTGTGAAGATAGACTTGCTTGAGACATCTTTTCCTGGCTATGAACCAACCCTCTCAATGTAGTCTTTGGTGATTCTTTAGGGGAGCTTATTCTCTTCTGTCTTCCTCAGTATCTTTTGATTGGTCAGGATTTTGTCCTTGGTGTCCTTCCTATTCTCATTGTGCAAATGCTGTGTGTGAATTGTGACACTCTGCTGCATTTGTGTGACATGCAGCATTTTCCAGAGCTTTGAAACCTATTCAAGCTTTTTTTTTTTTTTTCCTGGGCAACGCCACTGGTTTATCCTTTATAGACACAGTGTCAATGCTGAAAAACATTGAACTTGGAGCTGGAGAGACAGATCAGCAGTTTAGAGTCCTTTCTCTTGCAAAGGACCAGAGCTTAGGTCCTAGCTCACACTACCTGTTTCTCCAGCTTCAAGGAATCTGACACTTTCTGGCCTCCTTGGGCACCTGCTTTCATGTATACAAATTCACACACACAGACATATGCATATTCACTTAATTAAAAATTAAATCTTAAAAATAAAACCTGAGCTTATGTCTAGTATGCATGCTTTTTCCTTAATTATTATTCAGAGGGCTTCCTTGCCTACAGTCCGCTCTTGGAGCCCCATTGTTTGGGTATAGCTGGCAGACCAACTTGTACAATCTTCCTGGATGTGCACAGAACACTTCACCATGTGTTTTATCCTTGTAATGTATCACCTATACCCCTTTCCTCTACCTGTAGCACAGGACTAGATGTATGTGTTTAGTATCTCTAAGACAGTAATGGTAACATATGGGTGATTCTGTAACCTGTTTCAAGATAGCCCTAGAAGCTGGATCAGTTTGGAACACAGGTTCACAGAGCAATGTCAAAACGCCAGTGAAAATGTCCTCAGCTCCCTCCTAGAGTGTAGATTCTACCTATAAGCCTTTAGTCTTATTTAGCAAATCTTTTCATGGTGTGGTTATGGTATGGACATCACCCAGGCCATGTAAATCATTATGGCATGTTTCAAAGCTGGAATTAGATATAATGACAACATCCTAGACCTCAAATGTCCACAGAAGTCAGTCTCCTTTCTTACCCCTCTGATTTCTGCCTGTGATGATACCACAACTCTGATAAATGCTCTTGTCCTGCATCCTTGGAATGAGTTTGTCCTATTCACAAGGTTTTGATCTATCCTTGACACTATCTCATGAGCTCTCTTGATCCCTTGTGTGGTTAGGGTAGACCCTTGATAGATTTCAAGTGGCCCATAATGGTTTATGAGAGGTTGAGAGTTTAATTACCTGCCATTATATACTATAATTTTACAATATTTTATGTGCCTCTTTCCCCTTGATCCTTTTGTCCTTCCTTCCCTATCTTCTTCTGTCATTTCCCCTCCCTTCCTCCCTCCTTCTCTTCTTCCCTCTGTTCCTCTCCTCCTCCCTCATCCCTCCTTCCCTCTCTTCCTTCCTTTCTTTCCTTCTCCCCATGAGTAAATTTAATCTCCAGGAAGTGGTTTAAGAGTGATTCTGTTAGCTTCCTGTTTGTCTCCTTTATGAACCTTAAGAAGAGGTATTTGACTTTGCAGTCTTTATTGAAATGTTCTGAAGTAGTCTTTCCACCTGATAGTGCTTTTATATTTAACATAAATATTTCTGATTTCAGAAGCCTACTTACTCTTTTGTGTTTAAGATCATTACTTTTTCTCTAGAATACAACAGGAGTAAAGCCAGGATAATACAACATCATAAACAGTTGACAATTGCCCTAACACATACTGTGCTGAAGAACTCACCTCCCATCTCTTCTACCACTAGAAGAGTACACTCTCTGAAACATGAATGCTTCCAGAACATGTTACTTTATATAAATATTTCTAGTCCATTCCCACACCCTTTATGACACACTGCAATTTCTACAGCCATATGATAACCCATTTTCTCCTAAACCATGTAGTGATATACCCATTCTTTCAAATATATTCTGAATCCAATTCAGTGAATATTGCAGAATGCTCTGCCATCACAGAGGTGTGACTATATTTTTATTAAAATGACTTCAACCTATCTATAGAATTTACAGATTTAGTAAACAAACATTGGTTGTAGTACAGTTGAGTGTCTCTTGTAAAATTAAAACCTTATGATCAAAGAAATAATATCCAAATTTTTCTGGCCTTTTGCAATATTTACATCTTTACATTTCTATACTTTGTGACCATACTGTTTACTTTCTGAACTGAATAGCTCATTTTAATAATGTGCTCATAGTTTGGTTCAGTGTAACAGTTTAATAAACTACAGAATGTGTCATGATCAGATTAGGGTTATATATCACTGCAAATATTTGTTATGTCTTTGTATTAGGGCATTCTACATCCTCTCTACTAGCAATTACAAAAAGTTCAATATACTGTTTAAAGCATTGCTACCATAATAAGTTATACATTATATATTATTCTTCATATCCAAATATCTTATATCTATCCTCTCTCCATTCTCCCCATTTTCCTTAGACTTTAGCAACTACAACTCAGTCCTATAGCATTTGTGATCAACTTTGTACCTTCCACATGTGTGAGAGAGAATATGTACTGCTTGTCTTCCAATTTTTTCAATGTTGCAAAAGGCAATATTTTCCATTTAATGTCTCACTAATATTACAGTGTGAGTGTGTGTGTTTGTGAATGTGTGTGTGTGTGCACTGTAATAAACACACTAATAAAGATGTTGCTTTGATAAAGATTTCATTTCTTCTGGGTTTATTATGTACTCACAGTGAAACTGATAAGCATAGTAATTTTTATTTCTGGAGAAACATCTATACTGTTTTCCATAATAACTCCACTAATTTACATTCTCGCTAATATTACTCTGAATTTCCTTTCTGCCACAACCTTCAGGCAATTGCAGTTTTCTATTTGCATTTACTGATGATTAGTCATTTTGGACATATTTCATATACCTTTTGGCCATTTATATGTATCCTTGAGAAATGTTTATTAAATTATCATAACTCAAATTATTATCACTTTTTATTGCTGACTTCTTGAATTTATTATGGCTTGCAGATCATTTCTGGTCAGATAAATAGTTTTCAAATACTACTCTTCTCCTGCAGGCTGATTCCTACCAATTGCTTCAGTGTTGCGTGGGAGCTGTCAATTTTATGGAGGGACACTTATGATTTTCTGTTTAGTCCCTGTATTCTTGGGATCATGTCAAAAAGCTCTTTGCCAGGAACTTTATTCCAATGCACTTCTATAAGCCTGGTGCTGTCATAGTTTTGAGTCTGACATTTAAATCACATGGGTGGATCTTCCTGTACATCAAAAGACAGAGATAGAGATCCAGTTTCTCCAGAAGAATTTATTGAAATATATTTTCTTCATTTGAAACTTTTTCTTTTATTGAAAATAGTTTTTTTATATAGTCTATTTGATTAAAATTCTCCTCCTTTACTCCTCCCAATTCTTCTTCACATTCATATCCAGGATCCACACCCTTTCTGTTTCTCATAAGAAAGTAAGCAGGCATCTGCGGAATTATCACAAAATAAAAATGATAAAACAAAAGCAAACAAATAGATGTAGGTCAGAACAATCAAACAAGAAAAAGAACCAAATAAAAAAACACAAGAAATGCATAAAGGCTCAGCAACACACATGTTCGTACATACAGGAATTTCATAAACACACAAATCTGGAAGTTATAATATATACAAAGGACCTGTAAGACTAGATAGATAGATGATAAATAGATAGATAAATAGATAGATAGATAGATAGATAGATAGATAGATAGATAGATAGATAGATAGATACTCAAAAATGACCAGGGCTTAACATTATGAGACAAAGACCCTCCAGATTTGCCATTGAGTTGGTTGACCATCACTGCTTTGATAATTTGGGGTATTGCTGTTCCTAGGACAGCATCTTATGCAGCTCAGGCTAGTTTCTAACTAGCTTTGTAGTAAGGTTGACTTTGATGCTCATGTCTTTACCTCTTGAGTGTTGGGATTATGAAGATGAGTCACTAAGTCTGTCTTATTTGGGATCTTTCATATTCTCTAAGAATGATATGGGTATGCATTTCTTTAAATAATGTCAGTCTTTTGTGAAATGAATTGCATTAAATTTATATGTTTCTTTGAGTTTTATTTTTTTGATTGGATAGTATGAACATTTTTATTCCATTTTTGAGATTACAATATGATTATAAAGTTTCTCCCTTCTCTTTTCTTCCTCCAAACCCTGCAATATATTCCTCCTTGGTCTTTAAGTTCATGACCTCTTTCATCATTAATTATTTTTGCCTAATTATAATCTGCTCAGCCTGTATAATGTTAGTTGTATGCACATGTTAAGGGGTGACTATTTGTGCTTGGATAACTACTTGGTTTGCTCTTCCTAAGGAAGACTATTTTAAGACCTTCTCAACAAGAGGGAAATCATGCCCAGTTCTGAAAACTTAATCACTTACTCAGGGCTAGTGAAGTTACGGATCTTGTAGGGGAACCTACACCATTCCAAACTACACTGGAAATATTGGTCATTATACCCACAGGTAAGTGTAGTCTTCACCTGTCATCAAGGAAACCTCTCTTTGCAAATGAAAGAGAGTATTGAGTTTTTAAAATATTAATTCTTCCAGTCCTTGAGGATAAGATATTATACCATTTTATGTGTATTCTCTTGGATTTCTTTGTCCATACTTTATAGGTTTAGTTGTAGAAATTACAAAATGTCTAAGAAACCTTTATAGCTTTTTATTTTGGGGGCTATTTTATGTGGGATCGCTTTATTTCTTTTTAATTTTTTTCTTAGCACTTCTGTAGTATATAAATAAGCAATTAATTTTTAATATTTATTTCTATTTTGCAAATTTACAGATTTGAAAATCACTATTAGTTGTTTGTGTGTGTGTCTTGGTAATTCCAGCTTTTTGAAAGAAGTTTGAAAGTGTGATTTGTCTCTCAATACTTTCCAGTGGTTAGAGTTTGTCTCACAATTTGATAAAATTCAACACTGAAATCAATTTGGGTTTTCTTTGTTGGAAAATTTTGTATACTGTTGAATCAGATGAATTTACTCTTTTATTTGCTTAAATTTTCTTTGCCCATGTGATTTCAAGTTTTCTATACTATGTATTTTCAGAAATTGTCAATTTTTCATTGTTTTATAATATTTGGCATATAGCAGTTCCTAATAGTTTGAGCTATATAGCTGATTATAAATTTCCCCACTGATTCTTAGTATTTTTTGTATTTCCAGTTATACCATCTCCTTGTTGATCAAAGTATTCATTTGAGTTTTTTCTCCTTTCGGTTTAGCTAAGTGGCTAAAGTTGTCTAGTTTGTTTTTCTTTCACTGTTCTTTTCTGTGGTAATTTTTAATGTTTTTTAGTAACTATTTGGTTTATATCTTCTCTTATCTCTGTTCTTTCTTGTATTAGTTAATATCACCCCCAATTTTATAGCTCCTTGAATTTCATCATTAAGTTTTTAATCTTAAATTTCTTTATTTTACAGTGAATTTTTCTTTATTGTCCACCCAGAACCAAAACTAATAGTTCCTTCATCTTATTAAAAGAAACCAGATTGCTCTCCATTTTTGTAACCATCACGTATTGTTTAGTCTTGATTCACTGACTTTGTATGTAAGCTAGCAGAAAGAGATAATTATCATATTCACACCCTCTTTGGAAAAGTAATTGAATTATGGGTCTGCATATGAATTAAAGTTGGTCTACAAAGTCAGAGATTTGAATAGTAGCTCTAGAAAGTAATACAAGGTGTTTGGAGCTATTGAGAGAGAAACAGAAGCTGATCAAGAGGAAAGACATCCTTAGAATGGATTGGAGACTCTGGAAGGTGCAATGAGGAGAAAAAAAGTAACAACAAGTCCCAAATTGTCAGTTGTACAACCAATTTGTCAAACCACACTGATGTTTGTTTTGGCTCTAAACTTAAAGTCATATGAGTGAACTTTCTTTTTACAAACATTTTTTGTTTGTTTGTTTGGTTTTTCAAGACAGGGTTTCTCTGTGTAGCTTTGTGCCTTTCCTGGAACTCACCCCGTAGCCCAATCTGGCCTTGGACTCACAGAGATCTGCCGGCCTCTGCCTCCCGAGTGCTGGGATTAAAGGCATGCGCTGCCACCTCCCGGCCCTGAACTTTTGTTTTAAGACTGCTCCTGCTGTATCATACAGGCTGTGTTGTTGATTCAATATTTTTTAATTTTTTCATTATTCAATAGCCATTGATTTATTTTCAGGAAACAATTTCCAAGTTTCTTGGATTTATTTCTAATCTTATTTTATTATGATCTTGGAAAGCAAAGGCTTTAATTTCATGCCCTTTCTATACCCTAAAACATGTCCTCTATCCTGGAGAACATTCTGTGCTCTGATGAGATTACAATATTTTCAGTTATTGCTGAATGGTTTATAAAAGTCATAGGTACATTTGTGCCATTTAGTATAGCATAACTCAGATGTTTATTTCATGATTGCTTCTGGTTGATTAATGAAAGTAGGGTGTGAATTCCCAATGATTGTTGGTCTAGAGGATATGCCTGTTTTAAATCTATTACTGGTTGCTTTGTATCATTGGGTGTTTTAGTTTTTTTCAATATCTTTCCTTTTTTAATTATTTTATCCTTATGTGGTGATAGTTTCTCTTTTTAAAGCATAAGACTCACAGTCCATTTTATTGGAGGTCAGTGGTACCTGCTCACTTTGCCTCCCACTATCATGGCAACTGTTGTCCATTTAAACAAATTCAGTCTATATACATCTTCTAGGTAAAATTAGTTTCTAATGTGCAGCAAATAGTTGGATCTGATATTTTAAAGTCTTCTAGGTATTTCATGTTTTTTTTTTTTAATTCTGAATTTTATTCTGCTTACACTCAAGTTTTGTTTTGGTTAGTAATATCCCTTTTTTAAATTTTTGGTTGTTTTGTGTTTACCTTTTTCCTCCTCTTTTTTCCATTTATTTACCCTTGTTGTTTTGTGACTTCATGTCTTTTTCTGGTGTGATTTTCTTATCTTTCCCAGTTGAATTGATGCTGTGCCAATGAACTTGAAATGCTTGTTGCAGGATTCCGTCAACACTGCAGACACTGCCCATGTTGTGGTGCCCAATAACTTGGCATGGAGAGAGTTTACTTCTCATTCACTCTAAAGCACATATATGTTTGCTATAATTTTATTTTATGTTTTTTTTTTCTTTCTTGTAGAGTTCTCAGCATTTTAACTCAGTTGCTCTTTGCCTTTGAAGTTATTGTTAAGAACTGTGTTTAGTCCAGTGGATGTCCCATTAGATGTGACTTGATATGGTTGGTATTCAATACCGCAAACTTGGTTAGATTAATAAGGGCTAGTATATTAGAGAAGGGTTCCTCTAAGTGCATCTGTGAAGATATTTCTAGAGAGGATTAATGAGGCATGTTGTATTATCCCATAGAATAGAATCTGGATATATTTATGGGGAGAAAAGGAGCCCTTGGTGCAGAAATTGTCCTCTGTTTTATGGCTGTAATGACAAAAGCTACTCCCTCTTGCACCTGTCCTACATGATGGACTTATTGCAGCATGGACCATTATAAATACACATTTAAGCTGCTCATCTTCAGATATGTTGAAGTAGCAACAAAAAGCTGAATAACACACAAAACTAGAATAAGAAAATGATGTCATTGCAATGACAACATGACCAGGTGATTCCTAACCTTTTGAACTGGCGATATGCTGTAAGCTGAACACAGTGGGTATGTGTAGTAGGAGTTAAGAAGACCTGAATACCAATAGCAATGTAGACCATTCTTTATAGTTACTGTATTGTCCTTCTTTATTTCCTTCTAAGTTCTAGAAAGAATCCATGACTTACCTTTATATACATCTTGTATGTCATTAAGTTTTCTTATATTATCATTTTGAACAACTCCTTGATTTCCCTGTATCTGTGACCCATTGTTTTATTGTTCTCTAACACATTTTAAGCCCATGTATTGGTTGTTTATGACTCTGGTGGATCCTTTACAAATTTTATGATGGTTTTTTGGTAAAGGAATTTATTCTAGTGATGTGCCCTATGGCAGCATCAGCTATGTGGACTCTTGGTCCAGATGGGGTTTTAGTGTGTCAGTATAGCTGCTCAGCTGCTATCAGTATTTCCAATATCTCTTCCCAGGCTGCAGGAGTCATGGCTTGTGTTGCCAATTGAAATGCAGTTCTTCTTTGCAGGTGGGTGCCCTGGCAACAGCATGATGAGCAACACAGCTGAAGAGACATGGCCCTCATCAGTCTCTGTGAGTTATGTGGGGCTACCAGACAGTACTGAGTAATTGATAGGGTTAACTACCTTTCAGTATCTGAAAGTCACACCAGGCCCTGGCCTTACCAGTGAGCCCAAATGGAGCCAGTTGGCTGCCCCTGAGACAGTAAAATTTGGGTAGATCTGGCTGACTGCTTTCCCAAGACCTCTGCATGCCAAGGCCATGACCCTACTCTGGGCTTGGGGCCAATGTGAATTGTAGGCTTTCCTGCAACAAATGATTCAGGTGTCTAGGGTGTGTGCTGAGACTGCTTAAAACCTCTGTCTCACCATTAACCTGCCAAGTAAGACCTTTTGAGTTCAGTGTTAATCCTGGGAGTTCTGCTTTCGTTAGCAACATGTGCCTCTGATCTATGTATCTGGCTGGTATTCTGCTCCAAACACCCTGGTGATTCAGATCCTCTTTTCTCCTTGTTTTGGGGCCTTTTGGTAAATAGAAGTACCAAAATCCTCTACCCATCATCCTGCTAGTTTTCTGAAACACTAACTTGTGTTAGTGTGTGCCTTAAAATTTCAAACTGCAACTAAGTTCTAGTGAAGAACTCTTTCTTATGATACAGTATGCCTTATCAAAGGTCCTTGCAGACAAAGCTGTTGAATGGTCAAGTTTTTTTTCAAACACAGCAAACTTGACTGTGGCATCTTTGGGAGCAGCCAAGTTCATGAATTATATTGTAATTACATTATAGTAGTGTAGACTTGACATACGTTGTAAAATAATTTGTTTTCACATATCATAGCACTTTGTTTTAGAAAACTTTTTGTGATGTTTGTTCCTAGGAATATATTAATATATAGATTTATAATTGTTCTAGATACAGAGACCAGTAAGCTTAATTTTATGCATTTTTAAATTTAACATAAATAATACTCACTCATTTTAGAAACTACTGAAGGTATATGCAAAGTTCCAAAAGCTAACTATGATCCTATCCTGATGCAACGCCCAGTATGAAAGTCTGTGTTTCCAGTTCCCCATTTCCTTATTAAACACCCTTTTAATTTTTTTTATTAAAGCTATAGTAATACAAGATATAATGTAACCAGATTCAGAAAACATTGCTTTAAATATTATGTGACATCACTAAATGTTTTTATAAAAGCTTTTTAATGCCTGTTTAGGCTATAGCATCAACTAAACTACTCTAAGCACCCTCAGGTCATGAGTATAATAGCTTCAAGTTTTACTGATGACTTTCTAATTATTTCTTGCCTTTGAAGTGGTATAAATGCTCTATCATTCTATATTGGTTACAAATATTAATGTGTTTTAAAAACATCTCCCTTTCCAGTTCCCCAGTCATGTGGTTATATGCATGTGTGTATTGCTTTTCATTTAATTTACCTGCAAATAATTAGGGGAACTACTGTTCATGGTGTAAAACATCAAAACCTTTATATTCACTAACTAATATGAATTTTGTTCCTTTCAGAAATATATGCAAGACATAATTCCACACTGAAAGATTCTCCAGACAGTAAAAGAACTGCTTGATTTAGATGCACAACCAGTGCTCTGTGTAGTCTGCAGGCTGAGCTCTTGCTTTGTGCTAGAGCAGCCAAGTCAGAGCCTTAAAAGACATGAAGAGAGTCTTCAAGGACAGACAGAGAAAGTGCCAGACATGGCTGCTCGGTGTGTTCACTCTAACATATATTATCCGTTTGGAGAGATGTGAGGTTAGTACTAATGATAAATTTGTATACGATGCATTTTTTTGTTTCAAAAAT
Source organism: Peromyscus californicus insignis (assembly GCF_007827085.1). Taxonomy (NCBI): domain Eukaryota; kingdom Metazoa; phylum Chordata; class Mammalia; order Rodentia; family Cricetidae; genus Peromyscus; species Peromyscus californicus. The sequence goes on along the minus strand of NW_026294617.1, from coordinate 57,875,344 downwards.
GCATATTTTTTCCTCAGGAGGTCTGTTTAATTGAAATGAAATTTTCTGTTTGAGATTCTTAGTCCTCACCTGTCATGGCTCCATCTCCACGTTTGACCCTGGACCTCTGTTACTTGATCATTCAGCCAGCCAGTATATCTTATTACTCTCTAACTCTCTTTGTGTTTTACCTTATCTATAGCATTCTGATCCAAAAGGTTATATATGATTTAATATATTGTATATCAATTGTTTAGAATGAATGGATTTGTTATGAAAACTGCACACTGGTACAGAACATTCCTTGTTCATGCTTGGTGTCCATTAGCTCTGCTGTTCTCTTCCCCCTTTCCATAATTTCTCTTCATCAAAGACCCTTTCCTACTTATGTGTTTTACCTTTAAATATATATTTGAGAAAACACAGATGTTTATTGCTTATATCTTTCAATATGGTGATGTTAAGTTCCATCCATTTTTTCTTTCAAATGGTATAATTTTGTTCTTTTTTTGTAAAAAAATGAAATTGCTCTTCCCCTGATTATGGGCATGTAGGCTTATTCCATTACATGCTTATTGTAAAGAAAGCAGCAGTGAACAAAGAAGTGGTATTTCTATTGTGTACTTACTTTTATTCCTTTGGGTACACATCTTTAAGGGCACAGGACACCATACCATAGTTCTAGCTCATGCAAATTTTAGTCATAATAGTATTGATGGGAGGCCTTACCTTGTTGGAGGAGGGAATTGGGGGAGGGGGAGGGAGAAGGCTGGGAAACTGGAGGAGGAAAGAGAGGGGGATCTGTGGTTGGTATGTAAAATGAGTAAAAAAATTCTTAATAAATAAAAATTTAAAAAAGAAATACAAAAGCCGGGCGGTGGTGGCGCACACCTTTAATCCCAGCACTCAGGAAGCAGAGCTAGGCGGATCTCTGTGAGTTCAAGGCCAGCCTGGACTACCAAGTGAGTTCCAGGAAAGGCGCAAAGCTACACAGAGAAACCCTGTCTCGAAAAACCAAAAAAAAAAAAAGTATGTCAGATAAAATATACAAATATCAGAGTGAGGACCAAGATGAATTCAATTTTTTTGTATTTCTTTTTTTTTTTTTTGTTGGTTTTTCGAGACAGAGTTTCTCTGTGTAGCTTTGCGCCTTTTTCCTGGAACTCACTTGGTAGCCCAGGCTGGCCTCGAACTCACAGCGATCCGCCTAGCTCTGCTTCCTGAGTGCTGGGATTAAAGGCGTGCGCCACCACTGCCAGACTTATCTGCTATACTTTTGATTTAAATTTTTTTTTGTTTTTGTTTCTTTAATGCTGAATCATTCTGGTTTGCCTCATGATTAGATATTTCTCTAATCCAAAAAAAACAAACTTGGCGTGTAAGCCAATCTCCATTTTTTTCTAATGTTCATCTTTGATTTCTCATCTTTCTTTTTTTCAAAAAGCTTTTAAATTTAAATTTTGTTTTTGCCAGTCAAGACTTTGAGAATGTTGTATATTGTGTTTAGATTATATTCATCCCCTCCATCAGCTCTTCCCTGATCTACCCTGTTTCTTTCCCGCCCAACTTTGTATACCTTATTTGTTGCTGCACCAATCAGGTCTACTTGTGCTGCCATATATCTCGGGATATGAAGCCTTCCATGAAAGCGCAGTCGATTTACCAAGGACTACATTTTTTTTCTATACAAGCCATTTATTTGAAATGTCAGCTATATGTAGGATAAAGTCAGTGTTACATGCTTATTAGTAACAGTAGAAAAATAGAACCAGTGAAAACCTCTGTACAACTGTGATGGTACTCAAAAGAGAAATGTATCGTTTACAATGCTTCACACAGACGAGTTCAAGTTTGGAGGTACCTAAATAAAAATACTATATATTTCTTTAAAAAACACTATGTACAACTGAAGCATAAACAAGTTTTACAAAGTACTGGTTATGCAGGTTGTAGAAAACACTTGCATAGGACATGAAATCAAGTCACCTGCGGCTCATAAGGAGAAAAATTAAAATCATCCAAAATATAGATCCTTAAATTTCCATGCACCATCTCCCTTTTACAGCCCCATTAGCTTTATTTCTGAGTGCAGTCCCTTGGCCCAAGCCGGCCTAGTGTTTTAGTGACCTGTTGGGCTTTTAGGGCTTACTGTGTTGACTATATTTGTCTTTCTGTACCTCTTAACTAAACCTAATTCTTGATTTTTGCTTCCTTGTTGGCTGTCCTCTTGGTTGTATGATTGTTTTGTTTTGTTTTGGCTTTTAACATTTGTCATCCTTTATTGTATTTTCTTTCATTACTTGTTGAAGTTCTAGCAATGGACACAACCCTTGCACATTTGAATGAAGCTGATGCTACAGAACATAATGGAAGCCGGTGAATGCCATGCAGCACCAGCTGGGCCGAAGCTGACCTCAGGCGCATTCTTGGGAGTTGATGAATCAATACTCCCCATGTCTACAGTGAAAGGACTACATTTTTATATAAAGTAGACTCTCCCTCTCCCAGTAGCTATCAATCATCAATAGCTCCTCGGCAATTAGTGGGATTTTTTGTCCATCTCACCTCTCCATACTGGGAATTGGTCTGTGCTGGACTTGCACAGGCTTTATTGCATGAAACATGCTGCTATAATTGCAGTGAGTTTATATGTGTGCTGCTTTGCTGTGCTGTGAGTACACTGTTTCTGTATAGTCACCCTCCACATCTTTGGCTCTAGCAGTCTTTCCTTCCACTAGTTTGTAATGATCCTGAGCCTTGGAGGAGGTCACATGATATAGTTGTTCTATTTAGAGTCAAGCATTCCACAGTCAGTTATTCTCTGCACATTGATAATTTCTGGGTCTCTGTGTTAATTGCCATTTACTGTAAATAAAAGCTTCTCTGATGAGAGTTGAGTGGTACATTGATCTAAGGCTATAATAACAAGTCATTAGAAATAATTTTATACTATGTCAGTTTCTCAGAATAATTGTACTATGTTCTTCACTTGGTTCTTTGACCTGTCTAGTTACATGTTCTTGACCTAACAATGGTGTCTGGTGTGTGTTTCATCTCTTGGAGCAGTAGTTATTTTAAAGCAAAGAATGATTGGTTACTCCTATGACATTTGTGCCAGTACTGCACAAGTAGGCATTTATTTCCAGTATTAATTATTGTAGCTTATATAATTTGTAGATGGGTAAGACTCTGGCTAACTTTCTAGTAGGCAGGCATAGTATTTTCTGCCACTGTGAAAGCTAGCCAGTAGAGATGAGACTTACATGTCACTATAAGCTTCTTATCCTCATTTTAATAACTTAAGTATGTGGTATGTTCAGCAGTAGGGTCTTAGTATAAAGTTCTGGAGGATAACAAATAAATTTGTCAATAGCCTATAATATTTGAGGCCTCACTATGAGGTCTATGAGACCTCACTAGCCAATGAATGTTAAAAATGTAACCTGTTCCTGCCAGTAATCCTTTTATAAATGAGTTAGCTATAGAGTTACTCCATTTTAACTCATATGTATGTGTCTGTGTGTATGTAACATTCTAGAATTAGGTATAATAGGTGTCCATATTACTTTTTTGAAAGATTTTAGTGTTATTTATCTCTGCCAATGTCCCCTACTCTATACTGTGCTCCCATCACACATGCCAGTTTAACCAACACAATAGTGTAAAAAATTTTCATCTGTCTTATCTCAGACTTCAAACTGTATTTAATTATGTATAAATATAGTTTCCATGTAATTTAAATGTCAAACCGTGGCAATTTGAAAATGAAAATTCTTCAATTAAGCCTAGTCATTAATTATACCTGGTAAACAGATAATAAAATGAGACTCAGTGTGTTGGCTAGTTTCCTTTTATCAACTTGGTACAAGTTGGGGTCATCTGAGAGGCAAGAATCTCAGTTGAGAAAATACTTTTATACCATCAATCAATAGGCAAGCCTGTGGGACTTTTCTTAATTACTGATTGATGTCAGAGAAGCCCAATGTGAGGGGTGCTACCCCTAAGCAGGTGGTCCTGGGTGCTATATTAAAGCAAGCTGAGGAGACAGCACCCTTCCATGTTTTTGTTTCTGTTCCTGCCTTGAGAACCTACCCTGACTTCCCTTCAGTGTGGATTACAACTGGAAGCTGGAATAAACCATTTCCTTCAAAAGTTCTTTTGGTTCATGGTGGTTTATCCCAGCAATAGAAACCTAAGACACCCAGAAAATATAGTCATACGGGCATAATACCTCATACTCATAGTCTCCCCCAGGAAGCAGGATTTATGATTCTACAATACATGTGCCCATTGCATTTCATTGTTTGTGTATGGATGTTTTGTCTTTGGTGGTGTAAGTATTGTTTATCTCCCTTGATGCCTTGGAAGAACCTCATTAGGGCCTCAGTGTCTCAAATGTAAGGCACTACTACAGATTCCTGACCCTTCTTACTCCTGATGAATCATGCTTACATTGCTACATTGTTTACCAGATTTCTATTGAGAAAGGAAGAGTCAAAAATTCCAGAAATTTGTTTATTTTCTTTTTTAATTTATTTATTTTATTTTTTTTCCATTTTACACATCAATCCCAGTTCCCCTTCCTCACCTTCTCCTACCTCATGCTCCATTCACTACTGAGAGAACATAAGGCCTCCCTTGTGGAGTCAACAAAGTCTGGCCTACTAAGTTGAGACAGGGCAAAGCCCTTCCCCACTGTGTCAAGGCAGAGCAAGGTATCCCACCCTAGGGAATGTGTTCCAAAAAGACACTTCATGCACCCTGGATGAGTCCTGGTCCCACTGCCAGGGGTTCCCCAAAGAGATCTAGTCACATAACTGTCACCAACATTCAGAGGGTCTAGTTCAGTCCCATGCATGTTTCCCCAGCTGATAGGCCAGAATCCATGAGCTACCACCAGCGTGGGTCAGCTGTCTCTGTGGTTTTCCCCTGAGGGAAATGATCTTGACCTCACTTGCGCCTGTGAAAACTCCACCCTCTCTTCAACTGAAGTCTAAGAGCTCAGCCCAGTGCTTGGTTGTGGATCACTGCCTCTGCATCCATCAGTTACTGGATGTAGGTTCTATGATGGCAATAAGAGTACTCACTACTCTGATTATAGAGGAAGGTACGTTCAGGCATCCTCTCCATTATTGCCAGGAGTTTAGCTGGTGTCATCCTTATGGAATCTTGGGGATTTCCCTAGCACAAGGTTTCTCCCTAACCCCCTAATGGTTCCCTCTACCAAGATTTCTCTTTCATTGCTTTCCCTCTCCATCTCTCCTTCCACTTGGCCATCTCAGTCCCTCCTGTTCGCATCCCCCATCTTTTCTTTTCTAACCCCCCTACCAGTTTACCTGGGAGATCTTAACTGTACACAGTATGTACTCACTCTTAAATGGATATTAGATGCAAAGCAAATAACCAGGTTATAATCCACAAAGCCAGAGAAGTTAGGTAAAAAGAATGACCCTAAGAAAGACAGGTGGAGGGCTCCAGAAATTTCTTAAACTGACTACATTAACTGACTACACTAAATTTCAAATTTTTACAATTTTATTGATTAAAGTTATTTAAAACTTAGAATATATAATATCAAGAAAAGTCTTACAATCTCAGAAGAAAACCCTGAACATTTTTATCATGTGCAGATCCTAGAATATAATGTATATTTATGCCTGCATGTACATATGAATACATGTAAACAAATGTACATGTGGGTACACTATAATATATGTAAAGGAAAATCAGAAAGGTTAATAAATACTAGTAAATAATGAAGGACTGAATACAAGTAATCGATACTTGAACAGTGAAGAAGATATAAAGCTATATGTGTTTTGGGTTTACTTGTGTCATAGTTTTTTTCATTTCTTCTGTAGTGGATAAGTGTATAAAATATATTTCACTGTGAAAGTGTGAAGTCCAATGTAAAGTTCCACAGCTTCTAAATGGCTGTTCTAACTGTACAGAAGTTTACTGAGACATATTCTATACATTTGGTCTGGTAAATTTTGTTTTTGTGTTCTTTGTCTTTTGTTTTGTTTTGTTTTTCATTACCTCCTCAAGTTCTTTATAAGAAAGTTTTAATAGAGTATAAAAATAAAAATATCTGGCATTGTTATATTTGCCCTTTGGATTTGGTAAATTCTATTTATTTGTATTATCATTTTCTACAGTGTGTTTTTCCGGTCTGACTGCTGCTTAAGCATTCATAATTGTATGATTTTATTGACATCATTTCTGAATTTTCCTGGAATTTTCCTCATGATTTCAGCTAAAATTCATTTCCCTATTTTATCGGAATTTTTGTATGACATGCTGCAATAATTCTTAGATCCGGACTGCTGGTTGTAATAGATTTTATTGTCATTATGCTAGACTAATCAATGACTGTGCAGTAAATAAAAATCACAAGAAATTAAAGTAACATAAAATTCATTAACTGGAAGGTGGAAGAACCATGTTGTCTCACTATGCTTCCTTACTTACTTAGAATAAGATACATATTAGAGCTGCACACTTTGAATACCCAAGGGTACTGGATCAGCCAGGTCTTCATCACAATGATTAAATGCCTACATAGGTCTATAAGGGTAGCTGAGCTCTTACTTCTGCGTATTCAAACCACAAGGAGTATAGTACAGGCTCAACAAGTGCCCCTCACTGGGCTGCATCATTGAGGCCTGCAAATGTCTGCAGTTCCATCTAAAACCAGGAACAATACAGAACACCCTTCTCATGAGAACAAAGGAAGCTGCATAAAATTATCACTTGAAGGGTGCCCTGAACTCCACAGCCCTTATCTCATCTCTCCAAATAAAGTACCCATACCTACCAACAGTGCAACATGAGGAACTACATGAAGTGTAGGCAGACAATCAAATCATAGCAGACACAAGACATAATTGTATCCAAAAAATGAACTCTCTGTTATTAATATTCCAATCATACTTCATTCAGAAACTGTACATGACAGTGCAAACTGTGAATCAGTAGGAAATATTGCTAGTAAAGCAAATGGATTCCATCAAAAATGGTTATTTAATGATGCCTAAAGCCATAGTATTCCAAAATGAAGACAAACACATTTTGGCATAACTTTTTCTAAGCATCATGAACTCTAGTGCTTGGGTTATGTGTTTGGCAGGAAAGGCCCAGTAATAGGATTCTAACAACTAAACCGAGAGAACCAAATCTAATTTTAGAAATAGAATTCTATTTGCCTATTGGTTTATGTGCAGATGAATTTATATGTTGTGAGAAAATCAATGACACATTTAGAAGCTGCATTTCAACTGAAAGAAAGAAGGTCATAACCTGGGAGGCAAGATTTATAGTAACAAAGTACCAAGCTTAATCTTCGTTTTTCCCTTTGGCTTAGTGGATGAGAATATTTAAATGTACTGCAAATACCATTTCTTGGTAGGGCTACTGCATCTGATTCCTCATGCTTCCATGGACAAGTAAATCATGAAATTTAATGCTTCACTTGATGCAAATCAGCATATCAGCACATTATTTTACTCTCCAAGCCCTAGAATTAAAAGGGTAAAATTAATTTCATAAAGGGAATTTGTCAACCATATTTAGCTATATGAATTTAGCTGGTCTCTTATTTGGAGGTTATCTTTCCTCCTTCTGTTTACTGCTTCTTTGATCAATCAATGTGGCTGTGACTTCCTACAGCTATCTTTTCAAAATGTCACACATGCTTCATACATAGCAGCAGAGTTACAAAGTAACTAGGCAACAATTAAAACTTTCCATGGACCTATCTATTCTATTTCCCCTTCTCAAGGAGATCCATTTCTTCCCTATCCCCCTTATACCTTACTCTATACCTGATCACTATGGGTATACAGATTGTATCTTGCTTAGTGAGAACCTGAGAATTAGCATCCACATTTAATAGAATTACATACCATATTTGTCTTTCGGGATCTGGGTTACTTCACTGAGGATGATTATTTTTATTGTTCCATCCAATTACCTGTCAATGCCATTCTCTCTCTCTTTTTTAATAGCTGAATAGTATTCCACTGCATAAATCTGCTTTTTCTTTGGCTTTTTTTCTATATGCATGTTCATTTTGTCTGACATTGATTACTTTTTTAAAAAAATATCTTATTTTATCTTATTATTATGTTTCAGATATCATTTTTTTCAATTGGAGACAAAGAAAGAGTGTGAATTTGGGTAGGGACCAGTGGGGAGGATCTGGGAGAGGAAACTCATAATCTCAATATATTATATGAAAAACTCTGTTGTAAAAGAATTAGAAAAAAATAGTCATGAATAACTTTAGAATGACCAATCAAAATATATTTGAAGAATTGTTTTCTTCTCACAGAGACATATTAAAATTAAAAAAAACAGAAATTAGTATGTGCTATAATAAAAGTAAATGCTATTTCACAATTCAACTCTTATAGAGCATGCTTATTACAGATAATAACATACTCGTCAAGACAATTTAAGTTTCTATAAAATAATGTGTGGTAGTGAGTGCTTAAAATCATTCTGTTTAAGCTCTAGAATTTTGAACATTTTCTTAAACACTGAGGTTAAACTGACACAACATTAAATTAACTGCTTTGAAATATACTAGTGGTAGTTTTAGATCCCTTATTTTGGGCAAATGTCAACTCTGACTAGTTCCAACATTTATATCACTTCTCAACAAAAACCTCAGACCCACTAAACAGTGATTCTTCATTTTTTCTCTCCATCCCATTATGACAATCAGTTTTCTATATTTGCATTTATCTCCTTTGTATAGTACACATAACTTGAACCTGAGTTGGAGGCCTTTGGGTCTGGCATCACTTAGTGTGTTTTGTCTATTTATCCATGTTACATGTCAATTGGCAATCAACTGTTTTATGGGCAAATACTTTTACATTTTATGAGTATGACATACTTTCCAAACCATAGCCTTTCAATAGGTGTTCCCCATTTTCAGCCCAGGCGACAAGTGTTGTTAGCACACATGTGGATATAGGTAAGTTATTGCCCTAGAATTAATGACTTGTAAATATTTTAAAGACTGTGTGTCTGAGTTCTTGCATTCATGGAGAAGAGTCACTGGGAAAGGGAAGCAGATGTTGTACAAATAATACTTATTTTCCTTTTGCCCCACAAATAAAAAAGCAAGCAGAATAGTGTAACTTAGTAAGTGCTTTTTGATGCCATGAACTTGAATTTTTGCTGTTGTAAATATTTTTTACATGATGGCTTACTTACTTTATATATTATTGAGAATGTCAGTGTGTAGGATTACTTAGAGTAGATTGAAATGGACAGAAATATTAAAATAATGATTTGAATTAAACATAAAATAAACATCCATAAGCAAGATTTGTAAATGTAGATACGTAACTGTAACGTAGACATGGAAAACTTTTGACTGTTTAATTCTTTTTTGACATCATCCATTATAGTAGACAAATAGTTAATGAAAGAGACAATTTCTTCTTTGCCTAGTTCATCTTTCTTACATAGACTTTATCTTAGTTCCTGCTCTATTTCTGTGAATAGACACCACAATTTAGGCAACTTATTAAAGAAAGCCCCAATAATTTGGGGCTTGCTTACAGTTCCAGAGGGTTCATCCATAGTCATCAAAGTTGGGGTCATTGCAGCAGGCAGGTGAGTATGGCAGTGAAACAGTAGCTGAGAACTTGCATCTGATCTGCAAGATGGAGATAGAAAGAGATGGAGATGTGCCTGGTGTTGGCTTTTGAAAGCTCAAAGTCCATTACCAGTGGCACATCTCCTCAAACAAGAACACACTTCCTAATTCTTACACTTTCCACTAACTGGGAACCCAACATTCAAATATATTAGCCTGTGGGACCCACTCTTATTCAAACCATCACAGGCTTAGATTTCATTGTAGTTGGCATGTCACATATAATTTAAAAGGAGTTATGTATGACAGCTCCTTCAATTGGAAACATGTTATCTCATTAGAAGGTGACATACATTACATCAAAAGCAGGAATTGGGATAGGAATATGTCACAATAAGTCCAAATGGTGATAGTTTAACTTAGAAGTTACACGTGCTGATGAGATTTCTCTATATTTATTTCCGAACAAAATATAGGCTGTGGTGTAGCTTACTGTTGGCTTAGCATTCATAAGGACCTTATTTGCTATCCAGCACCATAAAATAAATAACCAAATTAAAAATAAATAAAATAAGGTTTATAAATATATGATAATAGCCTAAACTTTTTTCTATTTTATATTGATGTCATTGTGCAAACATTGGAGTACCTCAAATGCTGTTCAGTCTGTTTTGTAGTGTGTGTGTGTGTGTGTGTGTGTGTGTGTGTGTGTGTGTGTGTGTGTGCTCACGCACACGCAGAGGCCTTAATGCACTTGACAAAGTGAGTCCCCATGTAACTTGAAGAGCTCGATAGGATTATATATTTGATTTGTATTTGGTATATTAAGAGTAGTTTCTGTCCCATGATAGCTGAAGAGAAAGCAGGACCAATACTCAGTCTTTGTGTTGTTGTTCTTTATATCACCAAATAAAATAGCAGGTTCTTTTGGCATCAGGCTTTATTTAATTTTTATCTTGCTGTTGCACAACATTTTGCAGAACAATTGCTCTTTGAAAGTACAGAGCATGGGCTTTATTTGTGGAAGGTTAGAAAAGCCCTAGAAAGGCCATGAAAGAGTGAAGTGGGTGGACTACCTTACACTTATTTTTGTAATGCAGTATTCATCCCCGTTTCCAATTCAAATGCCAACTTTCAGGACATCCCATTTCGAGGGGTTGATATAGAGGTCCTCAAAAGCTAGTGCTTTGAAGGGAAGCACAAAGCCTCTAAACAGCAGAGCTGTGATGCATGACGCCGTAATCAAGAAGCAATTCTTGATACACATTTCCTGTGAGATTCTTTTATATTTTACGGTTCCCTCAGGAGGGGACAAGAGATGTTTCTTACAGAGAAAATGCCACAGCAAGTGGAGAAAATGTGTAGTACATGGTTTATAATTGCTAATGTGATTCAGGTGCCTGCCCCAAATGAATTTGCCAAATAAAACTAGTTTGTGCAGCACATGGTTTGAGCGCTGTCAGTTTAGTTTATGACAATGTACATTTATGGCAATTTTTGACTGGTGATGAATTTTATGAGAAAGATCTGTTCACCGTATTGATGATTTTAACATTTCTTTTCTTAAAATTCACTGATAGACATTTTTCAATTTTGTATTAGGCTATGTGTTGAAATGATCATATGATCTACTCTATTAATTCAGTTGTTCTAATTAGGGTATAGGCAGATCTTCCTGAGAAGTTATGCAAATCCCAACCCAAAATGTCTATTTTTCTGTACATCTTCAGAATCTTAACATGAACTGAGAAATATATTCAAAAGGATGTTTTTAAGGCTTTGGTTTCTGAATGTGTTTGATATAAAATTTGTCCCTCATCAGGATTTAATGTCCAGAAGAGTAGTTTTTAGTCCTTTATCCACCTCTACTCATGGCCTAGAACCAAGCTGGCACATTTATTTTTCCCTTTCTTTGGCTTGTCAAACTTGTCAAGTAAAATGATTGACATATATGATATATGATATGCCATCAAAATATATAATATTTTGATAAATGTTTTCATTTATCATATTTTGATAGCAATATACCCTCTTTATAAAATGTGATTCCATCATCATAAGAACAGTAAAAGTCCTCCCATAGCTAATTTGAAGTTTATAACATTATTGTGAACGGTAGCTTCTCTATTCTTTAATAGCACACTAGAATATGTCCCTGCTATTTAACTGTTTAGTTGCGATGTTGTACTTCTGAACCAGTGTCTCCCTGTCTCCCACTGAAGCCTCTTGTTCAGCCTCTAGTAATATCACTGTATCCTCCAGTTCCCTAAGATCAACAATTTTAGGTTTTGTATAGACGCAAACTCATGCTGTTTTTCTGTTCCTGGCTTGTTTCAATCCACATGATGTACTCCAGTATGGATTCCCACCCAGAGTGCACTGGGAGACCCCATCTCTATGGCCTCACCAACACTGTGATCCTCTCTCTTTTTGATCATGATTATCCTAACAGGTATGTTGTGTCCTTTGGGTTTAGTTTGTATTTCTCGTTGAGAAACCCTTCAACACTCTAGTGACTTACGTTCAGCACTCTCAGCACACTTACTGAGCTTTAAGAGACTTGTTATCATTTGCATTGCCTGTTAAGATCCATTGTCTTTTTGTTTTAAATTGAGTTTTTAAGATTTTACTATTGGTTTGTTTAAGTTGCTTGTATATTTTGGCATTAGCTTTTTGTCAGATGAATGGTTTGCTTATATCTCTTCTAATCTGGAGATTGTCTTTGCAATATATTGATTTTTTTTCTTTGCTTTTCAGGAACAGTGGGTCTGCTGTCTAATACAATCTCATGTGTCCAAACTTTTGTTTTTCTTCCATGGACTATTAGGAAAATGATGAAAAATAGTTTATTGTAATTAACTTCTTCAAGAGAAATTTCCCTATACTTTACTAGTACAATCATTTGATTTCACATCTTACATGTAAATCTTGAATTATTTGATGAGTTTTGCTATTTTAGCTGTGCACATTTATAGGGTACACATGAATGCATGTTGTAATCATTATTTAAAAAGTAATTGATGTTTGTATCTCCTGAAAATGACCTTCTGCTTAGTCTGTGAGTTTTTCTCTTTCTAGAAACACCAATAGGCTGTGAGCTGCTGCTTCTGCTGCTGCTGCTGCTGCTGTTGCTGCTGCTGCACTGTGATGAAGGACCCTAGGACTTGTTAAGTTGATAAATACTTTAGTACCCGTTATCAAGTCTCTCATGTCCCTCCCCAGCCCCTAACATTCACTGTTCTATGAGCAGGGGGATTATGCTCAGAATACACAGCATTTGGTTTTCTGAGTCTGACATATTTCCCTTAACATCCATCCAATTGTGTCTATTCTTTTTTAACTTAATTCTTCATTTTTTGCATATTTAATAAAACCTATGTATAATACAATTTGATCACATCTACTCCTCTTTTATCCCCCTCTACTTTCTCTATTATCCTCTCCAGCACTTTTTTCTCCCAACTTCATGTGTTCCTTTTTTAAAACAAACAAGCAAGCAAGCAAACAACCCATTGATTCCACCTAGTGCTGTTTGTATAGGACTGGAAGTAGGAGAATCTATTGAACAAGTGTATCCCCTCAGAGGCGCCACCTCTGAAGAAAACTGACTCTCATTTCTCAGTATCCATCAGTTGCCAACATTTTTTCAGGTAGGCTGGAGAATCTGTAAACTATCCATTCCCCTTCCTTCCATGCTGGGATTTTGGCTGACTTGATCTTGTGCAGCTCTTGTGCATGCAGACAGAGCTGCTGTGAGTTCATGGGTGCACTGTCATGTCGAAGCAACTACCAGTCACCTGAAGAAGTCCACTCCTGCTGTCTCTTACAATCTTTTTACTTCCTTTTCTGAAATGATCCCTGAGTCCTGAGGATATACATAGGGATGGACAAGTATCTCCATCCTAGAATATGTGATCCCTTGGGAATGTACCTACTAGTAGAGTAGCTAGATTTTGAGCATATGTAGATAAATTTCCAGCTTCATGAGGAACCTCCAGAATTATTTCCATAGTGGCTGTACCAGTTGGCACTTATACCAGCAGTGAGTGTTTCCCATTGTCCCATACACATCAGAAATTGTTGTAATTTTTTAAGCATAGCCATTTTGACTCAGGTAACATAGAATCTAAAAGTAGTTTTAATGGGCATTTACATGATGGCTAAAGATGTTGAACAATTTAAAACTATGCCTCAGCAATTTGTACTTCATCCTTTGAGAACGATCTAGTGTCATAGTCCACTTTTTAATTGGATTGTTTGTTTTCTTGATGCTTAGATTTTTTTTTTTTTTTTTTTTTTTTTTTTTTTGGTTTTTCGAGACAGGGTTTCCCTGTGTAGCTTTGCGCCTTTCCTGGAACTCACTTGGTAGCCCAAGCTGGCCTCGAACTCACAAAGATCCGCCTGGCTCTGCCTCCCGAGTGCTGGGATTAAAGGCGTGCGCCACCACCGCCTGGCCTTGATGCTTAGATTTTTAGTTCTCGGTACAACTTAGATATCGGCCTTGTTAGATGATAGGTGGTAATATTTTTCCCATCATGTAGACAATCACTTCACTCAAATGATGACATCATTTGTGTCCTTTGCTATAAAAAAAGCTTATTAGTTTCATGAGGCCCATTTGTCAATTGTTTGTCATAATTCTTGTACTACCAGAGCTCTGTTTAGAAAGCAAATTCCTGTAGCTCTTGGTTGTTGAATATTCTCTAGTCTTCTCTATCAGATTCATGGGATCAGCTCTTACACTGAGGATTTTGATCCAGTAATTTTCATAGCTGTCTAACATTCTTTACATGTTGTAAATTTGGCTTATGCATTCATCAACTGAGTGTCTAGGGTAATTCCATTTCTTAACTATCTTGAGTAATAAATCAACAAACATGCAGGTACTGTAGTCTCTTGGTGTGCTTATCTAATTTCATTTAAAGATATACACAAAAGTAAGTTGACTATATATCTTGAGATAGATCTAAGTCTATCTTTTTAAAATATTTATAGGTTCTTCTTCATAATGTTGGTAATAATGTACATCAATGGATGATATGTAAGAGTTCATTTCTTCTCTTCATATTCATTGTGGCATTTCTTATTTTCTGTCTTTTCTTTTTGATTTTCATTTATATTTTTATCATGAATGAATTCGAACATTTGTCAGATTCATTTTTTTCTGCCTCCATTGATATATCCATGTGGCTTCCAGCTTTCATTTTATTGATATGATATATTGGCTGATTTATAAATTTCACTTAGTGGTTTCTTATGGTGCTTTTAGTTCTTTCTCTAATGTGGTCTAGATCTGAGGCCTCCATGATGTATTAGTTACTTTTCTCACTGTTGTGAAAAAAAAGTGCTTTAAATGGAAATATTTATTTTGTCTCATGTGTGAGGGTAGAGTTTACTATGATGGGGAAAGCTTAGCAGCAATACAGCTCCAACTGTAAGGGTAGACATGTGAGGTGACTGCTCACACTGTGTTTATAGTCAGAAAGCAGAGGACTCTAAGTTCTGGTGCTCAGTTTCCTTCCTTTTTTTTCTTTGAGGACCCTGTGTGGCCACACTCAGGGTTGAGCTTGCCTCCTCAGTTACTTCCTTCTGACAGACCTTCCTAGAGGTGTGTGTTTGAGGTGAGTCTAAATTCCAGTCAAATTAAGAACATATTTAATCATTGCAGATGTCCATCTGAAAGAGTCAGGGCTGCGAGATTGCCCTAACTTCTGGAGTACATACAGTTCTCAAAGTACACAGTGCACAGGCTACAGGCAGCTTCATCAGCTGGGATTGTGCTGTCTTTGACTAAAGTTTTCTACAGTAGATCAGTTTGTGAGCATCAGCCTCCCATCCTACCCTCTATCCTAGGGAAAGTGAGGGATCAGATCTCAGTTTAATTTTCTGCACGCTCATTCATGTCCACCTGACAGACGGGAATGACACTGGTTCCTTCAATGTTTTTACATTTCATATTTGGATAATGAGTTCCCTGAATCACTATTAAGCTTCTTAACAACTCCCAAGTACTCTCCTATAGTTACTTTTTGTATTTGATAAAGTGATAGTTTTATGAGGGACAGGGATGGGTTCCATTCCAGCACTTCGCTGACATGATTCCGGGGTTGCCTAAAACATGCTTCTCTGAACCAATGATATCAGTGCAGAACTTAGAAGGTAACACTGATTTGGTACAGGTTATGATGAGGCTCAAACAAAGTAGGAAAAATATATCATAGAAAAAACAAAAGCAACAAATAAGTAAACAAATGGCTTGAAAACAGGCAGGAATCTCACTTGTACCTAAGGCACTATCGACAATAAATAGCTTCCAGGTGAGGAAGATTCAATTTTTCTTTTCTTTTTTTTTTTTTTTTTTTTTTTTTTTTTTACTTTTGGTATTGTATTTTAATTAAAGCACTTATCCTTTTCATTTTTTTCTTTTCAAACCCTCATATATACTCCTTTTCCATGTCCCTTCGTGTCTTACACAAAAATCCACAGGTAAAAGAGTAAAACCAAGAACAGGAGAGGTGGCCCTCCCCAACGAAGAGCACATCAAGTGTAAGTTCCTTTTAAAAATGAATCCCTTCCCTTCATAGGTTGATTCCAGTTGAAGTCTTCACATCCAGAAACATTTGGGTAAATACAAATTGAGTTAGAATTGTTAAAATTCAAAGTTAGGTGATTTGGAAAGAGGGTGGATCTGAGGGGAGTTGAGGGAGGGTGTGTGAATATGATAATATGATAAAACACTACAGTATAAAAATTCTTAAATTAGTAACAAAATGTCACAGGAATTTAAAACTTATGAAGTTATTCTGTGATAGTTTAAATTACTTAACCACCTACTCAAAGTATATTTACAAAATTTGTCTTGTTTTGCCTTTATTCTTTTGCAATATACAATAACGTTCTCATTGAAAAGGAAAGGGTAAAAGTCTAATACCATGATAAAACAGATGCTAATTACTAGGTAAAGAAAATCCTATATATCTGTTTTTTAATACTTGTATCTTAAATATAATTTGTGATTTATAAAATTTATGTTCAAATGTGTTTAGACAATGCTTAGCAATGAATATTTTCAGAAAATGGTCATAGCTCTTCTTTCCTCTGAGTTCCTGACTGAGGAAGTCACCCAAGTACTTAAAAAGTAATTGAAAAGAATGACCTTTTGAGTTTGAGTTTGAGAATAGCATTTTTTCTGACATCTTCTTTGAAAAAAGTATTAAAAGTTGTCAGTTTTAAATTTAAATTTATTCTTAGGTTGATGTGAGTTTTGTTTATACATCTTGTACAATGGTCTGGATTATATACTGTGGCTATAATTTGTGGCATTCTAAACTTTGAGTGTGATTTGTATAGTTACAATATATAAGGATGTGATGGATAATATGAGAAAAAAATCCACTACTATGTAAGTGCTCTTATGCTTTTATGCTCAAGTTGTTAATTCAGTTAATTCAGTGAGAATTAAGAACAGTGGTTCTCAACTTGTGGGTCACAGCCAACACATGTATCATATAACAAATACCCTGCATATAAGATATTAGCATTATGATTCAACAGTAGAAAATTAGAGTTATGATGTAACATTGAGATAATTTTATGGTTGAGGGTCATCACAACATGAGGACCTGTATTAAAAGGTCACAGCATTAGGAAGGTTAAGAACCACTGATTAGGACATTTAATAAGCTATATAGATAGTAAATGAAAGTAGCAAAAATTAAAACCTTGTATATGCAGCACAGGTTCATTAGCATTGTTCTTCTTCCCCTGGATATGAGTGTGACATGAAGAGAATAATGATCTAGATTAGGGTGTTCATAACAAAAATAACAGCCTAAGTGGCCTGTGTATACACAGGATTATATTTCCTCTTTAAACATATGCTAAACTGAGTAATATTTAAAACACTTCATATATAGTAAGAGAGCTTAAAAGAAGGCATTGACAGATCATAACACATTCATTTCCATTAGCAATGAACTCAAGAGGAAATAGAAGGTTTATTGTAGAAGGTATGGAAGACTTCCTGTCCTGAATCATATTTTCTTGTGATTGTTAAAACAGAATGTGCATTTTCTCTTACACCGAAAGAACTCCAACATAAATAGGATTTTACAGAGCAGAATATTTAGATTCTGATATCCAATGTGCACTTGCTTGGTATGTTAATTTCAGTATAAAAACACTCATAATTTTAATCTCCAGAATGCAGTCTCCTTTGCCCAGTGAAAAAAAGAAGAGACTCTCATCAGCAGAAATGTCAGAGATATGAATGTGGCTTTTTGAAACCTCTGCAGTTGCTGACCTCATTCTAATTGGTACTCTGTGAAGCTAAGGGGAAAATATTTATGGCCTAAATAGTAGAAAAGAACTTTTTCCAACATAATATTTTCACTGATTGTTTGGAAATTTCACATCATACACTTTCATCACACTTTCTTCCCAGTCCTCCCAGGTCCGTCCCCCACACCCATGTGTCCTCCTTCACACACAAAAGAAGGAGGGGGAGGAGGGGGATGGGAGAGGGAGGGAGAGGAGAAGAAAGAAGAAGAAGAAAGAACAAGTCCATTTTTTGTTGCCCATATACTCACTAGAGCATCCTCAAACACCCAGTGATCAAACCCTTAAAGAAAACTGTGTCCTTCTCCACTGTCCCCCCACCAGAATCCATCATTTGTGGAGAGCTACACTTCAGCATCCTTATCACAATTTTTAATAGTTCTCTTCCATGGTGTCTTGCCATGGGGGTGGTATGGGGTAGGGGTTGTCACAGAAGCCTTCTATGTTCCTCTTTCTCAATTGTGAGTCTGCAGTCACTGATACCACTACAAAAGTAGCTTCCTTACCTTTTACAGTCAGTGGGAGCATGGGTCATGGACTTCCACATTGCATTTGACAACATCCCAGACCACAGACATCATATGGTCTCCGGACTTAGCATGTGCATGGACTTCAGTATGGTCTCCAGCTGAAGTACAGACCATGGACATAAACAAGGCCCTTTATTGCAACCCAGGCCATAGACACCACCCTAGCCTTTGGCAGCAGCACAGGCCAAAGATATCAATATGGCCAGAGACAACACAGGCCAGGGTCCCCAGAGGCAGCCCAGGCTATGGACACTAACTTGACATTATGTGGCTGCACAGACAACTCAAATCAACATGACCCCCAGTGGCAGCACGGCCTATGAATATCAACATGGCTGCAGGTAGTGACAGACCAGAGACATCTGCATGGACTTCAGTGGTAACATGAGTAATGGACATCAACAGGCCTCAGGTGGAAGTACAGACCACTCACATCTATAAAACCTAAAGCACAATAAATTAAATCCAAATTTGCATACCTAATTTGCTATGTAAGATAATAAAATATGAATGAAGTGTGATGAAAAACAATTGTACATTGACTTTGTACAGTACTTACTATCCAGCACAGAGTTGTATAGTTCACACTGTATTCTTGGCATGATTGCTTAGACAGGCATGCTATCCCCCTTCACATATGTCCATGAGCTTCTCGCCTTTATAAGTCAGTCTAAAATTTCCTTAGGAAATACACGTTTCTCTATCTTTTAAATTTTAAATCAGTAAGTCACTTCCTAGGTTTATTCTAAAATTCCAGTGTTACTGTTCACCTAGAATTTCCAATTTTTTTTTGCCATTAACCTTTTGCTTATTTGTTTTTTTATGTGCCTCTTTCATTAAGAATACAAATCTCACTGGTCTCACCACACTCTAGTAGAAAGCCAAATGTCCAAGAGTATGTGGGTATCAGATTGTGTGTGGTGGGAGAGCAGGAGAAGAAAAAAAAAGAGAAGAGGAGGGGGAGGAGGAGGAGGAAAAGGGGGAGGGGGAGGAAGAGGAAAAGGGGGAGGGGGAGGAAGAGGAAAAGGGGGAGGGGGAAGAGGAAAATGGGGAGGGGGAGGGGAAAAGAAGAGGAAGAAGATGAGGACACAGATGGGAGGGTAAGGAAAAGAGTATGGATCAGGGATAAACAGCCAAAATACAGAACATTCTCAAATAACTAATGCAAAATTGCAAAAAATAATACAGTCCAATCTCTTACCTATATATTTGTAATACATATTTGCTAAATAAGCTCATTTTGATAATTTACTTATGAAATATTTTAGATACATGTGTCTTCAAACCTTTCCAGCCACAGGAACAAACTAAATAAATACTGTAGTGTAAAGGGACAATTTTAAAAGGACATTTTCTGTTTACTATCTTTGAAATCAGTCTGGCATTTTTGGATGGTTCTAAGAGAAATTGATACTCATATGTGATTCCTAATCAAAAAAAGACAGAGGGAAAAATAAAACCAGTCAGACTTTCAATTTTTGTTTCTAAAAAAAAATTGGTTGATTTAATTTATTAATGTGCACATTCCTGTTTCCACTACATTATGTTTATCTCTCCATGCTTATCTGTACTAAAGATACTAGAGGAAACTAAAATTTCCAACAAAATGTGGCAAACAAGAAGGAATTACACTTATGTGAGATGTTCCCTTATCACTGTTCATTTCTGAAGTTCAGTAATCTTAATTAAAATCATCCTCCAAACTAGAATCATGATGCTTTTGGGAAATAGATTTTCCCTCAAGACACATATCTTCACCATCTTTGATATACAAATATTTAACTCAAACCCTTTCTAGTCTTCAGAAAGAGTGAAAGCATATTGTATTCCAAATAGCATTAAGGTACATACTCGATAAGAAAAAAATTAATGAGTGCATTGATTTGGTAAAATATTTGATTGTCCAACCTCCCCATAAAGTTGTAAAAGATTCCTTAAGTACCTTCTTCTTGTTGTTTCCTTAGAAGAATCGCTGCCAATCATCAGACCAGTGACCTATTTATCTAAGCTTAATTGACGGTTTTAAATTTCAGAGCCTCTGAACTACGTGTTAGTGTTCTATGAAATGTGAGGACAGTGCAAGCGCCAGATGAGAGAGGAGCTAAGGGAAATAGCTTTACTATGTTGCTGCACTGACAGGCTCCTATCAAATCAAACATAATTTATCTGAACTTTTTTTAATTATTTAAAATGGTTTAGTTAAAAGTTCATAGTTGAACAGATACTTCCGGGATAAGAATAAAAATACAGAACAAAAGCCCAGAGATTATCTTTTTTTTTCTTTCAGACTTTGGTAGAATGATTGGGTTCCTCATTTATTTTAAATTATTTCTTTTATTTTTGAGACTATCATAAAATAACACCATTTCCTAACTTCTCTGTCCTACATAACCCTCCTTGCTCTTTTTTTATTATGAAATTTTTTATTCATTTTGCATAACAATCACAGATCCCCCTCTTCTCTCTTCCCACTCCTCCAGCCTCCCTGCCTCAACCCACCCCCCATTCCTTCCTACATGAAGGTAAATTCTCCCATGGGGAGTCAGCAGAACCTGGTGCATTCAGTAGAGGTAGGTCCAAGTCCCTCCCCCGCAAGCCCCAAGGCTGTGTGAGTTGTCCCATCTTGGGTAGTGGGCTCCAAAATGTCAGCTCAAGCACCAGGGATGGATCTTGATCCTACTGCCAGGGAGCCCCTTACTCTTTTTCAAAATCATGGCCCCCTTTAAAATTAATTTTTGTTACACACGTATGCGCACATACATACACACACACAGAGAGAAAGAGAGGGATATATATATATATATATATATATATATATATATATATATATATGGAGATAGAAAGAGAGAGAGAGAGAGAGAGAGAGAGAGAGAGAGAGAGAGAGAGAGAGAGAGAGAGAGAGGTATATATTCCTAAATATGTAAGCACAGCCTGCTCAGTCTGCATGACATTATTTATAGGTATGTTTTCAGGGATGATAATTTGGAACTGGATAAGCAATCTACACACTCTCTCTTGGGGGAAGACGACTTCTCCCATTCTCAGCATTATTTAGTTGCCTGTAGTACTTAGCTTAGGGCTGAGGCTCACTCAGAATCTTCCTTCTACATTAATATATCTATTATTTTTTACCTTGTTTAGCTTATTCTTAGGCAGTCATGTTGGTGAGACAGTATTGGTATTGTTTCTGACATTCCTAGGAGACAAAATCTTAGAGTAAAGTCACTCTAATTATAATTTTTTTGCCTTCCTTTCCACAATGATCCCTGAGCCTTATGTGCAGGATTGTACTGTAGACACATACTTTAGTACTGGGCTCCATAACTCTGTAAATTGATTGATTGCCATATTCTGCAATAGTTTCTACCTATTGCAAGAGAAGTTTCTTTGATATGACCTGAGGTTACACTTATCTATAAGTATAGCAACATATATTTAGAATGTTAGGTATTATACTGGTTTAATAGAGTAGTGAGTATTGGTTCTCTGCCAAGTACATGACTTCGGCAATCCTGGTAGTCAGATGGGATTCCAGGGAAAGATGGCTAAGTAGTATTCAAAAAATGTTCATCATTCCTAGCAGTTAGGGAAATACAATTCAAAACAACTTTGAGATTTCATTTTATCCCAACAAGAATGGCAAAGATCAGCAAAAGTAGCAACAACAAATGTTTGAAAGGTTATGAGGAAAGGGATACTGTCATTCACTGTTGAGAGTGATTGCAACCTGGTCCAGCCACTCTGAAAATCCATTGTGGAGATTTCTCACAAAGTTAAAATAAGTCTATCATATGTCCCAGTTATACCATTCTTGGCATATGTCCATGCCCAAAGGCATAAACATCCTACTCCACAGACACTTAGTCATTATCATTGCTGCACTATTCACAAAATGTAGGAAATGGAAATAACCCAATGTCCTGCCATTGATGAAAGGATAAAGAAAATGCTGTTCATCTACACCGTGGAATACCATTCAGTTGTAAAGAAAAACGAAATAAAAAATTGCAGGTAAATAAATAGAACTAGAAAAGATCATATTGAGCAAGGGATCAGACTCAGAAAGACAAACACTAAATGTTCTCTTTCACTGGAGCCCTAGAGCTCCAAATCTTCAGAGTGCATATCCAAGAGTAACTGCAGAAACCAGGAAAGCAAAAAGGGGCCAGTGTCGGGTAGGGGATTATGGAGCAGTATAAAAAAGCAGGTAGAAGTCACCTGAAAAGGGAAATGGGAACATTGAGCGGGATTTGAATTAGTGAGGGAAAGGAAGATAAATACAGAAGGAAGAGGGTAAAACAACAGAAAGTATCTTTGAAAATAATCATAGAGAACCATACTAGTAACTACCTAAAAATGTATATAGTACACATAAGCCAGAGAATTTATATATGATTTAAATAAAATCTCTCATCTAGGCTGATAATGATCCCTCTAAGGACCAAACACCATCTAGCAAAATCTCTGATAGCAGACACGAGGCATTCTCTTTTGAATTGTCAGTGTTTTCCAAGAGTCTCCCAAAATACATGGCCTATTGGTATTGCTGTTGGTGGTACCTCAGAGGTAAAAGGTAAGTCTCTATTGCTGAAGACAGGAAGAATTTCAGATACAGGACCCAGAAACCCTGACCTGGAACTAACCTAAAAGCCTCTCCTATAAAGACTAGCTTTCAGAGTACCAAAAGGTGCCATGCCAATTTCCAAAGGAGAGAAACAACCAACAGCAGCACCTAGTTATGACTCCTATAGAGTACAACAATGACCAGTGGGACATGATAACCCTGAGATTATAGTAGTGGCATTCATACCTTGGCATTTATCAACAGTTCTCTAATTGGCCTTAAGACCCATTCAACAAGGGGGAAAACATACCTGGCTCTTTACAGTATAAGAAGTAAAACTGCTTAACTTCTGGGCCCCTAGGAAACTAGGCTATGATGATCTTACAGTTTAAACCACAATAAATGGAATCAAAATAGTAACCACATTTTTGTATAATTTTAAACACAGGTATTTGTGATTTGAATTGTAGCAGTCAAAGAGATAAATATAGCTGTAGATATAAAATTTTTTTTTTTACTGAAAAGAACTTTCAGCTTTTAAATAGCACTACCTATATTTTGTGTTTGTTTGAGACAAGATTTCACTCTAGAGTTCAGGGTGGGGTAGAAGTCGCTGTATAGCCCAGGCTGCATCTAGGTCAGTGTGCTTATCTTGTCTCATCTGCTGTCTACTGAGTATCTCCTAAGTATTTTTTTAACTGAAAGAATTATGACTAGTTTTGCATTGGTTGTTAGCCTTCTTGAAGGGCATACGATACAATTGTGATGAAATAATGTAGATTCGTTTGTCAAAATTTCATAAGAAATATATTTAACTTTCTCTTCCCATTTTGACAATGTAGAATGTCAGAGCTGATAAATACCCAGTTTAAAATTATGATATCTTATGAAACAATACAAATTTTAATTTATTCTCCAAAACACAGGCTTTAAAATCATAATGTGATTCTCTGGAGCACTAAAAATACATAATAAAAAATACAGAAATATTGGTTAGTTTGGACTCCTTATTTGAACAGGGAAATGACTTGAATGTCTCAGGGAAGACGTTAATCTTGGACTGGATGATTCAGAAAGTCATGCAGGGTTCCAGTGTCATAGCTGTGTGTCATGTGGCAGCATTATAACAACAGCATTGCTTATTAAGATGGTTAAGTGCTTTGTAATTAACACAGTATTACATTTGTTCACCATCTAGTAATAAAGGTGAAAAAGTGAGCTCCTGTGGTTATTAACTTGACTTCAGAGGTTTCCTGTACATTTTGAAAGGCATTTGCAAACTGGAGAAATGAGTAAGGGTTTAAAGGGTAGGATGGATATGCTTATGAGATTAGTGAACAGCATCCATGACTCCCAAAGAAGGACAGGAAACAATTGAGACTGGGAATAAACTATTTTTTTTTCTGCAAATAAGAACCACACACTGGTGGTTCATAGAAAAACATCATGTGCTTGCATGATTAGATACTTAGATAAATAAGGTTTTTCTCAAAATAATATCCAATCAAAAGTTTCAAGACTGAGTGATTATTGTCCTTCAAGGTTTACAAACTAAATCTACCCCCTCTTCATTGACAATGTCATCATTTTCTTTTGAAACTCACAATTTGAAGGTGAGTTCGTATAAAAATTCTTTATTTCAAAAAATATTTTTTCTGACATTGCCTGTAATTTAAAAAAAAAAACCTTGCTTTAGTCTTCTGATTGGCACCTGCTCACTCTAAGAGTACTTGTGTAATTTGGCACCTTCTGCTGAAGTTTCATTTTAATGATCCACTCAGTACTTAGTTCTCTGGGAGCAGGTCTGTGTATGAAAAGGCATTTTCTTTTATTCACCAGAATTTCCAAAGATGCTACATTTACTTTATTTCAATAAACAATTTCAAATAACAAATGTAATATTTTTTAAGGT
This sequence comes from Peromyscus californicus insignis, assembly GCF_007827085.1. NCBI lineage: Eukaryota > Metazoa > Chordata > Mammalia > Rodentia > Cricetidae > Peromyscus > Peromyscus californicus. Next base: position 57,850,409 of record NW_026294617.1, on the reverse strand, counting down.
ACTGTTCTTTTGATTCATGCAAATTCTAAGCACATTGTATTTACTTAACATGTATCAATCTTTTTACTTATCTATCTCTCCATCTGACTATCTATCATCTATTTATTTATGATATGTACTGTAAATGTTTGTGTCTGAATGTTTGAGTGTGACAGGGCTGAAGTCAGAGTACAGCCTCAGATGCCAGTCTTCCTCTTTCATCTTCTTTGAGAGAGGGTTTCTTGCCCTTCTCCTCATAAAGGCCAGATTAGCTGGCCTGTGAGGTTGGAGGATTCTCCTTTCTGTCTCCCATTACTTCATTGCTGTGCTGGAATCACAGATGCACTCCACAGTGTGACATCTGCTTCTACACCAGTTCTGGGGACCCGAACTCTAGGCCTTACAACTGTCCAGAATGCACTTTATCCCCAGCCCTTGCCTTCCATTTTATAACATTAAAATAATTATTCTGAAGCATCTTAGAGTGATGATGTCTTAAGGGACTTTAGATGTCTCCCTAAATCAGTTTTGTCTTGTGGTTCATGCACCCTTTCATTTAGCAAGCAACTGCTATGCCCCTCTGCTTATAATTCTATTCCTGCTCTTCTACCTTCCCTGAGTTTATCGTATCTCTAAGTCTTTTTTCTTCCACTGAAACAGGTTTCAATTTTATAAAAAAAATGTATATCTGAAGATTAACCATTGTCTCATTAATTTTACTTTCAACTCTTAGTAGCCTGTCAATTCTAGCCATTATTTTTCCTTTGCTCTTCGTGCATGAAATCTCCAAATTAACCATAACGTGAACAATTTAGAGATTTTGGACATTTCTTTGTATTTATCATATTTTGATGGTATTTTAAAGATATTTATATTAAGTTATCAGACAACATGGGTTGAATCTTAATTGAACATGTTTAACCTAAAAGTAGACAGTGTAGAATCTTAATTAATTTTAAAGTAAATTTTAAAAAGAAAATAAATAGGAATAACTGACAGAGTGTTGTTTCTAAAGCACAATAGAATTTTATTTATGTATGGGAAATATATTGAGTCTTAATGACAAGTGGCTTAAACAAAGATTTTCATGGTGGTTGGTCACCTGCCTGAAAGCATAACTGTAGAATCTGTAATTTAAATGATTTTCAAAATCTCTTACTCTCCAATGTCTCACCTTTTGTAGCATTGCCATAATATAAGTACTAGAAATAGCTAGTTCATCTTTCTCCTAGACCTTCCATTAAAATACACAACTTACATTGGAGGGTGGGTTATAATGCCCATTGTAATGTGGATGAGGACATTTACTGATGAATAGGTGCATTAACACAGTCAGCAAATTGATAGCATTAGATTAGCATTATTATGTATACCAAAGGTGTACAAGAGTTTTACTAACTTATAAGGAATTTGTGTTTGATAATGTTCATGATAATAAAAAACTTTAATATTTTTACATAGCTCAAAATTATGCACAAAGGAACAAATTCAAAGAGAAATACACACAAACTTATCAAATGCAGTCATTATTAAAAATATCACAGCTAGCCTTGACAACCTTAAAATGTACTGGTACATAATGGGGTCTTCCATTATCTTTAGCTTCACTGATCACCATACAGGTGAAGTTATTGCCTTTTCACTTTTATTAATAAATCTAGTAGTACATAAAGAGCCTTCTGGCCCTTTCTAAACAAATAGAAAATAAAATAGTTTTACTATCCCCAGGGTTATAGAATAACCTTGAAGAAATAATATGTTTACAACACAATGTTTATCTTGAGAACTTTTCAAATTGGATTCTATATTTCATATTTTTATATTTTATAACCAGAAATGAAATATTACTTGAAATCCTGTTCTATTCCATGACAAAAATTAACCTTTTAAAAATATTTGAGGCAATTCCAAGAGTGGATAAAGCATGAGTTTCTTCAAATTGGGAAAAATCAAGAGTGGGAAATATAAAAATAAGTGTTGGGTTCTCAAAGAAAGGTATTTTATTATTGTGTAATGACATTTCAAAGTAATGAAATACTTAAATTTTCAAATGACCTTCAATATTATAAAAGATCAAAGTGTCAGTCATATGTCAGACCTAATAATTTGACTTAGGAAGCCAAAGAAAAATAATGCACATTTACTGCACTGCAGTGAAGATGGGTGATTGCCACTGGCCCCAAACCCCAAACTTTGGCAAATCTTTGGCAAATGGTATTCTTTATTTGTCATGAATTGGATCATTGCCTTCGTGAACACTATTCCAATTTCCTTTGATTATAAGACCAGCCAGAAAACTAGCAACCGTGATTTCAAAAGCAGAGATTCTCCTCCTGTTCCTGCTTTGTGCCTCGTAACTGCATTATGACAGGAGGCTAGAGTTAACAGAATAGCCACTCATCATGCACATTACACAGGCTTCATAGAAGCTGTAAGGAAGAAACCGAATGATGGAAATGCAAAATAAGGACTGTGAAGGAAAAGGGTTGGCAGTTGATCTACTGAGAGTGAGGATAGTGGACCATTGTTTGGATCACAAGATATGATGGGGTTAAAAGGAAGGTCATTACAGTGAAATAGTTTTCCAAGTGAAAAGTTTCATGCTTGTTACAGAGAGTAAGAAACTGAGAGACAAAGCACCCCTGCGAAGTCCTCAAAAATAATAATTATCATTTCTTGCAATTGACATTGAGCTCTGTGCTTGACAAAGGAAGGGCACTATCTTTTTTGTTGTTGTTGACTGCCTTAACTTATTAAACTTTGTATGCAGAGGGAAAACATTCCACTATATTGTTCATTCTAAATGTTATCTATTGCATATTTTCTTTATTAAGAATGTCTTGTTTATCTAGAAAGGTGACATAAAACTAAGGGTATTCTTGAAACAGTTAAGAATTTTATCTTAACTGAAAAGAACAAGCCTATGTTTTATAGATATGACATAATGGAGGCAGATAAATTAGCTTGAAAATGTATAAACTATAAAATACCTACAGAATATGGCATTTAAAATGTTTTAAAATTTAGATTTCCTGGACAGTGAGACATGTCTGCTCCTGGCAGCACCGATTTACTTCAGAGAGAAGTATGGACATCAAAGACACTCCGTATGGAGTTTATCTTCTTCTTGGAAAAATAGTCATTTGAGCAAGAAACTGTTCTTGCTTGGACTGCTTGATTGACTGGACATGCATGACCCATAGGAAGGTGACCACCACTGAACTTTGCTTGGCAAAATGGTCCTTCAGGTTCCTGCTTCACAGAGGAAACTGCCAGACATTCTACAGGACACAGAGAGAAGTGACTGAGAGACTCTAGGCCTGTGGGATGAAGACAGATGCCCCAACTTTACAGAGGAACTTTGGATGACTGTCCAGGCTGCCAGCTGTCTCTCTCTACTCTTGAAAGTCTCCCAAAAGTTGCTTGTGCCCTTCTGTTTCTCAGGTAATAGTATATCCTTCTGAGGTCTTTGAAGTAGTTGAAGATTAGATAGTTATAATTTCCTTAGTTATGATAAAAGATAAGTTAGATATGAAACCTTAGACTCACAAATATAGGATAGATAGGATATCTTCTTTAATTTTGCCAAATACAAATAGACTAGATATTATAAATAGACTAGATATTAGAATTGTAATTTGCTTAATAACTGTTTTGTAATTATATTATGTGAAAGTTAAAAACATCCTTTTTGAAAAAAAAGAAAAGGAGAAGTGCTGTGGATGACTGATTGATAAATAAAGCCGATTGGCCAGTAGCCAAGCAGGAAGTATAGGCAGGACAAGGAGAGAGGAGAATTCTGGGAAGTGGAAGACTGAGGCAGAGAGACGCTGCCAGCTGCCATGATGAGAAGCAGATGTTAAGATACCAGGAAGCCACGAGCCATGTGGCAACTTATAGATTAATAGAAATGGGTTAATTTATGATATAAGAACAGTTAGCAAGAAGCCTGCCATGGCCATATAGTTTATAAGTAATATAAGTCTCTGTATGTTTACTTGGTTGGATCTGAGTGGCTGCGTGACTGACGGGTGAGAGAGATTTGTCCTGACTGTGGGCCAGGCAGGACCAGAAAAACTCTAGCTACAACTTACTATTGTAAATAAGGGAAGTGCTGTGGGATGGTCTGTATGTCAAATGTGTTGCTGATTGGTCAATGAATAAATCACTGATTGACAGTGGCCAGGCAGGAAGTATAGGCGGGACTAACAGAGAGGAGAATTGAGAGAACAGGAAGCTGGGTGGGAGAGACACTGCCAGCCGCCATCAGGATAAGAAAGATGTAAAGTACCGGTAAGCCACAAGCCACGTGGCAAGGTATAGATTAATAGAAATAGATTAATTTAAGCTGTAAGAACAGTTAGCAAAAAGCCTGCCACGGCCATACAGTTTGTAACCAATATAAGTCTCTGTTTACTTGGTCGGGTCTGAGAGGCTGTGGGACTGGCAGGTGAGAGAGATTTGCCCTGACTGTGGGCCAGCCAGGAAAACATTAACAACAAATGGTGTCCAACGTGGTGGCAAGAGTTTCCACTTAAAAACTGAGAAAAGATTCTAAAACGGAGCTAAAAACAGTTCCTAACTGTCTCTCTCAAATGAGCGGCAACTGCCGGTTTGAGCTACTGGCGGGTTCCTAATGTGAGCGCTCGACCTGAGGTATGGCGGAAATGAGGCCTCTGCAAGTGGCACATTAAGCTGCTTGGTAGATTTAGCCTTTGCTAGTACAAAACAAAAAAAAAGAGGTTTCTGGGCTACATGCTGCTTGGATAAAAACATAGACCCACGATGGCTCCCAGAGCTGGCGGTAAGCATACAGCCGCCATGTTGGGAAGCTGAGGTGGGCGGAGCAAGCAGCCACAGCTGCTTCAGTTTAAGGCAATAGATTCACAATAAGACAGATTCAGATGTAATAGTTTAAAATGTGTGTAAAATATACATAGGCTTAAAAGAGATTAAAAAGGTAATATATACAGTTACAAAAACAAATACATAGTTTTAAAAAATAAAGTCTTTAAAGAGACAGTAAAATTAATATAAAAAATAAGCCCCGTAAAGATGGATATCACACAAAAAATCTAGATTGTGTTGTCTTTGAGATTCTTAACTACAGAGAGATATTTGATTGTAAAGGAAGCTGAATTATACCAATATGCATATTTTAAAGGTACCTTGACTTCAAAATTTGGATATAAGGATATGTTACTTTGGAAAGGAGACTCTACTTTTGTTTCCACAGAAAGCCAGAGGCTATGGATTTGTTCCAGATTAAGACACATCAGGTTTGACCAGCCAAGACCACCTGAAAGGTCTCTGATGACACCATGGCTCAGATGATCCAACATCCAGAACGGTTTCAAGGCAACTGGCTCAGACGGTACAGCCTCACGGACTACTCCATGATCCTAAAATTTTCTTTGTTTCCCCATAAGATACAGCGCCCCCCTCCAGAAGGAAGTAGTAAGAGAAGCTACGCCCAAATTCCCAAATATACCAAGCTGACTTTGGAGATGTATAAAGGTTAAAACCTTCCTTTTTAAGAAAAGAAAAGGGGAAGTGCTGTGGGATGGTCTGTATGTCCAATGTGTTGCTGATTGGTCAATGAATAAATCACTGATTGACAGTGGCCAGGCAGGAAGTATAGGCGGGACTAACAGAGAGGAGAATTGAGAGAACAGGAAGCTGGGTGGGAGAGACACTGCCAGCCGCCATCAGTATAAGAAAGATGTAAAGTACCGGTAAGCCACAAGCCACGTGGCAAGGTATAGATTAATAGAAATGGATTAATTTAAGCTGTAAGAACAGTTAGCAAAAAGCCTGCCACGGCCATACAGTTTGTAACCAATATAAGTCTCTGTGTTTACTTGATCGGGTTTGAGCGGCTTGGGACTGGCGGGTGAGAGAGATTTGTCCTGACTGTGGGCCAGGCAGGAAAACTCTAGCTACAATAAGTAGCTATTTAAAAGCATGTATACACAATGGAAAGAAGGGTAGTGTACATTCAGTTCATGAGTTCTGCAACAATTGCTCCCTTTTCATATTTTCTTTTTGTCTTCTTTGTTTTGTTTGAGGTGGAATTTTCCTTTTTAATCCAGGCAGTCCTAGAAATTGAGATTTGCCTTCCTCAGCCTCCTGTTTGCTAGAATTGTAATTGTACACTACCATGTCCCTCTAAAAGTATGAATAGGATATTCTAAACACATTTTCCTCTTTCCTACATAAAGGTGCTTGAATTCTGTGTGCAGCGGCAAGCACATTCACACATGAACTATTACTCTGTAGCTTCTGGACATTTCTGGGTTCTGGAAAGTGCTTTGCAGGTATCCTTACTGGTTTCAGACTTACATTTAACCATGAAGAATAGGGAGGAAGGGCTGCATCTGGAAATGCTCATGCTCACATGTTAACTATGGGATTTTTTTCTACATAAAGAAAACAATATACGTTCTCATCTCTATGTATGAACTCTCGATATCAAAACTCAGTGTTTTTAAGATTTGTTTGGAGGATACATTGATTTCCATTTCCCAGTTTCTATACTTTACCCTGAAAGCTACTACCTTCTGAATTGAAGAAGGATATAACTCATTGAAATAGCAATTTACCAAATGTTCAGTTATTCTATTTGCTCATCAATATTTCTTTTAGGATGGCCTTAAGCAAGGCAATGTCTCATTTTCTAGTCCTAAGGGACAGCAGGCAATTTATGCATAATAACTATCTGTTACATTTTCCTAACACATTCCCTTTGCTTATAAATAATAATTGTGTTTTAGATGTGAAAATGTTTACCAGGAGATTAACAATTTGTAAAAGCCCTGACATGGCTGATGCAAAATAATATAATTCAATTTTAGAAGCTATAATTTCAGGTGATACAATTTACACTGTTCCTCTTAGTCAAGGTAGGATAAAGCAGTTCTCCTGTCAAGGATGATTGGATAATATGATACATTACCTGATTACAAAATGATGCTGGGGAAACAACCCATTTCTCTGTATTAATCTGACTTGTTTAGTGGCCTTTCTGCCTCTGAATTCTGATGAGATGCTCTGCACCAACTTAATTCTTTTTTATGTGCTTTGGGCTCTTTTATTTATTTATTTATTTATTTTTTGTAAGCACAGTTTTCACTGAACTGCTTAAATAATGATAGTTTTGCAGAGTTCTGTATAGTTTTTCAGCTGTCTTGAATTTTAATTCGGAATACTTTCCTTTGTGGAGTGTGTGAGTTGCAACAAGAGTTTGAAAAACATGTAACATAGTAGATTTCAGTGATAGGTTATAACGCTTTAACAAAGATTAAAAAAAATGATTCTGATTTCCTATAGTATCTCTTATATGGTTCAAATTATTTTGTTGATTTTATTTTGATTATTAATGCCTTGTAAAGAGTTATTATAAATGGAGATGAAATCACTTATTCAACTTTACACATCAAGTAAACACATTAAAATATCATATAAATATTTGTCCTGGAATTTTTAAATGTTATCAATTTATTAAGTAGAAGTCATTTGTCCATTTTTGTTTTGTTTTGTTTTTTGTTTTGTTTTCTTCGAGACAGGGTTTTTCTGAGTAGCTTTGTGCCTTTCCTGGATCTCACTCAGTAGACCAGGCTGACCTCGAACTCACAAAGATTCGCCTGCCTCTGCCTCCCGAGTGCTGGGATTAAAGGCGTGCGCCACCACCGCCCGGCCATTTGTCCATTATTAACTACCAGTATTTTTATGTTTGATAGAATCTTTCAAATCTCTTATGATTAATATATTCTATTTTATAAGATTTTATTATAAACACAACATAGACTTTTGCCCCAGTAGACCTTGCTACCAACTTTCTCAAAACAGAAATGTTGAAACTGAGTCTACTACACATTTATAAAGCTACTGTTTTTTGCTATATCAACAAATAAATTAATAGGAAGAGAATAAGTTCAAAGACTATTTTCTCTGTCTTTAGAATACAAACATCTTAATTCTCTGGGTTTCATGACTAATTAGTTATACCTGGAATACTAACATAGTACTTTAACAGAGTGTTTTGTTGTTGTTTAAGATAGAAATGGTATAGTGGATGCCAGCATTTGCTTGTTGATTTGTTAAACTTTCCATTTTTCTGCTTTCTTCTGCATGGAAATTTGATTCTCTAGCTTGCCTTCAATCTCTGTTAGAGATTTCAAGTTCTATATTATACATTGTGTGTTCTGAGACTCTTTCTTTATATCTATCGTCTATCTATCTATCTATCTATCTATCTTATCTTTTAACATCTACCTACCTGTGATCTATCTAGCTTTCTGTCATCTCTATTTATCAGTAATCTATCTATTTATCTATCATCTATCTATCTTTCCATTCATTTCTATATATCCCATTCCCGTTTGATAATTCCCAGCTTATTTCACAGTGTTTTCTGATATATATCCATGTTAATTTGAAGTCAGTTATCTAAAAGTATACTAAAATTATTTTTATTTGCATGTCATGTTTTAAAATTCTGATAAAAAATACTTGTGAAATACCAGAGATTTTGTTGCTTGTATTTACATTTTCAATTCATTTTAGGAGTTTATTTTTTATTTCTTCCTTGACACATTAATTGCTCAGAAATGAGCAAATGTCTATGGTGTTTGGGTGGACTATTTATTCTCTGGATGTATTTTATGTCTATTTGATGTATGATGTCATTTAATTTTGATTTCTGTTTGGTTTTGTACAGATGATATGTCTATTGGAAATGTGGTGTACTAATGTTACCTTTTATTATTGAGTTGGTGTTAATCTGAGTCTTTAATTTCAGTATTTTAGTTTTTTCAAATTGTTTGCACTGGAGTTTGGTGTATGGATGTTTAAGACTATAATGCTAGCATTCAAAATACATATCAATAAGTATATCACTCATCTTTCTTCAAATCTACTACATTCCTTGTAGTAGATGGAGATGATTAAAAAGCCCACAACTGGTCAAAATGCAAACAAGGCAGATCATAGCATGCCTAGACATGGTGGATACATCCCTGACACAACTCCCGCACCTGAGACTCGGGTAACATTGCAGAAGATAGCGTCAGAAAGACTGTAGGAGCTAGAGGACCAGAAAGATCTCTGTGAGATTGTGTCGCCTAGAAATGACAGAGAAGCCTAAAGAGATCTGAACAATGTCAATATCAATAGACATGTTACCACAGAAGGAGGAAATCTTGTGAGGCAAGATTAGACAAGAACTGCAGGAAACTAACAGCTGCTGAGAAAAAGAAAAGTAGTTTCCCCACGGATAAAGCTCTAAATTGGTTATCCAATTCCAAGAAGCCATCCCTGAAATCATTTTCATATAAGCAAAATTAAATGGTTACAGTAGGTTGTATATATATGCATTTACATATGCATTTAGACATAATATTATATTAAGATTAAAGAAAAAAGGCCATGAATTCAAGATGTAGTGAGCAGAGTGTAAGGATTGTATCAAAATGGCAGGATAAAGATAACAGAAAGGGTAATTTCTATAATTATATTTCAATTAAAAAACAAAATAAATTTAAAATACCAGTATTTAAACACATTGTCTTTTCTATTTCCATGAAAAGTCACTCTGAACATAGCAACTTATAGAAGAAAAAAGTCTCCGGGGGAGCTGGAGAGGTGGCTCAGTGGTTAAGAGCACTGACTGCTCTTCCAAAGGTCATGAGTTCAGTTACCAGCAACCCCATGGTGGCTCACAACCACCTGAAATGAGATCTGGCACCCTCTTCTGGCCTGCAGGGACACATGCAGGCAGAATGCTGTATACATAATGAATAAATCTTAAAAAAAAAAAAATGGAAGTCTCTGGGGCTTACAGTTTCAGAGGATTAGAATCCATCGCCATTATGCAGGGGAGTATGGCTGTATGCTGGCAAGTGTGGTGTTAGATTAGTAGCTGAGACCTCACATCTCTATCTGTAAGCATGAGGAAGAGAAAGCTAACTGAGAATGATGTGAGAATGATGGGACATTTTGGAAAGTCCACCTCTAGTCAGACACCTCCTCCCACAAGCCAACACCCAGGAACTCTTTCTAAGCAGTTCTACCAACTGGGAAGCAAGTATTCTAATATATGATCTTATGGGCCATTCTCATTCATTCCACCAAACACACCAATATAATAGCACTTTCCCCAACTTTTTAAAGTAGTTTTTCATACCTAAGCTGTTTAATGACAGTTTGGTTTTAACCCAGGCTCTTTAATGACAATTATGTCTTGCTCTATAGCCCAATCTAAGATCCTACTACCTTCTAGTGATATGGTTACTAGGATTCACCACTGTGCTTGGCTCCCTCAGACATTCTGTTAGTAATTACTGACCTTAGTATATTGCTTGATTTTTGTTCAAAATTCCTCTAAGAGTAGTTCAGAGGTTGAAATACTACTTTCATTTTTTGTGACAACTGGTCACAAAGCCAGAGGCTACTCACATGTGATCAAACACTACCTAGGAATGCACAGATAGAACTGGAACCTCCAGTCTAACCCTGAACTAAGCACAGCAAATCTTACCAGCCTATGCTTCCTCTTGCTCTCTAATGAAATTCTGGCTTCTAGAAGATTTTTGCCTATCTTTCACATATTGCATTTCCTGTGAATGTTTGCTCTCTTCACTTATTCTGCACTAGAATTTGCAATTGGTTGTAATAGGAAAACTCACACAATGTTCAGCTTTGGAGACTTTCTATACAAACTAATTTAAATATCTGATTAAATTAGCCGAAGGGTATTTTTAGTCCTAATAGTCACAATGGTGAAAATTTGCTACTCTTCCAGCCTATAAAATAGAACACATAACACTAAATTATGGTGAAGTATTTTTATAGTCAATGTATTTGTAATAGGGGTTCACTCCAAACTAACAACTTGTGTTTTTTTTCATTGAAACTACCAACAAGTCTCTAATTACTGTTATATATTGCAATCAAGAACTACACACACACACACACACACACACACACACACACACACACACATATATATAGTATACACAAATCTCATTTGTAATATGGATTATAATTTCCAAATATCTACTCCTATATCAATGTCAGATAAATTTTCTGTATCTATGGCTACCTAGCTACTTTTCCAGATTCTGTGAATTGTCAGTGAGCATATGTTATATGTTAGCATCTTGTCTCTTGAAAAGGTCAGAGAAAAGAACACTTGATGATACATCTCTTCCTTCTTCAAGTTGGACTGCTTTGGAAAAGGAAGCAGGGTTCCATAGGGATGAATAAAAAAAACAGATTCTCGTGAGGAAATTTATGCATCATTGTGCATAGCCATGACCTTATTCATCCACATACCATAGAAACATATAATAAATATTTTCTGAATCCTCTGTGCTCATAATTTTTGTGAATTTTCTAGGCTTTTATTGATTTATTCATTAAAATAATACACACACACACACACACACACACACACACACACACACACACACACACACACACCAAACATCGTGAAATTACTGGTGTCCAGTAGTTTACCAGGGGGACAGGTAACTGCATTCTCTCAGCTACTTGGTATTATATGATAATGGTGTGGGTGGGGTCAGTGTCTGTTCTCTAGGACAGCTGTAGCAATGTTTTTTTGTTGGGACTGCCAGCTCACAGATAATGACATGGAGACTTATTCTCAATTATGAAAGCTTGGCCATAGCTTAGGCTTGTCCCACCAGCTCTTGTAACTTAAATTAACCTGCTTCTATTAATCTACATTTTACCATGTAGCTGTTTGTCTTTCTTTCATTCTGTGGGTCCGACTCCTTCCATGACTCGTTGGCATCTATCTGGTGTAATTCGTGCACCTAGAATTCCTCCTTTTCATTTCTTTCCCCAGAAATCTTACCTATCTCTCCTGCCATTCAGCTCTTTATTAAACTAATCACAGTGACACATCTTCACACAGTGCAAACAAATGTTCTGCAACAGACAATGAACAGTTACTTTAGAATAATACCTGCTTGCTATCTGAAGGATAGTGTTTCAGGTTTTTTTTTAATCCCCTTTCAATGTGAAAAGAAAGACATTTATAAACACAGTGACACATGAAACAGGATATTTTATCTCTGTTTCCAATTCTAATGCCAGAGGCAGAACAAACATGGATCTGGAAAGATGATTCCAGAAAAGCCCAGAACATAGCTTATTTTCAAGTTTTCTTATACCATTGCCTTTTATTGGATAAATTTCCAACATTTAGTTTCAGAACAGGGAGTAGTATTTAGAAATTGTTCTGAGGTATTTTTTTCTGCGTGACAATGTAGCAATGATGAAATAATATTTCAGCACATTGTGATGCAATATTTAAAACTCCAGACAGGCTTTTTACTCCTATTAAAACATGATTATGAAGAAAAGAAATCTAGAAATCATTTGGATCATATATATCTTCATCTAGATATTACATAGTTTTCTTTTTACAAAACGTCTTTTCAAAATTGAGTCTATATAGAAAGGATAAACTTATATGTTTATCTTATGATATTTTGTTTCTAAATATGTTCTAGAGACCTAGGAAGATGGATGATAGAAGCCACATTCTTTAGTAAGTAGTCACACTGTGCTAAGAATTGGGTGAACTGATAAATTTGTGTTCCCAGAGACTGTATTTGGGTTCCATAATTCCCATGGATGATTTGTCAAGAAACTGGTTCAAGTGATGAAATTGGACAAAGGGCAACAGTTTCTATTACAGTGGTTAATGGCAGCCTTCAGCTGATCTTTCACATTTGTGTATACCAAGTAGTGTTTTTTCTCCTTATTGTTGTCTTTCATCCTTAAGAATGCTCTATTCTTTTCCATGTGTATTTAAGAACCAAAGACTATGGAATATTTCCAAATGTGCTTTCTGTTTAGCTACTCGAAGACAGATTGTTTTGGTTTGGTCCCAACAACTAGCACCTAATAATATCATTCTTTCCTCTCACTGGTGCCACAGAGCCAGACTCAAGGCATCTTATTTTGTCTGCTATTTGGTCTTTACAAGGAAGCCAGGTAGAGAGTTTCTTTTTAAAGGGTTCTTACTTTTGGTGTCCTTTTTTGCTTTAAATAAATAAAAAAATTATCTTTGTGGCCCTATAGAGGGTATATGGATTTGGTGGATTTCATGGCCCCCAAAAATTCCTGACATGCTCAGGTGACAGGCTGAGCCTACCAATCTCAGCCAGGAATCTCTGTGAAAACAAAATTGATGTCTCACTTCATTGACTTTCAGGTGTTTTCCTTACAACATTTTCAGGAGCCCTCCCAACAGGAAGTTGTATAAGGACAGTATGTTGTAGCCATTTAAATATCAGCAGGAGCCACTAAATCAATAAACTGCCCTCAACCAACATTATTTATTATATATTTGATTTTCTCACAGTTTATATTGTCAAAACCAACAGTTGTTACGTTTTGGTAGAAAGGTGTTTTATTTAACAATAGCAGCCTTATTTCCTTTCACAAAAATTCATCCCAAATTTCAACCTAGGGGACAGGTAGCTAAATAATGGCAGATCTGACATGAGCATTATCATATGAGGCAACATGTTGGGTAAATCCTGTTCAAACTTAGTCAAGTATCCATGCCTATTGATGTCATGGATCATAGAGGAGAACCTAGTACTACCACTTCCTAAACAAGCATAAATCCTGACTGTATTCTAAATAATTATCTGTATACACAGAGATAAATGTGGCTCTCACCACTTAAACATAGAAGTTTTTTTGTGCAGCAGAAGGGATCATTACAAAAGTGCAAAGCTAATCAAAACTACAACTGGCCATGGTGGGATTCTCAGTGCATTTGCTGCATCTGAAACACAACCCCCATACCTATGGCTAGGGGAATGTCAAAGAAGATAGAAGTCTGCTGAAAGATTGTATCTTCTGTAGATGACAGGGGAAAATACATCTGTAAAATGACAACAATATTGCAAGTCTTAAACAAGACTAGAAAAAATGATAACACAGTTAACTCGCCAGTGTGGAAAGGAGAAATTGCACAAAGTCTCACCCATAGATGAAGAGATAGAGGCAATTAAAAACTGCCTATGGAAGGAGAATTAGTCTTCCCCAGGAATGAGATCCCTAAATGAGATCCAATACCACCTGGTCAGCTCTAAAATATATACACACATATAAACATGTCTAAGCAACACAACAGTTTTTACATATATATTTATTTGTGTAATATAATATATATATATATATATATATATATATATATATATATATGGCTATATATTTAAAAGGGAGTGTAGGGCATTGTAAGGATTGGAGGGGCTAGAGGAAGGGGAAAATGAAATAATTGTATTTTAATTACATAAAAAATAAATTCTCATTTGCTGTGGTCTTCTCTCATGGAAATATTTTTTCGGAGTCCCTAAAGTTAGTCTTAGTCATTCCATTTCACATCTATATTTCTTACTTTTTCCCTGTTGGGCCCTCGTCGGAAGATCTGCTGATTTTTGTGTTCTTTCTCCCTGGTAATTTTCTTATACTTATGATGAAAGTCTGAACTTGAATTTCTTCACAGCACATAATCTCTGTAATTGCTTTTATGTAGGACACTGTTTTCACAGTGCTCCTTGAGTTGATAATTATATTATCTTAGCTTTTCACATTTCTTCAAAACTGCAAAGGCAATACCACAGTCTTTGTACTTATTTTTTCATTAACATCGTGTAAGTGGTAAAGATCCTTCACAAGCCGGTATTTCCCATTTTACCTGGCTTTAATCTCTTTTACTAAGAATGAGACTCCTAGGACTAGTGATGCCATATTGGAATACAGAATATTACTGTCTTATTCATCATCAGCAATGGGGTGACTGTGACTGGGGGTGACTGTGACTGGTGTTTATTCTAATTCTAGGATCCCATCTGGAGTGTCTGTTTCATAAGATTACTTAAGGATTTTATTAGATTGGCTTCCTCCAAAGAAGAACCCCAAATGCTTTACCAGGGAAATAATACCAAGAAACAACTTTAGCAGTATCTCTACACATTGTAAGTGAGCAACAAGTTCCTTAGTATATAAAATATTATTCAAGCATAGACAATTATCTGTGAAAGTCCCCACTTTGTTTTGAGTGAATTATAGTCTAAAGATGTTTTCCACAATTACATGAATTTTAATCATTGCATATGTGGTCTGTCTATCTTTTCCTCTGTAGCTGGAGTTTTTCTGCCTGGCCCACAGTCAGGACAAATCTCTCTCACCCGCCAGTCCCAAGCCGCTCAAACCCGATCAAGTAAACACAGACACTTATATTGGTTACAAACTGTATGGCCGTGGCAGGCTTCTTGCTAACTGTTCTTACAGCTTAAATTAATCCATTTCTATTAATCTATACCTTGCCACGTGGCTTGTGGCTTACCGGTACTTTACATCTTCCTTGTCCTGATGGCGGCTGGCAGTGTCTCCCTCACCCAGCTTCTTGTTCTCTCAATTCTCCTCTCTTAGTCCCGCCTATACTTCCTGCCTAGCCACTGCCAATCAGTGATTTATTCATTGACCAATCAGCAACACATTTGACATATAGACCATCCCACATCACTTCCCCTTTTCTTTTCTTAAAAAGGAAGGTTTTAACCTTTACACATCTCCAAAGTCAGCTTGGTATATTTGGGAATTTGGGCGTAGCTTCTCTTACTACTTCCTGCTGGAGGGGGGCGCTGTATCTTCTGGGGAAACAAAGAAAATTTTAGGATCATGGAGTAGTCCGTGAGGCTGTATCATCTGAGCCAGTTGTCTTGAAACGGTTCTGGATGTTGGATCATCTGGGCCATGGTGTCATCGGAGACCTTTCAGGGGGTCTTGGCTGGTCAAACCTGATGTATCTTACTCTGGAACAAATCCATAGCCTCTGGCTTTCTGTGGAAACAAAAGAGACTCTTTTCCAAAGCAACATATCCTTACATCCAAATTTTGAAGTCAAAGTATCTTTAAAATATACGTACTGGTTTAACTCAGCTTCCTTTACAATCAAACATCTCTCTGTAGTTAAGAATCCCAAAGACAACACAATCCAGACTCTCTGTGTAATAGTCATCTCTATGTGGCTTATTTTTTATATTAATTTGACTGTCTCTTTAAAGACTTTATTTTTTAAAACCATGTATTTGTTTCTATACTGTATATATCACCTTTTTTTTGTCTCTTTCAAGCCTACGTATATTTTACACACATTTTAAACTATTACATCTGAATCTGTCTTATTGTAAACCTGTTGCTTTAAATTGCAGCCTTCTAAGCCTGAAACGGCACTGTGGCTGCTGGCTCCGCCCACTTTAGCTTCCCAACATGGCGGTTCCCGCCAGCTCTGGGAACCATCAAGTCTCAGAAATAGTGGGTCTACGCTTTTATCAAAGCAGTGTGTAGCCCAGAAACCTCTTTTTTTGTTTTGTACTAACAAAGGCTAAATCCACAATGTAGCTTAATGTGCCACTTGCAGAGGCCTCATTCCCGCCATATGGCGGCAGGTCGAGCGCGCACGCCAGCAACCCGCCAGTAGCTCAAACCGGCAGCTGCCGCTCATTTGAGAGAGACAATTAGGAAGCTGTTTTTAGCTCCGTTTTAGAATCCTTTTTCTCAGTTTTTAGGTGGAAATTCTTGCCCCACGTTGGGCGCCATTTGTAGCTGGAGTTTTTCTGCCTGGCCCACAGTCAGGACAAATCTCTCTCACCCGCCAGTCCCAAGCCGCTCAAACCCGATCAAGTAAACACAGACACTTATATTGGTTACAAACTGTATGGCCGTGGCAGGCTTCTTGCTAACTGTTCTTACAGCTTAAATTAATCCATTTCTATTAATCTATACCTTGCCACGTGGCTTGTGGCTTACCGGTACTTTACATCTTCCTTGTCCTGATGGCGGCTGGCAGTGTCTCCCTCACCCAGCTTCTTGTTCTCTCAATTCTCCTCTCTTAGTCCCGCCTATACTTCCTGCCTAGCCACTGCCAATCAGTGATTTATTCATTGACCAATCAGCAACACATTTGACATATAGACCATCCCACATCATTCCTCATTTTCTCTTTTTCCATTTAAAAAATTAAGTCAACACAATGTTTCTGAATTTGGACATTGCAATCTTCATCTTACCAGCATATCTCTATCTGTCTTGTATTTTCTTCATAGCTATTAGATCTGAAAAGACAACCAGAGCCTAGATGCTTGTGTTTTCAAGGATTAACTTGAATGTTGACTTGATGTTTTTAGTATTTTTACTTACTAGAATCATGGATCTTCAAAAATTTGATGGGCTTCCAGTCATAGAATGTATTATTTTACTGATACATCTACTTTCTTGCTGGTAGCTGCTGAGGCTTCTTCATCTCTGTCTCCCAGAGCTGTGGAGTGGCCCTATTTCCTTCTTTCCTTGTTTGAAATGATGCCCCAGAGATGGTTTTTGTGTTATAGATTTAGAAATAGATATGTTTTCAGAACCACTTAATTCTTTTTAATGAAAGACAGAAGTATTTAATAGCTATATGGTTTTTTAAAAAACAAAATATCTCAAATTATTTTTGGCAACATATGATTTAGTTTTTTATTTGTTTATTAGTGTCATTAGGTTTTCCAAACTTGTTTCCTAATAATATTATTCTATTTTCTGCGTAAATTCAATACAATAGATTCAAAGCTTTGCTATATCATATAAGTATACAATTACTAAAGAACATCATCTAAGTTTGCTGATTCGTGTCATTTTAAATTTTCTTTGAGATATAAATGTTTCTATCATCATAACCAAGCAAAGGTGATGCTGGTTAGAATAGATCTCATGGGCAGGGCCACTCTCAGCACCCGGCTGTGGTCGTTAGCCTGGGAGAGGGACTTTACAACTACTTAATGTTAGGTTTTTACCAGCCTCCAGTTGAGTTTCCAGACAAGGCCCCATGCCTCCTGCCCTGCCCTTCTGGGGAATAAAGGCCTGCTCCATGCTGTGTCAAAGGCTAAGGTAGTACTGGTGAAGAGAACTTCTTCACCCTGCACACCTACACTTATTAACTCAGTGAATTTAACAGCCTTGTTGTTTGACTCTGCAGGAGGATAGCTATTTATTTATGGGAAGCAGGCTGTGGGCAGTGTGTGAAACCTGAAAAGGAAGCAGCCAATAGGCTGGCTTGGCATCTCCTGCAGACAAACAGCAGGCCAGCAGGCTACACACACACACACACACACACACACACACACACACCAGATGGGCTGGACAGAGGCACACAGGACTAATGCATGACTCTATCAGCTAAGTGTAAATCAGGGGTTCCATGCTACCTGAGGGCTCCAGGTCCCTTGCTGCATTTACCTCTCCCACAGCAGGTAAGTCCTGTTTAGGAACAACACCCACACAAACAACAGGCAGCACACTATGGCAGCCTGGTCAATATGGGACTCTCACCATCCCATTCCAGCCAACTGGTTCTTTGGTTTAGTGTCTCAAATAACATCAGCAAGGGGCAGCAGCAGGACAGCTACATTCTGCTCACCTGGCAGGCCCCCGCTGAACAAATCCTAAGAAAACATAACCAGTAGTGGGCCTGTCCCTGCCAGGCTGCCAGGCTCCCATAAAGAATCAGGCCACAGGAGCCTCCTGCAGTTCCTGATTTGTGCCCATCTGGGATGGCAGGGGCAGGTACATTGTTTAGATTATAAAGCCAGGAACTTCCAAATCTCTCTCTCTCTCTCTCTCTCTCTCTCTCTCTCTCTCTCTCTCTCTCTCTCTCTCTCTCTCTCTCTCCACTCAGGTAAAGCACTAAGCATAACCACAGGGGCTGCTGGCCTGTCCAGACATCACCAGTCTCACTGTAAGGAAGCCCATGATCCCTAATTGAGATGAACCCCCTCAGGGGGTCTTGCTAAGACAGTACCCAAACTCAGTGGATTTGGTAGTTGTGTTGGCAGCAAAGGCCTAGAGCTCTGGGGTTCAAATACCTCCATGAGCCACTCATTTTCTTCACGGGCTGATGGGCCCTGCAACAGCTCTAGCCATGGACTCAGTTAGGAGCTACAAAGTGTCCTCCTTCCTGGACAGTTTGGGGATATGTCAAGACCATCCAGCTTCCTTGGTTGGCACTGACTATCCCTAGGTAACAGTCCCTTTCTCTGTCTGACCTCAAGCCAGCACACAGGGATGAGCTAGGGCCTTTATGGTTGGAGCCCCACCTAAGTCCTGCCTGGTGGAGCCCTGCAATGGGGCAAGGTACTCTTTCCTTTAAAGCTAAAGGCAACAAATAAGGAACTAGTGATGGAGAAGAGGTGAATATTGAGTTTAACAGCATTCTTAAATGTCTCAGGTCAAATCTTTAGTGTAACATTGACTTGTCGCTTTTTAAAAAATCTTGTTGAATGGGCAAAGATTAGAGGGTTAGAGAAGGTATAAAAATGAGTGGAAAGAATTAATGAATGGCATATGAATGTGTGAGAATGTCACAGTGAAATGCATTGATTTATACAAATACTTCAAACTAATTTGAAAATATCAGCTGACTATGAACCAGTGGGTTTATTTTGTACATTTAATTTCATTCCATTGATCTACATGTCTGCCTGTATGTCAGAACCACACACCTAATTACTTTTTCCTTTTTTTTTTCAGCCAAGTCTTGACATTGAGAGCTGTAACTCCCAGTTTGTTCTTCCTTCTCGTAAATTGCCAATCCATGCTAGGAGTACTGTCAACTTAACAATATTAAATCTTCAGTTCTATGAGCATGCGATTGGGAAATTTTATCTAGATACTCTCAAAATTCTTTCAATAATATTTTCTGAGTTTCAGAAGATGAATATTTTTATTTTGCTAAGTTTATTCCTAATGACTTCATTCTTTTGGCTGTGATTGTCAATTACTTTCTTAATTGTATATTTGGCTTTTTCATGTGAATGTAAGAAACTGCAATTGCTTCTTACATACCTCTTACAGCTCACAAATTTTGTAACCTCTTCTATTAGTGATAATCGACTTCTTTTCCTGACTGTTAAATATACCTCTGTTTAATTATATGACAGAAGACGAGGCCTATAAATAAAGGTAGTTTACACCTTCATAGAGAAGGGAACTCTGTCATTTGTGACAAAATGTATGGGACTAGGGGACATCATTCTAAATGAATTAACTTGACTTAATCTGAAACAGGAAATAAATTCTGATTGATTTCACTAAGATGTAGAATCACAAAACATTGCCTTAGAAAAAGCATAGAGCAGTAAGATGTTTTAATAGAGGCTATGGACAGAACTATAGGGTACATAAGCTGAGATGTGATTAGTTAGCTTGGAGAAACAAGCTTCAGTGATCAACTGAATTGTGTGGTGAATAACAGCTAGCAATGATGTATGCACATGCCAAAGTGTTAAATTAATTAATGCTTAATTTTCTTCTGACATAAACTGGTAAAATAATGGACATGTTTATTAACTTGCTTTAGTGTTTCTGCATTTTTATACATAAGTCATATAGTTGCATTGCCCTGCTAAGGTATGCATAACTAGTACTTGTATATTCAAAATAAATAAATTCATACAGTGAAACAAGAGCACAACATATTTAAATAGGCATAGTTTTACTTCTTCATTTTCAAATGATACTCTTGGCTTCTTTGGCTTAGTAGCACTGGCTAGAACATCCACTATTACATGCATGTAAGGTATAACATGCATGTGAAGACCAAAGGCATTCCTTCTTTGTTCTTCAGCTTAGGGAAACAATCACTATTTTGATATTAAGTACAATGTTACCTGTGTGCTTTTTTTCTTTCTAAACCAAATTCTATCTAGTGTTTTAGATGATATTTTACATAAACATTCATGGTAGTTTGGACAGCACATGTGCATAGAAGCATTAACAAAGTATAAGAATTTTCTAACTCCCTTCTTTGATGTACTACTAAAGTGTGAAAGCCATTATATAACTTTATGATGTCTTCGTGTGATACTCTGAACAGGAAAAGTTTAGAGTGAGGGTTGATGATTTACATAAGCATGCTTTAAACAAGTATTCACAAGTTGACCCTGGCTGTCAGGAAATGAAATCAATCTGAAGATCAACAACCTTTTAGAAAAGGATCTCTGCCTCCATGGGACTGGACTGGGCCCTCTGCACAAGCAAGATAGTTGTGTAGCTGGGTCTGCTTATGGAGCCCCCTGGCAATAGGATCAGGATCTATCCTTGGTGCATGAGCTGGCTTTTTGGAGCCCATTACCTATGGTGGGACACCTGGCACAGCCTTGATGCAAGGAGAAGGGCTTGGACCTGCCTCAATTGAATGTACCAGACTTTGCTGAATCCACATAGGAGGCCTTACCTTTTTGGAGAAAGAATTTGGGAGTGAGTTGGCGGGGGGAGGAGAGGAATGGCTGGGGGGGGCGGCAGGAGGAGGGAAGAGAGGGGGATCTGTGGTTGGTAGTTAAAATGAATAAAAACTTTCTTAATAAAGATAAAGAGACGGGCGGGGGGGACAAAAAAAAGAAAAGGATCTCTGCTCCTTGGAGGAATACCATTTCAATGATGTCATGCCAAAGGACGGGTCACCTGACTCATTGGCAAAATCAGTGTTAGAAGCCAGGTTGCAATGGTGTTCCAGTTTGTAAAGTCAAGCCCAGGTTGATGGAAGTGGAAGAAGGACAAAGAAATTAATTTTATGCTTTCCCACCCAACAAGGAATTTTGTGCCTAGGAGGTCATATGTGTCACCATCAGGGAATCTCTCCTCCTGAGAGCCATCTAGAATCATCCAAAATTATCAAAGACGAGGGCTTTCCTCCACACTCGTCCAGCTGCAGACACAGGCTGTGAGTGACACGTGTTCCTTCCCCCAGCAAACATTAAAATGTTCTGGTGTGTTAAAAGCATAAATTAAAAAAAAAAAAAGGACAACAAAATTCTTCATTTTAATGTAAACTTGTCCTGAGGATTATTATTAAATGGTAGTAGTTTCAAAAGCAATGGACTAGTTTGTTTGACAGGAGGAATTTCAAAACAGTATAACTTTTAGACTGTGGCGTGGATATTGCTTAGGTCTTTAGTGAGAAAGCATACCAAGCAGGGCAGAGAAAGAAAAAGAAAATGCAGTTTGATGAGGAAAAGACTGTAAGTGAGCTTAAAGTCTCAGAAATGTAGGTGTGGAGAAAGCAGCTATAATAGAGGTTAGTGTCATTGAAAAGAAGGGTCTTTTCTGTGCAAAAACACTAGGAAAGTTGCTCTGAGTGCCATACCCTACCCATCAGAGGCTCTAGCTTTTGCAAGTGTCAACTCACTTGAAACAAGAGAATTTGAACTGAGAATGCCATGGAACATACTCTCTTCCTAGGAAGATTTTTTTTTCAGGTTCAACTGTAAAAATTTATAGCCATTAGAGCTCTATGAGAAAAGGACCAGGCAGGACTACAATCTTAAGCTGACAATTTAAATTGGCAGCATCATTCACACGGTGTTGATTTTTCAGGAATACAACATCCAGCATTTATGGAGTCATGGAGAATTGTATAAGGGTCTAGAAAGCCACTGAAGTATCAGATGGTATAATAGGGATATGTTGTCTACAGGGAGGCCCTGAGAGGCTGTTGCTGAAGATGTGATGGTCTAAGTTTCAATGAAGACCATTGGATTTTGGAGAGGCTAGAGTTGTAGATGGCCATAAACAACCTCAAAAACAAGATCAAAGGTGATGTACGCATAGTTAGGCTACATGTATTATAGCAACAAAATTGTGGGGGTAGGATATTCACAACTGTTTAGAATAAACAACACCAAGAGTATCCACAAACAGCACAGAGATGCAGGAGTTGGTGTTTTCTGTAATTAATTCCAATCTTTCTCTGGCCTGTTATTTTCTTGCTTTAATCTCTTTTTTGGAATGGGAATAATTATCTGTGTCATGTGTGGTGATATTTTATTTGTGTTGAAATATGGTGATGTTTTATTTGTGCTTTAATCTGGAGATCAGAGGAAAAAGCTAGCCATTATAAGTAAACAAAGAAGTCGGGCAAATGTAGCACACACCTTTAATCCTACCACTTGGCAGGCAAGGATCTGTCTGGATCTAGGTGAGTTCAAGGCCACACTGGGAACAGAGCTGGGCATGGTGGCACACACCTTAAATTCCACCACTAGTTAACTACAGAGGTCTGGAGGTCTGTACAGACAGATAGGAAGTGACAGAGCTGGGCAGGAAGAGGAAGTGATATAGCTGGACAGAGAGAGCAAATCAGATGGCAGAACAGCAAGGCATGGGTAGATAGGAAGTAAGTTGCATTTGGAAGCTGTGGAGTTGATGAGGTGAGGTTAGCTTATGGCTGTTCCTATTCCTCTGATCTCTCTCAGGCTTTAACCCATATATCTGGCCATATATTTAGAAATTCATTTACATTCATGATATATTTGAAGCATGTAGCTTGTATTCTTTTATTTTACAGGGGCTCCCAATTAAGAGATTATTAGAGTCTCAGGCAAGATTGTGGAAGGGACCTATTTGGAACTGTTAAACATTTGGGCCTTTAGAGATGAACTAAACATATTATGAATTATGAGATGAACATGAGTCTTTATGGGTCAACAATGGATACTGTGGTTTAGTATTGTGTTTTAGCATCAAATCAAAAAAGGCTATACTTTTGATGACTAATTTTAATCATAAATTTAACAAAATTGATAATTACCAGAGACATTTGTCTAAGGTGAGAAGAACTATCCTTATTGTAGGTGGTAACATTCCATGTTCGGTTGTCCTGGATTGAGAAAATATGTTAAGTTGGGTGGTGTAGTAGTGTTCACTTCACTCTTATTTTCTTACTGTAGATTTGTTACAACCAGCAGTCCATTCTTATGCTGTTGTTCCTTCCCTGACATAATGGACACTATATAACCTCAAAATGAATTATGAGTCAAAATATATCACTCTTCCTTAAATTGCTCTTATCAAGCATTTTGTCACACCACCAAGGAAAGTAATTAATGCAGCATCTCTATGTAGGCTAAAAAATAAAATGGTACCCCCTGCACTTAATAATTGTCATAGTAAAGTTAGACTCATCCACAGACATTGAAGTTAGAGTAAAATATGTAGACATTGTCCCATTTCAAGAAAAAAATCCTTTAGCTGGCATCACCAGTTGGAAATATGAATGTTTTATGTTTGTAAAGGACATTCTCCAAAGCATAACCCATAAGGGTGGAAGACGAGAGTATGGTTCCTGGTCCAAATATCCATGATTATTTCTTCTTACTGGACTTTAATGACTTTATCAAGCATATTTATTTCAGTTACTTTATAATCTCAGGACCATTTAAGATTGTATTATTAGAGTAATTTCCACCAGAGAGTAGATCTGTATGAAATAGAACTTTGATTCTCTTGATCTCTGATCTGCAATCATAGCATAACTTACCTGCTGTTTTAATTAAAAAACAATATTTTGACCATATATTTGAACAGTGTAACCATATTTCTCCAATCCACTCTCATCCTGTGGCTGGGATTCTGAGTACCCTTGTGATTGATCTCTTGGTTTATGAGCTTGAGTCTTTTCTATTTTCAGAAGACAGAGGTAAGTGTTCAGATTCAGAATATATTGCATTTTTTTCAACTAAAATTTACCAGTCTCTTCAAAACAATGAATTGAACAATGTTTTTAACATTAAGATTTCATGCCTAGAAAACATAAGTAATGAAGCCTTATTCCTTACTACACATTACATCATTCTTGATATGTTTTATTCACTCTCTTGGTCTCCTTAATGTCCCATAAGCAGCTTGGAGGATATGGCCCTTGAAGATCTTGGCAATTGTCTGTCTGGAGTATATGCTACAGGTATCCACAGGGCATCTTCTTACTTCTTTGTAAGTTTTCTAAATTTTACCTTCTTGTTATAGTTTATGCTAATTATCTATTTTTTACATTGAAACAATTTCTACTTCATTCTTTTTATTTTTTATTTATTTAAAAAAGTTTTCTTTTTCATTTTACATACTAATCCCAGTTTCCTCTCCCTCCCCTTCTCCTACCCCCCATCTCCCCCAATCCCATTCCCCATCCACTCCTTAGAGAGGGCAAGGCCTCCCTTGGAGAGTCAACAAAGTCTGGCATACTGTTGAGGGAGGACCCAGCCATTACCTCTTGTGTCAAGGCTGAGCAAGGTATCCCACCCAAGGGTAAGTGTTCCAAAAAGCCAGTTCATGCACCTGGGATGAGTACTGGTCCCACTGCCAGGGACTCCCCAAACATATCTAGCTATACAACTACCTCCCATATTCAGAGGGATTTATCAGTGCACTAACTACCCATTCTGTGTTATATGTGTTTATCTCTATGACAAAGGAAATCTAGTAAGAAAAGATAATTATTGTTCTTACCCAAGCCAAGCAAACTTATCGAAACACAATAAGCTCATAGTACACCTTTCTTGATTACCCAGTAATAGATCCTTAATTTTACTTCATTCATCTATATCATCTTGAACAGTGACCAATCTATATAGTCTTCAATAAGATACTTTTAGTCAATATTAAGAACTTTTGTTAATTCTTGTGTTATATTTACTAAACTTTACTAATACTGTTATTCTTGTTTATAATTTAGTAAATGAATTGTTACTGATTCTTGTGTTCTTGTTTTGTACCTTACAGAATATACTTTAAGATAATTTCTATACTCAAGTACATGGCAGAAGTGATCACAAAATTCAGCTTCAGAAGACATAGCAAGAGGGACATAGTTCAAAGACTAATTCAATGAAACATTGAGAGTATTTGCTTCAAATATCTGTTTTCCCACCTTCTAACTCTTTCTTATGATCATGTCACACACCCTTCTTCTTTCCTGTTGTCTTCACTGGGAGTGCACATTCTCAGGCATTGTCTATGTCAAATGGCCATCAGTGGTATCAGTAAGTCAGCCATAGACTGAAAGAGATAGAATCTATTTTCATCAATAGAAAGATGAACTGCTTACTGTGTTGCTGTGGCTGATTCTAAAATGATGGTAATGAGTAAACACTGTGAATCCTAAGATCATTATTTATCAGTTTTTCAATCAAGAGGTTTCTAAACTTTATTTTATTCTTCTTTTGTCCATTTAAGCACAGGATACCTCACTTTGAGCAAAATATGGGCTATTGTTTGATGAAAAGTCTCCTATTTTGTTATGTGATTCCTTTCAGAAGTTTTTTTTTCTTTTCTTTGTTTAAGGCTCCTTTGCAACCACAGGTAGAAAAATACATTCAACAGCATTTCATATTTATGGGTTGTTTATTTTAAAAACAAAATACATCTCAATCTCATAATAAAGACTCATGACAAAGTAATTGAAAGCTACCCATATGTATTCTAGAAGAAAACATATGTACATTAAATAAAAATGCAAGAACTTTACACTTATAACTTTCGTGAAGAAATATAATGTTCATTTATTGATGTTTACAGGGGAATAATAAAAAAATTAAGTCCAGCAATTTGAATGTTGTAAAGAGCAGTGACAGGTGCCAAAATCGCTGTTTTTTTTTAATGTTAAACAAAATGTTTAATTTGGATGCTATGAACCTAGGAAATATAAATATTATTTATAGAAATATGGGACTGGCATCACTATTTTTTTGTATCTGGTACAGAATTGTAAGTTGTTAGCTTTCTGGGTTGAAGCAACAGTGATTTAGTGCTTTGCAAACTTTGCTTTTTATGCAGAACATGTACCTTCAGAGTCAACTGTGTTTGCAGAGGCCATTTCTGGCTTAAGCTCTTCTTGTTGGGTGGAATTCTATTCTGACTACTACATGTAAGCAGTGCTATGAGGTGTTCTGGAGAGTATGAGAATCACATTACCATTTCACACATAGTGGCAAGAATGTCAAAGTTTCATAAACCTTTTCTGTCTGAAAAGATATACCATCCAGAAGCAGAAAGGGGGATTTTAAATATCTTACTTAAGATATGTGCCCTTTCATATATAATAGTTACTCATGATTATTGATAAATGTACACACCACAAATGGAAAGAAATAAAATTATTTTCAAAGACAGGAAAGTAGCATATTGTTAAGACTGGAAATGCTTTATAAAGTCTATTTTTCATGAGCAATATGTATACAGGTGAAATGTGAAGCTTTTGTCTTGATGATTCAAGTGAAAAATTTACTCCTCCTTCACACTAATATGCCTAACAAAATAATCCAATCTTCTTTGACCAGATGGCTCTGACAATTCTTCCAGTTTTATGTGTAGATGCCGCCTTTGCCCAGCTGCACTACCTACTCCCTTTGCTTGGCACTGATGTGTGGTATGTGTAATTTGTAACAGAGGTTTTTAGTTTTATTTGCAGACTCTATGTAGATAAATAATTTCCACACAAACAGTGTGGTGAATAGGTTGAGTACTTTATATTCAATATTATTAAGATATGTGAGCTCACAAATTAAATATGGTATTTTGAATGTCCCACTAAACTGAATAGACTGTGCTAATAATCTGCTTCATCCAAAGCTTGCAATTCTTAAGCAAGTTTTATAGTTCATTTTCCATTTTAGTGAAATACATATTTAATAAGCAAATTTCTCTTATATTGACACTTTTAAACACAAGGATTTGGTAGTTGTAAAGAACGAGACTGAAGTCGGTACACATACTTCATCTAGAGCACACCGAGGGAATTTTATTGAAGAAGAACAAACAGGATTATAAACTATTCTCGGGAACAGTTATCAAAACTAACAGCCATAATAGAGAAGTACTTTCTTATTTTATACATAGCGTATTGGGTTGTTCTGGTGGTAATAAACATTAAGCATGGAAAACTGAAATGTTTTGACTGTTAAGTCTAACATTTATGAGTTAAAAGATGTATTTTCCCACACAGAGTAAGTGGACCATCATTAAGAAATGGAAGCCATGTCAGAATTAAAAGCTCACATTTTTCATGGACTGTAGCTTTGATATCCATGGTCATTATCTTACCTCTGCTAATTTATCAAAGTCTTGGAATCTGGAAGAGGAATGCAAGAGGATTCATGCTTAAGCTTTAAAGATATTTCAATTTAACAACACATACAGGGTGCCTGTGGTGCTTCTGTCCTCTTGTGCTACTGTAATTCAGAAATTGAAATCATTAGCATGAATATAGAATTACATTTATATATAATATAGTCACATGTGTTTGATAGTATTTAATATACAACAAAAATAATGGTGCATTTTCTTTGTATATATCAATTTTAAACATTTTCTAATTTTGTATTGGATTACTTTTTTCATTAAATGTATAAATTTTCTATGTCTTTCATCAAATGTTTTTATTATGTCTATCTCACAAACTATGGCATGTGCTAATGGAATGTGTTAACTGTGTAATCCTTCTCATGCTTTTCTGTGGGTATGTGGATAACTTTGAAAGCTGTGGCATCATTTAGTGTCATAATGTTAAATACATGCTGCTGATGCTGAAATTTGCTTTGAAAGACATAACAATATTTCGATTATTTTGCGAAAGAAAATTGTTTGGTTTTGAAGAATAATGGAGGGACTGGAGGAAATGAGGAACAACATGACGCAATAAGCATTTTAAGTGACTTTGTTTTAAGTGACTCCACACTTTGGGTGGTATCAATTACTTTCTGCCAGGATGACCCAAATACCTGAAAGAAGCAACCCTGAAAAAGAAAGGAGATATTTTGTCTCATAACTTCAGAGTCAGTTCACCTAGTCTCGTGGTCAAAACTTTTCCTGTGTTCCGCTCTATCCCTCAGCTGCTTGGTCCCAAGTAAATACACAGAGGCTTATATTATTTACAAACTATATGGCCTATGTGTCAGGCTTCTTGTTATCTAGCTTTCATGACTTAATTCAATTCATTTCTATTAATCTATATGTTGCCATGTGGCTGTGGCATTAGCAGTCTGCTGGTATCTTGTTGCTCCTTGGGTGATGTGCTGGTGTCTCTATGACTCTGCCCTTCTTCTCTCTGTGTTTCTACTTGGATTTCCTGTCTGGCTGTAAGCTTTCTTGGCATAGACCAAAACAGCTTTATTTATCAACCAATAAGAGCAACACATATTCACAGAGTACGGAAAGACATCCCACAGCACTTCCTCTTTTCTGTCTAATAAAAAAAAAGCTTTTTAACTTTAACATAGTAAAATTTCATATAATATGTTATCAAGCAAGAATTACAATAACAACATCTAGTCTATTTGTACTTGGCAAAATTAAAGAAAATATTCTATCATCTATCCTGTATTTGTGAGTCTAAAATTTCGTATCTAATTTATCTTTTATCATGACTAAGGAAAACTGTAATTATAAGTATCTAGTCTTCAACTCCATCAAAGACCTGAGAAGGAACATAATACCTAAGCAAACAGCAAGTATATTGTTAGCAATTTCCAAAGTTTTAGAAATGGCAAAGACATATGACTGCCTAGACAGTCACCCAAAGTTTCTCAGCACCATTGGGGTGCCCATTTTCAGCCTACGGGCCTAGAGTCTCTGGCAGACATTTTAGTGAAGCAGAAAATTTGAAGGATTATCTCACCTATTGGCAAACTTTATCAGTCACTCCTCCCTGTATCCTGCAGAATGTCTGGCAGTATCTTCTGTGAAGCAGGAAACTGAAGGACCATTTTGACCTGGTTAGGCCAAGTTTAGTGGTCATTTTTCCATGGGTCCTACATGTTCAGTCTATACAACATACTGTCAAGCAGTCTAGGCAAGAGCAGTTTCTTGCCCAAATGGCCAGTTTTGCCAAGAAGATACACTCCATATGTATTTTCTTCAATGCCCATCATCTTCTCTGAAGTGGAATGATGCTGCCAGGAACAGATATATCTCAATGTCCAGAAAAGTCTAAGTTCTTAAAACATTTTAAATGTCATATTCTGTAGGTCTTTGAAGTGTTTGAAGATTACCTACCTAATTGAAATGTATTTATGTATACCTAGAAACTTAAATAACATAAGTTTGATTATCATAGATGACTAATTATTAATCTGTATTTTGCAACTACACACTAAAATTTCAAATGAGCTACACAAATATAATACCCCAAACAAGAGTAGAAATATATGCAGCATAACAAAATCAACTTCAAATTTGCATCAATAAACCAAAATCCATAGCAATGTGAGACATTTCAAAAAAGTTGTTGTTCTTTAAAATGAGATTCAATAATCTACCCTTTTATCCCATAATATCTATATCCCATTTTCTTCTTTAGAAAGAGATTGTATTTCTAATCAACCCCCTTTAAATAAAAATAAACATTTATAAACAATATTTGGGGAATTTGGTGTAACTTTTCATAATACTTCCTGCTGGTTGTGGGTGCTGGCAATCTTATGGTGATCCTGAGAAAATCAAGAATTATAGTTAAATCTTGTCTGTAGTAGTCTGTAAGGCTGTATCGACCTTTCAGGGGGTCTTGGTTGATCAAACCATATTAGCCTAGAATCAATCCACAAGTTCTCATCTTCTGTAGAATCAAAAGCAGGGCCTCTATTCCAAAGCAATGGATCATTAGACACAAATTTTGAAGTCAATGCATCTTTAAAATATACATAGTGGTTTAAATGAGTAGCCCTATAATCAAATGTCTCTCTGCAGTTAAAAAACCCCAAAATCATATAATAAAGTGCAGTATCCAGATTCTTTGTGCAGTTTCCATCCTTACATGGCTTAACTTTTATTTTGTTATTATTGTCTCTTTAAAGACTTTATTTTTAAAACTATTTATTTCTTTATATAACTGTCTATATTCATTTTTTTCTTTCTTCTAAGCCTACAGATATTTTTACAACACTGTAAACAGTTTAAGGTTTTATTCCATCTCAATCTGCCTTATGAATCTATAATCCTTTTCTGGCCAGGAGAGATTTTAAACTGTTAAGCTGCATGGTGACTTTGGCTGTTGACTCCATTAATCCTTAGATTCCCAACATGGTGAAGGTACATTTACCACCAGCTCTGGGATCCATGCTCAACACCAAGTCTGGGAAGCAGTGGTTCTATCCTTCCATCCATCAGCATGTAGCTAAGAGACTTTCTTTTGTCTTTACTAGCAAAAGCTAAATCCACCATGAAATGCCCTGTATGGCTTAGAGATAACTCCGTGTGCTGTGGCAAGAATCCACCACACTCTAGCTCAAGCTGGTGTCTCTGTATCATGACTTGTCTGAGAGACGCACCTAGCAAGCTGTTTTTAGCTTTGTATTAGAATTTTTTTTTTTTTTAATTTTTCTCAGGTTTAAGGTGGAAATTCTTGCAACCACACGTGGGCACCAAATTGTAGTCGGAAGCTTTTCTGGTCCCACGTGGCCCAGAGGTCCAGTGTTTCTCTGATTCTCCCTGGTTCTGCCAAGGCCTGTGGTCCAGCAGCCACTTCTAAAATAATCACACAGAGGCTTATATTAATTACAAACTGTATGAATATGGCCTATAGCTCAAGCTTCTTGCTAGCTGGCTCTTATAACTTAATTCAACCCATTTCTACTAATCTATATGTTGCCACATGGCTGTGGCATTACCGGTGTGTGAGCATCTTGCTCCTTCAGCTGCAGACTGTCATCTCTCCCTGCTTTTGCCCTTCTTCTGTGTCTCTTAGATTTTCCATAGGCCAAAACAGCTCTGTTTATTATCCAATGGGAGCCACATATATTTATAACATACAGAAAGATATCCCACAGCATAGTACAGCAGTCACTTAGAGCAGTTGAGGAAACAGAGGAGAGGATGGAGACAGTCTCTATGCTCTCTCCTCTCCCTCCTATTCAACTGAAGGCCCCAGCCTATGAAGTGCTGCCACCTGTATTCAGGGCAAGCATTATCTCTCTAGTTGGTTCTCTCTGAGAATTCGTTCACAGATCCAGAGAGGTGTCGCATTAATTATATGTATAATCTTAATCCAATCAGCTTGACAATCATTGATCACCATGTAGGCACTCCAAGCCCTACAAGTTATACAATAAGTAGATTTTTATCATTTGAAAGTGTGAAACATCAATGTGAATACCATGTATTAAATTAGCTCAGAAAAGTTATAGAGTGATACTAAATTTTAAAAAGTAGTATACAGAGCCAGTTGTATTTTTCACAAGTGATAATTAACAGAACATTCTATATAAGTAGTTGTTCTTATGTGATTAGTTCTACACACACACACACACACACACACACACACACACACACACACACACACACATATATATATATATCTGCATCCTGTGCAATATCTATTATCTATTTCTGTTTATCTATCTATCTATCTATCTATCTATCTATCTATCTATCTATCTATCTATCTATCTATCTATCTGTTTGTCTGTCTGTCTGTCTATCTCTATCATCTCTCAGCCTGCTTACATACCTATTATCAAGATGGATGTTCATAGCCACATTGAAGGTCATTGTATTAATTGGTCTTTCTTAAGCATAAATTTCTTTCTCTGGATCCAATATAAATGATATAAAGAAGATTAGTTTTATTAATTTATATATAGTTTTTATATACTGTCAAATTAAACACATTTAAGTAATTTGAATGGGAACAGAGGAAAAATTGTAAGAACTAAGATATGGATGTGCATGGCAGATACCTTGAGGAGCATTATGGTTTTATTGGAAAAATTTTTTGGAATTTATATGTTGCTTAGAAAGAATCATAACTATTACAGTTTGAAAAATATCTTGCTCAGGGAACTGCACATGCTTATATGTTGTTTGAATTTACCTGAGCTAAGAGTGCATAGTGATAAATATTACTGTACTTTTTGTAAAAGACTTCCTTTTTACAATTTTTATTATTTGAAATTAAAACAATTACATCATTTTCTCATTTCCCCACTCTAACCCTTTTCATAGACTCCTCTTTGTGTTCTCTCTCTCTCTCTCTCTCTCTCTCTCTCTCTCTCTCTCTCTCTGTTGTATATTCCTAATTATATAAATACAACCTCAATTCATATAATGTCACGTGTATGTATGTGATTGGAGGGTTGATCATTTGGTGTCTGATAAATAACTGAGGGCTCTTCCTGTGTAAGAGCATCACCGAACTCTTGGCATTCCTTAGTTGACTATATTTCTTTGTCTAGTGTTGAGGTCCCATGAGATTTCTCCCTTCCATGTTAGTGTGTCCTTTGGTGTTTATCTTTTTCAGATCTTATTTAGGTATCCATATTAATGAGAATTAATGGTTATGGCTTCTATGATATTTCTAGGAGATTAAATATTACAATTAATTTCCTGAACTTCTGGTTCTTATAACCTGTCCCCTCTTTAGCTATGATTTTGATTTAGGTAGATATTTTGTTATAGATGTATAAATTAAGGTGGAACACACAATTGCTTGTTCTCTGCATTTTGATCTTCATTAGAGACTTAGCTTCTTCTCCAGTGGACATAGCATGCCTGTGATCACAAATGCCAGCCCTTCCAAACAATTTTTAGCTCCCTTGGGTAATTTTGGAGCCCAGAGCTGTGAGGCCTTCTTAATTTAAGTACCTTTAGTAAGCTTGATGACTAGTGTACTTCTTCTGGACTTTCAGATTCTGTTTTAGTTGGAGAATTTTTGATTTTCTCAGGAGGCCCCCTCCCATTTCTCTCCTTTCAATTCAATGACATTTTTTTAATCTTCTTAAGGCTACTGGCTTTGCTTCTTTTACTTTCACATGTGCCAACTTGGAACTGGTCTTTGCAAAGGAACACACTTCCCTCTGGTGAGCCGATGACAAGTAGGTGACATGATCTACAAGCTTCTGACCATACCTATTCTATTTGTACTTTATGATACTGAGGAAATGGAAGCATAAGGCTTTAACACACTGCACACAACAAAGATAGCAAGATGAGATAAACTTACTCCTCCTGAAAAAAATGGACTCCCGCTCTCTAACTGGGAACCTACATTCACCATAACCCATACCCATGTAAATGTATTAGTCTGCTTTGAGAAGAAAGCCTTCATAGTCTCAACACCATTTGAAGGTCAATACCGTTAGAACAGCAATTACATTTCAACAAGGGGGTTCAAGGAAAAAAATCTTCAAAATATACCAAAACCCCATGATTCAATTTTTATGACTCAGCTTACCCATTCCTTCAATTTTCTCAAGACTGTTTTTTTGTTATTGTTGTTTGTTTGTTTTGTTTTGTTTTTGCTTATCCAGATCAGGCATGTTTACTAGATAACCCAAAACCATTTAAATGAATATGGCTATTTATAACTACTAATTTATTAACTTACTTGAAAAAAATCACACATTTCTTAAATATTCATGAACTACCCAAGTATAACCAAGACAAATACCATAAATATTCTGACTTCTTTTTTGAGAAACCTGATACCCAAGTGGAGAAGTGAGAAATCTGGGAAAGGATATTCTGGCTTTTGATTTTTCATGCCTGTGAATATTTTAACATAAATCCACACAAGTATATGGGAATGTATTGGTATGCTTTGGCAACTGCTGGTATTTTGCCTTGGCATTTGATTTTCTTTAATAGTATCTTGAGTGAGAGCCTTTCTTCTTCCTAAAATCAGATTCTAACTAGGTTACTGCTGTTTCAGGGTTGGGTACAGGCAGGAACACCCCTTAAAAGTGTGGAACTTGGCATGTGGGTGTGCAGTTCAGTATTCTGTGGTGTG
This sequence comes from Peromyscus californicus insignis, assembly GCF_007827085.1. Taxonomy (NCBI): domain Eukaryota; kingdom Metazoa; phylum Chordata; class Mammalia; order Rodentia; family Cricetidae; genus Peromyscus; species Peromyscus californicus. Next base: position 57,815,794 of record NW_026294617.1, on the reverse strand, counting down.
GTTTGAAATTACAGGTGGACTTCTAAGTCTGAGTATCCATACTCCTGCAAATGTGCAAGGAAATGCTGCTGTGATTCTCTGTTTTGTCAACAAAATGCAGTTGCAGTATCCAGTATTGGTACTGGACATGCAGAATACCAGCAATTTAAATACAACTTTAAAGCTGTTAATCAAATTTGATCAGAAATGCTGTATCACATGGAACATTAATGCTTCAATGAGCTTAGTACTCAGGGATTATCACAAACTTTTTTAATGAAGCTTAACAATCTGGAATGTCTTAAGAAATTTGGGAAAAATGGTAAGAAATCTAAACCATGCTCCTTGGAGCAGGACTTTGAATCCCATCTGCAGTATGAAGAAAGAGTGGATACCAAGTGCTTAGGTGGAAGGACTTCTATTTATCTACCTTACACTGCTCAGAAAACTATAACTTAATCCCTAAGACTTGGAAACTTCAGCTATGGAAATGTAAGCTTTGGGGCTCCACAACGACAAACACACAATGGAAGGAGGAGCTGGGTTAGTGTTAGGCGAGGACTCCATCTGCGGGTTGCAGATTGCACTTCTCTTTGTATCCTAGCAAAGTGGTTACACGGTGTGGAGAGAGACCTATGAGCTGTCTGTATGGGATGGGACACACCTCATGCATCACCCTGAGGTGAGAATCGATATGGGTGAGCCCACTATACTGCCCTGCTATGGACAACACACCCCAATCGAATGGTCTGGAATGCTGATGTACGGCTTTTTGGTTCACCTAACCCAGTGACCTCCAAAAAGCCGTACATCAGCATTCCATGAGAGGTTACCAACCTCAGGGTGATAATGCCTATTTTATTTTTAAATTGATGCCAATTTTTACCTTTGGTTTAGGATGTTATAGAGTGATAGAGATAGTTTTACCAGGCTCCCATATAGATGGGCCATATTTAGTATTTAATGGTTTTTGTCTTGTGTCCTGTAATGACTCTGGCAGCAGTTCTTAATTCTTTGTGTCATGGAAAGTTTCAGTTGTCAACTGGATACAGCCAGAACCATCGGACAGAGCCCTCATTGAAAGATTCCTCAAATAAGATATACCCGGGGCCATGTTTTTACAAGATTTTCTTGATTGAAAACTGATAATGATAATAGGCATTATCTCCAACCAGTCAAGAATTATAATCTTTGAGGCATTTATTCAGGGCCTTGTAACAGTAAAGAACAGAAATAAAGCACTTGGAAAAGCTTGCTACTCTTCGAGAAGTCACAGTGTTATTGTTGTCAATTATATTTTTCAAGATATATTTAAATTGTTCTGGAGTTTGAATAGGACAAATTTAAGGTATGGTCATTAAAAAATGAGATTTTACAAGTGACAAAGGGGTTAACATAGACAAGTAATTCTATTTCATGAATTATCAAGCCAAAAATATACTTGAGTTTAAATCTGTGGCTGTGAGAGAGTGAGGTGCAATGACAGATCGAGCTGACATTCCTTGTTTTGTAAGCCATCTTGCATGTCAGAATGCCTAGTGAATGCATAAAAGCTTAAGTGGACTTGGGACCACAGAAGAAAATAACATATGGTTTTAGTACTTGCCGTCAGCGAGAGGCAGGTGCTCCATCTACCCTTTGTTCATCACCTGGAAAATAAGGCTGAAGGCCCTTTATACCTGGACAGGTGGGCAAATGCTCCCAATGAGGGAGTCCCTTTTTAATTCACTCCACACATCTGGATGTTTTGGTGTCTTAAAGGTTAAGCCAATATTGGCCACATAGATTTAAAAAATCAGCATTGTTGGAGCAAGGAGTAGAGGACATGTTTGCCATTAGCGATGGTATAACACTGAACCAAAGTCTGCAAATAATGCAGAGCAAAGTTAACGCATATTTATGAGAAGAAAAATATTCACCATACAAGGATAAGGAACATCATGTAAGAAAATGTGGATTTTCTTACATGTGAATCACTTTCTTTTACTAAAGGGAGCTGAAATAGCATAATAGCATTTTAAGAGCCAGAAGGTATATTACATTGACTAATCCTACCATTTTATTGCACTTAAAAGCAATTGCACAATCATTTGTAAATACATATTTCTAAAATAATACATGGGCACAGTAGGAAAGTTTGAAAATAAAAGAAAATGTAAGAGAAAAGACAAAAATAAATTTTATGTTTAGAACTATGTTCAGTAAGTGTATAATATTTTCTTATGCAAATTAGTTTCTTTATTTTAGGAATTTTATTATTATAAATTCTATTATCACCAAAGTTCAAGCACTGATATTTTTCAGTTCTGACAGCATGCTGCTACCAAAAACCCTATGATGTAAATTGTTGTCAGAACATCTATTTTAGAGATGAAGATGTTGAGGACCAGTTTATATTTTATTCTAATATATCTGAATCCTAACTCATGACTGGTGTCAAAAACCAGCAACCTGCTGGGGAGTCAGGGCCAGACTCTCACTCAGGAAACACAGTAGTATGGGATCTGAAGGGAGACTAGCCCACTGGAGCCGGTGGCTCTGTCAGGCCTTGTTCTTCTCCCCAATTCCCTCTACCTGGTTAAAAACTGTTAGATGACATTACTAAATCTAGACCCCAAGGTCTAGTCCCTTGTTTGGTCAATACCTCCTCCAGAGGCTGACTACCAAGGTCCAGCTATTAAAATATTAAAAACCAGCAATAAAATGCTCCCTTTGGCTCACATAATGAACATGCCCAATTAAAATTCAACACCTCCTCCTAACATGGGGTTTACTCCTTGTACCTCTATAAACTGCCCTTTTTCTATGTGCCACTTCTGTCTCTTCTCTATCAAGAGGCAGTCCTTTGTCCTTCTGGGACAAATATCCTTGCCCCCTTTCCCTTGTTCTCTTCCCCATCTCCTTCATCCTCTGTCTCCTGTGCTTGTCTCTTATATCCTGTTCTCTGTCCCTCTGGGACAAGTAAATCTCCTGTGTGCTGAGAACTTGATCTTGGGGGTCCCGAGCCCACACTTTTCCTTTCAGGATCCTTAAAGCCCAGCTACCAATGAGTTGGCAGAGGCTTTGATGGGTGTGGACATACATGCATCCCAGGTTTGTGAGAGGAGATGGGGAGCTAAAGGAACAACTACAGAAGACTCAAGAGACCGACAAAGCTACCTCTCCCTGCTGCTCTTAGTTCTAGATTAATTTTCTCCTTAGACATTAAAAGATTTTCTCATCGTTAAAAGGCAAAGTATCTGTGTGGGCTTTTTAATCTACTAATATGTGCTTGTTTCCATGTGTATCATTTTCCTGTCCTGTGATGGATACGGTTTCATCTCAACTCAAAAGAATCAATGAATTACAACTTCAGGATTGTTTTTCAAAGCTTAGTGATTTGCAGTTTGAAGTCAGATCTCCTGAAGTGTATTGACCTATTGGAAAAAGACCACATTCTCAGAATCAGCAAGGTTTACAAATCAGTTGTTTTTCCCCCTGTCTTCCTGGAGAGTGCCTTATTGGCTGATCGTTTTAGAAGACATTGAATTCCATATCTTTGTCAATGGGTTGGGGTCCCATATGGCAGATAAACTAACCATGGAATATTGTTCCTAAATACTGATTATAGGGACATCAGAGTCAGTTTATCTATGATGTCTTATGTTATTGGTTATTTGTTTATATCAGCCTTAGTTTTCACTAGTAGGAAAGAGTAAAGCTAGTTTTGGGGTCTTAGATTGAGGGATGGTTAGTATTGGTTGTCAACCTGATTGGGACTAGAATCATGAAAGAAACATGCCTTTGCAGGCCTGGGAGTGTACTTCCTGGAAGGATTGACAGAGTGGGAAAACTCATCTTCTGGAGTGGAAACTCCTACAGCATTAGCTCTGATACAAGAGTCCTGAAAGTGTCTGCTGCTTTTGCTTGCCTAATCTCACTGCTTGAGGCTAGTTGTATCTGCTCTCTTGTACCAGTGGCAGCATTCTTTATTCACATTGGAACTTAGGTTGGCTTTTTTTTTTTTTGGCCTTAAAATGTGAGCTGAAGACCACCCACTTTCTGAGCATTTTCCAAGCCTTCAGCAACAGACAGGGACTGCTGAGGTGTCCATCACAAAGACGGGGCAGCGCCTGGATACTCAGACTCTCTTGCACGTGTAACGCCATTATATACGAAGCTAGTGCATATCATCTGTAATATATATTCATCTATAGATTCTGTTCCTCTAGGGAACCCTGGATAGCTAATCATCTCTGATAGTCTCCATTGAAACAAACCAGTATTTGGGGAAAGTTGCCCCATGTTTGGGCTGCACTTTACAATGTTCGTGTTGAGCCTGAAGTAGAGGGAAAACAGTGTAAGAAACAAAGGGAAAGCAGGGCCCCCATGTACCAAAGGAGGCAGATAAAAGAGCTTCAGTTGACTAAAGCTGAAAGTGAAGTCAAGTAAGGAGAATTGAGCTATGACTCATGTTTCTATATGTAATAGATTATGTATGTAAATGGGATGATACAAATACACCACAAAATTCTAAATAATCTGTAGATATTCTGATCTCAAAGATGTACAACACTCCTTACATGTGAACAACCCTTACAACTTCCTTTGAGAGTAGACAAAAAGAAAAAAAAAGCATGAATTCACACCAAAGAGAAATGGGAATTCCCTCCTCAGTCAGAGGCAATCCTCCCTCAGTCAGGTCTCCAGTGTCAACATCCTGATCTTAACACAAACCCTTGTTAAATGATGAAAATAGCTATTTGCTATTGTGGTCTTCCTCCATTCTTACAAAATTCATTCAGATCCGACCATGAGAAAGCAGCCAAATCCAAACTGAGGGCCCCTTTGAAAAATAGCTGGGAAATAGATGTGTATCTATCATTATTGTGTATCTATTGACTTTAAATAAGCCCTGTCCTTATGGGAGGAAACAAACTTAAAATGCCCAGGAAATAGACAAAAGTACAAACTCCAGAAGCTACTGCTTCATGGATTAGCATGCCTTGGAAGGTATTCGATCAGTCACATGTCCTGGGGAGAGGAAGACAATCCCACTGACAAAGAGAAACATAGTTATGCAGCTAAGTGAACTTTTCTGTGGTGCTTCTGCCTTTGTGTCCCCCATGCTCCTGACAGTAACCCTTCCCCGATACACATGTAGTAACCTCAATAAACTCACTTGTTCCCTAAGCTAGAGTTGGGTGGAATTGTTTCATTAGTCTGTTATCAGTGTCTTCTCTGGAATGAGTGAACACTTGCTGATGTCTACCCAGAAAAAAAAAAAAAAGTCACACAACAGTCACCAAGACAATATACATCTGAGAAACTCCCCTGGAATAGAGAATGTAGTTGCTGCAGTAGCTAAATATAATGGACATTCAATGGGTTTCTAAAACTGAAAGTGGGTATTCGATAAAATATAAAGAAATGTAAGTATCTGTTAATTGTAAGTCATAAAAAGTGCTAATATTACATAATCAGTTGAAACAAATATCCTGATGTTGAAAGGTGTTAACAACCAAGAAGGCAAGTGAGGGGAATGTGGGGACTCAGCACTGATTTTGCAACTTTTATGTGAACATGACCTATTGGAAGGTAAGTTTATTCAAAACCCTGCTTATGATGAGCTAAACAACCTTGAAATCTGGATTTTACCCTTCAACTGAAGCTCTGAATTTAAATGATGTCAGGACATCTTCATAGCTGCTACAGAACTGAGTCAGAGCTGGAATAAGAGACAGAACCTAGGAAAGATTTCCAAGATATTGCTCAAAACTTTTTTAAAATTCACAAATATTTGCACATATAATATGGCTACACAATCTGCATTCATGAATTCTAGTACCCAAAGCTTAAAAAAAATGGGAAAAAGTCCATCTGTACTAAACATTGACAGACGTTTATCATTGTACCATAGAATGTATAGAATGTATGTGTTACAACTACTAATGGAACCTGTATATACCATTTGATTCATATACTAGAAATGATTTAAAGCGTAAAGCAATGTAAATCCCGTAGCATCTATATCAGGAGCATGAGCATCCCTGAGAGTTATGAGAGGAATCTCTCTTGGATACTGAGGAACATCTACACAGTCACTAGTAACAATAAACATGGGCTTTTGGTATTGTTTTGTTTTTAAAGAAAATTATAATAAATAGTCTAAAATGTACTGTTTGTTCAGATCCATTTAAAATATTCAATACATGGCTAAGTTACTTAAAGCTATTTTGGGCAATAGTCATATTTGAATAATTACTCATTAATAAATGCATTTAAAGATCAATACAATAGTGGTGAGGGTGCCTGAACTGGCCTACTCTGGTATTCCAATTGGTGAATACCCTGTCATGATAGAGCCTTCATCCAGTAACTGATGGAAGCAGATGCAGAGATCCACAACCAAGCACCAGGCTGAGCTTGGGGAGTCCAGTCAAAGAGAGGGAAGAGAGATTATATGAACAAAGGGAGTCAAGATCATGATGGGAAAATCTACAGAAATATCTGAACCAAGCTCATAGGAACTCATGAATATTAGACAGACAGCTGCAGAATCTGCACGGAACCAGATTAGACCCTCTGCATACCCGAGAGAGATGTATAGCTGGATCTGTTTGAGGGGCCCCTGACAGTGTGATCAGGATCTATCCCTGGTGCATGGGCTGGCTTTCTGAATCCCATTACCTATGGTTGGACTCTTTGCTCACCCTTGATACAGCAGGGAGGGGTTTGGTCCTGCCTCAACTGAATATACTAGGCTTAGCTGTCCCCTCATGGGACAACTTTCCCTTTTGGAGGAGCGGGTAGATCATGCACCAGGGATGGATCCTGATCCCACTGCCGGGGGACCCATAAACTGTTCAAGCTAAACAACTGTCTTGCCTATGTAGAGGGCCTAAAATTTCCAAAATAATTTATAATCAAATTATATGTTAATGTCTTATATATGTATCAGAAAAATGCCATTACATTTTTAGATGAAACATTTTAAATTGTATGTAATAATGTGACAGATATAAATCTTTCAATCTTTCTTAGACTGAAAACATAATAGGAAGTATCTTTATCGTGTCAAGCATTACTTAGAAGTGACCCAGATGTCTGTGGGTTTTATTCCTTTACTTGACATCCTGACCACAGGTTCTTCTCTTCCTCTCCTCCCAGTCCCTACCACCATCTCCCCCCCGCCCCGCCCCGTCTACTTCTCTGTTTCTATTCAGAAAAGGTCAGGCCTCCTATGGATATCAACAAAACATAGCATATCAAGTTGTAGTAATACTAAGCAACTTGCCTTGTATTAAGGCTGGTCAAGGTGACCCAGTATGAGGAATACAGTCTCAAAAGCCAACAAAAGAGTCAGAGACAACTCCCGTTCCCACTGTTAGGCGTCCCACAAGAAGATCAAACTATACAACTGTCAGCACCATACAGGCTCTCCCATTGTTGGTTCAGGCTCTGTGAGCTCCTATGAGCCCAGGTTAGTTGATACTGTGTGTTTTCTTGTGATGTCCTTGAACCCTCCTATAATGCTTCTTCCCTCCCTTCAGGATGATTCCCTGAGTTTGGCTTAATATTTAACTGTGGTACTCTGCATTCATTTCCACCATTTCTCTGATGAGTATTGGGTTAGGCACCAACCTGGGAGCAGAGCAGAATATTGTTAGGCATAATTACATCAACATTTTTTCCCAGTCATGTTTGGTTCTATCCTAGGTCTCTGGGCCATCTGTCCTCTGGGTCTTGGAGCTCCAGGCAGTAGCAGGGGTGGACACACTTTCATAGCATAGTCTCAGGCTGGAGCAGTCATTGGTTGGCCACTCCCACAATCTCTGTGTCACCCATAACTCAGCACATCCCACAGGCAGGACAGACTATAGGATCAACGGTTATGTGGCTGGATTTCTTTTCCAATCCCTTCACTGGTAGTCTTGCCTGGTCACAAAAGACCAGTTCAGGCTACCTATTCCTTTTGCTAGAAGTCTTACCTGGGATTATCCTAGTAGATACATGGGAGTTTCCCTTGTACCAGATTTCTACTTGACCCCCAAGTGCCCCCTTTTTCTAGCCAGCTCTTGCAATATTCTCCCTCCCACCCCACCCGCATCTGATCCCTTATGTTCCCATCCCCACCTGCACCCAAGAGTCTAGGAATGAAATCTCTTCTATTTCCTCTTCCCAGGGAGATCAAATTGTTCCCCTTGAGCCTCTCTTGTTACCTAGCTTCTCTCGGCCTGTCGATTGTAGCATGGTTATCCTTTACTTTATAGCTAATATCCACTCATGAGTGAGAACATACTGTGTTTGTCTTTCTCAGTCTGTGTTACCCCACTCAGGATGATATTTCCTAGTTCCATACATTTGCCATCACATTGATGTCATTGTTTTTAACAGCTGAGCAATAATCCCTTGTGTAAATATACCACATTTTAAAAATCCATTCTTTGGTTGAGGGGCATCTAGGTTGTTTCCAAGTTCTGGCTATAATGAAAGAAGCTGCTATGAACATAGTTGAGCAAGTGTCCTTGTGGTCTGTTGGAGCATGCTTGTGGTATATGCCCTGGAGTGGTAGAGCTGAGCCTTAAGGTACCTTGATTCTCCATTTTCTGAGAACCCACCATATTGATTTCCAAAGTAGCTATACAAGTTTGCACTCTCACCAGCAACACTCCACGGGAAGAGTGCTCCCGTTGCTCTACACCCTCTCCAGCATGAGCTATCATTGTGGTTTTGATCTTAGCCGTTCTGACAGGTTTAAGATCAAATCTCAGTGTCATTTTAATTCACATTTCCCTGATGGCTAAGGATGTTAAACTTTTCTTTAAGTGATTCTCAGCCATTTGAGATTCCTCTTTTCAGAACTACCTGTTTAGATCTGTACCCCATTTTTAAATTGGATTATTTGAGTTTTTGATGTCTAGTTTCTTCGGTTCTTTATATATTTTGGATAAAAAACCTCTGTTGGATTGGGGGTTGATGAAGATCTTTTCCCATTCTGTAGGCTGCTGTTTTGTCTTTTTGACAGTGTCCTTTGCCTTATAGAAGCTTTTCAGTTTATGAGGTCCCATTTATTATTGTCAATCTCAGAGCCTGCACAATTGGTGTTCTGTTCAGGAAGATGCCAATGCATTCAGGGCTCTTCTCTACTTTCTCTTATATCAGGTTCAGTGCATCTGCTTTAATGTTGAGTTCTGTGATCCATTTGGATCTGAGTTTTATGCAGGGTGATAGATATGAAACAATTTGCATTGTTCTACATACCGACATCCAGTTAGACCAGTACCGTTTGTTGAAGATTCTTTTTTCCATTGTATAATCTTGGCTTCTTTGTCAAAAATCCAGTGTCCATAGGTATACGGATTTAATTCTGGATCTTTCATTTTATTCCATTGTCCAGCTGATTTGTTTTTATTCCAGTATCATGCTGTTTTTATTACTATAGCTCTGTAGTATAGCTTGAAATCAAGTATGGTGATACCTCCAAAAGTTCTTTTATCATATAGGACTATTTTAGATAACCTGGTTTTTTTTCATATGAAGTTGAGTGCTGTTCTTTCAAGGTCTGTAAAGAATTGTGTTGGGATTTTAATTGGAAAATGCATTGAATCTATAGATTTCTTTTGGTAGTATAGCCATTTTTATTATGCTAATCCTACCAATTCATGAGCATGGGAGACCTTTCTATCTTCTGATACCTTCTCCATTTTTTTCTTCAAACACTTGAAGTTCTTATCATATGGGTCTTTCACTTGCTTGGTTAGGGTTACCACAAGATATTTTATATTATTTGTCTCTATTGTGAAGGGTGTTGTTTCTCTTATTTCTTTCATAGACCATTTATTATTTGTGTATAGGAGGGCTACTGATCATTTTAAGCTAATCATATATCCAGTCACCTCACTAAAAGTATTTATTATCAGCTGTAGGAGTTCAATGGTAGAATCTTTGCAGTTATACATATTATCATATCATCTGCAAACAGTGATACTTTGACATCTTCTTTTCCAATCTGTAACCCCCTTGACCTCCTTTGTCTTATTGTTCTAGCTAGAACTTCAAGTATTATACTGAATAGAAAAGATACGGAGAGAGTGAACAGCCATGTCTTATTCCTGATTTTAGTGGAATTGCTTTGAGTTTCACTCCATTTAATTTGATGTTGACTGTTTGCTTTCTATATATTGTTTTCATTATATTTAGATATGTCCTTTGTATTTCTGATCTTTCCAAGACTTTTACCATGAAGAGATGTTGGACATTTTTTATTAAGAAATTTTTTATTCATTCCACAGATCCCTCCCTCATTCCTCCTCCTGCTCTCCCCAGTCTTCCCCCTAACAGCCCACACCCCATCCCCCCTCCAAAAAGGTATGGCCACCCATGGGAAGTCAGCAAAGCCCAGCACATTCAGCTGAGGTGGGTCCAAGCCCCTCTTCCTGCATCAAAGCTGTGCAAGGTGTCCCACCAAAGGCAATGGGCTCTAAAAAGCCAGTTCATGCACCAGGGATAGATCCTATTTCTACTGTCAGGGGCCCCTCAAACAGACCAAGCTACACAAGTGTCTTGCTCATGCAGAGCACCAAGTCCAGTCCCATGCAGGCTCCACAGCTGTCAGTCCAAAGTTCATGAATTCCCACTAGCTTGGTTCTGTTGTATCTGTAAGTTTCCCCATCATGGTCTTGATGCCCCTTGCTCATAGCATCCCTCTTCCCTCTCTTCAACTGGACTTCCAGAGCTCAGTCTGGTGTTTGGCTTTGGCTCTCTAGATCTGTTTCCATCAGTTACTGGATGAAGGCTCTATGATGACAGTTAGGGCATTCACCAATTTGATCACTGGGGTAGGCCAGCTCAAGCACCCCCTCCACCACTCATAAGTGGCTACTAGAAATAAAACAAAGAATAACTAGACTACAGACTCCAGAGAAGTTAGGTAACAAGGAGTACCCTAAGAGGGATGCATGGAATGCCCTGGGAAGGGAAAATAGATGCAATCCTGTAGATAGAGTTTTCCTGACTGGCCCACAGTCAGGACAAATCTCTGTCACTCACCAGTCCCAGAGCCTCTCAGACCAAACCAAGTAAACACAGAGACTTATATTGCTTACAAACTCTGGGACCATGGCAGGCTTCTTGCTAACTGTTCTTATATCTTAAATTAATCCATTTCTATAAATCTATACCTTGCCATGTGGCTTGTGGCTTACCGGTATCTTCACATGCTCCTTGTCAGGGTGGCGCCTGACAGTGTCTCCTCCCACTTTCTTGTTCTCTCCTTTCTCCTCTCTGTTAGTCCCACCTATACTTCCTGCCTGGCCACTGGCCAATCAGTGTTTTATTTATTGACCAATCAGAGCACATACAGACCATCCCACAGCATGATCTCCTGAGTAAGCCAGGGGTGAGGGGTCAGGCAATGGAGGGTGGTGGATGGGGGATGTGAGCATGGGGAAATGGGATGGTCGATCAGGAACAGGGGCAGAGTGGGAGAGCAATAAGGGAAATATCTTCATAGAGGGAGACATCATGGGGATAAGGAGAAACCTGGTTTAAGGGAAGTTCCCAGGAATCTACAAGGATGTTGGATTTTATCAAAGGATTTTCAAGAATCTAATGAGATGATCATGTGTTTTTTTTTCTTTCAGTTTGTTTATATGGTGAATTACATTGACAGTATTTCATATGTTGTACCATCGCTGCATCTCTAGGAAGTATCTCATGTAATTGTGATAGATGATCTTTTTATGTGTTCTTGGATTCAAGTTTACTAGTACTTATTGAGTATTTTTGCATGTATGTTCATGAGGGAGACTGGTCTGCAATTCTCTTTTTTTTTTTTTTTGTTGAGTCTTGTGGTTTGGGTAACAGGGTGACTATGGCCTCATAAAATTAATTTGGTAATATTCCTTCTGATTTTATTTTGTGGAATAATTTGAAGAATATTGATATTAACTCTTCTTTGAAGGTCTAGTAGAATTCTGTGCTGAAACCATCTGGCCCTAAGTTTTTGTTGTTGTTTATGTTTTTGTTTTTTGTTTTATTGTTATTTGCTTTTTTTTTATTGGGAGACTTTTTTTTTTTTTTTTTTTTTTTTTTTTTTTTTTTTTTTTTTTTTTTTGGTTTTTCGAGACAGGGTTTCTCTGTGTAGCTTTGCGCCTTTCCTGGGACTCACTTGGTAGCCCAGGCTGGCCTCGAACTCACAGAGATCCGCCTGGCTCTGCCTCCCGAGTGCTGGGATTAAAGGCGTGCGCCACCACCGCCCGGCTTTATTGGGAGACTTTTAATAACTACTTCTACTTACTTCAGGTTTATAGGTCTATTTAAATTGTTTATATGATCTTGATTTAAGTTTGATAAGTAGAATAGATAAAATTGTCTATTTCTTTTAGATATTCCAATTTTGTGGAGTACGGGTTTTTGAGGTATGACTTAATGATTCTTTGGATTTTCTCAGTGTCTGTTGTTATGTTCTTCTTTTCATTTCTGATTTTGTTAATTGGGATAGTCTCTCTCTGCCTTTTAGTTAGTTTGGATAAGGGTTTATCTATCTTGTTGATTTTTCTCAAAGAACTGTTTGTTTCATTGATTTTTTTGTATTGTTCTCTTTGTTTCTATTTTATTGATTTTAGCCCTGAGTTTGATTATTTCCTGCTCTCTGCTCCTCCTGGGTTTTACTGTTTCTTTTTGCTCAAGATCTTTCATATGTTCTGTTAAGATACTGATATGGGAATTCTCTAATTTCTTTATGCAGCCACTTAGTGCTATGAACTTTCTTCTTAGTACTACTTTCATTTTTATCCCATAAGTTTGGGTATGTTGTGCATCCATTTTTACTGAATTCTAGGAAGTTTTTGACTTCTTCTTTTGTTTCTTGACCAAGTGATGATTCATTAGAGAGTTGCTCAGTTTTCTTGATTTTATAGTCTTTCTGTTGTTGAAATCCAACTTTAATCCATGGTGGTCTGGTAAGATATTGGGGATTATTTCAATTTTCTTGTACCTGTTGACACTTGCTTTGTGACAGAGTATGTGTTCAATTTTGGAGAAGGTTCTATGAGATGCTGAGAATAAGGTACATTCTTTTGTGTTTCAGTGAAATGTTCTGTAGATATCTGTTAGGTCCATTAGAGCCATAAGGTTTGTTAGTTCCCTGATTTCTCTGTTAAGTTTCTGTCTGGATGACTTGTCCCTGGTGAGAGTGGGGTGTTGAAGTCCAACACTATTAGTATATTGGGTTTGATGTGTGATTTAAGCCGTAATAATATTTCTTATATGAATGTTGGTGCCCTTGCATTTGCTGCATAGATGTTCAGAATTGAGACATTATCCTGTTGACGTTTTCCTTTAATGAACGTGAAATGTCCTTCTCTGTCTCTTTTGTCTAATTTTGATTTGAAGTCTATCTTTCTAGATATTAGGATAGCTATACCAGCTTGGTTGTTAGATATATTTAATTGGAAAATCTTTTTCCAAGTCTTTATACTGAGGTGATGTCTATCTTTGATGTTGGTTTGTTTTTCTTATATGCAACAGAAGGATGGATCCTGTTTTTGTATTCATTCCATTGGCTTGTGTCTTTTTATTAGTGAATTGAGTCCATTGATATCAATGGATTTTAATGACCATTGATTGTTAATTCCTGTTATTTTGTTGTTGGTCATGTTAATGTGTGTGTGTGGGGGGGTTCAGGATGTTGGCTTGGACTCTAGGGGGAGAGGAGCTTCTACCAGAGGTATGGGCTGGAATGTAGTTATTCCGGCTGTCTGTTTTTAATACAGGTTCTTTCATCATCTGAAGTAGGAAACGAGACACAATCATGCCACAATTATTGGCATTTGCAGTTACAGAAGGAGAGAAAATAATATTCTTTTTAGTTCTATTACTTCTTTATTAATGCAGTGTTATCAATCAAATATAAGTAGATATTAATTATTGAGTTAATAATGTTCTACGTAAGTCGAGTTCAGCAACATTGGAATCTTGGAAGAGCTGAATTTAGACTGTAGTAACTGGGTCTGGAAAGACTTATTTGTGAAATGGAATATTAACTTGCAAAAACTATAAGGAATTCTAGAAGAGAATTTCTGTTAGATGTCATTAACTATATGCTACAGTAATTGGACCACCTTTGTTCTTACTGCAGATTAGCATAATATTCAGGATATAGACACAGTGAGTGACCTACAAGTCAAGAGATTTTATTCAGTGATATATATTCTAAGGTATATTGCTGGAATATTTGAGAGGAAATATATATGTAGCTATATATTCAATTATATATATATGTATATATATAATACTTATAAGTATTTGTATTATTTCTCCTGAAAATATTTGTTGAATGTTTACCTAGTTTTTCCAACAAAATTAATGCTCTGTGCTTTGTGGAATGTACAACAAGATAATTTTATAAAATACTTTTATTTTCTACATTTAATAGTAAAAGTGAAAAATCATTTGTATGTGTCATACATAGTTCCTTCTCAGTTGAAAGGAATAAAACACCAGAGCCACCTCTGTCTGTGAGACAAACTACAGAAGGACAATGGTTGGATATAACATTCATTGGCATGGATCATGATATACAGAATTGTAAAAGTTTAGCATCCCTTGGCTGGGTGGATGATTCTAGTCTATTTCTGCTTCTTTTTCATAGCTCAGTAACAAAGACTATTTCAAAACCCTAACTCTAATTACAGCTAAATCTCTGATTATGGAATATAAGTCCATTGTGATTTGATCGGTGCTACAGTTCAAGAGAGTGAGTGCAATTAGTAGGAGTCAGCTTCAAATATGTGGAAGTGCTGAATGTGACACTTCACAGAAGAAATGCAAACCCTCAACCTCTTAAACCTCAGCAGTGTCATGGCCCTTACATTTCCAGTCCCAGAGGCCATCTCAAATTCTGAATTAAATTAGATGCTTCAACTACTTGTAAGAATGAACAATTGTCTCATAATACATGAAATGAGTCATCTATCCGTTCAACTGCAAGGAAGTAATTTAGACTCAGAGAATTTTAAAATATAATTTTCTATAAATTCTTATATTTAATTTCACAGAGAGAAATTGGATGCTTAGAAAAAAAATCATACTCATTTCTTCTTAGGGCTTGTAAATACAAATGCAAACTTGTGCTGAGTCAGCTTCTGTTTATGCTATATTCCTATTTCCATTCACTGAAAGGTACTTGGATAACTTTGGTGTGGAAAGAGAGGTTTTGTAGCACTGTACACTCTGGGGCACCAGCTGATTGGCTGTTTTCTCACCTCATCATGCATAGCCAATGCTAGTAATGATTACTCAATGTCTAAGTGAGTTTATTAGTTGCTTCCTAATTGAGAAAGTATGTTCTTTGCATCATGCTATGTCACTATTCTGAAGGCATTAGGACTTGGGAGAATGAAGTCTACAAATGAGGAGAAGTAAAGTCTCATGTAATAGCCAACTTTATTCAGAGCCTCAGAAAACTTATACTCTGAGTGTTAAGAAAGGTCATCTCAGTAGAGTTCTCATGAGTTCAAGCTGTATACAATCATAAGGATAAACAACACTTGGCAAAAACTTAGTTTTCTTAACGGCATATAAAGAATAGTTTAAACATATAATTAAATAACATCAGCAAGAAATAAATGCATAATCTGAAGTAAACCCACTCCTGTTTGCTACACCTGGGAGGGGCACAAAAACACATTCCAAGAACAGTTCTACGTTTTTGAAGAAACTGAGATCATAAGACTCTTGTCTTATTTTCCTGGAGTGTTCTCACAAGCACTCAGAATTCTCCTCACATTGCTTCATTTCTGGACCATGTTCTGACATCTCCCCCTTTTTTAGTTGTTAAACATAGGATATCAAGAGTGCCTTTGATTTGAGATGTTGTCGATAAATCTAGTTGTCACATGATCCATGAATATCCTATAAGCAAAAAAAATATAAACATAATATTAGAACAGTGAAAGTATTGTATGTAATGATTTGCAACCAAGGGATCCAAATCACGTCCAGAACTATGTTACATTATTATATCTATCAGAAGAATATAGAGAGTAGCTTTGAAAGAGACCCATAAGATTAGTAATTCTGGTATCTTTTAGAACATAAGCCCACATTTGCCTTAAATAAGAATATGAATCTTGCCGGGCAGTGGTGGCGCACGCCTTTAATCCTAGCACTCGGGAGGCAGAGGCCGGTGGATCTCTGTGAGTTCGAGGCCAGCCTGGGCTACCAAGTGAGTTCCAGGAAAGGCGCAAAGCTACACAGAGAAACCCTGTCTCGAAAAACCAAAAAAAAAAAAAAAAAAAAAAAAAAAAAGAATATGAATCTTATGATGTCATGTGCAAATAGGAAATACTTTTAATCCTAAGGAGAAAATAAAAGCAATCTCTTCTTCATATGAATGAGTCTATTGCTGTCCCAAGGTCCAGTCATAGACACAGAATCATTAGTCAAAATAAAAGGAGATGAAGCTATCCAATCTACATGTTAAAGAAAAGGAGGATGAGACCAGTACGTAAAACCAATACATGTGCTCAGAGACACTCACTGCAGATGATACAAGTCAAAGCAGCTAGCATCACCAGAAAGAAATTCTCAGGTGATATAAGGCTCTGTGTGGTTCAGAGAACAGCTTCTCCCTGGGTGCACAGAGCTTAAACTTGGTCCCAAATAGGCAGACTTGATTTCTGATGATATGGTTGATATTTAACTTTTCTTATTAACTGGAGGTTTGCTATCTTTCTGACGACTTCCACTGTCTTCTCGCCCTCCCCAGTTGTCCTTGGTGGCTCGGGGCAAGAAGAGCTGAAGAGGAATCCATAATGTTTCAATGGATCCATATGCAATGACTAATGCATGTCCTTTCCCAATTTTCTTCAGCTAACCAGGCTTCCACACAGACCTATCTAAAGATAGTTCAGATTGTTCTATAGAGAAATGTTTTTTAGCTCTCAAGCAAATATCACCTGGAGACAAATTTAGAAATTTTAGATCAGATAAGGAAAATGGAAGAATGTCCCTTGGTGCTCCAACATTTTCGTTTTTTTTTTTTAAATAATTGTTGTTACAATATGCTCTTTCAATTACACCCTGGCCATGAGGATTATAAGAAATGCATGTAATATGATTAATATTCCATTATTTACAGATATTACTATTTTTTTCTTTTATAGGCTGGTACAATGTTAGTTTTTATAAAAAGTAGACACTCCCATAACAGCAAAAGTTTATATAAGAGAAGAATATACTATAGAATCATTTTCTGAGAATTGAAGTACAGCCAAAGAAATTTCAAATATATATCAAAGTAAATGTTCAGGTATGGCAGCCAAGGCACAAGAACAAAGTGAGGGACATTTGTTTGCCATAATTCATTCGTATTTTTACCTGTGGGACTAACTCAACCTATAGGATTATTACAGTATAGGAAAGTACAAAAAAAATCTTTCTTACATAATTTGTGTCATTTGTCTAAGCAGAATGTGGTACTGTACATGAAGTCTACTAGAATTAATGTGTAAGTGTTGATATTCCTGTTCTGGTGAAGTAAAGATAGGGTAGGTTGATGCATCAGCTATCTTATTTCCTTCTGCAATAAAGCCAGGGAGGGTAGAGTATGCACGAGTAGGAGTAATAAACAAAGAATGTGTGAAAACTCTAACCGGATATTGTAGTCCCTGTAGTAATGGGAACATACCAGAATGTGAAGATGAAATTTCAGCAGTTTCTATATCTAGAAATAATCTTACAATATCAATAGAATCAGAGACAATATTTAATGAAATGTGAATTAACTGTAATAGATTAATCTAAAGGCCCAGGTCCACCTACTGGGCTAAGGAAAAAGAAGTATTAATAGATTGATGAATATCTGGACCATGAATACCTCTTCTACCCTTAGATGAATCATCAATAAAATAAATATCTGCCTGTGGAATGGGAGAAGATTGGACCATTTTTATAATCACAAATTCAGTTTGTATGAGAAAAACCCATAGCTTTCCAGCTGGATAAGGATTTCCTATCCTCCCATAGTAATCTGTAAATGAAATTTAAAAATCCGTAGAGTTTTGTAATGCTCTTAAAAACTGCTTGTTAGTTAAGGGTAATATAATACAGCAAGGATCAAGTCCATATAGTTGTTGACATCGGGTCCTCTCTAATTTACAAATTGAGTAAGAAGAATAAGGAAAGTTAGTATTTTATGGCCCTTATGGTATAAATAAATCCATTCCAAAGGATTATCCTCTTCTGCTATAATACCTATAAAAGACAATTTAATGGGAAAATAAGTAAGTTTAAAGGAAGTGAAGGATCCACACGATACACAAGTGCCTCTTTTAGTCTGCATTCAAATAGCTGTAGTTCCTTTCTTGCCTCTCAAGATAATATGCCAGGACTATCCAAAGGCATCTCTCCTTCTAGAGTTTTAAATAGATTGGTTAGTGAATAATTAGGTTTTCCTAAAGTAGGATGCAGGCAATTAATACCTCTAATAACTTCTGGAAGTTATTAAGTGTTTGTAAATTGTCTTGTCTAATGGATGTGTGTGTGTGTGTGTGTGTGTGTGTGTGTGTGTGTGTGTGTGTGTGTGTGTATGAACAGATGTTCTAGCAACTAGCTGTTCCAAATATTGCACAGTGTCTGATCTCTGTCTATTTCATAATAAATATTTTGATTTTGCTGAAATTGCACTGGAAATACCAAGGGTGGTTCTTATGTCAGGAAGGAATTGGTGAAGGAATTCGTTTTTCCCTTCCTTGTTCTAGCTAGCCGAGGTTGTAAACTTAGCTTTTTCATAGGCTCTCCTAAGTCCTCATCAGAAGTGAAGAGAATTCAGGATGAGATTGATTATCAAATTTCTCACCTCATGATTCAGGGGCATTTTCAGGCAATACATATTTAAAGGAGGCTCCAGTAAAGGAACTGAGAGATCTTTCACAGCCAGTTATTGGTGGCACAGTTTTTAACTTTCTATTTTTCCTGAATGGGGATAATCATCTTTTTTTGCCACTTTTTTTTTTTTTTTACCTATTTTAAGGTTTGATTATCCAGTTTATATTAATTCAATGAATTAGCCATCACTTCTTCATGATTAATATCCTCCTTACCTTCCTTAAGTATTTTAATACCAATCCAACTTAATGCCTAAGTGATCCAAAATTGAACAGGGATCTTTTCCACATGTTTGTATACCTTTTAGATATTCTTTCAGGCTCTGTCCCATACTTCTTGATCTAAAGTTTCATTTCTTCTGGAACCAGTAATAATAATCATAATCAACTTACGAGCAATCTAAGAGCTGTGATTTTAATATTTGTGTTTCTTCTTTCTTTAAAAAATGTGCTCAGGCTTGACATAAGGCAACGCCTTCCCTGGTTTCTGCCCCATTATGCTTACTCACAACCTTCTGTGAGGGTCCCCTTTCTCTTACCTCTCAGATGATTTCAGGTCCATGTTGGGGCACCTCTTGTCTACTGCTCTGAAGGAAGTGGGACCTGGGAGAAAGATCACCTAAGTCAAGTTCTGATGAGTTCAGGCTGTGTTCACAAGGACAAGTGCACATTGCAAAAACATGGTTTTCCCTAGAGGCATATAAAGGACAATTTAAACATTTAATTGCATAACAACAATAAGCAATAATGAGTAGTCTGAAGTAAACTCACTCCTATCTGCTACACCTGGGAGGGGCACTAAAAAACTCTTGTACAACAATGCCATGGTCTTGAGGAAGCTGAGGTCATAAGACTCTTATCTTGTTTTCAGGGGTGTTCTCGAAAGCACTCCAGATTCTTTTCCCAGTACTCCATTCTTAGACTGTGCTCTAACAATGCTATGTAAAATACTTCATCTCTGTTTGTCATATTCTTCTTCCTTCCTTAATGTTTTGTCCTTAATTTCATTTGTATATAATTTCTTAAAAGTTCTCTGATGACAGAAAATAGCTAATTTAATCATGAAAAGCAAATCAATGCATCTGGGAAAAGGTTTTAATATTCAAAATAAATTTTTAACAACTTCTGAAGTTATTGCAAATACATACATTCTTTACATTCTTTTCCTATAATAAAAAATAATCTTTTAGTGGGGCTTACAATAAAATAAATAATAAATAAATGCCAAATGTTTGATATGTTCCAATTCTAGTTATACATCCTTATATTTTTGCTAAAATGCTTCTTTTGTGAAAGAAAGTGGAGTGGAAAGTTATTTAGATGATACAAAATTGACTGTCAATATAGGGTAGAGATTTGGATCAGAGAATCGAACCTTTGAAGAAAAATGAAAAATAAACCACATTAATGTGACCTCATATCATTAAAGATATTAAAGTCTTGCTATATGCAGTTACAGACAGAGAAGAGAGCAGTAATAGTTCAGCAACACAGGGCTTAATGCTGAAATAACAAACACTAAACTAGATCTGGCATTTCACAGTGGTTATAAAGATACCTCATCTGAGAGCACAGACCACCCAACTCTGATTGCCAGTTCTGCATTTATTGCTGTGGTCTGTGCTGATGTACTTACCTTTTTGTTCATAAGTTTTCTTTGGTGGGAAAATGAGGTAATTTTGGTTATGCTATAGGGTGATTGTAAAATATCAGCTAATACATGCATTATGAAAGCAGTGCTTAGCAACACAGAAATTTCCAAAAACTACACACACACACACACACACACACACACACACACACACACACACACACACACACAAACTCACACACATATATATATTCTCTTCTAAAAATAAATTCCAGAGCCTCTAGAGAGGTATTCTTCACCTGAACTATACCCCAGCCAACTTTCATTACTTTATATATTTTTTGAAAATTAATTGTCAGGATCTTCTTTATGGTTTTGAAACATTGACAAAAAATCCCAACTAAGAAAGCAAATAGCAATTTTTAAAAAGTAATGTTTCGAGAATTAGTCTTGGTTCTTATATTAAAAAATATCTAAGCAAAAATACTTCCACAACATTTCATAAGTAATTCTTGAAGTCAATTGTATATAATTAGAGGGAAATGCAAAGACTTGAGAGAACAAACTGTACAAGAGAGCACCTGTGGCCAACTATATAGTGTATGTGCTTGGAATTCACGGAGAAAAGATCTGAATGTTCTTACCACACACAGAGAAAGTAGGCCAATGAGGTTGTAGGCATGCTGTTAGCAGAATAAGTAATCATTTCAGAACATATATGTTGGTTACTCGGCGTTGCTCGTGGCTGGCCACCGCCCACCAAAGTGCTGGGTGTATCGGTGATGGAAGAGTCATGATCCATAGTTGCCTTTCTAGAGCTTTATTGGGAGAGAGAGGGAGAGGGAGAGAGAAGACTACACGGAGGGGAGGAATATGGAAGAAAAGAGTGAGGAAAGAGAGAACGCACAGAGGACATGCCCACTTTTTAGGCTGGGACGCTGTCACAGGCTGGTGACGAAATTAAGGACATAATTCTTACTATACACACACACACACACACACACACACACACACACACGTGTGTGTGTGTGTGTGTGTGTGTATGTTATACATGTATCATACTACACTGCACATCTTATACGTGTGTGTGTGTGTGTGTGTGTGTGTGTGTGTGTGTGTGTGTGTGTGTTTTCTTCACCAATTATAGCTATATAGAACTGAATGGGAGGCAGGTTGGAGCAGAGTTTTCTGAATATGATATGGTGAAATGGCTGGATTAGAATTCTATTACTTAGCTCTTAGCACAATGAATGTTACTGACAGTTTTATCAAAGAGTGTAATAATGGCTGGTGGACTTTCTCACATCCTCCAGTAGTAACACAGGTATTTAATTTGGGGTTTACAAACCACAGTCTTTTGTGAAGTTTCAATCTGCAGTTGCTTGCATCATTTTCTACTGTAAATACCTAAATAAGTTTCTCAGTTCTCTCTACATCTTGGTATTTTATACTTGAAAACATCAGTGACTACTGTGTCATAGGCAGAATGAACGCAGCAGGCAAAGCTCCATAATACCCCATCAATATGTAGTCATGATTTGTGCTAATAAAAACATTAAAAAAATTAAAACTGAAAATAGCATCTAAGACCACATATTTTTCGGTGGAAAACAATTTAGCATGTATATTAGTTACTTTTCTGTTGCTGTGATAAAATGCTATGACCAAAAGTAACTACAGAAAGAAAGACTTGTGATTCTAGAGCAGGGGTTCTCAACCTTCCCAATGCTACGACCCTTTAATACTTCAGTTCCTCATGTTGTGGTGACCCCAATCATGAAATTATTTCCATTGCTGCTTCATAACTGTAATTTTGCTACTGTTATGAATCGTGATATATAAATATCTGTGTTTTCCAATGGTCTTAGATGACCCCTGTGAAAGGGTCATTTGACCCCAAAGGGATTGCAACCCACGGTTTGAGAACCACTGTTTTGGAGGGATAGCTATCATACTGGGGAGGCAGACCAGCAAGCATCAGACATGAAGGCAAGAGCTGGAAGATGAGAGAACACATCATTAACCACAAGCATGAAGCAGAGAGTGAACTGGAAAAGGGGTTAGGGTTTAAACACTTATTGCCAGCCCGCAGTAACATGCTTCCTTTAGCAAGGCTGCTGTCATCCATAATTTCCCCACAGAGCACCACCACTGGGTAACAAGTATTCAAATGCTTGATCCTATTGGAGATATTTTTAATTCAAAAGACCACAGCATGAAACAGCTAAGATGGAAATAAATAAGTTGTTTTAGTGAATTCCTGATAGACATGTGACAAGAAAATTTTAAGAAGAAATTCTTGAAGTCATTAAAATGGGGAGTTGGGATAGTTTATCAATTTGGAGGCCCAACATAGGTCCTAGGCACATAGCTTTTGGATTGATGAAGGATGAAAACTATTTTGAGAAAAACACCTGGAATTTACAAGAAGTGTTAGTACAGCATGAGGTTCTCTGTAAGAAGTCGTATGTCAAAGGAAATTCTCAATTCATGGATACTTCAATCCATCCATTTTGACCTAATATTAGATTTGTGGGTTGTAGAAAAATCACTCTGGTTTTGCAGAGAATGAACTGTCTTTTTGTTTAAGGAATAACTAATAAAAATAACTAATGGTGATGTGAATTACAGGTGATTTTCTAAAGTATGTTCTTACCTTGACCAGTCCACATAGTTCATGCTATCTTTTACAAAACCTTCAAGCTAATAATGCATGCGTTCTAACCTAGGAAACAACAAAAGGTGTAAAATGTCTATATTAAGATGACTCTTTTTTTAATTTAAGTTTTTTTTTTCATTCTACATACCAACTACAGTTCCCCCTCCCTCCCCTCCTCTGGCTTCCCACCAGCTTCCCCCACAGCCCACATGCACTCCTCAGAGAGGGTAAGGCCTCCCACGGGGAATCAACAAAGTCTGGCATATCAAGGTGAGGCAGGACCAAACCCTCCTCCTGCATCAAGGCTGAGCAAGGTATCCCTCCAAAGGGAATGGTCTCCAAAAAGCCAGTTCATGCACTAGGCATAAATCCTGTTTCGACAAACTGCCCAAACCACACAACTGTCACCCCTATTCAGAAGGCCTACAAGTTTTGTCCCACATAGTCCTAGGAAGGGGAAATAGATAAGATCTCCTCAGTAAACTGGGAGGAGGGGATGAGAACGTGAGGGAATGGGATGATCGAGTTGGAGAGACAGAAAAGGAGAGCAAGGAAAGAGATATCTTGACAGAGGAAGCCATTATGGGGTTACGGAGAAACCTGAAGCTGGAGAAATTCCCAGGAATCCACAAGGATGACCCCAGCTAAGACTCCAAGCAAGAGTGGAGAGGGTGCCTGAACTGAACTTCCCCTGTAATCACATTGATGAATTAAGATGATTCTTAATGTTTTACATCAGTTTTCTGACAAAATCCATTGTACTGAACTGGTGAGTACCTTCAGCCAATGAATATCAGTAGATCACCTCAGGACATCAGCCAGGTTTATCTTGTTATTTCCATATCAGGTTCATTAAACATGAGGAACCAGGTGAGTACTCTAAATAACCTGGTAACATATACTTAAGTGTACAGGGAATGAACAACTCAAACAGAAACCTTGGTGTTCAGTAAAGTTTCTACAGTAGAGTCCTGCAAGACATGTCAAAATGTTGTCTTTGAAATTTAGTAAGCAATAAAAGGGGGATAGCTACAGTGTCTCTGCTTAAGAAAGTGAAACAGAGCTATGGCCACTTACTTTTATGAACTTCGTAGGTAAAACATATGATATGGTGGTGTGTGATTTTAATACAATTTAAAAGAGAATATTAATAACATAAAATTTTCAGTCATGCCTAGTACAAGAGAAGGTATCCCAGCTGATCTAGGATCTAGGCCATATGCATATACTAGGCCTAGCTGTATGATCAAACAGATGTCCCTGTTATTTTATATAAAGTCCTTAACTATACACACCACACAGTTCAGTCTTTAGTAGTCTAAGATGTTAGTATGAATCAGAAGAGAAATGGATGTGATCATCAAGGATTGTAACCACTATTTAAAGAATATGAACACAAATAACTCAGCTGAGAGGGACAACATGAAATGTAATTAACTTAGGAATGATTAAAATCATCAAAATATGTACCTTCTGAGCTTTCTTTATAAAAACAGAAAGAAATGAGAAGATGGATAGAACCAGAATTTGAGTTAAATGATTGCCAGTTGCCTTTATATTCCTATAAGAGGATGTATGTTCAGTGAGGTTCCCACAAAGGCCAGGAAGACCTGACAATTTGAGTGACAATATTTTATTTTGGATTTGTTAACAACAGTTATAAGGAAGATCCTAACAAATCATATTTTATGAGCCTTTTCCACTATGGATATTGCTCCGTTAGCTCCTATCAACTATGGTTGAGAGAGGCTTCTGCATCACTAACTTCCTGCACTACTATCTTGCTATATGCATAAGCTGCACCTTCTTTGACATCTGTAGGAATATGCTTATAAACAATGAGCTTGTGTTTAAACTAGGATGAATGAGATTGACTTGAACTAATATGCGCCAATACAACCTTGTGTCTAGTCTACTTCTTTGACTTGGATCAAGTCAATGTGTTATGAGTTCTCCACGGTGATGGGTGACTGTCTTAGTTAGGGTTTCTATTTATTATGAAGAGATGACATGACCACAGCAGCTCTTATAAAGGAAGACATTTAATTGAGGTGGTGGGTTACAGTTTCAGAGATTTAGTCCATTATCATCATTGTGGGAACCATGGCAGCATGCAGGCAAACATAGTGCTAGCTGCATCTTGATCAGAAGGCAACAGGAAGTGGTCTCAGTGTCACACTGAGGGAAGCTCGAGCAAACAAGACCTCAAAGTCCACCCCTACAGTAACATACTTCTTCCAACAAGACGACACCTACTCCAACAAAGCCACACCTCCTAATACTGCCATTCCCTGTGGGGACAATTTTCTTTCAAACCACCACAATGATCCCAACTTCATGATGACATTCATCATTATAATCTTAATTAAAAAATTAAAGTCCACAAGGTTGCCATGTTTATCAGCATTTAATTATACTTTAAATGGATATGCTTCTATGAAATAAAAATTCAAATCCTTCACATAGTGAAAGGGGACAATCTGAACACTTTACCTACCATTGTGATGATGAATAATTTCCAATATAAGAGTATTGCGTGAACTCAGGTAAGTCTACAATGTTTGTACTAAACCAACATGGTACAAATGCTTGTACCATTTTTTTTGTGAGTGTGTGAAGAAACTAGACCAAACTTGATAAAAGGGCAATGGTAATGTTGGGATAAGGCATAATATCTATACTTTCCACCATGATAACTCTGTTATTATTATTATTTATGCAGTGGTGTCTAAGGACAAAGACCACCCATTAATTAACCACTTGTTCTATGAGTCTCTCTCTCTCTCTCTCTCTCTCTCTCTCTCTCTCTCTCTCTCTCTCTCTCTCTCTCTGAGATGCTTTTGAGAAATAAGATAGAACAATTCATATACTTGTAGTATTAGCATTTGGTCAATAAACCTTTCCCTGAATTATCCTGAATTGTTTTTGTCAGTAATGTCTCAGTCCTATTTCTTTGAGGACCAGAGCTGATCATCAAGGCCTTCACACGTGTCTCTGCTTATGTGTATTCTGGATTTCCTACCAATAACATGTTAGCATTCTGTAGAGACAGCAGCCCAAGTTTACTTCTAGTAACATACTAATCTGTCCATACCTTCAACTTGTCTTAATATTTTCTGTTTCTAACAAAACCCTAATATATATTACAAATAACCAAGAAGGATATTTTGAGGCAAGAGAGGCAGGTGACATACGAGTCTGAGTAATTTGATTATATTATTTGATTGTGGTTTTATGTGAAATACCCCTTCCAGTTTTCATTGTTTAAGGATCAACCCCCTGACAGTGGCATCAACTGGGTACACTGAAGTGGAGTCTTAACAGGTGTAAATAAATCATTGAAAGCAAATCTATGAGCATTGTGTCATTCCCTGAGATACCTTCTGTTCCCTCTTATTCATCATGAAGATACTACTGTATCTAATGTTGTGATGCTCTGGCCCATGGCATCCAAGAAACAACAGCTTTTGTGGACCATGAAATGAAACCACTAAACCTATATACTAAAATAAATATTTTATGCTTTAAATTGTTTGTCTTAGGTATTTGCCACAGTTTAAAACAAAATAACACAAAAAAAATGGTACCAGGAGTTAGGTGTTGTGACTAAGTGATCATATGGTTCAAAATCTTTGAAAATGTTTTTTGTGAGACAAAGTTGGAAACTTTTGTGTATGTGGGCTAGAGATTCCCTAAATAAAATGTTAGAAGCAGAGCTTAATGTTTGATTCTATTGGGATCTCATAAGAATAGAATGCGTTTAGTCATGTGCTCTATAGACTATTATAGACTAATAAGACTCAATAAGACTATTTAAGTGAAACTAGGGATGTCAGGGATATGGAACATTGCTGAGGAAGGAAATCCATGGACAATGAGAGTTTTAAATGATGAGAGAGGTCATATGGAATCCAAATTGTAATAATACATTGGTAGGCTTCTTTGAAAGTTCACCTTTACACCATGTTCCCTGGATGTAGAACTCTGAGGTATGGTCTTCACCCTGCTTGCTTTCAAACTTGTTTTGTTCTGATCCCTCTTTTTATGCCAGTGTTTCTTCGGTTTGCGATGGGAATTGTGTTTATTTTCCTGATGGTAGGGACTTAAGAGTTTACTTGGGTTTGAGAGGTGACTTTGAGTTTGAACTTTTGAACAACTGTTGATAGACAATGATTCTTGGAGATAAAGTTAGTTTATTTCTTATTGTGAAAAGGATATGAGATAAATATGATTGCTATGTTTTGAAAGAGAAATGTCTCCCACAGGTTTATTATTAATGGCTTTGTTCCTGGCTAGTGGCACTCTTCTTAGAGGTCTTAGAAATGATAAGAGATGGGGTGTGGTGGTATTTTATTTGTATGTTAACAAAGTTTGCCTTCAGATCAGAGGTCATAGCCACAAACAGAAATCAGGCCGTGGTAGCACACACCCGTTATCCAATCACAGGACAGGCAGAGTCTCTGTGGTCAAGGACACAGCCAAGCGTGTTATGAGCCTTTAATCCCAGAACCAACCATAGAGACCTGGAGGTCTGTATAGCCAGGCAGTGACAAGGAAGTGAAGTGGCTGGGCTAAGAGCCAATGAGAATGCAGAACAGGAAGGCAATAAAAACACAGGTTAGACAGGAAGAAGCTCTCTCCATGGAAGCTACTGTGTGGTGGTAAGCTAAGGCTAGTCATGGCTATTCCCTCTGATCTCTGCGGCTATTACCTCTGTATTTGGCTCTGTGTTTCTTATTTAATAAGACTGTTTAGAAATTTGGGGCCTACCTGGAGGCAATGGCCACTAGAAGTGTGTTGTTTGGGTGCTCTGCCTCTCTGTCCTCTCATTTGTCCACCAATATAGAAGCTGCCTTATACCCACGTGTTCCTCTGCCATGATCTCTGGTTCACTACAACCCACCACGGAACCAGCAACTATGGAGTGAAGTTTTTGTACCACGGGAATACTCTGTCTTCCTTTTAGCTCAATGATTGCTACAACAGACAAAAGAGAGCTAAGGTTTATTTACAGTTTTACTCTTATTTATCCTTCCTTCCTTTCAATTGCTTTCCATACCTATTGTTTTATTTACAGTTCTACAAAGATGTTGTGATTGGGGAAAATTAATGGCTGTTATTAGATTCAAAATAGCACTAACATTTAAGTCCAGAATGGCCTTGTAAATATTATAAGTTAATTTATATCTAATTACAAAATTGTGCTTTTTCAAAGTACATTGTGTGCCTTTGTGTATGACTTAGTAGACAGACCTTTAAGATCACAGATAGAAAAGAATGAAGTTGTAGCTGATATACAAGCACACTCTTGTATCAATATATCCAAGATATAATATTACTCTTGAGGCTAATTAGAAAATTATTTTTATTCCTACATTTTCATAGTCTAGTATAGTAGCAGGTGATTTATGTCATCTACTTTCATGTATTTTAATTAAAATAGAAACATCCCACATCTAGTCAATGAATTTTGAGTAGCAAATTCTAAGGATCAGGAAATGCTCATGTTAGGGCTTTTTATTTATCAGTTTTAATTTAATCATTGACAATGTGTCAGTCTGCTAGATTTAAGAAGGAATGAAAAGTGAATCATTTTGCAACATAGACACTTTAAAATTATTCTTTGAAATTAAAAAAAAAATTTTTGATTATACAGACTTGATTTTATATGCTCACTCTGAAATTTTACACGACCACTTTCAAAAATCAAAAGTATATGAAATGCTGACTTTTTGAGAAAGAAATAGTAGACAGAAATGAATTTGCTGAACCAGGAAAAGAAAGCAATTTGTGCTATTTTGGTGACTTGGAAAGTCTGAGACAATTGGAATACTTCAGAGAACTCAAGATATTAAAAAAATAATGTCTTATAATTAACATTTCCCTGACACTAATATGTTACATTTCTGTGATTCATTACATGGTAATAGAAAAACTATAGTAAAATCTAATAAAAATAATGTCTTACAAGATAAGAAATGTCTCCTTTCAGCAGAGACTCCAGATGTTTTTGAAAATATCTTATACATCTGTGAAAAGAGGTAATGAGTAAAAGATATTTCATCAAATAAATTAGTGAAGAATTCTTTCAGGCAATATCACAGCAGATGTGGATTTGTGTTTTAATGGTAACTACCAGCTGTGGTTCACTCTAACTCACCAGAACTAGTTCACATGTGTCATCAAGAGATGATGTGAAATGGATAGGATTTTTCAGAAGGCCTCCTGGAGATGCTACTGTGGGTGTGACCCCCTACTTTCTTTCCTTTAGGAGCTTAGATTCTGATAAAAATGCATGAATTTTTATCTACAAATTGTATAAATTCAATGTTTATAGCTATTTAGCAAGATCAAGTTTTCATATTTGATAGATTTTTTCCCTGCTGTTTATCATATGTCTAAGACTGAATCTCGACAGCTTATTTCATGAGTTGTTGGATATGCAACATGTGTGATCCTGACATTTTTCAAATACATACTCAGTTCCTTCAGTACCATTTGTTGAAAAGGATATCACTTCTTGGTATCATTTCTGCTCATTTTCTGAGGGCAAACTCAAATCTATTATTTGTATGTGTTTACATCTTCATTAATTGTTGTACTATATCAGATCACTTGTCTGTTGCTTCATGAACAGATATCTTAACTGAAGAAAATAATTCCCAAAGAAATATTGTTATTTCAGAGTCATATTAGCTGAAATCAAAGTTCTGCCTTTATATTTCTCTTATTAAGCCTTATACCTATTTGGTAAATAGGTATAAAATAGCATGACAACATTTTGATTGAGATTGAAATAGTTAATAAATTAATTTAAGAAGAGTTGAAACAATATTGTCTTCAAGTATTTTTATTTATAAACTCTTTTCAATTTACTTAAATTTTCTCTAATTTATTGAATTAGATTAGTTTTTATAAACTTTTCTGATTTCAATGATGGTAGAATTTGAGTTTAAATTTTGAGTACATACTTTTTTGTGGGTACATATGAAATGAATTGCCTAGTTTATTAACCTCATTCTCTTTAATTATTCTATTGTTTTTTATGTCAAAAAAGTTTCTGGGAATTTAATTGTTACTGTTATTGGTTCTTTAGGATGTTCCCTTAGGATTGTAGATATGTAAGATGCAAAATTATTTCTTTATTCTAACCAATATGCATTCATCTTTAAATTTTCATGTTGCACAAGAAAAGCCTTATAATAGGGCACTGAATGGGAATGGGGGAGCTGGCTCTTTGCCCTCTTGGTCTTAAGGAAAAAAATCTAGTTTTGTATTAATAAATACGACATGGATAGTAAATTTTTATAGTTATTAGTAATTGTTAATATATTGAGAAACTTTACTGGTGATTCAGTTTGGGCTGCCATCACAAAGTATCGTATTTTGTAAACTTCTGAATAATAGACACATCTCACATCTCCAGAAGTTCAGAGCAGAAGACAAAAACCTTAGTATATTTAATGTTTTCTGGTTTCCATTTTAATCATTCTAGCAGTTTCTTAGATACTGCACAAAGCAAGAGAATTATCTGGAAGCTCTACTAATTCACTAATATCATTGCTGAGGTTTCTGGCCCTGTGACCTCATCCTTCCTCACATGGAAATTATGTGAGAAATTCTTAGTACTTCTGATGTTGGTTTTGTACATTGTTGGGTTATTTTTGCAAATATCTCATGGAATGTACAATGCCACGAGATGTTTTGTTTTTGTGAGTTTCTGTTAAAGGGGTGATTTTGTTTCAGATAGCCTCTTCCTCTAGTGACAGGCTTCAGAGTTGTTAATGTTTTTCCTTCTAATTGTTTCATAAGTTAAAAAGGTAATTGGATGTCACATCATGCTTTTTCAAAAATAGCATTATTTCTGTATTTTAACTTTTTCGTTATTTGCCTAAAGTATAATTTAAAACACAACTTTTTATTTTCATTTAAATCATTCTTTACGCTACACAGAACCACTAGACCAAATTGCAATAAAATTGTTTCATAACTAACTCTTGAATAAATCATGAAATAATCCCTCAGATTATAAAAGATACTTAGAAGGTAAATTATATAATTAAATTATTATCAAAGAAAGTGAATTCTTTTCCATCAATATATGATACGTATTTTGTTGGTTATGATTGCTTCTGTAGTTTCTGTTTGTTTACTCTGATTTTGCTTTTCCTGAATTCCCTAGGTTTGTGTTTTCTTTATTGCCTGTATTTCAATTTTCACATCTTGAACTGTATCCTTTACCTATTTGATTTTTTTTCTTGGGTTTCTTTAAGGGATTTATTGATTTCTTCCAATTTTTTTTATTTGTCTTTTCCCCCATTTCTTTAAAGGGATTTTTCATTTCCTCTTTAAGGGCCTCTATCATCTTCATAAAGTTATTTTTAAGGTTGTTTTCTTCTGGATCATCTGTGTTGGGATGATCCAGGTCTTGTTGTTGTAGGATCACTAGGTTCTGGGGTACCATATTGCTCTTTGTGTTGTTGAATGTGTTATTACACTGCCTTCTACCCATTTCTCCCTTCAGTCCATACAGTTGGAGCTCTGGGTCACTCTTCTTCCAATTGGTGTAGGTGGGGCCTATGGCTTTGGTGGTCTCTGGTGCCTTGGAGGGTGGTTGGCAAAGGGGTGGGGGAGGAAGCTGCTGCCCAGTCTCTGGGGCTGTGATATCTGTGGGGAGGGGCATAGAGCCCTGGGGCCTAGGTGTTTAGAGAACTGGGCTATCCAGCCAGGAAATCGGGTCCTCACCTCTTCTTCCCAACATGTGCAGGAGGAGCATGTGGCTCTGGTGGTATCTATTGCCATGAAAGGGCATGGTTGGTGAGGGGGAGAGGGAGGAGGTTGCTGCCCAGTCTCTGGCTCCAGGGGTTTGGGGAGAAGGGAACAGAATGTTCCTCGGGGCCTAGGGGTTAGAGGACTGGGCTGTCCAGTTGGGGCATTGGGGCCTTACCTCTTCTTCCCAATCATCACAGAAGGGGCCTGTGCCCAAGGTGTTTCTTTAACTCATGACTATTGCCTATACTGCACAGAAGTGCTAGAACAAGAGGTGTATCACCGTACCCATTGAAGAAAATATTTTGGTTCATTTAGTTCTATAATATGTTCTATATTTTATGCAGTACACACACACACACACATTTGATTAAATATAAACACAATGGTACACGTCCTTGCACTATTTTACCTTTATTAGACGCCTCCAACTTTTCATTATTAAATGCTATGTCTTACTTTTCTTTTGTAATGCCCTTTCTTCCCTCCTCCTTCCTCCTCCTCATCTTCTGGTTTTCACTCAATCTTGATTTATATGTAGCCAGCTCTTATATTAAGAAATTATTTTAAGCAGATGGGAACAGATGCGGAGGACCACAGCCAGACATTATGTGGAAAGAAAGTCTAAATTGTAGGTCTCCATTAAATCCCTCCCCTCAGAGCTCAGAGAATCTTCCAGAAGAGGGAGGGGAAAGATAGAGTTGAAAGGAGCCAGGCAGTGGTGGGTTACTCCTTTAATCCCAGCACATAGGAGGCAGAGGCAGAAAGATCTATGAGAGTTTGAGATCAGCCTTTTCTACAAAGCCAGTTTCAGGACAGCCAGAACTACACAGAGGAATCCTGTCTCCAAAAGGAGAGAAATGGGGGCAAGCAGAGTGTTTGGAGGACACCAGCCAAACACGGCCCTCGAAATCAACTATGCAAGGCACATATGAGCTCACAAAGTGTGAAGCTGCAAGCACAGGTCCTACATGCATCTACACCAGGCCCTTTGTGAATATATTATAACTATTAGCTTAGTATTTTTCTGAGACTCCTGACTATGAGAATGATTGAGTCTCTGACTCTGTTGCCTGCTCTTGGGACCCTTTCCCTCCTGTTGTGTTTCTGTCTCCAACTTTGATAGGAATATTTTTGCTTCATCTTATTATAGTTTTTGTAATGTTTGGCTGTAATCTATTAGAAGCCTGTCCTTTCATAATGAGAGATTGAAATGGAGTGTATACAGAGAAGAGGGGAGGTGGGAGGAACTAGGAGGAATAGGGGGAACTGTAATCAGGATATATTGTATGACAAAAGAATTATCTTCAATAAAAAAAGGAAACAATTTCACATTTCATTAAAGTAGATTTAAAACTATAAACTATGAGATTATATAGATGTAAAAGAATAGTATCTTCACACTTAAAATTAATATTAAATCAGAAAGATATCTGCATGCCCTGATAAAAATAAGCATTCATTAATTTTAAAATTATTCATTTCACTTAGCTATAGAAAATATTACTCATTCTTTGGTATATAATTCAGAAATTCTAAGGATCTGAATGCACATGAACCTATGCCTTTTTTCCACTTAGTTTGAGACAATCATTGTGTAGAAGGGGGCTTGGGCACTGGAAGAATTACTGATGGCAAAGAAGTACAAAGAAATAGTTTCCCTCTAACACAAGAGGACAGCGGCACATATGAACTCACAGTGGTTATGACAGCATGTATAAACCCTGTGAAAGGTCAAGCCAGACTAAATCTGAGCATTCAGAGGGGAGGTAGACATGATGACACATCCCTGGCCAAGGCTATTTACTGGCAATTCGTAGTGAGTGGGAAAGAGAGAGTTCATTTTCTTTATGAGTGTTGGTACTGGTAGGTTGACTCTGCTATACTAGAAGGCCACAAATCCATGGATATATGGTAAGAATAAACTGGACTTGATGGTTGAAAAAAAGGATACAAAGACTGGGCGGTGGTGGCGCATGCCTTTAATCCCAGCACTCGGGAGGCAGAGGCAGGCAGATCTCCGTGAGTTTGAGGCCAGCCTGGACTACAGAGCAAGATCCAGGAAAGGTGCAAAGCTACACAGAGAAACCCTGTCTCAAAAAACCAAAAAAAAAAAAAAAAAAAAAAAAAAGAAAAAAGGAAAAAGAAAAAAGGATACAAAGATTGGTGGGTAAGGTATAGCTGGAAGTTTTCCTGTGTCCTTCCTGGCCTGCTGTCATCAGGACAAATCTCTCTCACCTGCTGGTCCTGCAGCTGCTCAGACCCCAAGTAAACACACAGAGGCTTATGTTATTTACAAATGATATGGTCTAATGGCTCAGGCTTCTCACTAGTTAGCTCTTACATCTTAAATTAACCCATTTCTATAAATCTGTACTTTGCAACATGGCTTGTGGCTTACCAGTATCTTTACATCTTGCTTCTCCTGGTGGGAAGCAGTGTCTCTCCGCCTTCTTCTTGTCTCTCTCTTTGAATTTCCCTCCTGATTCTAAGCTGTCTTGCCATAGGCCAAACAGCTTTATTTATCAACCAATCAGAGTAACATATATTCACAGCTTACAGAAAGACATTCCCCCTTTATTTCCCCTTTTCTGTCTAAACAAAATGAAGGTTTTAACAGTTACAATATCTAGTCTATTTGTATTTGGCAAAATTAAAGAAAATATTCTTTCTACCCTATATTTGTGAGTCTAAAGTTTCATATCTTTTATCATAACCAAGGAAAATTATAACTATCTGTTCTTCAACTACATCAAAGACCCCAGAAGGATATAATATTACTTAAGTAAACAGGAAATGCATTGAAAGCAACTTCCAAAAAATCTAGAATGGCAAAAGAAAAAGGACATTGTGGCACCATTGCTGAAGAGGCCTTTGTAATCCGGAAAAGGTACAATGCCCCTTTCTTCAAAGGCAGCTGAAGAAGCAGTGGACCGATGGCTTCTGGTGTGCAGTGGAACAGTAGCTGAAACAGTTATTGTTGAAGGAGTAACTAGGCTGACAAAGTCTAACCTCTTCATGGTAGACTGGCATTTAATAAAGGAGATGAAGCCCCCCACAAGCTGAGAAGAATGGGAAACTGAATTCCAAATACACCAGCAATTTCCAGAATTCTAAATTCTGAATCATGACAGGACACTGGTGGAATTCAAGTTTATCTGGTACATGGACTACTCTCACCGAATGTGAGGTCAAACTGTAGGCCTTGTGTTTATCCTACTTCTCAAATGCGTCTGTCAGATACACTAAGCCTGTAGACTGAAGACTATGCTCCAACATTATGGAGAAACCTCGGTGATTGTCCAGGCAGCTGGCTGTTTCTGTCAACTCATACATTTTGGAAGTCATTTGTTTGCATTTCCTGTTTTACTAGGGTCCTTCTCAGGTCTCTGAGGGAGTTGAAGATTAGATAGTTGCAGTAACAATTTTCCATGCTAAGAAATTTAGAAAAAAACTCACTAAGAGGTGTTAAGTGTGTAACTTTGAAAGATATCATAAGATAGTTTTCTGTTGGTAATATAAGTTAGGATAAAAAGTGAATTAGGTACATTTTGGACTCACCAAAATAGAATAGATAATGGAATATTTTCTCTGAATTTGTCAAATGCAAATGGATGAGATATTGTTGATATATTTATTGCTTTTATATATTGTATATAGTTATTATATTTATTGTGTATTGTTTTTCTTATAGTAGTTATGACTTTTTATTTTCATTTTTTAATTTTTATTAGACAAAAAGGGAAATGTGATATTTTATTTGTTTTGGAATGTGGTGATATTTTATTTGTATGTTAATAAATAAAGCTTGTCTGGAGATTAGGGGGGGAAAGGCCAGCCATTTTAAATAAACAAGAAGTCAGGCAGCACATGCCCTTAATTTCTTAGCAGGCAAAATCTCTGTGTGTTCAAGGCCATACTAGGGACCAGAACCAAGTATGGTGACAGATGCCATTAATCCCAGTACCAACCATAGAGACCTGGTGGTCTGTATAGACAGACAGAAAGTGACAGCTCTGTAGGAAAAGGAAGTGAGGTAGCTGGACTAAGATAGCCAATGAGAGGGCAGAACAGGAAGGCAATAAAGGTGTGGGTTGACAGGAAGTTATTTGCATTTGGTAGTTGCAGAGTTGGTGAGGTAAGGTTGGCTAGTGGGTTTCCCTATTTCCCTGATCTAAGGTTTTCACCCCTGTATTTGGCTCTGTGTTTTTTATTTAATAAGAGTATGTGTATACATACATATATATGTACATATATATTTTCCTATGGTTAAATTTAAGATAAAAGTGATACTTTTCAAAATTATTTTAGTGTCAATAGTCACGTGAAATGTAAACTTTGCTTTAATGGTTTATGTCAATTCCAGAAATTTCCATGAGGCTTTGTTGCTTATTTGTTTTAGAACATTTTCATGAAGTCAAATTTTATAGAATGAGGTAGCAGGTAAATGTTAATTAAACATGCACCTGCTTTGTTCAAATAATTTATTTGTATGTTACTTACTTATTTTTCCTTCTTTTTTCTGAATGGACACTAAATCTCTAGTAACTCTGTGTGCATCCTGAGAAGACTGTGATATTTTATTCAAGTCCATCACTAGTAACAGCAAAACCAAAGAAACACACACATTTCAGATGGTTTCAGAACCTGCTCATGAGTTTATGTTTTACATTGTTAACTGTGCTCACACTTGGGGTGGTTAGTGCTTAAATACCCATAGGAAGGTGTTACTTACTATGTACAACTTGATGGCTTAAAAAACATGTGGAAACAAATGATCCTCAAGCAGCTTCTCTGATCACGCTTTCTTCTCTGCACTTGAAGAGAGTACACTGTCTTATTCATTGTCTCAGCACTGGATATTTAGTGTCAGTTGTGAAGGTATTGTGGCCAAAGCAAAATGATTAACCCATTGTCCCTGAGCAGCTCTCGTGAAATTAGCATTCCTACATCACAGTTGTCCAACCCAAATGCTCCGAATCATTTTCCATTCCAGCTTTAGGACTGTGTATGACTGTAGACATGAACACCTGAGGACTTGATAAAAATGCAAAAGGACATTACCAGGTTTAAACAGATGAATTCAAAATAACTCATGTAAACTGAATCCCCAGAAGATTCACACAAATACTACATTCTGACAAATACTGATTCAAAGCAATTTCTACTCAATCATCACTCACTATTACTATATTTTCTATAAGAAACAAATGAGTGGGAATAATTTTACAATCACCATGGTTACCACTCTAATTCTTCATTATCTTTCCACTGATTTACTCCCTGTTTCTTCTTTGTTCTCTATGCACTGGCCCATACTTCTCACAGCAGCCAAAATGTTCTTTCAGAATTATCTATCAGATGCTGTCAGTTCCCAGTCTTATCATTGCATTTGAAGCTCTTTAGCCTGCTGTGAAATGTTCTGTATTATCTATTACTATCTGCCTGTCTGCCTTTATTGCTGCCATTCCAATCTCATTTACTATTCTTCAGCCTCAGTAACTTGTTCTGGAAACACAGCCATGTGTTATTCTGTGATCAAGTGCTCTGTCTCCTAGAGCTGGGTACCATGCTAGAAATGTTTCTCAAAAGACATCCAACCCTTTTGTATTCATAGTAAGACTCTGTCTCATACCCTAGTGGCATATTCCGTAAGTCTTCCATTGGAATTTGCCATAAATGCCAACCTGCCTCCTTACTTATCACCAAGATCTGCAACAGTACAGTTAACCTTATCAGATGGCCCACACCTTGAAGCTGCCAGCCTCATTACATGGACCTTTTGTAGAGGGTACTTTGTTGCTCAGCTTCAGCCAAATCTAGTAGCTTCAATGTCTCTGAGCATAGGATCTGAACAGGGCACCCATGATGGAATATGTTGTCTCCAGAAACAAGAATATCCTGTCAGATTCTTCATTCTCGGTGAAAAGAAGATGTAAGGTGCAGCAATATTTATTTTGTTTGGAAAGAATATCACTGAAAATTTCATATCTCTAAGCATTAAAATTTTTACTAAGTGGCAGGCTCCAAAAACTCTGCAGGACTTGTCTTCCAATTTCTGCAAATCATGTGCTACCAGAAGCTTTGCATGCTAACCACACATTACACTTGCCATCCAATCAGCATGACACCATCATTAGAAAACAACAGTGTGACATTTCATGACTGGCTATGTGATGCAACTTTTTATGGGGACTCTATTAATACAGAGGGGAAGAGAGTTTATTAGCATCTGTCTGTGTGTGTGTGTGTGTGTGTGTGTGTGTGTGTGTGTGTGTGTGTGTGTGTGTGTGTATGTGTGTGTGTGTGTGTATGTGTGTAGGGGGGAGACACTACATTTATTACCATATTTTCATATAAGTTTATATCCCTTAATCCACTAGATTTACAGGCATAGAGAAAATACGCTCACCAGATCAATGACCAAATTGTCAAACATCTGAGGAATTTTTAATTTGCTTGGCAATAGAAGCATAAAAACATAGTGCTCTGGCTTGATGCAATCTCCTAGTGATTCTCAAAGATCTCGTCACTCTCATTTA
Source organism: Peromyscus californicus insignis (assembly GCF_007827085.1). Classification (NCBI taxonomy): domain Eukaryota; kingdom Metazoa; phylum Chordata; class Mammalia; order Rodentia; family Cricetidae; genus Peromyscus; species Peromyscus californicus. Next base: position 57,777,382 of record NW_026294617.1, on the reverse strand, counting down.
AAAGAAAGTTAGTGAATTAAACTGAGATGGAATGGGATTACTTCCCTTACATACTTCATGTTATTAACATTATCACAAATCTTTTACACCAAGATGTAATGAGTTTTATTTTCATTTTCTTAGCTACAACTGGGGAAAGCAAGTAACAGGCAGCCCCAGTTGCTTCAGGCTAGCCTTCTCCAAATAACTCTTTCCTCATCGTCCAGATACCATACTGAGATTTATCTAACTCCAAAATCTCTTTTGCTGTTTTGCTCTTTAGCTCTTTGGAATATAATTTGCCATAGGCGGAACCTAATGTACTCATCACCCATAGTCTTTATTGCTTTAGCTCCATTACCCTTCTTGCTATTAAATGGGAAATCTCAGAATATTTCTGTGCGTGTCAGTCCTGGCTTTCAAAGGCCATCCACTGTTATGCATCTTAGTAGTATTTATTCCTAGTCTTCCTCAGTTGTGTGTCCTCTGGCATTCCATGGAATGTGGTCTTTCAGTTTTCTAGTCTTATGTTGTATATTCATTTCAGACCACACACATCCTTGACCTTTCTCATCTCTTCCTTTACCAACTGTTAGGGCAATATGGGCAATCCTACATTACTCAAAGCAGGTCATCATTTCCCCCCCAGATATTTTGGACCTCACAAAAGATAAGTGTGCTTAATCATTTGGGAGTCCTTAAATCTCATGGACATCAAAATTACTGTCAGTCGACTTATATCAGTATTATGTAGGAAAGGATATTTTAGCTTATATATTCAGAGGTTTCAGCCCATGTTCACCCCCATCACCTTTGAGACTACAGTGCCGCAGTACATCATGACAAGAACATATCATAGAGGTAGTTTGTTCACTTCATGGAGATTTGAAACAAAGAGAGGAGAAGCTGTATAAGCTACAACGTCCTGCTCCAGGGACACCCTTCCAACATGGATTCCCATCACTGAGCATTAAGATCTAAAGTTTCCTGCACTCCAGGCTGTCAATAAAGCCTTCATCTTGTGGGCCTTTGGAGCTATGAAATAGCTATATCATGACTATACTAACAATAAATGAATATTTATGTGCACAGACCTGGGTTCTGGTCTCAATGATCAATTATTCATGCAGTCAACATCAGGAGTGCTTTCTTGGTTGTGTGGATACAAGTTATTTGTTTACATTATTTTCTCTGTCAAATACTAGGTTATTCTGATGTTGATCACTTATTTTCACTTGGTAGCCAGAATAGGATATGGAAAGTTTGCTGAGGGTAATGTCCATTCCTTTATGTAGACAGGCTTCCATAGATCTCTCCTAAACAAGGAAGGGATAAGCAGTATCAAACAATCAGTGAAACAATCATTCTTGCACGTTTGATGCACATAGGAAGACCTGAAAAGTCCAAATCCTTGGAGCTGCACTACAGAATCCTAATACTACATAACAGTATTCATTAATGGTATCCTAATGTTGTCTTTGAAAAGGCATGGGAGCATCAACTTCAAAGTGCCATGCTTCTCTCCAGTTATGGATGTCAGATGCAGGACACAAGGACCTTTTTGTAAGATCTCATGTTTACCTATTTTAGTATCTACCTTCCATTTTCCCTGTGTGGATTGTCTATGCAACTTTGCAATACTTTCAATCTACACTACCTTTGGAGAAATTGTTCAACAGTTCTTTCAACTGACAAGGAAACTCTATTACCTAGTAATCTTTACATGTCATTATTAGTAAAATTTTCAAAATTGGCTAACAAGTTATGGCAGAGATCTTCCATACCACATGTATTTATCATAGTCCTCCTTGCCAGATCTAGGATTAGTGAATAGTTCTCATTCAAGTGCCACTAACAAAAATTGCACTAAATTTGTATAAAACTAATTAGCATAAATGAGAATGAAGCAACATGAAGGAGATGCCAGACAGCTATAGGATTTGGTGATTTCCATGATGAATTTTGGTCTTGCCTTGATCTGGTATTATCTTGCTATGTGTTGTGCTATCCCAGAATTTCAGTGAATATGTGTATTCATTATATAAAAATGTGCAGAACTTTGAGGAGTGCTTAACTTTCACTATATTCTACTTGGTAAGAAAATGCAGATTTAATTCACGTAAGGATGATGGTATTCATATATTAAGTATATTTTTTAAATACTTAGCTTTAGTAAGACCTCTTAGGAATTGCCAAGGCTTACTCTGTGTCATTATATGTTACAAGTTATATAACTTGTTCTCAATTTTATAAGCACTCACAGGTAAGAGACTTTGAATTTTTAAAGTGTTAACATTTTTGATAGTGGATTGAATACATGTTGCACTATAGTTTGGTCAGGAGTCTTTACAGTAAAGGGGTAGAAGGGTATGACTTTAAAGTAATGTATTTCAGTGTTCATTTGAGAAGGGATAGAGTTATGATAATCAACATTAATTGCCAATTGGACTGAATTGAGAGATGGGATTCTGGGGATATCTGCAGAGTATTATGTTGATAACACTAACTGAGGAGGCCAGACTAACCCAGTGGGGGAATCCCCACACCTGGATGACAACTTAGGGTACACATGTTGAGAGGAGGAACTGAACAGCAGCACATTTGCTACGCTCTGCTTCTCTCCTGTGGATGTGATGTGAGCAGTGACTTCAAGTTCTTGCCTCCTCAACCTACCTGCATCTTGATCTGTGAGTCAGGACAAACCCTGCCTCCCTTAGGTTGTCTTTGTCAGGATGTTTTATAACAACAACAGGGAAATAAAATAAAATAATATCTGATGGTCTTGGATTTAATTTTCTGTATGAGAAATTTGTTTTATTTCACTTTGTTTCCAACAGGCTGATGCACACACAAATCCTGATTGATAATAATTTTCTCTCAAAAGTTTATTCATAAATATTGAACTCTGTAGTCAGAAGTTTGTTCTTGGACTGCTTTGTTTTTGAAACAGGGACTTGTTTGTTCCAGGATTCCCTTGTACTTTATAGGTGGCTAAAATTTAAATGACTTTAAACTTCAGATGCTCCTTTCTATATTTCTCCAGCACTGGGATTATAGGCATGTTCTACCCTGACCTGTTTATTGTTTATGGGGTACTAAGAATGTTACCAGGGACATTTTTTTAAAAAATGTTTTCATAACTTAGACTTTTTTCTTTTTTTGTGACTATGAGACATGTCGGCTTCTGGCAGCACCAAGTGCCCTGGCATCAACTGCTGACAGTATGTTATCCTAAATGGACAAACAGAACACAAAACAAAGGACTACCAACCCTTGCCAAGATAAGTGTGGTTGCGGCTGTAGCAACAGGTGTCCTCTGAGGCCAGGACAATATGGCACCATCGCTAAAATGGCTTTTTAATCCAGAAAAGGTACAGTGCCCCTTTCTTCAAAGGCAACTGAACAGACAATGAACCGATGGCTTCTGGTGTGAAGTGGAAGAGTAGCTGAAACAGTTATTCTTGAAAGAGTAACTAGACTGACAGAGTCTAACCTCTCAATGGTAGACTGGCATTTAATAAAGGAGATGAACCCACCCACAAGCCAAGAAGAATAGGCAGCCAAATTCCAAAACACCAGCAATTTCCAGAATTCTAAATCCTGAATCATGACAGGGTACTGGCAGAATTCAGTTTTATCTGGTACATGGACTGCTCTCACCAAATGTGAGGTTGAACTGTTGACCTTGTGTACATCCTACTTCACAAATGAGTCTGTCAGATACGCTAAGCCTATAAGCTGAAGAAGATGCCCCAACATTCTAAAGAAACCTCAGGTGACTGTCCAGGCAGCTGGCTGTTTCTGTCAACTCACATTTTTTTGGAAGTCACTTGTTTGCACTTCCTGTTTTACTAGGTAATATTATTTCCTTCTTGGGTCTCTGAGGCAGTTGAAGATTAGATAGTTGTAGTTACAGTTTTCCTTGTTAAGAAATTTCAGAAAAGAAACTCACTAAGGAAGTGTAACGTATATCGATTTGAAAAACACTATTAGTTTATACAAGTTAGGATAAAAAGTGAAATAGGTACATTCTGGACTCACCAAAATAGAATAGATAATGGAATATTTTCTCTGAATTTGTCAAATGCAAATGGACTAGATATCGCTGATGTATTTATTGCATATATATATTGTATACAGTTATTGCACTTATTGTATATAGTTTTTCTTATATTAGTTGTAACTTTTTTATTTTTATTAGACAAAAAGGGGAAATGTGATATTTTTAATGCTGAAATGTGGTGATATTTCGTTTGTATGTTAATAAATAAAATTTGCTGGAGACAAATGGAATAGCAAGCCATTTTAAGGTAAAACACAAAAGTCAGGCAGTGGTAGCACACACCCTTAATCCGATCAGTTGGCAGGTACAGTCTCTGTGTGTTCAAGGACACACTAGGGAATAGCCAAGCATGGTGACACATGCCTTTAATCCCAGTACCAACCATAAAGACCTGGAGGTCTGTACAGAAAGGCAGTGACAAGGAAGTGAGGTATCTGGGCTAAGAGACAATGAGATGGCAGAACAGCAAGGCAATAAAAGCCTGAGTAGACAGGAAGTAGCTCTCTTGGGAAGCAATGGCGGCATGGTCAGTTAAGGTTAGCTGGTGGCTCTCACTATTTCCCTGATCTCTAAGGCTTTCACCCCTATATTTGGCTCTGTGTTTCTTATTTAATAAGACCATTTAGAAATTTGTCTACACAATGCATTTAATAGCTAGGCTACCCCATTAACCCCTTATTTTCTCTCATCAATCTAATTAATATTTATGCAAACATACATGACCATCTATGCTTTTCAGACAACTTTTTGTTTAGTTGCTATTCTAGAGTCCAAGCCAAGGGATTATGTGTGCAAAGCAGGCTTCTCTACCACTGACCTCCTTTGTCTGTCCATCTGTGACTATTTCAGTTTTCTGCTTTCGAACACTATTTCCTTGTGTTTCTATACTGTCTTTCATTGTTCATACCTTTGTATGAACAATGTATACTTTAAAACTGTATACTTTAAACTGGCTCCATGAACATGTGTGTTTATGACTTCAGTCTTTCCTGCAATTTCTCCATATTTCACTCTGGAATAGTTTATTAAAATGTGTGTAATAGCTTTCCCTTTTGATTCATCATATGTCTGAATTTCTTTCATAATTCTACATCACTTTGTCAATCTAGCAAATTGTTTGTAGCCTCTATAGCCCTCTCAAGGAGGTCTAATGTAAGCTGAGGGCTCTGATTCACTCATCTAATGGCAACCTCCTCTCTAGTCTCCTAATAGTGTCACTAATCTTGAAAATGGCCTTGTTGTGGTACCACATATTGCATATTTCTTTCTTTGGTTTCTATGTGCCCGCCCACCCCCGAGTCATTTACTTTTAGGATTCCTTCCAACTATCTGGACTTCTTCTTTGTCATTCTTTTTATGGTTAACATTTCCATTTTTAGTTTAATTTTAACCAAATCTCTGTGGATATGTAGTCCATATACCACAGTAATTATTTGCTTTAAATACAGCCAATTGTGCTGATACCATAATAACTACAATATCCCATTCATCACACCAAAAATTTCTCCATTCTTTCTATGCAGCCACACATCCTCCCTCCATAGCCCAAGCAAGCCATTGCTTTACATCTGTCACTGTGATTTTTAGACGTTTCTGTTCTGTAAAGCTACATGTCATTCAAAAGGAAGACCCAATTTCACCTGGAAGTGTACTCTGTGCTGCTTCCTGAAAGAACTAATTTTATTGTCTCTTTTGTTTTCAGTACTGTTGAGGAAAGTTACCTCCAGATTTATCTATTGAACCTCTTTTTAGCTGAAATCCACCCAATGGATGAAGTCCATTGTTGTTTTTGTTGTTTGTTTGATTTTTCTGCCTTGGGTTAGATAGAAAAGTGATAAGGAAGAATTTGAGGGGTTTTGTCCCAGGGTATTTACTTAATTGCTGATAGGTTTCTGAGTGGAGAGAGCAGAGAGACATAGAGGCAGGCACACACACACACACACACACACACAGAGAGAGAGAGAGAGAGAGAGAGAGAGAGAGAGAGAGAGAGAGAGAGTTAAGATCAATTATCAATTAGTATTTGTTCACTACCTATGACTGGCCCTATCCTATCTTTCACTGATTCCATGCTCTTTCCACAGAGAACAGGAGAGGTGGGGGATCGAAATTCTTCATTGAATCATACTGAATGTTAAAATGGGAAATATGCGTTTAGCTGAGTATGCTTGTAGGAAGATAAGAGTGGGTAGAGTTGGGTGTTTTTTCTCTGAATGCTACTGAGTTTTACCTGTTTACTTTTGGTCTGTATTACCTCTATCATACTGCCCTGAACATGTAAATAGGATTTTTTTGAAACTGCACACACTCAAAATGAATAATGTTTGTTATGGAAATAATTCTTTCAAAAATAATTTTAGAGTGGGAATTCTTTTAAATAGTCCCAGAATCAAAGTTGTTTAGTTTTCTTATTTATTCAAAAATATTAAAGTATTGTAATTAAAATCCCAAGTAAGAAGATATATGGAATCATTTTAAAAGGTTTGTCTTCACCTTACTCTTGAATAACAGCTAGGCTTGTTTCCATACTGCCCTTACAGTCTTTTGGGATTCAGGCCAGGACTAAGAGTATGCTCTAAAGGTCTCTTTGCTTAAAGCTTGACCCCCATGGTGATGATGTTGACACAGAGAAATTGTTGAAAGATTGGGCCCCATGGAAGATAGTTCAGTAAGTTCAGTAATTTGGAGCATCTCAGTCAGAAGAGATGAATGGATTTTAGCAGCCCCCAATGAGTTTCTGGAGTTATGATCTATTATAAAAATAGCAAATATGGACAGTGAGGCCCTCCCACATCTGCCTTGCCACCATTTGTCCCTCTCTCATGTTCTAACCATGTATTTACCACTATGTTGGGATACAGCCACTAGACTGTATCCCAAGCAGATGCTGACTGACATCAGCTGCTTGATTGTCCCAATGAGTTGAATGAACTTCTTTTCATCACCAATATGCAGGCACAGATATTTTGGTCTAAGAAAATAAAATGAATTCAGATACAGGTCCAAATGTTATTGTTTATGGTGTACATATATACTTAGTAAGTCTTGTTGGGAGAGTACATATTTTTATTAAAAATAAAATTTTATGTAACATTTTAAATATTTTGGAAGTTAGTAATCTCAAACCCCCAAAACAAAAAAAAACTCAATTCATATCTATTCAAAACCAGAATTTAGACTATTAATAATAGGATTATATATTTTTATAATCTTTGTAATATGTAAGCTGTGAGGAGACATTTGTAATTTTAATCAGTACTTAGAAAGCTTATTACGCCAGGGCACCAGGGGATATCATACAATATCTATCACATTCGGAAATGTCAGAAGCAGGGATTATATGGTCATATGCGTAATTTTCCTGGATATTCTATTGTGGTTAAATGGATATTTACTGACTTTTTTGTTTACTGAAGTTAAACATATAGCTGCACAACATTTGCAGACGATTTAAACATATTTAGCATGTATTAACCTTTGTTTTTTTTATGGCTTACAGTGACCATGCTTATAGCATTTATAAGACTTGTAGATTGATGAGACCTTTAGGAAAGATAGATAAAAAATGATAGCTGGCTAATAACCAAGCTGACTTCTCTTTAGAAGCCCAGAGCCAGAGTCTGTGCTAATGTAAATGGTCAGACAACCTTTGAACCTGGCCTGATAAAAACTTTGGCTTCCACATATCTGTGTCAGAACTCTCTACCATCTCTGGGATGGATGTTACCCACAAAACCGTTTAAAACATTAGAAATATTGAGGATCTGACATGCCAACACCAATAAAACCATCCGCATGCTTTGTCACAAACACATGAGGCAGAAGTTAGCATACTGATTTGAAAACATCAAATATTTGGAACTTGTTCTCTTCCTAAACTATCGTAACTAACACATTCCTAACCCTTGTTGTACTAACTAAATCTTCAATGTACTATTTCGGTATTTTTTTAAAAAGAGAGTAATATGCCTCTTATTTGGAGCATATTAAAACACACAGAAAAGCCATGTATTTGTCTCCATGTCTATCTTGCCAATGAACATCACATAATGTTTATATACCTATCTATTCCACACATTCACTATTTATTTACACATAAATACAGTAACTTGAAAAATTATCAAAATAATAGGAGAGACTAATAAAGAGTATTTCTGTACGTTTGCTTAATGCACTTAGAATAGCTGGAATCCTCTGCCATTATACTAACACAAATAAGCTCAATGTGTGTATAGGATAGTCTGATTATGATAGCATATGCATACATTGTGCCTTTCAAAAATAGTTTCTTTCTACAACAAGCTTTCTTCAATCTCCAAACTTACTTCAGGGTTTTCATGAATTGAGGAACTGGTTACATTTTCTGGCAAACTGTGATTCCAACTGAAGGATTAAAAGCATTTTCTTTGTAGTACCCACCAAATAGTTATATAATAAAAATCTGTCAAAATTAAAAAAAAAAACTAGAAGGCAAAATTCTGGTCTGTAACAATAGGCATTGTCACTAAACAGCAGTGCTTCAACAGTGTGGCTACGTCCCCTGTGGGGCAACAGCCACCATTCAGCAGGACACTGTGTATTATTAAGGTATTATTGGTCATTAAGGGCAGCAGAAGACTCATTCTGTGGAGAAGCACTGGTCACTGTGTCCGCAGCAGTATTCATTGTACGTTTTAAAGAGGAACACGCTAAAATGACATGTGAACACTTTGACAGCTTGCCCACAGGGCCTTCATTAAAAGCATTTACCATTTTTTAAGCCGTCCACAGCAGTCTTTTATTGGAATAGGTAGCTGAAAGCTGTCAGACTCTGGTCTTGTGCTGTGCCTAATGAGCTGTGACCAGGCTGCTATTGTCCTCCCCAAAGCTAGGTTTCATTGTATTCTGCAGGAACAGACTCCTGCCTTTCTCAAATTTATATGCAATTTGTAAATTTTATATTGAGCATGTGTAACATCTCTCACCTGAACTCTTTAAACTGCACTTCTGTAATTCAGCCTTTGATGGAAAAGTGAAACCCAAAGCAGCCAGGATCATGTTGCAAAGATGCAGTAGAGTGGTAGTCATGGTTCTCACTCACTGCGTGATTTTATCATGCCTTCTAATACCTGCTTCTTAGAAGGCTGTGCTTACAGTGTTCAGGTTGATTGACAATGATCATTTAATTGCATTTTAGTTTACTTATTCTTTTATATTCACAAAAAAACATGCATCTTAGCAGGAACTAAATATTTTCCTATTTAAAATGAAATACAGATGTTTTCTTAATTCTTAGGCTTTATATCAGTAATATACTTAAAATACTATAAATGATTTAGAATAATATATTATCAATTAATATAAGTGTGTATGTATATATACATGCATATATTTATTTGTGTGCCTATACATTGATATATGCTTTTATGTATGGGATACACATATGTGGATATATCTTAAAATCTGAAAGTTATAAAAATAAAGACATTCTCCGGATTATTCCTGTGGATTTTCAATGCTAAGATATAACCAGGCAAGAATTATTTTCTCATACCTTAGCAATCTATTCTAGCACTTATTTTTTTCTTGGCCATTTTCTTTAAGTAAGTTTTATTGACTTCCCCAGGGCTGTCTGCTCAGAACTTAGCCGCATTGCATGTCCTGCATGTCCCAATACTGATCTGACTTGTCCCCACAAGAACTGACAATACATTGATCTTACCATACCATTTTCAGTGTTTATATCTACTCAATTCTCACTCTTCTCCATGTGAAAACTGGAATCCATGACTTACTGTTTTCACTCCCCTGAAGCATTCCCACAGCTTATATAATCTATGTTGAGCATAAAACTGTTTGGAGCATCTACACTCTGGGACCTTCTATCAATTCTGCTTGCAGAAAAAACATCCACCTGGTTGACTAAACTCATTTTACAGCATGATCACTAACCTCAGGTGAGTCCTAAATGGGCTAGCAGCCTTCTCACAATTTCCCCATCCAATAAGTCTCCAGAAGTATTTTACGGTTTCTTTTCTCTCCTCTAAATCCAACACTGCCACCATTCCCATTGTACCCATAACTGTCTTCTTTAGAAATAGGAGAAATTGAGAAAATAGAAATAATCATAGGGGAGAAATTCTCAATGGGCCCCATTCCAATTCCTATCTGTCTACTTGGCTTCTCCACATCCTCTCATTTTTGTGATTGAGGATGAGTTGCTTTAATTTGCCACTTGACCTGTCTACTTTGCTTTACTCCAGGACATAACTCCAGCAATCACTTCCTCTCTTACTGTTTCTGTCTTTTCTTTCCATTAACACTTGTCTCAGTTTCTGATTCCCATGGTAACAATCTTTACAGGTCTGTCCTACTGACTGCCTCACCACACATCTGACCTGCTTAGAGTCACACTGTCTTCCTTGGAGCCTTTTTGAAATCACTGATTTTCACTTTTAATGCCCAACTAAAATTTCATCACTTTTATCCTCCTTAGCAAATCAACTGGACAATTTCCTATTAATATTGTATTTAATTGATTAGCTATGCTTTGCTATACAAATGTTAAACATTAACTATTTGTGGGTAAACTGCAAATACCTATGGTTGCCTTTCCACCCAGAATTCTGGGGCTTGTATAATAAGCAGTGGCTTGCAATCTGTCTTAGTTCGGGTTTCTACTGCTGTGACAAAATACTATGACCAAAAGCAACTTGGAGAGGAAAGGGTTTATTTGGCTTGCATATCCTGAATCACACAGTCCACTGATGGATGCCAGGGCAAGAATCCAAACCAGGCAGGAACCTGGAGGCAGGAGCTGGTGCAGAAGCCATGGAGAAATATTGCTTACTGGCTTGCTTTTTGTGGATTGCTCAGCCTGTTTTCTTATAGAATCCAGGACCACTGGCCTAGGGCTGGCACCAAACGCAGTGGGATGGGCCCTTTGCCATCAACCACTAATTAAGAAAATGCAAATGCCCTACAGGCTTTTACATCCCAAACTGACAGAGGCATTCTCTCCGTTGAGTTTTCTTCCCTTCCAATGACTCTAACTTGTGTCAAGTTGTCATAAAACTAGCCAGCATATCATCTTCATAATACAAAGCCATTACAAAACATAAAAAAATACACTAGACTTTATAAGGATAAAACTTTTCCTTTCATCTCCACATTAAAACTTAACTTCTTTCACAATTTTATTCATTTTAGGAAAGTAAACTTTGTCTTTGCCATTATATGAACAAAATGAACCTGGAGTATATTTTAGAATCCATTCATTCTTTTTATACTTCATAGTCAAGCCATGGTCAAATCTTTTCTTTACACTAAAAATCATTCAAAATATTTTCTTCACACAAATTCTACCAGTGGCAGTTTGCCCAAATTACCAATATCACCAATCAAGAGTGTACCTTGATTCCCTACATACCGTTTCAAAGGAGAGAGAGAGACGGAAGTCAAATCATGGTGATTCTCAACACAAAATCTTTCAGTGGTTTTCTAGTTTATTTGAGAAAAACTCACAATTCTTCATTCTGCCTCTGAATCCCCACAAGGTCTGACCTCACTGCCAAGTTGACAAGTAAGACATTACTAAGGACTGTTCACGAAACATTTTGTTATTATTAAACCTTGCTAGAGTCTTATCTTCTGCCTGCCATTGTGTCTGTTCCTCATCTGGAAAATACTCACTTTCCAAATAATTGATAGTCTTTGTTTTGATAGTTTGCTGAACCCTAGTCCCCAAGGCCTTCTTCATGTGTATTGTTCAATATATAGTTGCATATATATATATATATATATATATATATATATATATGATTTATTTCCATTTGTCATTGTGTTTTCCTGTTTAACATTTACCTTCTCCAAGTAAAGCTATTTGTAGTGTTTCCAGATGCTATACCATCTAACACATTTCAGAAGTTTCCTACTTATACAATAAGTTTATATATTTACTTAAAATATTTCAATAATTATATTCTTACCTAGTATAGAGTATATATACTTTAACTCACATTTTGTTCACCATTCACCAGTGCAGAATGTCATGTCCTTGATTATGCAGATTTCACACACTCACACACACACACACACATACACACACACACACACACACACACACACACACACATATATATATATATATATATATATATATATATATATATATATATATATTTAATCATACCTAAAATCAACATTTGGGCTAGCATATAATTTTTACTTACTTGTCCATTTTTACTACTTAAAATTCATCTCACTGACACCTTTTACATGCATCGTGGTCACCATGAAGATAAAATTGGACTATGCATTCATGAATTAGAATTTGGTACCTCTGAGTGACTATAATATCAATCAGGAAGTCAAAGATGAGTTACTGCTAACCATGACCCAGACATAAAGGTGTGAATGGCTAGTGAGCTAGTTTAATCTGCTATAAGAACTATCATGGGAAGAGTTGTGGAGATGCACAACCAAAGAAAGAATTGGATGAGCTCCCTCAGAAAGCCGGTTTTCGTGTAGAGGAATATTGACTAGAATTCATGTCTTTTGTCAAGGGGATTACTCAGGATCATTATTCTATCATGTCCTATTTGTAGACAGGTGACACAGGGTGAGTGGAGGATTTACAGGAATTTCTTCTTTGTCCAAAACTGCACAATTTCCCTAGTGTTTTATACTTAGTGAATCTGTGTAAGATTCAGTAGTATGACATAAACTGGTAACATTTGTGTGGCTAACTTGAGAACAAAGGAATGCATACATGTAATGTGCATTTGAAAGGTATTATTTATCCGTTCATAAACATATATGCATAAATATTTATGTTGTTTGGGTCCATTGCCAATATTAATGTATTCTACTTCGTGTGTGCTGTTCTTGGTTTTTCTCTGATTTGCCTGTTTTTGCAGGGCTGCTGCTTGTGGAAATTGTCTCACTACCCCGCCATGGGCTTCTGACCATATTTCCAGTACCAGGCATGGGTTCTCTCCCATGGAGGAAATTACAAAGACAACCTGACAGCGGTTGCTCGTCTCCATTGCAATTGCGCCACTGTTGCACAGTTTTGGTACATCTTGCGGGGCAGGTTGGTCTTGCTGTTCCTAGGATTTATACCTGAGTAGGACTGTTTATCCTTTTGCTTCCCCAGTGAGAAGCATAGACCCTTCTAGGACTATGGTACCTTCCTGGGAGGGAGAAAATATACTACCCAGTTTCACATTTACTTCTCTAAATCATGTATCCAAGGTATGTTGTATCTTCCAAAATAGGGGCTTATTGTCTAGTTCTGTGGGCAACCATGGACAAAGACAAAACCGTGGTTGCTTTGTGGACCTCTCCAACAAAGAATTCCTAAGACGTATCCTATCACTGGCATTAGGGCTTTTGTTGAATAATCCTTGTCTTCTTCAGCCATGCAGAGTATCTCATTTTAAACAGTGTTTTTTAAAAAATAAATTGTATTTTTAAAATTTCTTTACAAGATAGTAGGTTTCAATATTCCCTTTAGAACCTCTGTATTTTTTAACTCTTTCCTACCTTCTTGTATCCTCTGTCACACTACTCCTTCCATTTTATATCAAAAAAGATTTTTCAAAGGCTGTGAATTGACAATACTAATTTACATTTCATAACACAAAAGAGGTAAGCAGCAATGGGAATGGATTCTAAAAATAGATAATTTTAAAAAAGAGATGCCATTTGTGTTGGCCTAAGACTGTAATCCTAGAACTCAGGACACTGAGGTAGGAATGTCATGAATTCAAGGCCAGCCTGGACTAATGAATGAATTTGAGGACAGTTTGGACTATGTAGTGAGACTCTGTCTCAAAAAGCCTAAATTAAACAAACAAAATAATGACAAGCAAAACTGAGAAACCTGGCATCATCTCACAGCATCCCAGTAGCTGAAATCAAAGTGCAGTATCGTGACTCTCAGTTCTTAGTTGGCTTTTGAGGACTTTCTGTGCCAGTATACTCAATAACATTTTAAAAAATGTTTTGAAATACTTTGAAGTCTTGCCAATTATTTTTCATATAAAAGTATATACAATTTGACAAAATTGGTGCATTTTAATGATAAATATAAGCAAAAAGAAGGTCATGTTTTTTAATTCAAATACATGTCCTCAGTTTCTTGAAGCACACCTTGAAGCCTTCAGTTTTCCGTTTTATCTCTCTCCATATCTCTCTCTACATACACGTATATAGATCTTTTTCTAATTAGTGTGATTTTGTATCCTTAAACAGTTTCCATGAAATATTCTTAGATATTTCATGTTGAAATTGTCTGAAGTTTTCTTTTTATTAACATCTTAGATCTTTCTGATTTTATTCTTATCTTTTGCCCTGGTTTCAGCCCACAGTTATGGTGACTTAATTGTCATGGTTCATTTTTCCATTTGTAGGAGAATCTTTGCAATCATTTTTATTTTATACACTTTACCCTAAATGATGCCTTAACATTCTTAAAGATAACAGATATAGGATGCTGTATTAGTCACATTTCTTGTTGCTAAAGCAAAAGGCCTGACAAGCAGTACTTTAAGGAACTGAGGCTTTATTCCGGATCCAGGGGATGCATTTCAACAGCAGGGAAGGCACAGGCAGAGCAGCAAGTGTGGAAGGCAGCTCAGCACTTTGCTTTTGCATTCAGAAATCAGAGAACAAATAGGAAGTGGATCCATGCTATAAAACATCAAAGCCCACCCCAAGTGATCCACTGCTTCCAGTGAGAATGTATCTCCTAAAAGTTCAACATTCCTCACAAACAGCTCCATTAGCCAAGGTGTTCAAGCAACGATCCTATGGAACATCTAATACTCAAACCAGAATATTACATATTGTAGAAATTGTAAAGTAAGAGGTAACATTTAAAATAAAATGTGTAATATGTCACTTTCACTATGTATTTACACAGATGAGGTGATATTTTGCAACAGTTTTGCGAGGCCCCACATTTGGCTAATAGCTGGAGGTAGAGTCCCCTTTCCAGGGGATTCTGAACTTGGCATCAGCTCCAGCAGTTGGTAGCCATCTGGTCTTCCTGCTCAATCTTCCAGGTTCTCAATGTTAGCCTGGTACCTTTTTAGAACTCTATACTTGTTTCTTTTTGAGCCATGGCTATCCGTTTTCTTGAGATAACACTTTTTATATATTTTCTTGATATAGAAAATAATTTTCTTTTACCATATTTTAAGTAATTATATCTCATTAAATCATTTACCATTATATAGTCATTAGTGGAAGTATTAAGGCAACTCCACATATTTTAGAAGGGAGGTTTATTTTGTGGGGTAACTTACAAGTAAAGGGATAGGTAACAGGATCTGGGAAAGGTGTATCACAGTCCAGCGGTGTTCTCTGGAGAACTCTGCTTGGTCTACCTCCAGTGTCCAGGAACCAAGAGAGCCAGCACATCCGGATCTCTGGTCTTAAGGGTTCCTCTCTCAGCCCCGCCTTGTAGGAGTGACGCTTACCAGAAGCCTCAATGGGAGTAGTACTTCCAGGTCAAAGCTGGAACAGCTACCCATAGATATAATTAGTGCCTTTTGTGTTTAAAAATTCTATATTCAAAAATCTCAAGCTTCACAAACTTCCCTTTTCTACTGCGAAATGACTTTGGAAAATAACTGAGTTGCTTTTTATTTAAAATGTCAAGTCTGACAAAACTTTCAATAGGAGTCCTGTTACATTAATTCTGATTGTGATTAGCAATGTATTTTAACTGATTACTCACAACAAGTGGTTCCACATGACTGATTATTTACAATCAAAATAAAATTCTGTGTTCTCAACTCATCTATCACACATGGAAAAAAAAAATGCAATTCTGTATTGCATTGACATGCATTGATATCTTTTCAAGGCAGGAATCTGTTCTTCTCATTGGTGAGTAACATCTATTGCTTCTCCATGTCATTAGCTACTTTTGGTGAAGAGTGAATGACTGACCATCTGGCCTTGAGGTTACTATATCCTGGAATAATCCCAGTGGGTAAAAACAAGCCAAATCCTATAAGTATAACCATAGCCAACTATTTGTTCATGTTAATTTTCAAGGTCTAATATTCTTGTTTTAATCACAATTCTGTACTTGTCTTTATACCCTAACTTCAACTTAATGACAGAACTATAAAAGAATTTACAACATTCTCAGGAAGACAGGCATTTAGATATCCAAGAGATTTTAGGTACTGCTAAACTTGCTCGACTGCTAAACTTGCTCAGAGGCCAGTAGAGTAACAGAGGGGAAAGATGCTGGAAAATTCTATTTCCATAGAATTTAAAATACAGCAGCAGGAGAAAAAAGTAGGCAAAATTAAGCAACACAGATTTGTGAGGTATGTTACAAAGGATATTAAAGAAGGATGAGCAATAATGACATGTATGAAAAGGAGTATACCTAAAAATTCATGTTTTAAAATGGAGGTGTAGAATATGCCAAAATAAACAATCCAAAGAGTAGAAGAAGAAGTGATGGAGAATGATGATGAGAATTTAGTTGTAAAACATGAAGAAAACAAGACAGATATGATATCTGGTCTAAGTAAAAGATAAATGGAGGAGTGACCTTATGCTCCATGGACATATGGAGTAATGTTGAATAGTGGTTATTGAATTTTACAAAAAGACACCATTTCACAGTGAATGTGATATGGTGGTATTGGTGGGATTACTAATTATGAACAGTTACTAGCAGATGTTTAAGACATTGGGAGCATGTCCAGGGACATACCCAGTACAAAAACTGTGATCTGTAGAGTTCATGAAGATGAGCAAAACAATTAAATTATTTAATAAGAATGATACATGAAGAAATATTTGATAAAACAGAGGATAGCAAGATCAGAATAGCTCTGCCAATACATAGATTGGAGAGAACAGGGCCAACTGCTCAAACAAAAAATTAAAGTGTAAATAACATTTCAAACATATTACATCAAAAGGTTGGGGGTGTGACTGTATATCAGATCTGATTTGTGATTTTATCAATATTTCCTGTAAAATAGGGTCCTCATTCATAAGCTGAGAGTGATGAACTTGGAATATAGATGATTAGAGGAGATTGGGAAGAACTAAGAAGATACTGCATAGTCTTCTAAAAGCATGAGAAAGCAAGGATTTAGAGAAATGGTAATCATTGTCATGTATATAATGTTGACATTAATCTGAAATGACAATAATCAGTTTAGGGATTGTCTAATTCCAGCTATTGGGCTTATCAAACAGGATTGTTGTTCACAGATCTTTCCAGCTGACCAAAGCAGACTGCACATGTCTAGGTATATTGTAGAAGAGTGATTGTGGAGGACGGTGTTAGCAGGGTGCAGCTCTACTACAGCCTGTGAGGTCATCATTACCATTTTAGTACAGTACAGCTGATGCACAAAGGTGACCATAGTGTGACTTCATTCCATCTAGTACTCTGTATCTCACATTATACATTTTCACAACATTCAAATCCTTAAATTCTAAATCCACATGGAAATTCTTCTTATGTCTTGTTTTTAAGTATCTTTATGTTAATAATGTTATCCAAGATTTGCCTTATTTATTATTTTCAGAATTGTGTGATGATTATACCTCATTTGCTTAATACTCTCACAATATATGCCAACCTATATATTTTATACCTTAACAATATGTTTAAAGAAGGTATGTATTTATACCCATACTCATTCCTTTGTAGCATGTGAATCATTTTATGAATGTTGCCATACTGTGTATGTCTTTCTTAACTTATTTTTCCTTTATTGTGTGTGAAGGTTAATCTGGAATTAATGTGTAGAATGTTGCTCAAGTTCTTGCATGTTAGTTGCCCTAGCAAAGTCTGGAAACACTCTGATTAATGGAATTTCTTAACAATCTTCAAAACAAGGAATTTCAGTATTGATATACAGCTTGTCAGAATTATTTACTGATGATGGTAAGATTTATGTTTGCAACACAGACTGCAATATTAATGTGATGCATCTGATAGATGTGCTTATGTAGATAGTATTATATAGGAAACCCTGACTGAAGCACCATGCCATTGTATGAGTTCTGGTATATTTTACAAATGCCATGTGATTTCTGTGTTGTCTACATGGTGAGGGAAAAAGAGAGAACCTGGACAGCTGATAGACAGCCATGAGCTGTGATACAATCCCTACCTAATTATTACAACAACAGTGATACATTTCCTTGCAATAGAGTAGATTTGTAGATGCTGTCATCAGGCCCTACAAGTCCTCTTCAGTGTCTCTCTTTTCCAATCATTGTGCAGCCAGTGAAATTATATTTATGAAACCAATTTTGATAGAAAAATCACAAACTATTCCACATCTCTTGCTGCTTGCATATCTTCATTACAAAAAAAAAATCCCGTCAATTTCTATTACCTTATTGATAGATATTAAAGTTCTATGAAGACAATGACTAAGTTAACATTCTGGAATAGTCTTCAATTTTTGTGACAAATAGAGTTAATAGATCAGTGAACACCATTCTAATTTCATAAAATTTTGCTCTACTGTCAAACTCTTACATCAATTTGTGTATACAGAGTTGATATGTAAAATTTCTCATTTTCCATGGCTTAGAAAAACATTAGCAATTTTAGATCTTTGCATGTTGATAATCTAGGCAATAACCATTGGATGGAAAGTAGGATCATCTCTAATTAAGAATAAGTGTCCTTTCCTGTAGATATTGGCCACAGATATTTCCTCTTCTGTAGATTCATAGATGCTGGTTGCTTATTTTGTATCTATTTGTGTTGTTTATCTTACAGATTTGATGTTTTAAACTATTTCATTTACTTACTTAACTGTATAGGCATATGGTCACATACATGCCACAGCATATATGGGGGAGTCAGAGGACATTCTGTGGAAGTTCTGGGAATCAATTACTTTTCCATCATGTGGAAGCCCAGGGATCAGTCTCTTGGCATCAGGCTTGGCTTCAGGCTTCTGTATCTGCTGAGTCTTCTTTTGTCAGCCTTCCCTATAAACTCGCAAAATTCTTTCACATGATATGCTATAACAACCTATAATTCTTATGAACAGCAAATGTCATCTGCAGATGTGGGGCTTTCTCTCACATTTTATTGGATGTGTTGAGTATTGAGTACATTTTAAGTAATCTATGAGGTTGCTTTTTTTTTTTTTTTGCCTTACTAAGAAATACTTCAATGAAACTGGCAATCCCGTGGAAAAGGTAGATGAAGGGTTGTGTGAACCAGAAGAATCAAGGACACCACAAGGGAATCCACCGAATCAACTAACCAGGACTCATAGGAGCTCACAGAGACTGAATCACCAACCAGACAGCTTACATCTGAGTGACCTATGCATGTTACAGTTGTGTAGCTTAGTCTTCTTGGGGGACTACTAACAGTGGGATCTGGGGCTGTCTCTGACTGTTTCCTGCTTTGGGGACCCTTTCTTCTTACCAGGTTGCCTTCTCCAGGCTTAATAGGAGAAAAGGTGCCTGAAACTTGATGTATCATGGCTAGCTGATAAACATGGGAGGCCTGCCTTTTTCTGAAGAGAAAGGAGGAGGAGTGGATGGGGGAAAGGCAAAGAGAAAAGGCTGGGGAGCGGGGCTGTCAAGAGATGGTAGAGGAAGGGGAAACTATGATCAGAGAAGGAAATTAATTAATTAATTGATTAATTAATTAAAAGGAAATATTTGATAATTGGATATTTTAAAAATAGTTCCTGTTATTTTCTCTTAAATAAGAATTTAAGGTTTTATATTATATTTTTATCAAATGGCTATTCATTAACATTCAAAAAATCAATATTATAGGCTACCATTAACCATGTAAAACACCTACAGTTATGCTAATGTAAAACGTATACACTCAATATGAAATGAAAAAATTCTTTTCTATAAGCAAACTAGATTGCACTTATTGATATAATCTGAAATAAAGAAAGAGAAAGAATTATAAAAATGACAAAAATAAGTAAGCAAGGGATCTACCAATAGTTTAATGTATCTATTTACTTTCCAGTTACTTAAGGAAACATGTCATTTTAATCATTAAAATTTAAATGATTATATTATTTGTAATACATTTCCAATACTCTGATAATAACATGGCCTGCTTGGTGGAATTCAGTTCCAGTTTTGGGGTGTATATACACATGTAGTATGTATTTCCTCATCAGGTTAGATAATACATCAGGCTTCCTTACTTTCAATGCTGTTTAAGTTTTTAGCCTGATCTACTTACTATAAGGGTCTCTGTCAGCCTTTTATCCAATTATCCCATCACCACTGATCAGTGTTGCTCTAACTCATTTTTAAATAGGACAAACAGTGATCTGGAAATTCTATTTAACATTATTCTACATCAGTGTAGGTTGTTGCATTCTGCTTTTCGGATGCTGTTGCTGCATGAGTTAGAAGCACATCAATAAGGCACAAGGGCAGGGTAGTGTTCTTGAAAACTGCATAGGAAGTCCTTCACTCGAGCTTCCTTCAGTGCCTATGTGACAATAACTTTCTTTACCAATCAATATGAAGAAATACTAAAATAAAATCTCATATTTTTCTGTTTCGCATTGTTTGAGTCAAGGATTTATCTTATGGTAATTGGACCAGAAACTTATTCTTTGGTGTCACAGAAGACAAGATTATTTTGAAATTTTTAGTGTGGTAGGGGAAACACAGATGACAGCATTCAATCCCAAACCCTTTTCTGAATGGTCTGGAGTAAGGCTGCAGAATTCTAAAGAACTCCTCAGACTCATCCTTTGAGAGCATCAGATCTCACTCTTAACGCTGTACTTCTGGGTGCCACAAGTAGATTAGCTTCTTTTATAATCACCTGCACCATACTTTCCATACTTTTTCTACTACATCACTTCTTTATGAGTTTATGCTAATCACCACATTAATTGCAATATTCTTCCTACCATTTTGAACAATGTCCTTCATTCTCATTTTTATAGTAGAAATGAAGGTCTTCAAGAAACGATATGCAATAACTGTAGATACATGTTCTGTTTTATAATCTGTTGTTCCTCTTCTACATCTCTAGAATTGACGTGTAAGTCCCAGGCCAGTAGGGTTGATTTACTTAATACTCTGCAGCATTTAACAAATATCATTTATAGAGAAATGAATGTGCTGTTTATGAAAGCAGCAGGGTTCCCCAAGATTCCAGATCTGACTGTCATGCCTTGGAGTCTAAAAAGGATGAGCACTCAATCCTTCACAGCAAGCAAACCCCAGCTTGAGATCCAGCCATTGCTTGATACTTCATATCTTAGCCAAGGACAATGAAAGCTGAATGTCTTCTGATGTCTGAATTACTTGACTGAAATGAAAAAGGAGCCATGGTTATCATCTATGCAAATTTATAATATTATATCTCTCATATTTTTGAAAAATAAACAACATAAATTTTCTCTCTATTCTACAATTGCTGTCTGATTTCTGTACCCAAAAATCATCTGGAAATAACTAGAGTCATTTGATATTTTCCAATCTTTGAATGATTTTTCTATGTGCTGTGTTTTGTTTATAAGTTGTATCATATTCTTTCACTAGATGTTTCTTATTCTATTTTATTATTTCTAACCTTTTATTTTTTCTTAGTTGACATATCCAACTGTGCAAAAATTTTGACCTCACTATATTTAAATAACTTTTTATTTGATAAATAATCTGATACTATTCTATTCCTTAAAGAGGCATATTTTCTAATATGTGCTTGCTTTAGCATTTGTATTTATAGCTAATAATAGAAGGCAATTATTTCAGATTGGGGGCTTAATGCTGTTATTTTTATCTGACACTAATATACACTCAAAGTAAATACAGACTCACTATGATTTAGTAATTTAGTCATAGACTTACTAAATTATAGATTAGTATTGTCCTGTGGAATCTCAAGGCCTGGCAGGTGGAGACAGGGAATCAAAAATACTGGCTAGATTAGGGAATATAGCAAGATCTTATCTCCTCTTTAAAAATATAGAGACAAGGAAGGAGGGAAAAAGGAAAGAAAAAATCCTTGAAAGGGCAACAGAAAAGAGACAGAGAGAGGGTGAGGTGGGGTAGTGAGAGAGGTTGAGATTGAGTATCAAATTTAGGTTATGGAAAATAACATATTTATTACAATTATTTATATAAAATTTACATATCACAAAATTTTAAAATGACATTACCTAGATGAAATACATTTTCTGTAGATCAATTCACTAACACGATTAGAAATAATTCCTGATGTGGACGGATACTTACATATATTTTGTCAGGCTAAAAATAGTTATACTTTGTTCATATTTATGTAACGAATTGCTCTAAATTCTAAATTCTTGATATAATATATTGAATATCTTTGTTGAGTATTTAGAACATGATTTATTCCACCATCTCTTTGAAAAAAATCAAGTAAAAAACACTCAAGTGAAGAGGAAGAAATAGGTGATAAATTTTGAGGAAAATGAAACTTGAAGTTGGTTCAGTTTTTAAAGTACTTTCAATGTAAGCATTAGGACCAAGATTTTTGGGTCATCAGACTCCAAGTAAATGCAGGGTGGGTATGGTGGACGGCTGTAATTTTGTTTCAAAAGTCAGAGACATGTGATTACCAGAGTTCTCTGGCTAGGGAGACTAGACATATATATGAGAGCTGTTCTGATTAACAGAACCTGTCTCACTGAATAAAGTGGAGGACTAATGAAGGATTATTTCTGACATCAACCTCAGATTATCACAGGCAAATACTGGATATCAACAAGGAGGTAGGTTTAGCTAATTTCAGTAGATATTGCCTCTGTGGGGGAGCACTTTTCAGGTGGTAAAAATCCACGGGGGAGAAAGCCATGGTGAACAATTTCTGCAAACACTATCAACATTTACTTCCACATGGACCAGAGGAAGGCTTCGCCACCCCTCTGAGCCACACTGCAGGGGAAAGGCTTTGATATTTTCCCATGGGTCTGAGGCTATGGTCCTGGACATGGTCACCTCATTTCAACAACACATGCCCACCCTGGTCTTCACATCCTTCCACTTTAGGACTTCCTGTACACCCCAGATGTGAATATAAATGTTTGTGTAACTGCTACCATATCAGAGGACAGCATTCATGAAAATCTGAATCCATGCTTTTCAGTGGTGGTTGCTTATATTTGGCCATAATAAACATTCTCTTATTCCCTTTGAAGCAAGGTATGTGTAGTGTCAAGAGTTGAAAGACTCAATGTCAGTAGCACATCACTTTTTTTTTTCCAACATGGTCTCTATAGTTGATGCAACATAACTGAAATCCCAGCAAGTTATCTCATTTTAAGGTTTATATGGACATTCTTTTTTTGTTTGTTTGTTTTTTGTTTTTTGAGAGAGGGTTTCTCTGTGTAGTCTTGGTGCCTGTCCAGCATCTCGCTCTGTAGACTGGGCTGGCCTTGAACTCATAGAGATCTGCCTGGCTCTGCCTCCTAAGTGCTGGGATTAAAGGTGTGTGCCACCACCACCCAGCTTATGTGGACATTCTTAAGAACCAGAATCACCACACTAATGCTAAAGATCAAAGCAAAATGAGCTAAATTTGACCTGAAATTTTCCTAAAATGCAACTGAGATTAATGCAGTTTGAGTCAGACATAGACAAATGAAAATACAATCTAATAATCTTCCAGGACAAGATGTTCGCATCTCTATTACACTCCTATTAGCTTCCTTCTTGTCCTCTGTCCTCCTTTACAGGTGTCAATCTTGCATCCAGGCTTCCCAAGCTCCTCTGTTTCCATATCCTTTCATCTTTTACAGATATTTCTCCAATTTATCTCTTGGACTTCTTGCCATCTGTTCCTTGAAAGACTTGAACTGACACATAATGTCTGAAATGATGTTGTGCTAGTACTACGCTATCAAACCTTTATTAACTGATTAAATGTGCAAGCAAATAAAATACACAGGCTCAGCTGTTGAAGAGGGAAACAGAAATCATGAGTAAATCTAACTCTGTGAGTGTAAATTGTGGGCACTTTTCAGCAATCCTATTGGAAGTTTTGTTACTTTTGCTGTGCAGACTTGTACTGTCTCTTGTTTTATGGTACTTCATATGGAAAGCAAGCACATCCTCCTTTCCAAACAGCTACAGAAAATTCCATGGATGCATTCATGCCAGGTTTGAGAAGACAACTTATAGCACAGTGTAGGAGCCTGAATGGGCCACATGTGGTGTTAACAGTGGCAAACTACAGCCACTGAACATACAGTGTTTGTGCAAATACCATGCTCTTTTGCTGCTGCTGCTGCTGTTGCTAATAATAATAATAATAATAATAATAATAATAATAATAATAATAATGAAATTAAATCAATACGTTGTGATGTGTCTTTGGTTTTGTATCAGGTGATCTCAGAAAATATAGAATACTGAATACTTATCTATTGAGAAATTGAACATTGTCATACCCAATTTGAAAGAATAGTAGATCTTGAAGCACAATAGAGCTTGGGGGCATAGGCCTGGGTCACCTCGTTTTCTCCTTTGGAAATAGCCATGAAAAGCTCAGGTGAATATTAAATTGCCTCAGCTACATGGTAGCAGCCCATAACTCAGGTGAGTGCAGTTTGGAAAGGACCAAACAGTAGTATCTGTACCTTGCAGACTGTGACACATATGATAACAAATTCAACTTTAATTATTTCCTGATCATCTTACTTCTACCATCTAATGTAAATGAAGGGCCATTGGTGGAATATTTTCTCATTACATAAGAGATGGTTATGAATAAGGAAAAGTAACTGGATATTATAATGTTGAAAAGACTGCCTTTCAAGTGCCGCTCAACACAATGTACAGCTAACTAGTTTCTAATCCTTCAAAGGCTGCTTTCTACCTATGTTCATGTTGCCTAAGTTTTCACTTGCAAACCCTAAATAATGATGGGTACCTATCTTGAGTAGGGTCCTTTACACATAAAGTAATAAACATACTTTATTCATTCTGCCCACAGTGTGTTATAAGAGGAATAGGAGTGACATTTATTTCCTTAAACCAGCTCAAAAGAAAACCAAGTTTATCACTTATTTTGTGCATGAGAAGATTCAGCTCTCTGTAACAGCTCTTTTACATAGAAGGCTTATCAGTGCTGTGGAAGCAAAGCGAAGACATTTATCCAAGATCTCAAGCTATACCCAAACCATTCTACTATAAAAAGCTTCATAAACATTATATTCCAAACCATTTCCACCATAAATTAAAAGTTTATAGTTTTGATTTTATTATTATAAAATAAAATTTCTGAGAGAGATCAAAGGAGTTACATTTGAAGAATAAAATTAGTTACTGAGTATATTGACCACCTTGAGAACACTCTACTTAGGACATGACATTACATTCTGAATGTAAAAACAAAGGGGAAATATGATTTAGAAGAAGTTATGTCTTTTAACACTCTGACCTAAAACAAAATTATAACTTCCCATATATACATTTCTCAAGATCCCATTGCTACAGCCCTACCTAAATAAATTCCCTTAGAAGGATGAACCATTTAGACCTCATTCAAGCCTGTCTCCATTCATTAGCCTTTATTGGAATAAAAGTCCTAGAAAGTGTAATATAGGAAGAGTTGGACTGTTGGGATAAACTTTTTGTACACCGTATGAAGTTATGTCTCTATCCTCCCTCACCTGCCTAAGGTACCTTCTGATTGGTTTAATAAATAGCTGAATGGACAATAGCTAGCCAAGAGATGATAGGCAGGATGTCTAGAGAGAGATAGGAACTCTGTGAAAGAATTTGAGACCAGGGAGATTCACCAGCCAGATGTGGAAGAAGTCATACTTACAGTACTGAGGAGAGGTAAAGAGTCATGTGGTAGAACATAGATTAATATAAATGATCTAATTTAAGTTTTAAGAGCTTGTTGGGAAGAAGCCTAAGCTAAGTCCAAGCTTTCATAATTAATAAAAAGTCTCCATGTCATTATTCAGGAGCTGGCAGTCCAAAGAAAACCTGGCTATATTGGACAATAAAGGAAAGGAAAATCTTGAAAAGTCCTATCTGATGTACGATAACAGAAATGTTAACTTTATACCTTTGCAAAATTGGAATCAATGTATAGACGCCTTAGTACTGGAGACTATAACTGGGGCTTAGTTTCAGGTGGAACATGTTTGGTTTGTACATGGTTTGTACATTTTTTTTTTTGCAAAACTTGCCAAGTTACATATTTAGTCCACAATGTGGAGAAGTCTTTAAGATCTGGCTTCTGAGGAGGGTGGTTACACCATGGGGCACCAATTTCACACAGGTAAGACACAGTTCCTATAAGCTCAAACTAGCTTCAGAAGAGTGGGTTATTGTAAAGCCAGGATGCTTAGTGTCCCCATGGCTCCTTCTCTGCAGGGCTCTCATACTGTCCTCCTCACCTTAATTTGACACTTTGCTTTTTAAACAATCTAGAGACCGTAATTATGAGATGAATTTATTTTTTAACGTAATCCAGTGTTAGCTGTTTTATTATAGTAAAACAAAATTAACTAAAACTGAGAGAAACACTAACATAGAAGATGGAGGGATGAATAAAATTTTATTAGTCCAAAGAAAATGGGAGAGATAATGGAGAAAAATAAAACGTTAAAAAGGTAGAAAAATACTTATATGACTTTAAATGAATTAATATCATCTAAATTAAATTACTAAGATTTGCATATTGATCATAAAATATCTTTTACATGTAATACATTGAATCATTTTCTAAACCAGAATTTTTTTTTTTTTTTTGGTTTTTTCGAGACAGGGTTTCTCTGTGTAGCTTTGCGCCTTTCCTGGAACTCACTCTGTAGCCCAGGCTGGCCTCGAACTCACAGAGATCCGCCTGGCTCTGCCTCCCGAGTGCTGGGATTAAAGGCGTGCGCCACCACCGCCCGGCCTAAACCAGAATTTAAAAAAAAAAAAAAAAAAAGGCCTGAAAAGCAACACAGAAGAAAAACTGTACAGCAGCCAAATGGGAAGCAAAGACAACCGTCATCCCCATAATGGCATTAAAAATACTTAAGACAGACGTTACAATAAAAAATCCTCAAATGATGCAAAGCTAATGAACATTTCTGTACCTAATAACATAGACTCAAGTTTTATGAAGAGATAAATAACAGAAGGGAAATTGAAAAGAAAACAACGTAGTAAATGTGATCTTAACAAAATTTTCAAATAAAATGGTTTCTCTAAGCAACTTTGGCTGTAGAGATGGCCACACGCAGGCCCTGTGGAACAATGTAGCCGGCTGTGTGAGTGGGATGCCAAAGACGCAGACAGCTTCAGGCAAAGAGCCAAGAGCAGGTGGACATCTGTACCTCTTGTACCGACGGGGAAAATACTCAAGTCTCATAATGGCTGTCGGGAAGCTCTGGTTTGGGTGAGAATCTTGTATTCAGCTCTGGGCTCCCGTTCTCTGGTACTCCGCAGTCCAGTCCTGCTGCTCTTCACCTCTCACCTGAGGACAGGGCATACCTGACTGAAAGGCCCAGCTCCCAGGCTGTCTGTTGTGTGCAATGGATAGTATCATGAAAGATTATTTGCTAAGAGATAACTGGCATTCAGAAAGGGGAAGCTGAAACCTAAATCACTGGTGGGTGCCACAGGGCTTGTGAGAGAATCCATGAAAGATGTGGACAGCCTGGTAATTTTCTGCCTCTTTCATCCATATTCACTATCTTCCTCAAATCCCTGAGGTCAAACTCTGCAACATCATAAATGTGAATGTTGCCAGAACCCATCTGATGATCCACGTGGAGTTACCAGTCATTGAGAAAACACAGAGGCTTCATCACTTCTCTGGAAGCACTGTTAACCCACTCCCCAGTGGTCTGTGTTCAGCTTCAAAGCTTGTGGTAACCCTACAGAGCTTACAGAATGAGGATTCCAAGGGAATCCTTCAGTCAAATCCCACACTACTTCTAGCAGGTTTGTGAACAAATATCATTGCCTAGAATATATACATAGCATGCTGTATCTAAGGATGCTTCTCTCATTCTGTTACATTTTGCACAGCTTTTGTATGAGTGGCTCTAGATGTGGATGAAATCTCAACCACTTCCTGGTCATGGGAGACTTCATTTGTAAAACCTAACTCCAGATAATGAATAGCAGTTTGCTAAATCATGGCAACTTTCACTATTCCAAGATTTGGTAAAACCTAATTAATTTATCTTCTGTATTTCATTTTATTACTGACTTCCTGGCATATTCTTAGTTCATTTGCAAAGCAAATTTCAAACAGCTCCATGAACAAGCCACAAAGGCCAAGTGGATGAAACCTGGTAAATTTCCTTTTGTACAGAAACTGATAGGGAAAACCTACAGTAAGAGCTTCCCCTCCCCGTAAGCTGCTGAAAAGTTTTGTGATTTGCAGCATTCTGGGTTTCACAGCAATCTAACACATGCTGAATGCCAGATATTATCATTTCTGTTTTTTTCTTAATGGGAAATTACTTGCTTTCCCTTTATAGATGCCAAGAGTATTGGTTTTCAAATGTTCACCAGGAGGGCTGTTGAAATGTGTTACTTTGTAATGGAATGTGGGCAAGGTGTTAGTACAGACACTTGTGTGTCACTCTGAGACTCTCCTCTCTGGGGACTCTGTACACAGGATGCTCTTCCCTGGAAAATCACATGTGCTTTGTGCTGTGTGCCAGGATCACTTGTATTTATGAATATTATTTGAGAGACTTCTCATCATTATGAAATAATGTAGGATCTTTGGGGTGAGGACTTGTTGAAACTTTACTGGGCTAAGGATGCAGAAGAGGGCTTACCCAGCAAGTGTGAGGCCCTTCATTTTTTCAATACTCAATACCAAAAATTCAATACCCCCCCAAATGTATTATGTAGGTTATTACTATTCATACTAGAGATAAATGGTGCTGCTTGCATGCCTCTATAATACTGTTTTCCCAACTCTATGCAATATGTAATGGGTAACCCTCAGCATATTTTGACATGTTTGATAATTGTGGTTTGAATGAAAATGGCCTCCATGGACTCATAGAGAGTGGCATTATTGATGGTGCGGCCTTGTTGGAGTAGGTGTGGCCTTGTTGGAGGAAGTGTGTCACAGAGAGTGGGCTTAGAGGTTTCAGAAGCTCAGCACAGGCCCAGTGTCACTCTCTCTTCCTGCTGCCTGCCAATCTAGATGTAGAAATCTTGGCTACTTCTCAAGCACCATGTCTGCTTTCATGCCACCATACTTCCTGCCATGCCAATAATGAACTAAAGCTCTGAACATGTAAGCCAGGCCCAGTGAAATGTTTTCCTTTGAAAAATTTGCCATAGCCATGGCATATATTCACAGCAATAAAACCCTAGCAAAAACATACTGATTCTTCAATAACTGAAATTTTGCTTTTTATAGGCTGGTAAATATGATTTTCATATATATTTCAATGCTATTATATCGTTCCTGTAGTGTTATTGATATAAACATCAACAAACATATTGATATATGGAATTATATCTAAAATAGAAATAAATCATGCATATGATGTTGAAATAATATGAGAAGCTAGTGTTAGTTGCTGTCATGAACTTGCATATTAGAATACGTACTTTACTATGAAGACAATTATTTCCATACTGCATAATATGGGTTGTCATTGACATCTACCACAGAATGTCTTTAATTCATATTCTATAATGTAAACTGTTTTTGAGAGGCACACTTCTTATGTATTGGAAACCCTAAGTCACATTCAAATGTAAGTTCAAATTTAAATTTTGAGTTTAATACTATGACACAGATTGAAGCTAGGAAATGGGTAGGAACAACTTGGGTGGGATTGTTATAGATGATATTCCATTAAAAGTTAGCTGAGCATGTTTTTATCAAACAAGCAATCACCCTTGCAGGCATTGCCTAAAGCAATCAGAACCATGTTTTGTACTCAGAAAATGAATGATTAAGTCCAAAATTCTTCTAATTATGAATCATGTCTTCAAAGCTTGAGATGCTTAAAGCTATACACTTAGAAGTACTATGTAATAGCAAAGATCTTGGTGGAGATAACTTGAAATTCTTGGTTTCAGGCACATTGATGTTAACTCTAATGGGTGCATAAAAACAACTTTATATGAAATCATTAGCAAGTGGGTCATGATGCTGTATATCTATACTCTCAGCACCCAGGTGTGTAAGGCAGGCAGATCACAAATTTGAGAAAAACCTGGGCTATGTAGCAAAACCCAAGGTCCAAAGAGAGGAGAAAAAGGCTGACAGTTATGTATATGGTTCTGTGGTCTAATATTCAGACTTTCCAATTGTACATGGAGTCTTTGCTACTTAATGAGAAGCAGGCACATATATATGTCTTGACAGTGGTGATATGAGCTATGCTCTGGTGTAACTAGAGTTTTTCTGGTCCTGCCTGGCCCACAGTCAGGACAAATCTCTCTAATCCACCAGTCTCACAGCGGCTCAGACACAACCAAGTAAACACACAGAGACTTATATTGCTAACAAACTGTATGGCCGTGGCAGGCTTCTTGTTATCTACTTCTTCTATCTTACATTAACCCATTTCTATAAATCTATATTTTGCCATGTGGCTTGTGGCTTACTGGTACCTTACATCTCGCTTGTTATGGCGGCTGCTGGCAGTGTCTCCCTCTGCCTTCCTGTTCTCTCAATTCTCCTCTCTGTTAGTCCCACCTATGCTTCCTACCTGGCTACTGGCCAATCAGTGTTTTATTTATCAATCAATCATCCACAGCACTCTGGTGATGACTTAGCTACACATGCCAATTGCCATAGGAGTGGGCAAAGTCTTATATAACTTCAATGAAAAAAAAATCAAACTTAAAAATTTCATGTATCTTCTCAAGGCTTTTTGAAAGTTAACTGCCCTGCTGTGGGTGGAGTTTCTTATAACATATGTGGGGTGCCTGAACCTTTGTAATAATGTGTGGCATGAAAGTGAAGAAATAATAGCAATGATACTTTTACTCTGGAAAAGAAGGAAAGAAAATATATATAATCAAAAACATGATTTACTGTTCTGATAGAAAAATACACCCTGGATTCTTACTCAATAGTTAATACAAGTTCATTTAAAATAGGAGTAAATAATTCATAAATCTTGACACTTTCCAGTCAAGAGAGAATAGTTAAAAATTTCCAGAAATTAGGTTTCACATGGATTGGCCCTTGATTTAAAAAATTAGATATTGTCAAAAGACAATTGTAGGGACTGGAGAAATGGCTTAATAATTAGGAGCACTTGGATTTCTTGCAAATGACCTAGGTTTGGATTCCAGAATCCACACAGTGGATCATAAACCATGTGATATACAAGCATATGTGCAGACAGACACATACACATAATACACCAAAAAGTCAGTCTAATTCACAATTGTGTGTTTAAAAATTTAAACAATCTGGCTGGGTGGTGGTAGCGCATGCCTTTTATCCCAGCACTCGGGAGGCAGAGACAGGCAGATCTCTGTGAGTTTGAGGCCAGCCTGGGCTACAGAGTGAGTTCCAGGAAAGGCGCAAAGCAACACAGTGAAACCCTGTCTCGAAAAACCAAAAAAAGAAATTTAAACAATTTTATTTAATCATCCAGAATTTATAATGGATATTAAAATATATTCAAAGCTGTGTCATAATGAAGCCATTTTATAAATACTTCTAAATAACATTTAAATTGATACATATAAATTAGATTTAGTTTCATACATGAAGAGAATAAAAAATTTAAAGGTTAAGTAAGCATTCAGATCAATGACAAAAGTAAAATTCATGCATGTTTTTAATGAGTAAAGGGAATAAATATACATACCTTCAAATACAAAATGAAACAAAAATATAGACTTTGAAAATTAGAATTTATACCAAAGAATTATTCAATAAGCTAACTCCAGCAAATATCAAGTATAACAAGCAAAAATCAAATCCAGAAACCATCTTAAATGAATATTAAATATAAAATAAAAGCACTAAATAAGTCTATGTATATATCTAGGATATAAAAATCATAGGACATTTGAAAAACATTTAAGAATATAAATTTGAAACGTAAATAAAATGGATGCATTTGTTTATAAATAATAATTACAACTTAATTAAATATTAAAATTTTTTAAACAGACTAGTTTATAGAATGTAATTTTCAAATAACATTCAACATACACAATCAAATCTTACTAAACTTCAAAAGATAACTTATAGTTACCATACACAAAATTACAAAATTATGTAGTAAAAAAAAATGGAGATAGATGCCAGATATATTTATTTAATTTATAAGTCCATTATAGAAACAAAAGTCAGAGAACTGTTTAGAAGAGAAAGAAAATTACATACACTAATCTGACTTTATTAACTTAAAGACAAAAGAGGTTGATTATTAGCAAATGAAACCTAGATCTTCATTCCAGATAAACCAGCACCACTAAGGTTTGAGTAGAGATTTTCAAATGTCTAGTTAAGATGTCATAATAAAACTCACAAGGAAAACACATTGAAGGAAGAAATCAAGCAGGATTTCCACAAAGGATAAAAGGATTTCCCTAGGGTTTCATGCATGGGGAGCATAATGACCATGGTGCAAGACTTTAAATCAAGACTTCCTGAGAGTAAAAGAGAAAAAAAAACAACCAATTCCTCAATTTTACAATGTTGTATATTGATTTGCATCTTACAAAATTCACTAACTAGTGTCAGTCATCAAGATCTCTTTACAAATTGCCTTGTTATTCCACTGGATGGTCTTCATTTTTAATGCCACCATTGCAGGATGGAATTCTCTCCCTGTTCTGTAAGTCAACATGCAGATTTGGTATATAATAGTCCACATTCTAAAAAATACTTCAGAAATACATCTAAGAAATAAAATATCAAAGTAATAAAAACATTCAAAAGTTTGGTTTAAATTATAGAAATAATTTGATCAAACAAGAATAAAACTAATTACAAATTTAGTATGTATGCGTTTGAATAATAAAAACATTATTTAATCCTTAATTCCTTATTTCCTATGAAATTGGTGATTATTTGGTTACTGCACAAGTTTTGATTTAATTTAAAGTACAGGTATTTCTCACTTCTTTAGAAAATGTTTACCAGAGAATCTACTGGGAATTTATACCACAGCCTTTGCAATCACCTATTTCAGTATAAAATTAGAAATACATTCCTTTTGGAAATAAAGAAACCAACAACAAATTGCAACAAAAATTATCACTCCCATTTCTCTCACTACACTTTCTGCTGTGGGAACATACAGAATCAAGAAATAGGATATATTTTACATAACTGAATTTTCAGGGAGCAGGTATAATAGTGCTAAAACCATAATTTGTAATAGCATACTAAAACATATTCATCAACCACAGATGGAGCTCAAAGTGTCTGCAGAACAGAGCTGGAGATACCTGTGACTGAGATGTGTTCCAAGGTAACAAAGGCAGTTGGCAGAATCCTCAGCAAATGTTCCCTCTGGAGCTGCTGGCTCCCTTCAAAGGTCACATCATGTTGGTGCCAAATCTGACCTGCTAATGTGCAGCTACAGGAAACCTTTTGGTGTTCATCCTGTATCCCTAGGACTCAGCTGTGAACCTATGCTTTCTCTAACTGGGCATTACCATTAATTCTCTAAAACAAGTTTATTTTTTTCTCTCAAAGTGTTAAAGATAATCAAATGTTTCATAGAAAACTATCTTGCCAGTTGTGTAGCTTGGTCTGCTTAAGAGGCCCCTGGCAGTAGGATCAGGATCCATCCCTGGTGCAAGAACTGGCTTTTTGGAGCCCAGTAACTATTGTGGGACACCTTGCACAGCCTTGATGCAGGAGGAGTAGCTTGGACCTGCCACAACTGAATGTACCAGGCTCTGCTGACTCCCCATGGGAGGCCTTACCCTTTTGGAGGAGGGAAGGAAGGGTGGGTTGACAGGGGCGGGGGGGGGGGGGGAGCTGTAGGGGTGGGGAGTGGGAGGAGGGAAGAGAGGGGAATCTGTGGTTGGTATGTAAAATGAATAAAAAATTTCTTAATAAAGAAAAAAGATAACTATCTTGAACATTTTAATATTTACTGGTCTAGGGGTTGTGGAGGCATTAGAATTTGGAGGAATATATTAATGTTTATGTATAGGACAGATGTGGTAGTAATCTCTGCACTTGGGAGGTGAAGGCAGGAGGATCAAGAGGTCATCTTTAGCTCTCTACTCTTAGTTCAAAATCAGCTTAAATTTAATAAGACCCTGTCACAAACAAACGTTATCCATTTGTAGTTCTAGAGCAAGGAAAGAATATATATATATACTTAAAATTCTCAGAATTGTTGCATTATCAATTATAAAATTAATTTCAAAAATTATGAAACATGGTTTACTAAACAAAATTCTATTCATGAGAGACTAGTGAAAATTATAAGGTGTAATTATTGTTTTCCTATTTGATAATTCTGAGGGAATGAACTGGGTTCATCTTAGAATGCTGTGCTGGGACTGCCACGCTCAGATAGCTACATCACCTACACAAATTGGAATCCACAGTTAATCTCATTAACAGTACATCCTTGAGCAGAGTCCTTTGATTCATCTCACTTGATTTTTGATAATAACACTAATGATGAAAATCACTTAGTGCACAATTAGCTGAAAAGTGCCTTAAAAACCCCCTGTGAACATGGAGAATATTCTTGCTTTAAATCTCCAGCCACTGATTTCAGGTGGACTTGTGATGAATGCTTCAGGATCCTTAACTATCACAGAGGCCAAACACTCTCCCATTATCAGAGCCTATCCCAGGTTGTAGTGTGAATTTTCTTGGAGATACATGAACTTGGCTATTTACTTTAGATGGATCACCATCACACATTAAAGAAACAATAACATTTAAGTGTAGTTAGCCATCCAATGTGTCTATTAGAGCTACTTACAGGAGAATGGATGACGTTTGCTCCCAGGAGTGTGAGTGATACCAATACAGGCATACCACAAAAATCCTAATTCAAAAAGGCAGCTAACTCATGAAATCTGCATCCTTGGATATTCCTGTATAACTTACACAAAGCTTCACTGGACAGTCTCATCTCCCTAATAGAGGTCTACTGCTCTAACATACAAGGAATAAATTTATAGGTATGTGCCTTCCTGAACTTCTCCAGTCTTACAAGCCTTCCTACTACATATGATGGGCAACATCCTTACTCCTTATAAATTGTGTCTGACACCTCTTCGCTGATATTTCTTGATCTTTTTGGATGGGTGGGGAGTTATATAGATATTGGACCATTTTCTTCCATTTGTGAATAAGCATTGGGATATCATGCTTCAGCAACAGCCATTTATTCCTAGGAATTTGATTGGTTTTCATCTATGCAATAAGTTGTGGCTACTTACCAGAAAAAAATTTCCATGACTAAATTAGCATTAGTTTATGGCCATAAACACACTACTTAAAGGACCAATTGACAGATATAGCATATCTCTTTATGAGAATAATTAGCAGTCATTTCTCTACTGAGGCCTAAGAACTGCTCAACAATAGGTTTTTACCCTGGCTTACAGCACTAGATATGAGATCCCTTCTGTAGTGTAGGCCTTAAATCCATTCAGGAGCCAGTAGATTATATCTGTAATGGTTGTGTCATAATTACAAAAGTAAGCACTTTCTTACCTGTCCTGTTGATAACATATTACATAAGGTCCATTACCAAAAAGAATGTATGTGACATTTCACCTTGAATAGACTAACACCTAACACCTTTTAACTCTTTAAAAGTCAGCTAATAGAGATGGAGTTTCTAGTTGAACTCCAACCTGATTACTCCATGTCCTGTAACCAGAGTGGTTTGGCTTTATCTTGGACATGCAACCAACATCAGTGGCAATAACATGTTTGGCAGTGTCTGCCTGTTCAACAATTTATAGGACTTTTCATAGATTCTTTTCCCATCTGTGTAGGGCGCTTTCCTTCAAATTCTTTACTGTTTTAATTATCCCTCCAGATGGTTTAACAAATATGTAAGAAACTTGAAGGTTGGCACTACATAATGAAACTTTTATATTATAAAGGGTAAGTAAGATCTCTAAAGATCCATCATTATCTGTTCCAAACAAGTGCAGTTTGCTTTAGACAGCTGTGGGATACTTAGACAAAAATTTTAGCGAGATCCAAGGCAGCATGAAAATACCTCATCACTTGCATCAGTTGCTTCATCAAAACAATTCATCCACAATGTTGAGTGCTCAAGCACATATGGGGAACACTACCTCATATAGCCCTCCATAAACCACATTTCCTATGAGCCATCCTGCCTGCTTTGTCCAGTGGTCTTGCTGTTGATGGGAGACTTCAGAGCATTCCCTCTTCTGACAGTCTTGGCAGGGCCAGCTTGCATTCCCAGTCAGGCTCAGTCACAAGGGAGACCAGGACCTGTTGTGTTTACTGCTGCGCTGACACGCTTGGCTCTGACAGATCGTGTGGCTCAGCACCATGATGTTGCTTTCTGTAAACCACACACAGCTGCTGAATGGACCCTGGACTAGATGAGCGATCTTCACTCCAGTGTATTTTATTGTAGGGGTGGGGGTGGGGGTGGGGGAAGGTTCACTGTAGATTTTGTGGCATACGTGCCCATTCATAGGACAAGCTTAATCATTTTCACCTGTGATGTTTTATCATTTTTATATTCTATAAAATGGTGCTCAGTTCTTATAGACTTCCAGAAGTGCCGAGCTCAGAATTTGGCTTTCTGTCAAATCTTTCTTTAGGAACTCTATGTTGGCACAAATCCTGCCTTATATGTCTTCGAATAACCCAAACAGACTCTTTTATCTGCTTTGTCCTTCCCATTTCCTCTTTGATTACTTTACTTTAAATCTTTATAAACCGGATTTACATGACAGCCTAAATCATTCAGATCTTCCTGAATCTCTCCTCTCTCATAAATACCACAAACCACTAAAGCACCACACCAGTCCTAGGTCTCTACTCGATTAATTTCTTTCCTGATTCTCCTGTGGATACATCTTATCTTGATGAGACATCAAGTACCTCTCCTATTATCAGTCCCCACAGTAATACCTGTCCTTCCTCTGTGTGTTCTAATTGCTGATATCCATGAGGACTTCAGCTGGCAATAACTAAATGTCCCCAGTGACATGTATATAAGCCAGTCCACTAGGGATGAATTTTCCTCATACAGCATCAGGGCAGGCAGTATTTGACTCATGTAGATGATTAGTTTTATTTTCAATGTGTATAAATCCATGGCACTCAGACTGATCCCATTGGCTCCATGTTTTACAGCCTCATAAGCCAAGTTCTGAGAGACTCTTTCATTTCTTAACAAAACAAAACAAAACAAAACAAAACAGTCTTTCCAAATTTAAGAATTTCAGATGCAGTATATTCCCTGGTTGTCAAAATACCCTTTCTAGACAATTATTAAGCTTCCATCTGTACACTGAACATTTCCAACTTCCTATGTATTAAAGTTCAGTCTTTGAGATTATCTTCTATCTGTTCTCCCTCATTCTCTTCATCTTCAATATTTTGGGATACCAGTAAAGGTTCTTTAACCCACATTTTACTTGTACTCCCCTTAAGTCTTGCCCACTATTAAAAAAATGTTTTTAACATGCCTTTTCTGTACTTTCATTGCCAAATCAGTGGTTAGTTAAAAATATTCCCATGTCTTATTCTTATTGTTCTTGTTGACTTTTGTCAGCTTGACACAAAGTAGATTTACCTGGCAAAAACAAAACTTCCTATGAGGAATTACCACCAGCAGATTTGCCTATTTGCTTTTCTCTGAGGATATTTCTTAATTGAGAATTGATACAGGAGGTCCCAGCCCAGTGTGGGTGGAGCCATATATAGGCAAGTAGTCTGGGCTACATGAAAAAAATAGCTCGACAAACCAGAAGAAGCAAGCCAATAAGCAGTATTCTCTATGGTTTCTCTTTCAAGTTCCTGCCTTGGCTTCCCTCCATGATATTCCATAACTTGTAAGATGAAATAAACTCTTTCTTCCCCAGAGCAGCTTTTGGTCATAATATTTATCAAAGCAATAGAAAGAAAACTAATATATTTGTTATATTTCTTCCCTTAAGTGGGTTAGCTCTTTTAGGTAGAAGGCTACATATTTGTTTCACTCAGAACCAAAGCCACAAAAGTGTCACCACAGCCTGCTTATGATCCCATTCTCTATATGCTCATTACAGGAATGGTAATAGTATTCTCCATTCCATAAGCCATTTGGAAACCATCTCTGTATTTTTGTGGGAGACCTTATTCAACAAGGAGGTATTGATTTTCATGCCATGGAGAGAATAGATCTACTTGGGAATCTACTTATTGACATTCTATACCCAGAGATCCAGTCCTTGCCTGCATTTCTTACAACCCATCATAGGGAACATTCCATATGAAGAAGACATACTATGGAGAAAAAATTACCATACAAGTTTCTATGACAGGATTACTTCCATGAACATTCTACTGTCAGATTGATCAGTTAATTGCAAGTCTTATTAATCAGTTAAGGAACTATCTAACAGTTCCTTCCCAACCAATCTTAGCTTGTATGAGTTCTTGGTTAGAAAATATGTACTCTAGAGTTTGTGACTTTGTTTTTCTCGATAAAGTAAGGAAGGCAGTCATCTAACTAGAATGAGGAGGGGGAAGGTCTGGACATGGATGAAGTGGGGGAAAGGTAAGTGTTATGTAGTGATTTTTCTCCAAATTAGAACACCCTCTCCTGGAGAAGAGAGGGAGGCTTATAAGATTCAGGAAGCTTGTGAAAGAAAAATTACAGCACTCATAATGTCTTTTCTGGACATTATAAAAGCAATTAAAAGTTGCTAAGGGGAAGACTTTCAGGGTTGCTGACTTCAACTTGTAGAGGGAACCTCAGGGATCTAGCTATCAAAAGTCATCATCTAGCAAACTAGGCTTTCTGGTAATGTATCAGACTTGAGTCATCCATGCTAATGTAAACACCGACACCTCAAGTTGGACTTTGGTGGGATTATATTGTTGTTTCATTTTGATGTCTTGTCTATGGTGAATATAGACTTACTCACTTTTTCCACAAAATTTTGTACTTTCTCCATTTCCGACTAATGTTAAGTTCTCATACATCTCTGGTGTGGTGGTTTGAAAGAAAATGGCCCCCAAAGAGAGCAACACTGTCTACACTCCCTGTGAATCCAACAGACCATTGTCTCCTGGCTTTCTCGCCATCATCACAGTGTCCCATCACTCAATTTGGGCAAATACCCTCTGCTCAACCAAAGGCCATGTCTTCCAGAAGAGGTAGGCTGCCCTCAGGTTTTCTCTCTGTTGCCCACATCAATAGTCAAGGTAGTCTCTAGTGCTGCAACAGAACACAAGCTGTAACCTCTCTTCTCCATTGCCCTCACCTCCTGTGGATCCCACAGACCATCCCTTCTTGGGAATCCTTTCCCCAGCCCCCAACACCAGCAAGTACTCTCCATCAACACACCAGGCAAGCAGACTAGTAAAACAGAGAATACACAGTCAATAGACCTGTGAAAATCCAGAGGGGAAAAAGAAACAAAGGAAGCAATACACATCCAACAAGGACAAACTCAGAAATAAACAACTAGATCTATAATCACCAGAGGCCTAGATGCCAACTTAAGAACACAATCAACAACACACAGGACAACATGTTTCCGCCAGATCCCAGCTATACTACCATAGTAGACCCTGAATATTCCAACATTGCTCAGGCAAAAGAAAAAGGCCTTACAACCAATTATATGAAGATGATGGAGGCCACTAAAGAGGAAATGAATAAATTCATTTAAAAAAAATCCAGAAAAGGAACGGGAAAGCTGTCTCTACTACACGTCTGTTTTGTGGTGTGTGTGTGTGGTGTGGGGGAGAGATGCACCTTCTTATCTCTTGCCCTTTACTGTCTGTGACATACTAGCAAGCTGACCCTTACCAGCTGTAACACTCAGCAAAGTGGACTCCACACTTCACCTGGGCAGCACAAGAAAGCTGATCCTGTTAGTTGCGGTGTGAGCAAGCCAGACCCAGTTGTGAGCATGGGAGAGCTGTCCCCATTACTCATCTGTCATTTGGCAGCATGGGCAGGGGAGAAATGCGTGCCCCCATCAACCCCTGAGGCAGGTAGAGGACCTGGCCCTGAGGTCATAAGAGCAGGAGGGCTGTCCCTGTCCCTCATCAGCAGCAGCACTCAGGAAAGTGGCCCCTACACTCCCTTGGACAACACAGTAGAGCTGGCCCTGAATGTGTAGGTATGGAAGAACCAACCCTGAAGATGTGAAAGTGGGAGAACTGACCCCACCCCTGACTCATTGCTGCTTGGGAAGAACTAGCCAGGGCAATGCTGGAGAGCTCCTCCTGGTGGTGAAGACTGGAGAGCAGGCAGACTGACCAACACCGCAACTACCCAGGCCCAGAACCGGGGTTATTATAGCCCATTCTTTTGAGTCAACACCAACATCCCACCCCAACATCCACCCCATCTGTGATCTGTGGAGCACAGGAGTGGGGCATGGGGATGGGGTCTGTCATGTGAACGCAGGGCTGCAGGATCTCCACAACACAGGGCAGCAACAAGATGTCCAGGGAAAGTCCCAATGAGAGGTTAGTGTCAATGATGTAGCAGAGACCAGGGGCCCTGAACCAGAACAATAATCCCTTAGGATGAATGCCTGCATGTGAAAATGTGTGGATAAAGGGGCTTATTGCATGACTCACTGTGTCACACTGCAGCTTCCATGAGGAGATTTTCCCTTTCTCCCTTTTCCCACTTTTTTCTCTTAAATTTTATTTTGGTTTATTCTTGGGGGTGGGGGGGGATGGGTGTTATCAGGAGGTGTGATATGAAAGACACAAAGAATAAATAAAAAGAAAGTTAAAAACAAACAAAAACCTCCACAATTGTATTTTCCACATAATAAATAAATAAATTGAAAAATTCAGGAATATATATATCTATATATCTATATATCTATATATATATCTATATATACAAACAATGTAGGAAGAAATCCCACAAAGAAAACCAGGGAACAACAAACAAACAGTTGGAGGACATGAATAAATTCCTTAAAGAAAGCCAAGAAAACAAAAGTTAAAGGAAACAAATAAAACTGTTCAAGACTTGGAAATGGAAATAGAAGCAATAAAGAAAAGACAAACTGAGGGAAATCTGGAAACGAGAAAATTAGGACTTCAAACAGGAACTACAGAGGCAAGCATCACCAACAGAATATAAGCAAGGGGAATGAGATTCTCAGGCATTGTAGATACTGTAGAAGAAATGGATACATAGGTCAAAGAAAATGTTAAATCTAAAAAAGTTCCTGACAGAAAATATTCTTGGATACTATGACAAGAGCAAATCAAGAATAATAAGAACAGAGGAAGAAGAATCACAGCTCAAAGGCTCAGAAAAATATTCTCAACAAATTCGTAGAAAAAAAAAATGTCATTACCTAAAGAAGATCATGTTGTTGTTTGTTTATTACTCTTTTTGGCTTTTGAGGGGCCCGCCACACAGCTCCCAAATAAATCACACACGGAGGCTTATTCTTAATTATGAATGCCTGGCCTTAGCTTGGCTTAGATTCTAGCCAGCTTTTCTTAACTTACCCTGTTTTCCTTTTTCCTATGGGCTTTTCCCATTCTCTTACTTCTATAAATCTTACTCTTTTCCTGCGGCTTGCTGTGTAGCTGGGTGGCTGGGTGGCTGGGTGGCTGGGTGGCTGGGTGGCTGGGTGGCTGGCCCCTGGAGTCCTCCTCCTTCTCTGGCTGCTAGATAGCTCTCTTCACTCTTCCATCGTTTTCTTTCTCCCAGATTTCTCCCTCTACATATTCTCTCTGCCTGCCAGTCCTGCCTATCCTTTCTCCTGTGTTGCTATTGGCCTGTTCTTTATTAGACCATCAGATGTTTTATATAGGCACAGTAACACAGCTTCACAGAGTTAAACAAATGCAACATAAACAAAAGTAACACACCTTAAAATAATATTGTACTCCAAGAAGCTTATAGACTAACAAATAGTTTGAACCAGAAAAAGAAGTATTCTCACCACATAATAATCAAAACCACTAAACATACAGAACAAAGAATATTAAAAACTGCAAGGAAAAAAAAAGACCAAGAAGCATATACAGGCTGACCTGTTAGAATTATATCTGACTTTTCAATGGAGTCTGTAAAAGTCTCCATTAAGCCAGATGGGCTTGGGCAGATGCACTGAATATTCTGAGAATACAGACACCAGCCCAGACTACTATAGCCAGCAAAACTTAAAATCACCATAGAGAAAACAAGATATTCCGTGATAAACTCAATTTTAAACAGTATCTGTCTACAAATCTAGCCCTATAAAAGGTGTTGCAAAGAAAACAACAAACAAAGGAGGTTAACTATATACATGAAAACACAGGAAATAAATAACATTTCACCAGCAAAACCAAAAGAAGGGACACAGTTTCAAGAGGTCTCATTTACTAATTCTTTCTCTCAGTGTGTGAATGGGGGGTGGATTGGGGGGAGAGCTGGGGGGTGGGAGGAGGGAGGACAGGGGAATCTGTGGCTGATGTGTAAAATTAAATTAATTATAAAATAAAAATATTTTTAAAAAAGAAGGGAAACACACACACAACCACCATCGCCACTAACACACAAAAAAGCAACAGCAATTTATGATCATTGGTCACTGATATCTCTCAGTATCAATGGTCTCAATTCCCCAATAAAAAGACACAGACTAACAGAATGAATGTGAAAATAGGATCCATCCTTCTGCTGAATCCAGGAAACATACTTCAACATCAAGGATAGCTATAACGTCAGGTTAAAGGGTTGAAAAAAGATCTAGCATGCAAATGGATCTAAGAAACAATTGATATAGCCATTTTAGTATCTAATAAAATATACCAAAGCAAAAGGAAACAAAAGAGATAGGGAAGGACATTATATACTCATCAAAGGAAAAATCC
Organism: Peromyscus californicus insignis; assembly: GCF_007827085.1. NCBI lineage: Eukaryota > Metazoa > Chordata > Mammalia > Rodentia > Cricetidae > Peromyscus > Peromyscus californicus. The sequence goes on along the minus strand of NW_026294617.1, from coordinate 57,734,378 downwards.
ACCAAGATGATATTTCAGTTCCTAGCATGTATGCCCCAACCACAGGGGCACCCAAGTTTGTGAAAGCAAAACTACTACAGATTAAGTTGTATACTGACCCTCACAAACTGATAATGGGAGACTTCAATACTCCAAACTCACCAATGGATAAATCTTCCATACAAAAACTAAACAGGCCATCATGGATTGAAGCTGGATATCAACAACAATAATAACAACAGAATGATTGCAAACTCATGGGAACTAAGCAGCTGTCTACTGAATGAAAAATGGGACAAGACAGAAATAAAGAAATGAAAGATGTTTTAGAATTCAAATAACATGAATACACAACATACCCAAACTTATGGGACACAGTGAAACAGTGCTAATAGGAAAGTTCATAGCACTAAGGGCCTACATTAAAAAAAAAAAGAAAGAAAGAAAAAAAAGAAAAGCATTCACACATGTATCCATATATTTAATCAAACTTGGGGCTGAAATAAAAAAATAAATCAATGAAAGAAAGAGTTGGTTCTTTGAGAAAATACACAAGTTAGAGAAACCCGAAGCCAAACTAACTAAAAGGCTCAGAAAGAATATCCAAGTTAACACAATCAGAAATGAAAAGGGGGCATAACAGCAGAAATAAATTAAATTCTGAGAATCATAAGGACATATTTTTAAAAACTTGTACTCCACAAAATTGGAATATCTAAAGAGAAAATGGATAGTTTTCTCAATAGGAACCACTTACTAAAGCTAAGCCAAGATCAAATAAAAAGTTAAACTGATGTATAGCCCCTAGTGAAATAAAAGCAGTCACTAAAATCCCCCAACCGAACAAAATAAAACAAAAGCCCTAGGCCAAAGAATTTAGCACAGAATTCTACCAGACTTTCAATAAAGAGTTAACATCAATACTCTTCAAATTACTCAGCATGATCTTGATGTCCCTTGCTCATAGAATCCCTCTTCTCTCTCTTCTCCTAGACTCCTGGAGCTTGGCCTGGTGACTGAATGTGGATCCTAATGGAGAAAACTACAGAGACAATGAAACCAAACTAGTGGGAACTCATGAACTTTAGAACAACAGCTGTAGAGTCTCCATGGGACTGGACTAGGCCCTCTGCATAATCTAGACAGTTGTGTAGCTTGATCAGCTTAAGGGGCCCCCTGGCAGTATGATCAAGATCCATTGCTGGTGCAGGAGCTGGCTTTTTGGAGCCCACTACCTATGGTGGGACACTTTGCACAGCCTTGATGCATCAGGAGGGGCCTGGACCTGCCTCAACTGAATGTACCAGACTCTGCTGATACTCTATGGGAGGCCTTACCTTGTCCTAGGAGGGAGTGGGTGTGGGTTGGGGGGGGAAGGCTGGGGAGTGGGAGGAAGGAAGAGAGTGAGATCTGTAGTTGGTATATAAAATGAATGAAACATTTTTTAATTAAAAGAAGAGATGATATGAATAAGGAAAAGTAACTGGATATTATTAGAAGTACAAACTGGAAAAATACTTGATATATATTAAAAGTACAAACTGGAAAAAAGACATCTTCAAGAAATGCTGCTGATCTTACTACATGTGTTCATTTAGAAGACTGCAAATAGGTCCATATTTATTTCCCTGCACAAAACTCAAGTGCATCAAAGACTTCAACATAAAACCAGACACACCGGTATCGATAGAAGAGTAAGTGGGGGAAAACCTTGAATGAATTGGCACAGGAGATGACTTTCTGAACAGAACAGTGATAGTGCAGGCATGATGACTGATAATAAATGGAGCCTCATGAAACTTAAAAGCTTTTGTATGCATTAATGGGAAAAATCAGAAGCCTACAGAACAGGAAAAGATTTTAACCAACTTCATATCTGACAGAGGACAAATATTCAAACTCTAGAAGAACTCAAGAAATTTGATATCAACAAACCAAATAATCCAATTTAAAAATGGGGTACAGATTTAAACAGAGAATTCCCAATAGAGGAATCTCAAATGACTGAGAAACACTCAAAGAAATGTTCAACATCCTTAGCCATCAGGGAAATGCAAATCAAAACTATTTTAAGATTTTATCTTGCACCTGTCAGAATGGTTAAGATCAATAACACAAGTGATAGCTCATGCTTTTGAGGATGTAGAGCAAGGGGAACACTTTTACATTGCTAGTGGTAGTGCAAACTTGTACAGCTACTATGGAAGTCATTATGGTGGTTCCGTTTGTGTGATATTTTGTTTGTGTTCTGACAAATAAAGCTTTCCTAGAGATCAGAAGGCAGAACTAGCCACTAGTTACCTATAGAGGACAGGCAGTGGTGGCATACACCTTTAATCTCAGTATTTGGGAGGAGGAAACAGGAAGATCAAGAGCTCAAGCTTGGGGGGATCCTGCTGAAGAGAGAGAAGAAGGATTATAAGAGTCAGTGGGATCAAGGACATCACAGGAAAATCAACAGAAGCAGCTAACATTGGTTCACAGGAGTTCACAGAAACTGGACTGACAACCATGGAGCCTGGGTGGGACTCACCTAGGCCCTCTGCCTATATGCGACAGTTGTATGTAACACAAATTCTAAAAGGTCTTATAATAAAAACCTAGAACTAAATATTGGGGTAAGTGCTGAAAGATCAGAGAGACAAAGGGACAAGCCACAGCCACCACTTCTTACTTCACCAACTGCTCAGCCTGAAAAAGCCTCAGCCGATAGGCCCTAGCCGAATGAGCTTCCTCAGCCAAAAAGGCTTCAGCCAAAAAAGCCTCTAGATGAAAGGGATGCTTCTGCTGAAAAGCCTTTAGTTTCTGTCTCCTCATACATTATATGCCTTTCTCCACCGAGCCATCACTTCCTGGGATTAAAAGCGTGTATGCTTCCCAGTACTGGGATTAAAGGTGTGTGCCAAATCTGCCTGGCTCTGTTTTCTCTCCTAGACTGAGTCAATCTCATGTAGTCCAGGGTGGCTTTGAACTCACAGAGATCCAGATGAATCTCTGCCTCCTGAATGCTAGGATTAAAGGTGTGTGCCACCACTGCCTGGCCTCTATGTTTAATCTAGTGGCTTTTTCTGTTCTCTGATCCTCAAGCAAATTTTATTAGGGTATACAATACATCACCACAACTGTGTAGCTTGGTCTTCTAGTGGGACTCCTAAGAGTGGGAGCATGGGCTGTCTTTGACTCTTTTGCTGTCTTTTGGAATCTTGCTCCTCACATTGGGTTGCCTTGTCCAGCCTTAATACATAGGGATGTACTTAGTCTTATTGCAACTTTATATGCCATGTTTTATTGATATCCATGGGAGGCCTGGCCTTCTCTGAATAAAAATAGAGAAATATAGGACTGTGGGGGTAGAGAGGAGGTGGGGGAGGTACTGGATGGAGAGGAGAGAAGGGAAACTGCAGTTGAGATATAAAATAAATGAATAAAATTTAAAGATTAAGTAAAAATAGGAGTCCAGTTGGCGAGAAAAAGGAGGGTTTGTATGAGCAAGAAATATTGAGATCAAGGTTGGATAATGAACAGGGACAAATAGCCAAACGAATGGAAACACATGAACTATGAACCAATAGCTGAGGAGCCCCCAACTGGATCAGGCCCTCTGGATAAGTGAGACAGTTGATTAGCTTGATCTGTTTGGGAGGCATCCAGGCAGTGGGACAGGGTCCTGTACTCAGTGCATGAGTTGGCTGTTTGAAACCTGGGACTTATACAGGGACCCTTGGCTCAGCGGGAGGAGGAGACTGGACCTGCTTGGACTGAATCTACCAGGTTGAACTCAATCCTCAGGGGAGTCTTTGCCCTGGAGGAGATGGGAATGGGGGGTGGGCTGAGAGGAAGGCGGGGGTGGGGGGGGGGGAGAACAAGGGAATCCGTGGTTGATATGTAAAATTAAATTAAATTATAAAATACAAAAAAAACCAATTTCAAAATAAATAAATTTAAAAAATTAAGTAAAAGTAAAAATAAATGACACTATGAAATTTTCAGGCTAATGGATGTATGTAGAAAGTATTATCCTGAATGAGGTAATCTGACCCAGAAAGACAAATAAGATATACACTCACAAGGAAATATTAGCTCTTAATTAAATGATAATCAAGTTACAATCTACAGACCTAGATCGATTAGGAAAGGTGGAGCCTCATGGAGGATGTAGGGAACTCCTTAGGAAGGGGAAATAAAACAGATTTTACTAGTAGACCTGGAGTATGTGAGAATGTGAGTGAGAGGGATTAGGTGGGGGTGGGGTGGGAGAGAGTATTCCAGAGAGAGAGAGAGAGAGAGAGAGAGAGAGAGAGAGAGAGAGAGAGAGGAAGAGGAATGGAATTAGGGGGCATTTGGGCAGCTGTGTGTAAACCTAGTTTAATGGAACTTCCTGGAATCTATGACAGTGACCCTCGTGAGGACTGCTAGTAATGGAGGATACACATTCTCAACTGGCCATCTTTTGTAGCCCAGGAAGGCTTCTAGCATTGGGCCAGGGCTGCATTTGATTGAGTTGTGGGCTGAGGGGGTCCTGTAGAGATCCCCAAACAACCCAGTATGATGCTAGGGCAAAGGATCACTCTTTGAAAAATAACAGCACGTCCCTGTTGTTAAGGACAATATCCACACAGATTATTGAAGGTAGAGCTGGTGACTGCATAGAGCCCACACCCATATGTTTTAGTCTCTTGGGTGTGGGAAGGTACTCTGCAGGCTACCAAAAGAGAAACCTGGATACCGACCTAGGCACAGAACCTTCGACTCTGTCCCACCTGCAAGATGTGCTGGGGCAATGGTCATACAAGACTAGTGGGAGTGGCCAACAAAATCTCTGCTGTAATTTGAGGTCCACTCTAGGAGTTGGAGCCTATGCCTGACACAGACTAGATGGCCAGGAACCAGAGACTGGATAGCCCAGAGACCTGGGGTAGAACCAAACAGGACTGCCTCCCTCCCCCAATAATAATAAAGTAAAATAAAATAAAACCAATGAAATGACTCCTAGTGATATTCTGCTATTCTCATGGATGGTTCAAGTTATGGATTTTCTGTTGTATGATGATGTGGAAGTGTGCAGCTAGAGTTTTCCTGCCTGGCCCACAGTCAGGATAAATCTCTCTCACCTGCCAGTCCCACAGCCATCAGACCCAACCAAGTAAACACAGAGACTTATATTGGTTACAAACTGTATGGCCGTGGCAGGCTTCTTGCTAACTGTTCTTACAGCTTAAATTAATCCATTTCCATTAATCTATACCTTGCCACATGGCTCGTGGCTTACCGGGCATCTTCACATGCTGTTTCTCATCGTGGAGGCTGGCAGTGTCTCTCTGACTCAGCCTTCCACTTCCCAGCTTTATTCTCCTCCTTGTCCCACCTACACTTCCTGCCTAGCCAATGGCCAATTAGTGTTTTATTTATTGACTAATCAGCAACACATTTGCCATACAGAACATCCCACAGCAGAAGTGAATTAACTAAAAGTTGTATTTCAATTTTTTTGTTATTCTTTTTCTTGATTTATCAGAACATAATTAGAGAGTGTCTCATGATGGTTTGTGAAGGCAATAAACAACAGCCTCCATCAGCCATGAGTTGACAAAAGAAAACAACTGGTGCTCCATAGTGTACTTCATTATTGTTCACTTAATTGGGTGAATTAAATTCATCTTACTTTTTATTCTTTTAACTTAACAGAAGATTTATTGAGACACAACTCAAATATACATCAGGGTGTGTATGTATGTTGGACTATTTCTTAGCCACGAAAAAGAAATACTAAATGGGTGTGGGGCTGCATTTCTGTCTCTGGGCCCCTGACTATTCTGATAAGATTGGAAAGCTTGGCCGTGACATGATTCTCCTTAAACACCATGATACGCCAACTCTGGGAGAATTTGGACCTTTTGCACTATGTGTCCTCTTTGTGGAAGATATGAAAACACATTCTTCCTAAACAATGAATTAAATATGGACAAGATTAAAAGTGAGATGACTAAGCGTGGTGAGTCTGATTCAGACATCATGAGGTGTGTAATAAAAGAGGAAATGGCATTGCATTGCTGTTTCCTGAGATATAAAGGCCGTGGTGAAGGGAAAGAAAGAAAATGGTTCATGGTAGGGCTGTTATTCATCTTTATGAAATTTTATAGACATTAAATATATTAAAATTATAAGCAGAAGGAAATTCTGACATTTGCAACAATGTGGATGACCTTAAAGGTATTACGCAAAGTAAAATAAGTCAAATAGAGAAATAGTAGGACAAAGTCATTTATTCATATAACATAAAAGACATAGTTATGGAAACAGAACAGTATACAGTTGTTAGGAGATGATGGTGTAGAAATGAGGGTGTGTTAATCAGAAGGCATCAAATTCCAGTTATATGATGAGTAAGTCCTGTGTACAGATTGGTGACACTAGATAACTAGGTGGCCACTACTCAACTAAGCCAGCTGCTTCAGAATGAACCTAAATATGGTATGAGCAGTCAGTTCTGTAAGGATATTCATAACTAAACTTCATCTTGTATGAAATGTGTTATTTTTTCACAAGCAACATCATTTAGAAACCCTTTGTAAACATGCAAATAATGGACTTGACTGGAAAGGTAAATCTGTATGCATGATAAGTGAAAAAACTCCCTTCAAGGAGGAAGATCTCAGCACAGGCAACCTGTTGCAGACCACTAGTTCCCTGGGAATGCTGCTATATCAAACGCTCACTGTGTCAGCTGAATGTTCAGTCACACACCCCGATCAGTCAAATACTAAATCGTTGGTATTTTTAGTGGGTTGAATTCCTGCTAGCACATTCAATTTGTCCATGAATAGTTTAACAAAGAGTTATTCAGAAGAAAATATTGAACGATGTCTATACAGCATAGCATTTTATGTTTCACATACCTCTTCTTCTGATACATCTACTTTGATAATGTTTAAACTTAGAAACATATCTTTACAAAATATCAACTTGAATACTCTATCCATATGTTTATTCAGGGAAAATAATCACTTAAAATTTAAATGATGTGTTTTTGAAAAGTCACTCACATCAATCAATTTAGATCTACAATTTTTTCAGTTTTTACTTAAAAATTTAATGTTTTACTCCAAATTCTACCTACTGAGATTTTATTCACTCTTATAATTCATGAGCACAGTAATGCACATCAGACAATGTTAGCATATCTTTAGCATGTCAGGTAGAAACGATGTCATAGTAACACTTGGCTAATTGTTCATAAAATTTCCTCTTCTCTGGCATTCATGTCACTTTTCATAATTCCTTATATGATTCTTATTTCTTTGACTTGTTATTATCAGCAAAGATATTAAACAAACCAGAAAAATGTCCCTTTGATGGAGAGCCTTTCACAAGTCTTGGGTTATGTATTTGATATGGTTAAGCAATTAAATCATGAAGACACATACTTAATAACTTAGGTGGAAGACAATTTCTGATGGTGTTTATTAACAGATTTGGAATCATTCACTGGGTATTTTACTGTATTTCAAACTTAAAAGATTGGCTGGTTTGTTTTAGATGCAAAGTCAAATCTGATTACTTCCTAATGTTACAGTCACACTTGATTTAACTCAGAATAACCCACTCTTATTCTTCTGGGACCATCTATATCATGCATCTGTCAAGTAGGTAAACTAGCAGCAGATATGAGAGGAATCATCCATCCATAATCACAGCAATTATGTCTGTAATTCTTCTAAAATGTGGTATTAAAAATATTTCTACATTTCCATGGCATTTTACCAATAATAGCCCTCACATCATAAGGATTGGAAAGAGTATTGATGTTATTTCAGGTCACGATACGTCTATTCCATACCATGGAAATAATGACAACCATTCATGACACACTAGGAGCATGGTGAGAGGAACCCAAGGCAGTTTTCAATTCCTTAAGCTTTTGCTCTTTATGGTGGACAAACGGTATTTTAAATTTCTAAGCAAACATTCCAGTTGAATGAATGTATTTAGATATCTCCTTGCCTGATATCAGACTATGTTCATTTTTTTACCCAGTGTTCCAATTATGTGGTAAATGGAAATTGGAAATGAGCTACAATTTCAGAATATAAACATCTTGTGATATAGCAAATTCTTCTTAAAGTGACAACACACCAAAACCAATGTCATTTTCAGGCCTAACTATTTTGATGTTTGCTACTACTTTGGCATGTATAATGACCACCATATTCATCTTATTTTTAGTGATTTAGTACACAAATTAGTCACTGACATTCTGAAATACACCTGCTCTGATGAATTACAGGAAACCAGGGAGCAGGTAACAGACCTCATACCATTTCCCATTTCATTACACAGATATTGTGAGCACATGGCCTCACAGCAATGGCTGGATGCATCATCAAGGCATTTTCTATGGTTTCAGTGAACAAAATGCCTTCTGGACACTTTCAATCAACTAGTCAGGACAAAGTGAGAAGTGGTCACAGGAAAATCTGCTCTAGTGTTCTAGATTCCTGAAATCTTTATTACCCTGTTTCATAGAACAGTAAGTGCCATGTGCATTGCCTATTTTATTCAAAGCAGAAAACATCTGTTTCAGTCCTCCAGTCATGTAAAAATTCTGTAATTTTCTTTGTAAGTTTTGGGGTCATAGAATATGGAATCTATGGTATTTGTTAACAAATATGACCCTATCCAACATTGTATCATTATATCCTTGTTCATGCTCAGGAAGTACTGATATACATTGGTAAAAATCATAAACTATTTCAACACTTCTCACAGGTTGCCCATTGTATCTTACCACTTGGGTACTTCACATTTGGATCTTTCTTTTTTCCTGGACAAACCAATTATCTTTCTAGTCCTCTCATCCCCAGGTGCTGGAGATTGAGTCCAGATCATGCACATGAAGGACAAATGCTGCAGGTCCAAGCTGCACTTCTGTTTACATCATGATCCAGGTTCTTCACACATCTTGTCAATGGGAAGAGTTTGTGAATTATTTGAGAGAATGGAAGAGGAAAGTGGAAATGAGAAGAAAGAAGAAAGAAAGCTGAGTATTTTTCCTCTCTCTCCCTGGATTTGAGTGGGATAATCTGTAGCTAAAGTTTTCCTGCCTGGCCCACAGTCAGGACAAATCTCTGTCACCCGCCAGTCCCGCAGCCTCTCAGACCCAACCAAGTAAACACAGAGACTTATATTGGTTACAAACTGTATGGCCGTGGCAGGCTTCTTGCTAACTGTTCTTACAGCTTAAATTAATCCATTTCCATTAATCTATACCTTGCCACATGGCTCGTGGCTTACCGGCATCTTCACATGCTGTTTCTCACCATGGCGGCTGGCAGTGTCTCTCTGACTCAGCCTTCCACTTCCCAGCTTTATTCTCCTCCTTGTCCCGCCTACACTTCCTGCCTAGCCAATGGCCAAACAGTGTTTTATTTATTGACTAATCAGCAACACATTTGCCATACAGAACATTCCACAGCAATAATCATTTTGTACACTGTGTAAAGATGTGTCTCTGTCCTTCCTCACCTGTGTAAGGAACCTTTTAAATTGGTAAAATAAATAGCTGAATGGTCAATAGATAGGCAGGAGAGGAAGGTGGGACTTCTGCGGAGAGATACGAATTCTGGGAAAGAAGCTGAGGCAGGGAAGATTTGCCGGCCAGATGTGCTGTAAGTCTGACATATGGTAATGAAGAAAGGTAACAAACCATGTGACAGAATGTAGATTAATATAAACTGATTAATTTAAGTTTTAAGAGTTAGTTAGGAATGAGCCTAAGCTAAGGCTAAGCTTTCATAATTAATAAAAAGTCTCAGTGCCATTATTTAGGAGCTGGCAGTCCAAAGAAAGACCTTCTATAATTTGCGGCCCACGTTTTGAGACAAATGTTATTTTTATATCTGTAGCACAATAGCTACATGGGATTCTACCACTGCCTCAGCTGCTGGCTGCATCTCCATGGCCACTGCTGCTTTGCTGCTTAGCAGCAGGATGGGAGATCTTCATGTCCCAGTGTCTGCTTTAGCTGCTTCTCCGTAAGAAGACAAATGCTGTTTTAACTGAGTCTCTGTCATTTTATTTTACCAATAGGACTCGGGATCTAGATGCTAGGATAAAAACCTGCTGCCTCAGAGAGGCAGAGAAAACAACCAGGTGACCTTGCTCCTCAGCCTTTGTCTCAGAAAGAAACTCTCTCATACTTTGTCTGAAAACAAAACTTCAACCAGGTATCCGTCCCTTCCTTCTACTCCCTGTGTCTGTCTTTCCCCAACTTCCCACTTCCCTCACAGTCTATGCTTACTTCCAGTCAACCGGTTGTTTGTTCTGCCTCTTGACCTATGGAATGTTGTTATTATCTTACCATTTTTACAATAAGCAGAATGCTCTAGGATTAAAGGTGAGTACTAGGGTTGAGCCACACCAGAACTAGAAATGGGGTTTTCTAGTAAATAACACAGTCTTGGGCTTCACAGTGTGATCAAATATCCTGCAACAGGCTTCCAGTACAGAGTCAACCTATGACCTCATAGCTTCACTAACATTAGGCCACTGTAAAGACACTTGCTCCTACAGAGCCAGCAATAATCTAATTCAAACTTAGTACAGAATTTTGTGCTTTCTCTTCCCCTTTCTTCTATCTACCATTATATAGGTGGTGTTATCTTCTATTGCTAATTTTTGTTAATAGATAACACATAATCTTTATCATTTTTATAAACCTACTTGACTAATTATACTTAGGATAAGTTTCTTGCCCTTGAAGTACATGAAATATTCTCTGTTTTCCTAAAACACCCATGATGTCTACTCTTATCTTCAAAATAAAAGTCAGGATTAATTTTTTTTATTACATATAAGAATTTTTTTTCATTTGTATTAAGATCCAAGTCTCCTGAAAACTATGAAATGCTGAATGCAGATAGGATTTATGAGGAATGGGTACAACATTAAATACATAATTTAATCTAAACCCAAATATGTGAAGTAGCCATTTTCTAATGAGTATCATAATTAGCAAAGACATTGCTTGAACTTTTAAACACAGCAACCATACCAGGATTATGCCCCTACCTCTGCATTACTTTGTGCAATTCTTTACAGAAGTCGACACACTCTCTTTATATGGTCGTGGCTAATGGAACACAAAAAGTTGTCATTTTAGATCTCCCTCTAAAAGATAATTACTCTTGAAATAAAAGATGATTTCCATCCCAAAGTGAAGAAAATAGTGATGGTTGGTATTATTTGGTTTTGTTCTTCTTGTTAAACAACACATCAAAATAAAACATATTTTTCATATATAATTTGAGGATATGTTATGGCATAACTCATAAATAAATGCAAATGTCCACATAGAAATGTACATATATTTCTAGTCATCATCTCTGTTTATTATAATGACTTCCAAAATATTAAGATGAGGAACTTGAATCTTACTGATGTCGCTACCCAGGTACATTTCATTTTAGTAGACTTCTCTATATCTATTATTTTGTTATTCAGATCAAACAGATGTCTGTCATAATGGTAAAATTTAAGCATTATTTCTATAAGAATTAATATTTTAAAACTTTTTTCCATTTATTTATAAGCCCATTAAGTATATTGTGGTAATAATTACCTTAGATGGCACCTTTGAATACCTTACCTTTCTCTCTGCATGTCATTTCTACAGCAGGTCTCATTCTCCCCCAGGTTTGCTCTCCTGGATACATTTCTCGCTACCACCTCTGTGCATGCAGCAGATTCACTGTTGCCACCCCTCAGCCAACCTATACATAATTCCTTCAAAAACGTGAGCAAGGTGTCACAGCTAGTTACATATCAACTTAACAGAGTGTGTAGTCATCTGGGAGGAAGGAACATTGATTTAGAAAATGCTTCCATAAAATTGGGCTATATACAAACCTGTGTAATATCATTTTCTTAATTAATGATTCCTGTGGGAAGGTCCAAACATTGTTGGTGGTCATGCCTAGGCTGGTGGTCCTGGGTTCTATAAGAATGCAGGGTGAGCAAGCCAAGCCACGGACAGCAGCAAGTCAGTAAGTAGCATTCCTCATGTCCTCTGCATCAGTTCCTGACACAAGGTTCCAGCCCTGCTTGAGTTCCTGTCCCAACTTTATTTTGGTGATGAACAGCAATGTAGAAGTGTAAGCTGAAAAAAACACTTTCCTCCCCAACTTGCCTTGAGCCGTGGTGTTTCATCACAGCAATAGTAACCCTAACTAAGACACTGTGTTTGGGGGTGTTTTCCTCATTTCTTCTTCATCATATTCATTTTGGGTAAACAAAAAGTTACTGATTTTTGAATGTTAATTTTGTGCATTACTTAATTTCAGAAAGTGTTTATCCAATCTTAGAGTTTGCTGGGGCAATCTTTAGGTCTTTTAACTATAGGAACATATTATCTGTGGAAGGCAAAATTTTAACTGTGCAAACACCTTCTTATTAAGTTTCAAGGAGAAAGGAAAACAATTTTGTTTCCTTTTAAAATTCTTACTTCAGAGAATTTAACAAGTCTTGATAATTTTTCATATAGTAGGATAAAATATTAACTTAATGCATAAAGTAGCATTGAAAATGCAGATACCACACAGGTAAAACATTAACTTAACTTGGGTTCTAGGTGTGAGGAGCAAAGGTAAATAAAGAAACAACAACACTTCAAAATACAGTAAATTTTGCAAACTTTAGACAATCTAAAGTTTAATATAGAACAACTTATATTGTGATGAGAAGGAAAAAACTAGACCTCGTAGTGTATTTATATCATGTCATATAAATGGGAAGACTAGAAGTCTCCTGGAGATGGGGAGCTAGGTTCAGTAGGTAAAGCACTGCTAGCATGAGTTCCCAGAACTTATGTACATCTGGGTGTGATATCTTGCATCTGTAATATGTGTGCTCCTGTGAGAAGATGGCACACAGAGACATGAGAATCAGAAGATGAAGGGCCAGATAGCTTGTCATTTGCGTAAACAAAGAAGAAAAAACTGTCAGAAACAAGAAAAAAAGTAAGGACAAAACTTAAACTTTTCCTTGGACTTTTCAAATACACACTATTACAGTATGTGCCCACACTCACAAACATGAATGTACACACAACCCCATCCTACACAGACACAGACACACACACAGACACACACACACACACACACACACACACACACACACACACACACACACACACAAGCATAGACAGAGACAGAGAGTGAATACAAACCTTTAATAGACTACAGAAAGACAGACTTAGTGATTTACAAATAAAATATTTTTTGTAAGAGGTAATGAACTGAGTCAACCATTCCAGTACCGTGATGAGCACAAAATAATAATGGCTATATTGAAAAGAATGAGAAAAAAATTAATCTAACTTCTGTGGTTGTTTGAATAAGAATGGCCACCATAAGTTCATGTATTAGAATGCTTAGTCACCAGAGAGTGGAACTGTTTAAAAGTATTATAAGGATTAGGAGGTATGGCTTTGTTGGAAGAAGTGTATCACTGGGGCATTTAGGTTTTAAAAGTCTGTGACAGGCCCAATGAACCTCTCTCTCTCTCTCTCTCTCTCTCTCTCTCTCTCTCTCTCTCTCTCTCTCTGTCTGTCTCTCTGTCTCTCTCTCTCATACACACACACACACACACACACACACACACACACACACACCTACCTGCAGATCAGGATGTAGAACTCTCAACTGCTCCTCCAGCACCATACCTGCCTGCATGCCACCATGCTTCCTTCCATGATAATAATGGACTAATATCTGAAACTGTAAGCAAACCCCTAATTAAATACTTCTTTTTGTAAGAGTTTCCTTGGTCATGACTCTCTTCACAGCTATAGAACAGTGACTAAGACAGCCTCCTTTACCCCCTTTACTCATCAGCACAGCTCAGGGGTAGGGGAAATAGATTTCCTGATCACTTTTCCCTCAGAAGTAAAGAACACTCTTAGCTGACAAGGGTGTTACCCAGTTAAACTGTTCTTACTTTCCTCACCCAAATTCAGAGTGAAACAATGCAACTGAACACCTGAAGAAACTTGAGAACAAAAGGGGAGAGGTAAAAGATAATAGGGAGGCAGAACCTCGATAGTCTAGTGTGGTGATATATTGTGTCCCCCAATATATTGTGCATCCTAGTAAAGTTATCTGGGGTCAGAGGACAGAACAGCCACTAGATAAACATAGAGGCCAGAAAATGGTGGCACACACACCTTTAATCCTAGCATTCTGGAGGCAGAGATCCATCCAGATCTCTGAGTTCAGAGGCACACTGGAAACAGCCAGCATGGTGACATACGCCTTTAATCCCACGAAGTGATGGCAGGAAGGTATATAAGGCGTGAGGATCAGGAACTAGAGCCTGGTTAAGCTTTCAGGCTTTTATCAGCAGTTCAGCTGAGATTCATTCTGGATGAAGACTCAGAGGCTTCCAGTCTGAGGAAACAGAATCAGTTGAGGAATTGGCAAGGTGAGGTGGCTGTGGCTTGTTCTCCTTCTCTGATCTTCCAGTATTCACCCCAATACCTGGCCCTGGGTTTGTTTTTATTAATAAGACCTTTTAAGATTTGTGTTACGTCTAGTCTCTGGCTAATCTAGTTGAAACACACACACAAACATACATACATACATACATACATACACACACACACACACACACACACACACACACACACACATTCACACACACACGCACACGCGTGCACCTGCACATGTAATTGAATGAATGGATCTTTAAAAAATTCTATCTGCTAACCTGAGGACACTCATTTCATATTTAAGGACTCAGAAAACTGAAAGCAAAGGGATCTATGAAATTTGTTTTATAGAGATGAGAATAAAGGAACCCAAGTAGCTATATTTATGTCAGACAAATTAAAGCTTTAAAAAATCTCAAAAGAAAAAGAATACTATTTCTTAATGATAACAGGTTTAATTCATCTTGCTGTCATATTTTATAGTGTGCACTTATATTAAAACTCTATTATTCTTTTCTTTGTTTCTTGGTATTTGGGGACAAATGATGATGCATCCATGAAAATAATGGCCAAAAGTTCAACAAGAAGAACAAAACCAAAAACAACCAAATAGTGAATTGAAAAAAATCTTTCCATGTAGAATGAAATTTAATAAAAACAAGTGGAGGCTATGAGCATGAATACTACTGCAACTGGGACCTAAGGTCTGGGTAATAGTTAGCCAATAGAACAGAAATAAAGTAATTTAACTGTGGAATAATTTAACTGTGGAAAAATGAGTGCCAGTCATTAAAAAAATGCATGTCCTGAGGAGAAGAACCAGATGGAATCATGTATATGTGCCAAGAATAAATCTGATCCATCAGCAGATCTTAATATTTATTTCAACTGCAGAGGAAACATTAAGCATAACAAGAAAATGACATCTAAAATTTTAGGTATTATACAGTATTAAATTCAAATACTGAAAAAATAGAAAATTTAAAATCATTGAAATCTTGGTATTTTAGGAAACAGGTTTTATATCTGTTGTGTTTTGTCATAGACTTATTTTCAAAATTTCTGAGTTTTGTATTTAGGCTTTTGCCATTGTCGTCATGGGCTTCTGTGTTTCATAACTTCTTCACAGACAATCAGCATTCACAGCAATGTAGAAACACATTGATTATTATTTAATAATCTCGGCAAAATATATAAGATGACATTTCTAACCCTATGTCTAGCTTTTTCTAATGATATGTGGATTATAAATGTACAAATAGATGATAAAAGTATATATACACATAAATCTCAAAATTATATATACATAAATATATATATATATATATATATATATATATATATATATATATATATATATATATATGCACACACAAATGTAGGTCTGTATTTAACTTAGTGTCCATGGGTCCTTTTTTTATTTACTCTCCACTCTTTCCTTCATGGGTATAAAATAGAATTTCCCTTGTTGGTTTTGTTCTCAAGGAAAGATTATCATGTATAGGTAAGAATGTATCTAAAATTAGGAAAATACTAAATAGCAACTGAGAAGTACATTCATCATTAAGATCTCTCATTATTGCATAATGGTCACAGAATAGACTGAATATTTAAAACATTTTTCTTCATGTTGGAAGCATAGTATTTGTAAATAGACAAGAGCAAAATGTGTCAGACATTTTGAAATCAGATAACAAAAGCTTATTTGAAGAATTGAAAGCAAAGATCATTTCAGAAGAGGTAGGTAATATTAACAACCAATGAACAAGCTAAAATACCAATAAGCCTTTCTAGAACATACAGTGGAAGTTAACATCCTTTGGCCACAATATTGAAAGGGAAAAAAATATAATCACTCTGTAGAAAACAACACTTTTAAATTTTTAGTGTTTATATTTCAAAGAAGTCAAATAAACTTCCTCTTTCTAATTCATTATTTGTGGAATGTGTGCACTTTACCCTTAGAACTGTTTAATAAATAAATAGAAAATTGAATCTACATTTAAAATGGTACATAGCACTGTTTTATGTATTCAGTTACAATAATGCAAATAAGAAACCTCAGCCTTCTTCCCTCAGGAAACCCAGAGAACACCTCATTAAGGGCTTGATGCCTGATCCCACTCAAAGATGAAAAAATAATGACTGTTATCACAATAAAACCAAATGGGCAATGTTTATAAAAAAAAGCTTAAGTCAATTAAAATCAAGTCATATAAACACTGGTTAAGATAGAATAGCCTCAAGTGAATGTACCATGCTGGGCTGACTCCCCAGGGGAGACCTTGCCTTGGAAGAGGTGGGCATTGGGGGGGTGTATTGGGGGGGAAGGCTGGGAAGTGGGAGGAGGGAGGACAGGGGAATCCTTGGTTGATATCTAAAATTAAATTAATTATAAAAAAATATTTTAAAAATAAATAAAAAAGAAAAATGGCAAAATAACCAATATGCTATAGAGTTACACATTATTTCACCAATTGAAGATATAATAATTAAATGAAATACTTGGGAAAGAATAGGAAAGAAGAAGTAAGTATATATACAAAGAGAGTCAGAAGACAGGGGAAAAGTGTTATAAGAAAGAGAGAAGAGAAGCAGATGTAAAAAGACTACTCAATACAGAAAAAAAGGGCAAGCAAATGAGAAAAGGAGTAATAACCTAAAGATTATATCTTAGTTAGGTTTCTATTACTGTGAAGAGATACCATGAGTCTTATAAAGGAAAACATTTAATTAGGGTAGGCTAGCTTATGGTTTCAGAGGTTCATTTCGTTATCACCATGATGGGACATGACAGCATGTAGGCAGATATGGCACTGGATAAGTAGCTGAAAGTCCTACATCTTGCAGGCAAAAGGACGTGATCTCAGTGTCACACTGAGGGAAGTTTGAGCAAAAGAGACCTCAAAGCTCACTCCACAGTGACACACTTCCTCCAACAAAGACCGTACCTCCTAATAGTGCCAGTGTCTTTGGGGGTCATTTCCCTTGAAACCACCACAGGTTATTTTTTTTTCCCACACGTTATTTTTAAAGTAAGGTAAAATGATACTAAAACTATGTTTAAAAAAAGGAAGCACAATATGAAAAGAAACAACTTAAAAAACAAAGCAAAGACAAAATTAAGCAAAACAAATTGTAAAAATGAAGAACCAAATCATGACAGCCACAGAGTGGAGCCACATTCTTCTGAGTCTTACTACTGCATCTGCCATGTGGAAGGGACATCAACAGAACCTGGAGACTGTTCAGACTGGTGCTGAGCCTGGAATGGGCCAGGTTCAGGTGTTCAGCTGTGTGGCTGTGTGTGCCAGAACCCACTTCTGACTACAGTTAGCTTTGTAGACTGGGGCCTGATCAGCTGTCACTTGCCCCAGAGACTCCCTAGTGTGTACATCTTAGATTGTCTGGAACATTTGTAGGAGGACAATGTGCAGAGTGGACACTGAGGTTTGGAGTTCCTAGTCCTGAGGTGATAAGCTCCATTGCTTTCCTTTTGAATGAGGCTCCTGCTCCTCTTTCTACTACTTGGAAGCTACAAGGTGAAAGCTATGTGCTACTTGCTTCTTTTCCTGGACCACACTGCTGTTTCTCCATTCTTTGATCCTCTCTGTGATTTCTGGTGTTCTTCCCTATTTTATTGAGATAAAGGTGACATTGTTATTTGACTTCCCATTCACTGTGACGAACAGGCAGCTTCTGGTCCACCATCTTAATCATGGAAGCAACAATTACTTTCCTTATGAAAAATATATGTACATAGAGGGCAACAAGTAGGCAGACAGTGGACCCTCTTTCTGCTTCTCCAGTTCCAATTCCCCCAGTCTCAACTCCAACTCTGTAGCAGAAAACTTCAGTCTTCTTTTCCTTTCTGACTCCATCCCCATCACAAAATCTTCTCCTATAAACTTCCTTTCCCCAAAACATACGAGTACTCCAGCTCCAACACCAACAGGCATACACTGGGAGCACACCAGATGAGCAAGCCAGGAAACAGTTAAGCTAATTGAATACCTTCACCACTCTCTCCTCTCCTCCAAACCCAGTGCCCAAGTCGTCCCTATCCTTTGCAACAGAACACCTGTTTGCAGCCTTCTTTCCCCTCTGCACATATCTCCTGTGGGTCCCACACACCTTTCCCTCTTACCTTCTTCTCCTCTCCCCAACTGTTGTTTTATTCCAGCTCTCAACTCTAGCAGGCACTCCCTGCCTACCCAAACCATTCCTGCCAGGTTTTCAGATCTTCACCTCTCCCCTGTTCCTCTGCATCCAATCCCCACTCCCATCCCCAGCGCTATAGCAGGCCATCTGGAGTGACTTCTCTTCACTGTCTCCTCCCATTCCAAGGAGATGAAATAAGAAGATCCTGATTAAACACTCTGCTCTCCTCCCTACTGTGACCCCCTTCAGACACCTAGCCTATCCACATTCTTAAGTGTCACATCCCGGAGTACACCAACACATTTTATCTGGAATCCTCAGTGGCCCCAAATATCACTTACAAAAAAAAAATGTCTATCAGGCAACACACAGCCATCACACGCTCAGGAAATCCAGAAAGGAAACATAAACCAAGGAACAAAAACATAAACAAAAACAAAAACAAAAAAACAGAAAACAAAACAAAACAACAGAAAACCAAACAACCTGCCAAACAAAGACAAATTCAGAAATGAAAAGATTAGAAGTTTGAAAAGGAACTTCAGGGGCAAACTTATCAACAGAATATAAGAAATGGAAGACAGCATCTTGGTTGTAGAAGATATGATAGAAAAATGGTTAAAGAAAATGTCAAATACAAAAAAATTCCTGACACAAACCATGCAATCTTAGAAACTATGAAAAGACCAAACCCAAGAATAATAGCAATAGAAGAATGAGAAGAATCCCAGTTCAAGGGCCCAGAAATATTTTCAACAGAATAGTAGATGAAAATTTTCCTAACCAAAAGAAGAGATGCATATAAAGTTATGAGAAGCATACAAAACACAAATAGATTGGACCAGAAAAGAAAGTCACTTCACCAAATAATAATAAAAACACTAAACATACAGAACAAAAAAAAAACCACACAGAACAAAGAAAGAATATTAAAATCTACAAGGGAAAAAGAGCAAGTAACATACATAGGCAAACCTGACTTCTTAATAAAGACTCTAAAAGCCAGAAGGGCCTGGAGAGATGTGTTGGATATGCTAAAAGACCATAGATTCCAGCCCAGACTGCTATGCAGAGCAAAATTTTCAATTACCATAGATAGAGAAAACAAGGAGGTTAACCATACCCATGGAAAACAGAGAATAAATAATCTCACACTAGCAAAATCAAAAGAAGCTCTCTCTCTCTCTCTCTCTCTCTCTCTCTCTCTCTCTCTCTCTCTCTCTCTCTCTCTCTCACACACACACACACACACACACACACACACACACACACATACCACCATTACCACCACCACCACTACTACCACTACTTCTACCACGACCACTACCAAAATAACAGGAATCAATAGTCACTGATATCTCTCAATATTAGTGGTTTCAATTCCTCAATAAAAAGACACAAGCTAACAGAATGAATGCAAAAACAGGATCCATCCTTCTGCCCCACTCAAGAAACACATCTTAGCATCAAGGATAGATATAACCTCATTTCAATTTTGGTTATATTTTCCTACTTAGTGTTTAAGGTCATGTAAGTGGCCAGAAAATCATGTTATTTTTCACTGAGAAGGCCAGATGAAGCTTTGGTCCTCAGCAATCATTTGAGTTCTTGCCTCCTCTAATCTTTCTTTTGTAAGTCAGTCTATCGCTGTGAGGATAAGTCACAGGCCATCCCTGACCATTGTTTCACTTGGAAGTCTGGAACATTTTTTTTCCTCTTTATTGATCCTCTGTAGACTGGACACTGGTTAGAACCTACTCAGTGGTGTCTCCATGGCCTTCTTGAACAAAAGAACAGGTGACTTCCAAGAGTTACAGGACATTTTGAGAGATGTCCCAGAGTTCTTGGGACTTAGTTGATCTTGGAGGACAAGGCAGGAAATACTCTCCCTTTCATTTCCTCTGACCACATCAGTATAGGTCTACAGGTATGGGTTTTCAACACCCAGTGTGTCAGTTGCACTAGTATGGCATTTTTAACTAATGTGAAATGTTTAGGTGAAGTTTGAGCAGAAATTAAGTAATTTAAAATAGACCTCACGTAGACACTGTTAAAGCTACTACCTATTTAAATCTCATCTTTTACATACTTTAAATAACTTACTCAAATCCTCATAATTTATATAAGCTTATTTCCATTTTGAAAAACTATCTAGCTATTTTCATCTTTATACAAAAGTATTTTTATTGAAATATTTATTTTTGCACCCTATCATCTTACCTGGTTAAAGACCACATTACAAAGAACACTAACAGATGTATTTCCCATCTCTTGTGAGAATTGTGAATGGGGACTAGGCATTAGCTATCCCTTCTGTTCCTTTTTAGGGTTAAATGACACGCCAACATTTAACAAAAATTAAACTCTGTGTTACCACATTGAGATTATATAACTGTATTCTAGATACCCTGGTTGAATTTATGTAATTCATTGCTTTCATTATATTCTATTATGCTGCTGTTTTTAAAAATCTTATTTTAAACTGTTGGAAATAATTATATTTAGGATGGTCAGCATTGTGAATTAAGTAAAGAATACTTTTATCTTCCTAGATAAAAATTCCATTAGGGAGTGTTCTACAACCAGTGAACTGTTGAAATGCAAGTATACAGGATTAGGTTGCCAGACAGTCATTCTTTGTAAAAGAAAAATAATAAGTCGAGAAAGGGTTTAGCAAAACCTGTGGGTTATGGTTAGCTGCTGAATAAAAGTGTTTATAAGCTCTTTCTTTAGGCTTTGACGTGTATAATGAGCATCTCTGTCAAAAGAACAATGCCTCACATTTCCCACATCCTTACCCTTGCCTTGCAACAACAATTATAGCTCCCCAGATTGGCAGAAGCACTTAGTCCCACTTGCTTTAAGTCCAAATAAACAATGCTATTAGAAATGTATGTTCTCAGATGTATGATCTGTCCTGGTGACGAATATGCAGCGTGTAAAGCATTGAATATTCAATATAACATTTTTACATTGTGCATTCTATCTCAAGATATCAAAAACACTGGTATATATTAGCTACAGACACTTAGAAAACACCAGAAATATGAAGATAATGTACAGATCACTTGGAAGCACATTTCAAGAACACAAATGGTAGATTTAGTCATTGAAGGTGATTTGTTCCCCAGTGATACTACCTACCAAGTATTGAAGGTGAATAATGCATTAGAAAGCAAAGAAGTCTCTAAATTTGTCCACATGTTTAAAACACACTCTACAAAACATTCAAAGAATGATTTATAAATTTTAATTATTTTAATAGTTCTTTGGGAGTCTTTTATAGCACTGTTGATCATATTTGCCCATCCATCAATTCTTCTCAACTTCCCATCCCTTTCTACCCAACTTTGTATCCTTTATAGCATGCATTATTACTTTTTAAATCCATTAGGGCCAGGTAGATGAGGTCAAAGAAAATTATACCTGGGTACAAAGAAATCCAACTGTAGAAAACTAGAGATTAGGAAACACCCTCTCAAAAACAACTAAATAGTGACAAAGTACAGTGATTGTGAGTTTGTCAACACAAACACCTGCCTGAAAGAAAGTAGGGTGGCCTCATCACAGCACTCAAGAGAAGGATGGCAGACCAAGGTATTGCACGTAGTGAAAATGACCTTTCCATATGAGATGGGAAAAAGGAATTCTCTGATGAGAGAACTTATTTTTGAAAATTATACTCTTTATAAGTGCTATCAGAGGGAATCTGAAACTTTCAATGAGGAGAGAAGAAAATAGTAAACATCTGTGCAAATATAAAAGACTGTGTATTTAAAATAAATCTTAAAAATGTTTGATAAAGTTTATACTATATGTATATTTATACTTATTATAATTTATGACATAAGGATCAGTGAAATAATTAAAACATATCTGTACATATTTCAGTCTCTAGAGCAATTAGAAAAAACTCAGGGTAATAGATATAAATGTGTATCATCACACACACACAAAGGAAATATGTACACATATAAATATAGACATATACACATCCATATACACATGTATATATATGCACATATTAACATACACAGATAAACACACATATGCACACACACACACACACACACACACACACACTCACTCATACACACATACACTCATACACACATCAAATAAAACAAGAAGACAGGACAGAACACTATAGTGCAGGTGGGACAAAATGTAGCATACAATAAAAATATAGTCAGGTAAATCTTAA
This sequence comes from Peromyscus californicus insignis, assembly GCF_007827085.1. Taxonomy (NCBI): domain Eukaryota; kingdom Metazoa; phylum Chordata; class Mammalia; order Rodentia; family Cricetidae; genus Peromyscus; species Peromyscus californicus. The sequence goes on along the minus strand of NW_026294617.1, from coordinate 57,711,552 downwards.
TAATGTTTGCTTTTAATTATTATTGTTCTCAAAACTCAAATTTAATGCCAAAAATATACTCAGAAAGGTTCTATAAGATGATTCATAAAATGACACATTCAATTACTAAACTGAAAATAAAAATAAAGGTAAAAGAGAAGTAAAAAATGATGTATAGTTAATGTGCCTGTAATAGTGATTTTACAGGATATATATATATATATATATATATATATATATATATATATGGGGTGCATGTGCATGTTAATGATTCCCTTAGACATTGATGATTACAGTTAAGCTTGGTGGGTGGTTTCAATACAAGGTTTCTTTGAATAATCCTGGCTATCCTGGAATTCACTCTGTAGACTAGGCTGACCTCAAACTAACATTTGCCTTCCTCTACCTTTCAAGTGCTGGGATTAAAGGTGTGAACAACCACCTCACAAAACAATTAAGTTTTTGTTCTTTGCTTTTTTAAATCTCTCCATTTTTTCTGTGTTACCAATTATCCATGTTTGAGTTCATAGTATTAAAAATTCTCCTATGATTGCTTAAAAGGCAAAACAGGAAGAATTACTTTGGGTCAACCTTTACTTGTCTCATTTCCTCAAACTCCCAAACAGGGAGAGACTAGTCTATTGGTTTCATTATTGTAGGATGAATTGCTAAATGGTCTTATTAATAAAAAACCCAGAGCCAGATATTGGGGTGAAAGTTGAGAGATCAGAGGAACAGAACAAGCCACAGCCACAAGTTTTTACCCTAAAAATCCTCAGCCCTAGAGAGAGCTACTTCTTGTGTACCCACACCTATAAACATTTCTGTGCCCTGCCATCTTACTTCCTCTCTCTACCTGCTATATCACTTCCTCTTTCCGCCTAGCTCAATCACTTCCTGTCTGTCTGTACAGACTTCCAGACCCGTATGATTAACTAGCACTGGGATTAAAGGTGTATGCCACCTGCCTGGCTCTTTTCCCAGTGTGGCTTTGAACTTGCAGAGATCCAGATGAATTTCTGCCTCTTGAATACTAGGATTAAAAACGTGTGCTACCATTGCCTGATCACTATGTTTAATATAGTGGCTGGCTTTTTCCTCTGATCCCCAGATAAGCTTTATTGGGGTGCACAAACAGAATATCACCACACACTATATTGAGTAAAAGGGTGATTTTAGACATTATCCTTGCTCTATACACTTAATCAACACTGCATGAAGTTCTGTTGCAGACTAAAATATGGCTACTACAATCATGTCAGCTGACATGTGTTTCATAAGTCTTTTTACCTCTTTTATTTGGTATATATACAATTTTATATACAGTCTCACCTCATCCTACAATATTATGGTATAATGTGTTTCTTTGTACATTAGATTTCTGTAAGGATGGGTGTACTATAACTACATACATGTATTCTGTGCTCATGTACTTCATTGTTGCCTCTCCAATATCTGTTAAGCAGAACCATACTCTATGAATTCTACTCTCTTTTCAATTTCACCCATTGTTGGAATCCTGCGGCATCTTCTGTCTGTGTCTGTATTATTGAGCTATCACAATTTGATCCACTTATTGTTAATGCAGCCAGTTACACTTTGATTTGTATGTGTATATATTTACCTTTAAAAAATGTTGTCACAAATCTCTGTGGCTCAGATCTTATTGCAGAGGAGCAGTGGAAATAGCAAAGGAATCTGAAGTTGTAGATAACTACAAGAAAAATGATCTTCTGGACAGAAAAGGGCAGCTTCACATATGGACTAATAGCAGGTGCTTTGGTGACAGTATGTACAAAACCTGTGCAAACCCCAAACAGACCTTATTCCTGCATGAAGATGGGTGTTGTTCATGTAATCTCACCACTGGAAGTAGATAGATCTGTTAGTCTATTCTGGGAGAGGAAGGTATAGTTTAATCTAAAAGTAAAGTAGCCATTGACAAATCAACCATGCTCCAGTAGAAGACCACACATCTAAGAATATTTCAACAACATAAATTGGTTTTAGGAATTTGTTTTTAATGACATAATGTTTGGTGGGTAAGGAAGGGGATGACTTGTGGAAGAGTTGAGGCATCAATATGATCAAAACATATTGTGAAACTCTCAAAGAACTAATAAAAATCATCACTTAATCAAAACATAAGGCATATGAGGTAAACTTGAAGAAATTTTAAGTATATGTGAAATAAAATAATAATTCTCACAGAAAAGAAGTAATACACTTGATCCATCTAACATGATGGCAATAATGAGGAGAAAAATCAACTCAGAATGTTTTAATGTACTCATAGAATGATTTTGAATGAGAACATTTAATCCAGCCAAACAAAATAAAATGTGCAAAACCAAAGAAAACCACAGAACAACCAATGACATAAAATCCACTTTCTTGGGACTCTATAAAAATGTGAAGAACAATTACAGCTAAGTCTATCCAAGATACTTGTTTTCTAGAATATCTATAAGGATGATTAAATGAACTTCCAAAGCTATCTGAAAGTTCCTTCAAGATGAGATTTGAGATGACCTTGAATTCTGAAACTTTCACAATTGAGGAAAATTTATTGAAGCCATAGGCTGAAGGTATGGACAAATGTATTTCAGGTGGTAAAAGGGCAGCCACATTTGAAACTCTACCATTAGGGAATGACAAGGCTAAGGATGTGCTATAAATTTCTTAAAAGTCAGACTAGAACAGATGGACTTCGAACATAAAATTTAGTTGGCAAATTTACTTAAAGTTGAATTCTTATGTTAGAACCAGAATGGAGTGTTATTTGGATAGTTCAATGGCCACTTTCTGATGTATTTATTAAGATAGCTCCTTAAACTGTTTTAACAGAAAATAATATAAGATAAAATTGATGAATAAATTTTGAACTACACACATGAAGCTATTGAGCATGGGTGGCAGCAAGTTATTATAATCTTAGCATGCCAGAGGAAAGAGAAGAAGATTGCAAGTTTGAGGCCAACTGAAGCTACAAATTGAGACCATGTTTCAAAAAGACCCAGTAGAGATGTAGTATAGCGGTGAAATTTTTGCCTAGAGTCCACAGAATCCTTAGGTTCCATCCTCAGCTCTATGGGAGAAAATAGAGAAGGAAGTGAAAAATTTTTTTATATGCTTGTTTTCCTCTTACCTGGTATTAATCAGGAAAACTGTGTGAATGCTTGTGATATTGAAAGCTAAGGTGAGGGGTTATGAGTTTTATGAAGTGACAGACAAGCATGTGGGCTGGTTTTGTAACCTGACACTCTAACTGGCTGAGGCTATGTACATGACCTTATAATAGACTAGATCCTTTACCTGTACATACTGTACACACACACACACACACACACACACACACACACACACATACACACACACACACACACAGCTCTGAACAATACATGTAGCAAACTTGCATTGGGATTTATGACCACCTGTCTCTGAAAAATTAGAATATATTTCTTCACCCCTGTCAAAGATCATACTTAGTTTCTATTCAAATATACTCTAATATATCCCTGGATAAGTAATAGAAAAGCCAAATTAGGCTGAATAGGTTAGGGAAACATGTGCTGATATGTAAAATGTATCCTCTAAATGAACTTTAAGGGAACATCTTTTATTTATCATTTTATCTCTGAGGACAATTGGGCTTACAAATACTTAAAACTGGATGCATTATGGGATGCCACAAGAACAGATTGAAAATGACTATATGGGCTAATATGTCTATCAATTTAGGATTAACCATATTACATACACCTCTTATTAACAAGTTCTTACTTCTTTTAGATTTCACAGGAGAGCCCAGGTGGGTCTGTGAGTATCTTCACTCATGTGGCTGCTGCTCTCCTGTAGCATATTCTAAACTTTTCTATTGCTTTGTTGTACAGAAAGTTCCCTAGCTATTTTGAAACCTGTATGGACTTTTATTTCAGTTCCTTGAATAAGAAACCAAAAGCCTGGAAACACCAAGCCCAGACTTAAATGACTGAAAAAAGTACTAACAGAAGTTTTGTTATTTACAAATATTAATCTAGTGAGATTATCTTTGGATATCAAATTTGAAGTGCAGGAAAGGGCTACAGAAATTATTTTAAGACCTAGGAATAACAGACTACCTAGAGAAAAAGTTACATAAAAGTATGTACATTATTAGAACTTCAAGCACATGGACACATGAAAGAGGTTGGAAGTGATTGGTTTTGCCCCAAAGCACCATGCTACATCAATGTGGTAGCAAAAGTTTTGTGAATTTCTGTATGTATGGCTTAAAGCCATTATTTTAATGTCTTCTCTAATCAATGAAAATTAAATTATGAACAATTATTTGTCAAAATATATAAAAATACATTCACAGTGATCAAAATGGATGAGGTGTTCAGAAAATAAAAGTGAGAGACAAAATAATGACCTGCAGGTTGAATTTGGAATGGACATAGAATCACTGAGTTAGGAGAATTGGAGGTACACATTCCCCAAATAGCTAATTAACCAATCCTTGCCTCAAGTGTATGGTAATTAGAATTGGAAATAGGCTGACCAGAAAGGCAAAAGTGCAAGCACAATCTACATCATAATTTGGAAAAAAATAAAACTTTCATTAATAGAAGCAGTGAAGTAATGGGCAGTATCTCAGCAAAACCCTCTTAGCTAGAAAGGTTAGCAATCAGGCAAAGCTCTGGAAATTTAGTATCTGGAAAAGGATATAATACAAATAGGGAGCTAGATGATCAAGACAATTGGACAAATTCCTGTGAAAACATCAAGACCAAAGGTTTTGAGCAAGAGTCTTCAGTATCTGAATAGCCTCAGAGGTTGAGTCTCCCATAACATATTACTGCAGAAAATGGGGCATGCTTCTGATAAGGTTTATTTGAGAGTCATCTGATTGGGCTACTACTACCTGGTGTATACTGGGGGATACTTGGATCACATATATTTTCACCATTTCCATGGAAGAATATTTAGGTTTTGACCTAAAGAGCTGAATCTTATGTAAGCTGTTTCTCGGTCTCCTTTATTCATTGGTTTTTAAGTGGTGTTTCAGAAGTTGGCTAATACTTGAGTTGTGATCTGGGTCTGGTGAACAGAGTAGAACACAGCAAGACTGAGTTCCAGTGAAGAATTTCTGCTAACCCAGAACATGCAGGACTTGTTCCTCCTTTGTGTAGTAAGCAGTTAGATGAACCGGAATTTGCTTAACTCCCCGAACTTAAAGCTCATGGAGTTTATCCCTTGATCATGGATGTTCATGGAAAATTTGTTGTGCAAAATTGATTTATGAAAGGCGCAGCTAAATATAAAACTAAGTTTGCTTCAGTATTTTAAAATAGATTTAATTCAAGCTCCTAGGTTTTGTAGTTCGTTGATATTTCCTCTTAAATTTCATCCTAGTCAATGAATCAACACTTTTAAACCCTAGCTTCATTTGCTAAAGGATAGCAAATCATCCTAATTAGCATGTAAGTTGAAGGGTTGTAAGCCTTTTATTGTTTTGTTTATAGCCCAGCTTTGAAACATTGACATCTTTTATACGCTTTCTTATTTTCACTCATTACATACTTCTACCATGAGTAAAAATGCTATAAAGAATTATTTTTCATGCTAATAATCAACTCTGATGAGTTAAGAAATGGTGCCAATTTGGCATGCCATTTGGTGATTCTAGATTATCTTTTATGAAGCAGTACCCACAAAGTGTTGCTTTTCTGAGTCCCTGGAGAATATTTTTATTACATTTGTCAGGGTTTTTTAAATCTTTGTTGTGATATGAGTGTTTAAATGCTAGGGAATTATTTTTGGTAGATTATTAAATTTATGAAAAATACATGACTACTTAAAATATCAATGTGGGTATCAGAGATGAATAAGATATTAAAGGACTTTCAAGATGTTGGCAAGGAGAAGCAACTGCTGCCAAGCCTGATGACCTGTGCTGCTCCGTAGAACTCACATGATCAATAGAAAGAAATGACTACTGAAAGTAGTTCTATGACCCATCTCTACTGTGACATGGACAGGTCAGCACACAAGAACACTTACACATGAATAAATACGCAAGACAAACCAAGGTATTTAAAAATTTTAATCATTCTTGTCCTTATTAAACAATTTCACAATTTTTTTAGATTAAAAGTGAGATGAAAATATTTGTTACTTCTTGTTAGGTTTACTGATATGGTTTCATAGCATATACTCAGACAGTATATAAGGTTGAAGGTTTCTTTGACACTATCCCATTTTAATAAAACATGTATTTGTGAACCCCATAATCAGAGATTTAGGCAAATCAATCAATTTTCACTCAGAGAAAAGTGCATCTGAAGAGAACATCAAACTACCTGCATTTAGAATTTTTTGGCTCCTTTTTAAGCCTGGGGATCAATTATTAAAATCAAACTGAAAAATTCACCCATAGCTTATCAAATTGATACCTAAAAGCTTGGCATATTGCAGAGAATGAAATATATCTGTTAGATTTAGTTTCTGACTTGGATGCACATTGAAGTACATTTTTGCACTTCAAAACAACATGAAATGCATTGCCTTTTCAGTGAAAATATAATGGCTGTCAACTTTTGGATTTAAGGAGTTGCCTAACCTTGTATCATACTGAGGTTCATTCATTTGGGAAAGAGTAAGATTGGTAGAAATATTTAGCTGCACAATTTCAATCTTTATACTGAATTCTAACCTCTATCTCTTTTTCAGCATATTTTCTCCCTTCTATTTCTTAACATTCTCAAGCCTCTCTGTAGCCCAGGTTGGCTTTAAATTCCCAAATCCTCTTGTTTTAGCCTCCTATACCAGGACAGGACTACATGGCTATGCTATGATACTGAACTACACCCTTCATTTTATTATTTAAAAAATACAATGAACTAAAATTCAACTGTGAATTGATATATGAGGGGGGAAATTATGTAGGTGGAACCAACTCACTCACATAATTATGAGAAGGGCAAAGTCAGTCCGTGCCTATGGGGAGTGTCAGCTGCCCAGAACTGAGTTGCTGCATCTTTACACCAGTTCCAATAGCCTGAACAGATGACATCTCTTGCAGCCTTCTCTGGGACAGAGTTAAAGAACAATCTGTTCTGTGACTTGACAGCTTCCAATTTATGGTACCTGATTCTTCCATTCTCCCTGTGAAGTACACTATGCTGAACTAAATCACTTGATGTTAAACTTCCTGGCATCCTAAAGGGTTATAAAAGTCAACCCTTACCATTGTTCTGGAGATTTGTACAACATTACTAAGGGTGACTGCTCAGAATTTGGGTTGGTAATAAAGGCTACTGTCCCCTGAAGAGCTCCTTCCCCCTTGTTCTCCCTTTCATAGTGGGTGGTTCTCTTTCTTCTTCTCCCCACCATCTCACTTAAGGAACAGTCTCTCCAAACATCCAGAAAAAGGAATGTTTCTTCTTTCCTTTGAGACTTTGTTATGTTTAGATTCCCACATAATATATTGCTTTTGTCTAATGTTCTTCCTCCCACATCATGGCTTGACCATGGCTTTTTGGCCCTTTCATTCTAATAAACATCATTTCTGAAGGGAATTTATGTTTCAGCTTCCTTTGTAGCAGACCAACCACTTCAGTGTTAGTCTTGATATATTTATCAGGCTGATATTGGAAACCCTGACTGGTAAGGATGATACTGAACCTTATGGATTGGACCAGCTAGTTTACCAACAAGCAATTTCATTGATAAGCCACAGTGATGGCCACTCTTAAAATATGAATATATGACTTTCTACCTGGATAGCGTATGCTATCAAAGTTTTCTTAAAGATTCTTAAAACATTTTGATCATTAATTTCAGGGAATTATATAAAATAATCAGTCAAGGTTTTCATTTCCTAGTTTTAGGTTCCTGTAATAGAGTTAGATTAGAGAGTCTTCATTGACTTTGTTCTGACATGTCTCCTATAGACAAAGTTTTTAATAATACATTTTCAAATGATGTGTAGCTTCATCCACATTGTATCCATTACCCTTAGAGGTTCTTTATCTTTTTCCCAAAAGGATTGACTAGCCCTTATAGAAAGGATCAATTGAGGTAGTGGTCATAATTTAGTAGCGTTAGCTACATCCATTTTTTTCTTGAGCATCATTAGCCAATCAAAGCACTTTCTCCAAATACTGGGGCTCTTTTGCTGATACATTTAATATAGATCCAAAGAGACCCAGATGTCATGTTCTCTGATGACAATAGATGCCCTGAAGAGGACAAGAACCCTATCTGCTGTGAAATTTGCATATTTCTTACTAATGAGGTAGGTCTGCATGTGAAAGAACAGACAGAATTCATGTCTTTTATTAATAGACATCTTTGACTTAAAAGCAATCAGGAGATGTGAGGAATTATTCCTTAAAAAGCCACAGAACTTTTTTTATTTTATTTTAATTCCATTATATTCAGCTATAAAGGCTATGACCAAGGATGATAGATTACTGTACTGGTACAGAAAAGAAAGGAGCACACAGTAAAACTCTGTTCCCTTATGTATTGATTTATTTTTGTTACCAAAATGAAGTGATGGAAAGAGATAATGTATAAAGAAAAAAGTTTATCTGAATTCATGTTTTCAGAGTTTGTAATTTCAAACACCATGGTGTACGCTCTGAGAAGGAGCCCTAGGGATAAATCAAATCAGGACAAAAGAACATGTATAGACCTAGTCTTTCCAGGTTTGCTTAAGATACAATCATGGATTCACTCTAAAGATCTGATAGTATCCCATTCAGTTCCAAAGGGCCCAAAGTCTAAAAGGTTCCCTCCAAAAATATTTTTATCTCTTGATAATATTAACATATGATTAAGATATTAAGATTTTGCATGAGTCTGAATGTCCAACCCCCATTAAAATCACAAAATTTATGAAAGATTTTAAGAAACAAACAGGCATGAGATATACTACAATGATCTATATGTTAGTTATGAGCCCATCTTGTACTGAAAGCTGCCATTTATACCCTTTGGTGGTTCTCATTCTATTCTTTTCCTAGTCACATTCTTCCATACACCCCATTAGAAGACCTCTATCAAGCTAAAATGACTTTATAAAAAATACTGCAGTACAACATACCAGAAAATAAATTATTCCACATTAGAATGGTTTTCCTCCTGTGATTAAATTCTCTCAAGAATGAAAGCCCACATAAAATTAAGCTCAACATCAAATTTTCTTTCCATGTTAATTTGAAGTTCAAAATGAGAATTAAAAAAAAGGTGCCCTTTTTAATTTATTAACATTTTTGTCATATAGCATTTTCAAAGTTTGAGTGTATTTTTATTCCCTGTGTGTAGTTTCAGCCTAAAGTCTCAGAATGAATATGGATATGTGTCACCAGGATCTGGTGCTTCCTGGTCACAACAGAGACTAAATGTTGTGCCAGTTAAGAAAGACAGATACAGAAAGCCTCGATATGACCATTGTTTGTGAGCTGTCAGTTCATGGTTCTTCTCTGTGATACATTCTTGTAACACTGGGTTGTGTAGCAGGGTATGGGAGACCATCAAATTGAGTGCAAAGGAGCCATTCCCCTCCCCCTCTTTAAATTTTAAGAAATTAACAGGAAGTCATTTCAAAGTCCTTGGGCCTTAATAAAAATACAGCTCACTTTCCTTTGTGTATATTCAAAATTCTCAGCCTATTTTCTTTTGAGTCCTCTGTTTCTGGTACTACAGTGTCATATAATCCAAACATTTGTTTTAGTTTAAGAATTATTCTCAGAGGTCTCCGCAATTCAATTTTCTGTTTTGATGTGTCCCACACTTATGTCTCAGAGTCTTAAGGAGAATCAACATTCCTGCCACATGCTCCTTCAAGCACTATTTAATTTGGGTCTTGAAACTCCAATGCCATGGTGATAGATTATATAATTAATCAATGCAAAATCCAATTAATGACAGGCCATGCTGCAAGGGGTGAATTTTGAGTATATGTACAAGTCACAGAAATCCAAAGCCATCTGCCACAGTGTTTGCCATTCTCTGAATGTAGGTCACAGAATGGTCTGCAGTATTACCCTGCCTAGATAGACTTGGTGTTTGTCCATTGAATATATAAGCTGACCAGCACAATGCTGTACAGGTAGAAGTGAGGGGTCCTGCTGCTTCACACCCATTCCTGTAGACAAGTATAGTGTTAAAACAATAGCACTATATTTTTGTTCTTATTGACTTTTTCACTAATGTAAATTAAAAAGTCACACTGCAAAACTTACCCTCATTTACAAGATGCTCCACGCTCTGCTTGCTCAACTCAAGATCAAGCCATAGTAACCTATACCTAAGACCCCAGGTTGATTTTTCCATCATCTTACTACCATTTGGTTCTGTCACAAATAATGACTTATAAAAGAAGAGGCATAAGGTGTAGCTAAGTCTGAACACCAATCCCCTATGTGGCTTCCAGCTTTAAGTTTAAAGTTCAAGGCTGCAATTGTTAAAAGCCAACTGCACAACAGAAAAGTGGTTGGTATCAATATTGGACCCCTGAAACTTTCCAGGCAATGCAACAATCTCTGCTACTGTAACTATAGCAACAACTGAATTGCTTTTCTTAGATCAGTGACACCAACACTGAGTGCCTCTTTCTTGGGATCACCAGAGCTTCAGTTCTGCCAAAGTTATTTGACCCATGCAATTCTCTCCCATAAATTTCATAGTCCTAAGCAAAGTACATGCTGCTAATGCTTCAACTAGTACCTTCTTCAAACTGCACAGTCCACCCTCACCCTTGGAGCCCCTTCCCTATAAAATGTAAAACATATATAATAAAAGTAATATCAAGATAACATATTAGTCTTGGCTGGCGATGAGGCAGTTATGAGCTTCTGATAAATAATTGCAGATTTAGGCAAGCACCCCACCTGGGCACCATCTTTCTGAAGCCCCTGGGCATCTGCCCATTAGATGGAGCCCTGACATCTAAGCATCTTTTGGTTGGAAGAAAATCGGAAGATCTGCTCTCTGCAGGCAAGAAGCTTCACTCAGACTGGCACGGCGATCATGTGTGTTCGTGAATGAGAGTGAATGCAGAGTGAAGTGGTGCAGAAAGCAGAAGCCCTTCCCCAGAAAGAAAACGTCAGTGATTGGGATAAGTGCTCCCTCTAATAGAACATGTTAAAAAAAAGTGTCACAGGTCAGATTTTACACACTGCCGTGTCCAAAATAGGAGCCCTCATTTGACAGCCTCTGCTTTGCCGAGGTGCTATCACTCATACGAGTGCAAACCGATTAAATCGCAGGCCAACTCACATTCATGTGCTTGTACCTACAATATTGTCTTGTAAGGAGCTTGAGATCCAGATGGATAAGAAGCAGGATGTGATTTCCAGGAGTAAACAATGAAAGCGATTTCTTTATTTTCCTGGTAAGATCAGTTTTCCCATCATTTTCCTTTAGCATTATGGAGTTTTAAAGAAATAAACAGAAGTATGAGGTGAACACAATATGGATATTGACTTACGGGAGTTCTGAAATGAGGGCAAAGCTTCTAAGGAAGCATGACAGACAACTACTTGCAATAGTCATTTGCAATGGGGCCAGCGAGATGCTTGGTGACAAGCCTGAGGGCTGATTTCAATCTTACTACATGGGTTCACCATGTGGTGAGAGGAGAGTCTCAGCACCTACAAGTTGTCTTCTGGCCTCCACACAAACACTTTGACAGTTGCATGCATATTCACAAACACACACTCACACAGACATAAATAAACTGATATATTTTTTTCAAAAATCATAAATATGCTAAGACATGTAACAAACATGTACAGAGGCCCATGGGATCACCAAATGAAGCTCAAGCACATGGGTGGGAGGTTACTCTTTTTTATAATAGTAAGTCCCATAATTATTCTTTAAAATAAGGTCATGATAAAAGAGCATTGATCAGATCAAAGAATTCAGGGTTTTACTCTAAATATCATATAAATGACAGACAGGTCAATTGATGCTCAGTACACCTGCATCAAAGCCATTCCATTCCAGCCAAGACTTTCACAGGCATTCTTTGAGATACAGAAACAACCTACTATTTTGCATTTCCCATGTCGTAGTTGTATGAGTGAGGTTTCTGACTCATGCTCTGGTTCAAGAATGAAGGATTGTTGTTATTTTATATATAAGCCATATATTGTGACCAATATAGCAAATCTAAAGGAGGCACATCAGGGTCCTATACAATAAAATGATAAAAACATTTTGGATACTTTGCTGAATTATCAAGATTAGAAAACATGATAATTTAATATTGATGCTACTGCCACATCTGTGTGTCCATTTAGAATAATTGTCAGCATTAAAGGCACATAGAAATTTATGCTGTTTACATATTTTATCAATATTTATGTGCTGATGATAATTTTTTTAATAAAAGTATGCATGCTGTGAAGTGAACTTTTGCAAAAACACCTCAGTGGCTTTATAATACTAAGTAAAAATAACAAACAGAGTAACCCTTTGATGTGCCAAAGAGAGTGATAATCAAGTAGTCATCTTCTCCTGGCCAAGATTAGAAAATCTGGCAGAGTTTTCATAGAACAGTGACATTTATAAACAGAATGGAATTTTTCTGTGTCCTGCAACACCAGAGCTATTTCTAGAAAACATACAAGAGAAAAATGCTGTCTGTGAATCTTTAGCCCACCCCTGGAAGGAACTTGACAGGATCTTTTACTTTCACATGCATTGATTTTCATGTTTATATTCTGTAGCCAGGCCATCTTAGAGACATGGAAGAAATCAATATTGACATCGATCATTCAACAAATGTTTACTGAAACATTAATGCAACAAGGGAAGGGAAAACTGCAAAGAAATTGGCACAAAACATAAAAGACGACCTTTGTTCCTGAGATGCTTTAACCACATAGGGAAATTAGGAGATGGGTGACATGGGATTAGCAGATTATGTGGCCCAAGGGTTTCAAAACCGTATGCTTCTCTGACCCAGGTAGGTTACATCTGAGCAGGAGGTAACTGGAGGTCAGAAAGCAAAGGTTTGTCCATCCAAAACTATTTGCTTTTATGTTTTAATGTTATTATATCTGGGCAAGGGCATCTGGTAGCTTTTCCAAGGTTCCTTACAGATGAAGTGGTGATCAGTCCTGATGAACTATGAGATCCTGTGCTCTATGAAGGACTAGAAACGACCTGCCAGACCTGCCAGATTTGGTTTACAAGGAAGATAAAGAACCATCATCATGGAAGCTCTGTGTCCCAACAAATATGTCCATGTAACCTACAAAAGAAACAAATCTAAAGAAAGCCTGTGATGGGTGTGTGTTCCTTCATTTGCCCCTTCTCCGAGCTCAATGTTGCTAAAACATGACCTTCTCATGTTCAAAGCAACTAAACAATGGAGCTTAATTTTTGCATCATTGGCCAGATCCCAAGAACTCAAACATTAATTGATCCTTTTAACCCACAGCAATCAAACAGAATTCTGTTCCCATAAATAAGCGGAAAAAATATTTTTATTAAGATTTAGACATTATTATGGATCAAGAAGACATAAGAGATCATAGTACCGTTGGGCTTTTGAGTTAGCAAATACTGTTATCACCTCCATTCCATCCAGAATGGCAAGCCTAAATAACATATCCAATTCTAACTGTATTTGTTTTTATATTTTATTCATGATAAATGATCCATTTCATCATGAATGCTAAAGCTATGTTAATGAAATAACAGATGGAACAGGCTGTACCACATTGCATAGGTGTGAGTATAAATGTGTGTTTATGTATATGAGTTTATGTATACACATGCATGCAGGTATATATGTGGTGATATTTTATTTGTACTTTAAGAAATAGAGCTTGCCTGGAGATCAGAGATGAGAAGGCCAGCCATATTAAGTAAAGTCAGGCAGCACATGCTCTTAATCTGATCACTTAGCAGGCAGGATCTCTGTGTGTTCAAGGCCATACTAGAGATCAAAGCGAAGTGTGGTGACACACGCCTTTAATTCCAGTACCAACCATAGAGACCTGGAGGTCTGTACAGGCAGGCAGTGACATGGAAGTGAGGTAGTTGGGCTAAAAGCCAATGAGAGGGCAGAAAAGCAAGACAATAAAGGTACGGGTAAGACAGGAAGTAGCTCACATTTGGAAGCTGCAGAGTTGGTGAGGTAAGGTTGGCTGGTGGATTTCCCTGTTTCCCTGATCTCTAAGGTTTTTCACCCCGATGTCTGGCTCCGTGTTTTTTATTTAATAAGATCATTTAGAAATTTGTCTACTTATGTATGTGTTTTTGAGTATGCACGAGGTTTGTGCATACATATAAGTGCTCATGTATGCACGTGTGTGTTTTAGTGTGTGTATGCACTGATGTGTGCATGTGTATATGCATGTATGTATAAATATGTTTGTATGCATGCAAGCATACATGTATTTGTGCATACTTTCTTTAACTCACATATTTCTTTTGGAGTGGTCTCAAAATGCTGAAAAAAACAAGGTAATTGTATATGAGGAATTTAATGAAAAAATTACCATCATATTAAATCTGATCATGATCCTAAGTAAATCAGAGCAGACTGTGCAACTGATGGAACCCTCTTTACTCACCCACTCCAGAAGTTCTTGTTATTATAACCAGTCCTTAACAACTTCGTGTCTCAAAATAGCTCCACAGCTCTTGAGGTCAGAAGTCCAGGATCCTATGTCAGCATAGCTGTTTCTATTGGCAGTGAGAGCGAAGCTGTTCCTTTGCACACTAAAATGGCACTCTCATTCCCTTGCTACTCAGCCCTTCTTTTAGCCTTGAGGACCATCTCTCTGTCCTCTGCATCTTCTTCACAGTTTTACCTTTGGATTTTTACTCTCTCATTGGTCTGTAGAAAGACCTTTAGGTTACACTTTAGCCAAGTTAGTAGCTTTGCATGTGTTGTGACAACATGTCAAGGAAAAGTGACCTAAGAGAGAATGGGTTTATTTTGGCTCATAGTTTGAGGGAATCATGCTACCATTGTGGGATGTACACATACTACACTGCATGGGTAGTCAGGAAGCAGAGCTGAGTACTGCAGCTCAACTTACTTTCTCCTTTGTATTAAGTCTGAAAACCCAACCTTGGTATGATACCTCCAACATTTATGCTTAGTATCCCCTTAGTGCTGGGGATGACTTTCTGTATGCTGTGAATATGTTGCTCTGGTTGATTGATAAATAAGAAGCTGATTGGTCAGTAGCCAGGTAGGAAGTATAAGCTAGGCGGGATAAGTAGAGAGGAGAATTCTGGGAGGAGGAAGGCTGAGTCAGGAGATGCTGCCAGCCACCATCGCCATGAGAAGCAAGATGTAAAGTATTGGTAAGCCACAAGCCACATGGCATCATATAGATTAATAGAAATGGGTTAGTTTAAGATATAAGAACTAGATAACAAGAAGCCTGCCACGGCCATACAGTTTATAAGTAATATAAGTCTCTGTGTGTTTACTTGGGTCTGAGAGGTTGCAAGAGCCAGGTTGACACAGGAAAACTCCAGCTACACCTTAGCCTAAACTAAAAAAGGTTTTAGAGATGTGCCCTGAGGTATATTTAATAGTGTTTTAAATTCAATCAAATTTACAGTCAAGAATAACCACCATGGAGCCCTTCCCCATAATCCCAAGTAATCTCTCTATCTTAAGTGCCTTAACTAAATCATGAAGTAAAAAGTACATGTGATGTTACCAGTTCTAAAAGTGAAGGTATAAATATAGAGATCCATTACTCAGTATTCTATACTAGTCACCCCAATTGCTGCCTATGTGACAGTAATTAGGGCTCTGCAAATTCACAGAGAATCATGCAGTCAACTATGATGGGATCCAAGAGAGGCAGGAATGAGCTCAGTAAGAGCCTTTCATTAAAGGAATCCATGACATGAAGAAGAATTGGACAAAGCTCACAATATACATCCTGAGCAAGACACACTTTAGGCCTGCCATCACCCAGGACCATAGCAAATCATAATAAATGTAGCAAAATAGTGTGGCCAAAGGAAGTAACAACCATCTGTCCAACCAAGTTTTATTCCCTTGGCCTAGTTTCTTTATTAAATCTAGATCCTTTTAATTACAGGAGCTTGGCTATAGGATTATTAGACCACATGGCCATCTCTAATGTCCCAAAATGTAAATCCTCCAAGAGTAATTTTTTAAATTTCTCAATGTGAATATAAATGACACATATTTATGATGACAAAGTAGAGAGCTGTATAATGTCAGAATATGAAATTCCCTTATTTCCCTTTGGTCCTTTCTCCAGTATCTAGAGAAAAATTACTTTATATGATGTTGTGAATTTTTTCTTTCTATATAATTCAGAGACATTTATGTTCAAAAAAAGATGCATAATATTCACTCCATTTGGAATCTTCTATTTTGTAGCACTGACTTGATCCTGAACCTATTTCTTTCAGACACATTTACATATTCTATTCTATCTAATGAACTTCTAGACTTGCAATATATGAGTAGGAAAATGAGTCTTATATTATTTTACCAACCTTTATCACATCTTTATATCACTGTATATACTTTGTACTTAGTCATAAAATTGGAATATTTTGTGTGTGTTTGCTTTCACAATAAAATAAATACAGTATTTGTCTCATATAGGCATGGCTATTTTGAGAAATGTATCTATAGGTGATTTTGTTGTTGTGAAAATACCTAGCTTGTGCTTATGAAAACCAACATGTTACATGTTTTCATTTCTCTCATTAAGAATTAGAAGGGGTATGTGAGGCTACTGATGAAGCAACCCAACATACTATTTCATAGTAAAGTTCTTTTACCTAAGGAGGATTTCATTCTAAGCTGACAACAAAAACAAAGTATGCTGTGGATGATTGATTGATCAATAAAACACCGATTGGCCAGTAGCCAGGCAGGAAGTATAGGCGGGACTAGAGAGAGGAGAATTCTGGGAGCAGGAAGGCTGGGGCAGAGGAGAGGCTGCCAGCTGCTGCCATGAGAAGATGTTAAGATACCGGTAAGCCACGAGCCACGTGGCAAGGTATAGATTAATAGAAATGGGTTAATTTAAGCTGTAAGAACAGTTAGCAGGAAGCCTGCCACGGCCAAACAATTTGTAAGCAATATAAGTCTCTGTGTGTTTACTTGGTTAGGTCTGAGCGGCTGTGGGACTGGCCGGTGAGAGAGATTTGTCCTGACTGTGGGCCAGGCAGGAAAACTCTAGCTACAAAAGTATAGTAGTATATCATCATAGTCAAGTAGCATGCCAGCTCATAGATAAGATGTATGTGCCATGCTTTGAATACTGGCAGAACAGGTGTGTTTATACCTGTGTCCTTTACACATGTGAGCAAAGCATAATGTCTCATCATAATATGTCAGCAGATAAGAGAAAATTTCAGTTTTCTCTGTCTTAGAAATCATGATTGTGTGTGCACGAAGCTGGTCACAGGAACACATGATACATGACTATAAGGATGTAAACAAGATTAACAGTGGATTACAATTGCAATTCCAGGACTGGAGATAAGCTCAGTGGGTACAAGGGCTCTCTGCTAAAGGATGAGGACTTGAGTTCTTATTCTAGTATCTACATTAAAAGCCAAATATAGATAGATATACGTGCAAAGCACACACACACACAAGATTATGCAGGTGCACTTGCACACATAATATGCAAATAAAAAGGAAAAGAGTTTCTGTAAGAAGCAATTTTGAGGGGGAAAAAAGGGGCTTCCCAGACTCCTGTAGATGGAGTTTGGTAGAGGATATGTCCATCAAACTGATGCTGTGCTCTCCTCCTTGTTATGAAGGCCTTGGGAAGAGAATATATAACATCACTCTGGGAGGCAGAAATGCAAGTAGCCCAGGAGTTTTTTGTTGTTTGTATGTTTGTGTATTTTTGAGATTGTATTTTAATTGTAACATTCCTGCTTTCCCTTTCCTCCTTCCAAACCCTCCCATATGCCTCACCCAGTTCTTCAAATTCATGGCCTTTTGTTCATCTGTTGTTATTGCACTGATATATGTATTTGCAGATTTTGTCCCATATATAACCTGGGGAGTCCATATCATATCATTTGTATGCATGTTTTTAGGGTTCCCACACCTAAAGCTCAATATGGAAAAGGAAGCAGAAATTTTGTAAAAGCTTGACTCTTTGGGACTTTGCTGTGAGATTGTGTCTCTTAGTAACAGCAAAAGCAGCACCTGTAAAGTCTCACTAATATAACTGCCCAACATGACCTGAACATGCACACCAAGAACATGCCAAACTACATGAGTCCTCAACTCTGTAAAAGGAAATTATAGGCAATTTAGTAATGCTGGGAGTCAGGAAGTGGCCCTTCCCAGGGAATCACACACTAATTGGTTGTCCAGTGCCTAACAATCAGGAAAGTTTTTTGTTTTTGTTTGTTTGTTTTTTATTTTGTTTCTGTTTTACTTGCTCCTCCTCTAGAAGAGAGGGAACAAACATTGGAGTAGCCAGAGCTGGTGAGGGCTAGGAGGGTTGGGAGGGCTGGGAGGGCTAAGAACACCATGGGGTTGTATCCTCTCCTCTGGTAGAAGGGAGAAATGCTCTAAGATTAGCCCAAATCTTTTCTTTAAGTATTCTAAGAATCATAGGCTTTTGGGTTAGAAATAATTCCAGGCTCACAGCTAATTAGCTCTCAAAGTTTCATAAGGCTTTGGGTGGTGTAGCCCCTAAAACTCTCAACCCTGATTTCAATTATGTCACACTTCAGTGAAAACCTACCGCTGGTCCTGATATGTTCTTATGCCCCTTCACCAAGTAATGGGTGTGGGCGGAGCTTGCTCCACATGCCCTGATTCCAAGGGGCAAAAAGCAATCATCTTGCATTTTCTTCCTTCACGATGTACATAAAAGAAAGGAGGTTGAACAAAGAATTATCTGGAAAACAAATGAGTCTCAGAAGATTGTGTGTTAAAAAGAATCCGTGTTGTTATATTTACCCTGTATATGAAGGCATGGTAGAAATCTAGCAATTGAAACAGCGTATGACACAACCATAATTCCAACATTTATAGTGTCTTGGGGATTCCTCAGTTGGAAAAGGCTGAATTGCACAATTGAGCGTGTGAGTGGGTTTCCTTGGGATTAACATCAGTATTAGACTGTGACATAGATGTATTTAACTTTTGATGTTCTAGAGTCAGAGAAAACCTGTTGTCTATTGGACATCTTACTAACACGGTCTCGGGGCAGAGGGATCTTTTTGACATGTTGGGTATGGTAGATAGCTCTGCTTCTTCGGCAAAACTCTCTGCTGAGTTTTTGGTAAAATTGAAAGCCTGACCCTCTGTGGAAGATGGCTCTTAAGCTAAGTTCCCATTCTTCTTAGGGTTCTGGTGTGATGTCTTATGTTCCCCAATAGTCTGTGTCCCCCAATAAAATTTATCTCAGAATTAGAGGAAAAAGGCAGTCACTATAAGTAAACATAGAAGTCAGGCAATGGTAGCATATACCTTTAACCCTATCACTCAGGAAGCAGAGATCCATCTGGATCTCTGTGACTTCAAGGCCACAGTGGACACAGAGCCAGGCATGGTGGCACACACCCTTAATCCTAGGACTTGAGATGTTATGTCTTGTTTAGGAAAGACACATGTCTTTAATCCCAGGAAGTGATGGCAGGAAGAAGAAAGATATAAAAGGCATGAGGACCAGGAACCAGAGGCTTTTGAGCTTTTAGGCTTTTAGCAGCAGTTCAGTCGAGTTCCATTTGGATGAGGACTCAGAGTCTTCCGGTTTGAGGAAACAAGATTGGCTTAGAAGTTGGCGAGGTGGGGTGAGCTGTGGCTTGTTCTGCTTCTCTGATCTTTCAGAATTCACCCCAATTGCTGGTTCTGAGGGTTTTTTTTTTATTAATAAGACCCTTTAAAATTCGTGTTACACTCTGGGTCTGACATGGAAAGCAAAAAGTAGAATTCTTTTCTTGTCAGATGGACATCATATGTTAAAGAAGACATTATATGGACTAAGCTGGTTAGATGTAGGAATATATATATGTTTATACATATGTGCATACAATGAAAGTCAGTGAATAAGAGGACATGAATTTGAAGAAGAGCAGGGAGGGTTATACAAGAGGGTTTGGAAGGAGGAAAGGGAAAGGGAAAATGTTGTAATTATGTTAATCTCAATTTTTTAAGTTAAAAAATACACATGCAGAAAAAGTTTCACGTCAGTCATCTGAATGACGTGATCTAATATTATGAACAAACTGCCACTATGTTTTCACATGGACAGAAGGTGTATTCAAAATATTTCATATAATAAATTCTGGCCTTCTGAATAATGTGTTATAAATCTTGTCAATGAAGAGTAAGTTGAAGTTAAAAAAAAAATGAACAAAGAAATCCTTCTCCCCCAGAAGTTATCTTGCTATTTCATGAGTCTCCCACTCCCCTGAACACAACAAAGGTACACGTACTGACATTTGATCTAAGTGTGGTCATAAATAATAGCCAAATACTTTAGGGAGCATCTCAAATGCATATTCTGGGGACAGTTTCGCCATAAGGGGACATCCTTGCATAGGAATTAGTCCCCTGTATTTCCAAAGAGAATCATAAATCTAACTAAGCCCACATATACCCCATATCTCTGGCAGGTATGTAAAGGGTGATATCCTCACATTGTAGCCAAAGGTAAATTGTGTATTAGTTTTTGTATATTTGTATATTTTTTATCTTTGCCTGTTTCTGAACTAATGCCTTGAGCTAGGTGGATAGGTCATTCTACTTGATTGTCTTAGCTCTGATGGCTAATGGTATTTGTTTGGAAGAATATGATTAGTTGACATGAATGGCTAAAATCAACCTTGCAAGTAGGCCTCAGCCTGCTGCTCTGAAATCGGAACTGATATTGCCTTTATACATGCTGTATGAAAAGATCAAAGCAGACTGGTCCTAATACCTGTTGGTAACAATAATGCTGGTGGGGAAATAGTTTAGCTGTAGAGAGTTTGTGTAGCGCTTACAGGTTCACAGATCAACATCAGAAAAGCTGAGAATGGTGGTATAGTAGAATGTATGTGTGTGTCGGAGGTAAAGTTGACTTAAGCTAGGCCATGAGAAACAAAGTCTGTACATTTAGGGAAAATATTTTGTTATCTCTTCATAGTGGAAGATTTCTGAGCAAAACTTACCAGTAACCTGGATTTAAAAAAACAAAAAAACAAACCTGGATTTTAAAAAGTGTCATTGTTAAGCATGCTTTACTTATTGGCAACCTCCAAACTGAGCCATTCCTTTATTTTTTTGTGTATTTATGTGTTTTATTTATTTATTTATTTAGCTATTAATTTACTCTTGTCCAAAAGTGATGCAGATAGTTTGGGAGACCTCTCCTTTACTCCTAGAAAAGATTTCTTTCCAGCAGGAAAATGAGCATTCTTCTCCTGCAAAAGAACAGGACAGATTGCCCCTCACTAGTTTCCTCTTGAGCTCTGAACGCGGTCATTACGCGGTCATTTCAAGCCTTTTTTACTGTGGAACAACTCTGTACTTGCACAGTGTGTCTACCCTCATGCGACTTGGAAAAGGGAGAAAGGCAAGGCAAGCCATGCCCACTGCTGAGCAAAGAAGCTAGGCCTATGACGACGGTACTTCTTGTATGCTGCTTTTAGGAAAAGATTTTGGTGTCAAAATCTTTTCATTCAGTTAGCCAAGTCTGGACATGCCTTCCCTCGTGAAGCGCCACCTTAAACTTCCTGATATCTGAACAAATGGTCTTAGTATGCAGCCTAGATTTTGTTTCTTTTCTTTTTTAAAATATTTTTTTTATTTTTATCTATTTATGGATTAATTAATTAATTAATTTGTTTTTTTCAAGACAGGATTTCTGTGTGTTTTGTAGTCCTGACTGTCCTGAATCTCACTCTGTAGATGAGGCTGGCCTCAAACTCACAGAAGTCTACTTACTTCTGCCTTCTGAGAGATGAGATTAAAGGCTTGTGCCACCACCACCTGGCTATAGATTTTTATTTTCTCTCTTAAGGCCTCCTGAGAAATTATTGCTATGTGGAAAACTCGTGAGAACTGTTTTTATCTTGAAAACTACCAAGAGAGTGAAAAATCTAATTGAAAGTGAAAGTGAAATCTTTACTTCATTTTCTCTTGGCAATGTTTCATGACCACCACTAACAGAAGCTGACTGATTTCCTATGACTTATTCATTTGAATCTTCTTCCTTGATAGCTTAAGCTTCAGAGATGCAGTGTGAGCTGCCATATTTCTTAAGGACAAAGCTTATAGCATTAACTTCCTGGATTCTCTGAATGAAAGGAAGCTACAGATCCAGACTTGGTGTCCATGAAAGGAAACTGACTTCATTCTGTTGATGGGAAAGCAGTATGCTAGAGGTTCATAGCCACATTTACAGACTCTAAGAATTATGTATGACACTCTCTACATTTTCCTTCAAAATGAAACATCTTGCTACAACAATTATTACCTCTCATGATGCTTATGCTTTTGAATGATCTGTACTATTTCTTTTTGTGATGCTAAAATTGAGGTAGAATTTCATTGACAGAAAGGTCTAGTTTGGGGATACTGTAAAGAATGGGGAAATGAAATGAATAACTTGGTTTATGTATCCATGCAGAAGAGAAATTGCTGATTGAACAAAAGGGTATGTTACATGGTACACCACTCCCAGTGCCCCTAGGACGATGGAAGAGGTGTTGGAGAGGCAGGAAAGAAGGGGAACTGAAGAGGGTTTTTCTTTAGTTTGTTTTGTTCTTGTTTTGCTTGTTTGCATTGTTTTAATTTTCTTTTCAGGGGGCGCTGCAGGGGTGAGGGGAGGATATGGGAAGATCAGGAAGAGAGCTGAATTAGGGTACATTATGTGAAATTTCCAAAGAATCAGTAAAGAAATTATGTTTCTTTCTCTTAAAAAAAAGAAAAAACTGTAACATTTTGAAATACAGATCACATTGTCCAGTCTAATTCTTTTGAATAATGATACATATACTCTTTCTTCTGTAGCTATATACACTGCATGGCAGAAATTCTGCACCATTTCTAGAAAAATATAATGACAATCTTGATTTTCATCTTCCTTTTTGCTAGAAAGACTGGGCATTCTTTCCATATCAGTTTGAATTCTTTTTTAAGCAATGATGTATTCTCACCATTCATTCTTATTTTAAGTTTTTTGTTGTGGTTGATGGGGTCCACTTTATTCTCTGCCTCTCTGTCTGTCTCTTTCTCCATCTGTCTTTCTGTCACCCTGTCTCTGTGTGTGTGTTTATGTACTTACCTTATAAAGTATATGCAAAAGGTAGGATTAAAAAGTATTGCAATTTCTGAACATATAGGAAGTTCTAGGCAAATGGTAAATAGTAATGTTTTTATTTTCTTAATTGGAAGTTTGGCATTTAAACCTTTTAATATCTGAAATTTTTGTTTTGTAACAAAAATAATTAGGAACCTTGAATAACTTTATCTTTAAAATTAGGTCTCTAGCTCTGCTCAGTGTATCCTGAGATATTAAGCCTCTCAAATGGGAAAAACAATGTATTCCTTTTTCAATGAAAACTGAAGTTGTACTGGTATATCTTATAATCCCCATATTTTATTAGCTGGGTCAGGAGTTTGTTAGCTCAGGGATGACTGGGGCTACATAATGACCCTGTTTATCCAAAATCCAAGGTCAAAGGATGAAGCTCAACAGCAAAGTACCTGCCTAGCATGCTATAAAGCCTTGGCTTAGACTCCAACTACAAACCTGAAGCTTTGGCATCCAAGCTCAAGAGGTGCTTATTTTTATTACTTTTACATTAGTGATATCAGTCAGATAATGTTTAGTCCTAATCACTCATATTTTATCATTTGCATTGTTTATATGTCAGCAAATAGGTATTAAATTCCTCACAACTCCATGGCACAAGAATGTACAATATAAGGTAACAATCTACGAGAAATAAACTCTCTTGCTTAGGAAACTAAACGAACCCCCATGAAGCAACCTGGATTAGATAAAGGTGAACCATTGTCTTGATTACATAGACTCGGTCAGCTGACATCATAGATACACTTGGAAAGGAAACATTAAATGGCATTTCAAATGTCAAGAAGCAAATTAGTTGAGAAACACCCTCTCACATTAGAAATATATTCCTTGACTTCAAACCATGTTTCTTTGCTTTAAGTACAGAAAAAAAGGCATGCTATCATTTCTTAGAGTACCAGAAAAGAAAAATTATGTTCATTTCCCGCCATTTTCCACAAGCCAATGGAGCCTGCATAATCTGGACCATTATTGTCTACCATGTTAGTTTTTAGACATTTATATACCACTACAGAAAAAAATATGTGTGTGTGTGTATATATGTGTGTGTTATATTAATATTATGTTGAATGTAATGTATACACAATGTATATTGTATTCAATATAATATGCAAGATGTTATAATATATAATAATATACATATATATATAATGCAAAAGTCTTATTCTTATTTACATGTGTTCATTAGGGCACAGACCTTTTATCCTATCCTAAAGATAAATTAATCTTTATTTTCACCATGTCTATGGCTTATTGTTCCCTTATAGTCGACATGTATCATTTTTAGGAGGCTTATATTAGTATAATGATAATTCTCACCTTCTACTTCCCTGTCACCATGGTCTCCCCTTATCCTTCTGCATAAATATCTCTCCTGTCCATATACATTCATTTTGTTTTCTGACCCACCAAGATTAATCAGGGCCACTTATGAGATTCAGTTTGGACCTATCTGTTGGATCTTGGTGAGCTCAACAGAGACTCAACAACTAAAGACAGTGACTGCCTTTCTCCCATAATCTAGGGATATCCAAATACTTCAGAGATAAAGGATGGGGTCCAGGGAGTTCCTTCTTCTCCCTCTACTGACTGTTGGTAAGGCTGGTCTTAGGTGGGCTCAGTGCAAGTAAGTGTAGTTGGTATTAATTAATGATTACATTGATTGTATCAAGTCTAGGGAAGTGTGTTTTTCAGTGTCTCTCTATTTTCCAGCTGTTAATTATTTCTCTCCCTTTACAACCTTCTCTGAGAATTGGTAGGAATAATTTAAGTAACTAGTTTAGAGCTGGGCACACAGCTATGGCTTATTTTCTTCTCCTTATGCATTCTCCACTGTTCTTATCAAGAGGGTCTTCTTAGATTCATGCCTGGAGCATAGGTATTTAGAAGGCAGCTTGCTCCTATATCAGTTCAGTTAACCGTCAGAAATATTTCTCTCATGGACCTGCTACCTCTTCATACTTGCTTTGTCAGGTAGGCTTAGAGTACCCAACACTGACCACCACCACCACTCATGGGGTGAATCTTGACTTCATTCAGAGAGCAGTTGGTTACCACCTCACTGCACACATACACAACAATCAAGCTGCCATTGCTTAGAAGGGCATACATTGTTTTCATAGTTTCTTTATATTCTCAAATCTTGGTTAATTCTGCCCAATCTTACAACATCTAAGGCCCTAATCTCTCATCTCCCTCATTGCCTAACCATTTTCATCCACATTATTCCCCTTCTATCCTTTTTTTTAAAAAAAAAAAACATGTTTTATACTACCTACTCTTCTTTTAAGGTAATCTCTCACCCTATTCCTTTCCTTGTTTTGTGGCTTGCTCAAGTACTCCACCATAAACACATCATAGTAAAGAGCTGAATCTAGAATACTTACATAAAAAGAACATGCAGTGTTTTTCATTTGGGACCTGGGTTGCCTCACAACTGAATAATTATTTCAATTCCATTCATTTCTCTGAATGTTTCATTTTTTCTTTATCAGTAAATACTGTTATATTATGTACATGCACCACATCTTCATTTTTCCATTCCTCAGTTGTTGAAAATCTAGGCTACTTCCATTTCCAGGCTATGTCCTAAAATAGGGTTGCAATGAGGATGATGTGCAGGTATGTATCACTGTTACAGGAAATGGAGTCCTTTGTGTACATGCCTAGAAATGGTAAGGCTGGGTCATATGGTAATTTTGTTTGTAGTGTTTTGAGAAACATCCAGACTGTTTTTCCAAAATGGCTGCACTCATTTACATTCCTAATTACAGTGTTTACTAGTTCTCTTTCCCCCATATCATGCCAGTGTTTGTTGTTATTGGTATTCTTGATGTTAGTTAATCTGAGTGGGGTGAGAGACAACCGGAGTATGCATTTCTCTGATTGTTAAGGATATTGAATGCTTTCAAACCTGTTTCACAGTTACTTACATTTCTTTAGGCAGAATTTTCTATTTAGTTCTGTAATCATATTTTAATTGGAATGTGTGCTTTCTTGAGTTCTTTGTATATTATAAACATTAATCCCCTGTCGGATGTATAACTAGCAAAGACTTCTCCAATTCTTTCCACTGTGTATTTATTTAATGGACAACTTCCTTTACTTTGCAGAAGATTTTTAATTTCTTGAGAACTTGTTTGTAGACTGTTGGTCTTCTTTCCTGTGCTAATGGAGTCCTATTTAGAAAATAAAAATATAATCAAATGTACTCTGTAGCATGAATCTTGCCAATTCCTCAGCTGATCCTGTTTCCTCAGACTGGAAGCCTCTGAGTCTTCATCCGAATGGATCTCAGCTGAACTGCTGCTAAAAGCTTAAAAGATTACCCCGCCTAGTTCCTGGTTTTCACATCTTATATACCTTTCTGCTTTCTGCCATCACTTTGTGGGATTAAAGGCTGAGTCACCATGCCTGGCTGTTTCCAGTGTGGCTTTAAACTCACAGAGATCTAGATGGATCTCTGCCTCCAGAAGGCTAGGATTAAAGGTGTGAATGACACTATTTTCTGGCATCTATGTCTGTCTAGTGGCTATTCTGTTCTCTGACCCCAGATAAGTTTATTAGGGTATACAATATTTTGGGGAACACAATATCACCACAGTACTCTCTCTGTGTTATTGTTTTAGCAATGTCTATATTTCAGAATATAAATTCAATAGATGTAGATTAGAAAAGAGAAATTGGAAGCCTAATATCATTAAATATCATGCAAATCTAGAAAAGAAAGGAATTTTAATTTATTAGTGATTGTTACTTGCCTGATACATTTCTTCCAAATTCATATAATCTATTACTGAAATGAATTCTGAAATGAATTAAAAAGAGACTGATATAAATGGAAGGAAATGTATAAAGTTACTATCATAAATATTATCAGTTCCTTACAAATTTGAGAGAATTACAACCAAATTTACAGCCTAATCTCATTCTTTTAAAAATAAACATGTTGATATTATTGTTTAATATATGGAAATATAGATGAGGTGTAGTTGGTAACCATTCCAGCTTTGACCTGGAATTTCTAACCCTCATTGAGGCTTCGGTAACGGTCATGCCTACAAGGTAGGGCTGAGAGAGGACACTGAAGACCCAAGATCCGGATGTGCTGGCTCGCTTGGTTCCTGAACCCTGGACACTGGAGGTAGACTGAGCATAATTCTCCAGAGAACACCGCCAGACTGTGCCACACCTTTCCCAGACCTATCCCTTCACTTGTAAGTTATCCCACAAAATAAAATTCCCTTTTAACTACGTGGAGTAGCCTTAATAATTTCACCAATAATGAGATTAAAGAAGGGGACCATGAGTGGGAGATCAAACTGCTTATATTACAATAATTTCATATCGAATAGACAATGTGGTATCTGCACAAGTATAGAAAACCATGCACAATCATGTACAGAACAGAGAACCCAGAAAATTCTTTATGTCTGCCTGACAGCAGCATATGGTGTTGTTAATGTCATGACTGACTCTTTTGAAAGCAAATTAAAAAAAAAGTTGATCCTAACGAACAAAAGTCACATGCACTCTTCTCAGCAAGCCATTATTATTAAATGCAAATGAATAAAACCACAAATCAAATGCTCATGACTATTAGAGTATATAAGCCCACTGTAATAGATGAATAATGTAGTATTTTATAGTTGGTAGTAAATATAACTGATGTGCAACCATGAGTATTGACAAGTAAAGCAAAATACATTTAAGCATCACAAACATATAATTAGTGAAAGAAGTTAGAAATGAGAATTCACTGGATGATTCCACCTGTACAAATTTTAGAAGTATAACAATATTAACCTATTATGGTAGAAATAAGATATCTATCCTTAGAGAGTAGATACAGAATACAGATAAGTTTGGATTGACTTTTTTATTTCAAGTAGTATTTATTTATACTAAAAAAACACTTGTGATATTGGAAAGCACACTCTTATATATGAGTTACTTTTTTATACATCGATTTTCAAGAAAATTGACAACGTAGACTTCTATTATAAATGGCCAAACATTGAAAATTGCATATACAGTTGCATATTTTAAAGTTCCTTTCTTTTGAAGTAGTCCAGAACTTTGGTTTACACTGTACACAGAAATTTCTGATAAAGCCAGTTTAAGAAAATCTATAATATTTGGGTGGGGGGTAATTGATCATATCATTGAGTACATATAACAAAATAAGTAATTGTCAACAAAAATGTGTAATTAGAAACATGAGTGAACAAAAGAAGCCATCTTGAAATGATGGGAAAAGGTGATGTCTTGCCCTATACTCATGCTTCGTTCAGGTATTTGTCAAATCGTAAGACCTATGGGAACTTTATTAAATGGTCACTAAACAGTGCAAAGCGTTTAGTGTGGGAATTGGTCAACTAGAAATTAGCCCCAGATGCCAGAAGATTTTGGCTATTTTGATTCAGAATACTCAATCACAAACAGTTCAATCTACAGGCTCATAGACATGCTGAGTAGATATCATGTTTCCATGAGAATTTGGGGGCTTAGTAAAGATGAAGTTGAGATATCTGGAGAATCCCAGTAAACAGGAGGTGTAGAAACCCAGGAAAACACATAATTCTTGTTGGAATCTTGTGATCATCACTAATTCTTAAAATAAAGAATGGGAGTAACAGGTAAGAAAACACTCAGAAAAGAGGGAATGCCACGTTATAGGAACAGTGTACAGTTCATTGGAAACTAAACATGCTATGCAAATGAAGGCCATGTTTTTTGAGACCAGTAATTAGACTGGAATATCTTGAGAAATGGTGCATTCTAGAAGTAGTAGTTACATAATTCCTTAAGTAGATACTAGAAGAATGTGAGTACAGGGATGGAAGGATGTATCCAGGGTTAGGAATGCTGTTCCCTGCTCTGGGAAGAGTACACCTTGTCTTGAAGTTTTATCTCACTGAGTACTTCCAATTCCTTTCCATCAAAACAGAATCTTCCCAGTTATTGGCTCTGACCTTGACATATTCTGTAATTTCCTGTACTTTATATTTACATTGTCTTAATGCTGTTCATGAACACTATTGACTTTCTTCTACATGCTTTCATGTAGTTGACCGATTTTATCTCGGATTGAGTTAATAGTATTTAGCAAGGTACTGACATTAGAAATAAAGATAAACACCTGACAAGAGAAGCTAGGTAGTAAAAGAGGCATTTCGTATTAATGAGTGTAGAATTAGCTAAATTCTGAGTTAGTAGTTATCTTTTCCTAGAGAATCTCTTCATTGCCATAGTTGTCTTGCCAATGAATATGAGACTAATTTCAGTTAAATAGTATTTTTATTTATATTGAGTAAGAAAGAATAACATTTGTTAACAATTGGGGCAACAGTATTTTCTTCAATAAGCTTGACTTCTAATGTACTAGGAAAGTGAGATACATTCCTTAGCCTTAGCCCAAGGCAAATTGAACTTACCTGACTGATCTTAAGATTAAATCAGTATATCTACTTACAAGCAACACCACCAGAACATTGATCTGATGATAAATAATGTAGCTTGTACTTGAAGGCCATGCAAGTTTCCTTTTTCAGCATCTTACAAATACAATTTTCTCAGTCCCCTAGAGAAGAGGATGAACAAATCACTCAAGTGGAAAGACACTGAGTTAAAAATGGAGATAAAATAGAACTGATAATTCACATATTTTATCAGTTTTCTTTAGTTAAAAGACATGAGAATATTTTATATGATCTCTGTAATAAGTTGTTTTTCTACAATATAAATACAATAAAAACATGAGTTACTCCCAAAGTTTATAAAATTTACAAACCAGAACAAGGAAAATGATAGTGATACAGAGCACCTACAACTTCTTTGGAAAAGCTCACTAGAAAAGGTTTATATAAAACAATTATTTTTAATTCCAACACATGACATACAGAATCTTAGGGTAACCAGCAGTGATTCTTACCCTTAGATCTCCATCTTGAGTGTTACCTTGAGTGTAAGTGGGACTTATGAATATGATAACTATCATACCCATGATTATGTAACATGTTAAAAGCGATTGTAAATGCCGTTAAGATCCCTAATTAGCTGATTTTGGTGAACATGTCGAGTTCTGTGGAACTATTAAAAGAGACAGAACAGCAAAAGGCAAGATCCTGCTGACTAAGACAAAGAAGAGGACACTGTAGGAGGGGGGCACATGGAAGAAACCTGGTGGCAACTTCTAGGAGTTGTGCATGAATCTTAGTTCAGAGCTGCAAATGTTAGGATGTGGAGACAAAGAATAACATAAGAAGTAAATATGTGAAGCTGCATTTTCTGTAAGTCATGTTTGTGTTTCAGCTTTGGAATGTCTTCTTATTAATGACATCTTCCATCATTCTTTCTTTCTACATATTAAAATATAACCCTACTTTTTCTTACTTGTGATTCAATTCTTAAGATTCTATTACCAATATTATTGACTGATTAGTTAAAATTTAATGTACCAGGTCCAAAATCTGTACTTGATCTGCTTGGAATGAAAGATACAGAAATTTTCACTGATTGATGAATTATCTGAGGAAGAAGTGAAATTTATATCCAGATGTAAACTGTAAAAATCTTTGAATCTTGCCTTCTTCATTGGACTATGATTCTTAAAAACTAAATCAGAACAGTAACTATTACAATTTAAAAGCATATACTCCAAAACATAGTGCTCATATTTACATAGATAGCTAGAGTCAAATATACATTTTTGAAGTGATTATATATGTCTTATGGTAGCTAGGGCATCTGACTTATGAAAATTTACATCTTTCTAGGTAGTGCCAGCCATGAATCTTACTGCAATTACAAAGAGAAAAATATTTAATAAACCATTAAAAGATGAATGCAGAAGCATCAAGTGAAATTCACTATTATAGTACCTCATGTAGTGAAATGAACACTACAATCACAAAAAGAAATATCCAAGTATTTTTGAAGAGGCTTTCTCATTGTCTCTTCTGTTAGAACTATAGCATTCCTGTTTACTGATAACCATGAGTTTGAGTTTCTTAGATCTTACTTAATGGCTGTTAAAATAAGATTCTTATTATTATTCAATATGTCCTTATACATTTAAATTTGTACATTTAAAATGTACAATAAAATATGTCAAGAATATTTAGAGTTGGGTACACAAAAGAGGAAAACTCCATTTTAGTTATATACTCTAATGCTTCCCTTATCTCTTTTCACCATTGTTTCACATCTGAGCAAGGCCAGATAGCTCTTATCCCTCTTCTTTGACATCAGATAAAAGTATTCAAATAATACAGTCACTGGTCCATGAATGACAACTCTTATTCTAGTCTAGCACCTAGCCAGACAGAAATCCAAGAGCATTTTCCAGTTCTCTCTCTAGTCACCTGGACTCTGTTGTATAAGCTCTATATTCTCTGGAGAGTCTGTGATGTGAGTAATAAGTCTTCTTGTGACCTTCTATGTCTGTAGTTCATCAGCCTTTATGATAGGCCAATTCCAGCAGGAAATTGATCATAGCATCTACAGGACAACTATAAAATATTAAGTAGCCACATCCTACAAGTGTAGACATTCCAGGCTCTTCAAAAGGAAACTTCATAGAATTCCCAGACATTTCCTACAGGTTATTTCCTATTCCCTGACATCCCTAGTCTTGGACAAGTAGGAGTAGACTTTCATCCATCGATTTGTATATTCTTCAGTATCCTTGCCATAGAATCACACATTATATAGGCCTTTGGGACTTATTCCACATATCAGAGTCATTTTAAAGTTCATTTATCCTTGCAGCACATGGTACCTCAGGCCTCTAATTATGTGACCATGTATTAGATTTTGGACATCTTGTTCTCTCCACACTTTGGACTTTTGTGAATATTGGTATGAAAGTTGTTTCTGCCACTGTATAAAGATGGGTCTTCACTTGCTTTAAGAATTTGGAATAGTCAATTGTTTAAGCACACAGTAACCTGTTTTAATGTTTTCAGCAATCAAAACACTGTTTTAAAAATTATTTCCTTGATTTGCAATCCTAGCAGTATTGTCTAGCCTAATGCAATATATTCAGTGTGGAGAGACTTGTTGTAGTGTGTGACTTGGATTATACTTTGGCCTTTCTTTTATTCCTAGTTAAATTTAAGATTTTGTAGAAAGTGTAAAAGTATTTTACCCAATATAATGTTTTGCTTATTTCATAGTAGAAAGGCAAATGTAGAAAACATGTGAGACATAATAATAAATTTAAAGATGCCACACACAGTCCATTAGAGTTTATTATATTGTATAATTCACAAGCAATGGTAAGAAAACAGTAAAATGTACATGCACATAGCAACAAATGTCTTGTTTAGCTTTGAGAAAAAAATGGATCAGAAGCCTGGTACTTTCATAAAAATAGAGAGGTAGACCAATAGAACAGAATGAAGGACGTGGAAATAAAATGCCAAGGCTATGCACTCTTTTTTTTGTATTTATTTTTATTATTATTATTATTATTTTGCAATACAATTCAGTTCTACATATCAGCCACGGATTCCCTTGTTCTCCCCCCTCCCGCTCCCCTCACCTTCCCCCCAGCCCACCCCCAATTCCCATCTCCTCCAGGGCAAAGCCTTCCCCACAGACTGAGATCAACTTGGTAGACTCAGTCCAGGTAGGTCCAGTCCCCTCCTCCCAGGCCGAGCCAAGCGATCCTGCATAGGCTCCAGGTTTCAAACAGCAGACTCATGCAATGAGCACAGGACCTGGTCCCACTGCCTGGATGCCTCCCAAACAGATCAGGCCAATGAATTGTCTCATCCACTCAGAGGGCCTAATCCACTTGGTGACCCCTCAGCCATTGGTTCATAGTTCATGTGTTTCCATTCGTTTGGTTATTTGTCCCTGTGCTTTATCCAACCTTGGTCTCAACAATTCTCACTCATATAAACCCTCCTCATTCTCGCTAATTGGACTCCCAGAGATCCACCCAGGGCCTAGTCATGGATCTCTGCATCCAGATCCCTCAGTAGTTGGATGAGGTTTCTAGCACGACCATTAGGGTGTTTGGCCATCCCATCACCAGAGTAGGTCAGTTCGGGCTGTCTCTCGACCATTGCCAGCAGTCTGTTGTGGGGGTATCTTTGTGGATTTCTGTGGGCCTCTCTAGCACTTTGCTTCTTCCTATTCTCATGTGGTCTTCCTTTACCATGGTCTCCTATTCCTTGTTCTCCCTCTCTGTTGTTGATCCAGTTGGGATCTCCCGCTCCCCCAAGCTCTCTTTCCCTCGACCCTCGCCTTTCACTACCCCCACTCATGTCCAGGCTGTTCATGTAGATCTCATTCCATTTCTCTGTCATTGGGCGATCCCCGTGTCTTTCTTGGGGTCCTGTTTTCCAGGTAGCCTCCCTGGTGATGTGAGTAGCAGTCCAGTCATCCTTGTTCCACATCTAGTATCCTGCTATGAGTGAGTACATACCATGTTTGTCTTTCTGAGTCTGGGTTACCTCACTCAGGATGATTTTTTCTAGATCCATCCACTTGCCTGCATACCTCATGATGTCATTGTTTTTCTCTCCTGAGTAGTATTCCATTGTGCATATATACCACATTTTGTTTATCCATTCTTCAGTTGAAGGGCATCTAGGTTGTTTCCATGTTCTGGCTATTACAAACAATGCTGATAAGAACATAGCTGAACAAGTGCTCTTATGGTGTGGTTGAGCATTCTTTGGGTATATGCCCAAGAGTGGTATAGCTGGATCTTGGGGGAGATGGATTCCCAATTTTCTAAGAAAGCGCCATATTGATTTCCAAAGTGGTTGTACAAGCTTGCATTCCCACCAGCAGTGGAGGAGAGTTCCCCTAGCTCCACATCCTCTCCAGCATAAGGTGTCTTCAGTGTTTTTGATCTTAGCCATTCTGACAGGCATAAGGTGGTATCTCAGAGTTGTTTTGATTTGCATTTCCCTGATGATTAGGGATGTTGAGCAATTCCTTCGGCTATGCACTCTTAATTTTGGCAAAGAAAGGAAAAAACACGCAGTGGAAAAAAGACTGCCTTGTCAACAAATGGTGCTGGTGAAACTGGTTTTCTACCTTAGAAGAATTAAATTAGACTCATATCTTTTCCCTCAGACAAAAATCAATTCAAAATGGATCACAGACCTTAATTTAAAAACTGAAATGCTGAAATGCCTAGAAGTAAACATGGGGAATACTCTTTAAGACATTGGTGTAGCCAAGAACTTTCTGAAGAGAACTTCAACAGCACAGGAAGTAACCCCAAGTGTCAAGAGATGGGGCTTGTGGTTGTTTAAAAATTTGTGCATAGCAAACAAAACTATCAGCATGGCAAATGAATGCCTCATGGAATAGGGAAAATTTTTACCAGCTCTATTTCAGACAAGGGGGTAATTTCTAAAAAATAAAATTATTTGTAGAAACCAAATGCTAAGGAAAGAAAACTGCCATTCAACAAATGAACTAGTGAACTGAATAGTTTTTTTAATAACACAATTTGATAACTATTTTTACAAGTGTTCTATATCCTTTACCATCAGGAAAATATAAACTGATATTTCTTTGAGATGCTACGGCAAACCAGTCAGAATGGCTATTATCAATAAATCTATAAACAAATATTGGAGAGGAATGAGAGAGAGAGAGAGAGAGAGAGAGAGAGAGAGAGAGAGAGAGAGAGAGAGAGAGAAAGAAACCCTTATTCATTGCTAGTGGGAGTGAAAATTAGTACAGCCATTATGGAAATCAGTGTGGAGGTTCCTCAAAAAAGTACAAATAGAACTACCATATGACCCAGTTATTTCAATCCTGGATGTAAACCCAGAGAACTACATACCCTACCATAGAGATATTTTCACCCTGGTTTTTATTAGTGCTTTATTCATTAATCCAAGGAAATATCACTGACCTAGTTGTTCATCAA
The DNA here is from genome assembly GCF_007827085.1 of Peromyscus californicus insignis. NCBI lineage: Eukaryota > Metazoa > Chordata > Mammalia > Rodentia > Cricetidae > Peromyscus > Peromyscus californicus. The sequence continues at coordinate 57,676,368 of NW_026294617.1, read as the reverse complement.
CAGATGAATGGATAATGAAAATCTGGTACATATAAAAATGGAATACTATGCAATTCTAAAGAAAAATAAAATAAACTTGCAGGAAAAATGATAAACTTAAGTGTATAATGTTCCTTCCCCCCAACTTTGGCATACTTCACTGCTCAGGTGCAGGCCCCACCAGTCAGAACAAATGAGTGACGCTCATCCAGCTCTACTTCCCCTCCCAGTAGATTCTGTTCCTAATGCCCATCCCACAACCCTCTCCCTCCAACCTTATCACCCCCATCACTGCTGGGCTCAGCTCCAACTACAGCAGACTATCTCTGCTCATGTGCTGGCTACACCAGTCAACAAAACTGTGGTGGTATTGTGTTTCCCGAAATATTGTGCACACTAATAAACTTATCTGGGGTCACAGAACAGAACAGCCACAATATTAAACATAGAGGATAGGCAGTGGTCACACAAGTCTTTAATCGTAGCATTCCAGGGGCAGAAATCCCTCTGGATCTCCGTGAGTTCAAGGCCACATTGTAAACATCCAGGCATGGTGACTCACCCCTTTAATCCCAGGGAGTGATGGCAGAAAGCAGAAAGGTATATAAGGCGTGAGGACCAGGAGCTAGAAGCTTTTGGCTGGTTAAGCTTTCAGGCTTTTGAGCAGCAGTTCAGCTGAGAGCCATTGGGATGAGGACACAGAAGCTTCCAGTCTGAGGAAACAGGATCAGCTGAGGAACTGGCAAGGTGAGGTAGCTGTGGCTTATTCTGCTTCTCTGATCTTTCAGCACTCACCCCAATAACTGGCCTCAGGTTTGATTTTATTAATAAGAACTTTTAAGATTCCTGTTACACAGAATAGATGAGTGAATTGCCTGCCAACTGAACTGCCCTACTCCTTAGATTTTGTTCCCCAAGACCCATTCTACCACCCACCCTCCACCTCATTGCCATCCCTGAGGCCAGGCTCTGCCTCCAACTCCAGAGACTCATGCTGATCAGGTGCATGCCACACCAGTCAGAAAAACTTACAGCCTGTTGCATCAAAGATCAAGCTAACCACAAAAGGTCAGCTCCCAACTTGGACATCTATCTAGTAGAGATACCCTACTAGAACAGTGATCATGCCAACTGCCAGAAATCTGGGCCACAAGGACTAGACCAAAGAGGCAACAGAAATCAAAGAACAAAACACCCATCCCACAAACTCAGAAATCAGGACCTAGACCTAATCATCTCAAATCCAGATGCCTAAAAGCTAGTGTAAGAATACAATAAACAATGGTCATGGCAATGTGGCACTACCAGAGCCCAGCTTTCCTACAACAGCAAGACCTGACTATTTCAATGAAGCAAAATGCCCTTAAAAACAACTATATGAAGGTGATAGAGGACCTTAAAGAGGAAATGAAAGTGCCCTTAAAGAAATTGAGGAAAAGAGAAGGGAAAATGGGAGGAAATCAATAAAATCAATAAACGCCCTAAAGAATGCCCAAGGAAAGAAAAAAAATTAAAAACAAACCAAAAAAAAAATCAAACAAACAAACTGGGAACCTAGCCTGGAACCATGACACAGCACTGTGCCATGCCATGTAGTTGGTAGGGAAGGGACTCAAGCAAGTGCCACCCTCTGACTCAGAACGGTGGATAACATTATGGTGAGCACATATAGGGTGGGGTGGTGAGAGAGAGAGAGAGAGACAGAGAGAGAGAGAGAGGCAGATTGATTTCAGAGTTAAGGAGAGAGGCAGATCTGAAGAGGTAGAGGTGTTGAGGAACAGGCTGATGTGAGTGGCCTGCTTGCTACCGGCTTCTGGGGTGATGTCCAGGCCTGAGCTATTTATTGTCAAGTTCCAGTCTTGGTCCTGGGCCCTGGGGCTGCAGAGAGGGCCTGGGTTCCTGTCTGTGGCTCCTGTCCCCACTGAGGACCTTACAGAGGTCTGTGGTCTGGGTCACCACCTGGGGCCATTTTGGTGTCTGAGGGCCCTGTTGCCATGGGGGCCATGCTGATCTGAGTAGCCTGTACTATCACCTGAAGACATGGGAATATTTGGGCCTGGACTGCTGCTGAGGACCATGTCTGGGTCTATGGCTCTATAGCAGCCATGGTCTGAGTTGATGTCTGTGGTCCCTGTTATTGTCAAGGCTTGTGGGGATGCCTGGGGTACTGTCAGTCATCTGCAGCCATGTTGGTGTCTGAGGGACATGCTGCAACAAAGGCCATACTGATCTAGGTGGCCTGTGCTGTCACCAGGGCGATGGTGAAGCCTAGGCCCCAGTTGCTACAGAGTACCATGTCTAGGTCCATGGTCTTGCTGCAGCTGGAGTCTGTGTTGATGTTTATGGCCTATGTTATCATGGGGGGCAGTGGAGCTCACAGAAACCGTGGTTATTGAAATCTGAGGGCCATGCTGAGCTGGCTCCTCCCCTCACTGGCCTTGGGATAGCTGGTTGGCCCTAACCCTCACTAAATTTTACAGCAGGAGAATTGACCGCCTTTCCCTCTGCAATCAGGAAAGATGGTCCCACCCTTCACCACAGGTATGCATGAGTGTGCAGCAGGTGAGCCAACCCTGAGGGCATGAGAGCAGCAGAGCTAACCCTGTTCCTCCTCACTTGCCATGTGGTGGCATGGGTGAGGGAAAGATGCCCTCTCTCCACAGCCCTTGCTACCCAGAAATGGGGAAAGGGTTGGCCCCAAGATCACTAAAGTTAAGAGAACTAGCTTTGTCCTTCACAGGCTGCATCCTGCCAGGCCAGCAGACTAGAGCTAACCCTGTTGGGGGGCTCAGGTGCGCTGGCCCTGAGGACATAAGAGCAGGAGAGCTGATGATCCCTCCTGTCCCTCCTCATATTCAAGCAATCAAGAGGGATCTGTACCTTGCTTGGAAAAGACAGTGGAGCTGACCCTGGCGGTGTGAATGTGGATGAGACAGATCCAAGTACCCAAGAGCAGGAGAACTGGCCCCACTTCTTGCTGCAGGATGCATTGAGCTGGAGAGCTCACCTGGGTGGTGAAAATGGAGGAAGGCTGGTAGGCTGACCAGCCCAGCTGCCACCCAGGCCCAGAACCAGGGCTATGAGTTGGCCCACCCCAGCATCCACCCAATCTATAAACTGTTGGAGCACATGAAGGGGATGAACCTATAGATCCAAAAGTGCAGTATTGCCACAGCACAGGACAAGAAGAAGATGTCCAAGAGGAACCCCAGTGAGAGCCCATTATCAGTGCTGTAGCAGAGACCAGAGGACTCCAGCCAGACCACTGACTCACGGTGATGAACACTTGCAAGTGAAGCTGAAAGGCCTAAAGGGTGAACTGTGTGACACACCCCTACAGTCCAGCTTCTACAAGGAGATGCTTCTCCTTTTTGTTTTGTTTTTTCTTTTGTTTTTGCTTGTTTTGCTTTGTTTCTTTGTTGTTATTTTCTTTTAGATTTTTTTTTTTTGATGCTGGGGGGGTCAGGGAGATGGTTAGGATTGGGATGCATGATGTAAAATCTGCAAAGAAAAGTACTGTTGGAAAAATACTCAATAAAATACTTGCAAAGTGAATCGAAGAACACACCAAAAATAGAATCTACCATGATCAAGTGGGCTTCATCCTAGAGATGCAGGGATGGTTTGACGTAGAAAAACTGTCATGTAATCCTCCGTACAAACAAACTATAAAAAAAAAACCCACATAATTATCTCAGTAGATGCTGAAAAAGCCTTTGACAACATATAGCACCCCTTCATGATAAAAGTCTTGGAGAGATCAGGAATAGAGGGGACATACCTAAGAACAATAAAGGCAATTTGTAGTGAGCCTGTAGTCAACATCAAATGAAATGGAGAAAAATTTAAAGCAATTACATTAAAATCAGGGGCAAGACAAGTTCGTCCACTCTCTCCACAGTATTTGAAGATTCAGCTACAGCAGTAAGACAACTTAAGGAGATCAAGGAATACAAATTAGAAAGGAAGAGGACAAAGTATCACTATTCACAGATGATATGACAGTATACAAAAACCACCTCAAAAAATTTCTACCTGGGAACTTCTACTACTAATAAGCACATTTAGCAAAGTGGCTGGATACAAAATTAATTTAAAAAAATCAGTAGTCCACTTATATACAAACGATAAAGGAGCTGAGAGAGAAATCAGGGAAACAATACTCATCACAGTAGCCACAAATAATATAAAATACATTGGGGTAACTCTAACCAAGCAAATGAAAGACCTGTATGACATGAACTTCAAGTCTTTGAATAAAGAAATTGGAGAACACATCAGAAGATGATAGACTGCCCATGATCATGAATCGGTAGGATTAACATAGTATAAGTATCCGTCTTATGAAAAGCAATTTACATATTCAACGCAAAAAAAATCCAATTAAAATCCCAAAACAATTCTTTACAGACTTTGAAAAAACAAAACTCAACTTCATTCAGAAAAACAAAATCGCAGGATAGGTAAAACAATCCTGTATATTAAAAAAATATCACCATCCCTGATTTCAAGCTCTACTACAGGGCAGTAGTAACAAAAACTGCATGGCATTTTCATAAAAACAGACAGGCTGATCAATGTAATCTAATGGAAGATCCAGAAGTAAATCTATATGCCTATTGACAGTTGATTTTTGACAATGGAAAAAGAAAGCATCTTCATCAAATGGTGCTGGTCTAACTGAATGTAAGCGTGTAGAAGAATTCAAATTAACCCATATCTATCACCCTGCACACAAACTCAAGTCTAAGTGGATCAAAGACTCCAACATAAAACCAGATGCACTGGTGGAAGAGAAAGTGGAAAAAAAGTTGGAAGGCAGATGTTTTGGGAGGTGTTGAGGGAGTTAGAATAGGGGTGAATATAAATAGAATACCATGTAAAAATATGAAATTTTCAAAGCATTAAAGAAAATTAAAAATTAAAAAACCTGTATAATATAAAACAAGGAAATATAATCTCCTAAGTAAAGATTCAAATGTATCCTAGACTCTGTGTGTGTGTGTGTGTGTGTGTGTGTGTGTGTGTGCGCGCGCGCGCGCGCGCATCTGTATAAAACCAAAGGTGCATGTGGGTATAGTATAACATATAGTATAACATGTAGAAAGGAGAATAAGAAAGGGTAAACATTAGGCAATAATGAAGGACAGATTCAGATTATGGATACATGATTCATGAAAAACAATAGAAAACTAATTGTTTTTCTAGTTTTAAGGCTGTCTTGGGCTTTTCATGTTTTTGCAGCTGATAAATGCCTGAAAATATAATTGTTAGTGAAAATGTAAAAATCTAGTTTAAAGCTCCACAGCAACAGACTCCCTACTCTGACTAAAAATTCATGGAGATGAATAGAAGTTTAGTCTGCTAATCTGATTGTGTGATTTTTTTTCAAGTTCTTCACAATAAAGTTTTAATTATTAAAAACAAAACTTTTGGGATACATTGGTGATTATTACTTATAGTGAGAGATATTAACATAATTTGCCAAAAAATATTCACAGAGTTTTGAATGCTTTATATAATGAGCACAAAATCTTTTAAATCTGTTTTTCTTTTCTTTGTATTTTCCTATGAGGTATTGTATGTTTTTCCAAAGCAGACATCAAGTATTCTAAATATGTTTGTGTTCTTTCCAGAAAAATTAATGCAGTGTACTGTAAAAGTAGATTTTCTTTTCTTTTTATTATCATACACTTGTGAATCAAATTTGATCAGTGTTATCGCAATACAATTTTCTTCAAAGGGTACCAAATGCTCTTTGATCAAATGAGAAATGATCAAAGTCCAAGCCCTTTTTAAATACCATGAAAGTACTGGATAAAGTACTTTCCTGATTCTTTCTCCTTGGGTTGGTTCTTTGATGATCCATTCTTATTAAGAAGAAAACTGAAGGAAACAGATACAATGTAGAGAAGAAGCAACACCACACAGTGATACTCACTACCAACCTTATCAAGACTGAAAGTGCAGCATTTTTACATCAAAGGCATCATCAACCTCAAGGTTATATTCCCTTCTCTTCTATGCACAGTTTTGTTTTTACAGTTAGAAAGTTTTATTTATTTTTTTCTTATGTCTGTATTTCCTGTGTTTAGACCCTCCTTTGAGTTGAGATCATCTTAAATTGAAATGAAATTTTGAATTTATAAGTGCTAATGCTCAGCAAAAGTTAGGTTCCTGCCTAGGTGGATTATAAGAATATCACATCAAAGTGCAAACCACAGCTCTCAGGAAGTCTCTCCCCATCTCACAAGTGTCCATTTGTGATCCTGAATATCTCTGCTAATGCACCACACTTCCACAGTATCATCAAACTAAATTTGGTTAGTAAAGTTCACTAAGACTCTTACAAAGCTAGCTCACGTTACATTTAGGAAATGCTTTATCCAGTTTGTGGGGTTTTTTTCTACATATAAAAGAATCACTTCCTTCTCTTCATTAAAAAGATATATGAATCTTCTATGGGACAGTTTATATTACAAAGTGATGAGCAATCATCCCAATTACAATGGATAGAGAAGAACTATATGTATCATTTTAACAGGCATATGCCCAAATACAGATGTGTCCAGTGCTGAACCTGACTTGCATTCTTCTAAATGATACAGGCCCTGTATATGGATTTAATGTTTAGGGAATGAGATAAAAATCTTACATGTCCAGTTTTTAGAACTAATGCGGAAGGGTTATGAGGGGTCATGTCCTATGAAAGGCTGCTGTATTCTACCCGCCTCCCTGTCCCTTTCTTCTTCCCTTGTACCCTATAACATAATGTAGTGCCTTCATAATACACATGAATCCAAACAGTGTTGATTCCCAGGAATGTGTTCTCCTCCCAGAATTTGGACGTTATTCCACTCATTTCATGACTCCAAAGTAGTGTCTAGACAGTTAGAGTATTCTTTATTGTGTGCTATCAAGATCAATTGTTTCATGAAATACTGAGAGGAACTTAAGCCCAGCCAGACAGCAGTAAGCTCCACATGTTCAGTTCACATACAAGCTAACAGCAAGCCCCACATGCTTATTCTACATACTGTTAACAGTGAGTCTCACATGCACACTTTACATACAGGCCTAAAGCAGGCACCCATGTGATCACTGCTTACACATCAAATTGATTTAAGTCCTTCACGTAATTAAGATGCATGTTCAATTTCCAAAACAAGCTTCAAAAATTCCTTGAATTCTTAAATTTACTGCCTATTTCCAACTTTTCCACAAAGCATTCCCGTATGTACCACATCTGGTCTTCCCTAGAAGACACGTGGTACATTTCTTAGTTACTATTTTCTTACTGTGAAGATCCACTATGACCATGACAATTCTTATAAAGGAAAGCATTTAATTGGGTGCTTGCTTACAGTTTCAGAGGCTTAGTCCATTATCATCGTGGTAGGGAGTATTGTAGCAGGCATGGCAGCATTATGCTAGGAATAGTTAAGAGATACATCCTGATCCACAGGCAGAGAGATAGAGACTGGTTGTGGCATGGGCTTTTGAAACTTCGAAGTCCACCCAAAGTGAGTCACTTTCCCCAGTAAGTCCACACCTCCTAATCCTTCTAAGCCCATTAAATGCATACTCCCTGGTGACTATGTATTCAAATATATGAGCCTATGGGGGTCATTCTTATTCAAACCACCAAACGCTGTTAGCTACAAATAATGAACCAATTCTGACACATTCTTATAGCTAATGTCCGAATTTAATTTTTGTTTCTTGGATGCCAAAGTTCCATGTAGAATTCCAGATAATATTTAATAGCCATGTTTCCTGAAATCTTTCTTGATTGTGAAAGTTTCTCAGACTCTCCATATTTTTAATGACTTCCAAATTTTTTAGAAATGTTTCTCAGGTGTAGCTGGAAGCTTTTCTGTGTCCCACCCAGTCCACAACTACTCAGACCCAAGTATACAGAGGTTTATATTAATTAAAACTGCTCAGCCATTAGCTTAGGTTTCCTACTGACTAGCTCTTACACTTAAACTCAGTCCATATCTGCTAATCTATATGTCACCACTTTGTCCGTGTCTTTACCTGTGTGCCATTGCATGCTGCTCCCTGGATGGAGGGCTCCTGTCTCCTGACTCAGCCTTCCTCCTCCCAGAATTCCCCTTGTCTGCTTATCCTGTCTATACTTCCTGCCTGGCTACTGGCCAATTAGTATTTCATTAAACCGGTATACAAAAGCATTATCCCACAGCAGTCAGGTATTTTATTGAATTCATCACTCACAACTGATTGGAGATGTTTCTTTGTTCATTGTTCAGCACTTTACCCAGAAACTCACACTGGTCAAAGTGCAAAGGTTAAATACCCATGGAGTGCTCAGACACAAATGGGACACAAATGGGACTATATACAAGCAAGGCTCGTGGACCCTTGTGCACGTTGGGATGGAAAGACTGTAAGAGCCAGAGGACAGGGAGCACTGAAGCAAAATCAGGATCTTCTGACATAACAGAAACACGGCTCTCAGGAGTTCACAGCAGCTGTGGTTGCCAGCACAAGGCCTACACCAAATCAAATCAGCAGCATTTTATCATCAAGGCCCGTGAATTCCCACCACCAAGGACTAAGAGACAAATCTCTTAGGGAAAGAGAGTCAGTTTCCTTACAGGTTGTGGCCCCTGGTAGACTGACCACATTCTAGTGGATGGCCTCACACTCAAGCAGCACATGTTTGGCCAATTTGTTATTTTTAAAACAAGGGACAATAATTTTTGAGGGACTATGGAGGTAGTGAGTGAATTTGACAGGAGTTGGGAGGAGTAGTGAAGAAGGAATGCATTCAAAACACATTGTATGCATGTATGAAATTCTCAAAGAAGTAATAAAATACATCAAAAAGAAGTGAGTCACTATCTTACACACATTATTTTCTAAATTTCATTTCCAAGCTTCTGAAACCAGAGCTGCTCTCTAAAAGGCATTGTCTTGAATATTAAAAAGTTGTTAGTTTTATGAAGAGTGCTCAGCTCTAAACAGAACATTCCTATGAATCCATAAGGCTCAAACAACACTACGGGATTGGGGGCAAAAATAATGTAAGATCTGGATGATAAGGAGAAAGACTATGAAATGCTATCTTTTACGGTATGACACAGTCATTGAAATCATGCCCTCATAGCAGCTGTAGCTATCTACAATGGGATTAAACAAGACTAGGCCACGCAGTCTATCATAGATGAGGGAAGGGCTCATGAAGTCCTCCTCCTCAGTGAAATCTTGACTACAGACAGGTTCTGGAAGTGGGACAGATATTGTCTGCAGTTACTTGCTCATTGACAGGCATACCAGGATAAAAGAGATAGCTCTAAACTCAAGGACACACAGATAGTCCAGTTAAACTTGAGAAGTCACAAAACAAAACAGAACAACCTAAATGGTGGAAGGGACTTTGTAGAGATGAGAGAATGGTAAAAGGGTTGGAAAAATTCAGCTTGTGTGTTTGGAGAAGCTTGACAATAATCCAAGTGCACTACATACATGTGTAAAGCTGTGAAAACAATAAATTATAAAAATTTAAAGAGTCACTGAGGCAAAATGCCTCATCGTAAGGGAAGACACTTTCAACACATATGAGGATTGATGCTACTAGCTTACCTGGAGGAGAAAGAAGCTCCACTTAACCTCATTTGGACAGTGAATTTAGGAAAAAAATATCCCTATGGGTAGTCTTTCCCCTTTCTTAGAAGGAAAGTTGACCCAGGGCATTATAATTACCATCATCATCCCCATGTGACTGTTGGATGGGTCATTTATATCCACGTAGACATTTTGCTATGTATTTTGTTACACACAGTATTCCTTTAATTTATTTTGGTTTTTGCTCATATTATTGTATCTTTTTCCATTGGAGGCTCTTTCAGCTCATTGCTGTTTACCTTTGACACATCTCCATCAATTCATGTGCAGCTTTCTGTTTATGCCCTTATATATTGAGTAAATGCTTATCTTTAATATTTTTTGCCACAAATCTAGTGACCCTCTTCTATGTCTCTAGGTTCTCAAGCTGGGATGAGTACTTCATATTTTAAGTTGTCACACTTTACATACCTAGCAATTACTTAACACTCATCTGGAAGAACAGATTCAACTGGACTATATTTTTCCATTCATCCAGGAATACACGCCAGTCATCATCACATGACAGTTATAATTTTAGTGCACTTCGAGCAGTGTAGAAAATTGTAGAACATGACAGTGAGTTACAAGGGAAACAGAATGACGGTGCTATTTTCAAGAAGGAAGAAATCATGAAACTCAAAGAAACAGTTGCTGTACCCCAAACTCTCAGATGGTGTTGACATGTCCAGTAGGATTTGACTTGAGAACTGATCACTGAACTTAGCAAGTGGAAAGCAAGATTATGAACATTAGCAGCACAATGGCCTGCCTAGAGTCACTTTAAAGACAGAGCAAGAGCTAAAGAATTGAATATTTTTATCCTGACATATTTACCAAAGTTCTTAAATATTATTTTCATTTCAAGCTGGTACCTATTTGAGAATGAATGAAACTGTTCCTTGCAAACCCAGATATGTTCTGGTAGAGCAACTAATTGACCCACCTACCTTCAAAAAAATAAATATTTTTTTTGCATGAGTCCATACAGTAGCATGCTTAGAGTTGTGTGATTGTAGAGTGTTAATGCTTGTATTAGTCATCTCTTTGTTGCTGTAGCAAAATACCATGACCAAAAACAAGCTACTGAAGAAGTTGGTTATTTTGATTTATTCCATAGGGATAGAGTCCATCAGGAATGAAAGGCATGGCAGGGCAACAAAAGCAGGAAGATGAATGATAACATATTTGTTTAATCAATACACAAGAAGCAGAGAGAGAAAGATGAATGCATAAGAAGCAGAAATGGGACCAGTCTATAAACCCTCAGAAGCTCACCTCCAGTGATGACTTCTTCCTGCAAGATTTTACCTCCTAAATGTTCTACTACCTCCTCAAACAACATCACCCATTGGGGACTAAATGTTCATATTGAGAATGTTATTATTCAAGGCATTTCAATATTTTTTTCTATTGTCTCCATTTCCTTGAACAAGAGCATTAGATAGATCTAAGAATGTAGAGATACAGGACACTTTAGAGAAGGAAAATTCTCGAATAAGTGAGGAGAGGAATGGAACAAAGAGTGGCATGTCAGCTGACCTAAGTCAGTGGCAGGTGTAATATCACCAAGGGGTCATGCGATTGGTTGTGTCTACATCCCAATCATTTTTGGATATATAGCAACAGTTGATTTTATTAAGCCTGGAACTACTGCAAGTGACTAAAGTGAAGTAAGGAATGGGCAGGGAAGTGGAAAGATGGCAAACCAGTGACAGAATGAAAGATATGGAATGTAATACAAGTAATTAGGGAAATAATGAACTGAGGTGGGTGGAGGCAGACAAGTGAGAAAAGAGCAGATAATTAGATACAGCAATGGACTTGTCAAAATTCTGAGAGCTAGTTGAGAAGGTAGGAGGAAGATGTGAAAGATTGGAGGAGAATAAAGTAGAGGTTTCCAGATGGGAGTAGGTGAGATAGGGTAGAGCACAGGTCATTGAAGGATAGAAAGCAAAAGAGTTCTATATCAGAGTAATAATCATGACTCACACTGAAATTCAAATTACCACTGAAATGATATGAAAGTAATGCTAAGAAATGGTGACAGGTGACAGGTCATAAAATACTAAAGAACAAGAGCTCTTTGCAGTAGATGACACCAAAGAGCAGCAAAACATGCATTCTTATGAGAGTTAGTTTCAAAGCTTTGAAATGTAGTGAGAATTATCTAGAAACAAATGAGAAAAATGGAGGTTGTAGACCACCACACAATAAGGCTAACAGGAACAGAGTGTTCATAAGAGTAACAGAATCCAGTCTGAAGAATGTAGTGAAAGAACAAGAAAACATGACTTTGTTCCTGGGGTGCTGTGACCCACAGGTGCACAACTGTGTTCTAGTCTACCCAAAGGTACAGAAGATGGAGTGGATTGGCAGTGCTTCAGAAAGGGGATCTAAGGGATAAGCAGTGTCCTGGGAATCCTGGGCTGTAAACAGCCCTGCTGAAAACAAGGAACACAGAAGGGCCAGTCCTGACAGCACATGGAGCTAGGTGGTGATCAAGGTGAGGAAGGAGAGAAACGAAGGGCTTCTTTGTTTCTATCATACCCATGCTTTCTAAAACCATACTAATAGAACAGTTAGTGTGAAATTGTCCTTCTCATCATGCCAGCCATGATGAACAGTTCCTTGCGCAGCTACTCAGAAATTTGTTCACATGTAAACAATATGAACTAGACCATCTGCTCCAATTCACAGTTACTGGCAGGTCTTTCTGCACACCATTCCCTCTGTTCTTTGTAATTTTTTTTTGCCTCATTTATCTTGGAATTTATTATTCAGTAGCTTATATGGATGTGCCTTGTTCTTTTTGTTACTGTATTATATACCATTGCAGATTTATTCAGCCTGCCTTGTACTGATGAATACCTAGTCTGCTATAGTTTTATTGGTACATACTTCATTTTACAATGTTTACGAATGTAGCATATGGTACAAAACCACAAAATCAAACTTATTACACAAAATAATGTTTTCATTCTCCATGTTAAATTGCACTCCTGAAAAACTGCAGAGGCCTGTGTCCAGAATTTCTGAGAGGTGCCATGAAGTCAGCATGCCAATTTTCTAAATCTTTCCCATCTTTCCATTTGAAGTAAACAAATGTTTTGCTTTACTCTAAAGGTTTCTGACTGAACGTGGACATTTTAGTAAACAGAAACACAAAGACACATACAAATTTTAAGAGATACGTCTGAACTAGTCATAGTGTAGGTAGTACAGGCCTATAACTCCAGATACCAAACAAGTCAAGGCAGAAGAATCAGAAGTTCAAGAATTGTCTGTTCTAAAGAGCCAGATCAAGGTCAGTTTGAACAGTTTAGCTAGATCTACTCTCAAAAAATGAGGAATAAAAATAACCAATAAATATTTTTCAGTAAAGTGTCAGGGATGTAGTTCAGTGATAAAGCACTTGCCTAGAACATGAAGATTTTAGACTCAGTACATAACCTCTCTCTCTCTCTCTCTCTCTCTCTCTCTCTCTCTCTCTCTCTCAAACACACACACACACACACACACACACACACACACACACACACACACACAAACACACACACATTTTATTTTTTAAAATAAATAAAATAAAGCCAATTCTTTGGCCAAAGAAATAAGCGATATTCACCAAGTTTCTCCAACTGAACACTTTCTTCCATCTTTTTACAGCAATAGCTGTAAAGTGTGAGCAGAGCAGATCAGTCTCACCCTGCTGTGAAGGAAGAACAGAGTTTGCTTGGCATCTGTTCTGTAGATCCACGCATCAATAACAGAGCAGTTGGCATTTAGGTTAGCTGGCATCTTGTTGTCCCCTCTCTTCTATCACAGAGTATTTCACTTGGTGAGACGACTGGTTCATTTAAGGAAAGTTCAGCCTGGAAAATCAGCCCTGACGTCAGAACTGTTCCCTCAGTGTCATCTTCTGTTTCTGTGAGCCACGTGGAAAGCCTTAACTGCATTTTCACAATATGTAGCACCCTAATGACATAGTCTAGACTTGCTTGGCAGTCACTCTCTGAAAACTGATACCCATTGTAAAACAGGACCCCATTGTCAAGACAACATCTATACAGCTCATTGAATGTAGAGAGATCAAACTGGTGCTTGCACAGACCTTTTCCCCTAAGTTCTAATCTCTTTGATGCAAGAAGTTACTCTGCAGGCTACCAAAAGAGAAATCTGGACACCAACCCAGCCACAAAACCCTAGGCCTACAATGTGTCCTGCTCTTAAGATCTGCTTGGGCAATGGTGCCACAGAACTTGTGGGAGTGGCCAACCAATGTTTTGTTTAACTTGAGGGCTATGCCATAAAAGGGAGCCCATGCACTATACTGCCTGCATGGCCAGGAACTGGAGAGTAGATAGCCCAGAGACCTAGAGCATAAACAAATATGACTGGAAAAAAAAAACACTGAAATGATTCCAAGTGATATTCTGCTATACTCATAGATTTGTGCCTTATCCAGTCTTCATCAGTGAGACTTCCTTTCACTGCAGATGGGAGCTGGTGCAGAGATCCACAGCCAGACATTATGCACAGAGGGTCTAAATTGGAAGTGTCCATCTTTTCCCTCCCCTCAGAGATTTGGGAACTCTGAAGAATAGGAAGAAGAAAGACTGTAGGAATCAGAAGGGTGGTGGACACCAGGAGAACATGGCCCACTGAATCAACCAAGTAGGGCTCATAGAGACTCAAAGAGAATAAAGGGACAAGCGTGGGAACTGCATGGGTCTGTACCAGGTCCTCTGCACATGGGTTATAGCTCTTAGCTTGTTTTTCTTTGTTTGTTTGTTTGTTTGTTTGTTGCATGATGGTACAGGTATATCTCTGACTCTTTTGCCTGTACTTGGGGGTTGCCTTGTCCAGGCTGGATGTGAGGGTTTTTGCCTTGTTTTACTGTATCTTGTTTTGTTCTATTTTGCTGTTGTCTCTTGGTGGCCTGACTTTTTCTGAAGACAGAACAGAAAGGGAGTGAATCTGAGGGAGAGGAAAGGTTGGGGACCTGGGAGAAGTAGAAGGAGAAGAAACTGTGGTCAGGTTGTATTGTATGTGAGAAACATCTATTTTCAATTTAAAATAAAAGTAAAACAATAAAGAAGTAAAATTTCTTCCTCCCCCCTTTTTGACCCCTTTTATTATTTTATCTCATCTATGTGATATAAGAAGTTAAAATAAAAGAAGGGCTGACTAAAATCATATTTGCTTAAGCAAAAAGAAAGTCACAAACATTTTAAAATATCATATGACAATCCCATATTTTAAAAGGTTCCTATCTCAGTCTAAACCATGTAAATATGAAATTTTCTCCACATAATTGAGGTAGAGTCAAAGCTTTTTCCTTGAGTTCTTCTAGAGTTAAGGACACATATCCAGGAAATTGGTGTCAGTGTCATGGTGTCCCAGGAAATAGTGAAAGGAAGAAAATCACTGTTACCTTTCCACTTTCCTGTCTTTTAGTTCATCATAACTGCTGGATGATTCACAGCTGTGTAGATGTTAAAATTCTAATTCAGATTCATTTATCTCTGGAAGAATCTCCATACAATAAAAGGACTCCAACCTTCCAAAATGAAATCACCAAAGTCCTTAATTTTGGCCTCAGAGTCCAAAAGTAGATTTCTGGTGTAATTTCCTTGGCTTGCCATATATATATATTAGTATATATATATTAGTACGTTTGGAAAACCAATTTAGTAGGGCCTGCTCTTTCCTTCACTGACACAGTTACCTCAATAGTGATGAAGAACAAAAACTCAAGAACTCATCAGATTGCATCTCAGGACTTTCACAGGTTTCTCCACTTGGCTGCAACCTGTCTACCTGATGTAGTCACCATTATATTTGAAAGGGTTTATTATATTCCCCAAAACTTTGTGGAATTGTTAGCATGTTGGAATATGGTATGTGGGCAACTTGTATCCATGTTCTGAGGACATGGTTATTTATTTTGACTCCAGAATATACTATCTCTTTTTTCCTTTGATTTGAGAGCTGTTTTTCATTGACATTGAAATGTAGACTTTATATCACAGATGCTTTCTTTTTTTTTAATCCTATAGAATTTGTTCTTAAAGAATACATGATGGCATGATGGAATGGGTTATACAGTGTGTGACATATAATTTTTTTATGTTTGTTTGTTTTGTTTTGTTTTTCGAGACAGGGTTTCTCTGTAGTTTTGTGCCTTTCCTGGAACTCACTTTGTAGATCAGGCTGGTCTCAAACTCACAGAGATCTGCTTGCCTCTGCTTCCTGAGTGCTGGGATTAAAGGTGTGTGCCACCACCGCCCGGCCGACATATAGTTTTTCATTGTCTTAAAAATCTAAAATTATCTTTTCTGGGTATTGTAAGATTTTCCATACATTCCACACTTTACCTCAAGTTCATTCATATTTCCTAAGACTTACCTTAATGTTAATATTCTCTCTTTCTGCAATGACCTTCTCCATCTCAATCTTGGATCTCCCTGTCTCTTCTCTATCTCTTTCTGACTCCTTATTACTCTCTGTCTCTCTGTCTCTAGCTCTCTTTTACACTCTTTATACATGTGAACCACACTGAGCAGAATGGTAACAGAATTTTCAACCTTAATATTCTATTGTGTTTGGATTAGAGAAAAGACTTAAATACAGACAGAAAAAGAGGCATGTTCAGAAAAGAAAGATAAACTGAAAGGCAAAATAAGGAGAGATTAAGGGATGAAAAATGTATTAGACAGAAGAGAATGCAACGCTGTAGTTTCATTTGTTAAACTAATTTGTTAGAGAAAGTGAAACACTGACTATAATTATATAGATATTAACTATGTTTCCTAGGTTTTGACATTTTACCTAGCTGGTTTTTTATTCATTTATAGAAATACATAAACATCTGTAATATCTTAACAGACAAAATTAATACAAATATATTAACTGGAATGTTAAAATTCAATAATAGCACTGGTTATTTGGATGAATTTTATATTCTTTCTCCTAACAGGATACTTCTGCATTACTCAGTTTTTGATATTTACAGATTTGTTGTCCATGTTCTAGAGGAGGTGGTGGCTAACCTTAAAAATAGGTGTTTCCAGAAGTTTTAGAGTCAGCATCTGAGCTGTAGCAGCTGGAGAAAAGCAAAACTGGGCCTCCAGTGTTCAGCACCGCAATTCAGGAGAGAGTACTGAAATAGGATGGAGATTAATTAGATGTGGCCACACGTGGAAGAGGAACAAGTAAAGAGGTCCATTGACCCCAAGTCTTTGAGTACTTAGGATCGTGACATGAACATTAGGTTTAGGTAAAGGGTGAGAAGGCTGTATAACTAAGCAGTCCTGGTCAAGATGTGGTTCTGCCCATCACTGACCCCTCATTGTCTCTGCCAGAGTCTGCATTACAAGATGATTCAGAATGCTCTCTGGGCTGTAGGAAATCCTTTCCTGGGGAACATGGTCACCCTCTGGCTGACACCAGCACTTCAGCTTTCCAGATTCTGTAACATGATAATCCTGGAGAAATTCTAATTCCTTGGAATCCATTGTTTTACGAGTCTAATAGCCAAAGGAAGGACATGGTATCTCTCTAAAATATCTTTTCTCCTGCCAAGATAATTACAATAATTGTTGAAAAGTGTATAAATTAGTAATTTGTTATAGCTTGGAGCCAAAACTTCCTCCCATGGAAAACATAGTAAAAAAAGGAAAACTTATTCAGGCCTTTACGATGTGTTTGTGCACTAGAAATTAATTACACTACATCTGTATACTAGGCCTTGGTATTGGTATAAGACTAAGCAGGGACTGCTAGTAAATTTTAGGAGAATGCTACAGGTTGATGAGCAAAGCTGGTACACTTTCACCAAAGACAAGGAAGGCAATCATGTAAATCTGAACCCTTTGAATTGCAAACTAAGAAACTTAGGCTGGGAGAAAAGAGTGTGCTGTGGTTCCTCTCAGTGCACACAGCTTGTTAAGAAAAAAATAGCAAGTAAAGTTTATGCATCCTTGAATATGAGCTTAAGTATTTGCAGGGAATTTTAAAATAGAGGACCTAGGAGAGAGGAGGGTGGGGGAGAGAGAGAGAGAGAGAGAGAGAGAGAGAGAGAGAGAGAGAGAGAGAGAGAGAGAGAGAGAGGCTTGTTTAAAATTGAAATAAAGAACACAATATTAATGAAGAGAAGAAGGTTTCGTTAGTTTTTGGAGATGGGCCCTCACTCTGTTACCTATGTTCTCCCTAACCCGGGCCGAAGCAGTTTTCCTGCCTCAGCCTCTCTGCCAATTGGACAGGTGCTCTACTCTGCCCCGGGTATGTCTAAGATTCTTAGGAATTTATAGGCTAAAACAACAACAACAATCAGTATGATGTAGGCTTCAAGACCTAGGATAAGATAAGCTCCCAAATGACTTTTTCTTTAATCTTAAACATAATCATTTTTTTTTAAATTCACCTTCATTTTCATTGCTTGAATAAAGAGGACTGTAGCTGAAGGTATCCTGTTCCTGCCTGGCCCAAGTAAACACACAGAGGCTTATATTAATTAAAACTGTTTGTCCATTAGCACAGGCTATCTATTGACTAGCTCTTACACTTAAATTAACCCATAATTCTTATTTATGTTTAGCCACGTGTCTTGGTACCTTTTCCCAATTCTGCCTTCACATCTTGCTTCTCATGATGGCGACTGGCAGCGTCTCCTGACTCAGCCTTCCTCTTCCCAGAATTCTCCTCTCTCTATATCCCACTTATACTTCCTGCCTGGTTACTGGCCAATCAGCACTTTATTTATTAACCAAACAGAGCAACACATTCACAGCATACAGATATCCACAGCAGAGAAATAAGCTCTTATTATTAATTTCAGAAGCCTGTACATAATGCATGCTTACTATTTAAATACATAGTTAAGGTTAATGAGAATATTAATAAAAAGTCTTTTCTGTGAATCCTGTCATGAGGGCAACAATGATTTAAATGAAGATTGTCCTCTTGCATTTACAAACTCTGTCCATTGTCATCCTTTCTAGCTTATTGATTATACTTTAATATATTCTCACCCCAATAATTAGCATTGTAAAAATCATTTGTAGCAACCCTTCACAGTTTAGCTAGTGTCTCTTCTGAGATTTTAGTCAGGATGCTTGCTGCCCCTGAAGCTATCTGAGAGCTTAACTAGGAGTTCATTAACTTGACTATTGACAGAAGGCCTCAATTTCTGACTCTGTGGGCTGATAGCCTCAGACCTTCCCAGGAGGAGGGATCAGAGAGAGAACAGAAGAGGTCACAAGTTCTTAGAAGCAACAGGCCATCACTAATCAAAGATGCCATGTATTCCTTGCTTCTTCTATAGCATCCATTGATACCTAGAAGTTGACTACCAAAGGTTATTAATGTAGTTAAGTGTGTTTTAACCTAGACAGGGAAAGAGAAGAACAGTTATATAGATAGGAGAGAAGTAGGAAGATGCTGTTTCTGCTTAGTCTAAGGATTAAAAAAAATGAATACTGAGGAAGACCATCTGATTAGTGTATGTCACTCAAATAGAAGGTCCCTCATCAAATTTTCAGCATTCTGTTTTATTTTATTTGCTTTGTCCAGGTCATTTGCTTTCAGCTAACTCTTAGCACTTTGTACTGTTCTTGGTGACCGTGGAGGCCAGAAGAGATAGAATCCTCTGTAATTAAAGTTATAGATTTTTTGTGAGCAGTCATATAGGTCATGAGAATTAAACCTAGCACCTCTGGAAGAACCCCCAGTGCTTTGAACTGCCAAGTCATCTCTCCGGTTCCCTTTTCAGGATTCTGAAATAAGATGCCCCAAAGAGCAGAGATTAAAACTGTGGTGACTGTGTCTTGCCCTCACTGCTGCCAGTCTTTCAGGGGAGGATGGTGAAGGTTGGTCAGAGATCTTAGAAGCCACTGGAAACCAGAACTCATTGCCTCCAGTGGTGTAAAAATTGCTGGACTCCCACCTGATGATTCAGGAAACCACTAAGAACAAGCACCCCTTTGCCTCTGCCTCTTCTCTCTCAGTATTCTTCCTGCACCCTTTATTGATATAATTATTTGGTAGGGAAATAATACAGGATTATGTAGCTTCCCAGGATATCTGGATCAAGTTAATTTCATAAGCTCTATGCCTGTTAGCTTCCATTCAACAGTGTAAACATTTTATGTATTTAACTTTTTTTCATTCTTGCTATAGTTCGGATAATTTCAATGTGCATGCCCCTGAGAAATTTATGGGCTGAAAACTTGTTTTGCAGCCTGGTTATTTGAGATGGTGGCAACTTAAAGAGGGGGTCTGACTGCAAGGTGATTGTAACATGAAAGATTTCCATTGTCATTGATTAATATGGATCTCATAGTGTGAGTTGTCAGGAATGCAGGTTGCTAAAATGTGAATTGCAACTACAACTTGGTTCCTTTCACATCATCATGCTATGTTGTTGCCAAGAGAGACATTGTGATATATCAAGTAACTGGGGTTTGGGGACCGATTTTGAACAGTTTCCAAAACTGTGAGCAAAATAACCTGCTTTCCTTATAAAATGGCTGCCCTCAGGGACTAACTAACACAAGTTCATTCCCCTAAACAAGGAAGAACAATGTTTCAGTAATGATGCTACTCAACTTGAGGTCAGTATTAACTATTCTTAAATTTGAATTCCAATTTCATTGCAGTTTTATTCAGTGGAATGATTAAGTTGTAAAGTTAACCATTAATAATACTATTTACACAAAAAAATTAGGGGACATGAGAAGAAAGGGAAAAGAGGGTACAGAAAGTTATGATTAATAAGGGAGGCAGAGTTTGTAAATTCTACAGTTGTAATACTATTTTATGCTCCATAGTGACCACAGATTTTTACTTATCAGAGTGACCCAAAGTTAAATTCCTAAAAATCAGGCAACACAGGGGCTTGATTTTGTGTTTGTTGTGATTTCTATTTAATGCTTATTATCAGAAAAAAATTTAAAAAATTCTGTACACACCATGTCACAACTGTACAGTAGAAACTCGATTCCTTTTTATGGTAATTCGTGAAATAAAAAAAAAAATCTTCATGTTTGCCCATAGAAACAATGGCAGAAAATGCTAAAGAAGATTTACATTTCATTGACTGCTTCTCAGGATTCATGTAAAAAAAAAAAAAAAAAAAAGGTAGCCGGGCGGTGGTGGCGCACACCTTTAATCGCAGCACTCGGGAGGCAGAGGCAGGCGGATTTCTGTGAGTTCGAGGCCAGCCTGGGCTACAGAGTGAGTTCCAGGAAAGGCGCAAAGCTACACAGAGAAACCTTGTCTCGAAAAACCAAAACAAACAAACAAAAAAAGTCCAAGCTATGATGTGACTCAAGAATGAAAATGTGAATTCCAACAAATGTGGCATTCAGGAAAAGCCCCAGTTGAGTTTCCATTCACTGGAAATGAAGTTGTTTCCTTTATGGAAACAAGGTAATTTTTAGCAGATTGTCTGGTTTAATTTAAGGACAGCAGTGACGATAAACGACTGTAAGTGTTTGCATAGATTAGATTTCCCGTGAGCATGCATGTCTGGTGCTCATTATAAAATGTAATGCCTTGTCAGTGATGGTTAAGTCCTGACACCTCAGCATCACCTCTCAAAGATCATGCCATTCTGATTAACTTGGTGAAGCCATCTTAGCAGGAGCATATCACATATTCACATCCAGCGTATAGGAGACAGATACCACAGGCTATATTCACACCCAGGCTATAGTGGATATCTACCACAGACCCAGTCCTGTATTCTGGCCATCCCTTCACTAGGGCATTTGCCAATGTCTTAGTGGGTGGATTGTCTTCTTGGCCCTATTAGGGATGCAATAGAGGGTATTATACAGGTCACACATGATAAATGTACTCTAATGTTTCAACCCCAACACTTCTTTGCTGGGGAATTCTTTTAGTTTCTTGTAGTACTTTAATTATCTTTAAATCCAAGCTTAAGTCAGTGAAACAAAAATAAAAATGTTATAGACAATTCCAGGTGATTTGGTACCTCAGGACACTCAGCTGCCAAAGGAAATGTAGCTTTGTCAATATACGGGTGGGTGGGTGGAGGACAGGAAACTCAGTCCCCAAACTGCTTAGAAAAGAATAATCACTATAAGAGCTCAAGACCAGGAGACTCAAAGAATACTCACATCCTCACGCCATGAACTCTGAATCTTGCATCTAATTTTGGAAGAAAACAAGAAGTCAGCTAACCAAGGAGAACTGAATCCATGAAGTTTTAGTACTGCATCACACACACACACACACACACACACACACACACACACACACACACAAAGCCTTAAAGGACCGTATTAGACATGAAGGCAGCATAACTTAGTTAATGATGCACATCCTTGATATGGTTTTAAAACACTGTACTATTATACACATTATTAAACTGACTTTTTATGTCTTCACATTTGTAAACTAAATTGCCACAGTTTTGTGGTATAATCATTTGAAATATGGAATGTCTTGTAACGTTTAATATAATGAAGACATACTCTGCCATAAGTGGTATATTAGGGCCACAAGGACTTATGTGAATAACTTTGAATTGTTTTATAGTGTACATACACAATACATTCACAATACATTTGAAATATGATATATACAATTTCATAATAAAAATCCCTTTGTCTGTCAAATACATTAGTCAAATAAAAAAATTCAAGGTGTACTTTAAATTATAAAACTTGAAGATATCTTCCATGCTAGGCATTCTATGACTGAATTTTAATTTCATCCCTTAGAATATTTTCAATTCAAAATATCTCAGTATTAACCACCATATAAATAGAGGCTTAATTATCTAATTAATGTTGTGAGCAATTCTTTTATATTTCTTAAAATTAAAAAGTTATTATTTAGCTGGGCAGTGGTGGCACACGCCTTTAATCCCAGCACTCGGGAGGCAGAGCCAGGCGGATCTCTGTGAGTTCGAGGCCAGCCTGGTCTACAAAGTAAGTTCCAGGAAAGGCGCAAAACTACAGAGAAACCCTGTCTCAAAAAACCAAAAAAAAAAAAAAAGTTATTATTTAAAAAGAATATGTAGAAAAAGCATATGTAGAAATTAAGATTGCAGAAAATATTTCATATTTTGCTTTTAGCTCTTGTGAAATTTGATCAGACATGAAGAAAAGTATCTTATTTTGAAGACTATTTGGACATTCAACATAAACTAAAAAGCACAAAGCTTTCAACCACACCTCACCCTCAGACAAGAGACGGCTGTATCACCCTAATAAGCACTAGCTAACTTCATCTTTCAGGTGAGATTTTCTTGATCATATATGTTTAAAATTAAAAATTAAATCAAGAAATCAGACATAGAAACTCTGTGGAATTAGCAACTACTGACCAAAAAATATTACTGAAAACTGAAGATGTTTGATGAAGAAAAGAGGAGCTCGATGACCACAGCATTCTTTTTTTTTTTTTTTTTTTTTTTTTTTGGTTTTTCGAGACAGGGTTTCTCTGTGTAGCTTTGCGCCTTTCCTGGGACTCACTTGGTAGCCCAGGCTGGCCTCGAACTCACAGAGATCCACCTGGCTCTGCCTCCCGAGTGCTGGGATTAAAGGCGTGCGCCACCACTGCCCGGCGGACCACAGCATTCTTAAACTTGAGGAATGCAACTCAAGTAAGGTCTTAGTATTTCAAGGCAAATGACAATTCTTTTTTTCTTCTCCAAAGAGTTTCTTTTTTCTTTCTTACATTTTTTAACATGAATTAATTATTTGTGGATTTTACATTATGTATTCCGATCCCATTTATCTCCCCATCTCCTTGAATTTGCCCTCTGCTCTTGCAACCTTCCTGCAAAATCAAAACCAAATGTAAAAGAAAAACCAAGAACCAAACAAAACAAAGAAACAAACAAAACAAAAAGAAGAAGGAAGAGGAGAAGAAAAAAAGAAGAGGAAGATAAAGAAGGGGGAGGAAGAGGAAGAAGAAGGAAGAAGAAGGAGGAGGAGAAGAGGAAGAAGAAAGAAAGAAAGAAAAATAAGAAGAAGAATCTTGTCATGGAAGCTGTAGTGTGGCCCGTTGAGACACACAATTTACCCTTTGGTCTGTTCATCTTTACTTGCAAGTGTTCATTATCATGATTCATTGGTCTGACTCTGAGGAGGCTTCTGGCTTTTGCTGTACCACCGATAATGGGCTTTCACTGGGGCTCCTCTTGGATATCCTGTTGTCCTGTGTCATGGAGATCTTGCTGTTCTATATCTATAGGTTTGTCCCTTCACATTCTCTAATAGTTCAAAGATTCGGTGATGTTGGGATGGGTCAAGTCATAGCCTGGTTACTCTGCCTGGGTAGTAGCTGAGTTGGTTAGCCTGCCAGCTTTCCCTCATCATCACTACCTGGGCAAGCTCTCCTTGCCTAGCTCACCCAATGCAGTCTACAGCAAGGAGCAAGGCCAGTTTTCTTGCTCTCGGGTCCTCAGATAGGAGTCGCCCATACTCTCATCACCAGGGCCAGCTTTACTGTTTTGCACAGGCAATGTGCAGGGCCCTCTCTCCTGACTGTTGCAGGGAGCAAATGAGGCAGGCAGGTTCAGAGTCAGCTCTCCTATCTGCTCGCATACCCTCCAGTCTGGCTCACCTGTACCCTCAACAAAAGGGTCACCTCTAGTGTGCTACCCAGGCGGGGTTCAGGGCCCGCTCTCCTGTGCGCTGCAGCTGGTTTATAAATTTTTATTTTATTTTATTATACTAGGCTAATAAAGTCATATACATCCACGTCTATAATGTACTCCGATCATATTTTGTATACTCAATTGTCCTTTTTCTTGTCACTCTCTCTTCCATTATTCTCCTTTGTTCCTCTAGGAAATACAGTTTCTACTTTCATGTCAAAAAACTGACATATATTGACTTAAGATGTGGAGCTTTGCTGGAGCAAGTACGTCACTGCGGACTGATTGTATCCTTGCTCCACTTCCAGCTGCTCTCTGCTTCTGAGTATCATTGAAATGAGATATCTCATCTTCCTACTCCAGCAACCCGCTGCCATGCTTACCCTGCTCTTACGATTCTCCCTCTAAGACTACAAGCCAAAATAAACTACACATCCTTTTTACAAGTTGGCTTTGCTTGTAATATTTTACCATGGCAATAATAGTGCAACTAATACACCATCATTATCTTTTGTTTGGAAAGCATGACTATTAAGTCCATTTGTCTCTAGACAAGAAAGACCCCATGATATACTCTACCACACAGTGTTTAAGAACCACTACGCATTTTCCATATTTGTCTTCTGAAATTCAGAAGTAATGTTATCTGCCGAAGGCTCTTTCCTTTAGATTTTAGTAGGATAGAAAGTGCTGGAGAAGGCTGTCAAGAGCAGATAAGCAGATAGGATGACTGTCTGCTTAAAGTCTTCGTTGCATCTCAATGTCTTATAATTAGACAGGTGTCGGATCATTTCCAAGGAGATCTATCAAAACATGTTGTTTTTTTCTTCTTTTCTCAGTTTGACAGAATTGACTGAAGGGAAAATTAAATAAAGGGACATGCTTTGTTTTGTGTATCAGCTACTACCAAAATAGAAAAGCACAATGAAAGGTATATCAGGAAACCAAACAATGCATTGTATTTACTTGTTACTTACCTGTTTTGTATTTGTATTTGATTGTATTGGCTTGTTACTTACCTGATTACTTACCCTGATGTGCCAATGGTCCTTCCAGGTAAACAGAGAGTATACTGGAGTGAGAGTTTGGGAGCTAGTTTGGTGACTCATGACCAGTTACCTCAACTTAAGGAGACACAAATATTTTGTTAGAGTAAATTATTTTCTTACAACTAATGAAAATAAATATGTGAGAAGTAAGGAGAGGCTTTTATCTTTTATTTTTCTCAGAATTATTTTGAATCACCTACCATACTCTAGCTGTGTCTAGAGTAAAGAATTATTTGTGAGTCTTAATAGTAAACTATTTCATAGTATCCTTGGAAAGGGCATATTTCATTCCTGAGAAATAGTCACAAGAATGATTATCTTTCTTAGAGTCTCTTTTATGGTACATTTCAGTAAAGTCTTCATGTAATAGAAATAATCCAAGTGATTGGAGTAACAAGTATTAAAATGCATAGCAGATTTGCATATCCTATAGTGGAGCAATGATGCACAAATACACATGGACATTGAGGTGTAGTTTTTCTGTGGAATGCACTAGTATTTATCTTTCTGATTTTGTTCTTATTCTAGGAATAGCTCAGTTATCTTTACTGTTAGTCCATGATAGGAAAATGAAGGGAAGCCTTAGTATTCAATCTCCTCTGCATCTACCTCTTGTTCCATAGAGTTGACAGAGATTTTTTACTGAAGGTTATTGGCTCATCATTTGGGCCTACCAACTAGTTAGTAAATGGATGCTTATGATCTTTGATTTCTTATATGTTTCCTTTTCCTTAGGTTAGATTCCCAGGTCTATGCAAACATGGAAAAAAAACTCAAGGAGGGTCTATTTCAGAACTAAGGATAACTAACATATCTTATTCATATTCAAGGCTAAAGATACAAAGATGAGAGTTATTGTTCTAATTCTGGAGTTCTTTTGGAATGTGGCAGATCATCCCTAAAAGGTGATGAGGAGACTGAGGTGAGTATTTCAGAGTAGAAGAGCCAGTCTAAGCTTTTAGTGAGCAGAATGTAAGCAGCTAGGATGCTAGAAGAGCATCTGTCATCAAAGCCACCTAACTGGACAGTGGCTTCCAAGTTTGTTATGTCATACCCTAGAGGAATAATGAATATGCAGAGTGAGAGTGACTGCAGTTTTTTTTCTCTTTTTTATTTTTATTTATTTATTTATTGTTTAAGAAAGGTCATA
This sequence comes from Peromyscus californicus insignis, assembly GCF_007827085.1. Classification (NCBI taxonomy): domain Eukaryota; kingdom Metazoa; phylum Chordata; class Mammalia; order Rodentia; family Cricetidae; genus Peromyscus; species Peromyscus californicus. The sequence continues at coordinate 57,649,925 of NW_026294617.1, read as the reverse complement.
AAAATTCTTTGAGAGTAGCAGGAGTTCCAAGGGGGTTACCACAGTATTGTCTAATTCAGGAAACTTTCATAAGATTTCTGGAGTGAAATGTGTTTTAGTTAGGGTTATCATTGCTGTGATGAAACACCATGAGCAAAAACAAGTAGGGGAGGAAAGGGCTTATTTGACTTAAACTTTCACATCATAATCCACCATTTAAGGAAGGCAGCGTAGGAACCTGGAGGCAGAAGCTAATGTAGAGGTGCTGGAGGAGTACTGCTTACTGGTTTGCTTCCCATGGATTGCTTAGCCTGTTTTTTTTTTTTTTTTTAAATAGAATACAGGACACCAGCTCAGGAGCAGCACCAGCCACAATAGACTGGGCCTTTGCACATCAATCACTAATTAAGTAAATGCCTTGCCTACAGCAAAATCTTACAGAGACAGTTTCTTAGCAGACACTGCCTCCTCTCTAATGACTCTCGCATGTGTCAAGTTAACATAAAATTAGCCAGTACAAAATGGGTAGACATTTGGGGTGATTCTTGTTGGTATTGATCCTTCTTTGAGCATATGATGGGATGAAGCATGTGATGGGTTTAGAGTGTATTTAGTTGACATGTCCCGTTACCTAACTTAATAATTGCTCATGTTACTTATCCAAACACTAGAGTGGTTACACAGTGTGGTCTCTTTCACCTACTCTTTCAAAGCTACTTTCAGTCATTTTGTCAGCTATTTCTCATGACTAGCTTACGATCTACTGATGGCTCCTGCCATTCCTGCCGGGAGCTAACTTCTTTCTCAAGCCTACACTTTGCAGCATGAGTGCTGATCTTAGGAGAACTGGATTTCTCCCCTTATATGATAGCAGTCATAACAGTTCAGTGGACTACTTTTCAGAACCAGAACTGAGAGAGCTATAGCCCAGATCATAACTTGACCCAGAATTGCTTACATTTATATACCTCTTGTCCTCTGCTCAATTCTTATTGTATTTAAAGCTATAGTTCATGTCTGGACCCTTTTATATCAACTTCTTTCTCATATGCCACATTGAGTAATTTTTTCTCTGCATCTCACCACTCATCATTTCTTAACTGGCATATTGAGATGCCAGAAAAAGCCTAACTTGACAAGACATTAAGAGCCAGGCTTTTGTCCTAAAAACAATTTCTGTGAAATGAGTTGTATCACATGAGATGGTTCTCTGTAAAGATCCTTTTGGTGTTCTACAGATCTTCTTGGTGAACACTGCATTGGTTCAGCTAAAGCTTCCACCTAGCAAGTGAAGAATCGCCAGAGTGAAATATTTTTAACACCACCAGTAATAGGATGCCTCAGTTGTGATTATGTTCGCCTTCAGCCTTGAAGGAGAAGGAGATAGGCCAGGAATCTCTGCTTTTCAGCAAGATACTCCTTGAGAGATGAGCATACCTAGATGCATAGCTAAGAAAGCCATCCAAAGTCAACTACAAAATGAAGGCAGGGACAGCCACCTGTCATCCTGCTTTCATGTACTTTGTGAGCTCAAGTAAGGAGCTCATACTGTTCCCGAAGTGCCGTTTCTTGGTGTCTGTTGTAGCTTGAGTGCAGCCACGAAACAGAATTTAACATTAAAGACAGAGTGAGCGTATACATGGTGCCTGCCAAAGTACAAATTATACTCCACAATATAAAGTAGAAAGTGAAAACTGTATTTAGACATATTACAAGAGGAAAAAGCTGAATGTAGTTGGAATTAAATTCTTTTGGAGTAAACAGTTAATTTATTTGTTTTACACATATCAATTTTGCAAGTTTACGGGGCTTCAATACTAACTACATGGAAACATTGAACAATGATCAGCCCAGAATCACTGTCATCTTCAATGTATTAAATGTGTATCATCTCTTTGTAGTTGGAACATTCAAAACATCATTTTCGCTATTTTTGAAATATATAATACGTTATTATTGACTACACCTTTTGAATTTTGCTGAGAACATCAGAGCTTATTTATCTTTGATAACTGCAAAGATGGTTTCAGGATCTTGAGTTGGGAGGGTCATCAAACGCAATGTTGCTGCTTGACCTTGCCAAAGGGAAAAGCAAACTTGCTCACCTTTTCTAGACAGGAGCCAGTTGCAAACATACTAAAAAGCAGCCGCAAAAGCAGTTCCCTGCCTCTCTCTGAGGCTGAGAGACAGGGGTGAAGATTCCTTGATGCTTCTATTTCAAAGAGCTGACTTCCAAGTCCTTGAAAAAGACAGCATTGGGTTGTAAAGCTGGCAAGGGCCTGTGAAAAAGATTTACATCTCAAAGTAGCCGAGAAAGAATTTGCAATTACAAGTTTGCTAAAATAAATGCTCCTTCCGAAATGGGATGTCAGGGACAGAGGCAAGAAGAAAACTGACTATAAAGTAGACACAGGCAGAATTAAGGCACTCCACACTGGGGCAACCCTGAGAAAGGAGCAGCCTGACTCAAGCGCTTAGATCTTGAATCTCAGTTCAAAGGAAACTGACCAACATGAACATGAGTCGTAGTCTTGCAGTGCTTACAAGATGCAAGGTCTTAACTAGATATTAACAGTTCATAACATTGCCATAGAAATCAATAACACCAGCAGTATCACTTACAGTATAAAATTATTAATGGAGTTAAAACTGTGTATTTTAGTCTACACAAGGAATTATGTCATTGAGAAAACAAGACACAGATGCCAAGAAACAGCTTACAAGTTTCAAACACCGACTTATCACCCAATCGTTCTCAACCTGTTTGCTTCTGCTTAGCTAAAAGTGAACGAACCAGAAAATCAGCTTGGGAGCTAAACAGCCCACAAATCTAAAGCATCAGCTAGTGATACTAAATACAGAGAGGTAACCTTCTGACCCCAAACTAACAAAACCTAAATGTTATCATCACTATAACAAATTGGGTTAGCTGTTTTAACCAACTGGTGTGAGTAAGAATGTGTGAAGAGAAGCTGTGCCTGCAAAGGCTGGTTGACCAATCAAAATTTCTGTGACTACAGAGAGTTTGCAATGTTGAAGGTCCAGAGTCTAACTACAGTTTATCATGGGCTATCTTTGGCTAACTAAATAACCAATCCTTGCCCATCACCACTTCTGTGTCAGAACATCCTGATCACAGATCAAAACCCTTTGAAGTGTATTGATTTAACCAACCCCTAATTCTCCACTGACCAAAACACTAAGGGGCCTCAGATAGCATCTACAACCTAGAGCTGAGATTCCTACACTTTGCTATGATCACCTGTTTTATATTTCTTCCATTACATTTTTAAAGACTTTTGGTGTATGGCTTTATTTGTTATGTTACTATAAAATTTCCATAACACAGATTTCATGTTGGAACACAAATTCAGGATAGCCTAAATCTGTTTTTCTGGGCCGTGCTCATCCAGGTTAGACTTCAGAACTGACTGTCTCAAATTCCCTTTGAGGTGAGGACTGTGTTTGTGCATCAACACTACAAAGTGAGGAAAATGATTAGATGTGTTTCTGTCTTTGTAGGTTAGTCTGAAATGGTGGGGCACATTTTTCATGCACAAGGATCATGTCACCTTAGGGAAGAACACAACTTTCATATTCACCCTCCTACTCCTAAAGAAAAGCATCAGAGGTCAAAGACTACTCGTGGCTGCTTCTTCTTTTCTTATTTCACACACCTTGTCCTCTGCAAGAACTTGTAGCCCCTGCTCTTCCCTCCCTTTAAATTGACAATATATTTAATTTTTCTGTTTTTTCTTTGGTTCATTGTTTCAGAATGTGAACTGTGTACTTTTTCCTAGCCTTGGGCACCTCACCGAAGACCCCAGCTGATTTTCTAGTACTCTATGCCAGTCTTCTATTTGCAGATGCCAGGTTCCTTGCTGTGACTAGGATTTCATATTGCTAAGGGTGACTTAGCTACACAGTGATATGAAATATGATGGCCTCATCCACTCTATAGCTAAATGCTCTCCTTTTCCCTCTCCTACAATTCCAACTTCACCCTGGGGTTACCTGCTGTCCCCTTCTCCTACCTCAGTTTATTGGATCAGCTTATGATTCCAGTCTTAGCACTAAGCAGACCTGCTGAGATGTCTGAAGAATGCTGTCCCACACTAATACTGATGCCACTGCTGATTTCTTCCAGGACTGTAAATCCTTAAGCAACCCTGCATCTGGCAGGCCTTCCTATTCTTTTGGCTCAATTTTGGCAGAAGGGCTATTCTACTATATACAGAACAAATTTTGATGTGAATCTCTACCAAGTAAACTCAGACCAAAACAGTAAGAACCCTAAACCATACTGGATATTATCCTTTGGCTTACCTCTGCCAAAATAAAGCTTTATGAAAAATTGTACCTGTATGTTTTGTCTGTGAATATGTAAGGACTTTGTGAAAGGCTTGTGCCTGAGGAGGTCTGAAGAGGGTGATATATCATCTGGAATTGGAGCTACAGACTGCTATAAGCCTCCATGTGGAAACTGGGAACTGAACCCAAGTCTTATGCAAAAACAATAAGTGCTCTCAAGATATTCTAGGCCAATAATATTTTTTGTTACCATGTAATCACAGTAGAGGCAACTCAAATCATTTCTCACCATTCAGACTTCTCATCTTTATCAATTGGCTGTAAAGACACCTCTCCACAGTGGTACTTCTTCTCCTCCATGTGTATAGATTACATTTCTGTGAACTCTCCTTTGGTGGGTGGGGGTGGGGTTAGAAAGCATCGGACCCTTGCATCTCACATGAAAACTTTCCATAGATATACCTTATAAGTGTGTTTGTGTCCAGTGGCCAACTCGTGCTCTAAGCTCTCAGGACCCTGGATTCTTCCTCTGTGGAACAAGGGACTTTTATGTCTTGCACTAGAGGTGGTGAGGCTGATTGACTATTGTATTCACATTCTTAGACTTATTTAAATACACCTAAGAAAATTTTGCAGCTTCTGGACATATTACCAACTTTGGATCTTTCCCCAAGACCTCCCTGATATACCTCCTTTGCAGAAAAAAGAGATCCGGTTCCAGGACAAATGAACATTTGTGGATGATCAAAATATTGCCCATCTTGTTTAAAACTATCAGAACTGATCTGCAATATAGCAAGGGTGGAATCTATTGTGGAATCAAAACTTCCAGGCTCTCTCTCTGAGTAGGGGCAGAGAGAACAGCAAAAAGTAGGGAAAGTCTAGCCTGTTTTAAGGAGACAGGTTACAGCCAGAGGGAGCCTAAGAGCTAGGACATCCTCAGAGTTGAGAGTAGTGGAAGGCAGCCTGTGGACCATGACAGCCTGGGAGCTAGCTAGGGGCTTTGGTCTGTTCCAGGCTTGTTTAATGGGGAACTAGATGCCCCATTGATAGGGTTTTGGTTGTATGGATAGATGCGGGAAGTAATGGCTTTTCCTGACAATCAGAAACCCACTTCACAAGGTTTCTGAGGAATGCTGAATTCAGGCTTTTGTTTGTCCCTTACCATTTTTTTCTGTTCGCTTGGTCAGAATCCAGCCTGAGCTGAGCCCAGACTGTCATTTAGGGCATTGTCAATGGCCTTGCCAGTTTGGAGGTCTGCTTTGGACATAACAATTCCTTTAGGTCATTATCAGACACTTATCAGACCAAAAGGCCACTGGTATTGCCATCAAGACACAAGAAATCTTTGTCTCTTTCACACAAATGACTCTTCTGATGATCACAGGATCGTAAATATTGTGCTTTGCCTTTTTGTTTTTTGAAAATGTCTAATATAGCATACATGGCTTTAAATTCTGGATGTAGAAAACACTAGGGTATATTTCACCATACTCCTCCCTCTATTAAGAACTGTGGAGCTGACAAGTGTGCATACCATTGTGGTGTCTGACACCTATTTTAATTTTTCTGCTAAAGTTTTCTACATACAACTTAGTTTGGCTCACCCTAGTTCCTTTTTCTTTGTACATGTAATATGCTGATTTCTGCTTTCATAATTTCTGTCCCTCCTTCTAAGAACAGTACTGAATATTCATGAGCTCCTCTCTGCAAGTGATTCAGACTCCTGTTCCCATCAAATTTCCTCTGATTGGATGAGCCTAAAGCATCTTAACTCTACCTGAACTTTTGAAATCAATTTATATACAATCCTCATTGCAATTTTTATCTATTGATAGTATACTTATGCTCATAGTCTAAGAGAAGAGCCAGAGGTTTTTTTTAAAAAGCATTTCTTTAAAGATATAAACATTTTACTAAGTTTATAAAGCAACCGGACCTCAGAGAGATTTGTATTTGAAAATGCATGGTTTTCTACACATTGAAAAGTGGAAGTTATAGATTTTATAACAGTTTGAAGTTCACTTTAAATGTTGGTATTTTCACATTTTTAAAAGGTAAAAATATCTACTATAATGTGGTGTGTTGGCTTGTTTTTGTTTTTTGTTTTGTTTTTGTTTTTGTTTTTTTTTTTTCAATTTGGCACAAGGTAAAGTCATACAAGAAGAGGGAATCTTAATTGAGAAAATGCCTCCATGAGATTGGCCTATGGGTAAGTATATGGGGCAATTTCTTGATTAAAGATTGAATCGAAATGGCCCAGCCCAAACTGGGTGGTGATGCCTCTGTGCTGGTGGTCCTGAATGCTATAAGAAAGCAGCCTCAGCAACCCACAAGGAGCAACCCAGTAAGCAGTCTCCATGGCTTCTACATTAGTTCCTGACTCTAGGTTCCTGCCTTGAGCTCTTGCCTTGACTTCCCTCAGTGATGGAGTGTAACTTGGGAGCTGTAAGATAATACAAACCCTTTACTCTCCAAGCTGCTTTTGATTAAGGTGTTTTATGACAGCAATAGAAACATTAAAACATGTAAATGTATTTGTTTTGCAAAGGTAATTAAATTTGTTATAAAATCCGTTTTTGTAAGGTTACTCTCTAGTATTAGAATGCATTTGTGACACAAAAAGATGAGTCATTGAGTTTTAAAATTATCTGACTTCAGATAGATTTCCAGGGAGAATTATGGTTTCATGAATTTAAAATATTTTAGAGTTCTAATGAATATTGGAGAAAAAAATTATGACTATTTCTCAGTTGGTGAGACTGTTACAAGATCTACCTCATTCTTCTGTGCACAGATACATACACCATCCAAAATACATCACTACGTTTTCTACTTGTTCAAATTCCTGCCTTACATAATATGTAAAAATTGACCTATCCATGTTTCAGATGGTAACAATGCAGTTATACCTTCTTGTAGATCATTGTTTGCTACAACATTACTCTCCATGGCAATATCATTATGTCTTCAACTTGAGTTCTGGCTGCTTTGGTAGGCGACTTTATAAAATTCATAGCTACCAAATAGTAAAATTATTAACCTCTGACAGAAATCTAGAGAATTTTCCCTTTAATCATTTTTTTGGAATTAAGTTAAATAATCTTCAATGTCTTTATAACAGAAAAAAAGATGAACTCTTTAACTAAGAGGAATTCCAAGTAGCTAAGTTTTTAAGAAAGGAATTTATGCAGAAATACTGACAATGAATAATCTTTGAAAGGCAAAAATCTCCCTTTGCCAACTCTTTGCTGTATTAGAAATGCTGAGCAGGGCATTCTGGTGCACAGTTATAACTTTGGCACTGGGGAGGCAGAGCTAAAATAGTCTTTAGGCTAGCCTGATCTATAGAGCAAGACGCTGTCAAAAAGTAAGTTTGTGTGTGAGATGCGGAGATAAAGCACTTGATAAGCATGTGGACAACCCTAGGTTGGTTGGTCCTTGGTACCTTAATTTGGTACCTTAAGAGGAAAGAGAGGAGAGAGAGGGGAGAGAGAGAGAGAGAGAGAGAGAGAGAGAGAGAGAGAGAGAGAGAGAGAGAGAGAGAGGTGGGGAGGGAGAGAGAGAGAGAGAGACTATTTTGCCCAGTTGAGAGCAAGTAAGAATTTCTAACCAGCCACAGTAGCAAGCTTTGACTATTTAAAAAGATAACACTAAACCAGAAAGTCAGATCAAGGTCTGTCTCTAAGTGTATATCTTATAGTGTGAGGATTATGCACTTATTACTAATTGCACCTATGTGAATCAAGTTGCTTCTCAACAATGCCAATTACATGAAGATTATTCTTATTATTAGCCCAAGCAGAGTGCATTGAAACCACTGATTTGGAGCAATTTTCCTAAATGTTCAAGATGTTTCCTGGAAGTCAGAGACCTAGGCCAGGGAAAGACTGATAAGCAATGACTAAGTATCAAAAGCCATGCAAATCCCCACTTACAAGGTAAGCTCTTAGTCCATTTTCTTTTCCTTGTAGAGGTCAGAGAACATACAAAGAAGCATGTGCTACTTTATGGAAAGGATACTTCTACATTTTTCTATTTTGAGTATAGATTTTGCCAACAAACTTGATTGTTCTTAGAAATCCAAAAATTTCTCATCCAAGATGGAAAATTCCATACTGACCATTTAGTGTCTACTTCTTTATCTGAGAATCAACTTATTTACTTATTAACTTATTTACTCAGACAAGAATGTATTTTTCCTGAGTCCTGGTTTAGGGCTATTTAATGCCCGTTCCAGTGATTCTGCTTCTACTATTTTGGTGTTTGGACCAATGGAAAAGTTTGATGACAAACTGAAGATGCTTTTACTCAGAAATGGTAAACAAGTCCTATGCTTTCAAAAGCATGCTTTACTCTAATCTGTGACTAACTGGGTTTTTTTCATAATTATTTCCAGATTGACCTAAGTTTATATGTTCCATTTGCTCAGGAGGTTCTGTCAGAGCAATTTGGCTTTTGTTTTCTTTTAGTTTTGATCAACTATTCTTCTCTTGCATCGATATACTTTATTGGTTTTACTAATGTTGATGTGAGCTTGTCTAAAATTAGTGATCTGTATGAAAAAGCAGTGATAGGAATTTGAGTCATGTGTTTTTATCATGTATTTTAATACTTGTTACTTCAGAAGTCTAGGTTATTTAATGGTGTGTACTCTTAATTAAGCCAGAATGTATGTGTACTTTCATGCAATCGGAGGGGACCATATTAATTCTTAAATTAACAATGGGAATAAATTCTCTTCTTTCTACTTGTATATACCCATACTTAAATGCATCACATATGAAGTAGCTTTCTAACAAGTTTCTAGTTATCACTGGGGATTTTTATTGTGTGTATAAATGAGGAAATCTGAATGCATGAGCATTTATCCCACTCAGCCTCCATTTGCCATGGCCCCTGAAACTGCTGATGGAAGACTTAGCTATGCATGAAGAAGGTGTCTACTTTAGGAAATTTAATACTATGCCAAAGGTAATTTGTGACAGTTTGCCAGAACCTTTTTGTCTCTTGTTCCGAAATATGATCATATTCTGTGCAATCTGTTCTGCTTGCCCTCCTTTCCAACAAAGCAAAATACAAAGCAAATACCTAGTTGAATTACCTTGTCAATATTTCTGTCAGGTGCCAGCCCTTCTCCTCCACACACAGCCTCCAAATTACTACTCAGATCCTTCAGTTTATTACTGTTTTCTCTCTATGGAGCTTCCAGAGTTGGAATCGAGTTGATGGTGTTTATCCATTGTTAAGTGCTCATATTGGAGTGTTTCCTCAGCTCTGAGATTAAGTCCTGAGCTTCCTTCTGCATTGTGGCATTCTAGAAACCATAGTTTTGTGAACTGAAAAGTCTCCACACAACAAACAAAGCTGTTGACTACTTAACTCTCCTCCTCACGCCTACCGCCTACTTTAAGAAAATGCTGGTCAAATGGCTGTCATTCACTCAGCCTTTCATTTGATGGACTCGGTTGAAATTGCAATAAACATTTACAGTAATTGACTCTGTGACAGGCTATCCATCATGATCAGAACCTATAGTTTCTGTGTTTTTTTTTTCTTTACAAGAAAGTTTTTAGCTTGTCTTATTTCATATACTGGTTACTTTGTACTGCCCTTGAATACCTTTTAGGGCACATAGTTTCAGGCTAAACATAACACCAGTCCTAGTCTTTAATATGACTTTTCTTCTTTGTCAAATTATATTGAGTATTTATCAGAACATGCACATCTATTTTTGTTTTCTTTTTAGTATCCTAGGAACCTTAAAATAATCACACCTAAGTTGTAAAATTTAAGTCAAATTAGTCAGTCTTATAAAAAACAAAGTCTCTAAATCTCACAAGCATATATGATGTCAATTTTCTAACAATAAAGGTGGTTTTTAAGTAGTGCTTTTAATACCCAAATGTATTGTTTTTAGGATTCCTTAAGGGAATTAGAGAATCTCAGGTTAAAAAAAATTTATTTTTCTATTTTACCCTTGTGTTTGTTTCTTTTCCTGAGGCTGAGATAAAATATTCTGACAAAATCAACTTAAGGGACAAAGGTTTGTTCTGACTCACGCAGTCCAAGTGTACAGTCTATCATGATATGGCAGAGAGGCCAGTGTGGCAGATGCTTAAAACATGCCAAATTGTGTTCACAATCTGAGAGTAAAGAGAGATGAATGCATGTTGGTGCTCTTTTCTCTGTCTCTATTCATACAGTACTAGATCCCATGCACAGTCATCATGCCCTCTCATCTTAACTAATGTAGTCAGGATAATTCCCCAAATGTGTGCTCAGAGGTCTATATTCCAGGTGACTCTCAATAATGTCTATCTGATAATTCGAATTATTCTACAACTTGGATCTTTTCAGATTTTAAATTAACTTTCAAATCTAGATGGTCACTTGTAGAGGAGCCTCTATTGAAATTTCAGTTAAAATATATGTCTTAGTAAAATTTATATAACTTATTTTATTTTATGTGTATATTACTTTTCTATCCACTACATAAATAATATTATATTCCCTCTAGTCCTAAACACAATTTCTACATTGACTGTGTCATGTGTCAGACTATAAATACTATTTTTTTTACTCTTACAGGAGTATCATAATGACCATTGATCATTTAACACTTGCATTCTATATTTTTGTGTTATTTTTTAATACAAATAATTGTAATGACTTGCTAAAATATTCATAAAGAGTATGATTTTTCTCACACATTTCTTTCAATGTGAGGTACATACATTTTCTTAAACTAATTTATAACTTCAGATAAATATCACTCTGAAAAGTATAATGGCTCTTGAGTTGAATACTTCTTTCTACATATTTATCAAGGACATTACATCTCTACTTTTTCTTTGTTAACTTTTACTTAGAGACTGATACTTTAGAATAAGTTGAAATTGAAAATTTTGCTGGGTTTTGAACATTAATCTCCTTCTGAAGATAACATTAAATAAAGTAGAGAAAAACAAGAGGAGAAGAGACAAAATGATCCTATTAGTATCAAGTTCAGGAATGCTAAGATACTGCAATATGCACTCATAATTAAAAGCAACATTTTTACCTCAAACTATAGGGTGTCAGTAAGACCTAAGACAGTATTATATTCCTTTATATGTTTGCATATTCTAATATCAACTCATACTTACCATAAGGAGAACATGTTCTGTCCTTATTCACATACCTGAGACAATGAAAGCATATAAAGCAAGAATTCTGTCCCATTTCGGTGACAACAGATAAGGGAAACGCACAGGTCTAGGTATAAGCTTCCCCTGGACCATGGGAAGAGGGTTTAATCCAACTTTAAGGAGCTGTAGCATGACTTTACAAAAGGGGAAACATGAGCTAATCTACTGGGTAGAATAGACCACTGAGGAACAGGAGTGTGAGACCTGAGACAGCTCGCTTGGTGAAGCAGGCAGGCAGGTGAAAATGACCCCTGTGTGGAGTAGATAGAAGCAACAGAGATTGGGAGAAATGCATAAATGTAGTGTAAAAGTTATACGTATATCAAACCAAAATGTCTCTTAAACAGGTCACATAAAAATAAGGCAAATTGGCTGACCACACTGAATAAATATATTTTATTTAGAATTATAGGAGGCAAGAATGGCTTACATTTCAGATGTGCAGTTTCACTACTCTGTGTCAAGTAGAAGCTCTCTGGGCACTTTGCAGGCATTCCTTCTAGACAGAAAATCTGTATGAGAATGACTGTCACAGATTTCCACTCTTGTCTTTCAAATGACAGAACCCCCTGGCTTAGAAAGGATCTCAAGCCCCAGCCAGTCCCTCTCAGAAAGAAGCTTTTGTTTTTCCAGGAGATTCTTTTCTGAACCACTCTTCAAATTTCTGAACAATTATTGCCCTTTTCCCTGTCTGATTATATTTGGAAATCCTTATGGGTCTTCTTTTCTCAGGAGTCTTGAATCCTAGGACTCTAGTGGAACTATTTGCAGTGTGTGTTTTCTGTTGTTTCAAACAGATTTAGACATGAATAAATGAGGAGTGCGTATATTGGTGCAGTTACAGAATTCAGAAGGTGTAACCACACTTAAAATCATTTAGCATTTTAATCAGCTCATTTTAAAAAAATCTTCATGCACATAGTACATTAGAGTTCTTTTTGGAATGCTGCTACTGCTACTTTTATGTTAAAATCCCTTATACTTATACTCAGAAGATGCTCCATCCTCTTGAAATAGTCATTTTCATAGTTTTGTATATGGCTCAAGTTAAGCAGAGCTTTGCAAGCATGTATAAGATCAGGGCCCTCTTAGCTGTCTGTGTTGGAAGAGAATTTCAGGTCTGCATATCTGTACTTTTATTTTTCTGCCACCGACTATGATGAACAAGTTGATCTGTGCAGCATCACCTTGGGGATGAATATCTTACTACCTCTCCACCATCTCCGAATTACATTATGTAATGAGTGATGTCACTCAGGAGGCCATGTCGTTAATATGATCAATGTAGGGTAGAAAATAAGTTGGATAACTCATTCCCTGATTTAAAAAATTTGAAGGTAATCTCTCCTAACACCATAAATTAGAAGATAATTATCCGTCTCTGTGCAGATGACATTGTTTCATTATGAAGTAACCTTTAGCAGTTACACTTTTGACTGATTATTGTCAGAATAAAGCTCAGCAGAGGCTGAAATTAAAAAAAAAAACACTCATTTTTTTTTTCAAATATTTTGTAAGGTTTCACTGGCATTGATCATAGTCCTGCAGAGAGGTCAAATTATTCATGACTAAATCACTACTACCTATTCAGGGCCTGAAATGAGTTTCTATTGGGGTCAAATTGGCCAATTGGTAGGACCTCACCTTTTGCTGTTTATTAACAGTTTAGAGCCCCACTACTCAGAATTGATTTCCACAACTGCAAAGCAGACTTGCATTTCAGCAATTGCTACAGAATTATACTTTGTCTATAAAATTTTCTCATTATTTGTACATCTAAAACTAACTCTGAAGTCTCAATATATATAAAAAATCACGATATTACTATCTCATAAGTAGAGCAGAAGAATTATAATGCAGTGGAATTAATATACCCAATACATTTCACAATAGTGCGTTCTGCCTTAAAGCATCCTCTGGTCAGTTTCTACAAGCATTTTGTCTAGTCTTCTTCACTCTGTGTGAGAACAGATACACGTTTGTAAAATTACTTTTGAGAGGAAAAAGTGACATCACTTTGTAAGGAGCTTGCATAGTGGCTGGCATGTAATCAGGTTCCATGGGAGATCACTAAAGTGCTACCCACACAGATAAAGGATTTCTTTTCCACCAACTCTAACGATTTTAGTGACTCCTCGACATCTTATTTCTTCCTTGTGCTCTGTTCCCTAACCATTCCCATCTAGAATTCTAACCTTCTCTCACTTGGAAGTTTTATTCGACTCTGATTATTAATGTTGACATTCTTGCCTATTGAGTGCTCCTGTACAATGCATTTGATTTATAGAGTTTCAATGGATTTGTGCAGCAAGCTTTATCTCTAGGAAAATGTTCTTTAGTTTGCAGAAGTTCTGTTTCTGACATTTGGTGACATTTTCCTGTACTGTTGACAGTTTTTTTTCCCTTCCTTCAGATAGGCAAGGAGACTACTGTGGCGTTTCATCCCATCTGTTTTCCTTTTCTTTATCACACCAAGCCCTGCAAATTTCTCTTTTCCCAGTGACTCTTCTTTCTGGCTGACATCATCACCACTTTGGCTTTACCTCCAATTATCTTCTTGTTTACTATGATATAGGAAGTTGATATTTTCCCTGTAGGCATCAGGGAAAAATACTGTTTGCAGCTTTTTCTGGTATGTATTAGATATTGACATACAGAAGTCATTATGTTGTCTGGAGTTATTTTTCTCTGAAGTATAGTAAAATGAGTTCTCTTCACTCGTATAAAGCCTAATTTTGTCAGTGCTTCCCAACTTGTTCTATATTTACACTAGGCAGACATTAGTCAGTGGAAATTTGTTACAGAATCTTCATTTCTCTCTGAAAATTTTCCTTTTATAGCACTGGCAGTAAACATTACTACCCAATGAGACTGCCAGAAAAAAAAAGCCTACATTTCCATATTGCTAGAAACACATTTGTGTCATTGTTTAAATGAGCCTGATTGAAGCAAACTTCCTGGCTAGTGGTGGGAATAAGTGACAGTAATTGGGAAGCCCTTAATCAGAATTGATGCTCTGCCTGGAAACTATACACAAACATGTGACAAAGCAAAGTGATGCTGCTCCCCACAGCACCAGGGTCCTAAAAATCTTGATATGTGATATGATCGCAAAGCCTCAAAGTTTAAAGGAATTTATTATTTCTCGACTCACATGCCAATAATGACCTATCATTGCTTCATGATTTAATTTTAGGAAGTCAAGATCTCTAACCTATAGACTTATAGTTGGTTAACTAAGACTTGCCCCTTGCTAGGTGAGTGCACCCACATCTTTTATCTATGTGGATTCTTATGATAACTCAACACACACACAATCATCTATAAATTTTCAGTTGTTATGTTATCTTTTTCATATAGTTAATAATAATTTGATAAACATTAGAGCCATGTTTTTTGTTGGGATGTGATGATAAATTTATTGTTCCATATAACATACATTTCAAAGATACGTAATAAAAAAGGACTATAAACATTTTTATATCATAGCCAATTCTCCATAGGACATATTCAAATATAAGATCAGGGATATAAAGGAAAGATTGGCTTAATTAAAGCACTACATTCACAGCTCTCTCTTTGAAGATATTCCTCAAAGGAAAGGTCACAGCATTTTATAGAAGATGAAGTTATAACACCAATATTAACTAGCCACAGGCCTCCTTAAAGAGCAGAGAGATGCTCACTCAATTTCTCCTGAGGGGGCTTCTGGCTGAATCCCTTCATGCATAGATAATTTTAACAAGATTATCTTTGTCTTTCTCCTGTGGTTTTGAATTATTCTAGTTTCTAAGTCCTTTTTAAATCATTATAGTAAAAAACTATACTTGAGAAAAATAACTTTAGGAATCCTTTGGGTGATCAGACTATCTTCCACTATACTACTTACATAATTATTGATATCCTCTTGATCAAGATTAAACTCCAAAATAATTCAATTTCACCGGCTCAATATATCCAGCAACACTAGAAACTAAGTGTCTTTGTCTTGGCTGTTCAAGATGCCTAGGCCAGGCATAGGGTTCATGCCATCCAGCAGGGTTGCCCCACTGGATATTTATGATTGTTAGCCACATACATCTCTGTTTTGATCAGCAACTTCATGATTTCTCTTAGCAATTCACTCTCTCCTTCCTTTCAACCACTACTTAACACCTGATTGATGTCCCTCAAACTCATTATTAGATTATCAGGGTAGACTTGACTCATCTCATGAAAAAGACCTCAACTTGGCCCCATGTTAATAAATGTCCCTATGTTTGAACCTCTTCCCTAGGGCTTTAATGAACAGAATGATTCCCAATTTAGTCATCTGAATCCTACTGATTCTGCTTTCATGACATCTCTGTCCTCTCAGCTCCCTGTTTGAGTTTTCCCTTCAGCCGTCTGTACACACAATACTCTTTTCCATTGAAGTACCCTTTCAAATATTGTGATATGCTGAGTTTCTTTGAACTTCTCTGACTTTTTCTATGCACTTGCTGTCTCTATTCCTTATTTCCCATTCACTGTTGAACTGCTTTGAATCTGGCAGCAAGGATATAATTCCAGACTCACTATTCCTTATAAAAAGATCACCAGGCCACATCTCTGGGACACTTCTTAATATTCTTGCAGGCCTATCGTTTACTGTGTCTAACAGAATTTATGTTTTCTTCCCAATACCAGTCTGATCTGTAAAATTCGCAAAATGTGCTATAATATATTCAGATTCTCATGTAAGAAAACTGAATGACATATTTTCTTCTTCTGAATTTTATACTTGATTTTTTTAGACAGAGATAATGGGCCTTCCAAGTGTGGGACACAGGAAGCACTATGTAAATATTTCATATTAAAAATAGTAGCAACACTCATGATCACATTTGACTTTGATTAAGTATTCTATATATTTTTTTCATATAACATTTTGCTCAAGAAGCTTGAAGTCCATTGTTTGAAAAAATATAATCACTTTGGAGTCTCAAGTTTTTGTCACAACAACTTTAAAAGTATCTCCTATACCATAATAAATGCAGACAAAGAATAAGCTGTACTTCAGCATCACAGAGATATCCAGTTCAATATTAAAATAGATAATTATAAAATGTGGAACCAACAAGGCCAATATCTCATAAATATCACAAAACTGCACTGTTAGAAAATGAAATGAAGTCCTTTTGATTTGCATTTCCCTGATAATTAGGGATGTTGAGCAATTCCTTAAATGTCTTTCAGCCATTTGAGTTTCCTCTGTTGAGAATTATCTGTTTAGTTCTATAGCCCATTTCTTAATTGGATTGTTTGGCATTTTGATGTCTAATTTCTTGAGTTCTTTATATATTTTGGATATCAGTCCTCTGTCAGATGTGGGGTTGGTGAAGACCTTTCCCCATTCTGTAGGCTGTTGCTTTGCCTTGTTGACCGTATCCTTTCCTCTACAAAAGCTTCTCAGTTTCAAGAGGTCCCATTGATTGATTGTGTTGTAAACATGCAGCAATTAAGTTCACTTTAAAATTTTTTCATTTATTTTATTTTATGTATGTGTTTTTCCTACACATATACACGGGCACCATGAGTACCTGTGGTACAGTCAAGCATAGACCTGGTATCTGTGGAAGTCAGAGAAGGGTGTCAGATCCCCTGGAACTGGAGATAAGGATGGTTGTGAGCTACCAGTTAGCCCTGGGAAATGAACTTGGGTCCTTTGCAAGAGCAGTAACTACTCTTAACTGAGGAGACATCTCTCAAGATCCAGAGTTACTTTTTACAGTATTAAAATAATTCCCCAGTAAATTAAAAACAAATCCTAAGTTGTTGAACTATTGTGATAATTACAATCTTTCAAGTGAACTTTTGTGAGAAATTCATCTTCTTTTGGACTATATGTGAGTACATGGTTCAATCTAGTAGATATCCCAGAGATTCCAAGCCAAGCCCACTACTGGAAGGCAGGCACTTCTTGATCTATTGGTAGGTAGAGGTTTGGATTCCCTGCTCTGATTTTCATGGTGGTAATATATTGAGGATTTCCTGGAGAGCAGAAGACAGACTGTGCATAAACTCAGTGAAAATTAATGCCAAACAGTTTGCACTAATGACCAGCTTATGATGACAGTAGACATTTTCAGAAGACCTTCCCAGCTGGGAGGAAAAAAAAAAAAGAGCTATGCTTTGCAGCCAGCTGACACTGTGATGTCATGTGAGAAGACAGTGCATCACGGTCACTGCTGTGTAGTGTTGTTATGGAACTGGTTGGAAGAGTCAATGCTTGCATGGATCTTGAACAGGCAGAACTCAAGTGGTAAACAGTAACAAGCTGAGCAAAAGTCATTATAGGTGGCAGACAAACTACCAAGTGTACATGAAAGCAAATTCTGTGGACTCACTGCTGACCGTGTGGAAGATATTCGTGAGGATGCTTAAAACAAGGAAAAGGTAATTTAGGAGATACAGAACCATAGCATGGGCAGGAGAAGAAAAATAATAAAATTACAGCTAATGACACTTGTATATTTCATTTGCATCTATAACTTAATGAGGCACAAATAACTATAATATGTTCCTAATCATACATACATGTGTACAAATACAGTCCATAGGTTTACACAGAAACAAGAGTTTTCTAGAAATTAATATAATCACTGGAAAATAGTGGTTAATTCTGTGGTAAAGTGTTGTCAGCTTAACTTTTAGTTACATATATTATTGACATTTTCAGTACTTGGCTATGAATATGATATATATATATATATATATATATATATATATATATATATATATCACAATATATATATTTAATAAACAAAAATGCTTTCTGTTTAAAATGAAGATAAAAGCACATATTCATTCTTTTTTTGTGTTTGATTGATCCTACATCATTGAATACATTCATAATAATCTGTCAATGTGGCTTATCCTTAAGTCTGAAATACTGCATTTATATATTAGAAAATATTGAATTCATACTCTATAATGCAGAATGTGTTGAAAACTGGGTGCTTTAAACCATGAATGAAAATAACTATTTGTCACTTACTGAAGGAAAAGGCACTGATAAACTGGTAGCAGTGTTTATAAACAAAACTGAATATGGAATCATATGAAACTGAGGAAGACACCAGTAAGATCAAAACAAGGTAAGGTGTTCCCTTTCTTCTCAGTAAATCCAGACTTCCTTAGATTTCTAGAGTTTATATTTGAAACAGGAACATCCATTTATGGCACCCAGCTCCCAGTCTGCTAGCAGACAGCATGGTATAATTCCAGGTCTGTGAGGTTTGACCTAGCTGTCACCCTATGTTTACAGATGTGTCTCCTTTATGTTGAATCTAAGAAATAGTTTCTGTAAAACATGCAGAGATTTTTCCTAGAACTAAACAATAGGGAACATTTATCTTCTTTAGGAAAAAGTAAACTACTTGATGAAGTGAAAGTTTATTATATGCTTCTGCATTTGGAACTCACATATGGAAAGGAATTTAAAATACAATTATTTTAGCATTAATTTAAGAACACAGAATAAAATATTTTGGATTTCAACAGAAAATTTTGAATAACAAAATCATGTTGTTGTTTGCAATTTAAACTCCAACCAGAATTGGATTATTAGAGCTATTAAACAGAAGATATTGCTTCTCTTACAAAATATTACTAAAAATTCCACATGTTCTCAAATAAATGCTTCCAGTCAGCATTGAAAATGTTCCTTCATAAGATAATTGGTAGAAAATTTGTCATCTTCAGTAGAAGACTTATTGTTTGGGCTATGATATAGCTTAGTTGTAGAATGCTTGCTATTATACAGAAATCTAGATTCAATCCTTAGTAACACACACACACACACACACACACACACACACACACACACACACACACACATGATCCATTTGAGAAAATATTTCGAATCACATTTTCTTGAATAAAAAATATTTTTTCAAGAGTCATTTTGAAAAAATAAGTATTTTTCACAAGTAAGCATTTTGTCATTTATATGCTGTCTTAGTGATTTACACTTATTTGGGAAGATAATGCTCTCAATTGAGAAAATGACTCCACAAGTCTTGCCTGTGGGCAGGCCTGTAGTTAGTGCATTTTCTTGATTGATGATGAATGTAGGAGGGTCCAGTTGTTTGGGGCACTGGCACCCCTGTTAGTCCTGTTTGCTCTGGGTGCTACCAGAAAAGGAGATGAGCCAACACTAAGTAAAAGTTCTTCATGGACTCTATCAGCTCCTACTCAATATTTCTGCCCCAGCTTCCTTCAGTAATAGAGTGTGATCTGAAAGTTATAAGATGAAATAAACTCTTTCCCCTACAAGTTGTTTATGGTCTTGGTATTTTATCACAACAATTGAAACATTAATTAAAGCATATGCCGAAATGTTCAGGGAAATGCTTGTAACATATATAAGTATACATTTTAATGTCTGTAAAGTAGCCTTGATTGTCAGTTGTGGGACTCGGATTTTTCTTTTCATCGTGAAAGATCTTGCAATTAAACTCAACAAGTAACTTCAAAAGATAACCTTCTATGTTAACTGCCATCTGATATAAAAAGAAACCTCTATGTTGACTTTAAGAGAGCCACTAATCTATGTGTATAATAAATAATACAGAGTCAATTTTAATGCTATGCCTGGTTGTCAAAATAATAATAGTAGTTTTTCCGCTAGAACCTATAACATATCTACATATTGTGTTACTGTCCAATACTAGTTCTAAGGGTGGGATTCCATTTTGGGGACAGGACCTTATTTTCAACCAGAAAGTGATTCTTTACTTCCATGATGTTTGGGCCACTCTTGCATCAGTGGCCTGGTCTTGCTAGGGGAGACCTGGCAACTCTGTATTCAATAAGCAAAAATCATAAACGGTATACTTCCTTTTACTCTGACTAGATTACAGTGACAGATAGCTAATAAACACAAGATCAAAGAGAATAGAGCGATCTATATTTAGAGAAGTTTAAGAAAACAATAGGAAATATGATTTTTTTGTTTGAAATGACTGGAGCTGATGCACTCTTCCAGTCTCCCCATGTGCACTCACATTGGGCACAGTGGGATTCTTTACTTGTAGCCTATCATTGAACTTTCTTCATGTAATCACTGCCTGCAGTTCCTTTCTCAAAATGATGAGCTTTGTTTTCAATTTCCAAGTCTGCTTCTATGATATTCCTTATCTCCATGTAGAGCCGGTGATTATAGTGGCAACTGCAGACATGGTTAGCTAAAGCCTTTTCTAAGTGAGCTTTGTTGGTGGGCTGATCACATTTGGAGAGATGGTGATGGAGGTCAGCACTGCAGGCAGCTACTCCCAGTACTTCTGATTTTTCTCACCTTCCTCTTCACAAGGAATTTTCTTCTCAGTCTAGTAGCTCAGATTAAAATGTATCCCACCAAGATGGAGCTGTCCTCTCTGATAGAGCCTTTGTTTAGCAGGTACAAGCCCTGAGTTCAGTTTCCTACATACCAGGAAAAGTAAATAAATGAATAAAATGTAATGAATCCCACAAAACAAAATATTCTAACTTTGTCTCAATTTGAGAGTCTATCTCCTTACATTCTTTAATATAGGTTAAATGTACCTAGTGCATAGATTTTAAAATGTTTAAATCACTTACTTCAATCTTCATTTTGATGAAAAGCATTGACTGCCTTAAATCCAAAGATTATGCAACCAACTTCTCAAGAAATTTCATATAGAAACATGATAATTGGGGTAAGTGTCTAAAAGCCTTTCCTGCTCTGCCAGAGGATGTGAGTTCGATTCCTAGTACCATGCAGCAGCACCCTTCACCTTAGGGGCACCTGCACTCAAGTGTACATACCCACACAGAAACACATTTATATATATATATATATATATATATATATATATATATATATATATACATCAAACGATATTTTAAAAGACATAATATTTTTCTGGGTTAAATTTTTCTTTCTTAGTATTACTATTTATTATAAGATTTTTCAAAAAGAGTATCTAATAATGAAATTCATAAGTCTGAGAAACTGATACACTGTATTTTCAAATCTATTGATAATTATAATAGTCAATACAGTAAAGTTCATTGACCTAAGGCAATGTGATTCTATTGTTTGTCAAGGAGTCTTTCTCAGACTTTCTGATTGTCCTTTATTTTGATATGGCTTGTTAGAATAGCATGGAAACTTCCTATGCATGCAGCTAAAGCCTGCCGAATTCATCATCTGTCTTTCTACATCATTCATGTGCATAATGGGAGTTCTGATGTAAGATGACAGGTCTCTTATTCCAAATAAGCTTGAGTAACAAGCGCACAACATCTTTGCCTCTGGAGAAATTGAAATCAATGAACTTATATAATTGGATCAACATCATTTATATGAGAGTGCTGGTCACATTAACTCTGTTAAATGATGGTCAATCTTTAATCTAGAGAAAGTACTAACAAAGGAGAGTTCTTCACAGCCAACTTCAGGCTTAAAATGTTTGCATGAGCTGAATCACAGAAATGACTTATTTGACTTCCTTTACAATTCCTGTTACACAAATTAATGCCTTCCTATTTTTAAAGAATGTTTTCTGTAATTTTGTGGCTAGCATCACAAATCCTGTGTTTCTTTTCTTTACTTGCATTCACCTGTCAGAAAGACCTACTGTCCGGAGACATCTTTCTTTTACTGTTTGGTTTCTCTTCCTCTTTGTGGCTGCTGACCTTTGTCTCCTCCTCTTTGAGCATTACTTACTTACATAAGTTACTACACTCTCTGCATACTAATATACCCCAATATACTTCCAAGTGTCTGTATTACTGCCTTTCACATATTACTAAACTTTCAGACTGTCTACAGTGGCCCAGAGTAGTCCCTATCAGCCACTTGCAGTGATTTTAGAGAAATATGAAGAACAATGTTTCATCGTAATTCTTCCTGGGTTTCCTTTACTTCTGCATCAGTGTGTTAGTTAGCTTTCCAGTACTGTGCCCCAAGTATCTGACATCACTGAACTAAGGGAGAAATGATTTTCTTTTCCTTGTTGTATAAGAGAGTTAGATCCAGTACAGTAGGGAGGGCGGGCACAGCAGAGAATATCTGAAAAGTTCCCAACGTAGCAGCCAAGGAAGAGAAAAGGGAGGACAGCATAAGATGAGTCCCCAAAGACACTCGTCTAGTAAGCTACTTCCTCCAGCCAATAACTAATAACCCAATTAGTTACTGCTATGTACGAAAGCTACAGGTACTTCTTCGTTCATTTTGTACCCTTCAATATTACTGAAAATGTTTATTAAGTTAAAAACATTTGATTAAGTCTGTAGAATCTCTTACATTCAAAAGATCATGTCATTTGTGAATAGCGACCACTTTTCTATTTTCCTTTCCTGTTTGTATCCTTTCGATGTCTTATTTTTCTTTTATTACTCTACCGAAGTGTTTGAGAACTATTTTAAATACAAGATTAAATAGTGAGCACCACTGTCTCTTTAAACATTTTAAAAATGTTTTCCATATTTCTCCATTAGCATACTATTGGATATAGGTTTCTCGTATATAGCCTTTATTATTTTGAGGTATGTTCTGCCTAGTCCTAGTGTCTCTAGGACTTTTAACCATGAAGTATGCTTAAATTTTTCAAATACCTTTTCAAGTGTATCAAATGATTCTGTCCTTTATTTTTTTCATGTAGTAAATAACATTGATTTGCATATGCCAAGCATACCTTGCCTCCTACGGATAAAACATTCTTGTCCACCATACATTATCTTTTTAATGTGTTCTTGAATTTGGTTTGCTTATATTTTGTTAAAAATTTTTGTGTTTATGTTCACAATGGAAATTACTCTGTAGTTTTCTCTTCTTGTTGTTTTGTTTAGTTTTGGTACCAAGATAATATTGACTTCATGGCAGTCTTTCTTCCTGTGTATTTTGGGTAACAGTTAGAGAAGTGTTGAAACTAGATTATCCTTAAAATGCGATAGAATTTAATGACGAATCCACTTGGTTGTGAGCTTTTCTTTTGGGGAAAACTTTTAAGTACCGATTTAATTTCATTGCTCATTGAGTTTCTAATTAAATTATTTATATCTGTGGCTTTATATTATGTAAGGCATATATAGAAACTTGTGAGTACTATTTACCTTTCCCAGATTTTTGGAATACATATTTCAAAGTATTCCTTATAGACCTTTAGTGTTTCAATAGGGCTTATGGTAAAAATGTCTTAACCTTTTCAATTTCGTTAACTTGGGTATTTGCTGTCTTTCTCATATTAGTTTGGCTAGAGGCTTACTAATTCTTCTAAAAGTTTTAATTTTTAATATGTATTCTGATTGCGTGAATGCCTCTGTATTGTGTATGTGCCTGGTATTCTTGGAGCTCCTAAGTGGACATCAGAACTACACTTACAGAAAATTGTAAGTTGTCATACAGATGCTCGGAATTGAATATCATAGAAAAAGCAGCCTGGGCATTTAATCACTGAGCCATCTCTCTAGTCTAAGGTTTGTTAACCTTGTTAACCTTTTCTAAGAACTGACTGATTCATTCACTATATTGTTCTTTTAGTCTCTATATATCCCAACCTTTATTATTTCTTATAATTACTGGATGTGGTTTTTGTTTCTTATTGCTTTTTTATATATTTTTAAGATAAAATATTAGGTTCTTTGTTTGAGATCTCTTTGATTTAATTTTTTATAATATTTGTGTATGCATATGACTGTGTACATGCATATGTACTACTTTCATACCTTTAATTGAGGAGACCAGAAGTAAGTATCATATCCCTTGGAACTGTAATTACAGAAAGTTATGAATGACTTGATGTTGGTGCTGGGTACTGAACTCAGGTCTTCTGCAAGACAGTGGGTACTCTTAACCATGGAACAATTTACCCAACCCTACTCTCTTGCTTTTTGATGTGAACATCCATACCTGTAAAATTTCTGCTTAGGTATATTCAAGATTATCTAGTAAGCATTAAAATCATTTTTATTTTTTATAAGAACTTTTAGAATTTCTTCCCTGATTTTTTCAGTGACCTAGTATTTTTTCAAAAGTGTGTGTTCAGTCTCCAAGTATCTGCTATACTAGGGTAATGGTGGTGCGAAGTTTGTTCAAGGAACTAACCATTAACTGATTTGACTTAAGAACGACTTCATGAGATGGAACTCATATGTGACACTGTTTGGGTGACCAAGAACCTGAGACTAGATAGCCCAGGGACCGAGAGTAAAACCTAATAACACTGGTCTAAATAAAAGAAATAAATAGAACTTGGAACACTCAGCACAAAATGGGACGTCTCTACCAAATACCTCCCCTCAGAGCTCAGGGCATCCGGCAGAAGAGAAGGCATAAAGAGTGTAAGAGACAGAAAAGATAGAGGACACCAAGAAAACAAGGACCTCTAAATCAACACAAGCAGAGCTCCTATGAACTCAAAGAGACTAAAGCCACATGCACAGGGCCTGTATAGGTCTGAACAAGATCCTCTACACACATATTTATGGATTCCAGTTTAATGTTTTAATGGGATCCCTGAGTGTGCAAACAAGTGGGTCTCTGATTCTTGTGCCTTCTCTTGGGCTCTTTTCCTTTTGTTAGTTTGCCTTGTCTAACTTTGATATGGTACTTTTTTTGTTTTATCTTATTATATTTTGCATATTTTAAACAAATGAATGAATGAATGAATGAATGAATGAATGAAAAGCTAGTCACCAGGGTAAAAGGTAACAACTGAACTGTCACTTATACTTCCTGGGAGAGGGAAAATAAGTTTTTTCCAATGGAGTAACATTGGGGTATATCAACCACTACAAGACAGACCTTCTGTTCAGGAGAACTTGACAAACATATAATTGGGATTCACAGATTTTTTTGCATGCTTTTATTTAGCTACAGATACAGATTGATTTTTTTTTCTTGTGGGTTTGGTTTTATTTTGTTTTCTTGGTTTTGGGTGGCTTGGTTGTTGTATCGGGTTTTTGTTTGTTTTTCTTTTTTTAAATAAAATTGGGTGGTTAGGAAAGGGGAGAGGATCTGGAAGGACTGAGAAGGAAGAGTATTATCTATCTATATCTATATATCTATCTCTCTATATATAAATTTTAAAATAGCATTAAATAATAAAAGATAATTTTTAAAAAAGAATGAGAAAGATAAATGTATGGAGAGAGGGATAAAGGTAGCCACCATGAAAGGGAAGACTAGGATCAGGAGGAACAAGTCAGGGGATACTCTTTAAAGAGAAGCCTTCAGAGTACTTCCCTCAGGAACTCCCTACCCTGTACAACTGGAAAGGCTGATATTTTTATAACATTTTAGGGTTGATAAGAAGTTTCACATCATGTGATTTAGTTGATCATAGCAACACTGACAAAGACCATGGAGGATCCAGTTACTGGTTAGGAACATAATCCAGGAGCTGCTATTAGGCCACTGCACAGATGTCTTCTTAATTGTTTGTCCCTGAAGGATCAACATAGAGGTGTGTCCTGCTCTCTTCTGGCTATGGAATTTGTGCCTTTAAAACTGAACACTGTCTTTCAAGGGCCAGCCTGTGTTCTGACAAACTCCGTAGCAGACGCTTGGTTTGCATATATCTTTTCCCAATCCACTCATTGTTTCTTCATTTTCTTGTGTTTTTCGGTCAAGAACATCTCTAGTTCAGGCAAACTCATGTCTATTTTTATTTGTGTTACTCTTTTAGAGTCATAGACATGAAACCATTTCCTAGACCAATGCCAAGAACATTCTGTTTTCTCTAACAGGTCCATGTATTAACAATTATTGAGTTTAAGACCTTCATCAATTTGGAGGAATTTTTTTGTATGTGGTGTGAAGTAAATGTCTAACTTTAATTTTATACATTACTTAGATTTCCAAAAAGGACTGACTGAAGAAAAATCTGTTACTTCAGCTCTGTGTTGTTCTTGGTACCTTCGTCAGAATCAATTGCATGGAGATGTGTTCCTCAACTTTTGAACTTCAGTCAAATTTCATGCCTGTACCATGTTCTTTTGAATACAATAACTTCCAATTATTCCTTTAACAATCAGGAAATACACTGATTTTAGCTTGAATCTTCATTTTTTTAGGATTTAGATCCATGTGATTCTTTAGATGTCTTTTTACTTCCCTGAGGAATGTTATTGGTACTTTGACAGGGATTGCATAGAGTCTATTGATCACTTTGGGCAATACAGAGATTTTCACAATATTTATTCTTCTAGCCAAAGAACACTGCTTATTTATCTCTTTACTTGTATATTTTCAGTTTCGTCCACAAACATTTTATAATTTTCAGAACTGAGTTTAGTCCCTATATGTCATAGTCAAACTTTGTGATTTTTGGTGTATATCCTCTGCTTGGCTACACTGTTAAATAGTATTTTATGCTATTGATAATAGAGCTGCTTTATTTTTCAAATAGTCTATTATTAATAGGTAAAATAATTAAAACGTTTGTGCTAATTTTTTAATGAGAAACTCTAATGGATTTATATTTCACTTCTGAAAGCTGAGGACTATTTAGATTTTTCTGCATATAACATGATGAATCAACCAAGAGATGATTTTGGATCTTCATTTCCTCTATGAATTCTTTTGAATATTCTATTCTTGCATAATATCTATTGCAATATATATAGAAACACACACATGCTTTCTTTGAAAGCTATAGCATGATAATTGTGGGAGGTATTGTAGCTACTTGGAGTAAGTTAGGAAAGAAATGACATTCTAAGAAAACAATAAATGTTGCTGGTCTTCCCCAATATCCCTGGTATAATATATTTCAGTTATTTTTCATTATCCAAAAGTCCTAAAATCATTCACTAGTTATTATATAGATACATATACATCTTTATTTGCATATAAAGACAAATTTAGTGTCTAAGCATGCATTCTGCTGGAACATTGCCTAAAATTTATATTCTTGTAATTATCCAATAATTTTGAATTCTAATTATTTTATTCAAAAAATTTATGTCTGGATTCTATGTGAATTACCAATATGCTACTCTTATGTCTTATAAAATCACATAGTTCTGTAACAAATGTATTTTGAATTATCTAAATGTTTTTGCTTAATATTTTTTAATTTACTGGGCAGCCATAGGGATGATGCATTTTAATGGGACATGTAATGAAGAAGTTGAACATTACCCCAAACCCTGACTGCAGACAGAGTAAACACCACTTTTTAAAACTGAATTCTATGGTGTGGTGATGTATTATGATGAAAATATCTTTTATATTCCAAGAGATTAGAACTTTTGCTGGACTTCTCAGGCAGAGTTAATAATATATCTTGACGTCATTTAAGACTTAAGACTGGTATTCTACTATGTACTCAATCTGTTTGTTTACTTGCTTTAAAAAGAACAATGTAACAACCAACCTTACTTGCTTCGGGTTTCCCTTGTAATCAATGCTTGCAAGTTAAGATAATGCACAGCTGTAATCTTAAATTATGTTCCTATCCATGGCCCAAGAGTGATACATGCATGCTTGTGTGTGTGTTGTGATAATAAAATGCTGAAAGCCAAAAATAGAGGTTGAAAACAATCTTACAAAATCCACCACAAATATTTAACACAGTTTAGAGATATTGCTTGATAATTAATGATGTTTATAGTGCTGTTTGTTGTCTGGATCAGTTGGAGTCAGTGACTTATTTTCTTCTAAAATGCTGCTATTTCTATAAAATATTATTCATTCCTTTTCCAGGTGATGGTTTCTCTGTTGTTCAGTAAAAGAGAGAGCAAAGCCCTTTTGGTGGGAGCACACACAGATACAGTTACCAACACATAGACAGACAGATTCATAGGACAAGACAGCCTTCAGGAAAGCACAGATGCAGACTCATGCAACAGATAAACAGAGGACATTGGAAAACACAGAGCATGAAGTACAGAATTCAAAACTGGGCTTGCTCTTGATTATATGACAAGGGGAAGTACTTTGGTTCATTTCCTGTCTTGAGTTGTCACGGGCCATGACATAAATACAGCAGATGGCAATTGATGATTCAGATGTCAACCCACCAGATAAATGATTCTCTCATGGAGGAACACCATCAAGCAAGGCTTACAGGAATACAGATTCTGAAAACTGTTCCTTATGTCTGCAATTTCACATGTTCAAAAGCATCTGTTGTATCTCTCTAATACCTGCACTGTAATGTGAAATCTCATGTGATGTGTATGTGTAATCTCACGATTACATCTCAATCTTATGGGCACATATATCTGTGGATGGCCAGGAAGATGACTTCTCATTAAGCTGTATAATTTTGAGGAATAGAAATATACTAGGATATGCTTCATAACTAGATCTATTGTTCCACGGGGACTGTAAGACACTTAGAAGCCTGTTTTGTTTCTTTAACTCAGACTAACATAAGAAAACAGCAGTTTCTCCCCAGTCTAAGACAATTTATGTACAATTAGCTGATTCATAACCTCAGAACAAATTCAAACTAAACTGAAATTCTCTGTAAATGGATCGTAAGTTAAAACAGATAATGCACAAGGACAGAGTTGCAGGTGTCTAAACCAAGGTTACTAAGTACACAGCAACCTAAAATACTATGCCAAACTCTTTTGCTAAGTCTGGCTGATACACAGACCAACTATTACTCCATTCACAAATTCCTCATTCCTCAGCAGCTTGTCTCACTGGGCACTGTGTCCCCAGGCTCAGGTTATAGCTGCTACACCAGGAGTCTTGCAACCATGCATTGCCATGGTTACTGACGCTACTGAGATGCAACTTCTTATTGCGTTCCATGAGATGTATATAGGAGGAGGCAGAACAAGGAGGAGAGGAGAATTGAAAATGGAAAGGAAATAAGGCCAATGATCTGGTCAAAACACGTGTGAGTCTTATTCCCTCAGATAGACAGAAACTTATTTCTTTCACCCTTTTTTTTTTTTTTTTTGGTTTCTTGAGACATGGTTTCTCTGTATAGTTTTTGATGCTTGTCCTGGAACTCGCTTTGTAGACCAGACTGGCCTCACAGAGATCTGCCTGCCTCTGTCTCCTGAGTGCTGGGATTAAAGCACCACCACTGCCTGGCTAGAAACTTATTTCTGAAGACCCTCAGATAAAAAGTTTCCTAAGTCCACCTACTCTGAAGGTATTTTGTTTACAACCCTGGAGCAGTTCTGAGAGCTGGTCTCTCAGGCTTTATTAGTTTCCTTAACATGACATTTACATATTATTTGTGATTCTGAAATTTTATTATTATTATCATTATTTTTGTTATTAATTTTTTTAAAGATTTATTTATTTATTATGTATACAGTGTTCTGTCTGCATATACACCTGCAGGCCAGAAGAGGGCACCAGATCTCATTGCGAATGGTTGTGAGCCACCATGTGGTTGCTGGGAATTGAACTCAGGACCTCTGGAAGAACAGCCAGTTCTCTTAACCACTGAGCCATCTCTCCAGCCCTGTTATTAATTTTTTGAGATTATAATATGATTGTATTTCCCTCTTCTCTTTCTTCTCTTTAAATCCTCCCATATATTTGTCTTTACTCTCTATAAATTTGTGGTCTTTTATTCATCAATTGTTATTGTTACATATATGTGTACATAAATATTCATAAATATAACCTTCTCATTCAGTATAATATTGCTTGTATGTATATATTTTTAGGACTGACCATTCAGCATTGGATAACCAGTGAACGTGTTCTTTCCCAAGGAAGGCTATTTCTCTCACTATCAGCATCCCTTGGTTGCCTGTAGTTCTTTGTATAGGTTGAGGCCTTATTGGCCTTTTGCTTTCCATTTTGGCATGTCTGTTGTTGTCCTTGTTCAGCTCATGTCTGGGTAGTCATGTCAATGATTCATTAAAATGTATACATTTAGGGGTCTTATGTGAGAAATCACTGATGTGTTAAGTCTATGCAGTATATATTTTGTTTAAATATCTACAAAACAATGGGTGAGTGATTGATAATTTATGCTACTTTTAAATTATATGTATTAAAAAGGAATATAAGTACTCTAATATAAGAAGAGTTTAAGAATTAAAATTAAACATTCTAAGAAAAATCATCTAAAATGATGATATAAACATTGTATTCTTTTTGTACTTGTATTGTGTGAGTTGTCTTATAAATTAGGCAAACATAGCATGATGGTTAACCTGTATTTTCTAATAATGCACACACAATTCACAAATCCCAAAATTCACTTCTAGCTTTTTACTAAATCTGGCATGCTTTCTGATTTACTCTATAGAGAATCAAAGATACTTTCCTCACTGCCAACAAGATGATGTTCCCCTTCTTCTCTGAGAACATGGCTATTTACATAAGACAACTCTTAAAAGCTGCTGAATATGAGCATGAATCATTCCAAATTGGAAATTGAAATAAAATCACTTGCCTTTATAAATGCTTTTGTCATAAACAAAGATATTGAATGACATTCATATCTTCAGTCACTTCATTATTTGTCTTTCCTTGCCAATTTATCATGCATAGAAAAAGAACATGAAAAGGAGTCACATAGAAATTTGTTCCATATAATGGAGGTAAATGTCAACTTGAAAATGAGATTTTCTTTTCAGAACCATATTACTTCAGACTGTTATTCGTTTTCAAAAAATGCTTCTTGATAAAGCTTTATGGTGACCATTTTGTGCTGATTAAGTACTATAATCCTCTTATTTGTGAAGATTTCTTCAGGTCCCTTGTGCTTCTTCCTTGTATTAAACATGGATATAATGAAGCTCACACTGCATTTGGGAGTAATTATTATTACAGTCTGAAGTGTATTTCAGTCACAAGCCATTTACATTTATGTGCTGAAACTAAATGATTAATGTGGATTTTACAGATTTTTAATTTTTCTCAGCAGTGAAACTATAAATAAGCTCTCAGAATCTTCTTATCTCTCATTTAATTCAGTGTGTAATTGAGAACAAGCTTTTAGTGTAGATGGGAAGACTTCCCACCCCTAACTGGATTAACAGTTGAGCCACACTAATGCATGTGAAGCCAAGGATCTGACTGGCATTTAGACTACTAAAAGGAAGTAGAGAAAATAAAATTTGGAAATTAACAATATTATTCTTCTACAATGACTGACAGGGTCTAACCTCTTTAAGACATCTTACAGAGCTGTGTTAAATAGAGTAATCTTTCTATGAAAAGTATTTTTCTTATTAATTTGCTACAGATAAATGCAGGATTTTTCTTCCCAATCTGCCTTAGAGAAATGCCGGTTTTTTTGACATCATATAGAAAAGTCATATCCATCTATTTACTTTCATATAATTAGATAAAACATAGACATCAATAAAATTTTATTTAAGCTTCTTTTATCCAACTGCTAAAGCATGTATAATTTAATTATTACATTTTAATGTTATTTAATCAATTAATTATTAATAAAGGGAGCTCAGATTTGCTAAAGCATTGTACAAGCCATAATAACATAACTTTTAAAGCATCTAAGAGCATGAAATCTTTAAGTCCATAGCAGAATTGCTGGGCTAGCACAGAGAGACGTCATGCACTCTCTACCACCACCCACAGCCTTTTCATTGCTGGTTCTTGGCAAGAATGAGACAGTTCATATAAAACATGAGTTTACATTGACAGCATCGCTCACCTAACTACATGATTTGCATCTGGCGTCACCATTCAAACCATGCACTGTATGGATTTTGACAATGTGTAATGACTGGCATCCTCCAGTTTGGTAGTATATATCTTAGCATCCTTACCCTAAAATAATTTCTTACTCCACATGCTCATTCTACCCTTCCTTCAATACCATGGGAACAATGACATTTTCTTTTAATGTAATCCTTTTCTCCAGGGTATCACATAGTTATACTAGTATACTGCACAGCTTGCTCGGATTGTACTACTTCCCATGTGCAATGAAATCTTTTGACAGCATTTTCCAGATTGGTTCATTTGTTTTGAATGTTAAATAATGTTCCATTTTATGAATGTACCACAGTTGATTTGTCCATTTGATGACTGAGGTCTCTTTATTCACTTCAGATGTTGCCATTATGCTTTTTGGTATTAGCCCAGAAGAATGTTTCTTTCACAGTTTCTTCAGCATATACATACACGCAGAGGGGTCAAGTACCTTGCTCTTAAATGTCCATTCAAAACCACTCTGTGTATGTGTTTGTAGAAAAAAAAATGTGAAAAAAGCACTCTGAAAGACATTCTGGAAGTTTAGTGCCATAACTAAACATATGGCTGCTTTTCAATGCAGTCAACATTTTCATTGACATTAAATCAAAAGAGATAAAACATTATCTAATAACAAAATCTTTAACATAGATATTTTTAGTTATAATCACTAAAATTAGTCATAACCACTAAAACATAGGTTTTCATGTCAGTCTGACACAAATTAGAATCAGCCAAGTAGGGAATCTCAACTAAATAATTGTCCTGATTATAATTGATGTGGTGGGGGGGACTCATCCCCAGTCTGGGCAGCAGATTCTGCTGTCAATCCAGACAAGAAAAGGCATAAAATGATGATTATTCACTTTTCCTCATTTTTACTTCCCTTCTTGACAGCCCAGTCTTCCCTATTACTGCCAGGTTGATTGCCTTGTTGCTGTGACTGTGGATTTCTTCAATGATATCTGATATTATGCTTTCAGTCTCCTATCACTGACTAGGACCAGTGGCTACTCAGAAATCTTCCACATTTTTTGTCCCAGACTGGAACTGTTGAGGTACCCGGCATCTTGGACTGAACAGCTACTGTATGACCCTCCAGTATGAGATAACCACTGTGTGACTACTCTGGACCATCCAGCATTCAATGACAAACATGTGCCCGGTTCTCAGCCTCTCAGGTGTGATACAGTAGCTGATACTGTTCTGATGTAAAATTCTTTAACACATTCTTTATTTATCACGTAGTGGTGTGAACATAACTATTATATATACACATATGTGTGTACGTATATACACATATATGTAATATTTAACTTTATGTGTGTGGGTGTTTTGTCTGAATATATGTCTGTATAACCAATGAATGGTTTGTGCCCTCAGATGACATAAAGAGGGCACTGGATCCCCTTGAACCAGAGGTATAAGAAGTTGTGAGCCACTATATGGATGCTGGGAATCAAACCTGATCATCTGGAAGAACAGCAAGTTTTCTTAAACACTAAGCCTTCTGTCTATTATATTTTAATTTAATTATACTTCGTTTGTGCCCACTTACACAAGAATGTTCTTTATAACGTTCTTTTCTATTCCTTAAAACATACCTCTGTTAGTCATCTTGCATCCTTTCATATTGATTGTTATAAATGCACTTCTTATTCTGTTTAACTTTAGATTCATTTATACTATAAAAAATTTCCAGACACCCATTTATACAGTCTAGGTTCCCCAATGGCAGCACCTTACAACATTAGATTCTGATATAATAAGGGATATGTTGACACTGTATGTAATCAGAATATGATTAGGTTATATAAATTTCTTAAAATGATAAGTTGTAGCAACAGAAAACAGATCAATATTCACCATGGAGTAGGGGCAGGAGCTTTGAGAAATAGTAAGTATTACCAGAAAAGTTCAACCAAACAGAGCCTTTCAGTGACAGAACAAAACAGGTACTCTAAAGAGTCAATAAGTTCCTCTAAAGAGAAGGTCAGTAGATCTGTTATCAGTAAATGTCACAAGCTTCAAAGGATCTCTCTAAGGGCACTGTAGTCTTTCTGTACACAAAATTGGCTTATCAGATATATCCAGATGTTTGAATGTCTTCTATTGTTGAAAGAAAATTACCCATATAGATTTAAGTGAACATGGCTTTAATGTTATAACCTACCATCAAAGTGAGGAAATGAAGGTGGGTAACAACATTTTAAACACTGACCACAGAAAAACAAGCTACTGTTTGCTTTAGGGAAGGCTGTAAACTCATTGATGAGGTCATATGTGAAAAGAGATTATTGCCCGCTTACATTTCTTTCTATACACTAAATTATGATTTTATTAATGAATTTTTCATTAATGAATTAATGAATTTAAAGATGACATTCACATAGAACTCAGAGAACTAAGTAGTCATTACTGAAGTATTCTAACACCCAAGGGGAAATACTTGGATGAGGCCAATAGTCCAATGAAGTTACTTCTTGGTAAAAATTTTCCTTCTTCTCTTTCATTCTTTCTTTAGATTTGTTTTTTGAGTTTGACTACACTTATATAAATGAGCATCATGTGTACAGTGCCCTCAGAGACCAGACCAGAACATCGTATCCCTTGGAGCAGAATTACAAACATCTGTGAGTAACCGTGGTTTCTGGGAACTTTCTTTTTCTTTCTCACTTTACAAAAAAAAAAAAAAAAAAAAAAAAAAGAAAAAGCCGGGCGGTGGTGGCGCACGCCTTTAATCCCAGCACTCGGGAGGCAGAGCCAGGCGGATCTCTGTGAGTTCGAGGCCAGCCTGGACTACCAAGTGAGTTCCAGGAAAGGCGCAAAGCTACACAGAGAAACCCTGTCTCGAAAAACCAAAAAAAAAAAAAAAAAAAAAAAAAAAAAAAGAAAAAGAAAAAGAAGAAAAGAAAGGAAAAAAAAGAAAAAAATCCTTACCCTTATCTATTTGCTCACATTTTTAACTTTAGAGTTTATACAAGTTTTATCAATAAATAATAATACACATAATTTAAAGTAACAATAGCATAAGTCAGAGTATAAATTATTTAGTCAATAAAAGTACTATGTTGTCAACTTCAGTTATTTCACTTAATATCTGTGGAGTTATTAACAACACCTATAACTACATTGTGTTACAGATTTTCCAATGAAAAGTATAAAAATAATTTTGTCTTATCAGAGGATATTTTCGAAGATTAATGAAATTAAGTATCAGAAGTCATTAAAATTATGAAAACATATTATATATGTATAATTATATATATATATATATTAGTTAACATATTAATTTTATATTATAAATATAGATTTATTTATTTTACTTTGCGTACTTGTGTTTTGCCTGGATCTATGTATGTGCACCTCATGTGTGGCTGGTGCTCACAGAAATCAAAGGAGGGCATCATTTCCTTAGAACTGGAGTTACAGATGGTTGTGAGCCACTCTGTGGGTACTGGGACTGAATCTGAGTCTGCTGAATGAGCAAAAATTGCTGTTAACAGTTGAGCCATCTTCCCAGTCCCTCCTAAAATACATTGTAAAATCAGAAATATAGCTCCTTTTAATAAACAATATAAAGTAAATAAACTTAAAATTTCTTGATCATAAGTTTCCATGCAATATGAAATTTATGCAAAACATATTAAGACATAATTATTACTATTAAAACTCATACTAAAATATTATATAATAAATAGAAATTTAATTATGAAATTTTCAAATATTTTAAAAATATAAGACTCAAGAGTCAGAGGCTGGATTGAAAACTTGCTAACTCAGAGAGGTTGAGGAGCAACTAACTGAACTTTGTTTTTTACCAGCATCTCAGAAAGAGATTGTGCATCCTGTCAAACCAAAAATGACTGCCACACTCAAAGGCCCTCCCTGCTACTTCCTGTTTGTCTCTATAAATCTTCTAGTCTACCTCTGATGCTCTATGATTACTTTCTACCAACTAGTTGCTGGCTCTATTTCTAGCATAAGGTTGATTTTATTTAATTAATGCAAATGCAAACTTGAGGTTCACAGTATGATTGAATATCTCACAGTATTTCCCTCTTGTTTTCTAGATAAAAAGGAAAGGTTTTAACTCTAGCACAGTAAAACTATATACAATAAGAATAATTATCAAGTAAGAATTGCATTCATAGTGTTCAGTCCTTTTTTACTGGGCAAATTCAGAGAAAATACTTTATTAACTATGCTATTTTGTGGGACTAAAGTTTTATACCTAAACTGCTTTCTATCATAGCTTTTATTTCCAAGCTAAAAATATCTTTTTAGACCTTAAAATACTTTCTTAGATAAACAACTTAAGTTTTTATGTTTCTCAACCTTATACATTTTACATCTCTTTTCTAAGTTTCTTTTCTAAATTTGGTAACAAAGAAAACTGTAAAACTGTAACTATCTAGTCTTTGAACCCCATTAGAGGCCTGAAAATATATAAACTATTACCCAAGCAAACAAAGTACAGAACAAGCAACTTAGAAAACAGCCGGGCGGTGGTGGCGCACGCCTTTAATCCCAGCACTTGGGAGGCAGAGCCAGGTGGATCTCTGTGAGTTCGAGGCCAGCCTGGTCTCCAAAGCGAGTTCCAGGAAAGGCGCAAAGCTACACAGAGAAACCCTGTCTCGAAAAACCAAAAAAACAAAAAAAAAAACAAAAAAAAAAAAAAAAGAAAACTATAGAAAGAACATCTATCTATCTAAAATACATCTCTGTGTAGTTGGTCAGAAGGATATAATATTACCTAATAACAGAGACTTTGTCTGCCTGGACAGTCACCCAAAACTCCTATGCAACACTGGAGCATTCATATTCAGCCTACAGGCCTAGAGTATCTGGCAGACTCTTCTATAAAGCTAGAGTTTCGAAGGATTGTCTTGCCTTGTTTTGGCCAAGTTCAGCAATCACTTTCCTATGGGTCCTGTGTGTCAAGTTCATACAGCAGCATACTACCAGCAGTCATGGCACAGCAGTTTCTTTCACAAATGGCTAGATTTGCCACATTGAAAGCAAACTCCAAATGGAGTTTCTTCAATGCCCTTTATCCTTTTATAAAGTAAATTGGTGCTACCAGGAGCAGATGTGTCTCATTGTCATGAAAAGCCTTAGGTTAAGAAGATACTTTAAATGCCATATTCTATATGTCTTTGAATACCATCTATCTGTCTAAAATATACCTGTTTAATGTTGAAACATAATTGTAGTAGGACAAGCCCATAGGGTTGAGGAAATTGGCTCAAATCAGTTGCTAAGGCATACATATAAGAGACTTCATTGTGAGTCAACCTGGTGTCTACCTGAGGGCCTAGCAACAGGCACTGTCAGAGTTCCTGATCATGCCCAGCCAAGATGACCATGCAGCAATGCCACCAGATTGGGACATAGCTTTGGTGCTGGGAGGAAGGTATATAAGGTCTTTCCCATTATTGAATAAATGTGTCTGCTGTTTGCCTTCAACTGACTCCTGGTGTCTGTGTCATTGACTCAGTACCTTCTCACCCCTCCCCTGAGGGAGCTGTTATGATCCAGCAACACATACCTACTGTGACTACCAGTTTGATTATTATAGATTAACTACTAACCTCATATCTTAATAAATTACATAGCTCTTGAATATTTAATTCATTTGTGGGCCATACCTAGTTATGATCTCCCAACAAATTTTGGAAATCATTAAGAGTTTGTCATTGATCTCTCCTGATTTGTATTTTCTGTGGTTGAATTTTCTGTAAACCTACCTTATATAGTAAATAATTAATAGAATCTCTTCTTTATAGTTCTTCAGGAGTGATTTGTAATCCTCAACAAAGCAAGTTGAAAAGGCAGTCTTTTAAATCAATGTAATAATACACTATCCTTTCAGCAATAAGGATGTCAAGGGAATTCCAGACTATAAAGAACCCATTGGCTCAGTAACCACATGTATAATTCTCAGGTCTGTTACCATTCTCCATTTTCCATATTTCTTTCTTTTTTTTTTTTTATAACAAATAGAGAAGAATTCCAAAGACTGGTTGATTCTTCAATATGTTGAGCATTAAGCTGTTCATGTACCAGTCTTTCTAGTGCTGGTAATTTTTCTGATGTCAAAGGATATTGTACCACCCACACAGAGTTGTCATTTAACCATTTTAAAGGTAGGGCTGTTGGTATCTTTGAAAGACCAACAGCTGTTGTGCCCTGCTTATATAAAACCTGAATAGTTTCTGACTCCTCTTGCTAATACCTTTTAATATTTTTCTCAGAAGTATTCTTTATTTTAGTGTTTGATTCTGAGATTGAAGAAATGTTAATATGTGTTTCCATTGTTGCAACAAAACACATCATGATAAATTCATAGCTATGTTAGCTGCATATGACTATAATTTTTCTGTCATCCTTCTGGCTCTGTACTCTCAACTCATTTTGCACTTCGTTTAAACTGGGATAAAGTTCCAATCCCTAAAAGATGAACATTTACCTATTGAAAAGGCCTATCTAGATGCCAAGAGTTTAGTGAAATTTTTGTTATATCTGCTCCTGTGTCTACTAAAACTTCAGTTTCAATGCCATTTATTTATATTTTTAACTTTGGTCTCTGATCACTTATAGCAGTTAGTCAAAATACTTCTTTTCTGGTCTCTGCTAAACTTTTTGTTTTATCTACTGAGGCTGTTCTATCCTTGATCACATCTAGAGCAGTATGGTTTTTTTTAACTGCTTTTAAAAGACATAGCAGGCATTATGTCTTTTAACTGCTCTGTGTATGTATTTCCCTGATACTGGCAGGGAATGATTGAACCAGATTTGACATTTGAGCCTGCTAAGGCATATACCAAATTTCAAAGGGTTACTTTGCTTGTACCTTGTTGATATGCATTAATTAGTCCAATGCTGGCCTTTGCTGCATCTTCTGCATATTCCAGAATGTTGAGGCCTTCTGAGAAACAACAGCAACAACAGCAAAACAACAACAAAAACATTGTTTCTAGGAATACCTTGCCTACAATTCCTTTTCAAATGACCTTGTTTACCACTGTTAAAACATCTGGCATTTTGATTCTTCTTAAAATTTCTAAAATTTACTTCTCCTGTAAAAGCAGCATCTTAGGTGTGAGACCAAATACCTGTTGTATTTCTAATCAATTCATCTATTGATGCTGATCTTGCCTTGAAAGACCTAATCATCCCTTTGCATTCTGAATTATCATTTTCCAAAGGTAAAGATTCAATTAATATTCATCTGACTTCTATACCTGACACTTTTATTTATAGCTAAAGTGAATCTTTGTAAAAAAAAAAAAAATCAGTGAAAGCTTCTTTTAGGCCTTGTATAATTTTAAGAAATGACCCAGACCTCTTTCCTGATCCTTCAACTTCTCCCAAGCATTTAAGGCTGCTAAACTACATTGGGTCAAGGTGCGATCATCAAATTCAAACTTTCTTTGCAACTCAGCATATTTGCCTTCACCTAGAATTTGATCTTGGGAAATATTGATGCCTCTAGCCCTATTTCATTATTCTATGACCCTAGCTTCCTCTGTGCACTAGATTCTCCATTGTAACTGAGGACCAGCTTCCAACTTGTTGTAGCTAAATCTTTCCAGTCTTGGGGCATGATTCTATTCTGATTTCCCCAGGAATTTAACACCTGCTTCACATAAGGTGAATGTATACCATATGAAATGACCACTTATTTAAATCTCCTCAAATCAAATATTTCTATAGGATTCCATTTAACTTCTACATAGCCTTGGGTATTGCTTACCATGTGCAAGTCATTCTTGTATAAAATATGTTTGGTTTTCTAGTCACCTTAAGCTGCCCCTCTTCAGTTTGATCATGCAGTGGTGCAGTAGTTTCTTGTCTAAATTCCTCTATCTGCATCTGAGTATTTTTCTTATTTTCATGGTTTATCTTAACTGTCATTTTTTTTTCTTATTTTCATTAGTAAGTCTTTCTCATCTTGTATCTTATCAATAGTAATTCCTTTTAAGGCTGATACCTTATCAGTCAAATTTTTCTTACTTTTCTTACTAAGTATAAGGTTTGTATCTTATCAGTCAAATTTCCATATTTGGCTCAGTTATCAAACCACGTTTTAAGGATAAAATACGAATTATCAAACTAATAATCATTATTAGTATTAATTGACATTATGTCATTAATTGACATTATGTCAATCCCAGCTAAGTCATTTATCTCCTCATTTATTTTTTCCATTTTCAAGCCACTATACAGATTCTTAATTTCATCCATCATGATATATCCCATTCCTATCATGGGAAATATTTTTCTTTTTATTATTATTTAACTCTTTCCTTAAGGACTTCTCAGTTTGTCAACAGCAACATGACTTAAAATCATAAATATATATCATTTGTCAGAATTCTGTTTTATTTATTAATGTTATATTTGAAAATAGTATCATCCAAACATTCTAATTGCTATCATTAATGTTTAATTTACATACACTGAATTAGTAAAACATTAGTGTTAAACTCTCAAAATGTAGTCATTTTAGATTTGTCTATTTCTCAATTTAGATCTATCTTGTTTTGATTCATTTAAACTTTGTTAACAGTTAAATCTATGTATACATATTTACAATTTCCATATGTAGTTAGTAGATAAATTACTAACTTTGGACATTATTTAAAATTTCTAAGAAACTGAGACTTACTTTGGTAGGACTATAAACATTTTGTTGCAAATTTTCATAAATGCACTATATATTTACATTTTCTTATATCATTGTTACTTGATGTTTAAATTGAGTTTCTATTAGAAAAAAAGAAATGAATATTGCTTATTTTTAATCCACTCTGCAAGATATTCTCCCTTTTAGTCTAACATTCAGTCATGTTTAAAAAATTCTAGGATACTAACCACTTCAAACATGCAGTTTGACTGGGAAATTCAACTTCATTTTCTATTAAGTTAATTTTAGCTCAAGAAAGTTGTCTAATGTGCTGGAAAGTTCTGACTAAGAACAATGAAATGATTAAAATCCTTATGTTGTAGCCTGCCATCTTGTTTTTTGCTTTTCATTCATCTGTATGTATTTCACATTTTCCCTGATTTCTTAGCATCCTTTGGGTAAGTTGATTTTCATTTAAATGATATTCAATTTTTATTTTCCTTACATTTTAAACTTTTATAAT
The DNA here is from genome assembly GCF_007827085.1 of Peromyscus californicus insignis. Lineage (NCBI taxonomy): Eukaryota > Metazoa > Chordata > Mammalia > Rodentia > Cricetidae > Peromyscus > Peromyscus californicus. Next base: position 57,608,649 of record NW_026294617.1, on the reverse strand, counting down.
GTCTTAGTTTTGGTCTGAAATATACAACCTTAATCATCATAATCTCTTTGGTGTATCATATTAATTTGTATGTAGTATAAGAATATTATGGTGTTTATTTTAATTTCCTTCTGAATTTTGTGCAATTGTCATTTTTCTATATTTTATTAACTTCGCACTATATCCAAATTATTTCTTCTAAGGTAGCTTATCTTGATTATTTATGTAATGGGAGAACATCAGTTTAATATTCAGTTATATGCTTACCTGACAATAATTCAGTTAAATATGAACAGTACAGATACAATTAATGAACAACAAAGTGGTTAATTATGTGAATGATAATCAATAGTAGCTATGAATTAAGATTGCAACTTTGTTCACACTTTAAAATATTCACACAGTGAAAGTGCAAGTCAGGCAAAAGCAGAAGGCAGAAACAATTTTAATAAGAGTTGTAAGTTTCTAATGATCTTGTTTTGATTAGTTAAAAAATTATGAGATTATAACATGTAAATTCCAGAATAAAAGCCCACAGTTCATATCAAGAAGTTGATGATAAAATATAATAACATATTTAAAAATAATACATAAGACATGCAAAGACAAAATATACACAGTGTATATGCCAGACATAAAATTGTGATGGGAATTCATATACACATATGTATTTGTATGTGTATCCAATATATATGTATATATGTTGGACAAGAAAAAGTTAAACCTTCCTGATTTGAAGAAAACATAATTTATGCATAAAAGAGTTCATGGGCTACACCAAAAATCAAAACAAGCAAAAAACAAAACTAAATTTCTGGATGTGATAAATACTTTCACTAAAGTAGCAATATAAAAAAATCAACAAACAAGTTATTAGATTTTTATAGATGAATTACAAATTAGCTGAAAAATATACTATCCACAATAGCCTAAAATACTTATAAAATATATAGAAATAAATTTAACCAAGCAGATTATATATACAATAAATTTATATAATTATATACTAATTTTTTGACATTACAATTACATTATTTCACCTTTCTCCTCTTTCTTTCCTCTAAACCTTTCCATGAACCTACCTCTTTGCTTCCTCTCAAAGTTATGGATTTAAAAAAAAAATGGTTGTTTTGTGTTTGTATGTGTGTTCCTAAATATATAAATACAACCTGCTAAGGCTGTTTAGTATAATGCTAATTTTATGTATATGCTTTCAGGCGGGACATTTTGATATTAGAGAACCAATTGTGTTGTTCCCTGGGGAATAACAGCCTCAGCTCTCCTTAGTTGCCTGTAGTTTTTTGTTACTATCTCCGCAGGCCAAGTAAGGGCAATAGCAATAGCCTATCATGCTTCGGGAGTACCACATTTTCAATATCCATTTGCCAGTTGAAAAGTATATCGTTTGTTTCCATTTCCTAGCTATTGTGAATAGAACAGCAATGAATATGGTTGAGCAAGTGTCTGTGGAGCAGGAAGTCTAGTCCTTGGGGCATATGCCAAGGAATAGTATGACTGAGTCACAAGGCATACTTCTTTTTTGCTTTTTGAGACTTCTACACACTGATATCCGTGGTGTCTGCACCAGTTTGCCATCCCACCATCAGTGAATGAGTGCGGATATCCTTTCCCCGACATCCTCATCATTTGATGTCGGTTGTTTTGTTAATTTTGTCATTGTGGGCTCCAAAAAGTCCCCTCATGCTCGACCTTCCCATTTCCTTATGTTCTCATCCTCCATGCCCTACCCTCCATTGCCCATCCCCCACCCCTGTTTCGCTCATGGAGATCTCATCTATTTCCCCTTCCCAGGGCTATCCATGGGTCCCTCTTTGGGTCTTCCTTGTTAGCTAGCTTCTCTGGAGTTGTGGGTTGTTGTCTGGTTATCCTTTGCTTTACATCTAGTATTCACTTATGTGTGAGTACATACCATGTTTGTCCTGAGTCTGGGTTATGTCACTCAGGATGATATTTTTCCAGTTCCATCCATTTGCCTGCAAATTTCATGGTGACACCTCATGCAGGCTTGAGGCAGGGGGCAGAGCTTGGGCTTGCCTCTACTGGATGTGCCTCCCCCTGGGAGGCCTTGCCTTCTTGTGGGGGGGCAATCAGGGGTCGGTTGGGGGGGGAAGGCTATGGGGGGCGGGAGGAGGGAAGAGGGTGATCTCTGAGTGGTGTGTAAAATAAAAAAAAATTCTTAATAAAAAAAATGAAAAAATATCATTGTGACTGGGCTAAATAGATTTTCAAGTTGTTTTCACTATAAATTTACTAGTTACTAGGAATGATCAATACTTTTCTCAAGTTATTTTTTTTCTTAGCCTTATTTTTCTTCTTTAAGAAACTGTCCAGATCATAGACCCATTTAAAAACAATTGTTTATTCGTCTGTTTGTTTGACAATTTTTTCTTTTAGTTTTTTTATATGTATTCTGTATATTAAACCTCTTTCTGATGTACATCTGGTAATGATTCTCTCCTACTGTGGACTTTTGTTTTGTTTTGTGTTTTTTCAAGACAGGGTTTCTCTGTGTAGTTTTAGTGCCTGTCCTGGACTTCGCTCTGTATACCAGGCTGGCCTCAAACTCACAGAGATCTGCCTGGTTCTATCTCCCAAGACCTGGGGTTAAAGATATGTGCCACCACCACCCAGGCACTGTGGACTTCTTTATGTGATTAATTGTTTCTTTAGCTGGTAAGAAGCCTTTTTAGTCCAGTTGTCTATCATTGGCCTTAAATTTTAGGCAAATAGAGACCTATTCAGAAAGTTCTTTCTTAACCGGTATTGCCTCCTAGAAGTTTTAGAGTTTCATGTTTCACATAAAGTTCTTTAATCCCTTTTAGTTAGTTCCTGCGCAAGGTGATAGATATGTATCTACATTCAATCTTCTGCTCATGGACCTCCAGGTTACCTAATATCATTAGTTCAGGATGTTTTTTGTTTTTTTCTCTCCAGTATATGGGTTTTTGTTTGTTTGTTTATTTGCTTTTTGTTTTTTAATTCTTTGGGGTTTTTTTTTGTATCTTTAGTCAAATATTAAATGGCTAAAGTTACATGTACTCATGTTTGGGTCTTGATTTTGTTCAATTTGTCTGTGTGTCTGTTTTTGTGTCAGTACCATATTGCTTTTACTACTATGGTTTTCTATTATATCTTAGATTTAGAGCAATATCCCTCAAGCATTCTTTTTTAAAAATTTTTTCCTGCTTTTTTTTTAACTAACCAGGATACTGTATAATTCTGCATGAATTTTAGCATATATTTTCTATGTGTTTCTGTGAGGAACAAGATTTGGATTTTGAGTAGAATACATTTGATCTGTTATTGGGTTTTGGTAAAATGATCATTTTCATAATGTTATTTCTACTGATGTGTGAGCATGGGATGTGTAAGAAACACTTCAATATACTGTAGAAAGAAACAAGATGGTGGACATTTAAAATAACATCCAACCTACTTGATGGGCAGTACAAATTTTATCAAAAATATTGTACTACATAAAGCCATGTATGCATTCAATGCAGGGTCCATCATTTCCATGAAATGACATTCTTCATACTGCTGGGAAAACATCCCTAAAACTAATACAAATTATAAAAGACCACAGGTAGCTAAAGTAATTCTAAGCAGAAAGAAAAGAGCCAGAGGCATGACATTAGCCACCCTCAAACTATACTACAGAACTACAGTGATGAAGAGAGCATGGTTGTGATAGAGAAATAGACATGTAGACCAATGGAATTTAATATAAGATATGTAGCTAGACCCACAGAGCTATGATACCTAGTTTTTTTTTCAAATGTATAGGAAATATCTACTAGGAAAAAATCCTTCTAAATTTTTACAAGTTTCATTGAAAAAACTGGAAATCCTCCTACAGAATAGTGAAAGTAGACACATATTTATTGCTTTACACAAAAATAATTTCAAATTAGACCAAATACTTCAATTTAAGACCAATACTTCAAATGGATAGAATTTGAATATAATCAAAACCAAAATCATAAGAAAACTCCATATGATATAAATTTTGAAGCAAAGTCAGGCTGGTCTGTCTGAATATTTTATCATAGCAATCACAAAAGACACTATAACAGACATCAAATTGACATACAAGTAATCGGTCTGATATAATTAAGATCTCAGAGGGAATGCTTAGGCTACTGATAAAGCTTGGTAATATTACCATGTTTCTTTTGGGTTCTATGAAGTTTGAATAGATCAATAACAGAAACTACCACTAGGAAATATAAACAACCAAAGAACAAGCCTTGGATGAATTAACACTGAATGACAAAAGAGAACTGCATAACCAACAACAAAGTACACTAAGAAACAGCTAATGAAGTGCCATAAAGCTAAGAGAAATATTGTTCTGTATGCTTAATGGGTGAAGGCTTCCAGGAAGAGACTGGAATCAATTACTTCGAAGTACTGACAACCAATTAGGGTATGAGCTCTGTGATGAAATGTATATTGCTAACCAAATTCTCAATAACATATTGGACATAATGATATTAGCTCATTCATTTTGATATCAATAACTTATTTTTTCTCCTCCTGAGAGATACGAAAAATGCCAAATAAAAATATGCATAATTTTGTTAGCAATTTAAATATTGCAGATGAGAAAACATATTTCTGTATGTGCATAATTTTAATTAATTCAAAATATTAGTTATTTAATAATTTCCTACTGTGTGTTTTGATCTTTTTTCCACCTCCTCTAGCTCCTTCCAGATCTATCTCTTTTCTCTATATACCCAAATTTGTGTCCTTTTTTTCCCTTTCACCCCACTTATTTTGTGTTGTGCTTCCTATATATTCATGAATGTTTGCCCCTCTCTTGGAGCAAGGTAGAATTGCCAGAGAATATACTCATAGAAACCCAACCCTTAGTTCCCTAGCAGTTATCAATTGCTAATAGCTTCACAGCTAGAAGTAGAACTTTATATACACCTTCACCTTATTCATGTTGGGATTTTGTCAGGCTTGTGCTTGCTCACATCTTATGCATGATGTCACAACCACTATGATTTCATATGTGCTACTGCCATACCATTTCCAGAAAATAATATCTTTGTAGTCATCCACTCAGTCTTTCTACCACCTATTCTGAGATGATTGGTGAGGAAGGAGTCTGCTATTGATGACCCATTTGGAGATGAATGCTACACAGTCTCTTATTCTCTGCACTTTGAGTAGTTACAGGTCTCTATGTTACTCTTCCTCTACTGTAATAATAATACTATGCTCTCCAGTAGGACCAATGACCCTCTAGCTACAGGTTCTTGGTCTGTCAATCGTCCCAGGTAGGGGCTTCAGCTTGTGGATCCCATCTTAAATCCAATCAGAAAGTGGTTGCTAACTCTTATGACTTTCATACCATTATTTTACCTATAGACATGTCTTACAAAACCAGTCATTATTGCAGATTACAGATTTCACAACTGGGTAAGGGTCTGATTATATTTTCCCATGGTAGCATGGCAGTACCTGGAAGCTAACCAGTAAGGATGAAACATCTAGGTTAGTACCAGCTTATTATCTCCACGTTCCATGACACAAAATTTTGATATCTTTTTCATTAAGATCTTAGCATCAAGATATTGACAGGAAGACACTATGTCAAACAGCTATGGGGTTTTCCTAACAGAGGTGGGCTATGAGGTGGGGCATGAGTAGCTTATCCATGCCAAACGGGAAGGCAAAAGGGTCCCTGGTGGGTAATGTCCAGGCATGTGGAAAATCTCAAAAAGAGAAAAAGGGATCATGAAGCACTCATAGTGTGACAAGCAGCCATGGAGTAAGTAACCAGGATGGAAGGAGCTGTAATGAGAGCATGGGTAGGTTACCTGTGTCATTGTCCTGTGTTCCAGACCTTCAATTCCAAGTGAATGTTTTTATGGCAGCTCATTTGGAGTCAAGAAGAGATTGTTAAAAAAAAAATTCTTTACATTAAAATATATCCAGATTGTATCAGAAATAGAGAATTGTCAAGAAAAAATGAAAATAAATCATGTTGAGTGGAAATCATTATTAACTGTGAACTTTTACAATGTGCATAATTTTAGATATAAGTGGCATCCGAGAACTGAATTCATAATGCTTTTCCAAATCTGCTTTATTTTCTCCTTAGGTATTTTTGTAAAAATCACTAAAGGCAGTCATAGATTAAGGAAAAGTAAGTAGAGTACCATCTGTTTTGTGAGTTTTATGTGATGTGTAAAATTCAGAATACATATATGTATACATACACACAGCCTGTTGTGTCAACTAGAAATACTGAAAAATAAAAAATGAAAACGAATGTATAAAATAGATTCAGTTGTTAGTCTAATTTTATTACTTAGTGCCACACACAATGAACATATCTATTATATAATGTTAAAATGATCAGCATTGGTATACATCAGTACTGGTTATGATTGACACTACTCATACTCAAAACTACTGTACAGAAATGTCATTTAAATATAACAGAATGAATTCTGTACAGTGTATTGCAGTTTGCATAAGAAATGTCAACTACAGGTTCATGTACTTGAACATGTGATTCCCCAGTTGATGGTGCTATTTGAAGTTTATGAAATTTTCAGAGTGTTGGAGGAAGTACATGGCTTGAGGAGGATTATGAGTATTTATAGCTGGTCCTGCTTCAAGTTCATTCTATCTGTCTTCCTTTTATAGTTGAGATATGATTTCTTAGTTTCCTACTTTTTCCCCAAGGACTTCCTTACCATATGGACATCTATCCTCTGGAAGCTTAAGCCAAAATAAACTCATTCTTAAGTTAATTCTTGGTCTTGTTACTTTCTTGTTGCAAGAGAAAAGTAATTAGTACACAGTTTTTATAAAGACTATTATTATTTGTTGTCACTCAAGTATGGCAAGTGTTCAGTTTACCTACATTATGATGTGGGTCCTCTGTGTGAACAAGTCCTTGCTCCAGTGATTAGGGTGTGAAAGGGATCTTTCAGTTATTATGGCTTTTTGTTGCATACATTGTATTTATAATATGAAAAATATGTGCTGTTGATAAGGTTTTAGGTTAGAACAGGCTACAAATAGTCAAGGTTTGGGGGAGCTGGAAGTTATACAAGAATGTTTTTATTGATTGAGGGTCTCATTGCTTAAAAGACAAAGTACCCACCTAAACCCTCCCAAAATATACATATTATAATTGAATATTAGAAGAATCTGATAGATAGAAAGAGATAAAAGAAATAAATTTAACTAGTAGAGAATATGTAATAGTCTGAAGAATAAACAAAAGAATATTTTGCATTAACATGAATTAATACACTTATGTGTCTATATTCTGAACTTCTAACATTCTCATAAAACAACTTTATCTGAGATGTTTTTAATGAATTTCTTTCATTTTCATATCGTGTGGCTTGGCACTGTTAACTTCCTAGTGATATTAAAAACTGCAAATAGACAAAAATCAAAACAAAACAACAACTTTATACCATGAGATAGAGTTACAGATTTTAGATAAATTTGTAAATTTTAGATTTTTAGATCTAAAACAATATTTACAGATTTTTAGATAAAGTAGGTATTGAATGCAGGTGATAAGGCCCATATAAATACTGAGTATAAATACAACTTTAATTCTTCCTGGCTTTTGATTATTTTGTTTGCTTTGTTTGGTTTATACTCATACTTCCTTTCCTTTCTACTACAACTGTAATTCTGCTCATAGAAATTCAGGTTATAACTCTGGTTGTACCAATCTTGCATTCATCCAAGTTAGCTTTCTCAGGAATGAGAACCTAAAGCCATTAATCCACAAGAGATTATTCCTAAGTTGTCTAGAAAGGTCACATAAAACAGGTTTAATGGTTACTTTCAACTGCCTACTCAGCTCTACCTAGAATTAATTAAGAAAATAGTATCAATGAGGAATTTTCTAGACTGGGTTGGTCTGTGACATATCCCTGGAGTACTGTCTCCATTACATTAATGGACATAGTAAAACCTACCTTGAATGTCATTGAAATCATTGCTTTGTTTCAGAACCAAGAATGTGTAAGAGTAGTGTTTATGAAACTCATTTAGATTATAATAGATAATTTAAAAATACAGATTAATAATTAGTCTTCTATGATAGTCAAACTTATAATCATGTTAAGTTTTCTAGGTATACATAGATATAATTCAATTAGGTATGTAATCTTCAAATACTTGAAAGACCTACAGAATAGGACATTTAAAATGTTTTAAAAGTTTTGACTTTCTGGACAGTGAGACATGTCTGCTCCTGGCATCACTGATTTACTTCAAAGAAAAAGATGAGCATCGAAGACACTCCATAAGGAATTTATCTTCTCGTTGGCAAAAATAGCCATTTGAGCAAGAAACTGTTCTTGCCTGAACTGCTTGAAAAAAATGTATCGACTGGACCCACAGGACCCATAGGAAGGTAACCACTGGACTTTGCTTGGCAAAATGGTCCTTCAGGTTCCTGTTTCACAGAGGAAACTGCAAGACATTCTACAGGACACACAGAAAAGTGACTGAGACCTGTGGGCTAAAGACAGATGCCCCAACTTTACAGAAAAACTTTAGATGACTGTCCAGGCTGCCAGCTGTCTCTGTCTACTCTCACAAGACTCTGGAAGTTGCTTGCATCCTTCTCCTATTTCTCAGGTAATATCATATCTTTTTTGAGGTCTTTGATGTAGTTGAAGTCTAGATAGTTATAATTTTCCTTAGTTATGATAAAAGATAAGTTAGATATAAAACCCTAGACTCACAAATATAGGATAGATAAAATATTTTCTTCAAATTTGTCAAATACAAATAGTCTAGATATTGTAACTGTAATTCTTGTTTAATAACTGTATGTTGTATATAATTTTACTATGTTAAAGTTAAAATTTTCCTTTTTAATTAAACAGAAAAGGGGAAGTGCTGTGGATGTCTTTCTGTATGCTATGTATATGTGTGCTCTGATTGGTTGATAAATAAAATGCTGATTGGCCAGTAGCCATGCAGGAAGTATAGCCAGGATAAGCAGAGAGGAAAATTCTGGAAATAGGAAGGCTGAGTCAGGACACTGTCAGCTGTCACCATGAAAAGCAAGATGTAGATAGTGGTAAGCCATGAGCCATGTGACAAAATATAGATTTATAGAAATTGGTTAATTTAAGATGTAAGATCTAGCTAGTGAGAAGCATGAGCCAATATGCTATACAGTTTGTAATTAATATAAGCCTCTGTGTGTTCATTTGGGTCTGAGCGACTGTGGGACTGCAAGGACATCGAGCTGGGTGGGCACAAGAAACTTTCAGTTACAGGGTAGAGAAAGCTGGTTAGATATTAAGCACCTATGATTAATACTCTCTGTTCTTGAACTATGTATTTAATGGTACTACCAGCTTCAAATTTCTGACACACTGACTTCCATGAAATGATGAACTGTAACTTGTAATTTGTGAGCCAAAATAAACCCTTTTTTCCATTAAGGTGTTTTTAGCAGGATATTTCTGTAGCAGGAATCTTAAATGGTCTTATTAATTAAATCAAACCTGAGGTCAATTATTGGGGTGAATGCTGGAAGATCAGAGAATCAGAACAAGCTACAGCTTCCTCACCTCGACAGTTCCTCAGCTGATCCTATTTCCTCAGACTGGAATGAGTCCTCATCCAGAATGAATCTCAGCTGAATTGCTGCTTGAAAGCCTGAAAGCTTAACCAGCCAAATGCTTAACTAGCCAAATGCTTCTAGTTTCTGGTTTTCACGCCTTATATACCTTTCTGCTTTCTGCCCTCACTTCCTGGGATTAAAGGTTCACTTTCTGAGATTAAAGGTATGTGTCACCATGCCTGGCTGTTTCCAGTGTGGCCTTGAACTCACAGAGATCCAGAGGGATTTCTTCCTCTGGAATGCTAGGATTAAAGGTGTGAGTGCCACCATTTTCTAGCCTTTGTATCTAGTGGCTGTTCTGTCTCCAACCCCAGATAAGTTTATTAGGGTGCACAATATTTTAGGGAACACAATACCACCACATATTTCTTTTGCAGCAGCAGAAATAAACCTGAAACAAGAAGATATCACGTTGGTGCACAGGATCAAGTAATTAAACTGGTGTGTCATCACTGCATTAATTGTGACTAAAGAGTCCTCATCTTTCCTTACAGTGCTTCACAGAATGGAATTCAAATGTCCGACAGAAGTAGAGTCCCACATAGCAGGAAATTGATTGGAGAGTGACATTTTGCAGGAAAAGTGGGCACCCTGCATATAGGCTGCATTTGATTCTGTGACAAATATTTTCATATTTTTTAGCCTCGTCTAAGAAACTGAGTTGAAAACTGGCTCTACTGGGAACAGCTTCAGTCTCAGTATTCCTTCTCTGCAATTGATCTTTCCAAACAGAAGCCCCTCAAAACCACAATGACACAGCAGCATAGAGAAAATCTTTCCTTTGCTCCATCTGTTTGATATGTATTTATGTTTGCAAAGGGTAAATATTGTATCATTTTCAGCAAACAGAGTTATAGTGCTTGGCTCTGTGGGTAATTTTCTTATATTTGATTATGGAAAAAGATACAGTATGATCTAGATGACTACAGCAAACTTTCCACATTTAAGCAAATATAATAAAGGAAATATACACAGTAGTTTGTGATATGTAGATGGACAATATGTGAGATAGTTCAGATTTTATACACACTATTATTGTTCAAAAGAAAGAAGAAAAACAGAAAACATCTGTAGATAAGGTTAAATATCGGCTCTACTACTGGTGGACTTTCACAAATACAAATGTGTTCTCGTGGTTTGATTTTACCTATATTTTCAATGTTCTGGTTGATTTCTAATTTCTTATTAAATAATGATGTACATTTATCCAAAAATTTTAATAATCATTCAAGCACAGGCCATCTTAAAAATATTATTAAAAACAGCAAGACTCCTTCCTGTGGTGTGGTTTCAGAACATGCAGTGGCCTGTGGGACAACTATCAGCTCCTTCCAAAAGGGTGGCCTTGACAACAGGTTCTAATTCAGAACTACAGTGACGCTGGCAGCAGACACTTTGCTATGGGAAGGAATCGTAATGTTCTATACTCTGGAATGCGATTGGAGAGCATGACATTACCAGAACTGCTAAACATCTTTCTGTGGTCTTTCAGGAAAAACAGATGCAACTCAGAATTGGCCTAAGAAGTGTGAATACAATTCCTCAGTTTGAAATAACATGTAGGTACATGGATAGATAATATGCCTGAAGAATTGCTGATAGGAACTGTGACCAGTCCAGTACCCCTGGACTATTTAAAGATTATAATCACTCTAAATACTGGGTTTATGCTGATTATAGATATTTCATTAAATCTTTTTGAGACAAAGTCAGATGTATTTCAAGGAGCTGATGTGATCTGAGTTGGGGTTTTCTGGAAGAAATACATGAGAAAGTAAATTATGAATCATCTTCCTTGGAGTCCATATCCATTGGTGACCTAGAGTCCTATGGTTGTAATGTACTCTTCCACAATCACTTATGAAGAGTTTAGCTTGCTCAGTAAAATCAATGTCAATCCCAGTTTAAAGCATTTCCCCTAGTTTCTAAAAGCTCAAAGATATACGGTTATGTTACGCTCATGACAGGTTCTGTTTGTTCCCGGACATTGGTAGAATTAAATAGAATTCATTGATTTTGTGACCCCTGTATAAACTTATAGATTGAACTAGAAGAAAAGTACCTTGCCTGTGTGGAAAAGGCAATCATTGCATGCTTTTGTATGCACTGAAATCTACAGAGGATTCATACAATGCCAGACCTTTGTTAAAGCCCACTGAAGTTGAGGAAAAAGCCCATGAAGTCATTTGTTGCTACTTAAATGGAACTGTTTCCGTCTTTTGAGGTCATTATTAAGCATCTAGATGTAGAAATAGAAGCATTGAGAACCCCTGTGGAGAACACGACATGGGGATGATTAAATGTGTGCAACCACATGGAAGTGGGACAAACATGAACACAGAGACAGAACTTCATCATGTGAATTTGAAACAGGAGGAAACAAGTCTAAGTGACGCTTTTCTGGTCTGTGTGGCACCAACATCTGAAGAATTTCATCTAGAAGAAAAGAGATGTCATACCTGTGCACAGAGATGGAGGGAACTTCATCAAATTGTGCTGTGCCCAAAGGCAACAACTGAGGAATGAGAATGAAATGGTTCCACGTAGTCATGGTCCTTTGTCCAGCATGCATTTCTGCAGACTGCTGGGATGCTGGTAAAATCTGAAAGTAAGCTGGACAGAAGCACACTTTTTAAAAATGTGTACTTATTCATTTTCATTTTATGCGTATGGGTGTTTTGCCCGCATGTGTGTCTGTGCAACACACATGTTCAGAGCCTGAGGAGGCCGGAAGAGGACAAGTTACCTTGATACTGGAGTTACAGACTGTTAATACCTGCTGTGTGGGTACTGGTAATATAAGCTTTGTCTTTTGGAAAATCAGACAGAGTAGCACATTTGATACAAAGAAATAGTTTGTGATTCCCAGAGATTATTCTATAATCAGCTATTGGTCCTGGACAATGATAATTAATATGTCTAATTCATCATTCTGCAAAGCAGAATTTTACGGACAGATTCTTTGTTTTGTTAAAGGGAGTTGTACCTTGGGTGTATTTTGTTAAATTTTCCTATTGAAAATATGTGTGAAATTTGGCATTTATATGTCTAATTGCAATGACTGCAACTTATTTTGTTTCAGCATGAAATGTTATTTCAGATAAAGAAATCCAGACTTCTTTGATATAGGACAACGCCATTCATTGGTTTTAATGTGTAGTCAAAGTTTTCTTGTTTATTGAAATTTTATTAATATCATACATCATAAAAAGAGACAGAGTATGTCTAATTGTGTTCAAGTGTTCTTTCTTCTAATTTTTTAATCAGACAGTGTATTATTGCTACTGTTGGCCCTTAGCATGTAATTGTGCATTGTGGCTTACTATAATTATGTAACTCAACATCCCAGTCTTCCATTCTTCCCTGTTTGATCAGTCTTCCTAGCTACTATTCTACTCTCACTTTCCATGAGATCAAGTTATTGAATCACTCATATTTAGATTGCACAATATAATTCCTTTTATTTAAAATTTGTCAGTTGGCAGCTCTAATTACATTTGTAAAAATGCATCCAAACAAGAGCAGTGTTTGACATGTAGTTCAGCAATTAGCATCTAGAGATTAGTCAAATAGATATAGTAACAGAGGTACCTTTTAATGTTTGCTTTCATTGTGAAGACTGGGAAGACAGCTCAGTTGCTCCATTGGTGAAGATCTTGCTTCACAAGCACACGGTCCTGATTTCAGTCCTCTGCACCTGCACAATGCATAGCTGGTTGTGCTACAGGCACTTGTAATAGCAGAAGTGCCTAAGAAGGAGGGGTGCTGCCATCGCTGCCTAGCACAACTTGCTGGTAGGGCAGATTGTAGGTTGAGGGTTTTGTGACTGGGCTGGTATCCAGGTTTCTCTTTCTGGAGCCTGCAGAGTACCTCACTGCACCAAAGTGACTATAATGTAGGGGTGAAGGCTCTAAGCCCACACAAGCTGAATCTCTTTGTATTCAATGTGCTGTGTAGAAGTTGATGAGGCCCCTCTGTCTATTTTCAGAGAGCGATGTTCTATCCTAGCATTAGTCTGGGTTCTTTAGGTATCTCCATTTGACTTCTTCAGCCAACAATCCAACATAATATAACCCTGTGCCAATATCGGAAGATGTGTCTGGCTATAAAAGATGGCCAATTCAGCCTCTGTATCCTTCCTTACTAGAAGTCCTCAGTAGGGCAACCCTGATAGATTCTAGGAAGTTTCTACTGAACTAGATTTCCACCCAGCCTCTCCCCAAGTGTCCCCCAATTCTAGCTGTCCCTCCCAGCACTTTTTCCCCTCCACCCTGCTCCCCATCTCTCATGCTCCCATCCTCACCTGATCTCAGTCCATCCAGAGTCTATTCTATTTCCTCTTCCCATTGATATTTATGTTTCCTCAGGAAACCCTCCTCTTTCCTTAACCTGTCTGGCTCTATGGAATGTAGCTTGATTCTTAATTATCATTTACTTAACAACTAATATACACTTATAAGTATTATTGTTTTCTAGTTGTATCCATTTGCCTGCTAATTTCATGATGCTATATTTTTTAACAGTTGAGTAATACCCCATTGTGTAAATGCATCCCATTTTCTTTATCCATTCTTCAGTTGAGGGACATCTGGGTTGTGTCCAGTTTCCAGTTATTATGAATAAAGCTGACATGAACATAGTTGAGCACATGTCCTTGTGGCAGGATGGGGCATCTTTTGGTTATATGCTCAAAAGTGGTATAGCTGGGTCTTGAGGTATATCAATTTCCAATTTTCTGAGGAACTTCTATAATGATTTCCAAAGTGGCTGCAGCAGGACTTTGTTTGGACTGCCAGTTCCAAAATAACGACAAGAAGATTTCTTATTAATTATGAATGTTGGACCTTAGCTTAGGCTTCTTCCCAATTAGCTCTAATAACTTAAATTAACTCATTTATTTTAATTTACATTCTACCTCGTGGTTCATTATCTCTTCTCCACACTGTATGTCTTACTCCCTCTGTGTCTTGTTGGCTTAATCTCATGCACCTTAGATTCTTCCCAAGTTCCTCTCTCTCCCTAAAAGTCCCACCTGTTCTTTCATGCCATTCAGTTCTTTCAGAAGTCTCCTTAGGCAGAGACACATCTTCACAGTATACAAAAAGATTATCCCACAACATTTCCCCCATTTTGTCTATAAAAAGGAAAGGTTTTGCCAGGTGATGGTGGAGCGTGCCTTTAATCCCAGCCCTCGGGAGGCAGAGCCAGGTAGATCTCTGTGAGTTCAAGGCCAGCCTGGGCTACCAAGTGAATTCCAGGAAAGGCGCAAAGCTACACAGAAACCTTGTCTCGAAAAAACAAAAAACAAACAAACAAAGAAAAAGCAAAGGTTTTAACTTTCATACAATAAAACTATATGTAATGAGCAATTATCAGGTAAGAATTATATTCACAATGTCTAGTCCACTTTTATTTGGTAGATTCAGAGAAAATACTCTATTTTCTATCCTATCTTTCTGAGTCCAAAGTTTTGTACCTAAATCACTTTCTATTGTAACTTGTATTACCAACCTAAAAGTATCTTTTTAGACCTTAAAAATTTTTCTCAGATTAATAGCTTAAACTTTATTTTTCTAAACCTTTATACACTTTACATCTCTTTTGTGATTTTTTAAAATTTGGTAACAAAGAAAATGATAAAATTATAATGACCTAGTCTTCAACCCCATCAGAGACCCAAGAAGGATAAAATATTACCTGACTAAACAGAAAGTGCAGAGCAAACAACTTCAAAAATTATAGCAATTAGAGAGACCCCTGGCTGTCTGGACAGTCACCCAAGGTTCCTCTCCAATGTTGGGGCATCCATCTTCAACCTACAGGCCTAGATTGTTTGACAGACTTTTCTGTGAAGCAGGGATTTTGAAGTACTGTCTCACCTTGTCTTGGCAAAATTTTGCAGTTGCCTTCTTTTGTGTCCTAATTGTCCAATTTGGACAACACTCTGTCAACAGTTGAAGCACAGGCAGTTTCTTGCCAACTTGTAAATTTGGTGCAATGAAAGCAAACTTACATAGAAGTTCTTTGATGCCCATCATCCATTTTTGAAGTAAATTGATGCTTCCAGGAGCAGATGAATTTCATTGTCATAAAAAATCTTATGTTATTAAAACATCTTAAATGTCATATTCTGTAGGTCTCTAAAATGTTTGAAGACAATCTATCTATCTAAATTATATTTCTGTTTTACCTTTGAAACACATGTAACATAGCCACAAATTTGATTGCTAGATGACCAACTACAAACCTGTATTTATTAATTATCCTAAATAATTTCTATCCTAAATAATAAATATACAATATCAATATACAAAAATTCATACCAATGTAAAATATTAAAGACATGTAGATGCTTTTTTAGTTTAAAAGTAGATTCAATAATCTACCCTTTTATCCTATCATTCTTAAATTCCCCTTTTTTTCTTTTCAGAACACAATCCCTGAGTCTAATCTCTTTTGCTGAGTTTCCTCCCTAACCATGACTTATAACTACTTGCAACTAACCCTCCTAAATGATGAAAAATGTCTATGACCCACCAAAAACCAAAACCCACCCACCACAATTCTTGGGAATGTGAGTGTCATGTTCTCTAAACTGTTTTCTGTTGTCTGGGGGCAATGGCATCTTTAGGGGACCCTGAGAAAATTGGGATAACGGTCAAATCCTTAGAGAGCTAGATGTTATCAAGTTTCTATATGATGACAAAATGCAGAGCTTATCTGAAGTCCTGTTTGGAGTAGTCTGTGAGGCTGGACCATCTCCGCTAACAGCTTTGAAGTTGTTCTAGATGCAGAATTTTGAGGGAATTGCAGCAGAGGCATTTTGAGAGGCTGGAGCACATGGGCTAATTGTCTTCTTCATTGCTGTCTGTTCTTTTGGTTCTAAAAACACACAGACTTTTTTGTTTGTTTGTTTGTTTTTGTTTTTTGAGACAGTTTTTCTCTGTGTAGTTTTGTGCCTTTCCTGGAACTCACTTTGTAGACCAGGTGGCAGTACAAGTTTGCACTCCTACCAGCAGTGGAGGAGTGTTCTCCTTGTTCCACATCCTGGCCAACACGAGTTGTTATTTGTGTTATTGATCTAGCCTTTCTGACAGGTGTAAAATGGAATTTCAAAGTAGTTTTGATTTTGTATTTCCTTGATGGCTAACAATGGTTAACATTTCTTTAAGCATTTCTCAGCCTTTTGAGATTCCTATATTGAATATTCTGTATTTAGATCTGTAACCCATTTTTATTTTGGGTTATTTATTTAATGGTCAGTTTCTTGAGTTCTTTATTAGCCCTCTAGCAGATACAGCATCAGTAAAAATCTTTTCTCATTTCATAGGCTACCTCTTTAATCGATGGTGTTCTTAGGTATGAAATTTCTAAAAGGATTAAAGCTACTCAGGGATTAAGGCCAACAATTTGCAAACTGTATTTCTTGGAATTAAAATGTTTTGGTTAAGTAAAAGCAATGGTTAACTGAGTAAAGAGTTATCTACAAGATGAGAGCAAAATCTGTTTTGGTGGTTGTCTTAGTTACTTTTCTTTTGCTGTGATAAGATACTCTGACAATGTCAACTTATAAAAAAAAGCATTTAATTTGGGGCTCATAGTTACAAAGGATTAGAGTCCTTGACCATGATGGTAGAAAGTATGGCTGCAGGTGTTCAGGCAGTAGCTGAGAGCTCACATCCTGACCCTCAAGCACAGGCAATGAGAGAGCTAAGTGAAAAAAGCATGGGCTTTTGAAAGCTCAAACCCCATCCCCAGGGACACACCTTCTAAAATGGTCACAACTTTGAATCTTTCTCAAGTAATTTCATCAACTCAGGACCATGTATTGAAATACATAAGCCTCTATGTGGCTCTTTGCATTGAAAACACCACAACTATACTTCTGGCAAAGGATTATTCTTTAAAATACACAAGGAGTCAACAGAAACTAAACACCAAGAAAAGAAATAACCCTCTTGTCCTAGATATCTTTAACAGCCAACTTGACACAGCCTACAGTCATCTGAGAGGAAAGCTTCAATTAAGGGACTGCCTTTATCAGATTGGTCTTTGAGCATATCTATAGGGTATTGCCTTGTTCCTTAATGGATTCCAGAGGGCACACCTCAGTGCTGCTGTACCATCTCTAGGCAGGAATGATTGGAATGTATTAAAAAGCTAGTTAAGCTTTATGCGGTGAGACAAGAAGCAAGCAGAATGCCTCTATGGCTGCTGCTTCAAATTTCTGCTTACGTTACTGTCCTGAATTCCCATAATAATGGAATGTGACCAAGAAGTCTAAAGGAAATTAGCTGTTACTTCCCTAAAATTCTTTTGTTTAGGGTGTTTTTATCACACCAACAAAGTGAAACTGTAACATTGACTAAAAAATGACCTACATGTAGTTCTGAACAGAATTCTCAAAAAAAAAAAAAAATAAGTTATGACTAACAAACATTTGCAAAAGTGTTTAACATCCTTAGCCATCAGAGAGATGTATATTAAAATTACTTTGAGATTCCATTGCACCTCAGTCAGTATGTATATCATCCAGAAGTCAAATGAAAATTAATGTTGATAAGTATATGGGGGAAAGGAATTCATATTCACTGTTGTTTAGAATGTACACTGGTATATCCACTATTGAAATCGCTATGGATGTTTATCCAAAGGCAATAAAGTTGAACTACCACATGACTCAGCTATATCACTGGACATAAACCTCAAAACTCTGTATTCTATTGCAGAGATACTTGCTCATCCATATTCACCTAGGAAACAGAACTAGCCTAAGCCTTAAAAATTGTAGTTCAGACACAGGAATAGATAATTTATGTCCATAACCTATGTTCATGACCACAATCAACTATTAATGTGCAATAATGAAAGATGCAACCCTAAAATGACAAGAGCAAAGGAGATGGGATACTGAGACCCTGACACTGCCTCCAGCCACTTCCTTAGTGTTTAGAATTAACTATCTGGCTATGATAAATTAAGGTTTACTCCAGCATTGCCTGTGGCTACATTTAGAAGAGAACACTTGCAATACAGACTATTAAAACACACAAAATAATTTATTTATAGTCTGATCCATTAAGAAATGTTTGCCTACCACATACTAAACAAGCTTCTAATTCACGTGGTTTACTGGATTTTTAATTTATTTATAAATTAAATTTGTATTTGGCTTGTAGTAAATAGCATATTAGTTTTGCTATAAAGATCCATACATATTAATTTGAGTCACTTCTACTCATCTGTTTCTACTAATATATGATATTCCATTATCTGATTATTCTATGATTTATTAATAGTACCCTTTTGGATAATAATCAATCATATCTCTGTATTTTAAAGAAAGATTTTATTTATTTTTATATTATGTGTGTGGGTGTTCTGACTGCATGTATGTATGTGAATCACATGAATTCAGCACACTCTGAGGACAGAGCAAGGTATCAGCTCCCACTAAATGGTGCTTGTAATCTTCGATATGAAAATCTGGAAGAGGAGCAGTAAGAGCTCTTTGTGGTTGAGCTATATCTCCAGCCCTTTGTCTCAGATTTTTGTTATGAAATGTTCTTTAGTTTAAGATATACAACTGTTAACTGGGACTTGAATACACATGTAGATAATTTCATTAATAACTCGGTGTGTTTTGTTAGTATCTATCACACCCTCAGGGAAGTCTCTTAGTATTTTATACTTGTGTATAATGATGTTTATGCCCCAAATATTTAAACAATGGACATGTTATTTAGAAATTATGTATTTTATTGTAGAACTTTAGGAAAAATTCCCCTCATTTTCAAAACAATCTGATAATACCAATTTTGAACATAGATGTTTTTCTTTGTTTTCTAAAAGGATATTCCTGCTTTCTGTGGCTGAGGCCCTCATAAGCTACCAACATTCCTGTGAGTAATTTCTCTTGTGGTCAAACTTCCCTTCACACTCACTATGCAAGTATGCAATACTTTGAAACATAAATATATATTAAGAACAAATGTTTTCTATCTGTACAGATATTATAGAAATTTGGAAAATAAAACATATCCTTTTGAATGTCAAGTATAGTTGATGCAAAGAACATTCTCTTTCCTTCACGAGAAACACTCCATTTTAAGAATTTGACGTAACATATTTTGAGCTGTTTTCTGTACTCTAGGAAAGCATTTTCCCGTAATTGGAAGTTTACACAAGCTGTTGAAAACATAAAATTATGTAGCTGTGCAAACAAGGTACTGAATTATATTAAATGTTACAAATCTATATAATCTCCATTGTATACTTTTTTGTTAAGGTAAATTTTTTTATTCATAAAACATAATAAAAAGTCATAGTTTTCTTACTTAGCTTCTGCAATCTAATTTGTGTGTTAACTTTATAACTTGAAATGATTAAGCAAGTATAGTTAAATCCTTGAATATAATGGACCATGCTCTTTGATTGACTATTCAAGATAAACATCCCAAGATCTATAGGAGCTATTTTCAGTTGTAGACAACAAATCTTTTGTAAACATATTCATTATCTTTCTATTATATGCCAAGAACACACTTGAAAAGTACAAGTGTATTCTTTGCTTATTTTAAATATACTTGCCATACAAATATATACTTGAAATGAAGGTAGTTATACTTAAGTTTACATATTTAAGTATTTGATAGTGTGATTTAAATACATGTTTGACTCTGTCAAATTTGACAATTCAGTTAGTAAGTACATTCATTTCATGGTTACAGGCTTAAGGGGATTCTTTGTTTATCTATATCATGCATACTGTGTTGTATATTATACACTCAATTGTCTCTCAGAAAGGAAATGTGTTCTGAGAAATACATGATTAGCATATTTTCTCATTGTACTTATACAAAGGAGGATAGTTTGTTTTTTTTACAAGAAAACTGGACATGATCATGGAAAGTGAGAGAAAGAAGCCATAGAGAGATGCAGGAGACCGTGGGAGTATACAGCAGGTGACAATTAGTATTTAACAGGTTGACCCACCAGACCCACCTGATGGGGAGCTCCATCTGACAAAGCCAAATCCATTGAGTCACTGACTGTAAATGACTGGTTGTTTCTGTCTGTAATTTTCCTCATGTGCCATTTCATTTCCTCCATAATAACAGCTATGGGTATTTTTCCCACTGCTTGCATGTAGCTGAAAGTTTACCTGTGTCTTGCCTGGTCTATAGCCACTCAGACCCAAATAAACACACACAGGCTTATATTATTTTTAAACTCTATAGCCTAATGGCTCAGGCTTCTCGCTAGCTAGCTCTTGCATCTTAAATTAACCAATTTCTATAAATCTATACTTTGCCACTTGGCTCATGGTTTACCACTACCTTTACATCTTGCTTCTTCTGGTGATGGCTAGTAGCATTTCCTCTGCTCTGCCTTTCTCTTTCCTCTCTCTCTAGTTGGAATGTTCTGCCAAACCTTATGCTGCCTCACCATTGGCCAAACAGCTTTATTTACCAACCAATCAGATCAACACATATTAACAGCATACAAAATAACACCACCCATCCATCACTTGTGTGCTTTTCTCATAAAAATATTCCCTCTTTGGGCATGCTTATAGCTGTGGACGGTCAGGAAGATGATTCCTGCTTATTAAGTATAATTCTATTAATACTAGAATATTTTTCATAACGGACACAGGAAAGTAATAGTATTTTCAGTCACAAAACCACTAATTTTAGACCAGAACATATTCAAAGCAAACTGGCTGTCCCTGGAGATAAATACACTAGGATGAAGTCCCAGCTGTTATTTATCACTGATTCAAGGTCAGACCTGAAGCGACTTTTGTGGATATAACTCCCTATAGCAACTGACTTTTTGCATGTAGCCCCAGCCTCAGTGTATGTTACAGGCTAAAGGTGCAGCCAACTGTTTACTTTCTGTCTGGGAACCCTCACCAACTTAGGGCCAAGCATTACTCACCGGTTGGTCAATGTGAGCTAAGAGAAACTGTGTGACTTATTATGTGTTATGAGAATGGATCAGTCCCTGAAAATGTAACATATTTATTATGTGTTATGAGAATGGATCAGTAACATATAATTGTCCAAAGTTGGGCAGAGAGAAGAAGAAAGATGTGAGAATGTGTGTATGGGCATGAGAAAGCTGCTGTGAAAAGAGATGCACAATGTAAGTGAGTTTGTATTAAAGTATGTGTGAGTGTGCAGAAGGAGTAATGTGAGAGAGTGAATGACTGAGAGAATGAATGAGCAAAGAGTGAATAAATGATGTAATAATATGTCAAGAAATGTACTAGAGTATAAAAAAGAAATGTGTATAGAAGAGAGATGTGGAGCTTGTAAAAAAGAAATGTCAAGGAAAATGAACATGTATAGAAAAGAGATGTAATTGTACAAAAGAAGTATGTGCCTGTGTAGATACTGTATGAAGAATATAAGAATGTGGAATGTATCTATGTGGAGACAGAAAGATTTTTAGAGAAAGCGATTTTTAAAGGTGGAGTAAAAGAGAAATTTAGCATCAGAAAGCATGTGTGTTTCCTTATTTACCTGTCAGATAGATAGAAACTTATTTTTAAATACCATCAGATAAAAAAAGTTTCCTAAAGTCCCACTATTCTGGTCTTCTATTCCTAATCATGGAGCAGTTCTGAACTACAATAGAGAGACAACATCTGCTCTGTGATTTCACTTCCATGTGGAATCTAAAAGATTTGATCTCATGGAAATTAAGAATAGAGTGGTGATATCCAGAGACTGAGGAAAGTAAGATTCAGAAATAAAAAGACAAAAGAAAGTTAACTAATATGCATTAAGTTTTATAATTAGACAGTGGTAAGAAATTGTAATGTGCCTTCATACAGCAGAAAGAAGTTAGATGCCAATTATTTACTGTGTGTTTTCAAAAAACTAGAAGCAATGATTTTTAAATGCTTTCATGTTAAGTGATGCATTTTTGAAATGATGAGTTTTCTTAAACTAAACATTACATAGTGAACACACGAATCACGCATAGTATACTATTCCATCAACACATTTGAAGGGCATTCAATATCAATTAGAAAATGCTGCCTTTAACTGTTTACTTTCCTATAAATGCAACTTTCTAGCTTTTTCTTCATTATGTAAACAAATAAAAATTTTTAGAGGATTATTATTCTGAAAACAAAACTTTCAAATGCTCTACAATCTTGGATATTTAAGTACTTTGCTGAATTGTTCTATTGCTTTAGACCCAAATCTGATGTTTAACTTATGGCACTGCTCCCAACAATGTCTGCATCAAGAACCTTCAAGGTCCGTTTCTGTTCCTGAGGGTCCTATCAGGCAAAGCCAGTCCTATCAGGTAAAGAGGGATAACAACTGAGACAGGATCAAATCACGGCTGTCAGGAGCCACATTAGCCTCTCATGAGTGCTGGATACTGGGTCAAGCTAGAATTATCCAAGAGAATCTAAATTCTGCTGCCTGCTCAGGCAGCAAGTTCTTTTTCCTTCTTCTGTTTTTCTGGTTTGGTTTGGGTTTGTTTTTGTTTTTTGAGACAGGGTTTCTCTGTATAGCCCTGGCTGTCCTGGAACTAGCCTTGCGTGGTGATATTTTAATTGTGCTGAAATGTGATTTTATTTGTATGTTAACAAATAAAGTTTGCCTGGAGATCAGAGGTCATAGCCAGCCAGGAACAGAAGTCCACACCCTTAATCCAATCACAGGACAGGCAGAGTCTCTGTGTGATCAAGGACACAGCCAAGCGTGATGACTAGAGCCTTTAATCCCAGCACCAACCATAGAGACCTGGAGGTCTGTATAGACAGGCAGTGACGAGGAAGTCATGTGGCTGGGCTTAGAGCCAATGAGAAGGCAGAACAGGAAAACAATAAAAGTACAGGTTAGGCAGGAAGAAGCTCTCTCGTGTGGGAAATTATGGCTTGGTGGTAAGCTAAAAGGTGGTCAGTGGCTCTTCACTAATTCTCTGATCTCTTTGGCTATTAACCTTGTATTTGGATCTGTGTTTCTTATTTACTAAGACTGCTTAAAATTTCATCCACAGCCTTGTAGAATAGGTTGGCCTCAAACTCACAGAGATCCTCCTGCTTCTGCCTCCTGAGTGCTGTGTTTAAAAGCATGTACTACCACCAGCAGCTAGGCAGCAAGTTCTTAATGCTGGTTATGCGTGAAGAGAACAGAGTGAGATTGTTTCCTCCCATCTAGTCTAACTTTAACATCTCTGCCTCCATACTGGTCCAGCTATGGCCACTGGGCCTGAGCAGTGCAGTAGGGGTGATGTTCCCCTACTCTGGATGAGGTTTCAAGTCCAGCCCACTGGAAAGAGGGTTATTCCATGAGCTTCTGACCATTCAATCTGTTAACAAGTTTATCACCAGTAGTAGCCTACCTGCTAGGAAGCTTCAATAATCCTTTTCTGTCCTGCCATTTTCATGTTTTATTAGGTCTCTGTGCAAGCTAGCTCCACTGTCATAGCAGAACTGAACTGGGATGACAGCATCATTAAATACCTCATACATTCAGAGCTTTACTAATTCATTCCCCTTCCCAGTATTTCAAATTTGATTATACATATCATCATTTTATTTGGTTGGGAATACTTTATTTTTCATGAAACTTGACACCTGTATTAAACACTGGATTTACTTTCCAAATACTTGAACTTCCAGCTCTTGCTGTGACAGTGAAATTTGGTTGGATAGCATAGTGGAATGAGCTATACCCTGCACGATTACTATTCTCTCAAATATTTTGAAAGATAGTGCTTTATGTCCCACAATGTAGCCTTTCTTGTAAATGTTGCTTGGATCTTGATATTCATATACTTTGCTCCTGAAGAATTGTTGTTGAGGAATACTTTCTATCTATTAATTTGATAAAGTTGATTGAAGAGGCAATTCAGATCAACTCTTTGTTTGCTGAGTTCCTGCTGGTTTGATCTATAATTACTGGAAGGAGTTCTTGAGTCTCAGTGGTAATAACAGGCTTTGTCTATTTCTTCCTGTAACTCTATCAGTTTTGCTGATACTTTGATAGTAGGTACACACACATTCAGGATTGTCATGTTGTCTTGAAGAATTTGCCATCACTTTTAGTACCACAGCACTTTATACTTGATCATCTTAGGCTGAAATCTAGTCTCTCTAAAGTTAAAAAAATCTACTCTAGTTCTCTTTTGATTATTGGTATGGTGTATCTTTCTTACTCCCTCATTTTAACCTTATGGTTCTATATTTAAATATTGTTTGTTATAGAAAATATATAGAACAATTGATATAGGCCTCCAAATTCTGAATTTTAATTCCAAGATTTATATCATTTATATTTTAATTGATTCTTGTTATGGTTGGTTTAATATTTTTAGTTATAATTTTTAAAAAGTCCTTACATATATGTACATGTTTTTTTCTGACTTACTCTCAACTTTCCCTTTTCAGTTGTACATTATATTTACTTATTCATTATTTATTTATTTTTCTATGCTTAGGATCAATGTTGGTCATGACAGACTGGGACAAATCACCACTCAAAATGGAAACTTTATGTGACTGTATTTTAGCATGAAAGTCACCTTTAATCAATATTTCTTACTAGTCAAGACTTAGCTATGTACATTATAAGTGATAGAATTGCATTCACAAATAGCTCTTAAACTTCAAAGGTAGTTCCAATACTATTAAGAATATCACATGCCCATCCTTCTCCTTCCCACCTCTCCT
Organism: Peromyscus californicus insignis; assembly: GCF_007827085.1. Lineage (NCBI taxonomy): Eukaryota > Metazoa > Chordata > Mammalia > Rodentia > Cricetidae > Peromyscus > Peromyscus californicus. The sequence continues at coordinate 57,583,309 of NW_026294617.1, read as the reverse complement.
AATATTAATGTCATTAAGTTATTGTTCAAATGATGTAATCAACAAATATATTTCTAATATCATTTTGGATAGTTATTGGTTAAGAACTTGAAATGGAAATATTATTTATAATTATATTTACCTCCTTGAGCAACATTTTTATTTTCACAGATATTCTATCAGGGAGAGAGCATGTATCTCTGGTTCTTTTGCCTTCTCTTGGGACTCTTTCTTCCTATGGAGTTTTATTGTCCAGCCTTGATACGAGGGCTTTTGCCTTGTCTCATTGTATCATATTTTGTCCTGTTTGGTTGTTGGCTTTTGGAGATCTGCTCTTTTCTAAAGAAGAAACAGAGGGGGTGTGGACCTAGGCGAGAGGAGAAGTGAGGAGTGTGGACCTGGGTGAGAGGGAAGTGAGGGGGTGTAGCTGGAATTTTCTCCAGTCCTGCCCTGGCCCGCAGCTGCTCAGAACCAAATAAACACACAGATGATTATATTAATTAAAACTGTTTGGCCTAATAGCTCAGGCTTCTTGCTAGCTAGATCTTACACTTAAATTAACCCATAATTTATGTTTAGCCATGTGGCTTGGTACATTTTCCCAGTTCTGTCTTCACATCTTGCTTCCTCTGTGTCTGGCTCGCGACTCCTGACCCAGCCTTCCTGTTTCCTGACATCTCCTCTCTCTTTGTTCCACCTATACTTCCTGCCTGGCTACTGGCCAATCAGCACTTTATTTATCAACCAATCAGAGCAACACATTCACAGCATACAGAGTGATATACACAGCAGGGGAAACTGGGAGGAGTGGAGGAAGGGGAACCTAGTTGGGATATATCATATGAAAAAAGAATCAATTTTCAATTAAAAAAATTCAAAAAATAAACCAGCATTTAATGTTCTTTGTTTTTTGACTGACAGAATCTGTGGTTTATTCATTTTCAAGGATAATTCTGCACGTGACTGTTAATTTTGTGTGAACAGGCTTCAATACTATTGGTTGGTTTTCTGTCTTTAAACACTGAATAGTTCATTCTCTTCAACTCTCTTCTTAATGAAAGACTTTCCTAAAGAAGTTTAATGTAATTATTCTCCTTGTTTGTCTGTATTAAAGATACATTTTTGTCTTTGTTAGTTGCATAATTTTAATCTTTTTATACAGTTTAACCAGGATAGTGTGTGTGTGTGTGTGTGTGTGTGTGTGTGTGTGTGTGTGTGTGTGTGAAGATCCTTTATAATTTTCCTTGTTTATCTGTACTATGGCTTTCTCCATAGCATTAATAAAAAAAATCCTAAAGAAGATTACTATATTTCTTTGACTTATGATTCTCTGTTCCCTCAATTTCCTTTTGTTGCTGTCCTTAATTATGTGATATATGTTAATATTTTGTAGCTTTCTATATTGTGTTTTCTACTTTTAATTTATTATTTAGTTATTTTTGTGGTTTCATTTGAGTAGTTTCATCAGTTTACAGGCCTCCTCCTGTGGTGTATTATCAGTGTGCAGGTGGAGTTTTCATCAGTTCCCTTCTCACCTACACACAAGGCAGAACATTCTTATAGCAAGCTTTGTCATTTTATGTTCTCAGTTAGATGATTCCAATACCTTCATCATCTCTGAGTCAGTTTCTGATGTGTCTGTTGAATGCTCAGAATATATACTCTCATCAGGACAAGCTATAAGGTCTCATTAAAAGATGGAGATCATGTAAGGTCAAGGGGAATCAAGTTAAATAGGCTCCTGCTATTTCTTTTAGTTTTGGGGGTCAGTCCCCTGATATTTAGATCCTGGAGGATGATTTTTTTTTCTTTTCTAACACACTTGTTTTCATCATTGTCATTTTAAATTGAATCTTGGTTTGGATGTCCTTTCAGCAGTCACTGTTGATATTCTGAGAACCACTCCATAGTCCTGTGATTATCTGAGTTTTCAGTGTCCTTATCTTTAAAATCAACTCTTTTCCAGTATTGTGAACTATTTCTTTACATTCTATGAGGAAATATGGGGCAGCAGTGTTGGAATCTGAGAAAGCTCTTTTGATGTCTTTGCTGTTCAAAATAAGGCTTTGCTATGAAAATTGAATTTTTTCTAAAAATTGTCTTGTCCAAAAAGAAAATAGGATTCCTGGAGGGGAAACCTATGCATCATTGGAAATCTAAAACCTAGGCCCCTGAAAATCTGAATCCCACATTAGTCCATTCCTGCCTTCAGAAGTTAGTCATAGCTGTAACCATGATCTTATGCAGGAGAGGAGTAACTAAAGAGGCACTCCTCCTGTGCCTCTGTCAGAGTCTTAAAATAACAGACCTTAAAGAATTAAAACATCTATAGGATTCCTATCTGCTAGGGAGGTCAGGGAAAGGCTGAGAATGCCCTTTTGTAGTCACAGAGGTAATTAAGCTCCCAGGAAGAGATCTGACTCAGTTCTGATAACCCATTCACAGTTAAATTAATAACACACACACACAACCCACAGGCTTTTGTATCTTCTTTTCTATAAAATTGAAACAGTGTTACAATAAAGACAGAGATCTGATCCACCCATAAATACATCTATTTTCCCTTTTATGATTTTCATTTGCTAATTTCCTTAATATACTTGGACATACCCAGTAAGTTTAAAAGTTTGTGTGCCCCATAACAGCTGAAAACCATTCAAGGTGCATCCAAAAAATGGTCCTATTTACTTAAGATTTTCTTGCCTGCTCATTTTGAGGATCAAGCAGCATTCCAGGAGGGCACAGTGTGAAGAGTCACAGGGAAAGCTAGAGACAAAAGTTGTGAAAGAATTAATGAGAAGCGTGAAAAGAGGAGAGGATTTATTGAAAGGCATGGCAAGAGAGCAAACAGCAGGCTAGCTCAGAGAGTGAACTCCAGGACTAAGGGTAAGGGAGGGTGCTTTACAGACATTGAGAGAAAATCAGTTATCTGATGTTACAGGCCATTTGTGTGGGGTTCATGTCCAGATTCACAAGTGGAGATTCATCAGCTTGGCAAGTAGTAGGATTGTGATGCATGTTGTGTTTTGAGACAATCCAATTGATAGGATGCTATGGAGTTTTCTTTCAAATTTTTATATGAGAAATCATCTGTCACAGTGATCAAGATCGGAGTCACGGCTGAACAGTTAATACATAGGAGTTTCTCTTTTTATTTTTTCCTTTTTCTTCTACGAAGGAAAAGATTCATGAAGTTTAGGGATAGCATTTTTATTGTGACCATGCTAGATAGGTTCCTGCCAGAAAGATTTTTTTCTTTTTTATTGAAACTTTAAAGTATCCTTTCCTTTATTTCCAGCTAACAATGTACAGTGCAAGCTGAATATGCCCTGCATGCAATGTGTAGACTTACTGAGTAAGTGTCCAGGCCTTGGTTCAAAGAGGGCATTGTGAAAATACTTCCCATACTTTCCTTGTCTGCTGCTGAAAAAGAGTCTTTCTCCATTGTTTATTTCTTGGTTGTGATTATTTTACTTGTACTCCCCACAATGTGGTTCTGTTGTATTTAGTTACAGGAGGTCCTAAAACAGGATTCCAGAAATGCTATGTTCTGTTATAAGCTGCCTCTCCCTCTGCTCAGTAAAAACTGTAACAGTGTCTCTTCTGGTTCACAGTAAAGGAAGCTCCCAAGGGAGATGAACTTGGATGTGGTTTTCTTTATATTATTGAACCAGACTTGTGTTCTGCTTTGCCTGTGACTAAAATTCTATAATGCTTCTTGCAGAAGTCACTGAATTTTTAATTATAAAAACTGAGACTACGATATAATTATATAATTTCCACTTTCTATTTCTATCCTTCAAGTCCACCCTGCATTCTTTCAAATTCATCACCTCTTTTTTCATTACTCATCATTACATACATAGTCATAGACATGTCGATACAACGTGCTCAGTCTGTATGTTACTTGTATGTATGTTTTCAGAGCTTTTCTTTAAAATACTGTACTACTACAATTTTCATATTATAAAAACCTGCTTCTTTCTTTCCCTCCCTTCTGATTCCATCCTCTTTTCTTCATAATCTCACCTAACCACAATAACTAATTTGTATGGACAGCTCCCTAGTTATTATATCTCAGCTTACATTTTTCTGAATCTATGATGGAATGAAAGTCCTCAGTAGTCAATAAATACAATATTGAGATTTTTAACTTTTCCTGAACCATGAAATGTCTTTATATGCTATAATACTCTCATGATATTGGGTATGGCCAGTGAGTGCCAGTTCCTAGGTAGTTATCAGATTAAGAATTTAAAAAAAAATCATTATATAATGTACCATTTACGAAACAGTGAAGTTTGACATGTGAGCAGTATAAAATATGTCTTGAACTATGACATTTTCCAAGTTCAATAGGCTGATACAGTTGTTAGTCACACAGTGTCTTTACAGAAATCAACAAATTTAATGTCAGATAATGTTCCTTTCTTAATGACCTATGCATTGTGTTTATGTTCTAGATAATTTGGAGATGATCATTATTTTCTCTTTAACTTCCCATTCCCCCTCCCATTTTTGTATAAGATAATCCTACCAATCATCTTACTGTCCTTTCCAATGACTTCAAAGTATTGAGCAGTAGTAACAGTGTAAGGTATGACTTTCTCCCTTGGTTTTGCATACTGTTTTGTTAAGGAAGAAAACATAAAATATTAAGACTTAATATTTCCTTCATTTATTTCTCTTTTGTGCAAATAGTTTTTTTTGGGGGGGGGAAGAAAGTACTGTACAATTTATTTAAGTTTTAAAATTTAAAATAGTAATGAAATAAAATTAGTTATGATAAATACAATTTAGTATAATAATTTAATAACATTTATTTGGAGGTCTCTCATATGCTTAGTCACAATATATACATTTTAAAATTGTAATTCTATAGGTAATTTTATAGGTACTATTTAAGTTTACTTCCATTTTAACAGAATACATATACACAGTGTGCCTGGGTATGTGAAGTATGCATTCAAAATAAATTATTAGTTAAAATTTAATGGCTTTGCTGTGTTCATCTAAAATAATGAGATATTTGAGGTCAGCTGCGGTTCAAATAATACAGAATAATTGAGTAGAATAGAGATCCATAGACACGACCCAAGAGACTAGTACTCTTGTAACAGTCACTCAAGCAAGGTCTAATAAGCTCCAATCTACAGGCCAAGTGACTGCAAGAACACACCAAAATGAAATGACCACAGATCACATTGCCAGAAATGCTTCATTATCTTCCTGGAGTAGAATTTATAATGATGGCAAAACTCAGAGCTCTGCATGTTCTTCCTCATCATTAATATGAATGAGACACAAGGAACAGCAATTTTTTTTCTTGGAAACACTGGGGTCACAAAAATTATTTTCGAAACATCATGCAGGTAGATGTTTCATGGTTTTCTTGTAATAAATTGTGAAATGTGTTACCTATCATCTTCTCTTTGGTATTGTTTTCTATTATCAATTATGCTATTTAGAATACAGCATTTTAGAAATCTGGATACTACAACTATTACAATCTTCAGGTTTTTTTCAGTCATTTATTCCTTATTGTTTTTTTTTCCCTATAGAAAACATTTCCTTATTTTATATTCTGTGTATATTTGTATGTTTGTGGTTGTGGGTTTTGAATGCAAAGTGTGTGTGTGTGTGTGTGTGTGTGTGTGTGTGTGTGTGTGTGTGTGCATGTGTGTGCACAGGTGTGCATATAGAGGCCAGTGGCTAATATCATGTGTCTTCTTCAATCATTCCTCTACTTAGTTTCGAGACAAGTTGTCTCATGAAACCTGGAGCTGGCTTATTAGGCTAAACTGGCTGTTCAGCAATCCCTAAAGACTCTCCTGCCTCTGTCTTTCAACCACTGGGATTACATACATGTGTTGCTTGACATGGATATTTATATGGGTACTGATGGCAGAATTCAGGTTCTCATGCTTACTTGGCAAGCTCTTTAGCAGCTCTCTTAGTTATTCCTTTGTTTCTTGAAGACACCATGACCAAGGCAGCTTATAAAGGAAAGCATTTCATTGGGGCTTCCTTATGTTTTCTGAGGGTTCGTGTCTGATCATCTGGTAGGAAGAACTGTGTCCAGTAGGCATGACACTGGGGCAGTAGCTGAAAGCCTACATCTTGATATTTAGTCAGCAGGCAGAGGGAGAGAGAGACTGGTGATTGTAACATGAATTGATAAATAGTCTTACAATAAAAAACCTGTAGCCAGATATTGGGGTAAATGCTGAAAGATCAGAGAGACAAAGGAACAAGCCACTGCCATGTCCCAAATTACCAGTTCTATGAATCCTCTGTTTGAATGCCTTTGAGTCCTCACCAGAAAGGTTCTAGCTGAAAGAGCCTCTAGCTGAAAGAGATGCTTATAGATGTAACCAACCGTCTTTTTTTTTTTTTTTTTTTTTTTTGTTTTTTTGTTTTTCGAGACAGGGTTTCTCTGTGTAGCTTTGCGCCTTTCCTGGAACTCACTTGGTAGCCCAGGCTGGCCTCGAACTCACAGCGATCCGCCTGGCTCTGCCTCCCGAGTGCTGGGATTAAAGGCGTGCGCCACCACCGCCCGGCCCAACCGTCTTAATACATAAGAAACATAGAACCAATGCAAAGAAGAAAGCCAAGAGGTCAGAGCTAAGAGCTAAAACCTTACCCTTCCTCCTGCGGTGGTCCTACCTCTCCGAAAGAGAGCTACTTCCTGTGTTAAAGTCTTTATAAAGACTTTTGGTTCTGCCTTCTATTGGTTGTAAACCCAACCACATGACCGCCTTGTCACTGCCTGTCTGTATAGACCTCCAGGTCTTCTATGGTTGGTATTGAGATTAAAGGCATGTGTATCGAATGCTGGCTGTATCCCTGAACACACAGAGATCTACCTAGCTCTGCCTACCAAGTGCTGGGATTAAAGGCGTGCACCACCACCGCCTGGCTTTCCTATGGCTTGCTAATAGCTCTGACCCCAGGCAACTTTATTTATTAACATACAAATAACATTTTAGTACAAAATAAAATATTACCATAGATGCTTCTGCCAAAAAGCCTTTAGTTCCTGTGTCCTTATTCTTTATATACCTCTCTCTGCCCAGCCATCACTTCCTGGGATTAAAGGCATGTGTGCTTTCCAGTACTTGGATTAAAGTTGTGCGCCACCACTGCCGGGCTCTGTTTTCTCTCCTAGGCTAAGTCAATCTCATGTAGTCCATGGTGGCTCTGAACTCACAGAGATCCAGATAGATGTCTGCCTCCCAAGTGCTAGGATTAAAGTTGTGTGCCACACTGCCTGGCCTCTATGTTTAATCTACTGGTTTGTTCTATTCTCCAATCTATAGGCAAATTTTATTAGGGTACATAATATATCACTACATTTCCCCCTTTTTTGTCTAAAATAATGAAAGAAGGTTATAGCTAATATAAGAAAAACTATACACAATAAGTATATACAATATATACAGTCAAGAATTACATTAACAATGTCCAGTCCATAAACATTTGAGAAATTCAGAGAAAATACTCTATTATCTACCCTATTTTGTTGAGTACAAAATGTACCTAATTCACTTTCTATCCTAAATTGTATTACCAATTGAATACTATCTTTTGATGTCTTTCAAACTTATACAATTTATATCTTTAGTGAGTTTCTTTTCTAACTTTATTAATAGGGAAAACTATAATTATAACTATCTAGTCTTCAACTCCCTCAGAGAACCAAGAAGGAAATAATATTACCTAAGTAAGCAGGAAGTACAAGCAAGTGACTTTCAAAAATTGTGAGGAATGACAGAGACATCTGGCTGCCTGGACAGTCACCCAAGGTTCCTCTTCAATATTTGGGCATCTATCTTCGGCCTACAGAGCTAGCATATCTGACAGACTTTTCTGGGAATCAGGATATTCTGAAGGGCCTTCCTACCTTGTCTTAGCAAGGTGTGGCAGTCCTTTCTTTTGGGTCCTGCTTGCCAATTTTGGACAGTATACTATCAACAGTCAAGGCAATGCAAGAAAGCAGACTCCATAAGGAGATTCTTTGTTGCCTATCATCTTCTCTAAAGTAGATAGGTGCTGCCAGGAACAAACATGTCTCATAGTCATTAAAAAAAAAAAAGAGAGAGAGAGAACCTGTGTTAGTAAAACCTATCTAATGCCATATTCTCTAGATCTTTAAAGTGTTTGAAGGTAACTTGTTTATGTAGTTGGAAGATTTCCTGTGCCCCACCTGTCCTGCAGTTGGGACAAATCTCTTACTCACAGTCCTGCAGCCTTTTATAAAATAATCACACAAAAGCTTAATATTATTTGTCACTGCTCAGCCATTATCTCAGGCTTATTACTGATTAGCTCTTACACTTAAATTAACCCATAATTCTTATCTATGTTTAGCCACATGGCTTGGTACCTTTTCTCAGTTATGTCTTGTCATCTTGCTTTGTGTCTTGCTGGCAACTCGTGACTTTGTCCTTCCTCTTCCCAGAATTCTCCTCATCTCCTTGCCCCACCTATACTTTCTGCCTGGTCTCTGGCCAGAGTTTTATTAAACCAGTGTACAAAAGCATTATCCCACAACATGTTTATCTAAAATATATCTGTTTGACCTTGAAAACATACCTAAACTGACAACAAGTTTGATTGTAATGACTAATTACTAATTTACATTTCTTTATATCATTTGACATGGGGGCCTGCCAGAGGCCAGTCAGGGAGTTTCCCAACAGCAAAGGATTAACTTGTCTGTCCCTTGTTGATCTACATTCATTAGTCCAATGTCTACCTTTGCCACACCTTCTGCATAATCCAGGAGAGTGGAGCATTCCATTGGAATTATTCATTAAAAAATGTTGTTTCTGGGAACACGTGTTTACAGTCCCTTTTTAGGTGACCTTGTTTATCACAATTAAAACATATGACATTTCAATTTTTCTTCAAACCTCTGGAAATCATCTCTCCTACCCAAGTATCATCATGATCATAAGAGTCAATATTAATTGTATCTCAGATCCATTCCTCTAAAGGTACTGATCTTGCCTTTAATGGCCTAAATATCCCTTTGTACTGTGCATTATCATTTTCAAAAGCAAGAGATTCAATTATTATCTGTCTAGCTTCTGAATTTTTTCTCATTCTATTTATGGCTAAAGTCAATCTTTGTGAGGAATCAGTGAAGGTTTCTTTTTGGGCCTGTAGAACTTTTGCAAATGACTTAATTTTCTTTCCTACTTTTTCAATTCCATCCTAAGCATTCAAGGCTGCCATGTGCCATAAGGCCAGGGTGTGGTTATCATATAAAGATTGTCTTTGTATATCAGCATAATTGCCTTCTCCAAGAAGTTGATCTTGGGAAATTTCTATACCTCTAGCCCTACTTCATTGTTCAATGGTCTTAGCCTCATCCTTCCACCAGGTCCTCCATTGAATTTAGGGTCAAGCCTCTAAGATGGCTGTAACCAAATCTCTCCAGCCTTGAGGGATAATTGTATTACAAGTTGACCAAGAGTTTAACATCTACTTCACATGTGGTGAATGGACACCATATGAGACTATTGCTTCTTTGAATTTCCCCAAATCTAACATTTGCACAGGAGTCCAGTCAGTTCCTACACAGCCTTGAGGATATCTATCATCTGGCATTTCCTGTAAGGTTATTAGATAAGACTAAGGTTGACTGTTTGAAAGCTTTGGGCTGTTTCTCTGTAACCTTATAATGCAATGCAGAGATTAGTTCTCTTTTCAATTCTTCTGTCTGGGTCTGAATAATTCCATGATCTGTTTTAACAGGCTTTTCTAAAACTTTTGTCTTGGCACTCATATTAACCAACTTTTTAAATGATAAAACAGAAATAATAAAACAAACAATATTTATAATTAACACTACATAAATCCTATCAACATTAATTATCCTCTCATTTAATTGTTGTATTTTTTAGACTGTCAATAGTATTATCAAACAGAAACTAAACTCCCTCCATTGTAAAAATGTTTCCAAACTTTTCATGTGGGGAAAAAACTTTCTTTTAACTAATTTCTCCCTTTAAGAAATCCCAGTTGACTCACCAAATCTGCTGACAATGATGATTCAGATGACAGTGTGGCAGCAGCCTGAGGAGCATGTCTAGAGAAAGCCAAAAGGAAGAAACTAAAGAGCCAGCTGTCTGCACGGAGGAATGTGCAAAAGCAGCTAATTCTGGTGTGTTTGGAGCCTGAACCTGCTGTAAAGTCACAGACAAATGGCTGTTTTTTGTGAACTCGTGCCCCATGTGGGGTGCCAGATGTAACATGAATTGTTAAACAGTCTTTTAATAAAAAACCTTTCGCCAGATATTGAGGTAAATACTGAAAGATAAGAAAGACAAAGGAGCAAGCCACTGCCACATCTCAGGGAATGGCATGGACTTTTGAAATTTCAAAGCCCACTCCTAGCAGCACATCTCCTCTAACAAGACCACACCTTCTCCAGCAAGGCCACACCTCCTAATTCTCCCTTAACGGTTCACCTACTGGAAGCCAAATGTTCAAGTATGTGACTCTAAGAGGACCATTCATATTCAAACAAATGCATCAACCAAGCTGTCACCACGCCTCTTGTTCTCTCATTTAAAAAGCAAAATTAGTTTAAGGGGCTAAAGAGATACTTCCCTCGCCACCAAGGCTGATAACCTGAGTTTGATTCTTGGAACCTCTAGGGTAGAAGGAGAGACTCAGTACCTCTAAGTCGTACTCTGACTTTCCCTATACCATGGCATATACATACAACACACACACACACACACACACACACACACACACACACACACACACACACAATTAGTAAGTAAACTAAAAGAAAAAATATGAAACCAAGATAATATCATTGACATATCTACTATATTTATATTCCATTATACATTTATATACACATATATTTTGTATATAACGTATTGTTTATTATACAATTAACTTCACTCTTTTTCTACCTTTATTTCTTTATCTATTCTTAATGTGGAGTCATTTCTTCAAAATGAGCATCTAGTTATACTTCTTAAATGTCAGACTTCTGGAAACAGCTTTCTTGGACACTACATATTTTAATAAAACTGATTACAAGGCAATAATCAAAGTGGTTGTATATTTTTATTCAAATTGAAACTTGAATATGATTAAAGCTTTTGAACATCAATGAGATCATTTGTTTTCACATTTCACTTTAATTTTTAATGATGATTTCTTAAGTTGTATAAATAATATCAAAATTATGATAAAAATTGAAGTTTACTATAAAATCTGTAGTCTTACACAATAACAGTATAATATATCACTTTATCAATATCTTTTCTGATTAGATATTTCATTAGCTTTATATATTATCCTTTGGAAGGTTCTTGCTTAGTATATATTGATGCCACCTTAATATACTAATGATGTATTTATCAACAAGCACATACACATGGGTATACAGAGTTTTCTTTTATATTTTTGACCCTTACTGTTGTAAATGGTTTCAGTCATTCATCATTGATTTTTTTTTCTATAGTTAGGTCAAAGGCAGACTTCTCTTTCTCTTTCTTACCAAAAGAGACTGATCCTCTGTCTTGAGGTTTTTAGAAACTTAACTCTGTGTGCTGCTCATCTGTGTTTCCAGTCAATCCTGTTTGACCAGATGGTTTGCTATACAATTTTCAGTGGAAACTAGACAGGTGGCCTGTGGGGTTAGCTTTCTGCTGATGGATTTGAAAGGGACAGCCCTCTTTTTGTGTCTTCCAGCACTTGGCATGAGGGACCACACGTGTGCTTGCCAGCTGGCCAACTCTTAGTTTCCGATTGAGCTTCCTGTTTCTGCTTTCCCTGTCTCGATCTAACTGTTTGAGGTTCTGATGCAGACACCCTTGTGTTCACCTTGGCACCTGGATATTTTCCTCTTAAACAGGGATGTCTTCATTAAAGTCTCTTTTGGATTTTCTTGATCCACTGAGGTTAGTTCAGGTTGGCTCTTGTGGGATGCTCACATTGTGGGTTTGGTTCCTCAGGCCTTATTTACTTACTCAGTGAAAGATGAAGCTTTGATTTTAAAGAAGTTCTTGTATTCTTCAAAGAGAGATTTGGTTGCAGTTTCTTAGGAGATGAGCTCCTGCATGCCCTAGTCCAGTGGGGCTGCTTTGGAAAATTGCCTACTTCTGCTTTGAATACCTTGTTGGTCTCTAGCTGGAGTTTTGTGGAGTCTTTAATCGACTTCTTATAAACCAAGGTACAGATATTCTGATGAGTTTTTCCTTTTCTAATAATCACATTATGGTGTTATTTCTAATGTGTGGAGGTGAAAAGAAAAGCTTAAGATTTTAGTGTGTATTTGAGGACATTTGGGGAAATGCAAGTAAGCTGGACTTTGTCCTTTCATTGTTTCATTTTTTTAGTCACAAAGTGATTTTTACCACTTCCTCTCATAATAAATGATATAACTCATGATGCATTGAAACACACAAATTAAAGTTAAAGCGCAACATGTAACAAACTGCTGCACAAATGGTAAATGGTCTTATAATAAAAAACCCAGAGCCAGATATTGGGGTAAATGCTGAAAGATCAGAGAGACAAAGGAACAAGTCACGGCTACTTCTCACCTCGCCAACTCCACGAATCCTCTGACTTAACATCTCTGAGTCCTCAGCTGAAAAGCTTTAATCTTCAGCTGCAAGGTCCTCTAGCCAAAAAGCTTTCAGCTGAAAAGGCCTTTAGTTCCTGTCTCCTTACTTCTTATATACCTCTCTTTGCTGAGCCATATTACTTCTTTGCTAGTGCTGGGAAGGCATGTGTGCTCCCCAAATACTGGTAGCAAAGGCATAAAATCTCAAGTGCTGGTATTAAAGACATGTGATTCCTGTAGTGGGTAGCCATTCCAGCTTTGATCTGGAAGTTCCAACCCCCATTGAGACTTCAGCAACTGTCATGCCTACAATGCAGGACCAAGGGAGTCACCTAGGGACCCAAGATCTGGATCGGCAGGCGCTCTCCCCGTTCCGGGACCTGGATAGTGGAGGTGGACCAAGCAGAGCTCCAGAGAACACCGCTGGACTGTGATACACCTTCCCCAGACCCCGCGACCTACCTATCCCTTAATTTGTAAGTTACGCCATTAAATAAATCTCCTTTTAATTACGTGGAGTGGCCTTAATAATTTCACCAATATCTGGTGCCCAACGTGGGGCACGAACCCACGACCCTGAGATTAAGAGTCTCATGCTCTACCGACTGAGCTAGCCAGAATTATTAAGGCCGATCCAGATCTCGGGTCCCCAGGCGCCTCCCTTGGCCCCGCCTTGTAGGCGTGACAGTTGCTGAAGTCTCAATGGGGGTTGGAACTTCCAGATCAAAGCTGGAATGACTACCCACTACATCTTCCCCTTTTTGTCTAAATAAGAAAGTTCTAACCTAATACAAGACTATATACAAAGGAATGGTTATCAAATATTGTCCAGGAATAATGAGGGATAATGACCTAGATAAGATGGAACTACAACCAATGCAAACAATATCAAGCAAGAAACACATACTAAAATTCAGAGAAGTATAGAGCATAGGTAAATGGCATGTTACAAAGATCATTCCAAAAGGTTTCCTATTCTAAAGAACCTGAATCTAATACTTAATATGTTCTATCGACTAAGTTGTAACTATAACTGTTAGTCTTCAATCCCATCAAAGACCTGAGAAGGAATATAATGGTACCTGAGAAATGGTAGTGGCCTTAATAATTTCACCAATAGATTCCCAAGTACTGGGATTAAAGGTGTGTGCCACTACTGCCTGGCTCTGTTTCTCTCCTAGACTGAATCAATCTTATGTAGCCCAGGGTGGCTTTGAACTCACAGATATTCAGAGGGATCTCTGCCTCCCAAGTGCTAGGATTAAAGGCACTGCCTGGCATCTGTGTTTAATCTAGTGGCTTGTTATGTTCTCTGGTCTTCAGGTAAATTTTATTAGGGTACACAATATATCACCACAATAAATATAAGAAAGAAGTGATATAGATGAATATAAATTAATAACCATGTTAATTGTGTCTGTCTCTAATGGCTTTGATGAAAAAATTATAAGTATTGCATTCCTTTCACAAAACTGTTAATAAATCAAGACAATGCTGAATAATTATTGTATAGACACTTGTAAGAAACAGCAACCTCTACTATGGGCATTCTGTATTTGGAAACTATGCAGAAAGTCATCAAGTATAAAATGAAAATATCATGTAGAAATATATAATTTCTATTGAGTCTATGTCTCACTGCTTTCAGGTTAGATGATGAGTTAACTTTTCTGAACAATATAGACTTCCAATGAACCACAGAAAACAGTTGTCTGAATCTTACTGCAGTAAGTTGAAGATCTGCAAAAGTTTATGCAGAAGATAAACACACCTTCCATAGAGAAAGTAAGAGATTTAATTTCACCGTCTCTATCATCTCTGTACAAGACCAAACAGCCTGGAAATGAGGATTGTATTTAAGCAGAAAAGTCACAGGAGATGATAGAAAGATTATCATGAACTCCTAGACAGAAAGAAATATTAGTAAAAGGCACCATTTGGGTAGTGTTTAACTGCCCTCTGTAGCTGTATCAGCCACTGATTCCTTCAGACTTCTTTTCTGATCCTTACATGGCCTTTTCCTTTTCCTACAGAGCCTGCTTCAATTACAGAAAGAATAAGAAGCTGTAGGTTAGCATCCCTGAGCAAGTTGTCGAGTGGACAGTTTTATTATCTACAAGTTGTTGCTGATCCTTCCAATGCTTGCTTTACAGATGGATACACCTGATACCACAGGATGTTATGGGTATTGATCCTGCTAGTTTTAAGCCCAGGGATGGCACAGATTCATAATGCCTAAACCAACTACAAGCAGGAAAGAGTCAATGCAACACTCTATGATGGTCATGTGGAAGCATGCATTCTTTGATATTGTTCTGCTCTTTAGTAAACAGAGATCAGATAACAGGAGGGTGAGTGTGTGTGTGTGTGTGTGTGTGTGTGTGTGTGTGTGTGTGTGTGTGTGTGTGTGTGTTCTGGAGCGTAATACAAAGCAAGGAACATCTGTAATAAAGTAGAGAAAAAATAAACTTTTTAGAATTATTTTGACAAAATTAGAATGTCTGGTTAAAGATCAGGCAAGATTAAAAATAAAATAAAAGATGAACAAAATAAAGTATGAGATGTAATCTATATCTCTGTATGTGAATTAACAATTGCTTAATATTTCTAGTAAAGATGGTTTTGAAAGCTCACAGCTTAGATTTTAATATAGTATTTCTCAAACTATTCACTATCTCAAAGATTTTTTTCACCATTATTTATTGCATTTAAATGATCTGGCCCTAAAGAAATTCTATGCCTTGTGAAGACTTCTATTGAAAGAAAATATACATGTTGGGTTAATTATTACATTTATTTTTATATTTCTGTTATTTCCTTGTATGATTTAATACAAAATACAAAGGCAGTTGGTAAAATTAGTGGTATGGAGATCTTGGGAATGGGATTAGATGAACTGTATGGACTTACATTGAGCACAACACAAAAAAGTATTAGAAGTGAGTAAATGTTGGACAAATGAGCCACCAGCGATTAGAAACCAGGAAAATGTAGCAGAAGTTGTTCATGCAATTTGCTGAATTTCTCTAGAAGCCCTCAATAGTGCAAATGCAGTAGAAGGGGGCAGACATGGAAGTGTATCTTGGTTCACGTCAAAAGGGTCAGGAGGATTCAGAGCCAAAGTGAATGAAGAAAACAGACATTTCCTTTCCCTGGAAAAATAAGCCCAAGATTTTTTCACTTACTTTACTTCCAAATAGTAGCATTTTCTACAAAAAAAAAAACCTCACTTCTAATAGCAGGCAAAGCTATGACATCGGAATAAAGAAGCAAAATGTTTGCCTGGGCAAACTACAAAAAGCATGTTTTATTTTTAAAAAATGTTTTACATTTATTCATTGTGTTTGTGTGTGAGAGACAGTGTGCTCATACAAAAGCCATCAGACATCTTTCTGGAACTGTTTATCTGGTTTGGTCTTGGATATTGAACTCAGGTCCTCAGGCCTGAGGACACAGCACCTTTACCCACTGAATCATTGTACTGCCCCAGACTTGCTTGTTTTAAATTAGTTTGTTCTGGTATTGTACCCGTTTTTAAAATTCTTGTAGTTTTTACTAACTTTTGTACTTTTCAGTGAAGAAATCATGAGAGCCTTAATTTTGAAGTAACTCAGTTTATCCTGAATAATTAAAATCCCAGTACCTTGAATGTATTCTCTCTTTTCACTTTTTGACCTATGGGGCCCATGGACCTCTCAAACATTACAGGCTATTGCTATTGTTCTTAGTTATCTGCCAGAATTTTATATTGACACTCTTTTGCTGAAGACAACACGTACTTCAGTTATAAAACATGGGAAAATCAAAATAGTGATCCGGCAATTCATCCTTATGGATTGACTTGTTTTCATAATGCTAGAAGTTGCTTTGAATTGTACCAGAGTAGGAAAAAAGTCCTCAGTCCTCAGTTTTATCTATCTCTGAACCCCATGAGCTACTATCCTAATTATTGTGGTGATATAGAATCTTACAGTGCAATAGCAGAGTAAATGTTACAGGAAGAAATACTAGCTACTTTCTGGTTGGACTCAAGATGCAATTCATAGAACGGGACCCATCACTGGCACCATTATAGCAGCCAAGGACCCGTGGCTAGACATATATCATTGGACATACGGGAGAGCCTACCACATTATTCCTCTAAATAGACAAATTATTAATATCACTCCTAATGAGGGGAGTGCATCTTTCAACTCGCCTCAGAAAAGGTTCCTTATGAAGTCAACAGCAATTAGCACAGAAATCCACAACAGGCTGAACATGCAGAGAAAGACAACAGACTATTTAACTCTATTTAGGACATCTGTATTGCATCCCTTACCCCAAGTCTCAGGGTTCATTACAGAGGAGGGCTAGAAAGGATGTCAGGTGAAAATATGATTGATAACATCACAAAACAGTGTTTTCTGAACACAAGGCAGTTGCATATAAACTCAATTGTGAAAGCATGTACACATCCTATGTAATTTAAAGCCATACAAAACACCACATGGAGGAGAAGAGGGGTGCATGAAGTTCTACCACTCATTGAGGAGCTATGCATATTTGATAGCTGACAGAAGATGAAGATGCAGTTTTTTTCCTGTTACCTAGCAACCACGCTCCAGTGGAGGGCTACTCATTTTAAGAATATTTGGGCAACTCAAGTTGGGCTAGATATGTTTTGCCTTGCTTTTTAGAACTAGAAATTGAGCATTGATGGGTAAGGAGGTGAAAGTAGATCTGGAAATTGTTGAAAAAGAAAGTGAATATATGGTCAAAATAAATTGTATGAAGTTCTCAAGGAATGAATAAAAATATGGCTTTTAAAAATGAATCAAGAAAAGGAGGCAAGGGTTAGCTTGTAGCTTGCATCTATTTGGACTTTACTTCCTACAGGACACATTTTTATTTTGTCTTTAATTCATTTGAGTAATAAATTACAGAAGTCTCTCATTCAGTACAGAAAATTTTTATTCATTTACTTATTAGTAGAGGCTTCTGGGAGCTTCAGAAGGTAAAGTTCATACTTAAAATGCATTTAAATAATTTCATCATATAATTATGCATTATAGATATCACATATAAATGTAAATTTATTCTTGTGGGCATGTTAATGTTTTATTTGTGTTTTTAGCATCACAAGATGATTTTTTTTTATATACAGACATAGTTTAGTTTGGTTCTGTGTTCCAGAGGCATAAGTATCCATCCTGGCAAGTAGGCATGACAGCAGGAAGAGAGGAGCTGAGAAACAATATCTTCAGTCACAAATATAAACAGAAAACATGAACAGAAGGTAGTATAAGGCTATGCCCACTTAAAACTCATCCCTAGTGACATGCTCCATCCAGCAAGGCTACACAATCTACCCAAAGAAAGCTATCTACTAGGGACTAAATAAATGTTATTGGTTAGTAATTTCCCCACTTTGTTTGTTAATATGGGCTTCTCTAGCTATCTAGGCTTTCATTAAGACAAAATATGAATTTTCTAGTGGCGAGTCTTATGAGAAATGTCTTCTATAGGTTCAGGTACTTGAACAAAATGAATATTTTGAATGATTTAGTGAAAAGATTGTGTTCAACACTGGTGGAAGACTTGTTTCTCAAAGATAACTCTATATTGTTTCTAGGAGCTTGAGAAATGTCAACATTAAATTCATAGTGTATTTTATGTTTTTGCAAATTTAAGACTGTATTGTTTAACATTTTGTTACTGTAAAAAATATTTAGGTTAAAAAGGTTTAATTTGCTGAGTTTAGAGTGATAATGGTCTTGGCTACATCAAGTGGTGGAGGATGGCAACTGTGGAACAGCCTGTAAGAGCAATTGTCAGCATCACAGAAAGAGAACAAGAGAGCTAGCCTAGGAATTGCACTTCCAACAATGGACTGGGCGTTTGCCCATCAACCACTAATTAAGAAAATACCCTACATCTGGATCTTTTTTTTTTTTTTTTTTTTGGTTTTTCGAGACAGGGTTTCTCTGTGTAGCTTTGCGCCTTTCCTGGAACTCGCTTTGGAGACCAGGCTGGCCTCGAACTCACAGAGATCCGCCTGGCTCTGCCTCCCGAGTGCTGGGATTAAAGGCGTGCGCCACCACCGCCCGGCTACATCTGGATCTTATAATGGTACTTTCTCAATGGAGAGTCCATCCTTTCAGATAACTCTGGCTTGTGTCAAGTTGACATAAAACTAGACAGCACAATTAACACCTCATTACCTTGACACACAAACATACGACTATTAAGCTATAGCCTTTTCTTTCTTGTTCTTCCCTTAAATTACACATTAAGAGCAACAGGATAATATAAACATTCCAAAATTTAAAAATCCCATAGTCTTTATAAATTCAAACACTTAAAAAGCCAGGCTCCTCTGAAAATCCAATGTTCAGTATTCAAAGTCCTCAACTGTGGGCTCATGTAAAATAAAAAATATTAAATACTTTATCACTTCAAGAGGGAAGAACTGGAGCACAGTTACAATCTGAACAAAGAAAAACCAAACTCCAGCAGTGTAAATAACTAATTTCCAATGTCTGGGTTTCACTCGTGATCTCCTAGGCTCCTTCAAAGGGCTTGAGTCACTCATTGGCTCTGCCCTCTGCAACACACACACAGCTTGTCTTCTAGGCTCCTACTGGCTCCTTTGCTTTGCTGCTGCTCTTCTTGTTGGTCAACCCATGGTACTGGAATCTCCAAAATGCTGTGGTCTTCTGCTGTAACTTAGTTGAGTTTTACCAATATCCTCTCCTGGCCTTACTTTGGGGAATCCAACCTTGTCACATAGGACCAAGCCTCAGCTTCTCTCTGTGACTCCTTTGCAGTTTAAAAACCAGCTTCATCTAAGTGTCTCTTATAGTACCAACTTTGGCTGCTAGCACAAGGTACAACCTTGACCATGTGTGGAACACAGCTTCTGTGTGATGATTCTCAGGAAATACTTCAATGATGCTACTCTCTTCTTAATTCCAAAATAGCCCAGGCTGTTGCCCAGCTAATAGGTTGCTCTTTACAAACTGACACCAAGGCTTCTTGGCTGAAGACAATACACACACAACTCATTGAACATGGAGAAGTTGAGCTGGTGCCTGTATAGAACCTTCACAAACATGTTCTAGTACCTATGACATGGAAAGGTACTCTACAGGCTATCAAAAGGCAAAAGTGAACATCAACCCAACTACAAAACCTTTGATCTACAATCTGTCCTTCCTGCAAAATATTGCCAAGTTAATAGTGGCACAAATCTTTTGGGAATAACCAACCAATCTTTCATTAGACTTAAGGCCCACTCTATGAGATAGAACCCATAACAGACACTGCTTGGATGACTTAAGAACCAGAATCCAGATAGCATGGAGCACTATGGTAAAACCAATGACTACTGGTCTAAAAAAAAATTGCAACAATAAAATGACTCCTAATGCTACTCTACTATTCTGCTATACTCATAGATATGTGTCTTATTTAGCCATCATCATGGAGGCTTGCTCCTGCAGTGGATGGGAACAAATAACAGAAACCTACAATGAAGCATTAGGGGGGCAGGGGGGAGAGAATGGTTGCATGAGGACAACGTTCTGGGATTCTGGCTTCTTGTGATTTTTGAAATGAAGTCTGTCAATTGCAAAACCTACAGGACTTTAGGACTGTGGCATTCTCCCAGTCACAGAAAGATCCTATCTCTAAAACTAGTCAGGCCGAGTGGTGGCATGCCTTTAATTCCAGCACTTGGGAAGGCAGAGGCAGGCAGATCTCTGTGAGTTCAAGGCCAGCCTGGACTACAGAGTGAGTTCCAGGACAGGCACCAAAGCGACACAGAGAAACCCTGTCTCGAAAAAAAAAAAGAAAAAACAAAAAAATAAATAAATGTAAAAATTAAAAAAAATAAAATAAAACCTAGTCAGATCTTTTGGTGGTCAGTGTACAGAAATGTGAAGTTTGAAACAAAGTAGGAAGGAGAAGCAAAAACAAAACAAAATAAAGATCACAAAAAACAAACTGGTGCTGATGAGCCTTTGGAAGGCCTTAAAACCTTACCAGTAGTTGACTATGGTAGGGGGAAAATCCTGAGAGGTAGATGTGACCTCTAATGCAGGTCACACTTAAGACAAAAATAAGTTTCTCCCTGGCTATTTCCCAAAGAAGATATCCAGAGGCACCTGAATTAATTAAGAAGGAATTAGTATAATGATTTCTTAACCACTGAACTATCTCTCCAGTCCCGGAATACTATCTTTATATATGCATTAAAATTAATAGTGTTTTAAAAAATAAAAACCCATAGATATCTCATGACAACAAATGGGAGTAGACAAGTAAAATCCAAGATCAGATAGTTTCCTCTGTCTGCTGCTGACATGGGACATCACTTTTTAATATGGTGACATCCTTGCTGCTATCTTTCTTGTATTTGCTGCCTTGTATTTCCACAGTTCAAATAAAATCAAGGAAGAAAGAAAAGGAGGAATCTGATATCAATTATCTTCTCTTGCTATTTTCTTTCCTTTAAAAGTCAAATGTCCTTCAATTGCTGAAGGCACTGCTGTCACTGCGCAGGAGGCAGAACAGAGTGGAATTGCCAGAACTGGCTGAGAGCACGAGGTGGTGGTGTTAAGTAAAGGGCTAGAGGGTAATATTTCAGGCTTTGTGAGCTTTTCAAATGTCATCTCTGTTGCTATTGCTCCCCTTGCTAGCTTTGCATGCAAATAGCCAGATAGTAATTAAATGAATGAACGTGAGTAGACCACAGATGGCACATGGTTTCATAGCTGAACTGGACATGATTTGTTAACCTAAGAAGAAATACATTTGCTCTCCACTGAAAATACAAAGGGAGGGAATTTGGAGTGTTGGGCAAGGAGGGAAGAAGCTGTGCTGTCAAAGAAGGGGGAGGGTATGGCCTCAAGTAAGAGAACACTGAAAGGTATTTTGTTTCAGATTTGACGCCTTTATGTTGAGGAGAATGAACATAATACATTTCACTTTCCACTGTGATTAAATATTTCCATATATTATTAGTTTTTCATATATTTAAGATATTTGAAATGTCCTTTTTGATTTATTGGTATTAGTTATTGAGAAATGGACTTTACGATTTTTAGATAGTATGATTTTGCACTTTGTGTAATATTTTCAAGTGTATATAATTTGGATTTTAGATATCTCCCAAATTTTTTGTGTGAACGAATTGATTCCTAACTTGAGACTAATGGAAAGAGTGAGAAAATTTAAGAGCTGAGGTTTAGTAGGAAGTTTGAAGTCACTGGTATTCCCTGAGACCACAGGAGTGCAGGTCTCTGGTCCTTTCTTACCTGACTATGAGGTGGTCATTTTTTTTCTCTTGTAATCTTCCACCACTATGTACTTAAATAGATTCCAAATAATGATGCCAGTGCAGCATGGGCTAAAGCCTCCTAAGCCATAAAACATTAATCAGTGTTTCCCTTCTTTGTTGCTTATCCCAGATATTTGTTACATAGTGGAAAGCTAACTTCACTGAAATGTGTTTTTGGTGAGATAATATGCCTTGTAAGTGCTAGTTTTAACAACTCTTTAAAGATCTGTTTGTACAAAATAAAATTGAATATTTAAGTCGTTTGTAAATGTTCCACATAGTTTCAAAAAGAAAAAAAGTATACATTATAGTTTGTATGTGTGTGCATACACGTTCTATATCTATATATTTGATGAAATTTATTTATTTTTACTCAATTGAAGTGTTGAAATCCAGCTTAAAAAATATATGAGAAAAAAATTTGAAAGAATTATCAGGATTGTGTTACCCTAAAGAGCATATGTATATGCATATTAGGAATTTAATTTGATTGCACTAAATCCTACCATCCTCTCTTGCTGGAACAGTGACTTTAAAGAATGTGTTCCCCTTCTTTTCATGTAAGGTTCAAAAGTCGCAAACCTGAAGCCATTGCTGTCTTGCATTCTTACCTTACATATGTGGTATAATGATATCAAAATTATGACATAAATTATTAGTTTTTATTTTGTTTACTTTTTTTACAATTTGTCTTTCTTTTTTTCGAGATAGGGTTTCTCTGTGTAGTTTTGGTGCCTCTCCAGGAACTCACTCTGTAGACCAGGCTGGCCTTGAACTCACAGAGATCTGCCTGGCTCTGCCTCCCGAGAGCTGGGATTAAAGGCATGCACCACCACCACCTGGCAGTAATTTGTTTTTCTTTATACTTTTTCTAGTCTCTTTTCATATTTGTGCTAATTGTATATAAGTGCAGATACTTGCTATAGATATTTGAAGGGAATTCTGTGACTGTGATTTGAGGGCTGGTGAGGGAGAGTCAAGGGATCTCCATTCACCTGAGTCTAAGGTTGTGTGAAGCTCGTGAGCTTCTAGAACCCAGGAAAAGTCAATGGCTCCCACCACCACCACTTCACACTCATGATTAGGTGGACCTAATCTGGAAATGGAGTTCAGGGTAAACAAAAATACAGTTCATTTGAATGTCCTTTCCAGAAACCATGGCTGTGGGAAGATGCCATGTCTCTCCTGAGTGCATGAACCCCACTCACAGCAATGTTGCGTCAGAGCCTCACTGTGAGAGAGGATGTGACATGAATTTTCAACCTTCTAGTCAATGCTATCCAAAAAGAGGTGAGAAGGGTGTGAACGGAGCAGAAATAAGCAACACTTTATAACCAACCTTTTCTCCATAATACTATTTAAAGTATTTTGTAGAAATAGTGTAACTGGTTATGGTTTTTTAACCTCAGTCTGACACGTTTTATAACTAGTTGGAAAACTCTCTTCTCATTTTTTACAGTAATATTACAGATTGACTATTGCTTCCATGTTAAGTGAAACAGTAGATACATTTAAATGTGCTTACCTCTTTGCATTGACACTAATGACAGAATACATTTCTTATTCTTTTCAGTCTGTAAGTCTGTTTCTGACTATGCAGGGCAAACTGCTTCTCTCCTTGACACATTTGTCCTGAAGGCACAGTCTTAAAAATGTGACTGCTTTCACTCCCATCACCCCTCCACAGGAGAATATGAGAGAATTTCAAATTCACATCATTTTCCTCCTCGTCGTTGAGTGGACTACTTTTTCTTCTTTTTTCTGTCCCCTCCCACTTTGTGACCACTAATTACTTAGCTCTGAGTGTTCTGCTGAGACACTGAAAGATTGTAACTCCAGAATCATTTGTAGGCATTTGTATTATACATACACAAAATATCTACTTTTAATAGTTTTAATGAAACAACAAAGATCCTTCTTTGAGAGTCCTCTTTCACACTGCTTAAGGAGTATGTCTTTCTATGTGTAGATTTCTTAAAAGTTAGATAGATCAACAATGCCAGTCATTCTCCACCAATGCCTAGATGCCATTTTGAATTTATGTTGTAATTTACAGAATTGATGAGAATAGCTGATCACCAAGAGACTCCACAAGCAAAACATTAATTAGTATATTTTCTTTAGTTAAGAAGAATAATGTTAATTAACAAGAATTAAAATTATAGGGATAAGAATATGAAAGGAAAGAATAATCGCTCTAACAGGGCAAACCCGGGAACTTCCATGTATAATTCATAATAAACAGGGACAAGCAGGCTTAGAACTTAGCCCTGTCAGGTGTTGCCTGGTAGACTGTAAAATTTAATAACATGGCTTTAAAGAATATTATTCATTAAATTATCTTTAAGATGTTTTCTGCATATTTAAATCATAATTTGTTTCTATCTCCTTTTCTATTTTTGTTTCGTCTATTTACTTTCCCTAATTACTTTCTTTGTTACTAAATTATTTAAATATTATTGTGACATAAGAAAATAGCAATGCAGATTTTAATAGATGCACATATGTAATTTGATGCTTGAATATTTGCAAAATATGAAGTGTGTTTTAAAAATGAAACCTAATAACATAAGTTGAGTGTAAAATATAAGATTCAGCATGCATTGTAAATTTCACATAAATTACTGGTAACAGTAAATAAAATGCAAGGAAAATATATTCAATCAGACATAAAGTGTAAACTAAATGATCAGCAATTTTGTTGTAATTCTGGGATATAAATTTGCTATTCCTGCCTTAATCTGACCTGATTTTTTTTCTAGTTTTCCAGCTGCTCAAAATTTCTTTCTGACTATGCATGAGAAACAAAGTAGAATTCAGCATTCATTATAATCTGACTTCAAGTGCTATCCCCTTGACTCCTTGAGTCTAAAACATTCCCAGCTTCTCCTTGATACTTTTGAGATCTCTAGAGTCATTATGTATAAATAACTATTTCAAAGCAGAATTAATTATAATATTTTATTATGAACATGCTAATTTTTTACTTAAGCAAGTCTTTAAACCTGAAGAATTATCCCCACCACACTTGCTAAGTATTGTATCGCTGTTTCTTGCAAAAGTTCTAGAACTACAAGTCGGTGTGAATTTGTTTACCAAATATATATATATATATATTTGTATACTTCCCAAATGCCAAATCATCAGTTTTATTTATTTGAATACATAGAATTTAGGAAATGGTTATATATTTATTTTTATAATGAAGAACATTGTGGAAAACCAGGAAGGAGATCATATTTTGTATTCTGGAGCTTTGTCTACAAGGAGGAAGAAACAAAATTTTCATTTAGAGAGATAATGGCCAAATTAGAAAGATTTAATCTTTACAAATAAACATGAGCAACCTATTTTTATCTATCTGTTTGTCTATCTATCTATTATCTATCATGTCATATATCTATAATCTATATCTTTATCTTTATATCTATCATCTATATAGTCTTTTCCAATTTTACTTTGCCTTTCAGTGTTTTCTGAATTTTCTCCAGTTTTGTTGTTGAAACATATATAATGTTGCTCTTTAATTATTCCTAACATACATTCATTTGTTGCCTATGTCATGATAAAACTATTCTTACAGACAGCTGCTGTCAAATACAAAACACATTCTACAGCGCCACCCTGCCCCCACCACAAACCAAGAATATAGATCGGCTGATGTACTCACATGTACCACCACCATATTTCCCATGATACTCTTAGTTAGGGATGATTATCTGACCTAATCCTGAAAAGTGAAATCTGAGTGAACACCACATCACCATCTCTACTTGGATTGTTTTCAGGTAAACTAAACTTACATGTACTAATAGATGTCTCCTGTGTCACAGATAGTATTCACTTTTAATTGAATTCTGTCAACCTTACCCTGAAAAAGTGACATTATAAATAAAATGACCATGACAGTAACAGTAGGTATTTTGGAAACAAACAAACAAAAAATAGTGTGCAGTTAATAACTAAGTGTGGAGAGTCATAGACATGAATTGAAATGGAGAGTGAAGAGCCAAAGGTAGCTATATTTCTTTTGAATTAAAAAAAAATAGTTAAATTTTTTTTTCTAGAAAGTAAAGAATAAAAAAAGAGTAATGGTGAGAAAAAGAAAATGAGTTATGCAGCAAATACCTTAAAATTATTTGAATATGGAGATTCCAGAGAGACATCCAGGGGGTGCGTCATTTGACATGTGACTTGAAGACAAGATTTGCATTAGAAATTTTGATTTAGAATTATAGCAAGTGAAATCATGCATAAAGTTGTACATGTTACTGATAAAGGCTGTGAAATAATGTGGAGAGAGAAGTCAATGCAAGGAATATTTTTTGGATATAAGAAATTGTTTGAACGAATGAGGTGACCTAGAGGTAACAGGCAAAATAGTAAGAACAATAGAAAGGATGGGAACAAATGAGCTGAGAAAAAAAGAAAATAATGGAGAAAATGAGTAGAGAGCAGGGGACAAGATGCAATTTGCACTCCTAACAATCACCTCTTATGAGGAGAGAATAGAAGATACTAAGCAGAACATTGTGTGGCCCGGTAAACTGAAGCTTGGGAAGAATGAGGAAGAAAACACAGGCCATAGACACAGAAGCCGGTTTCCTGGGTCACAGATATTCCACAGGAGATTGCAGAATGTGACTTCAGCAAAGCAGGACCATATGAACTGTTATGTCACTTTTCCAGCTAGCTCAGAGACAAGAGTGGGGGCCAGGAACAGAGAAATGTGTAGCCTTAGAGAAACCTTCCAAATGAGTTCTTTTTTTTGGTTTTTTGAGACAGGGTTTCTCCGTGTAGCTTTGCGCCTCTCCTGGAACTCACTTGGTAGCCCAGGCTGGCCTCGAACTCACAGAGATCTGCCTGCCTCTGCCTCCCGAGTGCTGGGATTAAAGGCGTGTGCCACCACCGCCCGGCCCAAATGAGTTCTTTACGCGAATCTGTACACTCTACATCCTCACCTCCATCAGATTTGTGTTTCTCTCTTCTTGCTTACTTTACCTTCTGTGTTCAGTACTGAGCCTTTCTTGACTGTAACAGACATATTTCTTTTTGTCCTCTCTTGTCTGGTAAATAATAAGACCTCATTTTCACGCTCATGGGCCTGGTTCCATGCATTGCCTCATCACCTTCTCGCTGCAGTTGAGACATGACATCTGGAAAGAAAACAGTCCGGGGATGGTGTTAAGTTTGCTCATGTCAGAATATTCTTGCAGACCTCTGCCAGTTACAAAGAGGAAATCTGGAGTGAATTGTGTTAAAGCACATTGAAACATTTGTACACTGAACATTGGGTACCATATTCACTGATGTAATGTATCAAACTTCACAGCCAGTATGTTCAAAGCTGAAAAAATGATATAAAGTGGTATAAATCCAGTTAGTTCAAATTGACATGTGCTTTGAAAATAAAATACAATCAGTTCTGTCAAAAATTAATGTGGAAATGATGTCTACTTAATGTATGAACTCACTTGTTCTATAAAAGATGATGATTTGGATATAACAATTTCAATGATTTTATTAAATGTAAATTCATCATATTCAGCTTTTTGTATGCTTTTTATTTTTGTCCTGAAAACTTAAAATCAGCCTTGTCTCATTTATAGCTTACATTATATTTTTATTGAGTGGTGCTGATATAGAACAATAATACTGAGATAAAATGTGCAGATGTCTTGCCTTTTATTAATATTTTATTCTCAATTATTATGTTAATTATTCAATGTATTGGATATTTCAGTTTTCCATGATTACTGGGGTTTCTATATTCTTTACACAACTTAGCATATGGCACATTGAATTTTAGACAAATTCATTAAAGTAATTGGTAAAAATATTAGTACTTGAGTCCAATCATTTAATATAATACATAATTACTCTTCACTATTACAAAATGAATAAACTTATTTTTTTCCAAAATCAATTCATGTGATTTAATAATCCATTTTAGGTGTTTATGTACATCTAAGTTTCATATTTCAAACTACAGGCAATTTGACACCATTTCATAAAATATTCCTCCTTAGAATTACAAATAAAAGCAGTTTTCAATATATATACATATATATATGTGTGTGTATATATATATATATATATATATCCTACAGTGATAATCAAATTTATAATATGATATATGTTTATAAATTTTATTTGCAATTCAAAAATATTGAAAACACATAGTAAAGTAGACATTGTCTACATAACTCACACCAAGATAAAGTGCAGAACAATGTGTTTCCAGGAGTCTGCAGCTGCTCTCATAGGCTATAACATGCCAACCCATTGTGTCCTAGTCATTGATGTCATTAATAAAATTGTCACATTTTATTCTGAGAATTATTTTATTCCTGTATATGCTTATAATTCATGAGCTTGTATACTACTATTGCTTTGAAAATTCCATTGATATATACTCTATATTATCAAGGAAGCTATAATCTGAAACTTATGTTGGGTTTGGATCTTAGTAAAGAAGACTGGTTACCTGATGGCGGCTGGGAAGTAAATAAAAAGAGGAAGGTTTGAGGTCTCAAAAGCCCCCTTAAAGTTGACCACCAATGCTCTAACAACTTACTTGTTATTCTCACCTCCTAATAGCTCAATAGTCTCCCTGTAGTATCACAGACTGCTATCCCGGTGAACAAGCCTCCTGTACCAGGCATTCAGAGATCTTAACATTAGCACTGTTGTAAAAATTATACAATGTATGTTCTATTAAAACGCCATGGTACAATTTTTCTGTTAATGTACTACTTAAAACAAAAATTTAAATAAATACATAGTAATTTTAAATTCATGCACATCAATAACTGCAGTGATAATAAATATATCCACAGGAAAGACAAAGAGAAATGACAGCAGTTGCATAACAAAGAAATATCCTGTGGGAAAATGCTCTGTATGAACACCGAACAGCAGAAATTAAGTAAAATGAGTGAAACAGCATGTGCTATGTTGTCTTTTCATAGCCAAGCTATTTCTCATTCAAAAAATTGATGACAGAAGTCACAGCCTGGTACTATACTTGGTAAAGAGAATGCACAATTTAAGAAAGCTTTGAGGGAGCGTGAGTGACAACCTAGATTAATAGAATATGAAATCTAGGTCAGATAAGTTGATAATGTTCCATAAGAATAGTAGAGTGTACTGTTCTTATGAATGAAATATTATGCACAGAAACATCCAAAGCTTGTAATACTGACATGTTAATGTACTAAGGAGCTGCCTAGCAGAAACAAGTGTTTTAATACAATGATTTTTTCTGAGTAAGTCATCACTTGAAGTCATTGAAATGGTTTAGGCTTACAACTCTCCATTGAAAACTCATCAAAATGGCATTGCTTTATCAAATCCAAGATTTTTGAACACCTAAACACATAGTATTTAATAAAGAAAAGATTGAATATATTTTATAAATATTTTTAGTAATAAGTAAATCATAATATTTAATATGATTGTGTTTTTTGAACTTAATGGCAATTCATTGAACAGTTCCAGCCACATGGCTCTAAGTTTTGTGGAGTCAACAAAAATATCAAATTCTACATTCAAGGGTCAAAGATCATATATATATATATATATATATATATATATATATATATATATATTTCAGACAATAAAAGATGAAAAATAAAAATGAAAGCACTTAAAATAGAGCATCCTATAACTTCCAATCTTCTTTGACTCCTGCTTAGCAAGCTACAATAAAAATAAAAGTATCAAGCCATGGTCTTTGTGACAAACCATGGCTGCTGCATCTATTGATGGTTTGGGGCCATAAGCAAGAGCAGCCAAAACTAACATGAAGAATGTGGATTTCCTTGACCCCTTATCTGTTAATCATTACCAGTTCTTTAAGGCTCACTTTCTGCATCACTCTTGCACAGACAAGAATAGGCAGGGCCCACAGAAACAATTAGCTTTCCTTAGCTGTAGAGCTGAGCTCAGAAATAATGTGATGTTCAATCTCTGCTACAGGGTAGTGTTAAAAACACCTGACTATGATGAAACTGGGGAGGGGAAAACAGTAACAAGTGGAGACTTTCAAGATTACTCAAAAAGAAACACAAAAGATTGAAATGGGAGCCAAAGGGTATCTCATTCACATAATCCGAAACTGCAATGCACTATAAAGTTTCAAGTTTACATATGGTGAAATTTGTCTTATTTTTTATCTAGCCATTAGAAAATAAAAGGCTACTTTCAGCAGATTTATGGAATTTAAAATAGCTTCCTTGGGGATATTTTGCCAAGCATCTTTGGTAATACTATTTAGAAAACACTTAGTTAATGGTTGTTTTGAGAATGTGAAGCACAGGATGTTTTTTTGTGCTTCTTTTTATCTTTCTTTAAATAGTCCTCCAGGACCTGAAAGTCTTAGTGGTTTAATAGATGGTCTTTCTTTGAAACCTAGAATTGTGGTATATTTTCTGAAAGTCACACTAATTTATAGTTTTGCTCACGTAGTGATTTCAGCAAGTCCATAGGTATAACTGAGTGACCACTGTATGGATCTTTTTAATTAAAATTTTCTCTGTGTTGTGCCAGGCCGTGGCAGCTTTGATATGCATGTGTAATTCCCACTAACTCAAGTAAGCAGAACTAAGGGCCGATGCTTTTCACTTGCAACACCTGGGATTCTATGTGCTCCAGATGCTGTGGAGACTCCTGTCATTGTTACCTTTCTCAAACTGTTGGCTTGTCATGGCAATATAATTCCTCATGAAGCCACTTTTGTGTATTTAAATGAAGTTTTAGGTCCCTTCAATGTCATATAAGTTCTGGACAAAAGATATGCTGCCCTTTCAGTGACAGAAGCAGTATTTTCTAAGTGGAATGAAAATCTTTGTCAAGACCATCATGCTTTCAGTTTGATAATTGTAGACAGGATGTTGATAGTAGGTGGCAGAATGATATAACATACCCATAGATTAAAATGCAAATTTTATTGATGAAAATAGCAATATGCAGAAGGGCCCCAGAGCCTTTCAGCTTTCTGACAGCAGCATGCAGAACCAGGAAACAGCATCATAATCTTTTGTTAAGTGTCTCTCCCAGTCTGAAACTCCAACAGACATCTGCTTATGCTGTTCCCATGCCAGGTTCCAGTTTTAAAAATATACACAAATCAGCAGTAAATAACCATTGGGCTTGCACACTGTCTCAAGAGAAGGCTGGGATTAAATATAGTTTCAATTATAAAAGAGAGGCTCTGTCACTGCAAGTGTGATACATGATGTCATAGAAAGAAATATTTGACTTTAGATATAGCAACCTGAATCTATAAAGTCATGCTTTGAATTCTATGTTTAATGGCTGCTAATGTTTTGGTGGCTACAAAACCTTTACACATTAGTTCTTCAACAGAAACAAAATATCAAGTAGCTTACTCACGTTATTAAGTGACTTTTTGGTATCAGCAGGATTCCTTAGAAGTTGAGAGTATTCAAAGAGAATAATGAGAAATTGTGTCCACACACATCAAAGAGCAAGTACATTGCCTCAGAAGCAGTTCATTCCAGGCAAGTTGAGAATCCACTGTCTGAACAGAAAGTTACGGGCTTAAGATTGATTTTTTTTTCCCAGAGTCTCAATACAGAGAAATTATTTTATTGCATTAAAAGGAAGAAATGTGATTTTTGTGTTCATACTTTTTGGTACACATTCAAAGGAAGTGGAAAATAGAGGATGACCCAAAGATTTGTTCTATCAACACTTCACAATAGTGCCTGTGCCTTACAACCCAGGTCTAATAACACCAAGTGAAAGCATAGCTATAAATGCAGGCCTTCTTCTCCAGCCAACAGATTGTAGTTCATGATGCTGGATGTTTCAGCAGTTCCAGACAGGCACTGAAGGGCTGGGAGATTCCTGAAGTGCAGCTGATATTCAGTCCAAGCTGGAAATCAGTGAAAGAGCAGTAACAAACTCTGTGTGCATTCACCAACAACATACAATGGTAAAAAAGTAACATTCATTTTCTCATAAATCCCTTCACATCTGGGCCTTTATTATTTTCTATCTACTCTAGGGTAGATCTTCTTCTCCCTTCACTTAATCCTTCCAGGAAATACTCACCCAAATGTACAACTTTTGGTGGATCACAGACACCATTAAGATGATGTATTAAATGTAATAAATAGGTCAGGGTTCTCTAGAACAGCAGAACTTACAAAATGAGTCTTTGGCCCACTTCTCCATATATATATGTATGTGTGTGTGTGTGTGTGTGTGTGTGTGTGTGTGTGTGTGTGTCTGTGTGTATGTGTGTGTGTGTGTGTGTGTGTTATGGGGATTTATTGTATGGGATATATATGACATGATCCATCTAATCCAACAAAGGCTGTTTATGAAGAGAAAGTCCAAGAACCCAGAAGTTGCTCAATCTATGAGGCTGATGTCTCAGCTGGTCTTCAGTAGATCCTATAATCCTGAAAAAGTGGGCTCTACTGCCAGTGAAGTAACAGATTTGCTAAGAAGGTGAGAGGAAGCAGGCAAAGAGCAAAAGCTTCTTTCTTCCATAACATTATATAAGCTTCCAGAAGGTGTGGCCAAGATCAAAGGTTTGTCTCACCCTGACACAAGATCTGCATCAAAGTTGTGTGTCTTCTTATCTCAAATGACCAGACTAGAAGTGGATTCACCTGCTACAAACCAAGCAAAAACTCTCACAGGTGTCCCCCATTTTTGGATGCTAGTTCTTTCCAGATGATAGTCAATTTGCCAACCAAGAATTGCCATCACAGATGTCAACCAAGAGTAATTACTACAACACATAGACGAACTTTGTCTTCCCTTTGCAGATGGTAGGATGTAGTGCATGTAGACTGACTACTGCCTGTAATCTCAAGGGAGAAAAATGATGAGATAAAATCATCACAGGTTGATAATGAGCTATGAAGTTTCTCTGTGAGTAAGCCAAAATTGTAACTAAATTTTGTAATTAAATTGTAATTAAAAATGCTATACTTAATTAGAAATAATAGTAATCAAGATGTGCAAGACATATTAATGGATAACAGAATACTCTTGCCTTTTTAGCTACCTTTGTAACTAAAACTGGAATGAAGGGAAAAGACTTGACATTACAGGCATTTGTATGCCAATAAGCGCAGAGCTCATTATTATCAGCCAGAACTCAAGGCAGAGAAAGATTGTCAAATCACCATCATTTCATTATATCCTTTGTGACAGAAATTTTCCTGAGCTTCAAGAATAAAAAAGAGTAATTTAAGAATGTGAGGATTAACATACGTATTATACTTGGAATTAGTAATATGAAGATAAAGTGTTTTCTCTCATGTAATGGCATGTTCTTGTGAAGCCCAACCATTATATGCAAGTCTGCAAGTTGGATAATATGCCCAGATACAGGGCCACACCAAATATCTATTCTGTTAAGTTCAGGCCCATGGCTTTGGTTTGTATTTCCTCCATGATTTTCTTTGTGATGATTTATAACTCAGACTTGATGTTCTTTTTTCATCCAGCAGATCTAATGGGAAAGAGGCCTAATGCCTACTATACTCTGGAATTCATGAGTCCTGGGCCAACAGAAGAGTTCTGATGGCGTGACAGAAGCTGTAGCTGTAATCTCAGTCATTACAAGGCACAGAGGGAATAACAATCACACAGCTTCCCTGCTGTAAAAGATTATTCCTATACTTTTTGTTATAGACCCACAAAGGCTATTCATCTCCTCCCAAAGTGTACCTCCCAAAATGCTGGGGTTTTAACTTGGGATGGGAAAATTTCATGTTGTTTTATATTAGGGCATGAATTCCATACCATATTTTACAGTACACAATTAGTGAAGAGGCACCATTATGTTACTCTATCATAATTTGATATTTCAATGAATTTTAAACACATAGTAACAT
Organism: Peromyscus californicus insignis; assembly: GCF_007827085.1. Lineage (NCBI taxonomy): Eukaryota > Metazoa > Chordata > Mammalia > Rodentia > Cricetidae > Peromyscus > Peromyscus californicus. Next base: position 57,549,525 of record NW_026294617.1, on the reverse strand, counting down.
GAAATAATCAAAATATTCTGTACCCAAATTGAGAAAACACTCATAAAGTACAGAATGAAAAGAAAATATATTGTAAATGAAGAACAGTTTTAGAAAAAGAAGTGCACCCACAGGTGTGCACTGATATAATTTAGAGGACAGTAAGGAGATCAGTTTGTCAGCTTCAATATACGACTTTGGTAACTAGAAATATATAAGAATACAATAATGAGTTTCAAAGAGAATTTGATCCAGTATCTAAGACCACTAAATCTCATTTTGTTTAATATATGCCAGGTGATATTTTTAAAATTATTCATATGAAAATGACATATTTCAAATATACAAAAGGATAATTCTAGTTTCATTGTCTTTCTGTGTAACTGTTGGATCAAAGTCCGGTGTTTGTCTTGCCCAAGCTCCCAAAAAGAGAAACTAAGAAAACATTTGACTTCACTAGTATAGGTCATAGGAAATCACAAGATCTAATTGAATTACTGGAGGGAGCCATTAAATATTGATCATTTTTAAGTATTTCATACTAGTAAACTATGGAATAATATTGATACTGACCAAAACCCAGAAACTAAAAAACAGAACCCAGTAAGGAATTGCTGACTGCAGTGAAAAGACTTTTTTCTAAAATTTTAGGCACAAAAGAATGATTCTATGCCCTTCAACTGAAGAATGGATAAAGAAAATGTGATACATATACACAATGGAGTAATACTCAGAGAAAAACAATGGCATCATGAAGTTTGCAGGCAAATGGATGGAACTAGAAAATATTATCATGAGTGAGGTAACCCAGACTCAGAAAGACAAACATGGTATGTACTTGCTCATAAGTGGATACTAGATGTAAAGCAAAGGATAACCAGACTGCAACTTACAACTCAGGGGAGGCTACCTAGTAAAGAGGACCCTAAGAAAGACACAGGGATTGTCCAGTGACAGAGAAATGGATGAGATCTACATGAGCAAACTGGGGGTGAGGAGGGGTAATGGAGGGCAAGGGTTGGGGGAAAAAGAGCTTAGGGGAGCAGGAGGTCCCAGCTGGATCAGGAACAGAGTGGGAGAACAAGGAAAGAGATATCATGATAAATGAAGACCCCATGGGAATAGGAAGAAGCAGAGTGCTAGAGAGATCCCCAGAATTTCACAAAGATAACTCCACTATAGACTACTGGCAATGATCGAGAGAGTGCCTGAGCTGACCTACTCTAGTGATCAGATGGCCGAACACCCTAACTGTCATGATAGAAGTCTCATCTGATGAGTGATGGAAGTGACCGATGGAAGCAGATGCATAGATCCAATACCAAACCCCAGGTGGAGCTCCAGGAGTCCAATCAGTGTGAGAGAGGAGGGATTGTATGAGCAAGAGTCGTTGAGACCATGACTGGAAAAAGCACAGGGACAAATAGCCAAACTAGTGGAAACGCATGAACTGTGAACCGATAGCTGAGGAGCCCCCATGGAACTGGACCAGGCCCTCTGGATAAGTAAGACAGTTGATGAGCTTGAACTATTTAATAGGCCCCCAGGCAGTGGGACCAGGACCTGTCCTTGGTGCATGAGCCGGCTTTTTGGAACCTAGAGCCTATGCTAAGACACTTTGCTCAGCTTTAGTGCAGGGAGGAGGGGACTGGACCTGCCTCAGCTGAATCTACCAGGCTGGGCTGAATCCCCAGAGGAGACCACACCTTGGAGGAGGTGGGAATGGGGGTGTGTGGATTGGGAGGGAAGGCTGGGGGGTGGGAGGAGGGAGGACAGGGGAATCTGTGGCTGATATGTAAAATTAAATTAATTATAAAATAAAAATATTTTAAAAATTGCTCAAGAGAACTATTATGAAAATTAAATGTAGTCATACTTTTCTTTTCTTGCTTTTGTTTATTGGTTCTACCTTAGTCTGTTTATTTTTTGTCAGAGACAAGGACAGAATCTCTAGTTAGTGGAAAAATACAGACCCCCAATAAGACAGGGAACTAGAACATCTTATGGTCAGGTTGCCTAGCAACAGGACATTTAGTCAGAGCCCTTGACCTTTTCACCCTGACAAATCCTGCATAAACATCCTACACAAACATCCTGTTAGCTTGCCCAACCCTATGTGGATAACAGCTTCTTGCCCCCCCCCCCCTGCAGGAACTATATAAACCCTCCTGGAGAAAAATAAAGTTACACCTTGATTAGAATCTTGTCTTGGTGTATTTTCTTTGTGTCTCCTGTCCCTATCATTCTGTCCTTAGGGTGGTCGAATTCCTATTGAAGCCCTACTGGCCAGGGCAATTTTTTTATTAAAGATTTTTTTTTTTCATGCCATATAGTCTGATCATGGTTTCTCATGCCCCATCTCCTCCCAAATCCTACCAACCTTCCCATACATCCAACTCCAAGCTTTTTTCTCTCTTTATGGAAAATAAGCAGACAAATAAAGTGTCTTAGGGCTTTCATACCTGTAAAGAGATACCATGACCATGGAAACTCTTATAAAGGACACATTTAATTGAGGTTGATTGCTTACAGTTTCAGAGCATTATCATCATGGCAGGGAGCATGATAGCTTGCAAGTAGATGTGGTATTGGAGCTGATAGACCTTACGTCTTGACTCAGAGGCAATAAGATGTCAACTGGCAGTCACACTGAGGGAAACTTGAGCAAAAGAGACCGAAAACCCCACCTCCACAGTGACACATCTCCCTTTGTGGGACATTTTCTTTCAAACCACCACATTCCACTCCCTGGCCTCCAGGGTTTATAGCCATATCATAATGCAAAAATGCATTAAGTCTAACTTCAAAAGTTCCCATAGTCTATAACAGTCTCAAGTTTATTTCAGTGACCAAAGTACAAAATCTATTCTGAGATGCATGGTGATCTCTTAACTGAAATCACCTGTAAAAATCAAAATCAAAAAGCAGGTCACATACTTCCAACATATAATGTAACAGGATACACATTACCATTTCAAAACACAGAGAAGGGAGAATAGCAAGGAAATACTGGAACAAGCAAGACCAAAAACCATCTGGGCAAGTTCCAAACTCTGCATCTCCATGTCTGATGTCAAAATGCTCCTCACATCTCCAGCTCCATTCAGCTTTGTTGACTGTAACACACTTCTTTCTTTTGGACTGATTCCTTTTCTGGTTAGCAGCTCTCCTTTGCGGGTATCCCACAACTCTGGCATCTATATTTTCTGTTCTCCAAGGCAATCCAGGCTTCACCTTCATATTATCACACAATGGCCTCTCTACTAGACCTCCATCTAGGGACACCCCTGACAAATGCCTGATCTCAGCAGCTGTCCTTAGGTGTGGAGGCAACTTCTATAACCCATTTCTTCTATTCTTAAGTCTAAAGCTAGACCTTGTTTTCTTTCAAACCACCACATAAAGAAATAAACAAAATATAATAAAACAAAAAAAACAAACAAACAAAATACAAAGAAAAAACATAAGAAACACATACACTTGCAGAGACACACAGATTCATACACAAAATTCATATAAACACAAACTTGAGATCCACAACATATAATCATAATATATAAGCAAGTATAATATATGCTAACTATGTACAAAACCATAATACATGAGCAAAAGCAAACACACAGAACAAAACAAAAATATCCAGTAAGGTTAGAAAAAAAAGCCCAAATAAAGCACTATGAGACAAAAAACAAAACAAACAAAAAACAAACAAAAACATCTACTGCTGAGATGGAACCTGCCCTCAAATGTGCTCATGGTATTATCAGGTACTCTGCATGCTACAAGAGAATGGTAAACACCAACCCAGTTACAAACCCTTTGATCCAAAATAGTGGCCTGTTTATGTAACACACTGGTGCAATGGTGGCATAAAGGTTATGGAAGTAACCAACCACTACCTGATCAAATTTAAGGCCCACTTCATGGGATGGAACCAATGGCTGAAACCTAATGGTGGCCAAGAATGGGAGACTACAGAGGCCATGAACCTAAGAGAAAACCAAAGACTGTTTTTCTGTGAAAGGAACAAAGCTATGAAAGGAATCCCGGGGGCATTCTTCTATAGTTACAGATCTCTACTTTCTTTAGCCATCATCAGAGAAGGTTTACCTTGTAGCAGATGGTAATTAATACAGAGACTCACAACTGGATAGTGGACAGAGAGTGAGAGACCTTGGAACACTCAGTTCTAAATGGAAAGTCTTCACCAAATCCCTACCCTCAGGGTTCAAAGAACTATGTGGAAGAGAGGCAGAATAATTGTAAGAGATAGAGGAGATGGAGTGCATCAAGAAAATGGAGACTTTCAGACACAACAGGTGTGATGTAAATAGGAACTCAGAGAGACTATGGCAACACACACAGGGCCTACAGAGGTTCAAGCCAGGTGGGGTACCAGCAATGAGTGGGGAAGTGGACATGGGCCCCTAGTTCTAATTCAAAAACTATCTTCAACTGACAACTACTGCCAAAGGATACAATAATATTCTCCAATATAATCTCACTGGGTATACAGACTTACTTTTCTTAAAGTTTTTAATATTTTTTGCTTTTCAAAGAAATGTCAGCATAAGAATATGAAAAAAAAAACCCTTCAAAACGATTGCTCTGCTCGACATATTATTAGAAATCCACCTCTGCTTGTGATCGAAATGTTAGAGTCTTTATTCTTTAGATCATACAGTGAGCAAAAAGGAAATGAGGAAAACCCAATATTTGTTTACCTTAAGAATAATAAAGTCAGCAGTCACCTATGTCACTTAGGCATATTGTTTCATTGTAAAGAGATCATAGGCTAGAATTTCTGTTAAGGATTTGTTCCCTAGTCTACAGAGATGGGACAATGAACATGTATGTGAATAAAGAAAACCTAAGTTAAATTTTGGATCTAAAATTTACTAATGTGACTCTAAGAATATCTCTTTTAGCATCCCCTAACTTCAGTTTTAAAATATGTATACTGTAGCTGAAATTTTCCTGTGTCCTGCCTGGTCTATAGCCTCTTGGACCTAATTAAACACACAGAGGCTTATAGTAATTAAAACTGATCGGCCATTAGCTCAGGCTTCCTACTGACTAGCTCTTAGACATAAACTCAGCCCACTTTTTTTAATCTATAGGTTGCCATGTTTTCCATGGCTTTACCAGTGTGCCATTACATGCTGCTCCCTGGACAGCAGGCTGGTGTCTCCTCACTCAGCCTTCCTCTTCCTAGAATTCTCCTTGTCTGCTTATCCCACCTATACTTCCTGCCTAGCTACTGGTCAATCAGTGTTTTATTAAACCAGTGTACAAAAGCATAATCACACAGCATGAATACCTTTAGAGAATGACAATTTCTCTATTTAATATAATAGTATATGCTAAAGTATATAATGCATAGTTCTATGTGTCATCAAAAGCTTCATTTTAATTGGGTGAGTATAAGTGAAAGATGAGTATTTTCAACAGATGGAATAGTGTATTATTGAAGACTTTTCTGTGAGATGAAGAAAAGTGATCTCTGTATGATACAGGGCCAATTCATTACTTGATTTAGTAATCACATTGCAGAATGGAGACAGTACTACCCAAGTCACCAGTCAGTTTTAATTTTATGAGAAATCTGGCTTGATCACCTCCATTATTTCATTTTACATAAAGACACTTAGAAATAATTAATCTTTTCCTTTCCATAGTTATTATGGGGAAATAAAAATTGAAAAATGTATATGTGTTTGAGACTTTATGTGTGCCTACAGAATGACTGAATCTGTAGTTTAATCAAAATAAATACATTCTTTCTATAATCTTATTTTTTCAATCTGAAAATTCATTTTCTCTTTGTTTAATTTCCTACTGCTTTTAATTATATTTTTGCAGCACACATAACTTGTACCGAATTGGTCTTGAAATCACCATTTGACTATTTCAATATATCTATATGATTTGATGTGTTTTATTTTTTGAATAATGTTATTTACTATTCAGAGCTGTCCAACTGGGAATAAGTATAACTCAAAGTTAATTGTAAATAAGGGTATTAAAATGTCAACATTTATGGCCTTCAAACCACAATGACTAAGCAGGCCAGAATGCCATTAGAAAGATGCCCTTGACACACACATTAGCCAGCAACATCAACTGAATTGCCAAAGGTTAAGACAGACAGTTACCTCTATTTGCTTTGAAAATGGTCACTATGAATCTTGGCATTTTATCTTATTTCAGTGGAATGAGAGTTTAAGTACTCAGAGTAATTACATGAAGGCTGAACAGATTGGACATTGCATTCTCATGTGAATTTAGCAGCACTGTGAAAAAATAAAGATAAACATAGGAAGGAAAGAAAAAGACTGACATAAAAAAAATGCTGTCCCTGTGTTGTTTCTTAATTTACACAAGAAGAAGGGTGGTTGGTGTGACTGGTAAGTATTGCTTCCACCACGCACCAGGATGGCACATGACTGGAACTTAATTGCCTTGAAGCTCTTTAGTTGTCTTTTGTGTAATCTTAAAAAACCAAGCCTGATCAGGAAAAAAGCAGATGGAGAGAGAATTGCCACAGCCCATCTGTGGATACTGGCAGCACCTTGTACCCTCTAAAGCAGAGGTATTTAGTGCTAAAGTATCTTGACAGAAAGATTGTCCACTCTGCAGAACTAAGCATAATCATGCAAAAAAAACTATAGCTGCATTTTTCTAATATACTTAAAATAATTTGTCAGATAATTTCCTTTAAATATAAAATACCTCTGTGATCCAGGCAGCTGATATCAAAGGGATACAGATGCTATGTTCTGTATTGACTAGGATTTGGATAGATAATTAACTTACCCATGAATTTGAGAATAAATACATACTACAATTTATTTTCTGAGAATTCTAACTAGTAGAAACTAAAATATCCTGCAACTATTCCTTACAGGGAATTGCTTGTAGTCATATGAATTTCAAAAGACTTATCACTAATTCAGAAAGTCGGAATGGAAAATATTAAGTGTAGCAGCACAGAAAAGGTGAAGTTTATGAATGAGTTAAACATGTTAGCCCAGTTTGAATCTGAAACCACTCTGCTCATACACAAAGTAGACAAAAAGTAAGCCCGAGGCATGTGACAAGGTATTGTGCTGGCTACTTTTTTTTTTTTCCATTGAGTCATACCCCAAGGGTTTACTAATTTATTTATTTATTTATTCATTTTTAATTTTTATTTTTATTTTGCAATACAATTCAGTTCCACATATCAGCCACGGATTCCCTTGTTCTCCCCCCTATGGCCCCCCTCCCCTTCCCCCCAGCCCACCCCCATTCCCACCTCCTCCAGGGCAAAGCCTCCCACGCGGACTGAGATCAACCTGGTAGACTCAGTCCAGGCAGGTCCAGTCCCCTCCTCCCAGGCCGAGCCAAGCGACCCTGCATAGGCCCCAGGTTTCAAACAGCCAACTCATGCAATGAGCACAGGACCCGGTCCCACTGCCTGGATGCCTCCCAAACAGATCAAGCCAATCAACTGTCTCACCCACTCAGAGGGCCTGATCCAGGCGCGCCACCACAACCGGTTGGCTACATTTTTAATGTCAATTTGGCACAGTCCAGAGTCATTTGAGAAGAGGAAACCTCAACTGAGAAAGTTCCCATATCAGATCACCCTTTAATCAAGCCTGTGGTGCATTTTCTTGATTGATTATTGGCATAGGAGGGCCCAGTACACTATAGTCAGCGCCTCCCCTGGGCTTGTGGTCTTGGGTGCTCTAAGAAAGCAAGATGAGGAAGCCATGATGAACAAGTCTGTAGCAGCACTTCTCGATGGTTTCTTCATCGGCTCTTGTCTCCAGGGTCCTGCTCTATATGTGACCCCAGCTAGTGGCTTAGATAATAATACGCTCTGACATGGAACTGTAAGTTGAAATAAACCCTTCCCTCACCAAGGTGCTTTTGGGTGATATTTCATCACAGCAGTAGAAACCTATCTATGACTGATATGTTACATTTCCTGGCTATCTACTAGAAGATATAACAAGGTGATAGATACACATTTAGAAATTCTTTGCCATATCCTTGGTTGTTATGATAGTCAAGTTTTATATTATTACCACAAATATGTGAGACAATTTATGTGATAATTAAAAGGGTTAATTTTGGCTCCTGGTTTTAGAGGTTCCTACTTAGTTAGACCTGTTGGTGTTGGGCCTGTGATGAGCTAGAACATCACAGTAGAAACTGGGTGGTAGAGAAGGTACTCGCCTTTCTGCACCTGGAAGCAAAGAGGAAGGGGGATGCTTAAAGTATGCTGAGTCCCAGTATCCTTTCAGGAATATTCCACTATGACTTAACTTCATTTCAACATGCCTCACCTCTTAAAGATTCAACAACTTCTCAACACTGTCACAGGCTGGAAATTAAGCCTTCAATATGTGGATCTTTGTGGGACACTTACATAATACTAAACAGTAAAGGAGTACAAATGAAATTATAAATGATATAAATACCACCAATAAAAAGAGTGTTAAATAAACGACAGAACAATTACAAGATGAAATATTATAAGTTCTAAAATAATTAATTCATGTACATAGAACATGCACTCATCTTTATAATGTGTGTGTACTCTTTGGGTGCAGTACGTAGTATTAACCTACGTGTATTTGGATTACAACAATAACTCAACAACTCAATGGTTATTGCATGTATCTGAATATAATTTTTAAAGACAGCAGCTATTAACCCTTGAAAAATAATAAATGAAGGTAATGTGTGTGGGAACACTTCGAATCTTTCTTTGTGCTTTTTAAAAAATAAGGTTTGAGTCTGATGAAATATTGTGCTCCTAATTTTGCTGTGTCTATTCTAGTCATACTTCTTTTTGTCAAGTTTTGCTCCACACCTTTTAAAATTCTCAAGGAAATCACATTATTTTTGAATAGATACATGAAAGACTCAGTGATTGACTATGTACATTATTTTGTAAACAAATACATACTTTCATAAGAAATGTCCTAAATGTAATTCACTTGCTTGGAAAACTGGTTTCCAGAAAATTTCTAGTGTTTAAATCAATCAAATACGATAATGACACACATTCAATTCATACCTCTTCTAGAAAACATTTACAATGATTTTTAAATGACTGCCCTAAAAGCATTTTCAAAATTCTGAATTATTTAACATAATATTGTTTTAATATAATGATCATTATTATGATACTCATTCCAGAATTCTGCTATTAAAATGACATAAAGAAAATCATTTGTGTTTTAAACATTCAACTGAGTGGATGCATAATTAAAATGACCTTAGTAGAACGCATACAGATTTCTCCTTGTGGATTAAGGTTTAGTTTTCATTTTATTCCTGTGATTGTGGACTTTCAAGTATTTAATACTGAGGCGATCATAATATTTGAGTTAATCGTATTTCTAAATATATATTATATGTATGAGATGTTTAGCTTGTAAACAGTAAGTGGTGTAAAAAGGTATTCAAATTATAAAATCGTATCAATATAATGTTGCCTAGTTTTTATTTGATTTCTTTCCATCATGACTTGGAGAAATACACCAATATGCTATGCTTCTAATTTCTGTTTAAGCTTTAACATTAAACATATAGAGTTAACTGTGGATGGTGATGTACACCAGCTGTTTCAGGTACTAGGGAGATTAAAGACTGGCCCATCTAATTAAAAAAAAATGTGTAGATTTAAAATACATATGGACCAAGTCAAGAGCATTTGGTCTGGATTTGTGAGCATAATAGTAGTAGTGATTGTTTTGAAAAAAAATGAATTTTGAGGGATATTTTACCATGGTTAACATTGAGGAATATAGATAAATTACAATATTTATTAAGCAAAGACAAGCATGGAATTGAAACAGGAACGAAAACTAGAACTTAAATATTTGCAGCTCTTGGTGCATTCAGGACACTTGGGTATGGTAAAGAGAGAGGAGAAAACAGAATTAAGATACCACACTCTGAATGTGACCCAAGAAAAGAAAAAACAAAGAATGATCTCAGCTAAGGAAAAGGCAGAGAGCGTTTTATCAAAGGAACCTTGGTAGAACTTTTAGGAAGATATAATAAATAACAATGGCAAATGAATAGAGTAAAAAATATTTGTGAAAAATATTTTTGCTCAAACTTTATTTCTTCTCCATGCTCTCATGTTAAGTAATGCTTGTGAAGCTCTTAGAACAGCAACATGTACCTAGTTATACCATGGAAATATTTGCTAAATATTTATTATTATCTTAGGTAGATCTCAGATATCTTTGTTCTTAAGCAGAATTATTAGAAGTAAGATTTCAGTTAATTGAGTTAAAAAATCAGAAGCATAAAACTATATATTAAATTCAAAGGGATTTTATATAAATTAGGAAAACAGTGCTTTAAGGAGACAGAGTTTAAATACACAAAGACATTCAATTAATGGTTAATATTTAGGTGGCAGATAACTGAGTGATTTATATATAATGAATCTAGTTTTATTAGTTGAGTTAGTAAACAGGTAATTTATGAAAGGGACCCAAAACCTGAATGTAGCTGTAAAAATACTAGAAACATTAATAGTTGCAATTAAATTTAAAATAAATTATTATTATTATTATTATTATTATTATTATTATTATTGTCCATGAGTGGCTTTAGAGCATGGCTTACAACATTTGATCCTACTATGGAACACTTGCTCAGAGTGGGGATCAAGTAAAGGAGTCAATGATCAGGTCCCAGCTGTCTATAAGAATTATATTACTCTATTTCCTGTAATTAAAGTGTCATGTTCTTGCTTAACACTAAGGCAGTCAAAGGAGATCTGACAGTTCTTAGTCTTTGTGTCTAACTCAGAGAGTTACAATCAATAATCTGTAAGCTACGATGAAAAAATAAATGTTTCAATTCTCTTTCCATTAAAGCAATGAACTCCAAAGACAAGTTGATTTATGAAGAAAAGAAGATAATTTGGCTCATAGTTCTGTGAGCTGGCATTTCAAGCAGAACAGTATTGACTTTGCAGAAGGGCAAGACTAGTGGTGAGAATGTGTGCTGGAGGAACAGATCACAAGCCAGGCAATCATTTCTGGATTGCAATCCAGAAAAGGGGTATGATCTTTCGTTTTGTTTCTCAATACAAGGTTCTCTGTGTAGCCCTGGCTATCCTGGAACTTGCTCTGTAGACCAGGCTGGCCACCAACTTAGAGGCCTGTCTCTGCCAAATTCAGGGACTAAAGACATACACCACCTTGCCTGGTAGGGTTTGCTCTTATAACAGCTTCCTGGGGAGAAATCCAGTGTTTCCAGGGAATTTGCTTTAATCCCTTTTGAGGCCTGCTGCTCAAATGAATAAAGAACCTCCATTAGAGAACACATCTTTTATTTTTTCTTTTCTCTTTTTTTATTTTATAATTAATTTAATTTTACATATCAGCCACGGATTCCCCTGTCCTCCCTCCTCCCACCCCCCAGCTTTCTCTCCCAATCCATCCCCCCCATTCCCACCTCCTCCAAGGCAAGGTCTCCCCTGGGGATTCAGTCCAGCCTGGTAGATTCAGTTTAGGCAGGTCCAGTCCCCTCCTCCCTTCATCCAGGCTGAGCAAAGTGTCCCTGCATAGGTCCTAGGTTCCAGAAAGCCAGCTCATGCACTAAGGTCAGGTCCAGGTCCTACTGCGTGGGGGCCTCCAAAACAGTTCAAGCTAATCAACTGTCTCACTTAACCAGAGGACCTGATCCAGTTCCATGGGGGCTCCTCAGCTATTGGTTCACAGTTTATGTGTTTCTGCTAGTTTGGCTATTTGTCCTTGTGCTTTTTCCAATCATGGTCTCAACGACTCTCGCTCATACAATCCCTCCTCTCTCACACTGATTGGACTCCTGGAGCTCCACCTAGGGCTTGACCGTGGATCTCTGCATCTGCTTCCATCAGTCACTGAATGAGAGTTCTATCATGTCAGTTAGGGTGTTTGGCCATCTGATCACCAGAGTAGGTCAGCTCAGGCACTCTCTCGACCATTGCCAGTAGTCTATTGTGGAGGTATCTTTGTGGATTTCTGGGGACCTCTCTAGCACTTTGCTTCTTCCTGTTCCCATGGAGTCTTCATTTATCATGGTATCTCTTGTTCTCCCACTCTGTTCCTGATCCAGCTGGGACCTCCTGCTCCCCTAAGCTCTCTTTTCCCTTATCCTTGCCCTCCATTACCAACCCCCATGTCCAGGTTGCTCATGTAGCTCTCATCCATTTCTCTGTCATAGAGAACACATCTTAAAGGTTCATTCACCTCTCATATTGATTCCCAGGAAAATGAAACTCTGGGAAAAACTCTCAAACATAGCAATAATGTGTTAAAGAAGTTTAGCTTCTGATATCAGATCACAATGATTAGTACTACCAAGACTGAAAAATCCCCAATTGGATGCATCCCCAATCCTGCTTGAATGGACAAGTTATTTGATGTGAGGGTGTCACCAATACTTTTGTCAGTTCGTTATCCTGGTTTTGGATATCAGCTCTTGTATTTATGAGGAAATCTGAAAGAAAATATTTGGAATGCTATAAAACTTTTCATGATATTATGGTAGCACAAAGCCTGCTGAGTTTTTTTAAGGTAATCAGAATTCCTTGTACAGGTGTGAAACTCATGATGAACATAGCTCACATAGAAAAGAAGAAAACAATAACTTCCTACTTTTTAATGATAAAAAAGAGAAAGTAAGTCTCATCTCTAGCTTTATAGCAGACCACTTGCTATAGCCTGTCTTCCCATGCTAACTCCAATCCCTGGGGACTCCACCAAGAACCTCTTGGAAGAACCATCTTACTTTCTTCCTGTGGACCCCCTCAGCCATCCCTTCTAGTCCAGTTCTATTTCCTTGTGTCACTCTCTAATACCTATAAATACTCTCTATCTGGGATGCCCAGGGGCTACATAGGATCTGCACTCAGAAGCAATCTTTATCAGGAAACTTACTGTCATTATAATTTCTTTAGAACCAGAGAGGGTAAGAGAAACCAAAGAATGGGACACTCTCCTATCAGAGACCAGGTATTAACACCTAGAATTATCTCAATCATTCCAATCCCAGGTACCTAGACACCATTGCAAAAACACAACCAAAAACAGCCAAGACAATATGGCTCCACCACAACCCAGTAACCCTACAACAGTAGGCTCTTAGAATATGATATTGCTGAAGCACAAGACATGGAGTTCAAAATAGCAATTATGAATATGTTCAAGGACCTCAAAAAGTATGAATAAATTCCATAATGAAGTCTGTGAAACAGAGGGAAGAAAAAATAAAAACAATTCAAGACATGAAAGTAGATATTGAGTCACTAAAGAAAACCCAAGTTGAGATAAAACTGGAAACAGAAAGTTTAGGAAGTCAAACAAAGACCTCAGAGATAAGCCTCACCAACACAATAGAAGACATAAAAGATATTGAAGACATGGTAGAAGAAATTGCTACTCCTGTCACAGACAGTGTTACATCTTTGCTTTGGGATGTCTTTTTGTATGCTGTGAATATGTATTGCTCTGACTGGTTGATAAATAAAGCTGTATTGGCCTGTGGCAAGACAGCTTAGAGGCAGGCAGGAAATACTAGCAGATAGACAGGAAGAAGAAAGGAGAGGAGGGAGAGACACCAACCTGCCGCTCAAGGAACATGTCCACAGACAGGTAAGCCACAGAACATGTGGCAAAACATAGATTAGTAGAAATGGATTAATTTAAGTTATAAGAGCTAGCTAGTGAGAAGCCTGTTATAAGTCATGCAATTCATAATTAATATTAAGACTCTGAATGATTATTTTATAAGCGGTCATGGGACCTTGGGGCCTGGAGAACCATGGGAATCACAGGAGAAAATATCGAACTATAGCATCTTAAAAAAAAAAAATCCCAGTAAAAACATCCAGGTAATCTGGTACAATAAGAAAAGAAGAAATTGACAAATAATAGGAAAAGACAAAGACGAAGAAACCCAGGTAAAAGGGACATAAAATATTTTCCACAAAATCATAATAGAATATTTTCCTAACCTAAAGAAAGAAGTACCTATCAAGGTATAAGAAGCATACAGAACACCCAACAGACAGTACAGGGAAAGAAATTCCCATAACATATGAAAATCAAAACATTAAACATACATAGCAAATAAAGAATTTTAAAAGCTGTAAGGGGAAATGATCAAGTAACTTATGATGGGAGATCCATTAGAATAACCTTGACATCTTAATTGAGATCTTAAAATCCTTAAAATCCAGAAGGGCCTAGATGAATGTTCTATAAACTTTTAGAGACCAAAGATGCCAGCCTGGGCTACTATACCCACAAAGCAATCAATCCCAATAGACAGAGAAAGAGAAAGTATACCTTATAAAACCAATGTAAACAGTATCTGTCTACAATTACAGCTATACAGAAGGCACTAGAAGAAGGATATAAATCTGAAGATGTTAACTATGCCCACAAAGACACAATGATTAAGAAATTCCATATCAGCAAATCAAGAGATGATGAAAAATCCCACACCCTAGCAAATAAATTATAGGAATCAATAAACACTGCTAAGTGATAACTCTCAATATTAATAGCCTCAATTTCCCAATGAAAAGACATGACTAACAGATACAATTAGAAAACAGGATCCCTGTTTTTGTTGTAACTTAGAAGCATATCTTACCATGAAGGGTAGTCATCACTGTAGTGTGATGGAAAAATATATTCTAAGCAAATGCCCCAAGAAATAAGCCAGTACAGCCATTTTAATATCTGACAAAATAGACTTCACACTAAACCTAATCACCATGGAAAGGAAAGGACACTACAAACTCATCAAAGGAAAAACCCACTGAGAGGATATTGCAATTCTAAAAATGTATTTACTAAACAACAGGGCATCCAAGTTCATAATAGGAACACTACTACAGCTGTAATCACATATTGACCCTCAGACAGTAATTGTGGATAGTTTAAGTACCTGACTCTTGCCAATAGAGTGGTCATCCAGACAAAAACTGAACAGAGAAATGTTGGAACTAAATGCCATCTCAAATTAAATAGACCTAGTTATATTTGGAGAACATTTCACCCAAACAAAAAATAATATTCCTTCTTCTCTACACTTCATAGAACATTCTCCCAAACTGATCTCATACTTGGACACACAATGCAAGTCTCAACAGACAGAAGAAAATTGAAATAATTCCATTGATCCTATCTGACCACTATACATTAAAGCTGGATATAAAAACACAACAGAAAGTATACAAACTCATGGAAACTAACAACACACTACTGAATTAAAAAAATTGTTCAAGATAGAAATTAACAAGGAAATTTAAAACTTTTATAAATGAAAGACAATGAAACCTCAGCATACTGAAATGTATGGAACATAATGAAGGTGGTTCTAAGAGGGAAGCAATCAACATATAAAACAGAAATTAAAAATAATACAAAGAATCAATGAAACAAAGACTTCATTCTTTGACAAAATCAATAAGATGGATAATCCCTAAGCCAAATTAACAAAAAGACAGAAAGAAAATATATAAATTATATAATTAGAAACAAAATGAGGACAATTATGACAGACAATATAGAAGTCCAGAGACTCATAGGTAAATACTTTAAAAAATCTGTAACCCACCACACTCGAAAATCATAAAGAAATGGAAATTTTTCTTGATAGGTACCACTTACCAAAGTTAAATCACTATCAGGTAAACAATTTAAACAGACTTATAACTTTCAGTGAAATAGAAGTAGTAATTAAATGTCTCCTGGTACAAAACAAATAAGTAAGCAAAAACACATTGCCAAATTATCTCAGTGCAGAATTCTATCAGACTTTTACATACTCTGAATCTGTTAGAAGAGAAAGGGAACAGTCTTGAACTCATTGGAACAGGAAAAGACTTTCTGAATAGAACACTGTTAGCAAAGACACTAAGAACAATTCAGAAATGGGACCCCATAAAAATAAAAAAGCTTCTTGCTGACTTCCCATGGGAGCCCTTACCCTTTTGGAGGAGGGAATGGAGGGAGGGTTGGGGGAAGGGAAGGCTGTGGGGGAGTGGGAGGAGGGATGAAAGGGTTACCTGTGGTTGGTATGTAAAATGAGTAAAAAAAAAAAAACTGACTTTAAAAAAAAAGGAAAAGCTAACACATGGCAAAGGACACCAAAGTGTCAGGGTATAGAATAAGAAAAGGTCTCTACTAACTACAACTACATACTCTTAACTATCTTCATGATGTGCTAGTAAAATAAAGGTACTAATGATGTGGCAGTAACCAAGCACTATGTGATTGGCTTTAAGATCCACTCCATGAGATGGTACCTATGCTTGAAACTGCTTAGGTGTCCAAGAAACTGAGTCTGTATAGGACATGGACATAAAGGAAAACCAAATACTGTAGCTCCGCTAAAGAAAGGTACCAATAACATGACTCCTCACAACATTCAGCTACACCTATAGGTCAGTGTCTAGCTCAGCTATCATCAGAGAAGCTTGCATCTGCAGTAGATGGAAACTAACACAGAGACCCACAACTAGAAAATATGCAGACAGAGAGAGACTTGGGAATACTCAGCCCTAAATAGGGTGTCTTCATCAAGCCCCTCCTCTCAAGGTTCAGGGAACTAGGAGGAAGAGGAGGCAGAAAGATTCTAAGAGGCACAGGCAATGGGTGCCACGGAGAAACTGCATCTTAGCAACATAGCAGGGGTGACACACATATGAACTCAGAGAGCCTGGCAGTATGCACAGAGCCTGCACAAGTCCAAACCAGATTGGTTTTCAGCACTGAGGGGAAAGTGAACAAGAACTTCTATCCTTAACCAAGAAACGATCTCCAAAATTTTATTTTCTTTAAGAGAGTCTCAGTGGGTATGCAAACCACATTAAAGGGTTTTGGCTCCATGCCTAGCATGAGTTGATCAACAAAATAGAGTCAATGGTAGTTTTGGAGGTTTTACATTTTGTCTCAAATTGCTTTGTTTGGGAATTTTTTATATCAGTCTTTTGTTTACATATTATGCTTTCCAATTTTGTATTTGTATGGTGTGTGTGTGTGTGTGTGTGTGTGTGTGTGTGTAGTGATTTTTCTTAGGTTTATTTTGTTTTTTCTCTTTTTTTGATTGTTTATGAAAGAGATAATTTATTGTACGAAAAAGTTATTTTCAATAAAAATGGAAGTATAACACCCTTTATATGAAAGTATTGAAGAACAGATTGGAGAATTAAATATCTTCTGCATATCTTCTGACAGCTTGGTCTAGAAGTAGCATAGTGTGGCATAAATAAATCTGTAATTAATTGGAAAATTATCAATAAAGGGTATAGTCACTTCATGGAAGACAGAAATAAAATCCCTGGGTGAGTCCTTGACAGATCATAGCATGCCACACAGCTTCCACATTTTAAAACCTTTTAAAAACTTGGTCTTCCTCCAGTAGATTATTTCATAGTAAAAATGGACATCAAGCTCTCTGCAGCTCGGAACATGAAATGGGAAATCTGTGAGAAACAGCTGCAGCTGGGGTTGCAAAAGGAAAAGGCAGTGATGCTGTAACAGATGCTCTGCATCTCCCTCGGTGACAGAGCATATTAGAGATTTCAAGTAGGGCTGGCATCTCAGAGAAAGCAATTAGGTTCTTCCTGAGTGATGGTGATGTAGAAAACAAAGTAATTAGGTCAGATTAGAGCAAAGAAAGATAAATATCTCCCCCAAACAAAGGTCGAAGTTACATGACCACAATTACTTTGACAGAAGACAAAGCAGTGCATATGGCATGGGCTGCTCTGTTTTAATATCTTAACCGCTTATTTCTTTTGTGATGGTTATTGGAAGCATTTACCATAGGATGGCATTATCAAGTCCACATCAAAGGAATATTTTGATGAACGAATCTGCTTTTTTTTTCTTTTCTCTCAATGTTTGAGAAGTTCATACCTGCATGAAACACATTTTGCTTCAATCTACACCAATGGTCCCTCCAATTTCTTCCCTATCCATCCCAACAACTATTTCTCTCCTTTTATATATTCTCTCCTTTTTATATGTTCATTGAGTACACTTATGGTCACCTATATGTAGTGGGATGTGGGAAAGTCTACTGGAAGCTGCCTCTCATGCAGGTTGGGGCATGCCCTCTGGGGCATTTACTAGGGCAGCATCTCTGAAGAAAACTGATTCTCTCATCTCCATCAGCAATAAATTGCCAACAGTACTTCAGGTGTGTGTGTGTGTGTGTGTGTGTGTGTGTGTGTGTGTGTGTGTGTGTGTGTGTGTGTGTGTGTGTGTGTGGCGGGGGGAAGTTCATAACTCTTTACCCTATAAGTGCTGGTGTTTTGGCTGGCTGAACCTTTTGCATGTCTTGTGCTTCCAGTCATCACTGCTGTAAGTTCATGTGTGCCATAGTATTGTCAAATCTGGAAAATACTGTTCCTCTGTAGGTGTCAATTGCCCATGGCTCTTAGAATGTTTCTGCCTCCTTTTCCCCAATGATTTCTGAGAATTAGCATTTGAAAGTATGGAATAGATGTCACGTTCAGAACAGAGCACTCCATATTCTGTTATTCTCTTCAGGGTGTTTAGATGTGGATCTTTGTATTAGTCACCTATTGTGAAAAGAAGCTTCTCTGATGAGGGTTAGGAGATGCACTGATCTGTAGGTATAAATATAAGAACTTAGGGAGCATTCGTTACTATTTTTTATCTAGCAGAATAATAGCAGTAGGTTCTCCCTTAGGGCCAATAATCTATCTAAACAATAATAATAATGATAATTCTGCCAGGTAGTGGTTTCAGTTTGTTGAATGGGACTTAAATATAATTAGGAAAGCAGCTGGTTACTCTAATACATTGATGTCACCAGAGCACCAATGACCATATCTTGTCATTCCAGTTGTTATGGAAGCACCATAAAACAAGTGATAATTTTGCCCACCTAGTAGCATGCATAGAAGTATATAGCACCGTGAAAGTTAGCCAGTAGGGATGAAGATTGCAAGTTGATATTGATTTCCCTGGAGTAAGGAAAGTAGTTCATGGTAGAAGAGTGAGTATGGAGTGGAAAACTAAGAGTAAAGACCTTAGGAAGAGCAATATGAAACTGTAGAAGCATCCTGAAATGCATACATATAAAGAATGTTTCAATGTAGTTACTTTGTAATGGAGAGACAATCACTCCTTTAGAAACTATAGGCTATCAAATAATAAACTCAGTGTCAGTATTGCCTCTTTTTAAGTTGCTCTTGAATGGAGGCCATTTACTACCTAAAATGGTATAGACTATTGCTATTGTTTTTGGCTCCTCTCTAGAACTTTGCTGTAAGACGTTATACTGAGGACACCATATACATGAATCAAAGGTCATAGAGAAATATTTCTGCTGGTCTCTTAAAGAGTGTGTTGTTTTAGGTGATATTAAAGTTTTAGTATCACAAACACATAGAAGAACTTGGAAGATAATTTTGGAATTAAAACTTATTCTCTGATTGTGTAAAGTTATTAATATCTGTTTGAAAATTGTTGAATTGCATTGTTGAGCTGGTGCCCCTGAATAGTACTTACTGGTATCTATCTAAGAAGAGGCTTTAATTTGTAGAATTCTATCACTCCACAGTGCCATCATGGAAAAAAACTGAAAGGATGACATTGCCATTGATTTTTTTTTCTCTGTGTTCATAAAGAAAACAAAATTAAAGTGACAATGATCATGTATTTCTAAGACTAGAAAATTGAGGCATTAAATTATAAACTTCTTAACTAGTGTGAAGTGAATGGATTAGGAACTTAGCAAGATAATATTGATGTTTGTGCTTCATCCTGAGACAGAGATAGAAAAAACTAACTACATAACTTGATACATTTTATAACCTTTAGTTTTTTGATACAACATGGTATAAGATTTGACTATAGACATAGCTCAATATGGATATTGCAGCTTAACAGAAAACAAAGTTATTTAAAGAAACTAATATGAAACTTTCATATGGCCAAGAGTATAGCTGGGTTTCACTAGATGAATATAAGTGTATGCCATATGAACATTGACTAAAAATGAAGTAGACATCATTGAATGAATGCTTGGTTTTCATGAACACAAGATAAAAGTAAAGTTGGTTTATTTTTTTTAATACTAAAATGTGTAGAAGGCACATACCAACTTGGTTGGGGAAGGGGGGTAGTGGGTAATTTGGAAGAGTTAGAAGGATAGAAGCATTATTTTTGGAACAGTTTATTTCCTAATCAATCAAAGGAGAGAGATGAAATGAAATTTGAACCATGAAATATAAAGAATTTGAGGGCTACTGGATTGGAATGGAGTTCACACACAGCTGTAGAAGCATTCATAAATGTTTTATAAAAAGAATAAACAATTTATAAATGAGCTAAGCATATTCAGAACTCTATAGAGTTGCAAAACAAAAACTAATTTTGGTTTTCATAATGGAAGTGATTCTCAAACCACATCAAGCACTGACAGGTTAGATCTAATATAGTTTATCTTACCTTCCATGAAAACTTGGAAAATAAACACAAATGACATCAAGAAGTTTAGGGATACAACTTAAAATCTTGGGATCTGTTGTATGTGATAAGTTACATCCCTTTTCATATATGATTTTTTTATCACTTCCACTAAACAGGATGTCAATGTTTTCTTATCAACAATAAGAACTTTTTGTTGTTCTGTACATTTTCCTTTCATTATATATTGTTATGATGTTATAATGAATGCAAAGACAAAAGTGCTGAAGGATAATTAGATTATCATTTTAGTAGATCTTATTGTAATAACTGGGTACCACCTTCCAGTCTGTTTAGCTTATTTTCTGTACAGCATAATGGCTGTGTCCTTGCATGAAAAGAACTATAACAGAGTTACTATAAACAACTTCCTATGTTACTGGGGCTATAAATCTATTTTGAGTTTATCACAGAGTATATTTAATCTGATGTTCGGCTTTTAACGTACTTACAGGTCTGAACATCTTAACAATTAGGAAAATCTCCATGGAATTTAGTTTTGGGCCTTCTTTTAGTGAAGATTAGATGATTGCTATCAATTTTCTTTATCTTTCTAAGGTCAGCTGAGAAAGAAGTGCTTGCTAAGCATTACAAACTAAAGAAAATTTTCCTACATGAATGTAATCTAATGATTTTCAATTCCACTGGAAATAAACTGTACATTTTATTTTCTTGAGATTATATACACAGAAAATGAAAACTCCTATACAGATATATTAGAAATATTCTTTCTACAACACAGAAAATAAATAAGCAGAATGAAATAAAAATGAAATGCAATTAGTTTGAAATCTTCAGTGGATCAGAGTACTCATCTGTAAGATAGGGTAGATATACTCTTAGAGACAAAAGGTAAATACACTCTTTACAAAGATTTTAGTATTTAGTAAAAGTGAGTTATCATGTCAAATTTTACTAATGGAATTATATCTAAAAATTTAATTATAGTCACCAGGCATTGGACTCAAAAGTTAAGCCCCTTATTTATATTCACAATTACTGGAAATAATCCTTATTTCATTATTTACTTTTACTTAGTACTTTCCTTTTATTATGTTGGAGAGGATGAGGAGCAAGGGGAACACTCCTAAACTGTTGGTGGGAATGCAAACTTGTACAACCACTTTGAAAATCAGTATGACAGTTTCTCAGAAAATTGTGAATCAATCTTCCTCAAGACCTAGCTATACCACTCTTGAGCATATACCCAAGGAATGCTCAATCATACCACAAGGACACATGCTCAACTATGTTCGTAGCAGCATTATTCCTAATAGCCAGAACCTGGAAACCACCTAGATGCCCCTCAACTGAAGAATGGATAAATAAAATGTGGTACATATACACAATGGAGTACTACTCAGCAGAGAAAAACAATGACATCATGAGGTTTGCAGGCAAATGGATGGAACTAGAAAATATCATCCTGAGTGAGGTAACCCAGATTCAAAAGGACAAATGTAGTATGTACTCACTCATAAGTTACACTAGATGTAAAGCAAAGTTAGACTGCAACCCACAGCTCCAGGGAGGCTAGCTAGTAAGGAGAACCCTATGAAAGACACAAGGATTGCCAAGGGATGGAGAAGTGGATGAGTTCTACATGAGCAAACTAGGGCTGGGGGGTAATGGAGGGCAAGGGATGGGGGAATGAGAGCCTGGGGAGTGGGAGGTTCAAGCTGGAATGGGAACAAAGTGGGAGAACAAAGAAAGAGATACCATGATAAATATAAATTCCTTAATAAAAGTAGCATGGCAGTTCATCATACTTCCCAATATGATGATAAATAATATATGCTAGATTCATATAATTTTAACGCTGACTTAATATTCTTGATGTTTGATTTCCCATAATGCA
Source organism: Peromyscus californicus insignis (assembly GCF_007827085.1). Taxonomy (NCBI): domain Eukaryota; kingdom Metazoa; phylum Chordata; class Mammalia; order Rodentia; family Cricetidae; genus Peromyscus; species Peromyscus californicus. The sequence goes on along the minus strand of NW_026294617.1, from coordinate 57,527,166 downwards.
CTAATAGTTGTTTTCCATCCAGCTTTGAGTAAATGCAATTATGTGCTTAAGAATGTATATTTGTTTCTTCAGTGAAACATAGAGATTTGATATGGTTAAGGTAAGATGTCCTAGAGTGCTAACCAACCAGAGAGATGAGATATTAACAGAATATAGTGGGAAACATAAGGGTCAAGTGCACTTACAAAATTCCCAAGGCAATAACTCAATGGCAAGTATAATAGGGAAAATATTAATGTAATAGAAATGTTAAATATGAAGTACTTGAAAAATTGTCATTGTTAATCAGTGAATACACATCTTCCTCAGTTCTACTCTCTCCTGTAGGAGAAAAGATGTGTGAGATACTATAGTTCTAGGACTCAAACCTGCTATTCTTGGTGGCTCACATCTATAAGTTCAGCAGTTGGGAGACCAGATAAGGAAATGTTCACTACTTCCAAAGGCAGCCTGGACTACAGAGTTCTGGGTTAGCCTTAGCAATAATGGTAGCCTGCTTGAAAAACAAAACAAAGTAAGCTCAACCTGAGCATGGGTGAACTGGATCTTTGTATTTTATGAGGACTCTATGCTTGAAACACACCTTATTTTTTGCAAGCTCTAGTGAGTGGTGTGATTGAAACTCTCAATTCTGGGTAACTCTTCTAATTCTTAAGTTGCAATTATTTGAAATCATTTTGATGATTTAACATTTTCCTTATTACAGTTGTTGGTATTGGTTTTAATTATTTCCCAGCATACTGAAACTTTGTATGACCTTAATTCTGTCTCATTTACAAACAATGACTTATGTTTTTCTATTCTCTGTTTTGCTAATAGGAAATGTTTTGCTGTTATGTGGTTTTCCTGAGGTATGAATAGCATGTTTTAGTCTATGTTAGGGGACTCATATCAGACTAGAGAAATGACTTCACTCAAGTATAGTGTAATGAACCAGGAAGTAGTTTTGGAGTTAACTACAGAACTGTGTTTAAAGAAGGGTTACATTGAGCACAGAAGATACAAGAAGCTGCATCCCTGAAAATCCCATCTCAGTAGAAATGATGACTGACAAATTTTGAGTCTCTGGAGCTCTATACATAATGTGCAGCCACTAGGTCAATCAGAGATTCTCTGCTCCACAGCTGTTTACTGAGTTTTGTAACATTGGTAGAGATCTTGGTGAGTTTTGTAACCTTGAGCAGATCCTGAAACCTGTAAGATTCTTAAGTTCTTTGAGTCTTATGGGTCCCCACATCCAACCATCCTGGAGTATGCTTCATGTGAGAAGAATTAGTTCTGAAACAGTTGACTGTCCCAATGTCAGTTCTGGTGGCTTTCTAATGAACAGGATTGCTCAGTTCACAGGAATCAAGTCAATGCAGTACTTGGTTTTTAAGTACTAAATAAAAGCTGGATAACAAGTTTTGCAAAGAACATGGAAGTTGATTGGTTCCCACATCTTTGGAAGAATGAAAATGGAATTTTGTAAATTTTACTTAATACCGTGCTAAAAATGACTGTTGTCTCCTGTATGTTTAATGGATAGTTCAAAAACAAAACAAAAAAAACCTTCCTTTCTATTTATTTCCTTAGAGAAAATTCAACTCAAAAGAGAGCAAATTCAATGGACAACTAAGTTGAAAAAACCATTAGCATCATGTCTGTCTATGTTCATTTGATATTTCAGGGAAAAACTACTTATTTAGTCAAACTAATATGGAAAGGCATATTTTCAATTTGAATAAAAATCCCTTTACTTTATTTTACTGTTGCCTCAGGTATATGAGAAACAAACAAATAAAACAAAATAGAACAAAAGTCCATGGGGCAGAGGTATCAGTTAGAAAAATAGAAATGAAATCTGAAATCCATTTCTAGTGTTTTCTTCTTTCTTCAGGGATATTTGTCTTAGATTTAGCTGTTTCTGCAGCAACCTTCATAAGAAGGTACACAGGAGACCTGAAAACTGGAAGTCACTATTGCTCTGCCCATTATCCTCTTAAGATAGGCATGAGCAGGGAGATATGGATATGTCCTCCATCAAGCTCAGGATTTTCTCTGAAGTTTGTGATTTTTTTGCATTTGTCAGTTATGATCCACTTTGAGATCCCGCCAAGCATTATGTGTAGTCCAGTCATTTGTGGTTATTTGATTTTCTGCATCAGAGACCACATTGTGATTCAGTGTGGCAGAAGTGACTATCATTTAGCAAAGACTGGCATCTGATTTCTCTTCTTTTAATGAGAAAACTGAGGTTAAGAACAGTTCCTGAACTGATCTAGGGGTAGCAGGGCTTGTGTTGACATCTATCCTGCCCTGAAGTTGAAGAGTTGGTGATCTTGTCCATAACACTTGTCATAACTTATACAATTCTAGTCCTTTAATTGAAGTTAAGTTAAAAAAGAAATCACCTTTATGAACCTTTTTTAAGAAAGGTGAATTATACTCTAATGTTATTAGTAATTACTCTATAACTTACAGTAATTATGAAATATTTTATTTCCATGTCAGGTTTAATGATTAAAAAATTATTTTTAAAACCTGGAATGAATCCCTTTGAATAATTAAGGAAGGTAATAAGCTTTTCTTTTCCTCTTCTTTCTTTTCCTAGATTTTTTCCCTCCCTTTTCTGCTGTTTTTCCTCCTCCTCTTCCCTGTCCTCCTCCTCCTCTTTAGTCTTCTTTCAGTTCAGGTAAATGAATGTATTGAAACAATGGGAGAAAAATGTTAAATGAAACCATTTAACTCTGTTTGAAATCATCTAGATTTATACTTGTCATGTGCTATTTCCTGTATTCGGCAAATCTACCCTTTTGTAAAATATAGAAAACGGACTGTGAGATTTTCTTGTTTCAAATCATTTGGAGTCTGTTATTCTATAAAATGCTCTCCACATCCAGATTTATACTGAGAATAAGATCTTTCACAGTCCTGTTAGTTCAGGTCTCCATGTGTTACACTGATAAAATATTTGTGGGGGCCTCAGTTTATAGAAGAGCTTTACCATTTTCAAAAGCTCTCTATTGCTGGAATCAGCATGCATGAAATGAAACATAGTTGACAGGATGAAAAGCAAATTCATAGCCCAGATTATGAACTCAGAATAAAACAGCAGGTAGAGGAGATACTGCAAGGAAAGAAAAAGTGAGTGTACAGAGAGAGTGCTTTGATGTGGAGCAGAGTCCTAGGCACTGTTGCCGTTCAGGCTCTGAGTATTTCAACTGTTGTCTGAATATAAAGTATGTCTTGGCCATTCCAAAAAAAAAAAAAAATCCAATAGTCTTTCAAGAAGGATAAAGGTAGACTTGACCTCTTATTGGCTTTCCTCAGACCATCTTGGAGAGTATTGCCAATCTTTATATTCCAGTTTTCTGTTGTTGTTGTTATTGGTGGTGGTGGTGGTGGTGGTGGTGGTGGTAGTGTGTGTGTGTGGGATGTACATGGAAGTGAAAAGTCAGTCAACGTAAGGTATCCTGCTCCATAGTTCTCCATTTTTTTTTTCTTGAGACAGGCTTTTCAGTGAATGTGCAGCTCACTGTCTGGACTGTTAGTCAGTGAGCCCCAGGAAACCATTTGTTGTTGCATCCGCCTCGACCAGCAAGGAAGACGCAACACCAGGCTCTTCTCCAAGCAGTTTATTCAGGAACCTTGAACAATCTTCTGACTCCCCGGGGAAAGCCAGCCCATGCCCTTTATAGCCACTGGGCAACCAACCCCGTAGTGCCACGTGGACAACGCCAATAGGGTCAGACATATGCAAGCAAGCCAGATTCCACGCCCAAACCAAATAAGGAGTTGTTTATCCCAGAGAACACCTGCCATCAGGAAGGTGGAAGCCGGATGCCAGCGCCATCTTTGAGGCGCGGCCGTGCACGGCTCTCTACAATTTGTCTCCACCAATCTCATCTATAGAATTGCAGATGCAGGCCCACATTCCATGCTTTAATGTGGTGCTATGGAACAAAACTCTGGTCCTCATGTTGTGTGGAGGCAATTTGGCATTTCCCTAGCTCCTATATTTCTAAGTGACAGATTTTTTTTACTTCAAAAAATTATAATTTTATATGTATCCTGACCTGCATCCATGTACATATGTATAGCACATACATGACTGGTTCACACAGATGCTAGATATTCTAAAACTGGAGGCACAGGTGATTGTAAGTCACCATGTGAGTAATAGGGATTGAACCTGGGTCCTTCAGATGTGGAAGTGCATCACTGAGGCACTTTTCCAGCCCAGAGTGAAATTTTATTTCAGAAACATGATAGCAAACGATGCATATAATAATCAAACCACATATCCACCTATTCAAAGACAAGGAATTTTTGACAAGCCAATCAACTCTACAGCATTTTCTATTTCCAGTACTGTAATTAAAAAAAAAATGTCACTCTGAGCTAGTCAGACACTGGAGCCAGTGCCTCAGAGGATTCAATGTTGAACCTTTTGTTGATCCAACTGTTCCCCCTGGGCTGTGGTTACGGGTCCTAAGGCAGCTGTGTCTGAGGTGTCCTGTGTTCTCCGTGTTAATATTCTAGTGTTATAGCTCATAAAAAAAAAAACTTTATCAAAATAAAGCACAGCAAAATTTTAAAATTATAAAATAATCATCAGTTTTTCTCAAGGAAGCTGAACCTGTTATTAGAGAGATTGCTGCTGTTTTAGAAATGAAGACTAGAAGAGGAGAGATGAAGGAGTTAACATCTCAAGACTCCCTAAGGAATGTTACAAGCTCACTTTTAACTTTTGCCTTATATATATAATATTTTAGATGTTATTTATTTATTTTTTTGTCACGGACCCATGAAAAGGATTAGGGACATGCAAGTCATACATACACACACACACACACACACACACACACACACACACACACACACACATATACATGAAGCTGAAATGAGAGGGCCAAATCGCATATTTCAGACAGCTTCTCAACTCAGAACTAAGCAGCAAAGGACAATGTGGCAGCAGTGGCTGCTGTGTTTCTGTAAAAAGACAAAAAACAAAGAGAGAGTTGGAGAGCGCTGTGTTTAGACTCTGGCTGAGAAGCAGAGCAAGCATGAAAGAAGACATCCTACAGAAGCAGAATGAAGAGGCTGCAGGAGAAGCTTAGTGAAAAGGGTCACAAATGGGAACTCTGTCAGAGGGAGGGGTCGAAGGGAAGGGGAGAAATAAGTGCCCAGGGATGCACTGAATCCTAGAGATGCATCCAGCTGACTCCAGCAACCAACAAGAGACAGAGGATTTGAGCCTGATGGGCACCCAGGAGAACAGTGCAGGTTTTAGGATTGGGGGGGGGGAGGGAGGGAAGGAGGGGGGGAGAGAGAGAAGGCACTTATTAAGTAGGCAAGGAGAGTTGGGTGGTTAGAGAAAATGGCGGAAAAGTGGCTGAAGAGGCAGACTCTAGAATTTGGAGTCTAATATGGTGATTGGCAGAAGCCAGCAGAAACAAATGATCCAGAGTCAAATCATCTGCTTGGTTATAGGAGGAGAAACCAGGCTCCATAGGAAGGGGTTAATTTGTACCTCTCAGGGCTCTCAGTGCCAGACATACGTGAAGGAATGTAGTGAAGAAACTGCAGATAAGACTGCTACATTGTTAGGGGGTATAGATACAATGTTTTGAATAAGAACGCTTTACTCATCAAGGAGTGGAAAAGGATTAAAAGATTTGGTCTTGGAGGAATTATGTCACTGGGATTGTGCTTTAAGGTTTCAAAAGCCCATGTTGGACCCAGTTTCTCTCTGTCTGCCTACAGATTAGGACATAGTTCTCAGCAACTGCTCCAGTGCCTGCCTGCATGGCACCAGGCTCCCCTCGTGATGATAATGGACTAGACCTCTGAAACTATAAGCAAGCCATCAAATAAATGCTTTCTTTCCTAACAGTTACCTTGGTCATGTGTCATGGCCTGTCACAACAATAGAACACTGATTAAGACAGAAGTTGGTACCAGAAGTGGGGTATTGTTGTGACAGGCCTGACCATGCTACTTGTTGGAAAAATGTGGAAGATTTGGGTACTTTGGACATGAAAAGTTGTTGGATGCTTTAAGTTGTTATGGCTAAGGAAAACTTCATTTTGTGTTAGGTGGCCATTCTAAATTCTCAAAACATCAGTTCCTGACCCCCTCCCCAGGATTGCAAAATTTATTTGAGATAATTAATGCTTGCTCTGGATTCAGAAACCTGCTATTGACTATGTGACAGGACAGTGACAGCTACTTACTAGCTGAGGGGGAATGAAGCAGTTTCTCATTCAGTGGCATATTTCACAGAAACAAGACAGTTGTGGTGACCACCTTTAAAACCCTTCCTCTAGACTCTTTTGTGTGGCAAGTCTTCAATTTGGCTTTCAAGCTGTCATTCTGCAGGCATTTATTAACAGACTAATTTAATAATAATAATTTGAATTGAGTCTATGGTCCTTTAATGGTAGATTCAAACTCCATAAGATAATGGAGCTTAATGGACCACCCTAGTAGGATCATGGAAGACAGTACTGTGGGTATTTTGAATTGGGGGAGCCAAGCTCAAGAAAGTAAGACAAGAAGAATATTAGTAAGAGGCCTAGATAATCTTTTTGACATATTTTTGCTAAAGAATATGGCTGCTTTCTTCCCTTGTCTTAAAAATCTGCCCTAGGCTAAATTGAAGAGTTTTGTATTAAAGACATTGACAGAGTAAAGTTAAAAACAGTCTAGGATTGACCATGTCATGTGGTTACTAGTAATCACTCTTATGCATATCTATAATGAAAAACAGCAAATTAGACCAAGAGAAATAATGTGAAGAGAAGTACTAGGAAGTGTAATGGAATGAAATCCAGTGTTCAATCAGATGAAAAGTTTAAAGAATAGCCTGATGCTAAATGAAATAAAGGGAGTGGTGATTTCAGGGCAAGACTCCATCCAGCAAAGCTTATAACTTGTGAGAAGGAATTAAAGAAAAGTTTAAGCAATGGAGGAAACTAGTAACAACAAAAATCTTGTGCAAATGCATCTGAAGGAAGGGGACAATTCTAGACCCATCAAGCAGCCTAACTTGGCAGTTTAGACATGTAATTTTAACTTTGGAGTCAAGGATAAAGGAGAGAGGTTGTGGAATCTCCCTCTGTGGCTAAGGAAAGCCACTAAGGCCAGGCTTGTGTCAAGGATGTCCCTGCCTTTAGTCCAAGAATAGCTATTGTGTGTAGCTGTGAGGTGATGCCTGGATTTTTTTTAGAAACCCAAAGATGTTGTTGGAGATGCCAGAATCATAGCATACCTGCTGAAGAAAACAGCATATCAGTTATGGAAACAGCTCAAGAGAGATAAGTGTGTTGCAGTCAACAAACCTGAAATCAGTTTGAGATCTGACAGTGTTTTGACATCAGACATGGAGATGAAGGATTTGGAGTTTGCCCTACTTGTTTTCAGTCCTGCTCTGATTTAGTATTTCCTCACTATGCTTCCTTTTCACCCTTTTGGAATGATAATATATATTCTGTGCCACTATATGTTAGAAGTATGTGATCTGATTTTAGATTTTGCGTGGTGTTGTAGTTAAGAGATAGCCTTGATTACCCAGGAGAGACTTTAGACTTGGGACTTTTAAACAGTGTGGAGACTGTGATAGACTAGGGGGACTTTTGAAATTGTATTAAATTCATTTTTGCAGTACAATACAGTATTAAATCCATGGTTGCCAGAAAGTAGAATATGGTGGTTTGAGTAAGAATATCCTCCATAGATTCATATATCTGAATGATTACTCACCAAAGAGTAGAACTCTTTGATAGGATTAGAAGGATTAGGGGGTGCATTCTTGTTGGAGGAAGTCTTTTACTGGGGGTTTGAGTTTGCAAAAAGCTAATACAAGGCATAATATCTCTCTCTCTCTCTCTCTCTCTCTCTCTCTCTCTCTCTCTCTCTCTCTCTCTTTCTCTCTCTCTCTGCCAATGGGTCAGGATGTCGCTCTCAGCTACTGTTCCAACACCTTCCTGCATACTGCCATACTTCCCACCATGATCATAATGGATGAAACCTCTGAAACTGTAAGCAAGCCACAAATTAAATTATTTCTTTTATAGTAGTGGCCATGGTCATTGTGTCTCTTTACAGCAATGGAATAGTGGCTAAGATAGCAGGGGAGAGTTTCTATTGTGAATAGGAGAGAGAAAATATGCGGAGCCGTCTGGAAGGGTCCAGAGCAGAGTTGGAGAAAATAGTGGAGATAGCCAGACAGTAAGAGATAGGGAATAGCAAGAAACACCAGGAACAGGAGGAAAAGCCATGGCACTGGAAGCATGAGAAAGTGAGAAGGGTTTATTAAACTTCTGGATAATGGAGACAGTAAATCTTCTTATCCATTTATTTTTACTTGCAAGTGTTCATTTCAAAGAATCATTGGTCTGGTTTGAGGCCTCTGGTTTCTGCAACAAGCAATGTTGGACCCTCATTGGAACTCCTCTTGTTTATGCAGCCATTGCCCTGAGTTTTAGAAATCCTGCAGCTTTGGATCTGCAGGATGAGTCCTTTCACATGCTCCAGCAAATTAAGGATGGGGTGGATGTTAGGGTGGGCCAACATATAACCCTGGTTCTGAGTTAAAAGAGACAGTTGTTTAGCTTGAACTGTCTTTAGGGGGCCCCTAGGCAGTGGTATCGTGATCTATCCCTGGTGCATGAGCCAACTTTTTGGAGCCTATAGCCTATGGTGAGACACTTTGCTCAGCAGCCTTGGTGCAGGGAGGAGGGGCTTGGATCTGCCTCAACTGAATGTACCAGGCCCTGCTGACTCCCCATGGGAGACCTTGCCTTAGAGGAGGTGAGAATGGGGGTGGTTGGGGGGGGAAGGCTGGGGGGTGAGAGGAGGGTGGACAGGGGAATCTGTAGTTGGTATGCAAAATGAATAGAAAATCTCAATTAAAAAAAAGGGGGGGGGAGGGTTTACTTTGTGACTCTCTGTGTCACACCACAGCTTCCATGACAAGATTTTCTCTTTGCATGTTTGTAATTGATTTTCTCCTTATCTCTCTCTCTTTTTCTTTCTTCTCTCAACTTTTGTTTTATTTTATTTTGGGGGTGAGGCTGCAAAGGCAGAGGGTAGATGCTAAGGCACAGGGAAATGAATGGGGTTGGGATGGAGATGCATGATGTGAAAACACGAAGAATAAAGAAAAAGAAGGAAAAAATAACAAAACAAACAAAGAAAAAAACACACACTACCAATAGTTTAAGAAACCCACTATCAAAGCTTAAAATGCAAAACTGAAATTAGACTTTTTAGTATATTCAAAAGTCGTATAATAGAGATAGAACTTATGGAAATACAAAGCAAAGAAACTTAATTCAAAAATAATACAAAAGGTAATAAAATTCCAACAAAACATGTACTATTTAAAATTTTGTTTTCAATATCCTGATAACTTTTTAAATTGAATATTTAATATGAGACTTTATGTTTATTTGCATGTTTGTAATTTGTTTGACTTTTTGAAAAGTCCTAATTTTGGCCTGTTCAGCAGAATTCTTCCCCCGGGACAATCCCAGGCTAACTCAAAGTCTCCATTGTCCTCCTCCAGTCTCTAGAGTAGATGAAACACAGAATATGTTCCACCATACCTAGCTCCATCTATTTTTAGAGTTCACACTTTTGCAAGTGGGATGTCTAGTCTGGTAGCGTACATTTAAGGCACAAACAAAATGTACCATAGAGTCTCATGTCAACTTCTTTCTCTAGGTAGTTCAGACCCAATCTTTATTGCATCCCAGTGACTTTACTTGAATGTAGACCCAGTCACTCCAGGCTTGCTTTGCTTCAGCAGCCTCCTAGTTTTCTCCCTACTTACACGTTTGTTGTTGTCTTTCTGTAACCCACACTGTCATTGGCTGCCACCCAGAATGTAGTGTTTACTCTGAAGCTGCCTATGATGGCTACAGCGGCTGTTGGTATTTCTTAAATTGGGCTCCACTTACTCAGAAAAATGCTAATTTTATGCCAATATTTAAAAAAATAAAATGAAAACTAAAACTTCATATTTCAACTATTAAATTTATCTCCTACTTTTAATTTAAAAACTCTCCCTTCCATTTTTATCCTGTACAACTCGTTTTAAAATTACTTATTCTATGCTTTAATCTTGCTCATTCAGATGTCTGTTTGCATGAATAAATGTATATTTTATTTTTTTAATTTTATCATCCTCATTATTATTATTATTATTGTTGTTATTATTATTATGTGTGTTTGTATGGGGTGAGGTGTGCTATGCTTCTATGCGGAGATTGAGAAGAAATACGTGTGGAAATAATTCTCTCTTTCTGCCTTTACTTGGTTGTAGGAGTAGGAGGGGTCCCAGGTCGGAGCTACTTGGCAGCCAGGAACTCAGTCTTCCCAAGCAATTTCCCATAGGCACAAGACCTAAAGGCAATTAGGCACCATCCTGATCCAAGCTGTCAGAAAAGTGGCAGCAAACAAGAAGGAAAAAGCCCTGCTCTACTTAAACTGACAGGAAAAGCCCAGAGTGTGATTGGATCAGTCTAGGAAACAGGCTGCAGCCTTCAGGGATTGGACTGTTGCCCTAGTGATGAGATTGCTGTGACAAGAGCCATTGGAGGTCTCCTGACAGAGATCTTAGCCATGGCTGGCTACTGGTACAAAAGGTAATCAGAATGCCTCTGCAGCCACTAGAAGCTGACAGGTAAGTACCTTTTCCCCTGGAACCACAGTGGCTAGAAGCTAGACAGACCTGACTGACAACACTCAGAGGGCCCAGTTTTCCCTATTTAAGATTATTAATTCAACGTTAATAAAACACATCTCATTTGGAAGCTGTTTGAGGTCTGTTTGCCTCATTCTTACAGAGGGCATAACAGGCACTCAGTTGGTGATAGACTAATTTACACTCCTAACTCACTGGATTCTGGGGCTAGAACTTAAGTTGCCAGGCTTGTGAGCAAATGCTTTTCCACACTGAGGCAACTCCATCTTCACAGCCTGTAGCCTGCGTGTTATAATGGGAATATGCATCTTCCCTAGTGTTTGATAGGAGAGAAACATTGTGTGAGAAATTAGCTAGAGTAAGAGTGAAACTACCCATGTGTTCAAAGACACACAGACTTGGAAGTGAGCTTGGTGGAGACTGAAGTTTGTAAAATGAAGTATCATCTCCATCATATTTCTATCTTATAATTCATGTGTGATGTGTGTGTGTGCTAGAAAAAGAGACAGAGATCGAAACAGAAATACAGAGAGAGAGAGTGAGACAGAGATAAGATAGATCAATAGATGATAGATGATAGGTAGATAGATAGACAGATAGGTACATAGATAGATAGATAAATAGATAGATGATAGACAGATAGACTTATGTATCCTAGCTTAACTGGAAGCTCTCTATGTAACGTAGGATAACTTCTGATCCCCTTTTTTCTATCTCCAATGTGCTAGGATGCTGGGTGTATGCCTCCAGGTTTGGTTTCAGAGTGTGTTTGCTTTCAACCCTGGCTTCATGTTTAGTAGGTAAGCAAAATGTAAACAAAGCTGCAACCAAGCCCAGCAATCTAAATTCCTGTTTGAGTTTGTTTTTTAAATAGTATAGAACTGGTATACATATAATTTCTTAATAATCTTGCTTTTGTATTTTGTAGATTGAATTTCCACCATTATGCTATAAGAAATCATAATGTAAGACTAATCTAAGTTATTTTTATAGGAAATGTGTTACTTAGTTGTTCATGATTTTTATGTTTTTCAGATATCTTTGTTTCTTTGTGTATCAGGGCTTTACTTGAGTGTGGGTACCTTGTGCTTGTGGAGGTCAGAAGAGGGCAATGGATCCTCTGGGACTAGAATGAGTTGGCTATTAACCACCACGAGCAAGCTGCAAACCTCTATAAGAGCTGCAAGTACTCTTAAGGGTTTAGCCATCTATTCATCACCTCATGTTTGATTCTTTATGATTATAGTGGTAGAAGAAGGTTTGCTATTCATGAAAGATACTGTGGAGGATGAGGTGGAAATATTATAAGAGCCAGAAGATCAGAAGGTTTTCTGAGAGATTGTGTCTCCTAGAGTGTCAGAAGCTACACCCATAAAGTCTCAGCACCATGACTGCCTAAGCATGAGCCAAACAAGGAAGATACTAATATATATTCCAAAATGAAAGCCAAAAAGCCCACAAGGCCTCAATCACACACAAAGAACCAAGGAATTGTTGAGAGTGTGAGAAATAGTCTTCAGGGAAGAGAATACTAGGTGGTTATCCAAGAGCAAATGTCCACTCTGAAAATATACGTAAAAGTAAAATTAACTGAGCAAAGACATATTTAGGAATCTCTCTCTCTCTCTCTCTCTCTCTCTCTCTATATATATATATATATATATATATATATATATATATATATATATATATATATATATATATATATAAAAGCATGTAATTACAATTAATGAAAAAGTGACCATGAATTTGAAAGTGGATATGGGAGTATATGGAGTATATGGGAATATATGGGAGGGTTTAGAGGGTGAAAACTGAAAGGATAAATGTTATAATTATAATGCCCAAATCTAGAAGTTTATATTATTTGTCTTGATTTGGTTTGTAACATTGAATCTTACAATTTCTCCATGTGTATCATAAAGAATAAACAAAAATGGGTTGTGAAGATAAATTGTGAGCAGATAAATCTGTGAACAAACAGATAATTTGTTGCTAAATGCCAGCAAATTTGTTTGAGACATTAAAGGACTCATTGTTTTGATAAGTATTTTTCCACCTGAAGGCTTTCTTTATCATAAAATGTCACTTCAATTATGCATAAAATTCTATGGTCCACTTACTGGACACCGGTAGAATTTCTCTCTGTACACCCCCCTCTTGACTCTCAGGTGTCTCAGAATTTCTGAATTTCACGTACTGCTCCTTTCCCCTCATCTCTTTTCCTTGAATATGACAGTGAAACAGCTGACTTATAAGTTAACAGGTCTAATGTTTGCAATGGGAAAAAAAAGATGTTATGAGCATAATGGAATTAACTATACTTAACTGAACAACAAAAGGCCCAATTTCTTCTTTACTATCTACTATAACTACATACCAATTAATTAAATGTCTGAAGTCAAATTATGAAAATAATCTAGAATAATCTAATAAGAACTCAATTTTTGAAGAAGTTTGGACAGTATGATCTAACAGTCATATATGTGAGTTTTTAATTTTATGTTTTTGTTTTATAATGATTCACATGGTTTCTATGCTTAAAGTAAATATATCTTTAAATAAGAGTTAAAAATTTGCTATACTGGGAAACCTGCATACTTCTCTGGGTTATTTTAATTGAATTAAGAAAGTAATATTAGACTTCCCAATAATAGCTAATATTTTATATTTTCTCACTCCTAACTGGTAAAAAACACAGCAATATAATTTCTTACAGTAGAGTATCAAAAATATGAATAAGATCAATATTAATGATCCAGTTTAATTCTAATCAACTATCTCAATGTTAGAACTCTCTTAGAGTATTACATAGAAACTTTTCCAGCTCATTTTGCTCACAAAGTACCTCAGAATGCTTCTGCCTATCACTTGGATAATAGTCACTTTCTAGAAATGTGTCTTTGATAATCAGAGTCATATACACACCTGTTGACATAGCATTCAAGCTGTGATCAATGGACTTTTCTTTACATTGTTTTTAAGAAGCTAGAGGATGGTGTAAGTAGAAAAGGCAACCACAGGACAGACATTGCTTTCCTCCTGGTTTTCAGTTGATTAAGTGCATACTTGAATTCAAATTTCAAGCAGTTTTAAAAAATGGGGAAATCAAACTACATAAAAGTTAGCCTCCTACTTTCCTTGAAAAGAAGAAACATTGATTGTACATTTGACTATTTCTTTCTATGAAGTAGAAGTCTAGACAATAGAAATAAAGATCAGAAATGGAAAGTTTCCTTTAATTGGAATTTAAAAAAACTAAAGAAAAAATATGAAATTGAGAATTCACAAAAACTAGTAAGAGTTCTAGAAACTAACTCTGAATTTAAAGGAGATTCTGGAAATGAAGAAGACATTGAGAGGTTTTTTTTTTTTCTTTGAGCTGTTAATGTAACTAAGGATATATTTCTGAGAAAACTAACTTTTCTGAATCCCCCATTCTTTCACGTTCCCTCTTCTGACCTTGGTACTTCCTTCTCCAAGTGAAACAAAGTTATAATCAAAGGGAAAAAAATGCCATCCTAGTCCTCTTTAGGATAAAACCCAGATTGAAAAGATATCTCATACTTTTTTAAAAATTCCCTCTTAGAAAGATGACTTTCTGTCTCCAGTTAGTACTTAAATAGAAAAGGCAAGAAAACTAATTCACGTGTGGTATCTTTCCTTTCAGCACACCACTTGTCTGTTCTAAAGACATGGAGATGTGAATATCCCACCTTTTTTCACTGACAAGTGCACCCTGTTATACGTGTTCATGGTAATTGATTCCATGTAACTGTTTTTGTTTGTTTGTTTGTTTGTCTTGCTTTGTTTTAATGTGGACCAAATCAGTGTGTCTCCATAATCTCCTTAAATACCTAAATAACAAAATCTGTGGCCACTTTCCATTACATTTTCATACTAAAATTACAATTCTTGTAATGTCTAATTTAACATGATTGTATATATAAATATAAATGATCTTTAAATGATTTTGAGTGATACTCACTTTTTGGTAAGTTTTTAAAAAGTCTTTATCTTTGTCAAGCCAAGATAAAATTCTGAAAAGTATGTCCTAAAGAAATAGAATGATAATTTAAAATCCTGCATAGTCTGTCTAGACTTTAGAAAGTTATATTAGGTTTCACAGATGATCCTAATGGATTTCATTACATCACAAATACAATTTATCTTATTTGTTTTCTAATTTTTTGTGCTTGTATATATGTTTGTGCATTCCTTGTCCAGTGAAGGCCAGAGAGTTTGATAGAGCTCACCTGGAGCTGTAGTTACATACATGTAGCTGTAAGCTGCCACATAGGTGCTGGGAACAAATCCTGTGTCCTCTGCAAGAACATCAAGTATTGTTAACTACTGAGCCAACTCTCCAGTCTCTAATTTTGTATTGTATTTCAAACAATAACTTATCTGTGTGCCTATGGTATAAATAATAATATATTATTAGATAAAATAGCCATGAAATGGTTAACATGAAGCTACCTTTGAGTTGTCCATGCTTCTGTAAGTAATTTCTCACTGTTATTCGTATAAATAAACCCAGTAAGCTCATTATTTTGCCAAGCTGACGTATGCACCCTTATTACTTTCACATCGCATCACTGTTTATGTGTCTTTCTTGTGTAGGTAGCTGTAGCTTTGAATGTTCATGATTGCTATGCTATCTTTCATCCAGAACAGAGTGTTTTATGCCATTCTCTGTCTTTGGCTCTACAGTCATGCTACTCCCTTTCATGATGCTACGTAAGCACCAGTGATACAGTTGTCCTGTTTGGGCCTGATCACACAGCAATGCCTTAGTCTCTGCATTTTGACAGGTTATGAATCTCTTACTTGATTGTTGCCCAATTAACTTGATTTCTTTGACTTATCTATAAATTTTGATGACATGAGACTAGAATAGCTTGTTCTAGCTCTTACAAGTACAGGTCATAAGAACAATGCAGCTGGTTCCTCTTCTGAGGGCCCAGTTATAGAAAGAGACTCCTACTTGGCATCTGCACAGAGAAAATAATACCCTAGCATGGGAGAGCACATGAAAGTGTTAACCAACAAAATTTCTTCCTTGGGCAGATTTTGTTGTTGTTTAGACCTGTGATATTTCATACAAATATACATGATTTAAATTCAAACAAAGTATAATTCCATCTTCTTATTCTTTGCTCATCATGTCTAGCCATTTTGGCTTCTTAAAACTCCATTATATTTTCTTATTATTATAATACGATTGTAAGTCATAGTATTGCTTGTGGTCCCCGATTTCAGACCATTCATTTCCTCATGGGAGAAATGAGGGGTGATCGCAATGGGCACCGTGTGTGTTTTCTTTCTCTTGGGTCTCATAGGTCTATGATTAGTTACTGATTATTTTCTATTTGTTTATAAGGAGATGCCTAGAGAACTGGACCTATTTGTATGCACTATTTTGTTCTGATAGGCAGGATTTTGGTGAGTTACTATTCTATTCCTTAGTCTTTCTTTTGGTTTCAGAGGTCTATATGTGCATTAATGGTCTGTCTTCCTACTTATCATGCAGATGTGATCTTACCCTGGTTCTACAGAATTCTCAGAGATAAAAATCAGGGAGAAGCAATCAATAATACTGCCACGTTGTGATGTCATGAACCACAACAATGAGCAATATAACAAGATATCCCCAAGGGTGGATAGTGGCACTTATACCCTGGTGACAAGAGACAGCTATATAACTGGACTTACAGTCTGCTCAATAATATGGTATTTATCACTAGTACCACAAACTTTTCCAGCTACCCTTAGCTGGTGAGGTCATGGAACCTAGAGGAGAACATACTATTGCCACTTTTCTAAACATGTATAACATCTAACTGCATTCTAATTACTTACTCTTAAACCTACAGGGAAGTTTAGCTCTGACTCCTCATCAAAGAAGACTCCCAATCAATGAGGCCTGCTTTTACATTAGAAACTATTACAGAAAGCTACAACTTATAAACATGCAGATAATGACTAATTATGGGGTACCTGGTCCCAAATTATATATCTACAATGCAACCCCTACAACTAAAGGCTCAAGGAACATCTTGGAAGAGACAATGGAAAAATTCTAAGAGTCAGAGGGCTAGGAAGTACCCAGCAAGATAATATCTTCTATATAAGGCAGGCAAGCCACATGCATGAAACGTCAACAGTATGATTCCTAAAGAAGACCTAAACAATAACAATACCAGTTGACAGCTCAACGCTGGTAGCAGAAATATCACAAGGCCCACTTTTACGTTAAGAACGACAGGAAATTTCTGATTACTAAGAATTGGAGAAAGAATCATTCTTCCTCAGGGATGTGTTCCTAATTGATTTTCTAATACTCAGTGGTCAGCCCTTAAAACATATCCACACAAGCAATATTAAATTAACCTAATAAGTTTTTTGTGTATTAATTTGTTTATATGTATATATGTGGTGATATATTTATTGTGTACCCTAATAAATAATTAAATTAAAGGGGGCCATGAGTCTGATAAGTGTTGGGCACAAGAAGAATTTAAGGAAGCTTAAGGAAGGATGAACAATATAATGTACATATATAGAGAATCAAAAAACAAAATATTATACTGTTCTAATTATCTTTTGATTTACATACTGAATGTTAACTCTGAACTCATAATTTAAGTTCTAGAATAAAATATGGATGACTGAAAAATTATCAATAAGTCCCCTTTGCCTTCATATAATGCTTTTAGTTGTCTGCTGCATTATGATAGTTCTATCTACAGCCCTACATATTCAGTAATGTATGCTTTTTAGAAGGAATTTCTTTTTCTTTGCTTTCAAAGCTCAAAATTAAAAGTAAAATCAAGTGTATAAAGTGATGAGCTTTGGAAAATAAAGAATATAACAGGCTAAGTATACTTCATTTAAATTGATTTAAATAAAAATAGATTATTTTTTAATTTAAATTGAATATTCAGGAGAAATTGTTATAATGCTCTAGAATCAATCCAATTGTGTCTTCTTCACAAGTCAGTGAGCCAGAGAAGACAGAGATTTTTTTAAAATACTTGTTCATTTGATCACAAAATATTAATACTCTTTCTTAGAATCTGCCAAAGAGGCTCTCTGAAGAAAAGTTAAGTGTCTCTATATTAAGAGCTTCATAAGTATCAGTAATAGTAAGGTTTGCAAATGATTGTGTTAGAAGCCTTGGGTTCACTTCTGTCTATAATTAGTTAGTTAATATCTGTTACAATTTCATTCTCAAATGTCTCCCAGTGTCTCCCATGTGGAAAGTTGATTCATCAGCTAGTGTTCTTATTGGGAAGTGGTGGAAACATTAGGAACTGGGTTCTAGTGGAAAAAAGGTATGGCACTGTAGCATGCCTTGAAAGGGAGTATTAGAAACCTGGCTCCTTTCTCTAGCTCCTTCTTGCCTACCAGGTATAAGTAGCCTTGCTCCAACCAGAACACCACTGTATGCAAGTAGATGGTCACTGAGTTATTTTAGTGGCAATCTTTCATATAAAACATGTCACTGTATTTTCATTTTCCCTCAAATTGATGACTATACGTTGAGAGTGATGCAATCAAGGTCTTGTATTTTCTCATAATTAAGTGGATAGAGTGAAATGTTTGGACAGTAAAATATGTTGTGACAAAATGATAAGAAGTTGGTATTGCATTTGGTTAAAACATGTCATTCACTATTTGCTATAGATAAAACAAGTTATTATGTAACACAATAAACAATCTTCTTTGATAAGAAAATATAACTACAGCTTTATTTCAACGATAGATTAAACATTGCACTTCTGTAATCTATTTTTATTTGAATCAATTGTTGAAGCCTACTACCCTATTGTTGCCCATTAATTTAGTATATCTTTTATTTAGGCATACATACAAACTTCAACCAAAATTTGACAATAAAGAAAACTGTACTTAGAACCAATAATTCAACATTAAGCTATTAAGCTAATTATGGTTTGGATGCTTTGATGATCCATTGTTTTGTTTTTTTTTTTTGAAATAGATGGATTCTAGAGTAATATGTTTTAGAGGCAGCTATTACAAAGTGGGCATATAAGAATTTCTAAATCTCATCTACTTTGATTTCACATTTAAAAGTCTTCCTTGTTGGAGAGATATCTCAGTGGTTAAGAGCACTTGCTGCTTTTCCTGAAGAACAATGTTGATTTCTTGCCCCCACGTGATGCCTCATAACCATCTCTCACACCAGTTCCAAGGCACCTGACACAGTCTTCTGGCTTCCATGAACATCAGGCACACACATGGCATACACACACATGAAATAAAGATAAATTTGTCTTGAAAAATCCTACTCATATTGTTTTTATTTTAATAACTTGAGAGAGTCTCTTCAGCTTTCAGTACTGGCTATGATGCAATGTTAACTCATCTGATTTATTTTCTTACATTAACGTTTGTGAGTGACCTACTCTTGAGACACTGTAGCGGCTAATGTACCAAGAGGACATTTGAAATATTCATAATGCAGACTGTGGTTTTGGAACTGGAGCAGAAGTACAAAAACAGCCATTGAGGTGAAAAGTCAGTACAGGCAGCATACGTTTATTTTAAGCTTCTAAAAGTACCAGTTCCATATGAGTTACAGGTAAGTAATTTGTCCAATCTCTCTCTCAGATTCCTCACCTAACTTATGAATTTGAGGCTTGCAACATCCATATGGGTGCACGCATAAGGGATGATCTAAGCAGAATGCAGCCTGACATGTGGATCATTCGATTACAGTATTCTCACTCAAGAAGACAAGGCAAAGCAGATCTACTTCCTTGTGACATCATATGTTATTGACATATGGTAAACCTTTCCACCTTGCACCCCATGTAAGATACCTGAACATACTATGCTTCAAGCATAGTTATATGAAGATTAATCTCCATACATGCACAGTGATATGCACTCCCCCAGGCGATATAAATACATACATATATACACAAGTACAGACACAAAATAAATGTAACAAATAAAAGTGGCATACCATATTAATTATTAATTTATTTCTTCCAACATAATGCCTTTAAATTGTCTATAATCCTGTGCATATATTATATGTATGCAAAATGGATAACTTAGTACTCATGTTGCTGCCATCTGAGAAATAAAGACATGATTGAAGTACATTCTGATTAATTTTGTTTGATATTTTCATACAATATTGTTATGTATTACAGATTTATTCATTTTTGTCCCTGTGAAGTAATTTAATGGAATTACCACTTTATTGTCTGTTTCTATGTCCATCTATCTATCTTTCTATCTATCTATCTATCTATCTGTCTGTCTATCTATCAAATCTGCCTATCATCTAATCTCTCTCCTTCTCTAGAGAACAAGAAACAAAAACAAACTAAAAAAAAAAGAAAAAGAAAAACAACTCCCCCGCAAAAATACACAAAAATAATTACACTTTTACAAATAAGAAAGATGAGATCTTAGGGTCCAGTGTGTTCTCACAGCTAGTCAAACATGGATGTAAGGCTTCTTATGTTACTGTGTTGATACTGCATCCTGTACCTGAACTTCAAAATCTATCACCAATGTGTGTGTTGTATGTGTGTGTGTTTGTGTGTGTCTGTGTGTGTTTTCAAGCCCACAGAAGTGATTGTACAGACTAAAGAATGATATTGTGATGTCTTCCTCATCTGTTTCTTCATCTATTTGCTTTTTTGTTGGCTTTTTTTATGTATGTGTTAGGGATCCTAACTGAGGTTCTTATGCTTATGGATTATATATCCACCAATCCATCTCCCAAGCACCATTTTTTTTTCTTTTTTTTTCAAGACAGGGTTTCTCTGTGTAGCTTTGCACCTTTCCTGGAACTCACTTGGTAGACCAGGCTGGCCTCGAACCCACAGAGATCCACCTGCCTCTGCCTCCCGAGTGCTGGGATTAAAGGCGTGCGCCACCACCGCCCGGCCCCAAGCACCATTTTATATATATATATATATATATATATATATATATATATATATATATATATATATATATATATATATATATATATACACATATACACACACACACACACACACACACACACACACAGATACAGACAGACACACACATATTCTTTATAACTGTTTTTCTTTCAAAATAGTAACAGACTCTCTTCTGCCTAAAGACTAACCATCACTCTAGCTTTCTAAAGGAAAGGCATGGATATGTGTGGGTGGGGAAGTGGGGAAGATTTGGGATCAGTTGGGGGAGGAGAAACCATAATCAAAATATATTGTGTGGAAGAAGAATTATTTTCAATTTTTAAAGAAAAAGCAATCTGATGTTCTACAGCTTCATAATGACTGTTCTAATCATAAAGAATTTTATTCAGATGTGTAGGTCTTGAGTTTGGTTCATATCAGTTTATGTGTGTGTGTGTGTGTGTGTGTGTGTGTGTGTGTGTGTGTGTGTGTGTGTGTGTTCATGTTTGTGTGTTTATGTGTATGTTAAATAATAAAGTTTATTTTTTTTTAGGTTCTGGCTATTACAAATAATGTTGTTATGAACATAGTTGAGCAACTGTCTTTGTGATATGATTGAGCATCCTTTGGGTATATGCCCAAGATTGGTATAGCTGGGTCTTGAGGTAGATTGATTCCTAGTTTTCTGAGAAACCACCATATTGATTTCTAATGTGGCTGTACAAGTTTGTGCTCCCACCAGCAATGGAGGAGTGTTCCCCTTACTCAACATCTTATCCTACATAAGCTGTCATCAGTTTTTGATCTTAACCTTTCTGACAAGTGTAAGATGGCATTTCAGAGTCATTTTGGTTTGCATATCTCTGATAGCTGATGATATTGAACAATTTTTTAAACGTATTTTGGCCATTTGAGATTCTTCTGCTAAGAATTATCTGTTTAGATCTGTACCCATTTTTAAATTAGATTATTTGATACTTTGATGTCCAGTTTCTTAAGTTCTTTATATATTTTGTAGATCAGCCCTCTGTTAGATGTGGGGTTGGTAAAGGTCTTTTCCTATTCTGTAGACTGCCATTTTGTCTTATACACAGTGCCCTTTGCCTTACAGAAGTTTTTCAGTTTCAGGATGTCCCATTTGTTAATTGTCAATCACAGTGTCTTTGCTACTGGTGTTATATTCAGGAAGTGGTCTCCTGTGCCAATGCATTCAAGACTATTTCCCACTTTCTCTTCTATCAGGTTCAATGTAACTGGATTTATGTTGAGGTCTTTGATCCATTTGGACTTGAGTTTTCTGCATGGCAATAGATATGGTTCTATTTGCGTTATTCTACATGTTGACAACCAGTTATGTCAGTAACATTTGTTAAAGATGCTTTCTTTTTACTTTGAATAATTTTGGCTTCATTGTCATAATCAGATGTTCATGAGTGTGTGAATTTATGTCAGGGTCTTCAATTCTATTCCATTGATCCAGGTGTCTGTTTTTATGCCAATACCAAGCTTTTTCAAAAAATTACTATAGCTCCATAGTAGAGCTTGAAGTTAGTGAAGGTGATACCTCCGTAAGTTCCCTTATTGTACAGGGTTGTTTTAACTATCCTTAGTTTCTTTGTTTTGTTTTGTTTTTCCATATGAAGTTGAGTATTGTTATTTTGAGGTCTGTGAAGAATTGTGTTGGGATTTTGATGGGGATTGCATTAAATCTGTCAATTACTTTCACTAAGATTGCCATTTTTACTATGTTAATCCTACCAATCCAAGAACATGGGAAATCTTTCCATTTTCTAATATCTTATTCAATTTTTCCTTCAAAGACTTAAAAGTTCTTGTCATACAGGTCTTTCACTTGCTTGGTTAGAATTACCCCAAAGTATTTTATATTATTTGTGGCTACTGTAAAGGGTGATGTTTCTCTGATTTCTTTCTTGACCCATTTATCATTTGTATAAAGACAGTTACTGATTTTTTTCCTTTGTCTTTTATCCTGTCATGTTTCTGAAGGTGTTTATCAGCTGTAGGAATTCTCTGGTAGAATTTTTGTAGTCACTTATGTATGTATACAAGCATATCATCTGCAAATAGTGAAAGTTTGACTTCTTCCTTTTCTATTTGTATCCTTTTGATCTCCTTTTGATATTTTATTGCTCTAGCTGGAATTTTGAGTACTATATTGAATATGTGTGGAGAGAGTGGACAGCCTTGTCATATTCCTGATTTTAGAGGAATTGCTTTGAGTTTCTCTCCATTTAATTTGATGTTGGGTTTTGGCTTGCTATGTATTGCTTTTATTATGTTTAGACATGTTCCTTGTATCCCTAATCTCTCCAAGACTTTTATCATAAAGGAATGTTGGACTTTGTCATGGGCTTTTCAGCATCTAATGAGATGATCATTTTTTTCTTTGAGTTTGTTTATATGGTAGATTATGTTTAAAGATTTTTGCATGTTAAATCATCCATGCATCTCTGGGATGAAGCCTACTTGATCATGGTGGATGATTTTTTTTATGTTTTCTTGGATTCAGTTTGCCAGTATTATATTTAATATTCTAAATGTGCTTGAAGGAGATTGGTCTATAATTCTCTTTATTTGTTGCATCTTTGTGTTGTTTGGGTATCAGAGTAACTGTAGCCACCTCTAAATTGAAGAATAGATAAGGAAAATATGGTACACTTACACAATGGAGTATTACTCAGCCTTAAAAAAAAAACAGAAAACAACAACAACAAAACAACAAACTCATGAAATTTGCAGGCAAGTGTTTGGATGTAGCCAAATTTCCAAATGGTTTTATTAAATAAGAGACACAGAGCCAAATATAGAGGTTAAAGCCTTAGAGATCAGGAAAATAATGATACCCACCAACCTTACCTCTCCAGTTCTGCAGCTATCAAAATGTTAGCTACTTCCAGTCTACCCAGGCCTTTATTGCCTTACTGTTCTGCCATTTCATTGGCTCTTAGCCCAGCTACCTCACTTCCTTGTTAATGCCTGTCTGCACAGACCTCCAGGTCTCTATGGTTGGTACTGGGATTAAAGGCGTGTGTCACCACTTGAACACACACACACACACACACACACACACACACACACACACACACACACAGACCCTGCCTGCCAAGTGATCAGATTAAGGGCATGTGCTACCACTACCTGACTTCTATGTTTACTTAAAAATGGCTGGCCTTTTCCCCCTTGATCTCCAGTTATGATTTATTTATTAACATACGAATAAAATATCACATTTCAGCACAAATAAAATATAACCACATTTGGAACTAGAAAAAAAAATCATTCTGAATGAGGTAACTCAGAGCCAGAAAGACAAACATGGTATGTAATCACTCCCAAGTAGTTATTAGGAGTAAAATACAGGATAATCAACCTATAATCTATAGCCTCATCGAAGCTAGATAACAAAGAGGGCGCAAAGAGGGATGCATGGATTTCCATGGGAAGGGGAAATAGAAGAGATCTACTGGTAAACTGGGAGTAGTGGTTGAAGGAGGGGGAGTGGGAACTTTGAAGGAACAGATTGAGCAGACTGGGCAAAGCAAGTAGATCATGGCAGTGCACAGGGTGAGAGTTATAAAACAGACATCTTTTGCAGGGAGTATTTCAAGTTTAGAGAGAAATCTGAAACCAGAGAAACTCCTAGGAATCCACAAGGATGACCCCAGCTAAGACTAGTGGCTGGCTACTCTGCTTCTCTGATCTTTCAGCATTTACCCTGATCTATGACTTCAGGTATATTATTATTATTATTATTATTATTATTATTATTATTATTATATATAATTAAGACCAATTAGAATTCATGCTAAATAAATATTTATATATAAATATGTTAATATATGTATATATATATATAAATTTATACTACAAATCATTTCAACATTTTCCAACATATAAAATGATAGAAAATTATTAAAATAAAATGGTATTTTCTCAATTAATTTCTTTCTATGGTCATTTATTCATTCACATGCTGCTATGTTATCTAATAATGTTTTCAAATTAACATATCTCTTCATACCTCCTCCCCTCCCCTTTTACTTATTAAGTTGTTTTTTATCTTTGTTTCTCTTATGATTTTGTTCTGTTCTATCATAACTTGATGTGATATTATCACGGCAGAGATGCAGAGAAGGATGCTCTATTGACAAAGAGGGAGTCTGCATGAGACTGAACTAAGCCCTCTACATATATGTGACAGTTGTGTTGCTTGGTCTACTTCTAGGTCTTCTAACTATGGAAGCAGGGTCTGTCCCTAATTCTTTGGCTGCTGCTTCAGAATCTATTCCACACATTTGATTGCCTTCCTCAGCCTAAATATATGGAGAGGTGCTTAGTTTTACTGCAACTTAACGTGCTGAGGTTTGTTGTACACCTGGAAGGCCTGCCCCTTTCTGAAACAGAGGAGGAGAGGTTTGGGGGGGTACAGGGGGAGGGCAATGGGAGGAGAGAAGGGAGGGGGAACTGTGGTCAGGATGTAAAATTAATTAATTAAATCAAATAGAGAAAAGGAATCTCCTAAGCATCTCTGATGCTACTTCATTTCGGATTTTCTTTTTCAGAAATAAATGTAAACATGTGTTTGGAAATTTTATTTACTGTGTAGCAGAAAAATTTTGTCAGTTCCCCATAATACATTTTTTTAAATTATTGGCCCAGTTAATAGGAAGATAAATAGGATTTAACTTATAATCCAGTGTCATTAACCAACCAATATTGTCCAACATGTTTTCTCATTTAAACAAGAGTTAACTCTTTGCTAATAATATCACTTAGGGCCTTTGTGACGTTTCCAACCCTTGCAGACCCTCTTTTCTTCTATCATAGATAGTCTTCAACTAATTGATGTAAAGACAGTAAATACTTTATGGACAAATAAACCAAGATTTCAAGTAAAATGTTCTCAAGGCTAGTCATCTTCTATGAGGGAGATATCATGGGCCATGCTGTCACAGAGCAGCACGGCCTTTACTCCCACCCTCAGCCTCCCTGGGCAACCATCATAGTTAAAGGTAAAGTATTGCATTAAACAAAGAGTTGCTTCTTTCAATGTAAGGAGCATTACCGTTATAATGTCACTGTCTTTTAATGGTATTAGCTTGACCAAAGTCATGATTCTTTGCATTTTGTGATTTCCATGAGTGGGAATATCATTCTTTCACTGAAAAAGAAATTATTTAAAAGTAGTATTATTACAGTTCCAGAGTAAATAAGAAGGCAAAAAGGAATCAACAAGATTGCCTAAAAGAACACTTGTTTAAAGAACTATGAGGTATGAATTTTTGTCTTGAAACTGAATTACAATTTATCTGAAAATAAGTTCTTTTCGAAAAATAAAAAGTGGTTGAAACAAACCAATAGTTTTCAAACTTTAATGTGCACAGGGTTGTGTGAGAATCATTAAAACGTAAATTCTGATTTTACAGGGTTAAGTGGAGCCCTGTTCAACATTCCAATCAGTGACCAAGCCTGTGCACGATGTTGATTTATGACTCATAAATTTAACTGCAAATATGAAAGTTTGCTCAGAGCTGTGAAAAATTGTTTCCCAACTGCTATTTAATGATTCCAATGCAGTCCATTGAGGAATAGTAGTAATGAGTTCCAGTTACAGTGCAAGTGTTTTTATGGAATATAATCATGTACAATTTAAAAGATGGTAAATAAAATGTAGATAATACATGAGACCAAGGGATAAAAGCATTTATTGCTTTGAACATATCAGTTCACGAAAAATAAAAAATCAATATGAACAAAACTACATGAATTATGTATATCCACACACATATAAATATATAATGTGATATGATATAAATATTATAAATATGGGACAAATAAAATTCACCATCCTAAAATCTCTCCAAACATTCAATAAATCTATTAAAACAGTTGTTCCATCTTTACCCCTCAACCTATAGTATTAGTCTCCTATTTCTTCGGAGACCAATTATGAAGAACTTGGCATTTATTATCTATAGTTCTGGCTGTGCACAGCCAGAAAAGCATTTTGTCTAGACACATCAAGGGGGATCTATTTACTTTCCTTGCTAGGCTTCTGTACTTCTTGACTTACATCCTCTCCCTGCATCTTCAAAACCAGTGGTATAAGATCTTCAGGTTTCAGTCTGAAGTGTTCATAACTGCTTCTGTGGTTGAATTCCTTCTGTGGAACTCTGAACCTCCTTTACACTCTTTACAAGAACTCTCATGCTAACACTGGCCACACTTCATCAGCAAGAAGAACCTCTCCATTCTTAAGGGCCCTAATTTAACATGTGCAAAGTCCCTATAATTCTATATTACATTATGAAAAATAGGACAGAACAACTCTTGGGGCCATTATTAACCTACTACACTTCCTGTGTCAGGCAGAACTTTGTTGAATGTTTATCATTTTGAAAGCTTTTAGCTAGAAAATTCTACCCAGTCTCAGATCTGTATTCTATCTCATAATTATTGAAAAGGTTATTATATTTGCTTATTCAGCTATTTAATCGTAATGAAGTCAAGTTTTTTTTTTTAAAATAACTATTCCTTGGGAGAGTCTTGCTACACACTAAGAACTCAGAGATGAAGCAAATCCACATCACATTTGATCTGACAAATAATTCCTTATCTGTTCCAGCCACCGCTCAAGTTATAGGGAAGACAAAATTTTTGTTGGAGACTTAGGGCTCCTTTTCCTATCAGGAATATGTTATGGTTGGCTGGAGAGATGGCTCAGCTATTGAAGGATAGGCTCACAATAAAAAAAAATATAAGAATATGTTGTGATATAGTAAAATGAACAAAAATAAGATATAGGTTATATTTTTTAGATAGTAACTTACCAATGAAATTTTAATTACTTTGGGATGAACAATTCTCTAAGCTGGTGACATTTAAGCTAAGAAATAGATGACATTAATGACCCAGTCATGCAAATATCATGTTTCAAGCATAGAAAATAGCTAATGAAAAAATACTTTTGGGAAAAGAGTTTGGCCTTTTTCCTCATAAACCAAAGATTGTGAAGCATAATTTCATGTTACATATATATGTATGAATGAAGCCATGAGAGAAGTTGTGCCCCTTCCTATCTGGTGTCAAGATATCTCTCTTCCCCATATCCTCCTTCACACATATCTCTTATTGCTTTAGACTGTACAGTCTACTCATGGTGCCATCTTCCACAATAGTTCAGTTTCTGTATTCACAGTCTGTAAACAATGTCAGAGTGATTTTCCCCTGAAATAATTCATCTTCTATCCACTTATCTACTCTTCAGTTGCTTTATCTCTGTTTGCCAGGACTCATGTAACTCATTGCTCCTGACACTGACCATCGTGTTTATGGCATACACTAACCTTTCTCCTCCCTTTATTCTCAGTATCCACTGCTAACATTGTGATTCTTTTAAAACTCGGCTTATGAAAATAGCCGTTTGTTCATATTGAATCATGTCCCTCCAAAATCATGTGTAGAAATTCTACTCCCCAGTACTTAAGAATGTTGTGTTATTGATCAATATGGTACTAGTAGTGTTACTGGTTGAGGAAAGATCACTATTCTGTAATCCAATATGACTCTCTGTATAAAATAGGACATATGCACATAGGCATGCACATGCAGAGAATCCCAGGTGAGGAGATAAACAAAGAGGACATTGTGTACATATACCATAAGAAATCTACTTCCTACCTAAGTGCCTCACCTGAGGCAGCCAGCGGTAAATAGAAAGGACACATTCACATCACATGTCTTCAGAGGGAGTGAAGAGTGCCCCAGCCAGCGGGGTGTCAACGGGGGCGACCCACCTGTGGGAGAGAATGAGAGGGATGGGGGAGACACGAGAGAAGACAGCAAGACAGTGTGTTCTGATCAAGCTGCAAATTTTATTCTCCTCAGCAGGGCTTATATAGCATGGGAGGGGGAGGGGAGGAGGAAAAGGGTGCACGACGTGTGGTACGTGCAGGTGAAGGGGGACGTGCAGGTGAAGGACTACAGGCAAGTCATGCAAGTCGTGAGGCTGCTAGGTGGTAAGGTCACTGGTCAGGGCCCATTGTTCTGTTGCTATGCTACCTGACCTGCCTGACCTGTTCTTTATCTTTGGGGGCATCTGGTTTAGGGTAGGGGCTTGTTCTCTGGCCTAGCTAGTACTTTTCCATGGTCCATGTTTGGTTTCTGACAGAAGAGTAGCTAGCACTTTGGTGCTGCCAGATAGAAGCCACTACTAAATTCTACATCTTCACTGTTATGTGTTATCTAGCAGCTATGTGTGGATGTGCCATGGTGGGCAACTTCATCATGCATGCTCACATAGCCTGGACCTTGTAAGTTGTAGAACTGCCTGGAATATCAACCTTGTATTTTAGAACATCACCTGATTGCAGTGAATCCAGGATGACCCTTTGTTTTCTACTTCTCAAGTTTTTCTCTTACCAGACTTTACCCCTTTACACTTACTACTAGCTTCTTTCCTTCTGGTAATGTCCTCTATAGTCAAATATCTAAGTCTTTCACTTATTTGTTAATTTTAATTAATTTTAAGATGGCACATAAAATCGTACCTTTTTTTGGTAACATGATGTTTCAGCACATGCATTGGGTAATGTTGAAATCAAGGCAAACTTTCATTTTCACAAGCATCGACTATCTTTATGATGAAAATATTAAAAAAATTTCCTCCTTTTAGTTTTTTCTTTAGGTTATATAAGATCAGACGGGTGCCACATGTATGCTAGAAAAGTACTGTATAGTTGAGAAACCCTCCTAGCCCGGCAGCTTATAGAAATACGCAGTGTGTTATCCCTGTCCATAACCACTGAGCTTCAGCAGGATACCAGAACTTCTGAATGCTACCTCACTCTCATCAAACTAGACTGTAAGTTTAACTTTTTTTTAAAAAATCTTCTTCTGTTGCTTTCTCACCAATTCTGCTTCTGAGTTGATCCCACGTCTTGGTTTTGCTGTTGCTTTACTTAATTGCTGTGAAGAAGGGTGAGAAAAAATTGCCTAAGCCTGGATAATTTCTATTTACAGCTATTTATTTTAAGTAATAGATGGGGAGAGTAAGATTCACACATCCTATGCACACAGTCTGCTAACTTTTGACAAGTGTTTCCACCCATGTAGTCTGCACCTCTGTCGTGAGAAGAGCACTTTAAAGTGTAAACCACTTCCCATGTGATACTGCTTATCCAACAATTATCTTTTTCTGTGAGTAAACCAATGCACCAGGTGTGTTCAGTTCCTCTGCTCAAAGAGAATGAACCTCATCCATGCCAAATGCATCTCTAACTTAGTCCATTATATGCTACATGATTTCATTGTTTGTATTAATATATGATTTTATTCCGGTTTGTGTTATCTCCTCAATTTGATACATAATTTAAAAAAGCTTCCATGACTATTCTCAGTGTATAAGCTTTCTTGGGACGTAGTCTCATCATTCACAAATGACTGGATGAAAGATTGTTGGAGAGTGGAATCAATGTGTTTTAAACTTTATAAAAAAATGCACATGTTTTATTTAAAAAAAAACTTTTATACATTTTTTAAACCAGCACTGGTAATAAGAATCTCATTTTCATTGTTACTCATAAATATGAATATTAATTGTCATCAGTGACAGCTGTGCTATTATTCTTCTGGAAAGCACAGTGTCACTAATAAAATACAGATGTAGCATGTACCACTCCTTTTCAGGATGTCCATACTATAAACTTGACATTAAATTTTAACTATTTAAGAAATTCCATGTAGAATGTTGTAGCACATCAAACCAAAACAATTTGTTTGAAAACTTCTCACCATTTATATGGCTACAATTGTAAATATGTTCTTTCAATCAGATACCTCTCTAGCTCATTTGGTATATTTTGTTGACTTCTCCAAAGATAAGTTCAAGTACATTATTTTCAAAAAATAAACAGTGTATGTGTGTGTATGCATATATATATAACACCTATGTTTATTTGTGTATGGTCAACCAGTCTTTTAGGCAAAATGTGTATGTGTTTCTTAAATAGCTGAATAAAAGGACAACCGAGAAAAGCCCTTCTTTTGGTGTGTTGATGTATTCAGGTTCAGAAGTTACAGTAAAGAGGAGGCAGTTATCACTAGTGTGCACAAATGCAAGTGTGTGCAGATGCACATTCTGATGGAGTCAGATGTTGATGTTGAGGGTCTTCACAACTGGTCTCCACTTTATGCTTTGAGAAAGGCTCTTTCACTAAACCTAGAGTTTGCTGATTCAGAGAATGACTGTATAACACACCCCAGGGGTCATCTGTGTCAGCTTCTTTCACTCTTGGATTACAGGCATGTGTTATCACACTCAGGTTTATGTGGGTGCTTGGGCCTCCTGCTTGTGCAGCAAGCACGTGACCAATTTAGCTAGACCCTAGAGCCTACAAGAAAAATACACTAATTATATAAATAGAAAGTCTTAGGACTCATTCCAAAATTAGTTTCAGCTTTTATTAACTCTTTTTTTAAAATCTGCAGTTCTATGAGATGCTAATCAGATAAAATAATCATTCCAGCTCTCTCTGCATGATAGATTCAACAGATATGTCACCTGATATCTACAATCCTATTTTTATTATTTTACATGCAATCAGTGCTTTGATTTTCTGTAATAGGACACTTTTTTTCTATCCCACCCAGTCCCATAGTCCCACAGCTGCTTTTAAAATAATCATTCAGAGGCTTAATATTAATTACAAACTGTTTAGTCTATGGCTCAGGCTTTATTACTAGCTAGCTATTACATCCTAAATTAACTCATTTCTATTAATCTATATATTGCCATGTGACTGTGGCATTACCATTCTGCTGTCATATTGCTCCTTGGGCGGTTGGATTACATCTGCCCTGACTCCGCCATTTTTCTCCCTGTATCTTTGCTTGGAATTCCTGCCTGACTGTAACCTGTCTTGCCATAGTCTAAAGTAGCTTTTTTATTAACCAATGGTAGCAACACATATTCACAGCATACAGAAAGATCATCCCACAGCAATTTTCAGATGGATATTTGCTATATGTTAATAAGTTAATTATGGGATATAACATCTATTCTCATCTTTTCTCCATGTTTTATTTGCATTAAATTTCTTATGTGTCAATACTGGAAACCCAGAATGTTTTTTTCTCTGAATTATATGTATATCAGAGCTCCTGTTGAGCTCCTCAGTTCAAACATTACATAGAAGTTGCTTCTATTTTTTTTGTATTCTATTGTAACGTTTAAATGAAGTGGCTTAAGGTCCCTTCTAACTGCTTTATATGTAATGACATTTTTTAATTAATTTAATTTTATTCATATTTTTATACCAGTCATAGTTCCCCCTCCCTCCTTACCTCCCCCAACCCACTCCCATAGACTCCTCAGAAAGGGTAAGGCCTCCCTTGGGGAGTCAACAAAGCCTGGCAAATTCAGTTGAGGCAGGACCAATCACTTCCCCCCACAAGTTAAGACTGAGCAAGTCTTCCCACCATATGGAATGGTGTCCAAAAAGCCAGCTTATGCACCAAGGGTAGATCCTGGTCCAACTGCCAGCGGTTTCACAAACAGACCAAGCTTCAAAACTGTTACCCACATGCAGAGGTCCTAATTCAGTCCCATGCAGGCTCCACAGCTGAAAATCTAGAGTCCATGAGCTCCTACAAGTTTGAGTCATCTGCCTCATAACAGTGGGTTTCCGCGTCGTGATCTTGATCCCCCCCTTTGATCCTATAATCCCTCTTCCCTCTCTTCAACTGGACCCCTGTAGCTCAGCCTGGTGCTTAGATGTGGGTCTCTGCAATTGCTTCTATCAGTTACTAGATGAGGGATGCATGGATAGCCCTGGGAAGGGGAAAGAGAAAAGATCTGGGTAAACTAGGAGTGGGGTGTGGGGGTGGTAAAGGGAAGAACATGAGGGAAAGAGATGGTCATGTTGGTGGAGGGATGGAGTGGGAGAGCAATGAAAGAGATACCTTAATAGAGGGAACAATTACGGAGCTAGGTGAGAAACATGATGCTAGGGAAATTCCCAGGAATCCACAAGGATTACTCCAGTTTATGGGTGATGGTGTTCTGTATGCTGTGAATATGTGTTGCTCTGACTGGTTGATAATTAAAGCTGTTTGGCCAATGGTGAGGCAGAATAACATTAGGCAGAACATTCTAAAGAGAGAGAGAGGAAGAAAGAAAAAGAGAGCAGAGGAGACACTGCTAGCTGTCCCCAAGAGAAGCAAGATGTAAAGTACCAGTAAACCACAAGCCACATGGCAAAGTATAGATTTATAGAAATGGGTTAATTTAAGATATAAGAGATAGCTAGCAAGAGTCATGCCATGGCCATAGTTTAAAAATAATGTAAGCCTGTGTGTGTTTATTTGGGACCAGGCGGCTATGGGACAAGGGTGGGAGAGATTCCATAGGACCAGAGAAAACTTCTGGCTACATCCAGCTAAGACCCCTAGTAATATTTGAGAGGGTGCCTGAACTGGCCTTCCCCTGTAATCTGATTGGTGACTACTCTAAGTGTCATCACAGAACATTTATCCAGTAATGATTTTTTAATGATAGCTTAATGGTTGCTTCTGTGCTTCATTTATCTATCTATCTATCTATCTATCTATCTATCTATCTATCTATCTATCTATCAATCAATCATCTAGTTATCATCTGCCTATCTACCTATATCTGTCTAATCATCATCCATCACTTATCTAAATGACCTTTAATCTATAAGATCTCCATCATAATTCTCAGATATTTTAACCGTTTCTAGGAATCTGGTGGCCAATATTAATGAAATCTCTAGAAATGTACTAGGGAGAAACTGAGCGATACATTTCAATTTACCATGTAGTCAGTTATTTTAATTGATTCAGTTTGAAATATTTGGAATAATTTTGAATCCACTGGAATAATCATATGTATTTCTTCTTCCTGGTACCCCTTCTTACACACCTCTGTCTTTTATCCTTCTGCTTCAGCCTTGGTGTCCCTTTGAATTTCACATCTGTCTTCTATTTCCTCCCTGATGAAAGTAAATTATGATATTTGTTCTTTGAGGTTGATATATTTTAGATATCATGATAATCTGTAGCTCCACACATTTTCTAAAATAGCATGATTTAATCCATCTTTATATGAATAAAGAATAAAACAGCATTGTATATGTGTATACTATATTTATCCATCAAATTGTTAATGGGTATAGAGGCTGATTTGATCATTTTCATTTTTGTGAGCAGTGCTGCAATTAATGGATGTCTCAGTTAAAGGAAACAAAGAACATAATTCAAATGCTTTTTAAAAAAATTGGTATTTTTTGTTGTTTATTACTGATTTTGCAATTTAATTACATTTCTCTCTTTGTTTTTCTCTCCAAACCCTCCCATACTTCTTCCTACACAACTTCAAATCCATGATTTCTATTTTCATTAATTGTTATTGCATTCATATAGGTATATGTCTTGAATATACATGTGTATTCCTAAATG
The DNA here is from genome assembly GCF_007827085.1 of Peromyscus californicus insignis. Classification (NCBI taxonomy): domain Eukaryota; kingdom Metazoa; phylum Chordata; class Mammalia; order Rodentia; family Cricetidae; genus Peromyscus; species Peromyscus californicus. The sequence continues at coordinate 57,493,038 of NW_026294617.1, read as the reverse complement.
TAACCTACTGATTCCATATAATGTTACTTGTATATGTGTTTACAGGGCTGGGTGTTTGGCCCCGAACAACCAATTGGTGAAATGGTGTGTCAACATCGTGCATAAAATAAAAAAAACTGATTTAAATCAAACATCATGCTGACAGTGTTAAATATTCCATTTAATCTTCATGATAAATATAGTTAATTGGAATATAAATGACTACTTCAATGATCTTCAAACAATGGAATATGAATCTTATGTTAAACATGAAAAATGCAAAATGTCTATGAAGCAATCAGTATGAACATTATCTAAGTTTAAATGTATACCTAAGTGATTTTCTTTGTAAATGGAAATATGTTCATATCATTCCAGGAAAATTATTTTACTATGCTGAGAATATGGATAAGATAGTTTCTGGATACCTAGTACATTGTTGTGTGACACTGTTCCTGGGGAGATATGAACCACTGTCTACTTGCCCCAAAAAGGGAACCAAACATTGGCAGGACAATGTAAGGATATCACCTTACTTTAAGATTTAACAGTTTTGTTAGGGTTATTAAAAAGTATATACATGTATTAATTACAATAGCATAAATCATTCAAAGAAAGCTGTAAATAATAAAATCCACCTCAGTAGCTCGTGAAAACTGAAGGCCTGGAACATACTGCAAAATCTGCTTGCAGCTCAACAGGTTGGAAAAAATCCTTTTTAGGTAACTCAGTTGTTCTGAGACCCCTACAGGAAGCTCTGTTTGTCTGTGAGTGGCTCTCAGCAGTCCTGATTGTTTATATATGTTTGGGGACAGAGAAGCCAGGTAAATCTGGATAGTTTCAATGATTTCCTGGCATTATTGAGTTGTTTATTTTCTGAGGTTAACATATATATCACTTCAGGGTGGAATGGTTTACCTCTTCTTAGAAAAACCTGCTATTCCACCTCCCTTTTAACATCTGTGTTTTAATAAGCTTCCCTTCAAGATAGTTTTAACCTGGGAGGAAACTGCCACACAAAATAAATATCACTGCATATTATCAATTTGTTATTAAACATTATAAAATCATAATATACATCTATTTCAGACCTCACCTTTTTGCATTTTTACTTCTTGAACCAAAGGCACTGTTATGGCTGATATTATGCTACAATTTCATTGAACTTGTCAATATACTTTTTCCATATGCTGCAAAAAAATACTTACTGCTGTGGAATCTTTAGCATTTGTAGACCCATTTAAAAGCACAAAGACATCAAATTAAGTATAACTACAAAATATTTCTCAGATTTTAGAAACTATATTTCTTTAATTCTTATATCCATTTGGACAATTATCACATTTGGGAAAGAAAATTTCATGAAAAAACTATTTGCCTAACCACAATATTGTTTTCATTTTTTAATTTTGAGTGTTTTAGGTGATAATCTACTAGAGTGTCAAGCTAGACTTAGATTTCCAAAACAGCTGGAAGAATACTAGTATTGTAAGAACCATATTCATATGAATCATTCATAATGTTATAATTTGAATATTATGAATTTACCATAAATTTACAAAATAAATTATTTTCAGACAGTTTTGGCAATGTCTTGATTGTATATATATTTCTAAACAAGTAGGAATCCAAACACATACTTTATAGATGTTTTGAGACTATCTAGAAGAAAATTTACAGAGGTAGAGCATATTTTATTTGAAAATAATTAACTATAAGTTTGAAATCATATTTAAAATAAATTCACTCATAAAATGCATACAAAGAATGCCAGGGCATTTTCCATAACAATTTGTCTGGGAAAATATTGTAAAATATTTGTTTCATTCAATTCATTTAGTTGATAATAAAATTTTCATCTCATTAAATACAAAAGTATTAATGTTTTGTCCTATAGTTTCTATCAAGCTAATGTTAGTTTCTTTTAAGTTAATGTTCCTTACATTTAAATCTCAAGATTATTTCTGTCAGGCATCTGTCTGTCTAATTCATCATTTAACTATCTAATCTATCATCTATCATTTGCTATTCCACTGTCATTTTTATCAGTCCTATCTATCCTTTATCTGTATGCTATATCTCTATTATCTATCACTCGGTCATCTATCTATTCATTCACCTATCCATATACATTTATGAGTGTTATTTTCCTCCCCCCAGGACACAAAGCTGGTGTCTTAAACAGAGCCAAAGTTCACATAGACCCTGGTGTCACAGAGTTGCCTTCTCCGGTCTCTTTTTTTCCTGATGGCTGATCTGCTTTTGCTTCTTCACACTGTTGCCCCTCTGTTCATGTGCACTTCTGGAACTTCCTTGCTTTTCTTGCTACACTAGTTTTATTAAATTAGGGCTTCACATGCAAGTTTAAATTTTAGCTTAATCATCTCTTTAGTATTGCATTCTGAGAAATTAAGGATTAGGAAATCACATACATTCAGGGGAAACCATCTCATATATAACAATACACATGAAAACAAAAAGGTTAGAAAGCAAAACCATGGAAAATTAGCTTATTTACTACTTCACCTCAGTGAACATTCTGTCACTGTGACAAAATACCTGAGAGAAATCAATTTAAAGAAAGAAAGGCTTATTTTTACTAGGATGATAGCGGTTTTAGCGATCTGTCAGCTGCCCCCATTGCTCTGGGTCTGAGATGAGACACAATGTCATGGCGGTGACAATGACAGGAGTGGAGGTTGTTCGCCTCACCGTAGCCAGGAGGCAAGCAAGAGACATAAAAGACAATGAGATAAGACACACTCTCTTACCCGCATCCAAGCGACATTAATTTCCAAGAAGCCTCCACATCTGAATAGTCCATTAAGCTGTGATTTTTATCAATGAAGGTTAGAGCTTTCATGAATCAGTTGCCTCTATTCCTCACCCTCAACACTGCTGCCATGAGAATCAAGCCTTCAATATATTCGGAAATCATTTACCACCTGAAAGCAACCTTCCTGAAAGGTTTTTGTGACTTATAAAAATCGTCATTTCTAGCTGTACTTTGCCACTTTAGCCATTTATTAAAATCTGATAGTCTTACTGTAATTCTTCTACACTCAGTATCATAAGATCCAGGAAGTTTAACAAAATACTTTCTTAGGTTGGCCACAGATACCTTATTTGGGTGAATAAAAGTCATAGAAACTTCAGTCCCAAAGTGAACATATATTTTATTCACCAATCATATATATGATTAGTAAGTAAAAAATCTGATAACATTTATTTGGTTTTTATTTATAAAGAAAACATAGTTTTCCTTGGCTTATAAAATCAAGTTCATTGTCACCATTCCTACACAGTATTACTTACGTTTCTTGGTAATTTGAACACCCTTCTCACATTCTATATTTTACATATTCCAAAGTACATCTCCTTGGATTTATTAGTGTTGTTTCCTCTATATCAATCGCTCTGAATTTAACATGATCTATCTTTAGCTATGCTACTTGTTTATAGCAAAGAAGGACTCCCTCACACTCCTGTTAACCAGTTAGAGAAACTGCTTTCATGATGTTTTTCCACCACAGTGGATTGAGACTTCTGGTACCCTTAGCTGAAACAATCTTCCTTTAGGTTTAATCAGGTGTATCTAAAAATAAGTGATTAGTTTTTGTTCTCTACTCACTTTCTTCCTCAGATGTTCAATACCTCAGAACTAACTTCATTTTGTTCACAATTTTTTCCAACACCACGATAAATGACTAAATTAGAGTCTGTCACAACATCTTTATAAAAGCTATGGTCAAAATTACTTTGTGCATCTCACTGATCTCATTGGAGGTCCTGACATTTCTGCTTTCACTGCTCATTCATATAGTTAATATTAGTCTTGCAGTGCTCCAAACTATTGAGAATTCCCAGTACCCTTTTCTGTGAAGATATTGATTAATACATAAGATAGAAATGAAAATTTCTTTTAGTGTAGTCTCTCTGGAGCAGAGACACTTCTTAAAATATTTCTTTAACATTTTTCATTTCGTCACAATCTAATACCAACTATGTATTAAATATTGGAAGTGAAGCCCCAAATAATGCACAGATATATCATGCTGGGTTGTCCTTGAACTTTCCATTGACTGTCAGTTCCATCACCTCAAATGCTACCTTGGGGGACCGTACTTGGGAAACTCTCCACTACACATCTTCTTTAATTTTCAGTTTACCATTTAGATGGAGAACAGGGTCATCACTCTAATTTAACAACAACAAAAAATGACAATGAGAAGTGGAAGGCCAAAGAGTTTAGGTATTATAGTTTGTTTCCACAGTTGATTATTGTTTATTAGAAACAAAAAAGTAGCAAAAAGTTTTATAGTTCCACAAAGTTTAAAAAGGATTACAGTGCATTAAACAATTCACAGTTAAATGATTTATCTTTGCAAAAATACAGCAGTGAGATATTTCTATAATTATTATTATATCTTATTGATTTAATATCAATTTGTGTATATCCATTAGATTGTAATGGTCTGGAAAGTAGTTTTTTTTCCCCCCTCAGGAAGTATAGAGCAAAGAGTTTCATTATCTTATGTAGGAAATAGTTGGAAGAAAAGTAAATGAGTATTCTATAGTAAGTTAGGAATAATATAAATACACTTATTTGATTTTTATTACTAAAACAGTTTACTTAAATAAATGTAGTTGCAAACATTTTATATCCATTACATTCTTATGAAACGTTTCACAGCTCTGTTTTCAAAGAGCTGTTTGAACAAGGGTCTTAAAAGGGTACTCCATCTGTTTCAAAGAGAAGTTTCCTTCTTGAAGGGTAAGAATACACTTAACTGTGGTTAGAAGGCTAATTGTTTATAATGTGGTTAAGGATTATGCTGGCTCGTTAAAATAGGAGGTATAAGTTATTTTCTCTTACTTGTGATGTTTCTTGTCACCAGCAGTTGGCTCAGTGTCTGTCACCTCAGGTTCACAGATCATTGCAGAAAAGGTGGTTGATAAAACTAAAGTTTCAGGGAAAAACAAAGTTGACTGTTAGATTTTTTTGTTTCCTAGAAATGTCAGAGAAGTCGCACCCATGCAGTGTCATCAGTATGGCTGCTTCAGCAAGACTGGGACAATGATGACACTGTTAGAATTGATAACAGGGAAGAGGAAAAGCTCCTCAGGTCTTAACCCTAGACAATGAATGACAGGCAGCTAGGGAAAATAGAGAGTAAGGGAAATACATCCCACAACAGGTTGCCTAATACCAACGGCAAACCATTGAATCATATAGAAACAAGCAACATTATGTAGACTGAGGAGGTTTCATTTAATATTTAGGAATATTTATCCATATCTATATGTTCTTACCTATATCAGTAGCTATATATCTATAATTAAAGAAATCATTGATTTGAGAGAGAGTAAGGTAAGTTATATAGGAGGAGTTGGAGAGAGGAAAGGAAAGAGGGATGATGTAATTATGTTATAATATGAAAACGTTAAAATTTATAAATTTATTCTCTTGAGACAAGATTTTTCTTTGATATAAGTGTAATTGTTAATGTTCCCCCGACAAGAAATAACAAACATGTTCTTCCACAAAAGTATATGATAGATTGGGCCATGTGTCATCTACAATTCAGAAAGCCAAAAGCCTGAAAAGAGGGAATCCCATGGTCATAAGTCTTATTTCAATGCCACGAAAAGTTGAGATAAGGTCAAGGTTAAGTTGTGAAGAAGAGAACATGCCTTTCTCCCCAGCAGTTTGTCCTGCTCAATGGGCTGGAATATGCCTAGATGTGTTTGGAAAGGCTGAGTACATTTGTTGAGTCCACTAACATAAGCGCTAATATCTTCTGCAAAGTTCTGTACATAGGTCAGAATGTATGTTTAATCTGGCTACACAAATCATCCATCACAGCAGAAAGACAGAGGAACATTAACCATGTGAATTTCACTTTTCAAACCTACTAAAATGCTCATTTTTTTCCCTGTTAGGCATCTTGTTGTTTCCACATAAATAAGTCTGGGATCAGGTTCAGGGTTCCACATCTCAAAACTTCCAGTAAGTTTTAGTCATAACTTTTATAATATATTTACTATTACTAGTACTAGTAGTACTATTAAATTATGTGTGTGAATGTTTTGCCTGCATGTATGTCTATGTACCAAATAACATGCTTGGTGCCCAGACAGTCGAGAAGAAGGTATTGAATCACCAGAGACATACAGAGTTATAGACAGTTGTAAAGTATTGGGACTCAAACCTGGCTCTCTGGAAGAGCAATTCATGCTCTTAACCACAGAGCCAATTCTAAAGCTCCTTCTTCATTTTTTTTCCCAAGACAAGGTTTCTCTGTGTAGTTTTGGTGCCTGTCCTGGATCTTGCTCTGTAGACCAGGCTGGCCTTGAACTCACAGAGGTCTGCCTGGCTCTGTCTCCCAGTTGCTGGGATTAAAGGGATGCTCTAGCACCACTTGGCTTCTTCATGTTTTTTGACACCCTTATAGAAGAAGAAATTCAGATATTTTTTGTTAGTTGCCGGTGTTTGCATGGGAAATGTTAAAACTGAATGCTGAGAAGCACTGTGCACCTTTGATATACAAAGGGATCTTTTTTACTTGGATTAAGAAGACTTGAAGGCTGTGGGGACACAACCACAAAGGGTTACTTGCGCAGGATAAAACATTGAAAACATTTAATCCTATGTTGAATACTAATACTCAGAACAGGTGTGTATTTTTTCTAATTCTAATTACAACATTTTTAGAATAGTGATTTTGATTAAAGATGACAGATGAAACCACAAAAGGAAAGAGACAGAAAGAATGTCGATTAGTTGGTTCAGGGTATGGCAGCTGCTGCAAATGAAAGTTCCTAACAAAGTCAGAAATGTGGTTCAGGTAATCAGACTAGTGAAGATACCAGGTAGAAACTCCAGAGTCAAATGCAAGAAAGAAGAAAATCCAATCAGCTTCCTTCCCTTGTTAGATTTTTTTTTTTTTTTTTTTTTTTGGTACAGTGTGTCTGACCTGAGAGGTAATATGCTTAGCTAACTTGAAGAATAATGGGAAGGCTTATTCAGACTTCCAACTGACATGAGAATCAGGGAAAATGATTAGTTTTGTAACTCTGTGAGACATCGTTTTGGAGAGGAGCATGTAAGATGTGCAGGGCTGATCAAACCTTTGTCTCACAAATTTTGAACACTGTAGCATGCTTCATGGCCACGAAATTTTTCCACCTGCCATGCAATTGACAAAAAAATACTAGATAATATGTACATCTTTGATGTCTGGTCAGAGAAACAATCAAACAAAAATCACATTTGAACTGTTTCTGAAGATGGCAGAAGAACAAACCTAGGAAGAGACAGGGATTCTAAATTGTTTACTTAGCAAGGAAACTGATTTCTTAATGCAGTGTTGGGCAGTTTGAATACTTCCTTTTGCCTAGATTCCTTGTTTGATGTAGAGCAGGGAACAAATCTACTCTATCCCACGCATTTGGTAAGAACTTCTCCTCATTAGCACTTTTATGTTCAAAGGACATTTGATGTCTGTGGCCACTTTTGAACACCAAGGATGAATATGAAAGAATACACTATAATACTTTGAATTCACATCAATTAAGCATCACATTTCAGATATTCGTATCAATTCAAATTTGTTAAATGCCACAGAGAGTACATTTTGAATGACAGAAGATAATTAGCCCTGGAAAAATTTGCCAACCTGTGATGGTAGAAATAAACAGTTATTGGAGGCTCATTTGAAAGGGTATGTGCCAATTTAAAACAGCTGCTTCTGACCAATGCCTACCCAGAGCTTCAATATTACTGTCATTATGCCTCAGGCTGTTAGAAATTTACTGCAGATATTTTTTATGGGTGCTCTTTTTTTTTTACTTTACTATTATAAATAATTACATTTACAGAAAAATACCTTCATTTATGCATCTTTCTTGGGTAACTTGACTGAGAACTTTCAACAAATCATGGCAATTAACGTTAAAGTTTCCATGTGAAAGAAGTACCAGAAAAGAACCAAAGGAGCATACCACATATTTCTCTTCTATAATTATGTTAGCCTAAGAGTGAAACCAAATATAAGAGGACTAAGACATACTAAATTTGAATTGAACCTTGTGTCACACTCCATGAATTTGAGACTAGTATAGTATACATAGTGAAGCCTAGGACAGCCAGGGCTATATAACAAGACACTGTCTCAAAACAAACCAAACCAAAAGAAAGCAAAAGAAAATGAACCACCACATTTATTTCAGAAAATCTTTAAAAACAGAACTAGAAAACATTTACATACAATAAATTTAAATCCATAGTCTCATTATTGTTGAGAAAGAATTTCATGATTTAATTTACAATCAGCAAAATAATAAGTACATAAGGAAATGCTAAATAAGTTCTAAGATGGAAATGTTACACCCTGAAATGACAATTCTTAAATTATTAATAATTAAAATTTGAATTTTTCCATAGTTTAGAAGTTTAAGATTGTATCAGTATTGATCACTTTCTTTTATTAATTGACAATAATTTATTTTCTCATACAATATATCCCAACCACAGTTTCCCCTCCCTTGACTCCTCCTAACTCTCCCCATCTCCATTCTCCCCCAAATCCAATCCCCTTCTGTTTCCTCTTCATAAAAGAGCAGGTGTCCAAAAGACAACAGTCAAACAGGAGAAAAGAAAATACAACGAGACAATGGGTCTCAACATTCCGTATTAAAGGGTCCTATTGCTGTGACCCTTTAATACAGTTCCTCTTGTTGTAGCGACCCCCAACAATTAAAGTATTTTTGTTGCTACTCCATAACTAATTCTGCAACTGTTATGAATCACACTGTAAATATCTAATATGCAGGATGGTCGTAGGGGACCCCTATGAAAGGGTTGTTTGACCCCCAAAGGGGTGGTGATCTACAGGTTGAGAACCATTGCAATAAGACAAGGCAAAAGCCCTTATCTCAAGGCTGGCCAAGACAACCAATAGGAGGAAAAGAGTTTCAAGAGCAGGCAAACGAGTCAGAGATACACCCACTGCTACTTTTAGGAGTCTTCCATAAACACCAAGGTAACAGTCATAGCATATATAACATATATGCAAAGAGCATGGGAAATACTTATACTGGCCTCCTGAGCCCATGTGACCCTGCGTAGTTGATTTGGTGATGATTTTAGTCTCTGAGGGCCCTGCTTCATTGTTTTGGTGACCCATGCTCTCCTGGCATCCTCCATCCCCTCTGATTCCTATGGTCTTTCCTTCCCCTCTGCTTCAGTGTTCCCTGAGCTATGAGGGGAAGGACAATATAGAGGCTTACAATTTAGACTCTCTCTCTCAGCATAATGTCTGGCTGTGGATTTTTGTACCTGCACCCATGTACTGCAGATATGCTGCTGGAGGACATCTCTGTGATAACAACTGGATAAGACTCAAATCTATGATTGTAGCATAATATCATTAGGAATCATTTCATTGATTTTTTTTTTTTTTAATTTTTGCCAGTAGCAGTGTGCAGCTGGAGTTTTCTCCATTCCTGCCTGGGTCTGTAGCCACTCAGACCCAAATAAATATACAGATGCTTACATTGTTTAGGAACTGTATGGCCATTTGCTCAAGCTTATTACTGACTAGCTCTTGCACTTAAATTAACCCATAGTTCTTATTTATGTTTAGCTACGTGGCTTGGTACCTTTTCCCAGTTCTGCCTTCACATCTTGCTTCTCATTGTGGTGGCAGCTGGCAGCATCTCCTGACTCAGCCTTCCACTTCCCAGCATTCTCCTTTCTCACTGGCCAATCAGCACTTTATTTATTAACCAATCAGAGCAACACATTCACAGCATACAGATATCCACAGCAGTGTTAAGTTCTATCCTAGGTCTCTGTCTCTTGGCTAGCTAGTCTATGGTTCCTGGCTATCCAGGATTGGACTCCCTTTTATGGTATGGGCCTCAATTAAACCAAGTTTTGATTGGTTGCTCCCACAAGTTCTGCCCTACCATTGCCCCAGCGAAACTTGTAGGCAGGACAGATTGTAGGTGGAGGGTTTTATGGCTATGTTGATGTCCAGGTTACCCTTTCCATAGCCTACAGAGTACCTTCTCATGACAAAAAAACTAGAAGGTAGGAGTGAGGGCTCCAAGACTACACCAGCTTGACATCTCTACATTTAATAAACTGTGTGGATGTTGTCCTCAGTAATGAGGCCCTGCTGTCCATATCCATTGAGCAATCTTCTGTCCTAGCATCAGGCTGAGTTATTTAAGAATCTCCACAGTAACCCCTCTGCCAACAACTCAAATGAATGTAACCCAGTTCTATCACTGGAAACCTTTCCTAGCTACAAAAGATTGCCAGTTTAAACTCAGGATCCTCCATTATTAGGAGTCTTCATTAAGGTCAACCTAATAGATTTGAAGGATTTTCCATTGTTCTTGGTTTCCACACCCCTAACCAAATACCCCCCATTCCATGTGTCTTTCCCTGCACTCTTCCTCCAACACCCACCACCTAATTACTCCTGTTACCATCTGTAGATGTAACCAACGGTCTTATAAAAGAAGAAACACAGAGCCAATTCAGAGAAGAAAGCCAAGAGGTCAGAGCTAAGAGCCTCACCCTTCCTGATTCAGGGATCCTCTCCAGCCAAGAGAGCTCTCCGAAAAGGACCTACTTCCTGTGTGTCTGTCTTTAAAGTCTTCCTGTTCTGCCTTCTCATTGGTTGTAAACCCAAACATGTGACTGCCTCGTCACTGCCTGAATGTACCGCCCTCCAGGTCCTTAAAGGCGTGCGCCACCTCCACCATGCACTTGCTATGACTCTAATAGCTCTGACCCCCAGACAACTTTATTTATTAACATACAATTAAAATCACATTTCAGTATCAGTAAAATACCACCACATTTCCCCTTTTCTATTTTAATAAAAAGGAAAAAAAAGAAAAAGGTTATAACTAACAAAAGAAAAACTATATACAAAAGTACAATGACTATATACAATATATACAAGTAATAAATGTCTAAACAATGTCTAGTCCATTTGTATTTGACAAATTCAGAGAAAATAATTTCATTATCTATCCTATTTTGTTAAGTCCAAAATGTATCTAATTCACTTTCTATCCTAATTAATCTTCAACTATAACTAACTAACCTTCAACTATAACTAACTAATCTTCAACTCCCTCAGAGACCCAAGAAGGAAATAATATTAGCTAACAAAAATAAAAACAGAAAGTGCATGCAAGCAACTTCCAAAAAATAGGCAGTGGGCCGATGGCATTTGATTGTAGAAGGAACAAGTAGGACATTTCTTTACTATTTCTTTGGCTTGTTGCCAGGTTATGGAAAAATCCTTTTTTAAACCTTTACTATTGACATGATGTTTTTTATGAAATTCTGAGGCCTCCAGCACATTTCCTATCAATAATGTATCAATCTCATCATTGCCTTGTGCTAAAGGGCCTGGCAGACCAGTATGGGATCGAATGTGAGTTATATATAAAGGATGACTCCTTTTCCTGATTGTATCTTGTAATTGAATAAATAGTGAAGTTAATTCTGAAGCATCAGGGATAAATTCTGCAGTCTCGATATGTAATACTACTCTTTCAGCATACTGAGAGTCAGTTACTATATTGAGAGGTTCTGAAAAATCCATTAATACCAACAGAATAGCATACAATTCTGATTTCTGAACTGAATTATAAGGACTTTGAACCACTTTACTTAAATTTTCTGATTTGTAACCTGCCTTTCCTTGTTCGTTGGCATCTGTATAAAATGTACGAACTCCAGATATGGGCTTTTCCCGTACAATTCGAGGCAAGATCCAATCAGCTCTCTTTATAAGATCAATTCTATCGCTTTTGGGATATTTGCTGTTAATTTCTCCCAAAAAATTACTGCAAGCTCTTTGCCAAGGTTCACTTTCTGTCCATAATTTTTCAATATCCTCCTTAGTTAAAGGTACGACAATTTCTGCTGGGTCTATTCCTGCTAATTGACGAAGTCTCAATTTTCCTTTCCAAATCAAGTCAGAGATTTTTTCCACATAGTTTTTAATTTTTTATTTGGTTTATTTGGTAAAAATATCCATTCTAATAACCATCTCCACCCACCACAACTTCGTGCCAAAATCCCTTCCCCCCAGAGCCCACCTACTTACCGAATCTCTGTGGATTATAGCTTCATTATCATTTACTTAACAACTAGTATCTACTGCTAAATGAATACATACCATATTTGTCTTTTTTGGTCTGAGTTACCTCGCTCAGGAGGATTTTTTTTTTTTCTATTAGGATCCATATCATGATGTCCACCCTCCTCTTGGCTCAATGAGTAAAACTCAATTGTATAAATACCACATTTTTCCTGTTATGTTTTGTTATTGTTGTTGGTGGTGGTGCTGGTGGTGTGTGTGTGTGTGTGTGTGTATGTGTGTGTGTGTTTTCCTTTTTTTTGTTTTTTCTGAAGTGAGATTATTATTTCCTGTGTTTTCATGTATGTAGCTAACCTTTAATCTGGTATTTTCCTTCTAGCGTGTTCTTTAGAGTTGAATTTTTAGACAGGTATTGTTTAAATTAGACTGTATTTTCTCCCAATATAGTGATGAATATTTGGCTGGCTATAGTATTCTGTGCTCCCATCTGTGGTCTCTTAGAGTCTGCAGCATATCTGTCCAAGCCCTTCTGAGGTTCGGAGTCTTGGTTGAAAAGGTAGATGTAATTTTAATAGATCTGCCTTTCTATGTTACTTGGTCTTTGTCCTTTGTAGCCTTTAATATTCTTTCTTTGCTATATATGTTTAGTGTTTTGCTTATTATATGGCAAAGGGACTTTCTTCAATCTAGTTGGTGTTCTATATGCTTCTTTTACTGTTATAAGCATCTCCTTTAAGTTAGGAAAATTTTCTTCTATGATTTTGTTAAAAATATTTTCTGAGCAATTGAGTTGTGATTGTTTTCCTTCCTCTATTCCTATTATTCATAAGTTTGTTTTTTTCATAAAGTCTATGATATCTTGGGTGTTTTATGTCAGGAATCTTTTAGATTTAACTTTTTCTTGGGCACATTTATCTTTTTTTTTTCTATAATATCTTCAATGCCTGAGATTCTTTCTTCTATTCATTGTATTCTGTTGGTGAAGCTTGCCTCTGTAATTCCTGTTTATATTCCTAAATTTTCCATTTCCATGAATCCCTCAGTTCATGTTTTCTTTATTGCTTATATTTCTATTTTCAGATCTTGAATAGTTTCATTTGTTTCCTTCAACATTTTGTTTTTGTATTCCTGGATTTCTTTGAAAGATTTATTTATTTTCTTCAATTTATTGTTTGTGTTTTCCTGAATTTCTTTATGGGATTTATTCATTTTCTCTTTAAGGACCTTGATCATCTTCATATAGTTGGTTTTATGGTCTTTTCCTAGTGTTTCAGAAATGAAAGAATATCCAGGGCCTGCTATGATAGGATAGCTGTGCTCTGGTAGAGACATACTGCCCTATCAATTATTGATCATATTCTTATACTAGTGTCTAAGCATCTGGATTTGAAGTGATTATAAGTCTAGGGTCTTCTTTCTGGGTTTGTCTTTGTTGGGTGTGTGTTTTATTCCTTGGTTTCTGTTTCCCCCTGGATTTTATGGGACTTTGTTGGTTGAGTTTTGCCTATGTATCTGGCCTTCTCAGATGGTATGCTTACCACAGGAATGGTTGCTGATGTTGGAGGCCATGTAGTGGAGAGCCCAGAGGTGGGTGGTCTGATGGATTCACAGGAGGCATGGGCAGTGAGAAAGGGAAGCAGTCTCTGGAGTTCTACTGGAGCACTGAGAGTGACCCTCAGAATTGGGCCTGGGTTAACAGAGAGAGAAGGACATATCCATGGGCAACCTTCTCAGGCTTCTGACAGGCATGGCCTCTGGTTGAGCAAGGTGTGTAGACCCAAGTTGGGGGCTGAGACAGTGATGTGGAGGGAAGAAAGGGCAAGGGTGATTTGACTGTGGCAACCACAGGAGTTATGGATGGGAGTGGGGAAGCTTCAGCTTGTGTTCTCTTATAGAGCTGGGAGCAACCCTGAGAATTTGGTTTGCTGTAGCAGAGAGATGGGGAAGGTCTGCAGGCAGCCTACCTGATGTTCTGGAAGGCGTGGTCTGTCAGTATTTCTTTGTATATCACTTGCAAATGTATATCCCCAGGTTTTCTGTGAATATCTGAGACACCTTTGCAAATTTACATTTAATTTTATATTTATTATATATTTATGTTAAATAAGGAATATTCGGGATCAGGGACTTTCAAAAATATAATGTTCTTTATAGAAAAGCTGTCAGTAATGTTTATGGTAAGAACTACAGTATAAGAGCAGATACCATCACATAAAATAAGAATGATTTAATTAGTACATTTAGTTAGTACAATTTATAGTACAATTGTAAGACCCATTGTGTAATGGGTCAAAGAATAGAGAATGTAAACACAATCAAACTGCTTACCATTAATGAAAAGAAAATGTGAACTCTCAAGTCCACATTTTGATCTTTTCATTTTCAACAGAAGTTCAATCACATACAAAATGGTTGTTGCTTTTAGACAAGGTTTGACTATTGTACCTCAGGCTAGACTAAAAATCTGTGATCCTAGACTGGAAATTTGTGATCTTCTTGCCTCACACTCCTCACTGCTAGAATTTCTTCTATATACCACCAAAGCGCCCTGAAGTGGATAGTTTTACATAATGACTCAGCTTTGTTTTTACAAAATTTGAGGCATGATTCCTTTCTATTATAGAGATTTTCAATGAACTTAGTGTTTATACTATAAAGTTGATCTTTTTGTAGACATGTATTGTTACTTATATACCCCTTTGTTCAAATTGCCTATATAGCAATAGTGATCACAGAAATCCTTATTATTATTTTAAACACAATTATTTTTAAGATTTTCTGTACTATAAAAATTAAATTAAATTATAGATTAGCTCTATCAAGTTTCCATCCATGAATGTGTATTCAGCTGCTTTTCAGATAAATAAATTAGAATAAAGACATATCATTCCAATATTACCTGTAGGTAAATCTATATATTACTCAAATGTCAATCTTTTATTTTGTGACTACAAACATATTTTATGCATTACAGAAACACATAACAATATTACCATGAATATTTATTGTCCACTATCCATTCATTTATTCAGCAAATGTTGATGGACCTAATTGGGAACTAGGCATGGTTAATTGACATGTGACAAATTACCGAAGGTAAACAATGATAACTGCTGCTCTTGGTTCTTATAATCTAGCTCAGCAAGATTGCTATAATACAATAGCAAAGGACAAAGAAACTGAGGAAATGATTAGTACTGGGGCTCTTCACATCTTAAATCTCTTATCTATTTAGTCAATACTGCTGTTAGAAGACCACAGTACATCCAAGATATATCTGTCAGAGTTGAGGATGAGCAAACAGATGAATAGTTTCAGATTCTCTATTTTTAATTGAAGTGTTGCTATTATGTTTATAAGAAAAAATAGATAAAAACAAGAGCTGCATAGATTAAGCAAAATAGAAATCATGATGACTACAGAGTAGCAGTGTGTTTTAGAGGAGTCTGGTGGTAATAACTACACAGAAAAACGTAAAATAAATAGATTTTAAGTCCAAATGAGATGTATAGCCCTAAAAAAATACTATGGTAAAGGAGTCTGTTATTCAAACCTTAAGAAGGCAACCCATCTCAACATCCCCCAGTTGCCTATAGTTCCTTGTCTAGGGCTCAGGCTTTGGGAAAAATTTGAAATACATGGGGAAGTGTGGAAGAGGAAAGGGAAAGGGGAAGTGATGTTATTATATTATAATTGCAAATAATTTGAAAAAGAGTAAAAAGTAAAATTAATTTTATTAAAAAGACATACAGTCATGAGTACTGTATCTTTTCATTCGTAGCTTGTGCATTGACGTCACCATTATTTACTTTTCCTGTTCTAGATTAACACTAGCCAAAGTTCTTAGAAATTTCCTATTAGCAATGACAGATTTTAATACTCATATTTAGTCAGAATTAAAAAATGCTTCAGAAATGAAATACCCATGAAGTTAGCCTTATTGTTTATCTCAGCAACAAATAAATGGACCCTCAGATGTATACGTAGAGAGACAATTCTGTTGCTTTTCATCTGATAATACTGGAAGTGGATCATCTCAGTGTGGACCTGCTTAATAGTGAATCATTCACAGCTCTGACATTAGGTTATTTTCCCTTTACTATGTAGTAATTTAAGGGTCATTTATGAATTAATCATTAGGATGATATCTGAACCTTCCTTGGTATGTTGAGTAGAAAGTATACAGTGTTTTTGAGTATTCAATGTGGATGGTCCAAATCCCCTCAAATGACAGAATGTTTTACTCTGTCCTCCTTTGAATGATTCCTTTGTTATTTCAAAGAAAATGAGAGTGTAAGAACTGCTTAAGAGCAACGGTACTAAATACATTTATTCATAATATATGAGGATTTTTCAGGATATTGTGAATCAGTAATATTATCAAATAGAATTCATTTTTCTTGTCTCTCTTGACTTTCCAATATGAAGAGATCGATTTTCTTATATTGTATTAATCATTAGTGATAATTGCATTTAGTATTATTCCATAGGGTAACATAATATTGAAAAATTAGCTAATTAGCTAGTATTAAGAGGTAATAAAACTCTCTGGATACCCGAGAAATGCTGGTTAATCTCAGAAGAACTGCTATGTAAAAATAAGTTTAGCCAGGCGGTGGTGGTGCACACCTTTAATCCCAGCACTCAGGAGGCAGAGCCAGGCAGATCTCTGTGAGTTTGAGGCCTGCCTGGGCTACCAAGTGAGTTCCAGGAAAGGCACAAAGCTACACAGAGAAACCCTGTCTCGAAAAACCAAAAAAAAAATAAAAGTTTATAAATATATTATTACTGTCCATGGTAAGACACAACTAAGGTTGCTTCATAGGGAAATACTTAGAAATCTCCACAGAACCTCTAAACCTGAGACCATTCAATGTGCTGTAACTTGCATAATGAAACATCATCAATAGTTTTTATAAATACCAAAATATCAAGTTTGTTAAACACACCATGAATGTGTTATAAAACTGTGTATGTGCATGTGTATGTGTGCATGCTGTGTGTGCATGTGTGCATATGTGTTTTTGTGAATGTGCATGCATGTGTGTATGTGTGTGCATTCATGAGTAGGCATGAGTCTTTTAACATATTGTCCTTGAAAAGTCCATGGTCTTTCTTAAACCCTTTCTTGTTTACCAAATTTAATTCATTAAAGCACAAAATTGATAGAGTGAACAGCAATCTAGCTCTGTCAATGATCAATTGTGCAGTTCCAGTAAATTACCAATGTTTCGCTCTCAATTTCCTAAATCAGCTGAGATATTGATGGCGTGTCTCTCCTTGGACTTTTGCAACTATCATTTATTAATGTAAGTAATATTAACCTCTAATTATTAATGGAAATACATCTTCCATAAGACTTAACTGTTAATAGCCATACCTCTGTTGAGTGAAATTAATTTATAAAGAGGAGAGCTTAGAGGTACCATCTGTCATATAGGTAATGAGCATGATATTAGGAACTAAGTAGGAATTCAGAAGACATAAAGCAACTTAAACTTAGCACAAAAGACAGAACCAGAACAGCTATCTCAGCATACTCTCCCTTTTACAAACACATAGGAGATTTAATAAGGAATTTTGGATAATAATAATTGGATTTGGGCCATTTGGATTCTTACAAAGTCACATGCATGCTGTATCTGCCCACATCTGGATCACAATATTGAGTTGACAAGTTGATTAACTTCTTGTCATGCTTCAAGTGAAAATGGACACCATAGGCTCATGTACTTGAGTTGGTGGGACTGCTTGGGAATAGTTACAGGGTGTAACCTTGTTGGAGAAGGTATGCCATTTGGAGACATACCTAGAGGCTTTAAAAATCCACACCATTTCCAGTTATCATTCCCTATCTGGTGCTTTTAGATCAAGATATAAACTCTCAGCTACTGCTCCAGCATCACGCCTGCCTGTCTACTGCCGGACTCACTGTCATGACAGGTATGGACGGTAACTTTGTGAAACTGTGGGCTCCCAATAAAACGTTCTTTATATATGGCCTTGATCATGGTGTCTCTCAACAGCAATGGAGAAATAAATGAAACATCTCTATACGCTGACATTATTTTAAACCATATTTTTGGGAAATACTTTAGAGTTTTCATTTACATAGCTCTTTAGATCTTATTTCTTAATAGCTGGAAAATAAGTTGCTGAGTCACAAGCATATGCTCACATGCACACACAAATAAGATAATAAAGATATTGATGACAGAAGGCATACATTGTTCATTTTTATTTTTATAAAATTTGTGTACCTATTCAAGGACTTTTGATTGCTTCTTACTCCCAAAAGCTAATTACTATTTAATTGAATGTTTAAACTGAACATGAACGTTCTTATGAATCTTTAATTGAGGGTTTAGATTGATCTTTAAGATTTCTGAGTGATTTTTATCTTCTTATATTTCTTTGTTATTGATTGCTTTAATTATACTTAGATTATTCATACTTAGGCTTATCAAAATTTGTTTCAAACATATGATGTGAAACAAATATACTAAGTACAGTAAGATAATTTATTGTTTGCAAATTCCTAATAAAATCTAAATCCTAAAATGAATATTAAAGCAGTTTCAAAGTCACTGTATTTCTTGGTGCTGTGTGTACTATGCTTTGAAAGTTGAATACCAGTGTCTACTTTTAATTAAAAATAAAGCAGTGGAAATCTTTATATAATGTTTGAGAAAACACCTAGATTTAGATAATTTATAAAGAATTGAGATTGAAGACTAGAGGAAGCAGCTTTGAGTCTTGATTTCTACTTCTAAGCAGTTTATATTTACCGTTTGTTTAATGTTTTTCCTGTTGAAACTCTTAACACTGAAACTGAAATTATTTAGATGTATAATTGATATAACCACATATAAAATATGAGTCCTAGGATCAGAAAAACTTAGCTTAATTAGACAAAGAATGTCACAGGGAATGTTAAATGACAACTGAATACATGCTTTATGAAAGTGAAACCACATGATAATTCTCAATTGTTTATCCCATATGTATAACAAAGTCATTATAGTTCTTGTTTAAAAATATTAATACAAATGGATAAAACTGAATATATACACATTACATATGTATATGTGTGTGTGTGCAAGGATGCATGTGTGTGTGTGTGTATGTGTGTGTGTGTGTGTTCAATGCCATGTACTTTTCAGTGCTGTCAAAACTGAGCAATTCTGTGGCCATAGGCATATTTCCTTTCATCCGTTGTAAATCATAGAATAGAATTGCTCATGATTGTGCATACTCTATTGAAAACTGCCTTTGATGCACAGAACATGATTTTTTGTGTCAAGATAAAAGTCAAAATTACACAAATTTAACTTTCCATTAGGTATTTAGCAAAGGTAAATAATCTCTTAAAGATTATATCTGCAGCTGTTTTAGGGAATCATAATAATAATATGTAATGTAATCTCCTTTTAAATTCTAAAATATATTCTATTTTATATACTTATATTCTTCTGATGTG
This sequence comes from Peromyscus californicus insignis, assembly GCF_007827085.1. Lineage (NCBI taxonomy): Eukaryota > Metazoa > Chordata > Mammalia > Rodentia > Cricetidae > Peromyscus > Peromyscus californicus. The sequence goes on along the minus strand of NW_026294617.1, from coordinate 57,473,445 downwards.
TATTCACGTCCTTATAGTTCTCTTCCCTAAATTATTATTCTTTGGAATAAATTTTAATGTAATCCATTTAACTATTAAAAAATAAGAGGCTGATTTAATAAAATAAGTTATTTGAAAAAGTTTACATACTTGCTGTGGATTGGATAAATTTTATTTAACAATAAATTATTTGGAAAAAAATAATATTGCTGTCTTAGTTCTTGGTCTATTGCTATGAAGAACCACTGTCACCAAGCCAACTCTTAAAAAACAAAGAATTTATTCAGGAGCTTGCTTACAGATTTAGAAGGTTAGTTCATGATCATCATGGCAGGAAATAAATAGGTATAGTGGTGGAACAGTAGCTGTGAGATTTATAGGCAAGAGAGAGAGAGAGAGAGAGAGAGAGAGAGAGAGAGAGAGAAACAGACAGATTATGGCACGGCATGTGCTTTTTAAGCCGGAGAGCCCACCCCCAGTGACACATCTCCTCCAACAAAGCCATATTACTCCAACAATACCACTCCTCCAAGTCTTCTGAAACAATTCCATGACCAAGCATCCAAGCATCCAAGCATATGAGTCTACAGGGCATTTTCATTCAAACCATCACAGTTACTGCCAAAAAAAAAAATTATGTTCATGGTTGCCAGAAATGTGAATTGATACCATTAAATTTCTGGAGTTATAGTTCTAATAATTATTGTATAGCTGTGGGAAGTAACTTTTTAATATAAACTATATCTTAAGACCCTCTTTCTGAAACCACCATACTCTTTGTCTGTATGAGTATGATACATGATGTATGAGGGAGATATTGATCTCAAACTGACTGGGAAATTTACTCCCTGCTGTCTGGCTTTCATAATGCTAGAAGCTGTCATGCAGACTATCTCAGGAGAAAACACACTAATGTTCTTACGTAGCACTGGACTATGCATACCTAACAACCTCGCAGGGAGACATACCCACTGGTATAATTGTGGTGTGATTTCTATAGAGGTAACCAAACACTTTTTGATTGTATTTGAGGCCTATTCCCTAGGATAGAATTGTGTCTCATAATAAAATCCTAGTAAAAAAGAAATCCATGGCTTTGGAGATCCTAGGCCATAGGATAGAAAGCACTATGGCTATTTTGGCATCTAGTAATTTTGTCAAATTGCCTACTAAATGATCATGCCTGTGTCCATAAATACATGCTGCTCTGAACACTGTCAGAGGAGCTCATTTTGCAGTGGGCAACAGTTAATGTGGAGAAGCATACTTGGTCATGGCTAAGAGCCAGATGTCAGGGAAGAGTGTGATGTAATACTGACTTACCTATATTATGTGGCTATTGCAACAATGAGTTCACAAAAGTTACCTTCACAAGACCTGTATAACATCTACCCAGCACAAATTCTGACATGGATGGAGGAGGAGCCCACTGGATCTCACCTCTGAAGCTACTGATACTTTGTAGCTGCTGGGGAGGGATCTTCTTTTGAGTTCTGGCACTGGTAGGTTGTCCATGCTCCAGTGAATGAATGGATATACTCATGCATATACAGACAGCCCTAAGGGCATTTAATGTTAAATCGATGAAAACAAAAAGGACATGAACTTGACAGACTAGGTTAGGGGTGGATATAGGTAAATTAGGAGGGGTGAAATGGAGGTGGTTATGATCATTGTTATATACATGGGTAATGTCATCAAAGAATACAGTAACTACTTTACCTTTTTTAATATGTGTTTTTTTCCTTCTCATTTCTTCCATTTCTAGTGAAGAGAACACTTCTCTAATTCATTGACATTGGACTCATCATAAAATATGCTTTGGCTGGTAGATAAGCAAAGAGGCTATAGTGTACTTCTTCCATGACATGATCTGAAGAATTCTCAAAATTTTGTGCTCACCTTTCTGCAAACTGATAACTTCTGTGTATATAGGAAAGTTCTCCAGGAGGGGCTGCTCCTTTTGACCCTGTATAGACAGACTAGCAGAGATCCGCTGTGACCCACACATCTATGAGGAGTCTTAAATCTTCTGTCCTAAATAAACACCTTTTTAGGTGGTAGAAAATAGGATTATTATCAACTAGCATAACATCCCCCTGTAAACATAGTGCAGAAAAAATTCAGTTCAAGACATTCTAAATCATCAACTGAAATACCACATTTTTTCAGACTACTTTCACAACACATTTTGTTAAATGCTAATCTTTAAAATATAAAACTGTATTATGAATGTGTAAATTCTTAAAGTTTATAATTTTATTTTGGCATTTGTTAAAACTTTCTTCTTCGAGTGAATGAACAGTAAAACATATTTTTGAACCATCTGAAAGCAAAATAATGTTTTAAACAAATCACTAGCTGCTAGACTAATGGATGGTGAATAATTCTAACATACAAATTTTAGTAGCAAATTAGTAAAATTTAGAAAATATGCTTTAGGTACATTGTAGCCTTTGTCTTCCCCTCTCAGGCATTGATTTTTGTATAAAATCACCTAAACACTGTGTGCATAATAATACCATGTCTGTTTTATGAACAAAATCAATAGTTGGGTCACATTTGGAAAAGCACAAAACTAGTGTTGCTAAGATACTATTTGAGTTTATTTGAAGTTGAAATTTCTTTTTCTTTTTATTTAGTCATTGATAAAGTTTTCTTTTTGTTTCAAATCTTGAAATGCTTGAGGAGACTGAAGAGATATCTTAATCTGAGTTTGTTGGCATTTTTTTCATTATTATCTGAAATTAAGGATTTTAAAGAAATTGAAAAGTCTGTGTGATATGCCTGTCACACTTCCACGTGTGAGGCAGCAGGAAGAGCTCAATGATCTTGAGTTCAGGCAAGGACATTTCCCCTGGAACTCCAGAAACATGTGTCAGGTTCATTTACAGACTTTGTAAGTTATAATTGTATATATGTTGCTACTGTGACATCATAAGACAGTACAAAATCTGAGAAATAATATGACTCTGGATTTTTATTTAGGGGAAGTTTAAAAATTCTCTTTCAATGTCCTGACTTGTTACAAAAATCCATGTACCTTATTTCTTTTAAATTCAGTGTTAGTAGATTGTACATTTACAAGAACTTATATTTTTCTTCAACATATTCAATTAATTGATGTATAACTATTTAATTAGTACCTTATGGCATGTTTTATGTCTATAGCATTAGTTTAATTTTTAATCTTTCTTTTTTCTTTCTTTGTTTTTCACTTGTTAATATTATTAGCTATGAGATTGTAAATTGACTTTGTCTTGTCAGGTAATCAGCTCTTCATTACTCTGTATTATTTATTTTAATATGTTCCATATTAACTTTTAATATTTCTTCAATTTTGGTGTAGTCTCAGTTCATGCTTTAATTTTACATTGTGTTTTACACAATGCCTACATATAAATATAGATCTTGACACAGCAGTTTTTCCCTTTTAGTTTTACATTTTTTGCATTCTATAAGTTTCAAAATGTTGCATTCTGGTTTTTTTTCTTTCTATAAAGCTAAATTCTAAATTCTAATATTCGTTCTGATTTCTAGTTCTTCTCCTTCAGTGTTTGGGAGTTAACTGCTTAACTTTCAATGCCCTTGTTTGCTAATTTCATTCCACTGTGGTCAGAAAAGTGCTTGTGGCTTCCTGTTATCTGATAATTTGGGCTTAATATTTAAATGCAATAGCTTTTCAATTTTCATCTATAAATTAAAAATGTGCCTCTCAAATGCAGTGAGAATTTTGTAGGCAGATGGGTGGGTAGCGTTAAAAAATCAGTCTTGGTTCTGAATATATTCTGATTGGGGTATTTAAGTCATTTTTTATGTAAGTGAGTAACAAAAAAAGAATGCTTTCTACTGACACTTTCTTTTAGAGTTCTGTTCTTCCTAACAACATTTTGTTACATCCTCCTATTGTGCTTTATTCCTTCTTCATAGTGGCATTTTTTTTCGGAGGGGGGTTCTTTCTTGTTTTATTTTGTGTGCCTTCCAGAGGTAGATTTTTTTCAATAGCAATTAATTTTTTATTTTTATTTTTATTTTTTGGGGGGTTTTTTGAGACAGGGTTTCTCTGTATAGCTTTGTGCTTTTCCTGGAACTCATTCTGTAGCCCATGCGGGCCTTGAACTCACAGAGATCTGCCTGCCTCTGTCTCACGAGTGCTGGGATTAAAGGCATGCACCACCACCACCTGGTGCAAAGAATTACTTTAAGCTTGTTAAACATTCAGCTCTTTTCTTTGTAATCCCCTCCACTGTGCATTCTATATTTATTCTCTTGAGTATATATTTCATTTTATATATGTGTATGTCCCTATCATTTCTATGGATATAATTGTTTATTATATTTTTTCTCTTATAATTTCTGAATTATGCCTAAAGGGACATCATTCTGTATCTGCTTGGTGTTTACCTACACTAATGTGTTTTATGTGTCCATGGGCATTCATGTTGCTGATCAATATCTTTATCTTAATACTGAAGAGTTCCCTCTACTTGTTTCTACTAGCAGCCTTAATGGCAATAAACCTCTACAGTTTTATGTACCTGGGGATGTCTTTATTAAAATATGCTTCACCATTGAAGGAGAATTTGACTGGTTACATTATTTTAGATTGGCACAGTTCTTTTTTAAATTTTAGCACATTGAAAATATCACCTGTCATCTGGTGTAAAGAAATTTGATAATCTTGATGCACCTTTCAATATGATGAATTGCCTTTTACTTGCTGCATTCAGAAATCAATTTTGTTTTTGATCTTGAATATTTGATTATAGAGTCCCTCAGTTTGATTGTCTGTGTATTAACCCCAGCAAGTGACTGTGTTTCTTAAATCTGGATAGACATTGTACTTAGATTTTGGAACTTTGGGGCCATTAGTTCTTAATGATCTTTCTGACTCTTCTTTTTCCTTTTTCATCTGAACCTTGGATAATGCATTGCTTTCATCATACTGTGTGTGTCTTAGACTTCCTTAATTCTTCTTTCCTCAATCTTTTTATTTTTAATTCTCTGAGTAGATAATTTGAAATGAAGTTTCTTCAGTTTCACCAATTCCTTCTTCTGCTTTAATCAAGTCCATTTGAATTATTCAGGGTATTTTTATATGTTAACATAATGTTATTTAATTTCAAAATTTTTTTTCTACTGTTTTTTTTCTCTTTGTTTATATTCTCCTCTTGTTTAGACACAGTTCTTCAGAGTTCAAAGGACTCTGTTAACGGTTATTATTTTGACCATTTTAGTCATGTTCGGGAGATTTTTGTGCTTTTGGGATCATTTCCCTGCTTCTTCATGTACCTTTGTTAGTATGTGTTGTACTTCATGCATTTCTAAGATAATGTCCTTTCTGAGTGTTTATGCAGACTTCTTGCAGGAGAAGATGCCACCATCATCCTGGAGAATGGTTCTGTAGATATACTTATTCTAGGTGAAAATATGTAAATTTCCCATTTGTGAGGATTTTTCTCCTTTTCTTTTTTTAAGATATTCAGTATTATTTTGTCTTATGATACTGTTTATGATCCTTTGGCATTTCTGCGTATGCTATATACCTCTCAGCACATTCATGCTCCAGTACCTTCAGGTATCTAGCTTTTATTAAGTCTTATCTGTACTCTGAAACAGATGAGATGAAAACTGGCTTTTCATCAAGTCCTCTGACAATTAAGAATTCTTGATATTCACTTTACTCTTGCCTTTCTTCCTGAGATGAAGCTGCTAAGCCTTAAAATAATCACAGCCTGTGACATGGTAATGGCCTATAACAGCAGCCTGATACCTCATTCAGACTCTTACAGTATGCAGGTCCTGCCAGGGCTTAAGACAGGAGAGATAGAGACAGAGGATGTTTCGAGGTTAGTCTCAAGAAACTGGAAAAATGGACATAAATATACTCTTCTTTCTCTACATGATGGAGAAGCTAGGGCATTTTTTTCCCACTTAGATCAGTTATGAACCAGAACAAAGGAAGATGGTGAACAAACATCATGAGATTTACTACCAACTTTTTATGACATTCATGTTCTATATATGGGGCTCAGAAACTTCCTATTTCACTGCTAGAATGCTCAATAAGGAAATTGATCCCTATGTAGTTGATGAACTTGTGTATTAGTGGAGGATGATTTTTCTGGGACTTCTAGATGATATGGTATAAAATCAATGGTTATTGTAGAATTAGATTTTTTTTAAGATTTTCTTATTTTATGCTGTGTGTATGACTATTGGTTTTCATGGGTACATTGTGTTGATGTCTGGTTCTCACAAACGCCAGAGGACATGAAGTTCCCTGAAATTGGAGTTAGAGATCATTGTGAAGAACCACATGAGTGCTGGTAATCAAACCCATGCCTCTACAAAGCAGAGAGTTCCCTGAAAACTGTCTCTTCAGCCCCTTGAAGTATGGTTCGTATGTTATTAACATGCATAGCTTGCATCTCTTGTGATTTCAAACAAAAAAGACAGGGAACAGGAATAGGACAGGAGAAGAGGGAGAAGTGACAGGAGAAGAACAGGAGATAAGTGAGAGGAGGAAGAAGGGAGTGAAATAGAGAGACAGACAGAGAGAGAGACAGAGAGATACACAGACAGAGAGAAAGACACACAGATATTACATTTGCTCAAGAAAGGGAAACTTCCGACATCAGCGTCAGATAGTTAGAATCTGCCATATTTTAGTTTTGGAGAAAAACATCAAAGGAGATAAGAGGACCTTATAAAGCTGGCAGAAAATGGCACTTTGGGTGTAGGCCCATGCATACATAGTATGTTTTTCAAAAATGTGCCAAATTCATACTTTGTTATATTTTTATTATAGTTACAAATGCTAACCTAGGAATAATAAAGGAAAATAATAATATAAAATTATTAACAGATGAAAGATTATTTTTCTGTTCTAAGATTTTTGGCAACTTTTTGAACATCATGGTTGAATTCTTTTGTGTTCATCATTCTTCTTGTTGAAAAACATATGCAGTGAGATGACCCCTTTTTTGGTGACTATTTTTAATGAAAATAGATTCTTCTCTCACATAATACATCCTAACCACCCTTTCCCCTCCCTCCACTGCTCCCAGCTCCCTCAATCAAATCTCTGCCCCCTAGATCTAGTCCATTCACCTTTCCCTTTAGAAAGGAGCATACATCCAAGAAACATCAACCAAATAAAAGAAAACAAGATAAGACAAGGCAAAAGCTTTCATATTGAGACTGGACAAGGCAACCCAATAGGAGGGAAAGAGTCCAAAGAACAGGCAAAAGAGTCAGAGATACACCTGATTCCACTGTTAGGACTCTCACAAAAACATCAAGCTAGCCGCCATAACATATATGTAGAGGACCTGGTAGAGACCCATGCTGGCACTGTGCTTGCCATTTCAGTCTCTGTGAATCCATATGAGCAGTGCTTAGTTGCTTCAGTGGGCTATGTTCTCCTACTGTCCTCCATCCTCTTTGATTTCTAAAGTTTTTCCTCCCCCTCTTCTTCAGGATTCCATGAGATCTAAGAGGAGGCAATAGATGGAAACCTCCAATTTGGCCTCCCTATATACAACATCTGTCTGTGTCCTCTGCACCTGTTTCCATGTGCTACCCGAGGAAGCCTCTCTGATGATAACTGAATAAGGCACTAATCTCTGAGTATATGAGTACAGGAGACTATCATTATGATCACTTCATTGTTTCTTTTGGTGGTAGCAGTCATATTTGGTTTTATGTCAGGTCTCTGGGGTGTCCAGTCTCTGGTTCCTGACCATCCAGCCAATGTAGGGCATGGGCTCCCTCTTGTGGCATGGATCTCAAGTTAAACAAGAACTGGTGGCAACTCCCGCAAGTTCTAGGCCACCATTGCCTCAGCACATCTTACAGACTGGACAGATTGTATGTAAAGGTTTTTGTGACTGGGTTGGTGTCCAGCATTCTCTTTCTATAGCCTGCAGAGTATCTTCTCACTCCAAAGAGACTAGAAAGTAGGGGTGAAGGCTTCATGCAGGCACCACCTCAACCTCTACATTCAAGGAGCTCTGCAGATGTTATCCTCAACCATGAGTCCTGCTGTCAGTTTTCTGAGAGTCGTGCTCTGTCCTAACATTAGCTTGGGTTGCTTACGGATCTCCACTGAACCCCCTTGGCCAATAACTCAACTGAATATAATCCATTCCTGCCACTGAAAACCTTGCCTGGCTACGAAAGATGACCCGCTCAGACTCTGTATACTTCTTTACTAGAAGTCCTCATTAGTCCTCAATTGATTCCAGGAAGTTTCCACTGCAGTAGGTTTCCACACTGCCCCCAAAATGCTAGTTGATGAACTGACTTTTTAAAAGCAAATATTTTAATTGAATTTAACTTATTATAATATAGGAAATAACACAACAAACCTCACACATTAAAGTGGGAGACTTCAACCCCACTCTCATCAATGGACAAATCATCTAGACAGAAACTCAATAGAGAAATAGTGGAACTAACAGACACTATCACTCCAAAGGATCTAACATATATCTCCAGAACATTTCATCCAACCACAAAAGAATATATCTTCTTTTTAGCACCTCATTGAACCTTCTCCAAAACTGTGACCACATAGTTGTAGGACTCCTAACAGTATGAGCAGAGGCTGTCTCTGACTATTCTGTTGGCTTTTGAGGCCTATTCCTCATACTGGGTTGCCTTGCCTATCCTCAATACAAGGCAAGGTGCTTTGTCTTACTACATATTTACATGCCATGTTTTGTTTAAACTATAGGAAACCTGCCATTATTTTGAATAGAAATGGAGGAAGAGGCTTACAGAGGAGACATGGGTAGGAGGTACTAGGAGGAGAGGAGGGAGGACTGTGTAAGGGATATAAAACAAATGAATAAAGAAAAATTAAAAAAAAAAGAAGACTTACAACCTTCACGCCTTTGCTGACAAAGAGGAACATTTGGTTAGAAAGACAAGACAATGCACTATTAGAGGCTCACTGAAGATACTGACCCCCCCCCCCAGCAACCCAAAGGAAAGCAAATGGCCTAAAGAAATTGGCAAGTCTTGCATTGTAAAAGCAGCAAAGCACAAAACCCTATCAGGCTTGCCTCTTCTATTAAACTCACAGCAATGAAATTGGAGAGAATATCTAGTTCCCCAAGCTGTTACCAAATGACTATGAGATCACAATGAGAATGGCCATCCATGTGATTGTAAATTGGCACAGTCTTTCTGTAGGGCAGTTTGGTACAGTGTTTCAGAGGCTTTAAAACACCTAATGCACCTTGTTAGTCTAGGAACTTATCTATAAAAAGTTATGGGAGATTCATTCAAAGAATCATGTGTTACTAAGGGTATTACCTGTAATAGCAAAGTATTCAAAAACAATCTGATCATAAAAAAATTAGAAAAATGTTTCCCTTATTTTTCAGGTGTGAAACAATTAAGTAGAAATCATATTTTTCATAAAGAAATGGTCACTTCATACTATGAAATGAGAAGGTGTAAGCATTTTGTGGCACTGTTTTTAGTTATAAATGGTATGTAAATGTAGAAAAAAGAAGAAAATATACATAATCCTATAATTATTTGTGGAAGAGATACTGGGTAATTTTTATTTTCATTTAATTATTTCTTTATGTTTTTCTAAAGTAAGTATAATCAAATAATAAAATTGCAAAAATTTTTAAAAATATGATAAAAAGAAAGAAATGAATATTAAAAATTATATTCTACTTTAATTGCATCATATTATATGTTGCAAAATGTACAAAGGAACTCTAAATATGATGACCCCAAAGTGCATTTGATGGTAGTCAAAAAGTGGTTTCTAATCTAGCTTCATCTGTTATGCAAATCATAAGGAGTGATTAGTCAGCCTTCTCCAAAGAAATCCCAGAAACTGAATATATATACATTTATATATGTATATATATTAAAACAGATTTCATCAGGATCGTTTGCATGTTATAGTCAGATTAGCTAAAAAAAAATTGCTGTCTCACTGGAGAGGCTAAGAAACCCCTAGTAGATTCTTAGTGAGACTAGAGACCATGCTGGGTGCCTTAGCAGTCTTCATTTGCTGCCAGAGGACTATAGCATCTAGAACTCCTGCTCCTCAGTCTATTATTGAAGTGCAAAGAAGCTAGTCTAATATTAGCAAAGCAATCAGCAGAGACAGCCACTGTAGGTGAACTGAACAGCAAGGGTGAAAGCCATGTGAACAAAATAGCAATACTTTCCCTCCTCTACATCCTATTATTTGGCCTTCTACTAAAGGTTTTTGTCCACATTTAGGATGCATTTTCCCATATCAATTACTTCCTTCAAGACAGTTCTCTATCAGCCAACTCTATGCAGGCAATCTCCCATTGAAACTTTCTCCCCAAGTGTTTCTAGGTAGTATCAAGTGGAAAATGAAGCTAACCACCACTGTCTTTTATTTTTTAAATTAGTAGAGCAAGTTTTTCTGAGAATGCATCTAAACTGCAGATTTCAGCTGAGATATGAAGGCATATTGGCATCCAGATTTTGACATCAGAACATGCTCTAGAAGAGAGTTGATTTCCAGGGGTATGAATCAATTTATAACATTCTAATGTTGTTGTCAACAAAAACTAGGAATTCTGAATAAAATGGAGAATATGAACGTTAAAGATACCTCTAATTACCATATAACTGGGGATATGGAGTCAATCTTATTTTGACGCGATGGAGATATTTGCTTCCTTGATCTATATGAAACTGAAAGGTTTCCGTACCTAGATACCAAGTCTCTCTACGATGCATTACCTGAATCAAGCCGAATTAAAAATAAAAGACCAGGTTTATTGCGCAAAATGCTCCTGTGTGACCTTTCCCAGCACCTAGAAATGAGACAGGGAGAGGAGACTGGGAAAAACCAGGAGGCTGCTCTCTATAAGGCAATTTAAATACTTTGTAGGCACAGTCACTTCCCGGAGGAGAAGCTGCCACTTGGTGGGCTTTCTGAGAGGGGCGGGGTTTGGAATGGGGCAGGGGAGAGTGGGACTGAAGCAGAGCTTCTAACTGAACACTTGAGGTTGAACACTGAAGTTTTTAAGTTTTGATGGGCAATCAAGAGACAGCAATAACTTGGGCATGCATGACCAACAACTTGATTGTAGGTATCCCGTACTTGGAACTGTTCATTTTATTAGTCACCCTGTAGTTTCTAGTATGAACAGTGTCATCTTCAAGTATAACTTCAATTAAAGTCATTTATGAGAAAAAGTATGTGTGTATATTTTATATATATATATATATATATATATATATATATATATATATATATATATATAAAATGAAATAGTACTTTTTTTTTTTTTTGGTTTTTCAAGACAGGGTTTCTCTGTATAGTTTTGGTGCCTGTCCTAGATCTTGCTCTGTAGACCAGGCTGGCCTCGAACTCACAGTTATTTGCCTGGCTCGGCCTTGCGAGTGCTGGGATTAAAGGCATGCACCACTGCCACCCGGCGAAATAGTACATTTTCATAGACATTTTCAAACATCCTTGGTGTTAGTTGTCCCTCGCTTCATTCCCTGCTCTGCCCTCCCATCTTTTTCCCATTTAAACTTCCCTCCATTGTTCTCCTGTGTTAAACTATTCTGCACTAGGAGACATGCTCTTTGACAGGAATTAATGTTAAAACAGAAAATGTAACCAGTGTATCAAAGTTGTAAATATCCATTGTGATGAAAGGTAACACCACACTGGGATGGGGAAAAAAATGAATGCAAGAAGGACACAAAGAGATCAAACACTCTTTACATTGAAGCCAATGGAGAAGACAGCAAGCAATATAAAGAAAGCAAACTCTGGATAACAAATGACCAAAATTCTTGTTTTCAAAGCTTGCAGCATAAGTAGCTTCATAAAACAGTAAATTTCTCTCCAAAATAAGTCAATTACACAAGGTTTGGACACATCATTGCAAGAATGGTGAATATCAAAAACAAAGTAACAAGGGATGGAGATATATTCTGCTCAAGTAATTGTAGTTTTATCATACTTAATAATAATGTTTCAGGGCCTGGAGTGGTGGCTCAGGGGTTAAGAGCACTGGTTGCTCTTCCAGAGTTCCTGAGTTCAATTCCCAGCAATCACATGGTGGCTCACAACCACCTATAATGAGATCTGCTGCCCTCTTCTGGTGTGCAGGCATACATGCAGACAGAACACTGTATACATAGTAAATAAATCTTTAATAATAATAATAATAATAATAATAATGTTTCAGGAATGCGTGTTGCATTCTCTGGGTTCCCTTCCAAAAGAAGATTAAGTACATTGTATAAACTAAAATTTAATAAAAAGATAAAATTGGAATAGCAACCATTTGTAGATTACTCCAAAGGCAGGCAACAGAGTAAACAAAAGACAGATAAACAGTAACTATAGAGTGGCAATTGAATTATATATATATAATTGTATATTATGTGTATATATAATTGTATAATATATATATATATTAGATTTAATTTAATTAAATGCTGCAAGTTATATAGAGAGAAGATAAGGGGTTGTGTCTATAAAGCCAAATTTGGAAAGAAATGCATAGACTTCAAAGACAGTGACACAAAAATCTAGAAAGTAAATAAGAGTAAAGAGATACAAAGGACAAATCAAGCTGATAATATGAAGTTTAATTAAATCAGTGCGGGTTCTGAAGAGTGTATCCCATAAAAAGCTTCATGTGCTGTTTCAGGGCTAGAGTAGGCAGTTGCAAGACTTTACTATGTAGACTCTTTGGTGCTTGCTGGCCTTATACCCAGTACAGCCCTGGAATTTGTGCTTTCTTAAGTTGTAATCACTGTGCGGGCATTTATAGGTTGGCTATGCTCTCAGCTATATATCTGTATCTTTAGCTTTGGCATCTTCATGTGCTGGCTACCAGGGGTCTTAAACTGAGAATAGCTCAGATGCCTCATTAATACCTCCTTAGGAAGGAGGGATGCACTTGAAGACACTCCTCTATGTTGAATCAGTACTTACTATATTCCCACATTTGGAATGATCCCTCTTTGCTTTGCATTCAATCTCTATCTTCGCTAAATGATTAGGCACTCCCTGGATACTGAAAATGATTGCACATCTATTTTGATCCACCTGTTTAATTCCATCAGGGAAGATATGGAGCTAATGTGTAGAAAAAGCAAAAACGGGGATTCTGTCTAACTCATCTTTTATTTATACTGTGCATATAATCACAAGGGTAATTCTAGTTCTGAGTTCTTGTCTTACCTATTCTCACCCTTGGCAGCTTAGCTCTCTTGAACACCTATGAGTTTCTGACCGTGTACATGCAGGAGATGAGATAGGATAATGAGTCAAGTTCTCTGATAAAACATTTTCCCCTAGGAAGAAATAATTATTCTGTTTTTCAAAGCATAGTCTGTGTAAAGTGAGAAGCAAATGATAAAATTTAGAAGGTAGTGGGGTCAACCAGAGATTATTAATAGGCAGGGAAGCAAACAGAAAATAAAATGCATCAATAAGGATACAGGACATTGAAGAACATAATTATCTAGTGTTCCCTAACTTTCTCATGGCAAACATATCCTCATTGCAAACACATTACAAATCTAGTTTGAAAATGATTTACAGTGTGAACTATAGTTCAAATATGTATTCTCTGTGAAAGAGCCATTCCATTTTTAGGAAAGCACTGTAGAAGCTCTCCTTTTCTATCAGAGAGCTAAGACATAAAAATGTTTAGAATCTGACTGGCAAAAAGCCAGGAAACAGGCTATGCTCATCAGAATAGATAAATAGTATATTGGCATAACAGGTTTCTCACAGTTTATTATTACTCAAAGGAATGTTAACTGTAGTCACTGTTGAAGGGGGTGACAAGAAAATACAATGCTAAGGAAATGAGGGCAGATACTGAAACACATGTACCTGTGATTTTATTAGTACACATATAAACATGTAAGAATTCATCTCTGTTGATAGAAGACAAGAAGAGCAATTATATTTTAGCAATGAATTCTAAAAAGGGCATGTAGGAATCTGCATTCTGATGGCAATATTTCTCTTTACCAGTCAACTGATTCCAAATAAGGAAAGGCTGAAATCTTCGTGGCTACAATAAATATATGTCTATATAGAAAATAGATATAATATGCATATTATACTTATGTGAAAATGACAATGTTTACATTTAGGAATTTAAACATTTTAATACATAAATCTCAAAAATCAGCATTAAAGTTGGTTAATTGGCCTCGGTATTTATATGAATTTGAAGGAATATTCATCAATTTCTCTATGAGAGCAGATTTCAGGGAGATTGAAACTTTTGATGTTGATACTGTGAAAAGTATGTCTATTGCCATCCACATGGAACTCTTGACAAGCAAAGCTGGTAGGGAACTATTGGCAACTATAAAAGCTACTATAACTGTGTCCAGAAAATTAATGCAGTTGCTAGAGACTCACTGGGCAGTTGCCTACCCCAATAGCTCTCACTGGAATTTACTCAGAACTTTGTCCTTCAACTATACTATATGTCAAATAGTGAGCCTTCCCAAGGCCCACATGCTTACTTAGGATGTGGTTCCCAATAGGTTGCTATTGGAAGGTAGTACTACCTTTAGTAGTTGAGGTCTTTACATAGTTGCAGGTGACATCATAGAGCATCATGAGATCTTTCTCTTTGTTTTGTACTTCCAGAGCAAGGGGAGAACTCTTTGCAGTACCTATGTTCTCACCATGCAACAAGACCCAAGTCATGAGCTAACCAGTCATGGACTGGATATTCCAAAAATATAAACAAAACAACTCTATCCTCAGAGGAGTCTTTGCCCTGGAGGAGATGGGAATGGGGGGTGGGCCGGGGGAAGGCGGGGTGGGGTGAGGGGGTGAGAGGGGGGAGAACAAGGGAATCCGTGCCTGATATGTAAAATTAAATTAAATTATAAAATAAAATTTAAAAAAAGAAGAAGAAAAAGGTAAATATATATATATATATTTAAAACAAACTCATTTTTTTCCATTTAGATGGATCATCTAGCTACTTTGTTATTGTGATTACAATCTGTCAGACACATAGGAATTCAAAGATAAATGTGGAATTTAGTCAAAAACTTCTGTGCAGAGAAATTTGCCCTGTCTCGTGGAGAAGAACTTTGTCAATGTGTAGGATCTATATCTAGAAGTTTGTTATATGATGGGCAGCACTAACATATTTGTCCACAGTAATTAACAACCTAATGGAATTATGCTAGTTTTAATTTCTCTTCAGGTATTCTGAAACTAACTTTCCTAGAAATTCCCTTCTCATATTGTTCTTGATTATACTTCACCAAAGCCAGATTGAGCAAGGTTTAGAAGATAAGGGAATTTGCAGCAACCAGTGCTTATGTGAGAAGCACAACTTCAGAAAATGCCTAGATAGTAACAGTGCGGGATGGCCTCTTAGCCTTTTGGCTGAGATCCGGTGCAGTAACTGTGAGAGCCCACAGCTCTCTGTGGGCATTTAATCTGGTTTCCACATGTAACCAGCTACTGACAGTGTGAGCTCTTAGATTGACACACAAACATAAACAGAATGTGTCACACTCTACCAGGGTGGAAGAACATTACTAAATAAAACTAACACTATGAAATTAAGAAACTTCCCATATTCCCTATGATATTGTTAATATATTGTAGCTAATCACAATTTTCATCAGTCTTATACCTCAATTAGCCTTCTAAGTTTAAGAAATTTAGAATTATATTTTTATTTGTGGAAAATAATAAGCATCTAACTTTTAATACTTGAAACATACAGTACTGATTTTGGAAAAGGAATAAGTATATATGAAGCATAAGTCACGTTAAAAATCTATTTTAATCCAAGTTAATATCAGAATATTTTAGTAATATCATCTTCTCTTTTACAGATCATTCCAGAATTTTGAATATTTTCACATTTATTATGCCTAGATTCTGAGAGGTGTTGCTGCCTTCATTTTCTATCTCAACTACGCCAGGCCCTTCTTTAAGCTGACTTTGTCAGTGAGTGTGCCCTTCACTGCTGTAGTGTTTGTGCCATTGTAGCCTCTTTATTATACTCCGAAAACATGGTCAGAGAATATGACATTTACTTGAGTGTGATGCTTCTGTTTCATTTTATGGCTACAGCTGAGGTGTCAGAAGGTGAATATGAGAGTCATAAAGCATTTCCCACCAAAAAGGAAGGTCAAATTTATGATCCAATGTAAGCCCTCAATCAATAAGAAATATCAAGAAATATAGTCCTTTAAAGTAGAATACTTTTTCAACTAAGTATGGGACAAAGCAAAATGTCCAATAACTTGATGTTGCTCTTTCAAATAAAATAAAGCCCCAATTTGGGTTAACACACACGATAAACAGCATCTTAGTATTTTTAACAGTTTATTATTCTTTTTATTTTATTATTTTTACTATGCACATTGCAGTAATTCATCATTGATCATAATTAATTAAAGCACAAAATAGTTTAATTCTTTTATCTCTTGAAATAATTTATAAAGTGTCTAAATAGTATTGAATAATTACTTCAAATGTGGTAAAAATGATCTCAATTTTTTTAACATTTAATGGAATTATATGTTGGCATAAAGATTACTAACTATTCAACATAGGCAATATGGTATATGATATTGGAAGTGCTGTACCCTTGAATAAAAAAAATGTGGAATAGCATTGGGACAATAGGCAACAGAAGCTTCAAGAACCATATACTTTAATTAAGGGGGCAAGATCCATGAGAAACCGAGGGAAGCAAGAAGGTGCTAAGGTCTCTTGGCTTAAGAGTTTGAAGAGGTTGAATGTGTAAGAATGGTTAGAATAAAGTTGGCTTCTTAAGCTTTCTCTGATTGCAATCCATATTTCCCTGAGTAATTTTATCTGACCCATTGGTATACAAATCAAACATTTACTAATCATAAACAATAAATGAATTTATTAAAACAAAACAAAAAATACATTACCTATTAACATTTTCACTTTATTTATTAACAAAGAGTCTGTAGTTTCCCACCAGTGAATTTCCCACAGACATGATTTTAAAGACATGGTTGGCTCTGTGTAAGTTAGTGTGATGAACAAATCTAGGCATATTATGCTTTCTGACCATTTCCCTATTGGTTTGTAATCAACTCTATATTCTGGAAAGGGACCTGTGTTTGTAATTAGCAAGTGGGTGACTATTTTCTTGAAATAAAGTAAGTTTCACAGGGACAGTGCTATAGCTAAATCCATACTAAACCTATAAAACTATTCCAATTCTCCAACATGGAGAAAAAGCTAGCCAAAATTTGCTAACAAATATTTTCAAGATAGTTGTGTGAAACATAAGGAATTGTAGGACAAAAGGGATATTTATAAATCCAGCTGTTTCTTGAGATTGAGATATAAACAGCCAACAAGAATTAGTCCCCAAGGCTTCAAAACTTGAACTCCCAGAACTGCCAGAAGCACTATTTATTTCCTTCCTTTTTGCCTTATTGCACACTGTCCCTGTGTAATGTTGTGTGCAGCATAAATTAGACAGACAGTTTATTGAATCTATTTTAGTCTGTCGTCTCTAACACACAAGGTATCGCTTTCAAGGTGTCACTTCCGAAGAAGAAAGGCAGAGCAGAGCAATATTTTAAGCCTGACTGGGTTAAAATATGGTTTGAAAAATGCAAGCGCAATATTTTTGGAAGAACCTAGGAAGACGCACAGCATTTGGAGTAATTTTAACTTTGATTACTGACTTGAGTTCTCATATTTGCATAAAATCATGTACGGTAAATAAATGCATATCACTAATGAAAAAAATGGAATGTTCAGGCCTAAATTTATTCCATTCCACCAATCATTTTTACTAACTATGACCTTCACCCTTATCATCATTTCCATATCATAGTATTAGTTGAAATTGGGCTATGGATGCATTTTTAAATAGAGAGAATAAGAGTCTCGTTGAAATCATTTCCTCATCTTGCACATTTGATGATCATTAAAACTCACATATATGCACTCCTTAAGATGACAGTGCTGCAGGATTGAAGTTACTCTTAGAGTAAATGATATCTAGAAATATGCACATCTGGCAATAGCAGGAAATAATTTCAAAGAGATGGAAATTGTCAGACAGGATAAGATGACTCTTTCACTTCTTAGAGTAGAACCAGGAGTTAAGTAGTAGTGACTATGGTGTTTTAGTAATCAGATAAAAATAAAAAGTTGTTACTAATGTGTTAAACTATAAGTTGAGAACATGCTTATGCCTGTGTGGCTTTGGTTACATTTCCTTTCATAACAAAATTAAATATCTCAAAATAAAGTGAAACTGAGTGTGGGCGTGTGTGTGTGTGTGTGTGTGTGTGTGTGTGTGTGTGTGTGTGTGTGCGTGTGTGTGTTGGGATGTAAGGGGGCTCATGGAATTCTATAATTTGGCATTATATTTGCCTAAGAACTGAAAAATTTACTTTAAGTTCAGTGAATAATGGCAAATAAATCTTTGAGTTCCAGTTTCTCCCTATTATTATAGATCCAGGAAAGATCTGGTAAGATACATGATGAACATTATTTGCATTAATGTCATGGAAAGAACAGGTTGCACAAGATTTTGTCTGCTGACTGACTACAGAGTTCAAGAGTTCTCATGTTAAGTATGTGGAAGAAATAAAGCAACTCAAGAGAAGCAAGGGATGCATAAGGAGTGTTCCGAGTCAGTCCTGGGCCTTTTCCTTGCTAATGTATGTAGCATGTGTTTCCTTTCTTCTCAAAATTTCTAGTTGAACATGAAATTCCAAAGGAAAGATGATGACTAGGTTTCCTTGACAAGAGAACACCAATCCCTCTGTTCCTATCATATAGCCCTAAAGGTAAGCTAGACCAGTTCCTCAGGGTATAATGAGGCCATCAATTCATAGACAGATCCACCTGACATTTGTCATAACACAAAGAGACATGACTTTCTGTTGAGTAGAGATGACAGTGAGCTATGATTTCTCCTCAGTAAAATGTTAAACCCTAGAATATGAATTATGTAGAATATGAGCTATGAAGAATAACCTGCCACTCATTTTAAAAATTGGAAGATATTTAATTGAAACAAGACACAAAATCAAGCCCAGTGCTAACATGCCATCAATTAACATCTGAGGGGCTTTCTTTCCTCTCTTTCTGACCAGGTCATCTTTGTAGATTCAAGAGAGTTTCCCGTGTATCAGGTTTCTACTTGACCCAAAAATACCCCCTACATCAAGATGTCTCTTTATTATTCTCTTTTTCTATCCCCCCCCACAACCCAATCCCTCATGTTCCCAGCCCTGCTGGCTCCCAGTCTAAACAGGAGATCTCTGCTATTTTCCATTCCCAGGGAAATCCATGTGTCTCCGTCCCCATTTGGGTCTTCCTTGTTAACTAGTCTCTCTGGGGATATGGATTGTAGCATGGTTTTCCTTTACTTTATAGCTAATATCTACTTATGAGTGAGTATATACCAAGTTTGTTTTTCTGTGTCTGAGTTACATAACTCGGGATGATTTTTCTAGTTTCATTATTTCCCTTCAAGTTTCCTGATGTCATTGTTTTTAACTGCTCAGTAATACACCATTGTGTAAATGTACCACATTTTCTTTATCCATTTTTTCAGTTTAGGGGCATCTAGGTTGTTTCCAGGTTCTAGATATTATGAATAAAGATGCTGTGAACATAGGTGAGAAAGTATCTAGTGACTGAATGAAGCTAGAAGATTTCCTGTGACCCACAACCACTCAAGCCCAAATAAATACACAGAGGCTTATTTATTATTTACAAACTGTTTGGTCTATGGTTCAGGCTTATTGCTAGCTAGCTATTGCATCTTAAATTAACCCATTTCTATTAATCTATGTATTGCTATATGTCTCGTGGCTTTACCTGTGTTCTATTACATCTTATACCTCTGGTGGCTTGCAGCATCTTCTTTGACTCTGCCTTTCTTTTCCCTCTATCTCTCTTGGATTTCCTACCTTGCTGTAACCTGTCTTGCCATAGGCCAAGGGAGCTTCTTTATTAACCAATGGTAGCAGCACATATTTATAGCATACAGAAATACCATCCCACAACACTTCCCCTCTTCTGTCTAATCAAAGAGGAAGGTTTTTATTTTAACATAGTAAAATTACATATAACAAAAAGTTATCAAGCAAGAATTACAGTTACAATATCTGTTCTATTTGTAATTGGCAAAATCAAAGAAAATACTCTATCATCTAGCCTATCTTTGTGAGTCTAAAGTTTTATCATAACTAAGGAAAACTGTATTTGCAATTATATAGTCTTCAACTCCATCAAAGACCCCAGAAGGACATAATAGTACCTAAGTAAACAGGAAGTACATTGTAAGCAACTTCCAAAATTCTAGAAATGACAGAGACCTCTGGCTGTTGGGACGGTCAAAATAAATGCAGAGATGCACAGTCAAGCACATGGCCAATCTCGGGGAAATTCTGTTAAAGAGAGGGAGGAAGGACTGTATGAGTGGAGGAGATATCAATCATCACATGGGAATTCACAGAAATAACTAACCTAGGCTCATAGAAGCTCACAGACTCTAGACCAAGAGCTAAGGAGCCTGCATGGTACTGACCTATGACCTCTACATATGTTTGACAGTTGTGTAACTTGATTTACTTGTGGACTCTCATTAGGGACTGTCCCTAATGTTTTAGTTGACTTTCTGTAACCTATTCTTCATACTGGGTTGCCTTGCCTAGCCTTAAAACAAGGGGAGGAGCTTTGTCCTATCTCAACTTGATATGCTGAGCTTTGTTGACACCCACGTCCTTTTCTGAAACAGAAAGAGAGGCGGAGTGGATTGGGGTAGGGGGTGGTTGGAGGGAATAGGAAGAGAGGAGGGAGTGGAAACTGTGGTCAGGATGTATAATAAATGAATAAATTTAATTAATAATAAAATTAATAGAACACTAAAGTTTTAGTTTAAAAATTACATTAGTTTATAGGCTTCTTTAATAAAAGATAAGGGTTTTTTTTGAAGAATAAATGTTTTATTTTTCTTCAATAAAAAAAAGAAGTTCTTCCCAAAGAAACATCTTTACACTAGAAATACAAATAACAAATATATTCAGAATGACAAAATACACTAATTCAATACACAAAGGCCACTAACTCATGTTTAAAAGGTGGAGTCAAAAAGTGCTGGAGAATGAACTATCTCTATGGCTTCAAAATGGCACCTCACAGATTACTTAAGGATTAAAGCCACTTTTGTTCATCTTGAATGTTTGATTTAGCAATAACACTTCAGACAGGAAACCATATGGTCAGTGTTCAGCCCCCTGCACCACATATGAAGTTGGCACTATCCAGGAACAATCCACTAATGTTTTGAGGAGGTCTCTAAAAAGGGGCCCCCTGTTATCTTTGTTGACACCACTGGCACGAGTTGTACTACACCCCCCACATGCCAATAGAAAAACTCCAGTTGTAGACCATTTTCTGGTCATGGGAAGATGAATGTTAGGATTCTGTCACTGCCACAGAGAAATGAACAGTGAACACTCTAACAGAGCTCATATCTCTAAATCTATCTATCTACATCATCTATGTCTATGCCTATGTATCTATATATCTATTGATGTATCATCTAATATCTATCAGCTATCATCTAGCTAGCTAGCATCTAATCTAATCTATCAGGTATCATGTTCATTCTATCAGTTCTGCACATCCTGAGAACCCTGAGTAATACAGACTGTGGTATCACAAGTGGTTCTCAGGCAACAGAAGCATAAGGGTAAGTCTTAAAATTTCTGGGACAGGCTTTTCAATTTGCCGACACTACAGTTACTGAAGCTTACATTCTGTCGACTTTGTTAGATCTTACATTGTGCTTTCATATAATGTTTGGTAGTTGAAGAGCCCCGCACAGTATTTTCCTTTCCTAAAATTCAGGCTGAATTTCATACAGAAAAGCGATTTATTTCTTCATGGCTATGATGCAAAAGAGGAAACACAATGTAGCAAGAGAAAAAGAAATGGAATAGAGCAGCAGGGCATGGCTGAAGAAATGGACCAGGAACAGTTTCCTGTTCATCCTTACACTTGTCAAACCGAAAGGGTGAAAAATAACTCTCTGACATTATCTGCGTTAGCATTTGGAAGTGAGCAAGTGGAAGGAAGTGGTGGGGGAAAGTGCCACACTTAGCAGTGGATATTCGAGAAGCATTTTGATGAATGCTGACAGAAGAATCATTTGATTTTGTCTTATGAGATTCTAAAATTCTGAAATGCTTTCTGGGATAGTAACTGCTTTAGAAACAAGAGAAGATGCATGAGTGTGACCAGACATCTACACAGTCTGGCTAAGCACATTTTCAGCGATGTTATCTGTAAGAGGATTAAGGCTGACCCTTTTTCTAAAACTTCAGAGTGTTTCTGACCTATGGATTATATTGCATGTTCTGTACACTTACCAGCAGCAGCTAGTGAACTTGCTTCACTTTTGTGGCAAATATGGGGACAGTGTCTGATAGTTCCCTATAAATTGAAAAGGGAATGTGTGAAGGGCACTAAGATTAGCAGGTATGTAATCTAAGGCTAGTGAGGAGAGGGTACAAGACATACTAGCCAGAAAGAGAAAATATGTTAAACATGTGCTCAGAGACAATGTCACCAGAAAGAGGGATCCAGAAAATAGATAAGAATGATTCTTTTTCTAGTGTTATGTGAAACTCAAACATTTTTTTCCCAATCTCTTACAGTAGATATGGGCTATGCCTATCACACTGAATTCCCAGTGCTCTGGTCCACTAAATTGTTGAACAGTTCAGGGTTCATTTGAGATGGGAGCCTTTACAATGAACAGTAGTTAGAAAGGATATAGTCCAGCAGTTTTCAATTAGCAGGTTCACTTTGGTGCTTATTCTTGAGTTAATTTGATACTTTCTGGATGTCTGCTTACATTCTAGGAGCAGTACATAGTTTAGAAATATATAAGTTAAAGAGACATCCATCTATGCTTTAAAAATTTCACAGTGCAGGGAGGAAAACTACCTCCTACAGGTAAGGAGCCAAGTGATATATGGCAGCACAGGGCTTGATATTGTCTGTGAGCAAGGTACAGATCAGATAAATACTTCATTAAATAGAACTTGAAATGAAGCCTGGGGTGGTATAGGCCTGTGATTCCAGTGTCTGGAAAGTTGAGGCAAAAGGGTCTCAAGTTCAAGGTCCATCTGGGCTACATAGGGATATTTGTGGACAGGGGCTTATAAAGATGGGAGAATAAATGAGTCACGCATTTGAAAAAAAAAAAACAGAACAAAACAAATTAAAACATACAGAGTATGAGGCATGTCATTGAAGAAAGACTACATGCTAGGAAATGACATAGTGGTTTGGTGCTGGCAGAGCTTACAATTTTATCACAAAAAGGCGACACAAAATTGTTACACAAACCATAGCTGTGATTGTGCATAGAAGGGGTTTTGGCTGTCTTTGATAACTGGTTCCATTTTACCTGTCTGCATCTTTTTAGCTGTTCAATTTTAAACCTCAAATAAAGAGCATAGGATAAATTTGCAATGGCTTCAATGTTGTGTTTTCCTTGTTCAGAATGGTTCATGTGCAAAACCACGAATGGATGTGTATTTAGCTATTAATATCATATTAAGATTATAAATATAAATGGATAACACACGAGGAATGAAAAATTGCTATAAAGATGTTAATGTTGATAATTCAGTTCCTCTGGTACGGTCTTAACTGAGCGTGGCCCCTTTTTTCTATCCCATAAGACAGCTACTAACATGATCATCTTTATCTTACCTACCTTCGAACTTTTCATTTCCAAATATTTTTAGAAGCCATGTGGTTTGAAATTTGCATTTTTTAGAAAATTAGGACAGTTTATGATTTTAATATTATGTTAATATGTATGTTTATATTACAGATAGTTATAGTTAATCTATGCTGAGCCCTTTACAAATGGCTTTTATTATTTCATACCCCTTTCATCCATTTTGCTGCTGGGAGACACAGCTTTGCTCACCTCAACAGAGCTGCTGTTTACAGCCATACCACTCCACTACTCCTGTGAGAAGATTGCCGCAAATAACCTCCTTTAGTATTATTGCAGAATGTATTTATGTTTTTCTGCATGTGTACTTAGAAATGTAGTTCATGGTTAGTAAGTGTATGAAGGTTAAAATTCTTAGGAACCTAAGAGGTTAAAAACAATGGCTGTTTCTGCCAACTCTTTAGACTGGGTGAAGAATCAGTCTTCAAGCATGTGACGTTGTCACACTTCTTCACTCTGCCTGGAAAATGTGTAAAATTGAATCCATTCAGTTTGCAGTATACATGTATCTGATAATAAATGTGATTGACTGTCTCTTCCCATCTTCTGTAATTCTATGAATTGCCTCTTTCAAAGTGCTTTCTTGTGTATTTCTTGCTTTTGTATTAGCCAGTTTGTCATTTTCATGCTGATCTGTGGGAGGTTTTTATATTTCTTTATTGGTTATATGTGTTTTGAATATCTTTCTCTGGTTTGCAAATTGAATTTTCAATGTCTATAAAGTGTTTTAGATACAGAAGTTTGCTCGTTTTATTGTAATCCCATTTGTCAGCCTTTGGTTTTATGAAAGGAAATCTTGTCTTAAGAGATGCTGCACAATTTCAACCTAAATAATAGAGCAATTGGGTATTATTCCAGATTTTAAAGATACTACTTTTGACATAACTTCTTATTTCATACAAGTCTAACTTTGATTAAAGAATTGAGTCTCATTGCATTCATTCCATACAAATAATCATTTTCCTTCTCTATTCATTTAAAAATCCTGACTTCTTTATTGATTTCTGACATTACTTTTATCACACTACAAAGAGTCATGGACAACTCCCTACACTACATTCTAGTAAATAACCTTTTCAACTCTGCTTACTAATACATTACAATCTCTGTAATACCACATAGCTCAGACTCATTTCTCCTTCCTATGTAGAAGTACATTGGCCTGTCTCATATCTCTTTCACATAGAATTTTGAAGTGCAAGTACTGTAAAGACTTTTAACCATTTTTACATTAATTTTATTCAATCAATTGAAAATATTGTGAAAATTTTTTATCTACAATATTTTCCTATCTCTGTAGACATTTTTCCTAATAATTTTGATTTTGTTCTACCAAAATTCTATATAATTGCAAAGAAATTTAAGAATTCCTTTGTATATATTTTCAATGTATGCATATTCTGACATGCTGCTGTAATTCGTAGTATTTTCTATTAGTTTGTTTCAAATGTATAAAATTATAATTAACATTTTTAAGTAAGTAATATATTCAAGAATTTAGATTTCCTAGTATTATAATTTGGTTTCAGTTTCACAGTGTGCTCTATCATATACTTATCCATAGTTGGCAAATGTTAGCCTTTTAGCTTAGTTCTAACCTGTATATGTTATGATTGCATAGTAATGGTTCATAATTATTAAATCAATCTATCAGTATTTTCTAGATGTTTTTATTCTTTACTTTGACTGGGAAAGTACATAGACTTCATAGCATAAAATTTTAAATATCATCTGTAAAGTCTGTTGTAAACTTGGAAAATATTACTATAAAGAAAACAGATAAATTTTAAGAACATTAGTATAATTCTATAAGCTTTATAGTGAAACTTTTTTTGTAGGTTCAATATGCAAGTGATAATGAACAAATGGAGTCAGATATTGAATTCCTTTCTTGGCTGCCTTCTCCAGGCTAATTAAGATAGTAAGGACTTCTTGCAGTGCAGCATAAATGGACGGGAGTTGCTAACTGGGTCTTGTTTCTTGTTTCCCTATTTTCCCGCTAAGTTTATTGACTATGAGAATGTTGTTACCTAGTCTCTCTGAGTCTGTGGTTTGTAGCATGGTTATCCTTTACTTTACAGATAATATCCACTTATAAGTAGAAGATAGAAAAAGCTATGTAGTCAGTGGTAAATTAGGAACACCTGATGATAAGTGTAGCACAAATACTAATTGGTCTTGATGATAAAATCCTGGAGCCAGATATTGTGGTAAATGCCTAAAGATCAGAGAGATAAAGGAGTAAGCCACAGCCACCTCTTACCTCAAAAATTCCTTAGCCCAAAAGGGACAAAGCTCCTCTCTCTGCCTGCCTTATAGTTCTCTCTCCGTCCAGCCATAACACTTCCTGTTTCCTCCTCTCTAGTGCTGGAATTAAAGGTGTGTGCCACCCCTGCCTGGTCTCCTGTTCTCATGTGGTCTTTATTTCCATGGTCTCCTATTCCTTGTTCTCCCTCTCTGTTGTTGATCCAGCTGGGATCTCCCGCTCCCCCAAGCTCTCTTTCCCTCGACCCTCGCCTTTCATTACCCCCACTCATGTCCAGGCTGTTCATGTAGATCTCATTCCATTTCTCTGTCATTGGGCGATCCCTGTGTCTTTCTTGGGGTCCTGTTTTCCAGGTAGCCTCCCTGGTGATGTGAGTAGCAGACAATTCATCCTTGTTTCATGTCTAGTATCCTGCTATGAGTGAGTACATACCATGTTTGTCTTTCTGAGTCTGGGTTACCTCGCTCAGGATGATTTTTTCTAGATCCATCCATTTGTCTGCAAACCTCATGATGCCATTGTTTTTTTCTGCTGAGTAGTATTCCATTGTGTATATGTACCACATTTTGTTTATCCATTCTTCAGTTGAAGGGCATCTGGGTTGTTTCCATGTTCTGGCTATTACAAACAATGCTGATATGAACATAGCTGAACAAGTGCTCTTATGGTGTGGTTGAGCATTTCTTGGGTATATGCCTAAGAGTGGTATAGCTGGATCTTGGGGGAGATTGATTCCCAATTTTCTAAGAAAGCGCCATATTGATTTCCAAAGTTGGATAAAGCACAGGGACAAATAGCCAAATGAATGGAAACACATGAACTATGAACCAATGGCTGAGGGGTCCACACTGGATCAGGCCCCCCGAATGGGTGAGACAGTTGATTGGCTTGATCTGTTTGGGAGGCATCCAGGCAGTGGGACCAGATCTTGTGCTCATTGCATGAGTTGGCTGTTTGAAACCTGGGGCCTATGCAGGATTGTTTGGCTCGGCCTGGGAGGAGGGGACTAGACCTACCTGGACTGAGTCTACCAGGTTGACCTCAGTCTGTGGGGAAGGCTTTGCCCTGGAGGAGATGGGAATGGGGGGGGGCGTTGGGGGGAAGGTGAGGGGGACGGGAGGGGGGAGAACAAGGGAATCCGTGACCGATATGTAGAACTGAATTGTATTGCAAAATAAATTAAAATAAATTAAAAAAAAAAAAGAGAAAGAAAAAAAAAAAAAAAAAAAAAAAAGGTGTGTGCCACCCCTGCCTGGTCTCTATGGTTTACTGGTGGCTAGCTCTGATCTCCAGGCAAGCTTTATTTGTTAGAGCACAGACAAAATATCACCACAGATGAGTACTGAACTGGAAGAGGTAATGAAAGATCTCAATTCCTACAGAAAAGTGCCTTGCATTTTAATTTACTATTCCGTTCTAGTAAAAAAGACAACTACATGCCCTGGTTAGTTTTTTAATGTCAACATCACACAACCAAGTGTCACTTGAAAAGAAGGAGTCTCAGGTCTGCCACAAATTATCTTGATTGTTGCCTGTTGTAGGGGGATCCAGCCTACTCTGGGTGATAATATCCCTGGGCCTGTGGTCTTATCTTACATTTGTAATCTGATTGAGCATAAACCAGAGCAAACAAAAGTCAGCCAATAAACACCATTCCTCCATGGGTCCTGATTTGATTTCCCACCTAAGTTCCTATCCTGATTTTCCCCAATGACGGATCATGTCTTGGAAGCATAAGTTAAATATACCCTTTCTTTCACATGTTGATTTTGGTCATTGTTTTATCTCAGTACCAGAAAATAAGTTAGAACATTTTGTCTCTACCCTACCACTCTTTTTTGAGATGGTGTCTTGCCTTATATCCTATTATCTTTTAATAATCTACCTGGGGTCCCAGCTTCCCAAGTGCAGAATTTAATGGTGTCCCAAACCATGCACAGCTTAGCAAATTCTATTTGAAGAAAAGCTTTTACCACTGTTCTTTCAAAAGAAATTTACTGAACTTATTACTATGGTGAATCTTGATTGCCAACTTAGTAGGAGCTAGAATGAACTAGGAGGCATAACTCAGGGTGTGTCTGTGTTTCTGAGGGTGTTTCCAGGAGGGAAGTCTTCCCTCATAATGAACAGCAGACAGTTCCAATATAAGGATGTCTAGGGTTATTGCCTACCCCACACCTGGTATCTCTCTACTCCTCTTAGGGTGTCACTGCTGCTGTCTTCCTCTCATATCAGATTCCAGCACTTTTTCCCTTACAATGTGGACTACACATCAGGGATGCTCCAAGAATTTTCTGTGCATTAGAGTGTGAAATCAGGAGCACTGAGGTGTAGATGAATTCCTAAGTGGTCTTATTAAACAAAAAACATGGAGCCAAATGTAGGGATGAAAGCCTTAGAGATCAGGGAAATAGGAATAGCCACCAGCTAACCATAACTGACCATGACACAGCCTCCAAAGTGAACTACTTCCTGTCTACTCGTGCCTTTATTGCCTTGATGTTCTACCCTCTCATTGGCACTTAGCCCAGCTACCTCACTTCCTTGTCACTGCCTGTCTGTACAGACCTCCAGGTCTCTATGGTTGGCACTGGGATTAAAGGATGTGTTGCCACACTTGATTCTGTTCCCTAGTATGGTCTTAAATACACAGAGACCCTGCCTGCCAAGTGATTGGATTAAGGGCATGTGTTATCACTGCCTGACTTTTGTGTTTAGTTAAAATGGCTTGCTATTTCCTCTGATCTCCAGGCAAACTTTATTTATACAAATAAAATATCTGCACACTGAGGCATCCAACTTCATGGATTAGGAAGTTATCAGGTTCTATTCATCTCCAATATCCAGTCATTGTTGAACAATACAACCTCTGACATGTAATCCAAGCTAATAAGGCCATTTATAAATTTGTAACACACACACACACACACACACACACACACACACACACACACACACACACACAGTCTCTCTCTCCCTCTCTCTGTTTCTCTCTCTGTGTCTCTCTCTGTCTCTCTCTCTCTCTCTCAAGCTGGTCTTCTTGAATACTTTGCCTAGGAAACTGACTCAATCAGGAAAAAAAAGAAAACATTACTTCTTGTACACTGCAGACACTCATGGTTGACACAAGTGAACTCTGGAGGGAACCTTAGAAGTAAACTCTGTGACAAGGCAGCCCAGTATCCTGCACTGCAGGAGAAACGAGTAATACAGAGTTATCTGCTTTGCATGTATATATCTTATGCCCTCCCATCCATGGATTTAGTAGTAGTCCTAAAGTATTATGTTGACAATGCTAGGCATAAATAATTTGTAAATTGTTCTGTGACGTTCTGAGTTCCAAGCTTGAATCCACACCATCCTCCTCCATTATTCCCCAAATGGAAGGCCACCTCAGAAGCAATTTAGTTGCTGTCTCAGGTTGATTGTTGCTGTGTTGGAGTAGCTCTATCACACTGCCTAGTCCTTCAGTTCTTTCTAGATATCTTGCCATTTAGTCATTGCTGTATCTTAGAAGAATGGTTGAGTATAGTAAAATTAAGTAACATTTACTATGGTATATTGGCATAACCATGCTATTTATGTTATTAGTTATTTTTAGTCTCTTAATGTAGCTAATTTATAAATTAACTTTCAATATTTATATATAAAAATTTTGTGTATATATGGACCCCTATATTGGGCAGTTTTAGTCACCAACAAGGGGTATTGGAATATTCATCATTGGGAAATAGTGTATAAATTATGCCCACGAATGCACAACATGTTAGACATGATGGGATAGTATTGAGTATTGAGTATCTGTAACTCTGCAGTAGGAGTTTTATAAAGTCCAATTTTGTTTTGTTAATTTTAACTACCATGAATAATAGTTATTCATATGTAGGCACAGTTTTCCAATACCAGCAGCTGCTTCCAAATTACCACACTGAGGATTATATTCCTTATAAATGCTCAGTCAATAGCTCAAGCTTATTTCTACCTAGCTTTTCTAACTTAAATAAACCAATTTCTATTAATCTACATTCTGCCACATGTCATGGCTTTATCTGTCCTCCAGGATGTCCTGCTCCCTCTGAAGCTTCTGGCAACTCCTCTGTCTCTACCCTTTCTCCTCCTGTGTCTGGCAATCCTGACTATACTTCCTGCCTGGCTATCAGCATTTCAGCTTTCTATTTACCAAGGAATACATATTCACAGTGCACAGAAGGATTATTCTACAACATTTGTATGACTAAGTTTTTATTTTATGCTGCTATGGCAAATACCTAAGAAAAATAATTTCCAAAGAGTAATCATTAGTACTTTGGCTTATGGTTTCAGAAAGTACCATGAATATTTGACTTGCTACATTACTTAGAGCTTCAGACAAGACAGAGCATCATCTCACAGAGAACATGTGTAAGAAGAAGCTCTTCACCTCAGAGAACAGGGAGCAAGGAACAGAAATTGGTCAAGGCAAGACATCTCGTTCCATGGTGCCTCCTGTTGACTTACTTGCTTAACCTAGGCTTCATTTCTGAAAAATGTCACTTCATATCATGAATCTAACAAGGAACTAGCCCACTGATTAGGTCAAAACCTCTATGATTAAGTGACTTTCTAATGACTTAATTAATTAAGTGGGAGGGAGCCTTTGTGGACATATTTGATATCCAAAACATGTAAGTGCCTACATAAATGTCTAGTATACAGTAAGAATTGCTGTATTCAATGTATTCAATTTTGAGAGTGAATGCTTAAAGAAGGATATGCCATTAATAACTTTGGCATCAACTACAACACAACAAAGCAATTTTCATTTTAAGACTCTTACACCTATAATGTTGGCATATACAGAAATTCATTGATAATTAAGCAGTAAAGTTAAAGCAGTCATAATATTTTAATGTACCCAGTCGTTGAGGTTCCACTTCATAGGAAAGCATATAAAAAGACTCAATCTTTACTTTGTGTTTGGAAAGATTCAGGCTAAATCATTGTTTTTGCGGTCTTCAACATACCTACAAAATGTCTCTACTCCTAGAAATTCCTGTCATCAGATTGCAGCAATGAAATCTAATAGACTGTGAAAGGCAATTTTCACACAGCCCTCTTTTCCTCTAGTTCTTACAGAAAAAAAAATATGACATGACAATAAGAAAGGATCTGGTACAATTAGCAAATCAAGCTGAAGGATCAATCCAGTCCAATTATACTTTTTAATAGAGTGGAACGATGTTTCCTTCTACATCTTTCTCACGAAAGAGATAACAGGGAGGGAAATTGAACATGGCAATCCCACTTCTGTGGCAATTACTGAGAAAAACATCGTCTATAAAACTTCTTATTCGTCTACTTCTAAGTTTGAACGTAATTTTCTAATAATGGTTTCTCTTTTCAAATTAAACTTTGTGTAATCTCAAGATGAAATACATGGATCTTACAAATTAATTTCATTGCCAAAGTTAAAGACCTAAAATCTTTCCTAAAATGATCCATTTACTAAGATGTATCAAGACAACCATATCGTATCAGAACACATGCATTATTCTTGTGGTAACAAAGGAATAACCATGGATTTTGCAAAACATATTTATAAAGCAAATTTTTATTAAATTATTATTAAAAGCCGGGCGGTGGTGGCGCACGCCTTTAATCTCAGCACTCGGGGGGCAGAGCCAGGCGGATCTCTGTGAGTTCGAGGCCAGCCTGGGCTACCAAGTGAGTTCCAGGACAGGCGCAAAGCTAGACAGAAACCCTGTCTCGAAAAACCAAAAAAAAAAAATTATTATTAAAATGATAAGATTTAAAAATAATACCAAAGTAGTAATTCTCCTTGCTATCTTTAGTATTGACATTTATTTCAACAAACATAATTAGTGATACATAAAATATTTTTAGTCATATAATAAAAAATTCCAAATTTTTAGTTCTAATGATCAGTCACAGATTGTATACGAACATTTTGGACTTAAACAGAATATGAGTATCTTCACTCTAATCAGTCAGAATCTCTACTATATCTCTTGAGTAGAGGCTTTGCATCAGAATAATTACACATTGCTGCTCAGGACAGCTTTTGATGATTTTTAACATTTCCACTTATGGCTACTATTCATGATGATTTTTGTGGGGATTTCTTCTGGAGTGAAATTTTCTTTGCCTGAGAAATTGAATATTTGTTTTTTTCATGAGACAGAGAAATCTGTTTTAAATCATTTTCTTTCTTAGATAAGTAAATTTTAGCTTACTGATTGTCTTTATTCTTTGAGAATTGTCTAATGAATTAATGTTGTTATGATTATCTGTTATTATGGCTGCTACAGAAATACCTCTCTATATGTGTATATATATAAATATATATTTAAATATATATATATACTTATATTTATTTACATATTTTAAATTACTATGATGTACCTTTTTAAATTGCTTCTGTATCTTTCTATTTTGTAATTTTTCTCATATTTCTGAGATAGCTGATTTGTAATATATATTCAGTAAACTGAATACCTGACTTTCAAATATCAGAAATGTGTGATCATGCCCCACAATCTGTGATTATTATCACCATTGATGAGGTTAACATGAGATTAACTTTTGATGTTTATCCTGTAAGAATGATGTCTTCTCCAGTCACTTAAGGGAGTTGCCACCAGAGTGGGGACACTTAGATCTGCAATGTCTTTGAGCCCTTCTGGACATTACAAACATTATAAGAGCATCCTCACAGGCTTAGCGGAAGGGGTTGCTACTTTACTGCTTGATTTCTGGTGGCAGATGTAAATTGTGGTTTTCTGCTAAGTTGTACATATTGGGAGGGTCATTATTCATTTTTTCTCTTACAATTAAGGCATAGCCTCATGAAGATTAGAAGTCTG
This sequence comes from Peromyscus californicus insignis, assembly GCF_007827085.1. Taxonomy (NCBI): domain Eukaryota; kingdom Metazoa; phylum Chordata; class Mammalia; order Rodentia; family Cricetidae; genus Peromyscus; species Peromyscus californicus. Next base: position 57,440,521 of record NW_026294617.1, on the reverse strand, counting down.
TTAAGTTAGTCTTTGTGTATTTAATCATTTGCCAAAATTAAGGATTATGTAGGGAACTGGTAACTGTATGTATATGTTTAACAATGTATATTTATGTAGTTTTATATATTGCCTCTGTGTTTTATGTGTTCATGCATGATTAATGTATATTTTCTATATCGAATAAATATTTAGATGACAGTTTATATATACACACAGTTTATATATATGCATAAATGCAAAGTTAGTAATTCTTTTTTTTTCAAATTTGTAGGAGACATATTTTACACATTTAGTGTTTGAGTCTAAAAGTTCTACAATACCATGCTCTCTAATACAGATATAAATGTGGGTATACATAATATGCTCATTTATTATAAATATACTCTGTATACATGTGTAAAACACTACAGTAAAACTCATTAATATGTACATTCTTGTGTTTTATGCATCCATGAAAATGAATGTAATTTAAACATCAAGAATTATGCATATATTACTGGTGGTGATATATTACATATTATTTAAGAACATATATAAATGTATATCTTAGTTTTTCCTGAAATGAAGAATTTTGTGAATAATTGAATGTATAATTCTGGGGACATGCCATAATATTAGTTGCTACACATTTTATTTACCTTGAGATTCAGAAGATTTAATTCATTTTTAATTAATTTGGTACAGGGTCTCACTGTATATCTTTGGTTGCCCTGGAACTTGCAGAGATCCAACCTGCCTCTGCCTATGAATGAGACTAAAGGTAAGCACCAAACACCTGGATGGTGCCAGGTTTGCACTCACCTTCCTCATCACGCGTCTGTACATGTCAACATTTTCTTTTAGCTTTGCTTTTTAAAGGCTTTCTATTTCTTCTTTTTTTTTTTTTACTGCTTATGAAAAGATTATAATAGTTTTAATTAGTGGATGATCATATCATGGACAGTACTGCAAAACAAACAAACAGCAAAGAAACGAAAATGAGGCTGTGCGTCTCCATTTAACTTGTTACTGAAATGTGTTAAGTAAACCATTTGGTCCTGGCATCATCTGGGAATGTTTGTTCTCTGATACTGTTATAACTGTGTGTCCTAAATCTGCTGCCATACATCAGATGTCCTAGAAGAAACAAGTAAAGGCATTGCTTTGATTACATTTACTTTCAGATAGGCATATGCAGAAGGTGCTTTCCCCCTTTCATTGTACTCACTCTCAACTGTTATTTTATTATGTGTACATTTGGAAGAAATACCTTAATATTTCGGCAAATAGTGTTGAGAGAAATTTTCTTAGGTCTACTTGCAAAACGTTTTTGGAAAACCAAGCTTTATTTGCAGACAAGGTCACTGCTAGAGTTTATATTGATTCTGTAGAAAATATGATTTAAATTGGTGACCTTGTTTACAAAACTACTCAAAATGCTTTCCAAATATTTTACAGTTACTTTCTTTTAAAGGAGATATTGATGATCTGGAAACAGTTTTCATTCACACAAGGCTAATTACAGAAACTAAATGTGAAGAACTTGGACTGAGACATCATAATTACAGGTAAATTTTAATTGTTTAAATCTTCAGTTAAGAAAACAAAAGCTACATTTTGCATATGTGTCTATAAGGGAGTCCTCATTTGCAAATGTGTTGCCCTTCCCATTTGTAACAACCCCCCAAACCCTTGGAGTGTCTCGCCCCTTGAATAAAAAGTTATTCTTCATTGTTTAAGGATAATAGGGCATTTGATTTCTAGGCTCAATTTTGACAGTATAATAAACTGAGACACAAGTAAAAAAATCAAAATGTAGCCCTGAGGCACCAAACACGTATTAGAAAAAAAGTTAGTTTCTGGCCTTGGTATGTTCAACAGGGACATATGACTTTTGACACTAATTGTGAACAAGATATAAAAACTGATTGTTTCAACTAGCAAATTTTGTTATACAGACAAGAGGTGCTTTCATTAAATAAAACATAAACTGTCTAAAGTAGGAAATATGGAATGGAATACAAATGCTAGAGAAATACACATTTTACACATGATAAAGAAATATACTTTTTTTTTTCTTTTGGAGAAAGGGTTTCTTGGTAGCTTCGGAGCCTGTCGTGGAATGTGCTCTGTAGACCAGGCTGGCCTCAAACTCACAGAGATCTGCCTGTCTCTGACTCCTGAGTGCTGGGATTAAAGGCATGTGTCACCACCGCACAGCTGAGAAATACACTTTTAAACAAAATTCTCACTGAAGCATCCATTCTCACAGTGAAGAGAATTTTTCTGCAAAAACCTGTCCTAGAGCAGCAAGTTTATTAAAGAATAATAATATAATAATAACTTATGAACAAATACTACACTGTTTTTTATAAGTTTGATTGCCAGTAATACAAGATATGTGAAGAGTGAAGATAGACTGATCCACATTTGATCACTAAAAGCATCACAAAATCCTTTCTCTCTGTCTCTGTCTGTCTCTGCCTCTCTCTTTCTCTCTTTCAGTTGTCAGGGGATGCTGGGTACCCAAAGAGCATTTGGAAAGCTCTAAGGACCCAGAGTTTCTCTGGCCTTGAGCATTTATTTTTTATATTTATTTATTTATTTATTTATTTATTTATTTATTTATTTATTCATTCATTCATTCACTCATTCATTCATTTATCTATTTATTTGTTTATTTATTTTTGGTTTTTCAAGACAGGGTTTCTCTGTGTAGTTTTGGTGCCTGCCCTGGATCTCATTCTGTAGACCAGGCTGGCCTCGAACTCACAGTTATTTGCCTGGCTCTGCCTCCCGAGTGCTGGGATTAAAGGCGTGTACCACCACCGCCCAGCCCTTGAGCATTTATTAAAAGATACCACAAAATATTTTTCCATGCTTAAAAGTAATAGATAGTTCTAATTCACCAGGGAGAACAGAGACAGTGTCGAATGGGGAGATTTACACATGGGAACACACCTCACTTTTACGTCTTAAGAAATAGCATATCCCAGCTTCCCAGAATATTTCCTTCTGTCCTTAGCGTGTCGTGGGTCAGAATGCTCTTAAACTCTGAATGCCTCTTTCTCAGACAAGGCTGTTGACAACATTCTTCCCTCCTTGCTTTGTATCAAAGTTAATATGACTCATTTACCGTAAGATTGAGTAATATTAAGATGGCAGTTCAGATGCTGTGACTGTCTCAAGTCTTGGACTTGTTCACCTAACTGAAGTATAGACTCCTTTAACTGTTGGATCTTACCAAGAATCTTTTTGTCAATATGGCTTTGTGCTTATCAAGTTCTTTTTAAATTCTTGAATACAAGAAGTTGTTTTCTCTTGCGTGTAAGGCCATGGCTGCTGTGACAACATTGTTAGCTGGTAATGACAGTTCTAACGACTGACCATCAAATAAACTTTCTATGAGCCTCACCGTTGCTTGCATATAAAAGCGACAGTTGGAGTATCTGGCTAAGGCTCTTGAAGAGAGACCTCAACCAAGGAAGCTACTGGTTTTTAAGAACCATAAACACAGTCTTTTACACAATGAGTACAGTTAATGCATTATTGCAAATAATAGTTAAAGCCAGAAATGAGATATAAATAATCAAATTCTTGACACATGCTAATGCATGAACTTCCTTATTTGTGATTATGTTTAAATGGGAAACACTTTGAGCTGCATTCCAGGTATAACCTCCCCCTGACACTGCTATAAGCTCCTCAAATTTCAGAGAACATCTTGCAGAAGTTCAAATCCTATCCTAAGGTTGTGTGTGTGTGTGTGTGTGTGTGTGTGTGTGTGTGTTAACCCATCCATAGCACACTGTGTCTGTGTGTGTAGGGTGCTAACCTTCCATAGCACACTGTGTGTGTGGGGGGGGGGGGGCGTGCTAACCTTCCATAGCACACTAAGTGTGGGGAAATACTGCCCATCCATAGCACATTGTGTGTGTGTGTGGGGGGGGGGTTGCTAACCCTTCCATAGCGTATTCTGTGGGGGGGGGTACTAACCTTTCCACAGCACACTGTGTGTGTGGAGGGGGAGTGCTAACCCTTCCATAACACACTGTGAGTGTGTGTGTGTGTGTGTGTGCTAACCCTTCCACAGCACATAGTGTATGTTTGTGGGAATACTAACCCTTCCATAGCACACTGTGTGGGTGGGGAATACTAACCCTTCCATAGCACATTGTATAAGTGTGTGTGGGGGGTACTAACCCTTCCGCAGCACATTGTGTGTGTGTGTGTGTGTGTGTGTGTGTGTGTGTGTGTGTGTGTGTGTGGTAACCCTTCCATAGTACACTGTGTGTGTGGGGATACTAACCCATCACTAGCACAGTTTGTGGGGGTGGATACTAATCCTTCCATAGCACACTTCATAGTGGAACAAATCACCACATGATAGGAGTAATTAAGTTGTGTTTTATTGAAATATCCTTCCAACATCCAATTGTCTCCGTCCACCAATTCTCCCTGTGATTCCCAATCCATCACTTTTCTGTTAGCTATGATTTTAATACAGGGATGTGTTGTAACACACTCAGACTACCTTAACTTTATTTGTGGGGTCCTATTGTTTATGATTGGCACAAAAAGATCTATATGGAGTATAAGCGACAGTGCTATGGATCCCAGGCACAAATCCCTAAGAGGTTATAAAATTCAGCATAGTCATTTGACCTCATTTCTTGGGTATTTTGATCAACAAGAATCTGTACTACAGGTTATAACAAAGGAGTTATTAGCAGCCACATATGGCAGAGTTTGAGAAACTAAACCAGTGTATTTGATGATACTCTATCCACAGGCCCTGTGGGTAGTAACATTCAAGTAATATCTTCTTTAGGTTTTTATTGTTGTGATAAAGCACCATGACAAAAAACAACTTCGTGAGAAGATGGTTTATTTGACTTACATTTCCTCAGTCACTGTCTATTAAGAAAAGGTTAGGCATGATCCAAAGCAGATGGTATGAGAGAACGATGCTTACTGTGTTAACTCTCCATGGCTTCCTCAACCTGCTTTTTGTACCATCCAGGGTCCAGGAGTGACAGGATCCAGAGTGGGCTAGGACTGATACATTAATCATTAACAAAGAAAATGCTCCATAGACTTATATACAGGCCAACTCTGTGAGATTATTATTATTTTTTTTGCAATTGAGAGTACCTCTGCTCAAATGACTGTAGCTTGTGCCAAGTTGACAAAAAACAATCTAACTAAGACAAGCAAGTAAATGTGCAATATTATTTTAAACCACTTCTGAGAGAGTGTCAAACCAAATGATAGGATGAACTACAGTGACTGAGGAATATGTGACAAATAAATCTTATATGCAACACCAATCAAAGCACTGATGATGGAAACCATCATAAAGAAAAGGTTTGTAGTGGAACAGGACTAGCTCAAATCCCTCAACTCTTGCACTGTCTCATCAATGGTCTTCTTCTCTTGACCCTGGATCAGGGGTTTAGCCCTGAACTGAAGTCATTTCAGTGTCTAGATGGGAGGCTTTACTGCATCATGATAGATGACTGATGTTTTCTTGTTTTTTTTTTTTTTTTTTCTTGACTCAAACCAGTTATTTTAATGACTTACAAAGACATACTCTTTACCACAAGTAAGAATATCTGGGCGATTTTTCAAGTGCCAGCATTTGGATCTCACCAGAAAATCTATAGGTAACACCCATGTGAACAGAGGATCCTGCATAGTGCCTTTCTATATCATATCCATCATCATCAATTTTGAAAAAAATAAGGGTGAAAAAACTTAGTGAATTGAAAGCTCAAAGGAACCTATTTCCCCTTTCTGTCTTGTTTTAAGAAGATCACTAGCATGTTTTACAATGATTTGCGTGTGGGATTATAGGGACTACCTGTTTTATAGGTGATTCCCCAATGGAACAAAAGGTTTGTAAAGCTTGAGAAGCATATGTTGGTCCATTGGTGAATTTGATCCTGTGAGGAATAGCTTAAGCAGCAAATGCAGAAAGACGGTGGGACTGAACATACACACATTTCCCCAGTCTGAACAAGAGCCCAGGTGAATCTGAAATAGGTATTCATCGAAATATGCATGAAACCCAAATGATCAAGAAATTTGGCGTCATTGATGTCCATTTTCTGTTGAGCTTTTAAATCATGATGGTGAGTGATGGATAGACTGCTCAGCAATTAAGGGCACTTGTTTATCTTCCAGATGATGGGAGTTCAATTTCCATCATACACATGGCAGCTCACAACAATCTGTACCTCCTGTTCCAAAAGATCTGATGCCTCCTTATGGCCTCCACAGGCACCAGGTATGAATGTGGTGCACATACATGCATGCAAGTAAAACACCCAAACATATTTTAAAAAAACTAAATCACAAGGTTAGTTCCACCTATTGGAAATAGAGGGTAATAGTCTCACAGAAGATGGTTATCAGCATATGTGTGAAGCTTGGGAGTGTGTCAGGAAAGAAAATTGTTTGCAAAAGAGTATTTTGAATGTAGTGAAGCATGAGAATTTTGGGCCTAAAAAAACTAATACGACTAGAAAATCAGCTATATGCTATTTCCATAAGACAACAATCCTGGTGATGTATGAGAGCATATATGGGTTATGTATAAAGGAGGTTTGACAACAAATGGACCTTTTTTTTTATAAAGACATCTGTAAAGATTAGCATTTATAGAAAGATTTTGAAATTTCTAATCCAGAAACAGATATCGGTTTGGAGTTTAATGGAATTAGCTGATACTCTGGGAACTAAATTAGTATTCTGACATAAATGCTCAAACAATTTTCTATAGAGTTTAATAGACCTTCTTGGAATTACAGTCAATGAATTAGACGGAGAGTCTTTAGACCTTAACGAGACTTTCCAGTAACCCATGATCATGAGCTAGGTGGACCAGATATATTAAAAACACATCTTAAAAATTGATTTGTGTTATTTTTACTTTTATTGTGCATCAGGAAATAAGTTCTATAATTTTATGAACATATATAGTACCAAATAATGAGTTTCATTAGGATAGTTAATGTATGTACATAATTTACTTAGTTGTATAAATGTGCTTAGTGGAGTTACACTCATATATGAAGAAGGACACAGTGTCATTTTCAGTAAAAATGATCATGTTAAGCTAAAAAGGTCACACCCAGAAATGCAAAGATTGCATGTTTTCTTGCCTACCTGGAGTAAATATATAATAAAAGCAATAAGAGCATGAAAATCACAGGGGAATTTGGGGGAAAATTAGTTTAATCAAGACAGATTCTGCCCATTGGAGTTCACAGAATGTTTCTTCACTTATAAAATTTGAAATAAGATGTTGGTTTATATTACTATGAGTTTCTTCCTAATTCTTTTGCATGTGTGTTAGTAATATTTGTTCAATTTTATTTTGATTTTTCTCCTTTATAACATCTTCACATTACATCAATTTTTCTCTAATAACATAAAAAAGAGATGTACATGGTACAAAAAAAATGACAAAATATTCTTTGTCTTGTTGGGTCAATACAGTCTGCTTCTAAAAAGACAGTGAAAGAAAAAGAACATAAATGTATAATGTGGGCCCTTTTGCAAAAAAATGAACTACTAATAAAAATTAAGATAACTGTTGCTCAATATAAAATGTGTGCACACTAATGTGCTAGTGACTTTTCAGATAATGTTGATTGCAGAACTTAGACAACTGAATGAAATCACAAGTCCTTGTAGCAAGTTGACAAACTGTATCAAGAATTATTCACTATTATATTGGGTAAAATAACAGATATCCTGTAAATGAGTTCAAAACTGTAGTCTATGTCTTTCAGTTGACACTGGAAATAGAAAATTAATTCCAAAACCATATTTAAATAGAGCAAAAGTAGGAGGAATCACAAAATAGGAAACTAGTAACAATGATGACGAAGGAAAAACTTTTTCAAGACACGGTTTCTCTGTGAAACAGTCCTGGCTGTCCTGGAACTCACTCTGTAGACCAGGCTGGCCTTGAACTCATAGAGATCTGCCTGCCTCTGGCTCCAGAGTGCTAGGATTAAAGGCATGCTCCACCAGTGCCCAGCAAAAGGGAAGACTTCTTAACACACACATCTTTTCTCTTGAAAATGCTCTACAAGGCGATTTTTCCATCGTATTCTGACCTATTGTCATTTCTTGGGATAGTATTTTACATATTTTGAGATTATAAAATAATACATAATTCATTTCCCTCTACCTTTTTTTCTCCATACCCTCCCATATAGCCCTGTTGCAATACAGGGCCTCTTTTTTTCTTATTCTTTGTTACACACACACACACACACACACACACACACACACACACACACACACACACAAAGAAACTTTGCCTAATCAGTATAATGTCACTTGTGTTGACAGTCAATTGTCATGTTGCTCATTTTGCATAGTTTTATTTTTACTATTTCCTGCTTGTGTCTTCCTTCTGTATTTCTTCATCTAATTTTCAAATCCCTTGGGAAATTATATTATTTTTGATAATATATACAATTCTATCATTACCTATTGATGCCACCAAGATTAGGACATATGTTCTTATATTGAGATAATATTTACATCATGGGGATAAGGAGAAACTGGGTACTAGGGAACTTCCCAGGAATCCACAAGGATGACCCCAGCTTAGACTACTAGCAATAGTGGTGAGGGTGCCTGAATTGGCTTACGCGAGTAATCACATCGGTGAATACCCTAACTGTCATCATAGAGCCTTTCTCCAGTAACTGATGGAATCAGATGCAGAGATCCACAGCTAAACACTAGGCTGAGCTCCAGGAGTCCAGTCGAAGAGAGAGAATAGGGATTCTATGAGCAAGGGCATCAAGATCATGATGGGGAAACTTACAGAGACAACCAAACTAAACTAGTAGAATCGCATGAAATTTAGATCCACAGCTGTGGAGCCGGCATGAGACTGGACTAGGCTCTGCATAGGGAAACAGTTGTGTAGCATGATTTGCTCAAGGGGGTCCCTGGAGTAGGATCAGAATCTATTCCTGGTGCATGAGCAGGCCTTTAGGAGCCCACTTCTATGATGGTACACCTTGCACATCCATGAGGTAGGGTGAGGGGCTTGGATCTGCCTCTAATAAATGTACCTCCCCATGGGAGGTCTTACCTTCTTGTAGGAGGGAATGGGGGATGGGTTGGGAAGGAGAGGCTGGGGTGGCAGGAGGAGGGAAGAGGGGGATCTTGGTATGTAAAATGAATAAAAAGTTTTTCTAAATAAATAAAAAATTAAATCTTTGCATCACAATTTGCTTTTATGTTGAACACTTATAATTTTCTAGTGTATGCCTATGCATTTTAGAAGTAATTTTGGTTTTCCAGGTTGTATTCTTTTTTTTTCAGGAGGCACACTTGCAAATTTTATTTATTGAAGATAATACAACAGACACTTAGAAGACAACAATCACCAAAAAGGGGACCCCTCCACAGGAAGCTTACCTAAAGCAACAGAAAAAGACTACAAGCAGAAGACAGCATATAAGTATCTTGTTCAGTGTAAGAAACTCAGGGGACTGGGGTGGGAGACTAGGAGTGAGAAACTCAGGGGACTGGGGTGGGATGCTAGGAGTGAGAAACTCAGGGGACTGGGGCAGGGGGCTAGGAGGGAAAAGTATAGCTATAATACATGCCTTGCTACTGCACTGACGAGGTTACACTTCAGCAAAGACCTGGTGGAGGGGAAGGGGCAGCCTCATGGCTACCTGGGCAGATAGATGCAAGGCTGCCGCCTCCATTCCATCAGGTCTTGGCTGAACTCTATGAACTTGTTAACCCAGCAGCAAGGCATGGATTGTAGCCACCCTCTCTCGTCCCACCCAAGGCAATTAGCTTGGCTTGCCACCATAGCTCCCTAACCAGTTTCTAGTGTTTCCCCCAGTAGTCTGTTGTTTATAGGTCCCTTAGCAATCCCATCCAAACCAAAGTGAGACTTCCCTCTCCCTGGCTCTCAGCCCTAGTTTATCCTAGCTGAACAGGTCAAAGGAATATGTGGATACATATGTCCACACCTCTGTGGAAACTCTTACGAATTGTTTCTCCAGGTTGAATTCTAATGTGCTTTCTGATAAAGTTTTGGTAATAGTTACAAATAAAATCATGGTTACTTTAAAAAAAAAAACCTATCTCTGTGTGCTTTAAATTTACTTTAATATTCCAGGCTTTCTAGCCAAGGGTTGAGTTAGCCTACAGTAAAGCAGGAATATATTTTTTTAATTTCTTTGATATATCAGTGATGAAGCCATCTTTTGACCTGTCTTAAGGTTTTAAAAAACCTGTCTCTCTCAGAACTTCACCCATCAAAGAAAAACAAACTCCCTGCCATGAAGTGAAGTAGGCATCTCAGAGTAAGTTCTGAGTCTGGAGTACAGCTTTGTGCATAGATGCCAAGAGGAGACAAGAATGAATCCGCTGAGACTCACAGCCTCCTGTCTCCATCCCTGTAAAGGAATATCCTTGACAATTTTGTTTTATGTTTGCTTCTAGGTCCACCAAAGATGGGTGAGCTGACTCTCACCTTTCTGGGTCTACTTACCACATACCTCAACATGGTATTTTATTGGCCGTTCTCCTCTTCCTGAACTTTGAAAACTTATCTTTTATTCCTTAGGAGTCTGTGATATGTCAACATGGGTGAACTAATGAAGGCAGTGACCTTTTTACCCTTATGACTTCCTTTAAATTAAATCTTTCCCTGAGTCATTTCGGTCCTTGTAAATCTTATCAGGCGAGTTATTTTTCCTCTCTCCTGACTATCATTGAAATTGAGGGAAGGTAAGTGCTTAGGATTTCACATAACCATCCCCTAGGGATCTTAAACATAACAAGCCTCTGAATAGAGCCTGGACTAATTTCCTCACAATCAGGAGGGATAGAGTTAGAGCATTAGTATTCATTATGATCTCCAGGTAATCCCACTGCACAGCCTCATTTGAGAATTTCTATCTAGGAATTTATTTAAAATCCTCCTCATGCCTCTAGCTCTACAGATTTTCACTCTCAGGTTAGTTTCACAAATATGTAATACTCTCTGTCCTTTCTACTGCAGATATCTGTGAACCAGCCAAACACTTTCCCACACTTTGCAAAATGTATTGCCTCCTGTACTGTATAATAGTTTCCTTTTCTACCTTTGTTTTTTGTATACCAAGTTCATTTTTCATAATAATTTTGGACATTTTACTGGAAATTTAAAATTTATGTCTACTATTGTTAATCACAAGCTTTTCATTCTCCAGCCAGGTCTTGCTCCTCCCAGTATTTGCACTTCCTCCTATTCATACCCAACAAGGAAATTTTGGTTTTCCTTTTTCCTAGATAGCCCCAGGGAATTAAATTTTGTTCTGTCTTTTAACTTCATTTGGTCAATGGGAGAGAACCAAGTAATAAGAGTAATTATTGTTATAAAAGAGAATGAAAATTCTGTGTAAAGGAGGAAACCATACTAAGTTAGAATTTGTGGGCAATGGAATGCCATAGTGGATGAGTATGTATGCTGCCAAGCCTGACTACCTTAGTGTGACCCCTAAAACCACATAGTGGAAGAAGAGAACAGACTTTAGCATAAGCACAGTGAAGTTTGGGTGCATGCATGTGCATGTGCTGGTGCACATGTGCTAGTGTGTGTGTGCACACACACTAAAAATAATAAAATGTGTTGTTTTAGAAGAAAATGTTTCATAGAAAAATAAGTATCCTGTCAATGGTTGTTTCAGGCATATCTAAGTATAAACACTAAATCTTGGCCATTGAGTTTGACAAGTAGAAGTAAATGTTTTAAGAAAAAATGCTTATGTAGTTGGTATACAATTACGGTTAGAATGGGTTTATCCATCAATGTCAAGAGAAAAAAGGAGACCATGTGTGCAGATTGTAAAAGGCCTCATGCTGAAGAGAGTGAATTAGAACAGGAATTACTTACTCTAATGGTATTTCTACCTCTAGGTTAGCAGTAGGCATGTCTTTCAGGCTGGCTATCATTATAGCATTCAGGGTTAATAGCAGAGTGAGACTGACCAATAAATAGTCTTCTCTCCAGCCCCTTACAACACTATGAAAACTCATCAGTAGAGATGAAGCTTCCCAGTGATTACTAACTGGATTTATCCATGTTCTGACCAATTATGGGGTGTCTTTGACAACTGGATCACAGCAACATGACCCGTTGGTAACTACGAACATTATCAATACCTTAAATATATGGAGGTCCATGGGACCTCACTGGCCAGCAATTCACAAGAAGTAACTCAATCCTCATAATGAGCTTTATTATTGGGTAACATTTAGTGTCTATTAGGGAAATTTTTGTTCCATTACAGGGTAACACCTCCTAAACAATCTTTATAAATATGTATGTATATGTTTTGGGAAGATTTTACAGTAGTATGCTTTCTAATGACCCTTTTAAAAGACCTTTATTTTTTAGTTATCGCTCCCTGCATTCCCTCCTCTACCCTGTACTACCATTTCCCACCCCACTAACACTTTATACCACTGAATTCTCTCCTATATCCTACAAAAGCCCCCCTCCAATCCTATTAACTAATTTTCTGACCTCCTTGGACATTCTAAATAAAACAAACATATTTCATGAGACAAATCTAACCACAAATGACAGAAAATGCATCTTTCTTTGTGGGGTATACCTCACATAGAATTATTATTTCCAGCTCTATCCACTTACCTGCAAATTTCCTAATTTTGTTTTTCTTAAGAATAATATTTCATTGTGTAAAAGTACAACATTTTCAACATCCATTCATCAGCTGATAGCTACCTAGGTCATTCCCATTTCTTGTAAACGAACGTGTATCTTTGTAATAGTTTATAGAGTACTTTGAATATATATCTGTCTTAGTTACTGTGCTATTTCTGTGAAGAGACACCATGACCAAGGCAACTCTTAGAAAAGGAAGCATTTAACTGGGGGCTTGCTTGTAGTTTTAGAGGGTTAGTCCATAATCATCATGGTAGGAAACAAAAAGGCATGGCACTGTGAACTTTACATACTGATTGAAGACAGTGTGCAGAGAGATTAGGTTTGGCATGAGTTTTTGAAACCTCAAAGCCCAGTGACAAACCATCTACAACAGGACCACACCTTCTACAACAAGGCCATAGCTAATTCAACAAGGCCACACCTCCTAATTCTTCCCAAACAGTTCCATTTACTAGGAAGCAAGCATTCAAACATATGAGCCTATGGTATGAGGGCATTGTCATTCCAACCACCACAATGCCCAAGAGTAGCATTGCTGAATCATGTGGTAGTTTTATTTATCACTTTGCGAATAACTTCTTCGATGATTTCCATAGTGTCTGCACCAGTTTGCATTCATATCAGTAGTTACTAATTGTGCCCCCTTTCACTACAACCATGCCAACTTTTGTTGACTTTTTACTTTTATCTTAGCCTTTCTTATTGAATTAAGTTAAATATCAAAGAATTTTCACTTTGAATTTCCATGATAGCCAAGATTTAATTATTGGATGAAGTTTCACTTCATATGATCAAATCCATACCTAGCTCTATTATCTGGGCCAAGAACTTGTCATGGGTTCTAGGCCATAGGGGTAGAACCTACCACTGTCATCCTGTTAAATGGATAGAGTATTAAGTTGACTCCTAATTACTTATCATTGTACCCATATACTAGTGAACCACTCTAACCTTATCAGAATGTCTTCTTTTTGCATAGACCTACAACTGGTCAAGGCACTGAGAGTGTGAGACTGTGGGGTGCTCACTCTTCAATGGCTGTGTATTTGTTAAGTATCTCTATTCTCATATAACTCATATCCAATTCTTTATCTTTCTCCCTGACTTTTTCTAAAAATGACCCTAGATTTCCACAGCATCTTATATCACCACACCTAAAGCCTAGTTTTGCTTCACATTCAAAATCTAGGTAATCAGGAAGCTATACTAGCTTCAATTCAAACTATCTCAACAATAAAGGAACTTCCTATCTGTGCACTGCATGCAACCCAGGTCCAAGATCTCTAGTCTGACTTATAAATGAATTCTGATGCTTTTCTTCCATACCAATATAATCTTTGTCGTGACTGAGTCATCCAGATGAAACTAAGGTGAGCAATCTATCCTCACTGTTCTCAAGGGTTGAGCAGTTTCTTTGTTCTCCCAGTTTGTTTGATAGCACCTAGTGTCTCCTCAGGGTGGTCTCATGATATAATGCTTTAAACAAAACTCCTAAGATTCTAAATGGAGTGTGTTTTTCTGACAGTACATTTTAAAATTGTGATTTAGAAACAAATAGTTTTTGATTGTGAGTTTTATTAATAATAACATATTTAATATAACCTTTTAGCACAGAACTGAAAAAAGTGGTTAAAAGAGGGAAGGTAAGGGATGGAGAGACTACACAGTTTTTAGCTCTCTGGCAAGATAATCAGCTAGTAAGCTCCAATCTCAGTAGGAAACTGTTCTAAAAGATAAGGTGAATAAGCAATTGAGGAAGATAGCCAATATCAATTTTTGCCCTCCACAATCACCAACATGAACATATGTACAAAAAAGCACAAGAACAAATAACACACACACACACACACACACACACACACACACACACACACACACACACACACGCACAGAGGGGGGAGGGAGAAATAAATTTAAATTGAAAGACTAGGTAATATAAGGGGGCAGTGTATTAATTTTCTAATTTTCTATGTCTTAAAGAAATAGAGAAAGCTGTTTTGTTTTAAAAATTTATAATTTTACTTTTAAAATTTATAGTTTGGGCTAGGAGTAGAATTGATAGTCTTCCCCAGGGAAAGGCACACCAAATTTTTTTTTAGTGAGAAATAGTCAGCTGTGAATACATACATACAAGTAACATTATACTGAACAGATTATATCTAGGAATATATAAATATATATACAAATAAAATAACAATTAGTAAAAATGAGGCCATATATTTGAAGGAGAGTGGGAGACTACATGGAAGCGCTTGGAGAGAGAAAAGAGAAGGGAGAAATGTAAATAAGTAAAATCTCAGAAAGAAAGTACATAGATTGAAGTAATAAGCTTTATTACTAAAACAATTTTAAATGATAAAATTCTGTCTTCTTATTAACATTTTTCTCCTAAGACAAACACTTGATCTTTTCAATCTCCCAAAATAAATTAGAATTGATAATAGGTTTACAACAAAAGTGACCTTTAAAATTATTTATTTCAATATTAGGCACTGATCAATTGTAATGTATAATTTTTCTTATATATAAAGTTCCAATCTAATCAGTGAGGATATAAAAATATTTTTTGAATATTTAAAGTTTAAAGTCATAAGCATTTTAAAATACTACAGTATTTTCTTGGAATGGTAGGAAACATAATTTTGTTCTTTATAGTTTTTTATTTTTAATTGTGTGTGTGTGTGTGTGTGTGTGTGTGTGTGTGTGTGTGTGTATGTGTTAGCATGTGTGTATGTGTACCTGAGTATAAGTGCCTAAAAAGTGAAGAAGAATATCAAATCCCTTGAAGCTGGCTATAAGCTACCTGATGTGAGTGCTAGGAACCTAGTTCAGCTCCTCTAAAAGAAAAGTGAATGCTCTTAATGAATGAGCCATCTCTTTTCTTTGGTGTCTTCCATCCCCATTGCCTCTTGAAATCATTCTCCCTTCTCTTCTGCATAGTTCCCTGAGCCCTGAAGTGAAGGTTTGGTGAGGACATCCCATTTAGGGCTGTTTGTTCCAAACCTTATTACTCTCTGTACACTGTCCAGTTGTATGTCTCTATGTTGGTTTTGTCTCTTACAGGAGGAAGCTTCTCTGATGATGGCTGAGCAAGACAATGATCTATGGGTTTAGCCAAATGTTCTTAGGAGTCATTTAATTGATATGTTCCCTTAGCAGAAAAGCACTATTTGATTTTTCCCTCAGACCCAAGGCCTATCCAAACTCAAGTTCTTGGACACTAAAGCAGATCTCTTGTAGGGTAGACCTTAATTCTAATTAGATAGTGGATTTGCTGCTCCTACTATGTTTTTGCCACTGTTACATCAGCATATCATACATAGATCACCATTGTGGATCAAAGGGTTTAAACTGAGATAGTGGTTACCTGTTGTTGTTATTACTTAAATTTCTTCATTTTACAATCTAGCCACAGTTTCCCCTCCTGCCCCTTCTCCCACTCCCTGCCACCTCCCCCACCCAATACCCCATCCACCCCTCAGAGAGTGTAAGGCCCCCCTTGGGGAGTCAATAAATCTGGCATATCAAGTTGAGGCAGGACCAAGCCCTGTCCCTCACATCAAGGCTGAGCATGGTATCTCATCATAGGGAATGTGCTCCAACTAAAGCCATTTCATGCACCAAGGATAAATCTTGGCCCCACTGTCAGGGGCTCCACAAACAGATCAAGCCACACAATCGTCACCCACATTCAGAGTACCTAGTTGGTCCCATGCATGTTCTCCAGCTGTCAGTCAAGAGTCTGTGAGCTCCCACTAGCTCAGGTCAGCTGTCTCTGTGGTTTTCACTGTTATGATCTTGACCCCCTCCCCTTACTCATATAGTCCCTCCTCCCTCTTTTCAAATGGATTCCAGGAGCTTTGCCCAGTGTTAACTGTGGATCTCTGCCTCTGCTTCCACCCACTACTGGATGAAGGTTCTATAATTAGGGTAGTCACCAATGTAATATAAAATATCTTGGGGTAAGTCTAACCAAACAAATGAAAAATCATTGAGACAAGAAGTTTAAGTCTTTGAAGAAAGAAATGGAAGAAGATATAAGAAAATGGAAAGATCTCCCATGTTCTTGGATAGGTAGGATCAACATAGTAAAAATGGAAACCTTACCAAAAGCAACCACCAGATTCAATACAGTCTCCATCAAAATCCCAGCACAATTTTTCTCAGAACTCAAAAGAACAATACTTAATTTCATATGGAAAAACAAAAACCCAAGATAGCCAAAAGAATCCTTTAAAATAAAGCAACTTCTAGAAGCATCACCATCCCTGAGTTCAAGCTCTACTATAGAGCTATAGTAATAAAAACAGCTTGGTATTGGCATAAAAACAGATATGTGGACCAATAGAATCAAATTGAAGATCCTGACATTAGTCAATACACCTATAATGAAAATAGATTCATATCTATCACCATGCACAAAACTCAAGTCCAAATGGATCTAAGACCTCAATGTGAAAATCCAGTTACACTGAATGTGACAGAAGAGAAAGTGAGAAGTAGCAAAGGATACAACTTTCTAGATATAACACTAGTAGCATAGCCACTGAGAGCAACAATTAGTAAATGGGATTTCCTGAAACTGAGAAGCTTCTGTAAGGCAAAGGACACAGTAAATAAGACAAAAACAAGAGCCTACAGAATGGGAAAAGATCTTCACCAACCCCACATCTGACAGAGGACTGACCTCCAAAATACATAAAGAACTTAAGAAACTATACATCAAAATACCAAATAATCCAATTTAAAAAATGAGGTACAGATTTAAACAGAGAATTCACAACAGAAGAATCTCAAATGGCCAAAAGATATTTAAGGAATTGCTCAACATCCTTACTCATCAGAGAAATGAAAATCAAAAGCACTGTGAGAAACCATTTTACACCTGTCAGAATGGCTAAGTTCAAAAACACTAATGACAGCTTATGTTGGAAAGGATGTGGATGAAGGAGAACACTCCTCCATTGTTGGTGAGAGTGAAAACTTGTACAGCCACTTTGGAAATAAGTATCATGGCTTTGCAGAAAACTGGGAATCAACTTACCTCAAGACTCAGCATTACCACTCTTGGGCATATACCCAAAAGATGCTCAATCATACTACAAGGACACTTGCTCAGCTAATTTCATAGTAGCATTATTCATAATAGCCAGAACCTAGAAACAACCTAGATGCCTCTCAACTGAAGAATGGATAAACAAAATGTGGTACATATACACAATGTTTTTTATTAACTCTTTTGCTCTTTTCTTGCTTTACCACCCAGCTTCCAAATAATGACACATGGAATGTAGCTATAGTTTTCCAGCCTGGCCCACAGTCCGGACAAATCTCTGTCACCCGCCAGTCCCACAGCCACTCAGACCCAACCAAGTAAACACAGAGACTTATATTGCTTACAAACTGTATGACCATGGCAGGCTTCTTGCTAACTTCTTATAGCTTAAATTAATCTATTTCCATAAATCTATACCTTGCCACATGGCTCGCAGCTTACCGGCATCTTCACATGTTGTTTGTCATGGCAGCGGCTGGCAGTGACTCCCTCTGCCTTCCTGTTCTCTCAATTCTCCTCTCTGTTAGTCCCGCCTATACTTCCTGCCTGGCCACTGGCCAATCAGTGTTTTATTTATTGACCAATCAGAGCACACATTTGACATACAGACCATCCCACAGCAATGGAGGCTTATTATTAATTATAAATGCTTGGCCTTAGCTTGGCATGTTTCTAGCCAGCTTTACTTAACCTTAAATTATCCTGTCTACCTTTTGCCTCTCGTCTTTTTCTTACTCCTGTAATCTTACTTTCACCCCTACTCTGTCCCTGGATGTATGTCTGGGTTTCTGGCCCCTAGCATCCTCCTTTCCTTGTTCTCTTGCTCTTTCTTCTTTCTTCTCTCCTTCTGTTTATTCCCTCTGCCTGCCAGCCCTGCCTATCCTTTCTCTGGCCTCACTATTGACCATTCATCTCTTTATTAGATTAGTCAGGTATTTTAGACAGGCACAGTAACATCGCTTCACATAGTTAAACAAATGCAACCAAAAAGAATGCAGCACATCTTTGCATCATAAAGCAAGTGTTCCAGAGCATGAACACAAGTAATACATCTTAAAATAATATTCTACAGTTATCTTTCTTCTCTGGTGTTGTACAGAGTATCTTCCAGTACTCTGCATACTAAACAGTAGGAGTAAAGGCTCTAGTGAGTCACACGGTAGACTTCTCTGTGTTCAGTGAGATATGTAGGTGTTGTTTTCAGCAATGTGACATTACCATCAGTTTGTGGAGATGCTGTGTAGCAGTTTACTCTGAGATTAAGACATTCTATCCTTCAGGAAGCTCCTTAGGCGCCAAGGTAAACAACTCAATACAGCTTGAGGAGGTTCCTGAAATTGACTCTATTCACTAGGCTCCTCCTTGCAAGAATAAGTAATAAAAGCTGAGAATCCCTCTCAGAAAAGCAGAATCAAGCTGCAAAGAAGATTCTCAGAGAAGCCAAGCTGCCAAGAAGGCTCACAAGCTAGACCAACTACCTGGAAGAAGAAACCAGCCAAGATGCCTGAAAGAGGTTAAGACTGAAACACCTGGAAAGGCCACTGTCCAATATGTTGAGCTGCTAGTAGGCTGAGCAGTGTGCTCCAGGTGCCCAGCTTTTGTGATCTGTTACCCATGCTGGAGTGAGCTTTACTGAGTTAGCTTGCCCTGAGTCATTTCTGCTCCTGTAGGGATCCCCTTATACATATGTTTGTGAGTAACCTCAGTAAAATTTATTGTTTCACAAAATTGGACTTTGGTGGTATCTGTACTTCAGTTTGTCATGGGGTCCCTATCTGGGATGAGCAAACGCCATGTGTTACATCTCATTAAGAAAAATTTTGGTGCATATCAGGGAACAAACAGTAGCCTTAGCATTCATTTGAACTGTTTATAGCTTTTCATGCCACCCACCCCACTGCCCAATGACATGTCTAGATATAATTCATTTTTTGCCCTGAGTGTTTCACTTGATACTGAAGGATATGTTGGAAAATTGTCTCCTCCATTATTTGGTGACTTCATTTAGATTTCTTTCCTAAATATTTTTTTCAAAAGCTTCTACAGTCAAAGCTTTCCTTATGACCCCTCAAATGGCTCTAAGTATTATTTATTCTTCTCCATATTCACTGCCTTTGCCTCCTCTTCCTCTTCCTCCCGCTCCCTTTAAATCTCCCATTCTAGTCTTCCCCATCTTTGTATAAGTATGTGTTCTAATTTCTCTTTTTTGGGAGATATGAGTCTACTCTCTAGTCTCTTGATCTGTATATAACCTCTGTGGTTATATAGATTGTGGGATTCTTGTTGAAGGCTTAGAAGCTAACATCTACATGACTTATAGTATATGAGAATACATACAATATGTGTTTTGGGGTTTGGGTAATTCACACACAATGTTTGTTTTCTACCTCCATCCATTTAAATTTTTTTTGTGTGTCCTTAATGTCCAGTTTTTTCTTTATATATTTCAGATACTAACTCTCCATCAGATGTGTAATTGGAAAGTATCATTTCCCATTTTGTAGCCAATCATTTTGTCTGAATGATGATGTCCTTTGCCATACAGAAGATTTTCAATTTCAAGAGGTCCCATTTATTAATTGTTGTTCTCATGGTGTCCTGTTCAGAAGGTCTTTTCTTGTGCCAATTAACTCTTCTATCACATTCAGGGTATCTTATGTTGAGGTCCACGATCCATTAGGAGTTGAGTTTTGCAGTGTGATAAATATTGAACAATCTGCATTCTTCTTTGTACATGCAGACTTCCACTCTGATCAGTACCATTTTTTGAAGATTCTGTCTTATTTGCGGTGTGTATTTCTGACTTCCTTATCAAAAATAAGGTGTCCACAGGTGTATGGACTTACCTTTGTGTCTTCATGTTGATTATTTTAGTCAACATAGGTTTTTATTACTAAAACTCTATAATACAACTTGAGATCTGGGATGGTTATTCTCCCAGTAATCCTTTTATTATTCAAGATTGTTTTAGTTGTCATGCTTTTTTGTTTGTTTATTTTGTTTTGTTTCATAAGTATGCGTGTTGTTTTTAATGGATTTTTTATCAGTAATGGTAGTATATTTAGAAAAACATATACACCCCAACAATGCACTTCAAAAAGATGAAAATGATCAAAAAAACATAATTCATGGTTTTACTCCCTGCAAGGAACAAGGAGGGGGAACATAATTCAATATATAATAAATTAATGTATTTAAAATATGGTGGGTAAATTTCAAGAGATTTTCATGGAAATTAACATGTTCAAAAACATCCATTATAGGGTTTAAAAAGCAATAAAAATGTGTGCTGCTGATTCATTTAGGATGGCTACTGCACATACAGAATTAATATCATGTCCTCAAATGCTTTCAGTGAGCACCTTAATATTTTTACCAAGATTGATTATTTTAAGTCCAGCGTATGTTTTTGAACAAACCACTTGCTATGTGAATTCATATCATTGGTGTCTTTTTTGTTGTTATTGGTTTTGTTTTTCATTAAGATTTTTTTACTCATTTTACATACCAATCAAAGATCCCCCACCTCCCTCCTCCTGCCCCTCCAACCTCCCCCTCCAAATCCCCCCATTCCCCTCCACAAGAAGGCAAAGCCTCCCATGAGGAGGCATATCCAGTAAAGGCAAGTCCAAGAACCACCCCCCCAAGGCTGTGTGAGGTGTCCCATCATAGGCAGGGGGCTCCAAAAAAGCCTGCTCAGGCACCAGGGATGGATCCCGATCCCACCACCAGCACCCCCCCCCACCGCCCCCAAGCAGAACAAGCCACACAACCATCTCACTATGCAGAGGGCCTAACCCAGTCCCATGCAGGCTCCACAGTTGTTGATCCAGACTTCACTAGTTTCCACCAGTTCGATCTGGTCATTTCTGCAGGTTTCCCCATCATGATCTTGATGTCCTTGCTAATAAAATCTGTTTTCTCTCTCTCTGACTGGACTCTCGGAGCTCTGCCCAGTGTTTGGCTGTGGATCTCTGCTTCTGCTTCCATCAGTCACTGGAGAAAAACTCTATGATGACAGGGTATTCACCGATCTGATCACTGGGGTAAACCAGTTCAGTTCAGGCACCCTCTGCACTATTTCTAGTAGTCTAAGCTGGGGTCATCCTTGGGGATTCCTGGGAACTTCCCTAGCACCCTGTTTCTCTCTACCCCCAGTGGATATTTTAAAATCAAAACTCTATGATCAGATCTAGTGTTCTTAATGTTATGTATGTCTTCCATTCACCTCAAACTCAAATACATATGATTTTAAGAAACCCTATATATTTTCATAGAGATGAATACAACTATAAATCATTTTGAGTCCATTTTGTCTATATATCCTTTAAATATATCATTCCTCATGAAATGCAATCCTTCAAGTAGATTCCCTTAGGCATTATACTTGTCTTTTATTTGACATGCCTGTTCATTGTCCTTCGGAAAAATCCCATCACTCAATTTCTAGTATTCTAATTACACTTTTTCCTTTCTTGTGTTCTGAAAATTATACTGTAAAAATACTTATACTTTCCTGTCCTTCCTCTCTCATCTTATCTTACTCTAAATTCATCTAGGGACTCTTCTCTGCCATACATATTATTTTAAATTCAAATTTCTGGATTTTGTGTAAATATGATATATTTTGACAGGAGCTTTCATCCATGAGTTCAGAAAAGCACAAATGCACAGAGAATAGTCATACATAATACAGCAGTTTATTTCAGGAAGATGTCTGAATTCATCAGGCAATATATAAATAAAAGTCAGTGGGTACATATTTTCACCCACTTTGTGTATTCCATGATCTTGAGCTGAGAGAGAAGCCATGGAGGTTAAAAAAAAAAAAAAGCGTTGTTAAAAATAGAGAAAAATTTTAAATGTCTTTGAGAATAATCTGATGTTGAACTAATTAATGATATATGTAATAAAAGTGTACATTATACAGGTGTACGTTAAAAAAATATATATGAGATTACAGACACTGGAGTGGAGAAAGGATAAAACATGCTAGATGAGGAAGTCCACACGTGAAGAAAAAGAATTGGCTCTGGTTTTCTACAGCACAGTAGAGCAAATTTTGGCGAAATCACTCTAGAATATATTTCAGTGTGACAAGAAGAGGATGCCGATGTCACCAAAACACTTGAATAGACAGAAACATTACTTTGATTTGTTCTTCACATGCTGTATATATGTTTCATATGACCATAATTTAGCTGAAAAATATATGTGAGTGATGTATTCCATTAAAAATAATAACTCCAATGCATTTATGAATCTTTCTTTGAAGTTGTTTATAATTGATCAGATATTTACATGCAAGAAAAAAAAGTTTACTTTAGAAGGTTGGTAAGCAGTGATGCAATTCTTTATAGAAATTGACTATGGTTGGGAATTTTTTATTAATTGAAAATACATTCTTCTTTCATACAATATACCCCAATTACAGTTTCCCCTCATTCTCCTGCTCTTAGCTGCCTCCAACCTCCTCTGTACCCTGAATCTACTCCCCTATTATCTGCCTTCAGAAAAGAGCAGACCTCCAAGAGACAACAAACATGAGCAAACCGAATAAAGTAAGACAAGGCAAAAGCCCTCACATCAAGACCAGTCAAGGTAACCCAATAGGAAGAAAAGAGTCACAAGTGCAGGAAAAAGAGTCAAAGACACACCTGCTACCAGAGTTAGGAGTCCTACAAAAGCCTCAAGCTAAGAGTTACAGAGGACCTGTTACAGACTCCTGTAGTCCCCTTGCTTGCCACATCAGTTCTGTGAGTCCATATGTGCACTGCTTAATTGTCTCAGTGGACTGTGTTCTCCTGATGTCCTCTATCTCCATCTCCTCTCCCATGTGATTCCTTGAGCTTCAAGGGAAGTACTTAATGGAGAACTCCAATTTAGACTCTCTCTCTGAATAATGTCTGGCTGTGTACTGCTGCAACCACTTCCATCTGACACAAAGGAAAGCCTCTCTAATAACCACTGGACAAGACACCAACCTATGAGTATAGCATGTGGTGATGTATTGTGTCCTCCAATATACTGTGTCTCCCAATTATATTTACCTGAGGATCAGAGTAAAAAGCCAGCTACTATATAGGAGTCAGACAATGGTAGCACACACATTTAATCCTATCTCTTGGCAGGCAGGGATCTGTCTGGATCTCTGTGAGTTCAAGGCCACACTGGGAACAGAGCCAGGTATGGTGGCACATGCCTTAAATTCCAACACTAGTTAACCATGGAAGTCTGTACAGACAGAAAGGAAGTGACAGAGCTGGGAAGGAAGAGGACGTGATGTAGCTGGACAGAGAAAGCAAATCAGATGGCAGAACAGCAAGGCATATAGACGTGGGTAGACAGGAAGCTGTGGAGTTGGTGATTTTTGGTTAACTATGGCTTTCCCTATTTCCCTGATCTCTCAGGTTTTCACCCCTATATCTGGCTCCATGTTTTTTTTTTTTTAATAAGACCATTTAGCAACTCTTCAACAATAGTAGAATATCATTAGGAATCATTTTATTGACTTTTATTTTGACCAGTCATATTTGGTTCTACACTAGCTCTCTGAGCTATCCAATATCCTGTTCCTGGCCATTCATGCAGAGTTGGGCATGGACTGTTGGTTGACCACTCTCTCCTTCTCTGGCACACTGTCCTAGTACATATTGCAGGCACGACTGATTGTGGGCCAAATGTTTTGTGTCTGGGTTGGTGGAAGGACTGGTTTGAAGAGTCCTTATTGGACTGTATACCACAAAATTCAGGTATACCTATAAAGATAGGCAACAGTAAAGTGTGATCTATCTAATCCTTGTGGACATTTGAAAAATCCTATTTTGTAGGCTCCTAAGACAAGTTCCCTCCAATCTAATATTACTTCTTGCTACCTCAATAAACCCAAACTCCAGGAAATCTATGTAATATCATTTCAAATGTCATACTTCAATACTTCGATTTGAAAGACTTCATTAATTTCAAGAAAATGGGCAGATCCTTTGGGTGCATAGGACTAGACCTGGATACCTTTACTAATTCTGAGTTACCAGGTCAAATATTAGAGAGAATCTGGATTATTAATATCAAAATCTAGTTATGAAAAAAGAGGTTTTGTTCATACTCTATGGTAGTGAGAAAGTGATGGACATATTTCCAGAGGGGAAGCCAAAACACTGGCACAGTTACAGTATGATTGGAGTTTATATGGAGGCTTTCACTCTGCCCCAGGAAGAGATGAGCACAACCAGAGCTCTGCTAAGCCCAAATTTGGGAAGAAAATAAATAGAGATGGCTAGCTGAACAAGAAGAAGCAAGGGTCACCTGGCCAAGCTGACACTCTCCAAAACTTTCTTCCCTATAAATGAAACAGTCCTTAAATAAAAGCAGAGGAATGTTATTTTCTCCTGAGGTCAGTTTTTGAGGAGAAAGAAGTAGACTAAGATATTAGGCTGATTTTGAAGTTAGAGATAATTTGAAATAAAAATGTTTTGATAAAAATCATACAGTAGTTAAATACAAATGGAGGGTTATGACTCCATCATGATTAACTGAAACGAAAAAGCTGTTTTGAAATAATACCAAAATTTAATGAAATAAAATCCATGAAGCTATACTATCAATGGTCTTTCTTTTTCTTCTCCTTCTCCTTCTCCTTCTCCTTCTCCTCCTCCTCCTCCTCCTCCTCCTCCTCCTCCTCCTCCTCCTTCTTCTTCTTCTTCCTTCTTTTCTTTTTCCTTGCAACCAATATTTAATTTCTAGAAATTAATTTTTACAAAAAATATCTATGGATTTATGTAGTTTCTGGTCTTCATCATGAGGTAATATATGCTGTTTTATAAGGATAACAACTTGTTTGTTCTTTGATGCAAATGGACAGATTGCATCTTTAGTCTCATGTTCAGACTTCACTTTAGAGAACTTACTTAGGTATGAAACAAGCATGGAGAGGAGGCTAGGGGTGGAGAATGATCACCTTTTTCCTTCTGTGAAAACCAACTAGAGAAAGTTTACTCTTTCACTTTGTATCTAGATAATAGTCATGTTATCCAGTAGGGTAAGAGTGAAGTAAAAGCACCAACTTGTGATGGTTTTGTTTGCTTAGTTTTTTAATTTATAAAGGAACTGCAAGTTTT
This sequence comes from Peromyscus californicus insignis, assembly GCF_007827085.1. Taxonomy (NCBI): domain Eukaryota; kingdom Metazoa; phylum Chordata; class Mammalia; order Rodentia; family Cricetidae; genus Peromyscus; species Peromyscus californicus. The sequence continues at coordinate 57,414,657 of NW_026294617.1, read as the reverse complement.
ATTCCAAATAATATAATTGTTGCATGCCCTGATTCTGTATACTGACCCATACAAAATGGTAAGCCTTTAACTAGAAAAACAGGCTTAAAATTCCGATTACCTGTAGTGCTTCTGCAAAGCTAATCTTTCAAAATGTATATGCACTACTATTACTAATTCTTTTCTGTCTCTTTTTAAACAATCTTAGTACTAAAATGAAGACAGTGATCAAATGATACCGAAATACATCTCTACAAGAGGTGTAGTCGTTTGTGACATTTTCAACTATTTATATTAATTTGTATATTTATTAATGAGAAATTAAATAGTCACTATATATGTGCATAATCTTTGGCTTATGGGATCAGATTATTAATGATGATCCAGGAGAAACTATACACACCTCAAGTATCTAATAGTGAAGCCGCACAGATTATCATAAATCTCACGCATTATATTTCGTATGGTTGAATTTGTTATTGCATTATAAATCTTCATTACCTCAACTGATCTGAAAGACTTTCAGCTTTGCAATTTTTAACGCACTGATCTTTATTCTGAATAGGTTCTTTCACACATAGTACAGAATATTGACCTTTACTTGATATTGCATGCACTAAAGGATATAGTGCTTTCTCTTCAGAGAAAATCAAAGGAGAGGGCAAAAATCCTTGAGAAGAATAGCCATAATAGCTAAAGAATGATACTCAATCACCAAATAGCAGGTTACTCCTATTTTTTATGCTTATGAAGTATCCACTAAAATGAAATTAAAGTATTAATGTTCAATATATAGCTTCTTAAGATCGATTAGATGCAAGACATTATCTCCAAAATTCTGTCCTCATAATGAGGATAAAAGTGATATTTCCTTTATAGACTGTGAATTCAAATTTGTATGAGGAACAGAATGAATAAAAAGACAAAAGACACACACAAAGAAAGTACAAAATACTTTAAGACTTCATGATATTTAAAATGCATTAATAAACACAGGGTTTAAAAACTCTAAGAGGTCAGAAGTAATAGCTAATTAAAAACAAAACATAGGTATATTAAATATAATAATATTTTGTTCAAAGTTTTTGCATATGCATGTGTTGAAAAATAAAGATAATTGCTGAAAGTGATGATTCATTCCTTTAATACAAGCACCCTGGAGGCAGAGTTTGACTGATCTTTGTGAGTTAAGGCCAGTCTGGTCTGTTCCAAGCTATCCAGGGTTATACAGTAATGCCTGGTCTCAAATAACAACAACAAATATAAAACCAACAATGAAAATAATTGTTTGCTATCATTTTTACAAACTAAAAAAACCTGAATGTTGATGATATTATCATTATAATTGTACATGTTAATGATGTAATAGTCACTAAAAACACACACATATATAAAATATATTTGTATATACATTATATATTTTCTTATATATTATATGTGTGTATATAAATATGTATAATATAAATGTGTGTTCATAGCTAATAAATATTATATAACACATACATATTCCTGTTCTATTCTACCAGTCCCTATTCGATACTATTATTTCAAAGATTACTCTTTCCTATCAGTCATTGCAATACATAGTGTATATATATTCTAAAATAGTCCTGAGGTCATTCATTTATTTACAAAAATGTTTTCATTGTAATCTAGGTTTTCTGGCTTTATAACAACTAGAGACAACTGTTTGTGGGTCTCATTAATATTAGTGTTCTGAATTAGAAGAAAGGCCATTTAAGATCTATGATAAGACCATGACATGTGTCCAAGACTTGTGAGATACAGGATGTGAAAGAGCAATTTTAAGTTATATTAAAACTATAGTAATGCTTCCAGGTAAACCTAGTTAAAAGTTATGATTCGCTGGTTGTAATATTACCTTTAAAGGGAAAAATAAACAGATTTCAAAAAAGATGAATAAGCACAATGTTCTGTGTGTAGGTGTGCAGCCTCCAAGGGATAACTTGACTATGGTTAAGAATTATTTTCTAGTCATCTGAATATGTAGTCAGTATGTGCAAGTGTATATGCATGTGCGTGTGTGTGTGTGTGTGTGTGTGTGTGTGTGTGTGTGTGTGTGCCTGTGTGTGTGCATGTGTGTGTTTAAGTGAAGCTGCTTGGTTCAAGGCCTTGGCTATTTTGACAAAAAAAAAATAGATGAGACACAAAAGAAAAAGAACAGACTATGAAGGAATACACTGAATTTATTTATACACAAATAAATAGAGTATATTAAGAAGATTAATCATCACAAATATTATTAACACTCGCAATCTAAGGTGATAAAAATTGAATCAATTCATGATGAAGTAGAAATACCCAAGAGTCATGGATTCTCCTTGGTTTGCAGAGGTGTGGCCGGATGCTCTGTCTAAAGTGCACCAAATTGAGAATCTTTCTTCATTGCTATTTTCCAGACTACCAGACCTAATAGACTGACTGGAGCATATGTCAGTATCACCTAGCTTGGTATACTAAGCCAGGATCCAAATGGGCAGCTGAGAATCAAGAAAATAAAAAGGAGCTGGCAGCTTTGTCTTAAGAGTGTGATATGTTGTTGATCCAGCTGGGATCTCCCGCTCCCCCAACAACAGAGAGGGAGAACAAGGAATAGGAGACCATGGTAAATGAAGACCACATGAGAACAGGAAGAAGCAAAGTGCTAGAGAGGCCCACAGAAATCCACAAAGATACCCACACAACAGAATGCTGGCAATGGTCGAGAGACAGCCCAAACTGACCTACTCTGGTGATGGGATGGCCAAACAACCTAATTGTTGTGCTAGAAACCTCATCCAACTACTGAGGGATCTGGATGCAGAGATCCATGACTAGGCCCTGGGTGGATCTCTGGGAGTCCAATTAACGAGAATGAGGAGGGTTTTATATGAGCGAGAATTGTTGAGACCAAGGTTGGATAAAGCACAGGGACAAATAGCCAAATGAATGGAAACACATGAACTTATGAACCAATGGCTGAGGGGTCCACACTGGATCAGACCCCCCGAATGGGTGAGACAGTTGATTGGCTTGATCTGTTTGGGAGGCATCCAGGCAGTGGGACCAGATCTTGTGCTCATTGCATGAGTTGGCTGTTTGAAATCTGGGGCCTATGCAGGATTGTTTGGCTCGGCCTGGGAGGAGGGGACTAGACCTACCTGGACTGAGTCTACCAGGTTGACCTCAGTCTGTGGGGAAGGCTTTGCCCTGGAGGAGAGGGGAATGGGGGGGGGGGGCGTTGGGGGGAAGGTGAGGGGGACGGGAGGGGGGGAGAACAAGGGAATCCGTGACCCGATATGTAGAACTGAATTGTATTGCAAAATAAATTAAAATAAATTAAAAAAAAAAAAAGAGTGTGATATGTATGTGAGGAGAGACTTATATATCAGTGGACAGAGTATTCAGCACCACTGACCCTTGTTTCTACACTCGGAAAGATGTGGCTTGGCAGTGTCAAAGGTGTCCTAACAAAAGGGCCAACAAACCACCACCCCATTCCCACCCTGTGGGCCTTGAAAGTGTCACACTATAAGTGCTAAAGGGCAAGAGCTTTTCATGCTTGTTTTCTTTTTCATCCTTAGAACCCAGAAATGCATGTATGGACCTGTTTGGTGAACTAAACCCTGAAGCTATGTCTGACAAAAAATGTTAGGTTGAGAGGCTTGCTCTGTTTTACTGGTCTCCCCTTGATGTTAAAATGAATCTCTGTTTATTCCTGCATTATGCTATCTCTAACACCGTGCTTGGGTCTGAGTACTACTTTTTGCAAGTATAAACAACAACATTCATAATTCACTATAATTTGCATTCCTTTTAAGAATTTCTAACTATAAAACAAGGTAAACATCCTTCTATTGCTGCTGGACTAGGCAACCAAATAGAAGGGAAAGAGTCCCAAGAACAGTATATTGTTTTGTTGTTTGTGTTTGGTGCTTATCTCTTGGAGGCCTGCTACTTTTTGAAGGGAAATGTACAGGGAGTGGATCTGGGGACAGGAGAGGTAGAGAGGAGGAGCTGGGAGGAGTAGAAGGAGGCAAAACTTTGGTCAGGATATATTTTATGAGAGAAGAATCGTTCTCAATTAAAAAAAAAATTCCTAACATGGTATTTTCTATTTTTTTTTCAAAATTACCAACAAGTACAACAAAAGCAGCATTTTTTAAAATTTTAATTTGATGTTAGAAATCAATTATATTATCAACATCTTTATATTATGATTTCATTTGAGATAATAATCTAGGAGCATGCAGCATTAGGTTAAAAGACATGTGGGCTGGACCAGGCATAGTGGCAGAAACCTTAGTCCCAGAACTCAGGAGGTTGAAGCATATGAATCTCTGTGAGTTGGAAGCCAACCTGATCTACACTGTGCATTTAGGGCAGCCAGGACTACACAATCAAAGTCTGTCTCAAAACATATGGATATGTGTGTACTAAATAATCATACTTTCGATTGTATCACCTGAAAACTGGCATAACATAGTTTCTTGAATTGAATTTGTGCAGAAAACTGATTTCAGATGCTCAGTACAATGCTTAGCAAATAACTTCAGGCAATAAGCTCTTACGAGCTGTTTATCTTTTTATTATTATGCATCAATAAAATCAAGATAATTGAGTGTCACATGAAACATGAATATTGCAGTATTAATATAGGAGCATGTCTGTACCTGGAAACTAAAAAAAAAAAAAAAAGGAGAAACAATAGAAATTTGTAAGCCTATTATATCTTTTCTTTTGAGTATACATTTTTAATTTATTAAATTTGCAAATATCTACATGAAATGAGAAAGATTATCATCATCAAGCACATAAAAGTAAAACCGTAATAAACAAATGAAAATCAAGACATATGTGGTGTGGTGGCACCCCTACTAGGCACTCATTCTCAGGAAGCTGAGGCAGGAAGATTGCTTGAGCTGAGAAGTCTAATCATATTGTTGATAACACAGAAGGCAACTGTCAAAAACCAAAATGAACAGATGTTCCTAAAGTTAATTGTATTAAAATTATTTGCAAAAGGATGGAATTTCTGTAGGAATTACAAAATAAAGTAATTTTGAAAAGGTATGGTTTTTTTTTTTACTTTTTTATTAAGAAAATTTTTATTCATTTTACATACCAACCACAGATACCCCTCTCTTCCCTCCTCCCGTCCTTCAGACTTCCCCCCCAACCCAGCTCTCATTCCCTCCTTTCACAAGGTAAGGCCTCCCATGGGTAGTCAGCAGGGCCTGGACATTCAGTTGAGGCCAGTCCAAGACCATCCCCTCCAGCCCCCCATCAAGGCTGTGCAAGGTGTCCCACCATCATGTGGATATCAAGAAACCTGGTGCTAGGGAAATTCCCAGGAATGACCCCAGCTTAGACTGCTAGCAATAGAGGAGTGGGTGCCTGAACTGACCTACCCCAGTAATCAGATCGGGGAACACCCTAACTGTCATCATAGAGCCTTCATCCAGTGACTGATGTTAGCAGATGCAGAGATCCACATCAGCCAAGCATCAGACCAAGCTCCAACATACAAGGTTTTATGCTTAGTTTTACTTTTTGTTTGTTTTAGGTAGAGAATTTGTGGATCCTAGGCTGGCCTTCAATGTCTTAGCATCTTGCCTCAGCATCCCTACCTCCACGCTGATATTGTAGACACTGACCACACCACCTAAGGACTTTCTTTTCTTCTTTCTTTAAATGTAGAGTCTACTATTTTAGACTTTTTTTTTTTCAAAATTAGAACTATAAAATGCTCCCCTGAGAGAGTAGTACTTAGAAGGTAAAGTGATAACTGTTTGTTGTTTGTTTTTAAATTTCTGATAGTGTTTAAGTAATGCTAAAAATCATTTCTTCCTTTAAAAAACATGCACTTGAACTCTGACCTATTCAGACTTTTAAATGACATTGGCAGATGCATTTGAAGTATCCATAATATCTTTCTTAGTGTTGTCATTTACGACTTACTCCTTTCCAGTTTTTAGCTGCTTGATCTAAAACCTTTCTGTTTATCAGCTAGTGTTACTGATTGGACTTTAAGTGTCTGTAAAAGGCCTCTCTATTAAGAGCTTAGCCCCCAGCCTGTGATGCTACTGCAGCTATTTGACAGGTAGTGGAAAGGACTTAGGTCATTGAGAATTGTTACTGTAGGGGGGGAGTATTGGAATTCTGCATTTCCTGTTTCTCTAATTACTTTCCAACTTGGCACTAATTAATCGTGAGAATTTCAAGAGAAAAACCAGTTCCACATTTTTGAGCAAAGTTTAAATCAAGCTTTACTTCAATACTGACCAGAATGGACTTTGGTCCAGGTCACTCTGGAATTCCCAGTTGGTAATGACTAGACACCTGTTATAGAGGCTTTTTAAGGACAAAACCATTAGGCCACCATATTTTCCCACATGCTACTGTTATTTTCCAAGAACTACAACTCCGAGAATTCTAAGAAATTGCAAGGTCCTTGCACAGCCCAGGTTGCTTTTGGTCTTACATTCTGTTAGGCAACATCACTGTACCACACACTTCTAGTTATGAGCTTCTGCCTCACTATAAGCACCAAACAATGAAACCAATTAACCACAGACTTCACAGATGATACCATGAGCCCAATTCAGCCTCTCCTGCTCACAATAACAGACTTCTCACCAGCATCAACCAATGTGTGGCTCACACATATTTCTTCTTAAGTTAGGGTAATTACCCAGTGAATCACATATTTAAATTTCCTGCTTAACTTATTTGCAAAGTGTGCTTTAAACTGCTTCCTTTTGCAGCTGATCTTTCAGGGCAGTGAAGGGAGCAGCCATCTAATCTGAACTGCAAAGCTATTTTCTCCACAATAAATTTCAGTGATAATGGGTCAAAAATGAAATGGTGTGTGTGCCAAGATAAAATCAGGTATCAGGTAATCCCCTCATTATAATCTTGACTTTTTATTTTATATTTTGAGGAATTTCTTATATCATATCTTAATTTCTTTTATAATTTCCTTGAGCACTTGCATGGCCCTGTCTTCTGAGTTGAAACATTTCATATTTGAGAGAGAAGGGGCCTGGTGAGGTACCAATGACACTTATGCAGTCCAGGAAGCTCCCAGGACACATACAATGGTTTCACAGGAGGATGAGAAAGCCAAAAGACGTTGAGCCGGGCGGTGGTGGCGCACGCCTTTAATCCCAGCACTCGGGAGGCAGAGTCAGGCGGATCTCTGTGAGTTCGAGGCCAGCCTGGGCTACCAAGTGAGTTCCAGGAAAGGCGCAAAGCTACACAGAGAAACCCTGTCTCGAAAAACAAAACAAAACAAAACAAAAAAAACAAAAGACGTTGAACATCTATAGGTAGTACACTGTTGCTGGCAAAGAGGAGATTCTCTGGTGAGGCTACTTGAGGGCTGTGCAGGAAGATCTAGGGGTGAATGCTTTAGAGATTCAGTTATTCCAGTAAGTAACTCCTCACCATGGCTCCTGTGAGTGAGCCTAATGAACTCAGTCTTTCACTGAGCTACAGTTGGGTGGAATTGTTGGATACAGCACAGTTGGTGAACCCTTTGGTCTGCTGTTGGTACTCTATCTGAGGTACATAACCATTGTTCACATCTCTACAACACCTTATTGCACGGTTAGTTCCCCAACCAACTACTGCCAGACTAAAGATGAGTTGAGGCAGATCAGTTGTATGTCCCCAGTAATATAAGAAAAGACACAAAAAGGCTGAGGGTGGAGAACCAGCAGGGGTGGTTCAGCTAAGGCTTCTTTTTCTCCTGTGGTAAGGATTAGAGTTCCTCCTTGCTGTAGTGGCAGTTGCATGCCACCTGGTGTGGATGACAAACCATGCAACCATGGTTGAGCTGTCTGTAGGGGTAGAACTCCATGGGAGAACCCCACTATGGCTGTATTTTCTTTGCTGTACTATTTGGAATGACTCTTTAATGGATGGGGTCTGCCAGGCAAATGTCCCCCAAATGACTAATAAATAATACAATGTATTATAAACCCTCAAAGTAGTATGTATGGGATGGGATTCTAATCACACTGAGCTGACAGGTGCACGATCCTTGCTGTGGGTACTATTGAATGCAATGGAGGCTCAACTGTCCGCCCAGCATGAGCTTGCTCATGCAGAGAAGAAAAATACAGCGAGAAAAAGACATTTGGATTCTATTTTTGAACTAGTTTCTGCCTTGGTAGGAAACCTGAAAAGATGGTGGGGTTGGAGATGGTTCAGAAGATAGTTTAGAGTCTTTCCATATCTTGCAGAGGATTGAAGTTTGGGTCCCAAGCCCACAACAGGTAGTTCACATGATTCAGTAACTCTAGTGCCAAGGGGAATCTGATGTCTCTGGCTTCCCATGTCCCTTTTACTCACATGTGCATATGCACCCATGGATGCACACATGCACACGTAATTAAAACTAATAGAAAGTAGTAATAAGAAGGAAGGATAAGATAAATATGCTAATTAGTTATTTCTTAGAGTTGGTAAGATACAAGGGAAAAATAATGCAAATTATGTATGTGTGCAGAAGAACCCTTTTAGATACATAGAATTTGGAATTCATGGGAAGAATTTGCACAGTAAAAATGTAGAAAATAGGTAGAAATTACAGAGAATGGTCCTCAAATCTGAACTTTAATATGGAGGAAAGGAAGACCTATAATTAAGCATACAGACAGGGTTCTTAATAATAGTTCAGTAAAGGAATACATGCTAATTAGGAAATATTGTTCCTCTGAACTGCTTGACTTGAGAATGAATTTTAAATCATAAATGAAAGAGCCTCTCAAAGTCTGTTCATGAGATAGTGGGACAGAAAGGAAGATGGGATAAGTCTGAGTGCCCTGGAGACAGATAAAATGGGTAACACATTAGCTCCTCCTTCTTTGAGACAGAAACTGTGTAACCTGAGGCAATATGAGGGAAATTGGTCATTCTTGGACAAGCACACAGGAGCCATTAGGGATGCTTGGTTATCCATGGCTCATGTCTCTCATGAGCATCAAGGATGGTAGACAACAGAACAAAGGAAGACATTAATGAAAGAACTAGGCATGTGCACATGAAATTCTCAAAGAATTAGAAAAAAATACTATGTCTTTAAAAAGAGACAAGAGTCTACACCCACCTTTCTAGGTCGTACAGGTTCATGAGAAAGAAAAGAAAAAAAGTAAATTCAGCAAGGACCTCAAGACTGGTATGGGTGAGATGTGATCTTTATGAGTTAGGAAAGGCTATGGAAGATATGAACAGTTTAGGTCAGAACATAAATGAGGTGCATAGGTGCTAAAGAAATCCGGTGGAGAAAATAAAAAAGAAAATCAGACAAAGGGTCAGCCTAAGTCACTTGAAATTAAATGTGGCTGCAGTTCCTAGAAAAAAAAATAATGCCAAGTCTAATGCTATGACTGTGAGTTTTGGAGGCTTTAGAGGCAAAGTAACCTTTCAGTGAAGTTGTAAAGAGAGTAGAAGGCAAAATGTGTCGGGTGAAAACGGTTATCCTTCTGCTGGTGGTGTGTGAAGTTATTATACTGGAATGTACTATGTTCCTTTCTCCCTGTAAGAAAGTATGCCAGGCAGGGAAGCTATTCATCCAGCGCTGGGCCATTTCTCCAGCCAGCCAATGCATAAACAAAATAATGCAAGGTTAGAGACTGTCAGAACAGAGGAATGGACTGTGGTCATGCCTGTCCAACTGAAGGGGCAACCTGGTAAGAGAAAGAGAGCAGTCCTTCCATTGAAAAGCTATATGCCAGTTCAACCAATATGAACTTTCCTGCCAGTGCTCTCAGGAGTGGGGAAATATGAAACAGTCACAGAGTAGTGCCCAGGCCAAGGAAATGGAGCGGCTCATGGTGCAAGTCAGGAAGTTATAGAGAGCTAAATTAGGTAGCGTCTCCTGTACCCAACATTATTCTCTTGGTGGAATCTTGCTGTGTTGAACTGATTCTTGGTAATTGTTTGTGTTAAGCCCTATTAGCTTCTCAATCCCAATATCCGTTCATACTTGTTTGATTCAAAAAGCAGAAAGCCTTCAGAGATCCTGCCCGACTTCCATGAAATCTTGTCATCACATTATGCCAACTCCTGAGTATATTACACATTTGGGAAAAACATATGGAAGAAGAGTATATATAGCAGGCAAAGATTTTGAAACAACATATGTTGTCTGAGTGAACAAAAGAATGCATAAATCCATGTTTGTTGGGTAAAATTCCTAGCATCAGAGATGTATTTTTTTTCTCTATGAGTTAGTTGGTGAAAAGATTGAATTCACAAATCTTAAAAGCCTCTGTGACTAATGTCAGTTATATGTTCTGCTGCTGAGAACACAACATGCTCTATTTGCAGGACATAGAAAAGTCAACTCAGATGGTATGAGAAGGTGTGATGTAGCCTGCTGGGAGGAGTACTGTTACTGACACTCCTGCTTGTTATGGATCAGACATGCTATATATTACCAATATGTCGTGTTAGGCAAAATACATCCTCTCATGCAGTAGGGATGTTATTTTTATGACAAATTCCAATTATTTTCTTATTGGATCTTAGGTCTTATTTCACAGGAGGGGACTCATATTTGGTATTGTAAGCCAGAGCTAAGACTTGTGGCTAAGGAGGTCATAGATGCTAGTAGGAAGACCAGGCATATTGTGATGTGATATGTATATCAAATTGTCTTCCATATACATTTGTATATGTGAACACAAATTATTGTTGATGGCAGCTGAGGTCAGGAAACAAAACACTACTTTTTGCAGAGTACAAGCAATCATTTCAAGGTATGGAAAACAGGTGAGTATTACATAGTATCCCAGTCTCAACTCTAAAATGAAAAAAAAATCAGACATCTATGCCACCTCTTGTGATGTTCAAAGAATATACAGAAAAGGAATATGAGAAGTAGAGAAGTCTTAGAGTGCTATGAATCCATTCAATTCATGTTGGACTATTCCATTCTTGAGGGAGTGGGAAGAATCATAAGATTCTGAAAACTAATGAAGCCCATGAGACTCAGGGAGCTCAGAATGTTACAAGGGCTCTTCTTGGGAGCTATAACAGTATTAGGCATTGGTGAGGAAGAGGACATCTTCATTAGAGCTGTCTCCAAGTTGGACAGGAATGTTTATGTATGTTGTAACCACTACTTGGATAGGTCTTTGGGTAATGTAGTTGATATTGAGTCATTGATGTTCCTACAAGTAAACCTTCGTCAATACCCCAGCAACTTATTAAGTCATCAAGCTAAATTTGGGTGAATTTTCTTTTTTGCTGACATTGGTTCCCTATTTTGGGTAAATAGACACCTCTTAATATCTCCACAGGGAAAAATATCACACAGCTTGTAAGAAAATCTTCTCATGGTTGCTGTAGAGATGTTAAATATAACTTAATAAACAACAATAATAAGTAATATTGGAAATGTATCTGATGCTTCTAAACTAATCTAAAGATCGTTATTTGTACCCACAACTTCCTCCTTTTCATTGATATTGATTTTTTTCTATCCATCTAGTTCTCTCTGTTATCCCTAATCCACATACCTTTTTTTTTTTGGTTGGTCATTTGCCATTTGATTTCTTTTCTTGGTTTTTATTAAGTGATTTCTTTATATTTGTTTACTTTTATTTTAGAAATGAAGTGTTAGGAAACATATCTATGTCTGTGAACCACATGAGTGGTTCTTACAACTCTGGATATTCCTGTGGCTATGGCAGGACAAGCTGACAACATTTCAGTGAACCTCAAATACTAGACTGCAAAGGAAACAGACTAAAGTAATGATGTCCAGTATGGTGGACAGTGGTTATACTCAGCTAGAGAACTTCAATAGCGATACCTAGATAGTTGTCTTGAGAGTGATACAGAATTCAAACAGTTTTCAACAATAGGGGTAAATATATATATACACTTGTTACAAATATATTGCTATGATTTAAATATTAAATTACTCTCCCAGGTAGTTTATTGCCTTTATAGTACAGTATTATAATACTATTTTATATCAATTATTATTAAGTGAGATAGAATACACTCCACAGTCTCTGTACACACAAAGTACACATTCTCTGTAGTTTGATCAATTGTCTAATAACTGACATCTACTTTATAAAAACACTTTTTTGATGAGGAGTGAGAGTTGAATTAGTCTAAGGGTATACAGCAGGCAGTTTGAAAATGTACTCCTCAGTACAATAATGGTAGTAAGACCTATGACTTACCTAGGCACATGATTCTTTCCAGGTTTTTATTACCAGACATGATGAGCTCTTTCTTTTGGAGTGGGCCTTAAATCAAATTTAAAATGATATTGGTTACTCCCATTACAGTCATGCCCTTATGACACCAAGATACTGTTTTATATTTTGCCACACCAGTCATTATTGTAGCTCACAATGTTCAAAACTGGGTATGACTATTGATTAGTTTTCTTCCCTAGCACCTTCAAAGGACTTTCTTGTTCTATTAAAGCTTGCCAGAAGTGGGTAGATTCTAGGTTGCATCAGTTGGTGAAGCATGTCTCCATGTCATGTGGTCAAAGGGTGGTGTCTTCAGAAATCTGCACTTATAATAAAGTTCTCGTTGTTAATCAAGAACCATGTCAAGAGTTAATACTGTTTGGGACTTCTTGGGATTTCTGGAGTAACAACTTGACAAATATTCATATTTTAATAGAGACATTATATCTTTTCAAAAACATAAATGAATAGAGACAGCAATCCCAAAATGTTCAAGCAAAGTAAAATCAATGAAGGTGTGTTTTCATCATTCAATGCATACAATAATATTAATATTTTCTATTAACTTTCATTTTTTTCTTGTTTCTTTAATTTTATGCTTTATCATAGTCAAAATGCCCAGATGCTATAATTTCCTTAGTTTTAAAATAAATGTCTAAGAATTTAAAACAAAAAACAGTTTACTCTTAAAAAATACTATATAAATTTAGTAAAAAACTTTATGTGAAAAATTAAACCTATTTTTATCAACAAAATATGTACATCAGAGCTCAACTTATGTCAGTTTTTAAAAGATTTTAACAAAAATTAAAACTTTGATTTTTCATATGTTGTTAGAATAAATAACTAGAGTCCAGTTTCTACTCACAGCTGCTGTAAATTTGAACAAACTATAAATTTAGTACTGAGCTGGGGAACTATAACAAAATCAGAGCACTGGACTCTGCACTTGGACAGCTGGGAAAGGAGGATTATTATGAGTTTTAGGATAGCTTAGGCTACATAGCAATTTCCTTGCTAACCTGGAATAAATATTAACATTTACTTTTATTACTTTAAATATAAAGAGGAAGCATCCCTTTTATAATACCACATGTTAGATTGATTTGTTATTCTGGGATTTCATGTGACTCATGTTTCTTTTATAAATACATATAGCATGGTCTCATCCATCCATACATATACAATGTCAATTGTAAAATGGGTACCAGCCACACACAGAAGACATGGAGGCATTCTTGTGTGTTACTATTGAAATATAAAATATATTTCACTTTGTTTTAAAGTGTGTGAGTTTTTTTATTAGTTTTCTTTTCAATGTTGGTGATTTCTAATATTTTTGGACTATAGCTAGATCATATTTTATTTTTTTCCTCTGTATGAATTTCTAGAGTAATGGCAATGAGCTTAACTTTAATACACACAGTGTCAAGTTGATATCATTATGTGACAACTACCTATATTTTCAGATGTTATTATCTACTTTTCCATGCATGAGATATTAGGAGTAATATGGTTTTAAAAGGATGAAAAATAAAAGTATAAATAAGAAAACTCCATAACTGAAATAAAAGCCTGCAGATTCAAATAAATGTTAGAGGAAACAGATCATAGACTTGAACATTTATACATATTTGTTAGCCCTCTGTATTTTTCTCTTACAGATTTTAATTCAGAAGCCACTGACTTTTTATACAATATTTTTTCCTCTTTAGATTTCTTATAATACTTGTTACAGATCTTAAGTGTGTTAATGTCATAGCAAATGGCATTTATATTTTGTGTTGAAATATTTAAATACCATATATGCATTATTGTTATGACTTAAGCATTGGAAACCCAATTTTTTAAACATCACTATTAAAGGTTAAATGGTTCATATGTTCCTGTTTTATGGATGTTTTGAAATATATTTTATGGATAATGAGATGCATCTATTTTCAATGAACAGTATAAAATCTGAGGTAATTTTATGCTGGCATACCTGCCAGCATAATCAAGATGCACAAAGTTATCTTAACACAAATGTCCCCTCATGGGATTTTTTTTCACTAGTTAACTTTTTCCTCAATGTAAGGACCCAGACATCAACTGTCATTCAGCTTATTCCACTACAGCCGATTCAGCAGTGATGCCATTTAGAGAATGCCGTGGGGATGTGTTGACAGGCTGCCTCCAATTGAATAGATTTTTCACATACACAGTATTGAGGTTCAGCTATGATGGTAGGTTTTCTTTACATTGATGAGCAGTGTTCTTTCAGAGAACTTTAACAACTTATAGATATCAGACTGTTTTTATTAGAAGTTATTAAAATTATATTATTTACTTGTTAAAAGAATAATTATGAGCAGATTAACAATAATACCAAATACAAAGAAAGTGAACATTTGTAATTTAAATCCTTGAGGTGTTGAGTTAGATGAATAAGACATGGCACCGAGGAGAGGTATGTGTTTATGTGGAAATAGCGTGAATTAGAATAACCTTGTTGGAGGAATGAATTTTGTAAATCTACAATTCTACCAGCTCTATTACTGGCAAGACTATATACCAGTAATTCACAAGCATAGTGCAGGTACTATAGCTAATATGCAATCATATTTACTTTTGAGAGAAGTAATTAAAGACAATTTAGATAACAGAATCACACTACCTCTAAAATGAGAACCAAGTCATAAATACTTTTGTGTATGATATATCTGAATGTGTACATTATGCATGAAAATACGGGTATGCTTATTTATGTCTGCTAGTGGAGGCAAGAGGTCAACATTGAGTGTCTTTTCTAATCAGTCTCCACCTAATATATTGAGACAGGACTTCTCATTGAACCTAGGGCTCATCTATTCTACTAGACTGGCTGACCAGTGGACTCCAAGGATCCTCCTGTCTCTATTTCTAGGGCTGGGTTGCAGATGTTGGGATGTTGGCCCCAGCTCCTTTTTTTTTTTTTTTACACATTTGTTAGGAATCTGAACTAATGGCCTCATGATTACTCATCAATCTCTCTGCTGACTGGGCCATCTCCTCAGTGCCATTACTCATGTTTTGAATGCTTCAGAAGTCATTCATGTAACTAGTATTTGTGAGGTAGACTGTAAAATGTTTACAATATTTCTTGTCTATTTTATTCCAATAATCTCACTACTTTTCTAAACTGTCCCATATTGTCATAGAAGTAATAGCTATTTATTTTCACAGTACTTAGTACCTGCATTTTTAATATCATACACTTCCAAAATAAAATCACAATTTATATTATAAATTGAAAATAAATCTTACATTGATATTTGTCTAAGCTATGCATTTTTACATGGATAATATGTTTCTGTTTGTTCTAGTAATAGATCAGTTATCCAGAAGTTTTTATGTCATTTAACTGTATGCCAGTTACTGTGTACATTATGTGAAATATATCATACTCATGAATTTTTTTCTTTCATGTCAAATAGAAAAAGAAACATTTGGGAACTTATTTTAATTCATTTCAAATGTATATGCATGAGCACAACACTAGGTGTATTTTAAGGTTTCTTTTATTGTTTGAAGATTTCATACATGCATATTATATGTTTTGAATAAACCCTTCTCAGTCTTTCCCCTCTAGTTGATTCCCTAGCTCTCCATCATTTTTTTCCCTCTCAACTTCATGTGCTTTGTTTCTAAACGTAGAGTTTACTTAGTTTTGCCTGCATAGAGATGAGTGTATATGACCATCCACTAGAGATTATCAGACATATGTATCACACCCCAGATGTCTCAGTGATCATTGTAGAAGAGGGAGTGGTTATTCTTTTTTTAAAATGTAAGAACAGGAATACACTAGCCAGGTGTCTTCCTTGTCAATAATAAGACATCTTTGTTGCTCTGAATGATACTTACGCCTGCTGATTCCTGCCTGTAGGCTACTGGCCTCCCTCTAACCACAGACAGGAGCTCTGTGATTGAATCACAGAGAATTCTCTGCTCGTGGGGCTTTCATTTATAGCACTTGTAATTACAAAATATTTCCTCCTTTGAAATTAGATCTTGTAAAAACTAGTCTATACAAAGTCAACTACTCAAAAGTGTGCTTCTTTTTTTTTTTTTTTTTTTTTGGTTTTTCGAGACAGGGTTTCTCTATGTAGCTTTGCGCCTTTTCTGGGACTCACTTGGTAGCCCAGGCTGGCCTCGAACTCACAGAGATCCGCCTGGCTCTGCCTCCCGAGTGCTGGGATTAAAGGCGTGCGCCACCACCGCCCAGCAAAAGTGTGCTTCTTATAGAACAGAAGTAAGGGGATATTTTTTTAAAACTATAATCAATCAAAGAAGCCTATACCCTCTCTGACTGACACTTCCCAGAGGAGACATGCACTCCAAGGTGTAAAACTACCTCAAATCCCATGACTATGCCCAGGTTTTCTCTTCACTGGATCTGGGTCATCATCTGATGTAGATCCTGAAAGTCCCTGTTCCTAACTCTCCCCTCCTTAGTTCTATGCAGTCCTTTGGATTCTACTCTGGGCTATTATCATTTTAATAGCTTTGAATAAAGTATTCCTTTCATGTTTCTGTTGACCAGATTAAATTTGTAATGTAATTTTGTATCCTCAGTAGTAATACTTTGTTTTATTTATATTTCCTTTACATATTCAGAATTTTGCAAATTCTACTCTGTCTCATTTAATTTGGGGTCTATATTATTATTCCCTAGGGTTATCTGTAGACAGCTGAGACTAGGGTTCATATCAGTCATGGTTTTAATATCATATATATATATATATATATTATATGAATATATCTCTCCCTATCATATATGTAATATGTACATATATAATTATGTCACCAAGGAAACAAATAGAAGAGTCAACAGTTAACTGAAATCAGAGAATTTACAAAGCAGAGATGTGAACTATGGTTCTCACGGATTGTTCACACCATGGACTGTGACCTAGCACTGATGCATTAGCACTAAAAAAAGAACATGTTCATCTCTCTTTCGTTCTCCTCAGGTGTAATACTCTTGTTGTCTCAGGGTTCCACCCAGGAGTATTATTAGTACACTCAGTACTGTTATTAATACTGTCTTCTTAAACTACTTGTGACTATAATTGTTTCTCATCCTTGTCTTAGTTTTATTGACAGTTGAGAGGAACACTGGCTGCATTTGGGTATTTTATAGAATGCACATGAATTCACTGCTTTCATCATGGTTAGAATGGCACAATGACCATGTACATAGTACACACACATATTCACTGTGTGTGTCTGTGTGTCTATGTGTGTGTAAGAACTCACCCCAATAAAAAATATAAATTTTGAACACTAATAATAAGACAACTTGTATTATTTTTGTTTAAAACTAAGGAGAACTAGATCAGTTTAACAGATCAGTTCAGTAATCATCAATGAAAAAAATCTTCAGTATTCGCTGGTAAAGTAAATATACAGGCAGATGTTGACTTCTGAACAACAAGGCCATGCAGCCCATTGAGTGAAAGCATTTATTTATAATTTTGTTTAGTGGCATGTTGATTTAAAACAGAAATATATAAAAAGTTATTTAACAGCTTTTATTTATGATATATATTTTTTAACTTTTTTTTTTAATTTAATTTTATTTTACAATACAATTCACTGTATGCCCTAAACTTTTGGGAGATAATCTTATTACTGCTGTTTTGTTTTTTTGTTGTTGTTTTGTTTTGAGACAGGGTTTCTCTGTGTAGCCCTAACTGTCCTGGATCTCACTCTGAACTCACAAAAGTCTGCCTGGCTCTTCCTCCCAAGTGCTGGAATTAAAGTTGTGCACCACTGCTGCCTGGGGATATAACCTTGTGTAGACAGAATCTAGTCATGGATGTCCTCTTTCATACTTAGTAACTCTACAGTCACTTATTTCTCCTGTTTTGAATTAACTTTTTTTTTTTGGTTTTTCAAGACAGGGTTCCTTTGCACCTTTCCTGGAACTCAATCTGTAGCCCAGGCTGGCCTCAAACTCATAGAGATCCACCTGCCTCAGCCTCCCGAGTGCTGTGATTAAAGGCATCTGCCACCACCACCAAGCTTGAATTAACCTTTGACTGCATTTTGCTTGCATTTTCAAACATTTGTCATGATATTAAGAAAAAATCCTCAAAAAAAAAAAAACCATTTTAAATCGTATTTACACTTGGCCAAATAATGTTTGAAATAAGAGTCATCAAAGTTATGACATAATGCTCTTCTTTTTATTATTGTAATTTTAAGCAAATGGCTCAAGTCTGTTATGATAAATTTTTATATCTCTCAAGTATTATAGTTATTATTATTATATTTAGAGTTCATATCTGGGTGGGAATTTGTGGAATGGAGCTCTTATATAATTGGAATTGTTGTCGCTATAAAGAGACTCTGGGGTGCTCCCTCTCTATGAGTAGTGGTCATCTGTAACCCAGGAAGAATATCTGCTGTCCTGGATTGTCCCTAGTCAGAAACAAGAAGCCTGCACTAGTTGCATGTCACCCAGCCTATCCTACTCTTTGAGAAGCCTTAACAGAGTAAGACAGACTCCTGTCTTTACCTTGGCGGTATGTGTTCAGCCATGGAATTGAAGGATAACACAATGATCCTATCTATGCTAAGCATATGAACCATTGCCTCCTATTGCACAGCTATGCTTACTTGAAGTGTATTACTGGTATTCAAAAGAAATGTATCCTAACATCTTTCATGGTTTGATGTAACCATTTATAACTTAAGTAAGATGTGTTACAGTTTATAAGTTGCCAAATAGATCTACTTTAGGTTCAATGTACTAGCTCTTAAAAAGTATTAAAATATTTTGTCTAATGTTCTCAATGTCTAGTAGGCATTAATTGAATTAATAGTTTGATTTAATCATTTTTAAATAATTGATTTTTTAAATATATTAATACACTAAATAATGCGTTCTTGAGCTTACAATTACATTCATTTTACTTTCTATTACAGAGTAAAATGTTCTTCTTATACGTTCTTTTGACAAAATGGAAAGCTCACTATACTGCAAGGGATTGGACAATGACAAAAGACCAGTCAAGACTTCCTTCATTTGCATGCATCACATATATTGTGAAAGATACTCCAATATTGTTACTACCTGGTATAAAATTGTTCTGTTAGCTTTCAATTTACACAAATTCATCTTTAGATGCAATGGGAAAGTGGATTGTTACGCTAATGACATTCACAGCACTCTTGTACCAGTGGGCATATCTTGCCAGAATGCGCGTTACTGTAGCTTATGTGGCTCACAGCTGGATTAGAGTGATGACAAGTTGTATCTTCTGGTAGTATGCATAACACATTCCAGAACTATGAAAGCTGTCCAATGAGGATGAAGTTTCCAGGTCAACAACAGGTTGATTTTTCTATAGATTGTGAATCACGGAAATGATTTTTGCATCTTACCATCAAGTTCTAGAGAATAACCAAGAGCAACAGAAAAGGCCTACAATATTTTGGTATCTAGGTGACCTTATTGGCCAATAACTCCAACAGAGATAACCCATTAGCATTAGAATTTGGCTTTTAAATTCTTATGCTGTGGTGTCTAATAAGGGCATTGTTGCCCCTAATAGAGTGACACAATTTGAAATATTTTATAGATGTATATGCTCATATTTTAGGAAGCTTCTTCTATGGTAGTTTTTCATATAGCTGTTTCAGAAGATCCTCAGTGTCAATTATTGCACCCAGTATTCTCTCTTCTAGCCTGTGCTCCTACCCACCTCTTCTTTAACCCTTCCTGATCTATTACCTCCTCTTTTCCCTTTGTATTAATGTGTGCTACTTTCTCTCCCTTAAGAACTCACTTTCCAAAGGTCCCTGAGTACTGTTAGTTGTTTTTTGGCTCTTTTTTTTTTTTTTGGGACTCACCATTCAGTTCCCAAATAAATCACACACAAAGGCTTCTTAATTATGAATGCCAGGCCTTAGCTTGACTTAGTTTCTAGCCAGCTTTCCTTAACTTAAATTATCCCATCTACCTTTGCCTCTGGGCTTTTCTCATTCTCTTACTTCTGTAAATCTTACTCTTACACTGTGGCTTGCTGGTTGTGTAGCTGAGTGGCTGGCCCTTGGAGTCCTACTCCTTCTCTGGATCCTAGCTCCTTAATCCCGTTCCCCAGATTTCTCCTTTTATTTATACTCTCTGCCTGCCAGTCCTACCTATCCTTTCTCCTGCCTTGGTATTGGCTAGTTCTTTATTAAACCATCAGGTATTTTACACAGGCACAGTAACACAGCTTCATAGAGTTAAACAAATGCAACATAAACAAAAGTAGCACACTTCAAAATAATATTCCCCAGCACCTGACTAATTTCCTGACTTCTGCCAGTATTTCACATAAACCACACACCTTAAAAGTTTCAAAGCTGCCATCCATACACAAACGAGGGAAGCATGTGGTCTTTGTATTTCTGTATCTGGGTAACTTCACTGGAGATCATTATCCCAGCTCTGTGCATTTACCTGCAAATTCTACAATTTCATTTGTCTTAAGAGCCAAATAATATTCTCTTATATAAATTCACTGCAATGTATTAGTCATTATTCTGTTGATGAATGGAACTTTCTTACATGGATCAGTTATCAGTGTCTAGAACTTATGGCTGAATGAGTAATGGGCCCTAGGGGAGACTTACTATTACCCCAGTAACAGTACTTCTCATTTAACTGATCACTAGGTGTCCTCCCATTATACCCACAAAGAAGTGCATCTCTCAGCCTCACCACAGGTGTTTCTTTTTGCAGACAATGAGAATTTACACAGAGACCTACAACTGATTCACACACAGAGAATAAGAGACAGTGGAACCGAATTCTAAATGATACATCTATATTACATTGTCTTCCCTTAAAGCTCAGAAATCACTGATAAAGAATGAGTAGAAATATTTTAAGAAGTTGTGTTGGACTGCAAGGAAATAGTGTTTTCTGGATACAACAGTGAAGATGCATACATGAACTTACAGGTTGAGAAAGCATGCACAAGATCTGCACAATCTCAAGCCAGACAAGATTCCAGCCTTGAGAGATAAGGCAAGTAGGCAGGGAGTCCCATCACTATCAGAGGAGCTATTGGATACTGAACGCTGATCAAAAGGGAGATTGTTTTTTTCTTTAAGAAATGAACCCTGTGTAGGTTTCACATTCTTCACTGAGTGGACAGAAAGTCAATGCAACATGGGAAGTAGTAACTGGACAGAACAACTAATAAAAGAATGAGTACACAAAGTTGGGTGGGGATGAAACAGAGTTGGTGGATCTGGAAGAAGATTGGAGGGGGACAAACATGGTAAAAACACAGTTCACAATCCTCAAAGCATAAGTGAAAAACATCTAAGAAAAAGCAAAACCACAATCAAGGAAAGGAAATAGAATTACTATTTTGTGACCCCCTATTGCTCGTCAGAATGGCTATCCAAGATAACAAATGACAACAAATACTGAATATATGCAGATATATAAATTCATGCAGCAATTATATGACATTTTAATTAAATAAATAGGCAACTGTATATCTCAATTTTCACGTAGCTATTTATTTCAACACTGAACCTTTTTTCTGTTATGCTTCTTGTGTGTGTGTGTGTGTGTGTGTGTGTGTGTGTCTTCAAATGAAGCTGCTTTTATTAGAAAATTCTGATAGTGTTGATCTTTGGCAATACTTGAGTGTAGTATCCTCTGCGCATAGACATATCCTATTTTTGAGTTTTGTAGCTTTGATGTTTTCTTCAATTTTGTGGACCAGACTCATTTAATCTCTTCACTTTCTGTATTTTATCTCACAATAACAACTCCATCTGCTGTTGAGTGGAGCTAAGGCATAATCATACCTTTTCACTCTTTGTCACTCTTTTTATAAAAGTGTTTCCTTGTGTTCTGTTGAAGTAATGCTCTCACGCCTAAGAACCATAAACACAAAAGCTCTGATATTCTATTTTTTAGTATGAAAGTCCCTCAAGTACACAACTTAATGGAATACTTTCTAAAAAATTTTTTTGATTTATTCTCATTCAATATAAATGATTGAAATATGACATTAATATTATCTTTTAATTTTGGAATTAAACTACAGAAATTTATATCACAGATAAAAATAATTCTTATATTCATGCTAATCCTCAAAATATTTCCCTATAATACTTTAACAAAAATATTATAAATTATATGGACCCCTAAATAGAGTAACTCTGTAAGAACAAATTTCAGTGTCAAAATATGATTGTTAGTAAGGTTGGTTTCATTATCATCACTATGATTTTTGACCTATATTCCATACAGTATTATTCTTACTAAGGTTTTGTACAGTCAAGTTTCTAAGCTGCATACTTGCACTTAGATAGTTTTGTTGTTCAGAAGCAGTTGTCTTCATTGATAAGCACACAGGATAACGCCAGGAGAAAATTCATCAAAAAATGTATGCTATTATAATGTTTACAAAAAATTACTCGTTTTTTAATGAATAACTTGCAGTTTACTTATATATAAGTTAAATGTAAACTGAGAAAAAAATTCTCATACATGGACTACTCTTGAGTAATTATTCATGTATGCATTTTGCTTACGGATTTATTGCCTATTTTATGAAGTACAATTCATTTATTTCTTAATTTGGTTTATATTTGATAAGGTTTATATTGATAATTCAGGAAGGATTCCTCTTGGGAAAAATTATTAGGAGAGTTAGCAGTGTTAAAATATATTAAGTAGATATTAAGTAGTGAGTTTTAAGGAACATGTCTTTAATTCCAACACTCAGGATGCAGAGTCAATTTGAGTCCAGTCTTGTCTATAAATATTTAGATCCAGGCCAGCCAGGTATACATAGTGAGAACCTGTCTCAAATACACACACACACACGTGTGTGTGTGTGTGTGTGTGTGTGTGTGTGTGTTTATGTGTGTGTGTGTGTGTACATGTATATGTATATGTATACATACATACATATATATATATATATATATATATATATATATATATATGATGTCTTTTAACAGTACAGGAATTAAAATACAAATATTCTCTAAGAAGTTTGCCCCTCAGCAATTTGACTGAGATGAAGTGTAATAGTGTTTTCTAATGTTAAACTATGATTCTGCTTTGACCTCTTTGTTGAAATTTTGATTTTTCATGCATAAGACTATTTTAAATTGTATCATTTTAGGCTATGTGACATAAAACATCTACATGATAGCTAGTGACTCTACACAACAGACTCAGAGCTTATAGGGAGATTTTGTTGATCTATGAAGCGGGGGTACCTTGAGGTGGAGGCGCCATGTCTGAGGATGTGTATAAGGCTCGTAAGTCATAGTTAGTAGCTGGAACTCAGCTGATATCATGAACCAGAATATCTATTCATGCTCTCTTTGAATCCTGTCACTTCAATTTGTCTTTGTCTCTGCCTGCATAGTCTAAAAAGATATGAACATTCTCAGATTAATAATTGTGAGTAACACCCATCTCACTAGGTAAAATCACTTGCTGTGCCAGCATGAGGACCTTGTTTAAATCCCCCAAATTTTCATGTAAACTGCACACAGGAGGAGTAGCATCTGTAATGTGAGTGAGCCTCCAGAGAGACAGAAGTGAGAAAACCATGAGAACACACAGGACAGCTAACGTGTGAAATAACAAAGGGATCCTGTTGTAGTTAAGTACCCTTACAACTTAACAGCCCAGAGTTACCTGAAGGAGTCCAAACTGGGGAAAACACCTCCATCAAATTTGCCTGTGGGAATATCTGTGGGGTATTTTCTTAATTGAGGGTTGAGGTGGAATGGACCAACATACTGGAGGTGGTGCGGAGCCTCGGCAGCTGATCCTGGGTTGTATTAGGAGGCAAAGCTAAGAAACAGAGGGAAAGCAAGCCAGTAAGCAGCCTTCCTCCATGGCCTCTGCTTCAGTTCCTGCTTCCAAGTTCCAGGATCTGGCTTGATCGCCTGCTTGATTTCTCTAGATGATGAACTCTAACCTGTAAAAGAAGATTAGCTCTTCCCTCTCCATGTTAGTTTTTGCAGTATTTTATCATAGCAATAGAAAGCAAGATAGAGCAGACTCTGTCTCAAACAGGGTGGGAGATGAGGTCAAACATTTAAGTTCATCCTCAGATGTGTGCTGTGGCATGTGAATGCCACATTCACATATCCAAATGTGTACACAAAAATGTGAGTGCACACACACACACACACACACACACACACACACACACACAAATTAGCAAACACAAACGTTTAACTCTGATTAAATTTATGCAGTTTTTCTTTTTTATTAAATATTTTTATTTTGTAATTAATTAAATTTTACGTATCAGCCACAGATTCCTCTGTCCTCCCTCCTCCAACCCCCTAACTTTCCCCCCAATCCACCTCCATTCCCACCTCACTCATAAGCAGTTTTTCATTCATCCTTAAAAGATCAGACTTTAATCACTGTCTTATCAACTGATGTTCCCTTTAAAAGACATACATATGCTGAAGCTCCTGTGAACTGGTTGGCTGGTTAGAATTTCCTAATTGTGGAGAGTTCAGATGTGAACATCATTAGCTAGACTTTTCTTAAACCATCATTATTCCACTTTGTGGTCATTCATTGCCCACATGTGAATCTGACCTAACATCCTTTAGATCATTAGATAAAACCCTTTCTTCAATTAATATATTCTTTGATAATTGTATACCTGTGTATAACACATTCTAGTAATATTCATTTCTCCATCCACACTTATCCAAACCCTACCTCCACTAAACCTCTTTGCTTCCTCTTACCCAGATCATATCTATTTTCCATGTCTTTAGGATTTTGTTTTTGCTTTGGGATCCACTGTTTTTAACTAGGTCCAGTAACGTGGGCATGGGTGTGCCATTATCTACAGGAGCATAAGTAACTCAGCATCGGCTATGTAACCCAAACAATGATTTACTTTCCTCTAGGAGCCCTTATTTTTCATTAGCTCCCCAGCTGGAGAGGGATCTCTTGAGTAGATCCCCCAGTGACAGCTTAGAGGGTTCAGTGTTATATGGCGCTGTTGCTAGCAGCTATAGATGTTGTGAGGTTTTGAATGTCACAGCCGTATTATACCTATAACACAGGATTTCACAACCCTTTTATTTTTTATGGCTCCTCTTTTGTAATGTTTCCTAAGTGTTCTGGTGGCTGATAATGTGTTCCATTTTTTATTATTATATTTTATTTTTTTATTCATTTTACATACCAACCACAGATCACCCTCTCATCTCTCCTCCCACTCTTCCTTTCCTTCCCCTTCCCAACCCACCCCTAATTCCCTCCTCCAAAAGGATACATTCTCCTATGGGGAGACAGCTAAGCCTCCTATATTCAGTTGATGCAGGACCCAGGCCCTCCCCACTGCATCAACAGTGAGCATAGGTAATGGGATCCAGAAAGCCACCTCACGCACTGGGGATAGATCCTGATCACACCACCAGGGACCCCTCAAACAGACCCAGCTACACATCCCTCTGCGGTATGTGGAAGGTCTAGTCTGGTCCCGTGCAGGTTCCATGGCTGTCAATTTAATGTTCATGAGTTCCTATGAGCTTGGTTCAGTAGTCTCTGTAGATTTCCTGATCATGATCTTGACGCCTCATGCTCATTAACACAGACCACTCTTAAGTGATTCTCTACATCTTGACGAGCCATGAGATTCTGCATTAACAGCCACTCATTGCAAAGACAAGCTTCTTTGATCAAGGATGACAGCACTGGTCTATAGGTAAAAATGTAAATGTGTAAGAAAAAGTTTGACAAGTCTGATGAGCAAGACAAATTTGATAGGTCCACCACTAATGCTTAGGACTTATCCAGTGAAGAATGTTTGATGAAGTCCCTAATACAGGGCATTGGTTTCTTCTATGCAGCAGCTCAGAGATCTAATCAGATATAAGTTGGTTACCCCTATATCAGTCATGTCACTATGGTACCATAGTAACCATTGAATGCTTAGCAAACTGGTATTGTAGCATGTGAGGTCTAAAGGCAGGGAAGGTGACTATGGACTCTTTTTCCTCCAACTGCTGACATAGCAATTTCTAGTCCTCAGAAGGATAGCTTCAAGGGGACAAGGCCCAGTTCAATTCCAGGATGTTTTCTCTGTATTTTGCCACCAGAGTGTGTAGTGAAGTTATCAACTGGGCCCTACAAACTGTCCACAACTGCTTTCTTTTGCTGTGATAGAAACACCAACAAAAATCAACATGGGGAATTAGGGTTTGTTGGCTTACTATCCTTGTCACAGTCTATCATTGAGATAAACTCACGAAGGAACCTGAACTTTGGAACTGAAGCAGAAACCATTGAAGAATGCAGATTATTGGCTTGCTTCATCTACTTGCTCCCCTAGTTTTCTCTAACATCTCAGGCACACCTTTTGGACTCTTAAATGAAACTTCTGGAATGCATTCTTAACAGATCATTAAATTACAGCAACCCAAAAGGTAAGGATTGTAGCATGAATCTTAAAAGGTCTTATTAATAAAAACAAACCCAAAGCCAGTTATTGGGGTGAATGCTGGAAGATCAGAGAAGCAGAACAAGCCACAGCCACCTCACCTTACCAATTCCTCAGCTGATCCTGTTTCCTCAGACTGGAAGCCTTTGAGTCCTCATTCAAATGGATCTCAGCAGTACTGCTGCTCAAAGCCTAAAAGCTTAACCAGCCAAAAGCTTCTAGTTTCTGGTCCTCATGCCTTACATACCTTTCTGATTCCTGCCATCACTTCCTGGGATTAAAGGCTCTTGTTACCAAACCTGGCTGTTTCCAATGTGGCTTTGAACTCACAGAGATCCAGACGGATCTCTGCCACTGGAATGCTAGGATTAAAGGCGTGTATGCCACCACTTTCAGGCCTCTAAGTCTGTCTAGTGGCTGTTCTGTCCTCTGAACCCAGGTAAGTTTATTAGGATGCACAATATATTGGGGAACACAATATATCACCATATTTCCCTTTTTTGTCTAAAATAATAAAAGAAGGTTACAGCTAAGAATTACATTAACAATGTCTAGTCCATTATCATTAGACAGATTCAGGCAAAAAAACTTTAACATATATATATATATAAACAATGTCCAGTCCAGTAACATTTGATAAACTCAGACAAGAAGTTGATTACTTATCCTGTTTAAATCAAGTAGTTCCAGGCTGGAGAGATGGCTCAGCCATTAAAGGCTAAGCTCACAACCAAAAATATAAAACAAGTAGTTCCTTTTAAAAAATTGATTCAACAATTGACCTTTTTATCTTATCATATCCATATTTTCTCTTTTTTTTCTTTTCATAATTGATTCAATAATCTACCTTTTGTCATTTTTATATCTTCCCCTTTTTCTTTTTGGAGTACATTTAATGATCTACCCATTTATCCTATTATTTCTTTATCTGTTTTCTCATAGTAGATTCAATGATCTGCCTCAGATCTATATTCTCTTTTCTCTTTTCTCAGGGTAAGGATGGCAGTGGCTGGTAAGCTAAAGGCTATTCACTAGTGCTCTGACCTCTTGGGCTTTTAACTCCTTATTTGACTCTGTGTTTCTTATTTAATAAGACTGTTCAGAATTACATCTACAAAGGATGATATCAGATAACATCTAAAACCTGTGTTAAAGTGTGTGCGGTATATTTTATTTGCTACTTGTTGCCACTACCAATGGCTTTGGTAAATTCACTGATTCCTAACCACCTCTGTTGTTGTTCTTGTTCTGTGACCACAAGAGTTCATGTCATCACTTCCACAGTAAAGCAAGGCAGTTGGGACAACACAAATTGATGTCCTCAAGACATTGTCACTTCATTGGGCTCTGAATAAAATACCTCTTATTTGCTTTAGAGTAGAGGCTCTATTTTGTGGTGACAGTTTCAATTTGTGTTTCATTCACTCCTCACCCTCGTCCCCTGAATAGTGATGGTCTCTTTTTCACTGGATGGTAATATTCATATAAGTGCTATTATCAAAGAATTCCTTTTAACTATAGATTTACCACTTACCTATCTAAAGTATTTCCATTACCTCTCTGAGTGTTCTCATTTTCTCATCTCTTCTTTTGTGGTCATTTTAATATGTTCTTCTCTCTACATAACTTAAAGTTGTGCCTGCTCTAAGACTGCCTTTAGCTACATTTGTATACATTAATTTATTTGGCAAATATTATGGTATTGAAACATTTTAGTGCTATGCAAGGCACGAAAATTAGGATAATGAATGCTATATCAAACTTTCTTAGGTCAAAAGGCTAGCACCGGCATACAAACAGAACTATAAATAAACTTTATAAAAATGTGGATCCTGGTTAGTGCTCTTGGAAGGACATAATTTTATATGAATGCATGCAGAGGTACCCATGATACTTCCCACTTTACCTCTTCCCATTAACTACAATATTGCCAACTTTTTGGAGCAGGCTAATAGCATTGCCTTTACATACTCCCTTAATTTGCAATTATAAAAAATAGTTTTTGGAAATATTTACCTAGATTTCACATGTGAAATTTAAGCTCTGACTAACTAATAATTGAACGGCATATACTGTCAACTCACTTTAATACACTACATGTCTGTGCCAGTGGTTAGTCCTTATAAGCAAGTAGGCATAGCTTCTGTCCTCCCTCTCCCCTCCCTGGCTGTTACTTCATAATACACTAGAGACTGCACTTCTGTCTCTTGTCTCTACTTCCATTCATAGCCATGGTCAAAGTACTTATCAGTTACTCATTGTGATACTAAATTAAAAATCTGTTTTTCTAATGGGATGCTATATATCAATTGTGAACATGGCAGGCTCTGGAATCAACCAGGATACAAACCTCTGGGTGTGTCTCTGAGAGAGTTTCTAGATTGGGTGAATTGAGGTAGGAAGAGGCACACTGTATGTGGGCAGCACTACCGCACAGGCAGGGGTCCTGAAATGAAGGAAAGGAGAAGTGGGCTGAGCACCAATACTTATCTCTCTGTGTGTCCTCATCACAGACAGATGCCACCTGCTGCCTTGTTCTCTTGATGCTGTGCCTTCCCTGCAGCAACACCCTGTGTGCTCATATCGGAAGTGAAAGTAAGCTCCTTCTTCCTTAATGTGCCAGTAGGTATTCTGTCACAATAACAAGAAAAATAAGTAATATCCCTGATCATAGACTATATCCAGTGATACCTACTCTCCAACATTATCAGAGCAATTTGTTTACTCAGAACCCAGAGCAAATCACTCCTTGTTTTTCAATACTCCATGGCTCTCTATCATGAAAGGGCCAAAGCATAAATACTTTAAACATATAATTCATAAAGTAGTTCTTGCCATTGTGTCCACTCATTGCATGACTTTTCATTACATTTTAGTTCATTTCTCTGTCTTCATTTTTCATTGAGCTGGTAGTATTTTCTTTCACAATCTGTATATCTTTGATAGTGCATCCTTATCCTACTAGTTCCTATGAAGAATCAAAGAACTATTTATTCCCTAGTTTCCATTGAATATATCATAGGCAGTCCTTTTTAAATATTTGGTCAACTCTTATCTTATTCTCACTTCCATAAACACATATAGGCTTTGTTAAAATTTTATGTTAGATTTTTCTCTTAGAATTCCTTATATATTTCATGCAACTGAGTTGTATACATTTCTCCTCAAATATGCATACATTTATCAAACCCCTTTATGGAGTTGAATCTTCAAAAAAGATAAAGTGTAAGTGTCTATGCCTAGATTTTGTATAATATATACTGTTATGGTATGAAAGTGAAATGTACCTCATTGACTTTTATGGTATAAGCTTGAATTCTCAACTTATTGTGATGACTCAGGTGATTTCTCAAGTAGTGAATATATTTGGAGATGCATTTGGAAGGGTTAGGAGCTAGGATTATAACAGGAGAAAGTAGGTTACTGTGGGCAAGTTCTTGGGAACTCTATCTTGCTTTCATTACTTCTGTCTTTGTTTCCTGAACACCATGATATGAGCAACCTTGTTCCTGCCTTTCCTTCTAAATCACCACAGTCCAGAATGTATGAGACATCATTTAGTGTCCTTTTTATCATTTTTACATGACAGGAGAAACTAAGTAATATGTATCCTGATTGATATGTGAGATACTAATATGAACAAATAATTGTTGTGGGATATTTGTACACCATGTGAAAATGTGATTGGTATAAAAAAAAGTTAACAGCCAATAGCTAGATAGGAGGTATAGGTGGGAATTCCAGACAGAAATATAACTCTGGGAAGAAAAAGGCAGAATTGCCAGCCAGATGAGGAGGAAGCAGCATGGGCAGTATGGAGAAAGGAGGTATTGGTAATGAGCCATGTGACAGAACGTAGATTAAAATAAATGGATTAATTTTAAGTTATAAGACCTGCTGGGAGAAGGCTAAGCTAAGGCTGAACTTTGGTAATTAATAACAAGTCTCTGTGTCATTATTTGGGATCTGGCTTGCTTGACAGAGAAAGACTCATTACATGTGGCATACAAAGTGGAGGATCAAATATATACATAGGACCTGAGAAAGTGGTCTCTTGGGTAAGCTCACCATACAAAAGCAAAGTTCTTTTAAGATGCTCTGCTGTGCAACAAAGCACTTGAGCAGCAAGTATGCTAGAGTAGTCACAGCAGCTTCCCTGGCTGTGGAGATAAGAATGCTGCCTTGAAGCTAAACTCTCAGAAAATCAAGGGTGGCAGATCCAGCACCCAGAGCTGCTGGGCAGTGAGCATGTGTGGTGATATATTGTGTACCACAATAAACATCTCTGGGGATCAGAGGACAGAGCCAGCCACTAGATTAGACATAGAGGCCAGACAGTGATGGCACACACCTTTAATCTCAGCACTTGATATCTCACACTCTTGCTTGGGAAACACACAGGCCATTAATTCTGGGAAGTGATGTCTGGGCACAGAAAAGTATATAAGGTGTGAGGAAACAGGAACTCACTGTCTTGAGACTGAGGATTTCCTAGAGGTAAGAGTTTGTGGCTTGCTTGTTCTGCTTCTCTGATCTTTCAGTTTTCACCCCAATATCTGGCTCTGGAATTTTATTAACACCATTAAGCAATTTGTGTTACAGGCATGACCTTTTAAGGTTTGTCTCAAAATCAGAGAAGGTAGCAAGTGTTCAGTAAAGAGGTCCAGACTGAGTAAATATTTAAACAGATACAGTAAAAAATGGGTATAGACAGTCACTGGAAAATATAATTTAAAAATAATAAAGTCCTTAAAGAGATAGTGCATGTGTGTACACACACACACACACACACACACACACACACATGCATGCACACACACATACACACACACACACACACACACACACACACACACACACACACATATACACGCACACACAAAAGATGAGCAATGCACAGGGTATCTGCATCCTGTATAGTACTTTGTTGACTTTGAATTTTTTTAATGCTAATATACAAAAAAAGTATAGCTGCTAAGAGACATTGGATTATGGAAACCACTAAATCAAACCAACTTATATATTATAAAAGTGTCTTAACTTCAAAATGGATGCCAGAATATGTGTTGCATTTGGGGAGAGTCTGTGCCTTTGTTTCCACAGAAAACAAAATGTTATGGATCTCTTCAAAATTAATAAAGATCAAATTTGATAGGGGGAGACTTCCTGAAAATCTTGGCTACAGACATGAGAGAGAAATCAAAACAGACTATGAGACAGATGACAAATGTGCTGATCCCTCTACTATGGGAACAGCTCTGAAACTGGATGCTAAATGGAAATCTTGTTGGCTATAGAGTCCCTGTGACTTATTATTACATGTCATTCTTTCACACGGCATAGATAGAGGTTTAGTTATGCAGCCTAACAAACTTATAAAGTTAACAGGTAACTTTTACCTGCTCAAACATAAAACAAAAAACCATCTTTAACTGACTTGTGCACACTATACATTCTATACTTGTGTTAATGCAGATATATACATTTCCTTTAAAAGTTTATGTGTTTTTTGGGGGGAAAAAGGACCAGACACCAATAAAGACAATTAGCCTAGGTGATCAACCCTCTCAGAATGCCTCTGTTGCAGTTTTCTCAAAAATCTGCATCTTGAATAATTTTAAAGCTATTAGCTGAGATTGTCCAGCTTCAGAGACTATCCAGCCAAGACTTCAGATGAGCTCTACATTTTCCCAATACACAGAGATTAAACAAAAAATAATACAGCTAGATTTCCCAGGACTTGACCATTATCTCAATGTTCTCTGGATCCCCTAAAGTTACTGTCAACCCCAGACAACAGGAAGCAGTCTACAGAACATGACATCCACATTCCCAAGAGGTAGGGTGCATAGTTTTTGATCACTTAGTGGGTTATGTCTGTTTGTCATCATTTACGATGGTTGGTTTCCAATTTGTTATTGATAATGGTCAGGAGAAAAGCTAAACAGAGGAGAATAGATTCAGTGATCTCTTTCTGAATGGAAAAGGTGGGGATATAGTATAGAAATGATGTGTAAAAGGGTGGATTGTTGAATCTACTTTTGAACAACCACTAGTTAAAATATTTTACATTGGTATGGATTTTTTTTTGTATATTGATACAAATTTAAGGCTATATTTGTTATACTGTATATATATATATATATATTTCTACTCTTGTTTAAGGTATTGTATCTTACAACTCATTTAGAAATATAATGTAAAGTTTTAGTCCTTGAAAGCTATTTAGTACAATAAAGAAAGACAGGTTAATAGTTAGTCATCTGTAACAATTAAACTTATTTTCATATTAGGTGTGTTTTCAAACAATGATATATTTTAAATAGATAGTCTTGAGCAAATGCTTCAAAGACCTACAATATGTCATTTAAATATTTTAATAATATAAGGCTTTCTTTGACAGTGAGACATGTCTGTTCCTGGAAGCACCAACTTACTTCAAAAGAGGATGGTGGGCATCAAAGAACCTCCATATGGAGTTTGCTTTCATTTGTGGCAAAGTGAGCCAGTGGGCAAAGAAACTGCCCTTACCTCAACTACTGCCAGTATGCTGTCCAAACTGGACAAACAGGACACAAAAGAAAGCAACTGTCAAAATTTGCAAAGGCAACTTGGGTCAGTCCTTCAAAATTCCTGTTTCACAGAAGTCTGTCAGATACTCTAGGCATGTAAACTGAAGATGGATGCCACAACATTGCCCAGGAATCTTAGCTGACTGTCGAGGCAGCCAGCTGTCTCTGTCATTTTCATAGTTTTGGAAGTTGTTTGCTCTGCACTTTCTTTTTACTCAGGTAATATTATATCCTTTCTGGATCTTTGATGAGACTGATGATTATATAGTTATAACTTTACAGTTTTCCTTGTTACCCCAATTTAGAAAAGAAATTTACATAAGAAAATTTATAAGGTTGAAAAACATAAAAGCTTAAATTCTTTCTCTAAGATGTAGGCGAATTGGTAAACAGTCTTATAAATGAAATAACAGAGCCAGGTATGATGACACACATCTTTAATCCCAGCACTTGAGATCTCATGTCTTGTTTGGGAAAGACACATGCCTTTAATTCTAGGAAGTGATGGCATGAAGCAGAAAGGTATATAAGGTATGAGGGCCAGGAACTAGAATCTTTTAGGCTTTTAGACTTTTAGCAGCAGTTCAGCTGAGATCCATTCAGTTGAGGACTCAGAGACTTCCAGTTTGTGGAAACAAGATCAGCTAAGGAATTGATGAGGTGAGGTTGGCTGTGGTTTGTTCTATCTCTCTGATCTTTCAGAATTTACCCCAATACCTGGCTCCAGTTATTTCATTTATAAGACTGTTTAGCAATTCATCTACAGACCGCATTCAAAAATTAATCTCACATGATGACCTTTGACTCCTTCCTTGTTTTTGTAGAAAGCACATCATTGTATCATCTACATTCATTTTACAATGGACCCTGACCTTTATCCAGGTATGATGTGCACAGGAACTCTATGACTTGTTGACTTGTTCTTCATGGTTTGGTAGTCCTCATTTAGATGGTCAGTCAACACCAAATAGGAGCTTTTCTCTGGATTGTATACCTTAGCTGTTTATTTTCAGTTCCTTACCTGTTCATTTGAAACCTAACATGGAAGCAGTACATTTCTTTTCATAGAGCTTTATTTGTTATTCCATTTAATGTATTATATTCTTGCTTTCTTTTTTTATATTAGTTTGATTCTTTTTTAAACTTTTTTATTATTAAGAAATGTTCTACTCATTTTACATACCAAACACAGATCCCTCTCTCCTCCCTCTTCCTGCCACTATTCTTCCCCCTCAATCCATTCCCCATTCCCACTTCCTCCAAGGCAAGGCCTCCCATGGGGAGTTAGCAGAACCTGGTACATTCAGTTGAGGTAGATCTAAGCCCCTCCTCCTGCTCCAAGGCTGCACAATGTGTTCCACCATAGCACTGGGCTCCAAAAAGCCCACCCATGCACCAGGGATGGATCCTGATTCCACTGCCAGGGGACCCCCTAACCAGTTCAAGCTAAACAACAGTTTCGCCTATGCAGAGGGTCTAGTCCAGTCCCACGGGGCCTCCACAGCTATTAGGCTGTATCTGTACAAATCAAATAATGAAGATATTAATGTTATTTGCCCTTAATGAGCAAGAAAAGATCTTAAATGTGTAAATGTCCTCAATTGAAAACAGTTTGATTTAACGGACAAGCAAAGATTTAGTACACAGCTCTTAGTGGTACCAATGGTAACAGGATTTTTGCCTTGTAATGAAGCAAATTTTCTACTTTTGGCTGTCTCTTACTGAAGCATCATTTGTGCCACATGATATTTTACCTGTGCTTCTTTCAGAGAGAACAGATGATTCTAGTCTCTGAATAGAACATGGGCAATCCTCCATGACCTTTGCTCACATGTCAAATTTCTTTTGAAATTTCTGTTTGGTCTATAGAGAATAAATAATAAGTACAGATTTTTTTATTGAAGGTTTTGCTTTTGTTTTTGTTAGTGGTGGGGTAAGGTTGTATCACATCACATTTCCTTATTTAGCACACAAAGGATATGAATGATGCAGAATCAGGATTATTCATTTGGATAACTACTGTTTACTACCAGTGAAAATATATGTGATTATTCTTTTGGTTTTGTTTTATTGTTTATTTTACAACTCACTTATTTCATATTAAACTTTCACTTGAGTAGTCTCCCTGCAAAGTACAGGCTTATGCATTCAGACAAGAGGAGTCAGCTAGAAAGACACAGACCAAGAGAGCTTAAGATAGAGGGCACTCAAACAAATACTTTCAAACAACTTCTGCTAATTCTCTTTGGGATTTCTAAGTAAAACAAATCTCTAAAACTATAGAAAAAAAGACATAGCAAGCAACAACTTGAATTGATTTTTATAAATATTTTATTTATTGAAATTAAAATATGACATAATTTTCTTCCTTCCTTTGTCTACTATAAACCCTTTCCCCCTCTGTCTTTCAAATTCATGGCCTCTTTAATTTTTTAAAAAAATAGTTAATTGTCTTTTTCTTTAGAGTTTATATGTACTATAGAATTAGTACATCAAACTTCCTTTTCAGACTATCTTTGGATTGCCAGCCCCCAAATAAATGCATGGAGACTTATTATTAATTTTGAAAGCTTGACCTTTAGCTTGGACTTGTTTCCAACTAGCTCTTAAAAACTAATCAACCCATATTTTTAAATATATGTTCTGCCATGTTTTTTGGTTATCTTTCCTCAATATGGCAGGTCCAACTTGCTCTGAGCCTGCTGGTGTCTCTCTACCACTATTCTTCACAGAGTTCTTTCTCTCCAGGAGTCCTGCCTATTCTCTTCTGCCTAGCTATTGGCCATTTAGTTGTTTATTAAATCAGAATCAGAAGGTGCCTTAGGCAAAGACACATCTTCACAGGGTAAACAAATATTCCACAACAAGTTAGTAAATGTTACTTGTGTGTGTATGATTTCGGGACTGACCATTTGGTATTGGATAGCATGTGTTCTTCCCTAAGAAAGACTATTTCTCCCACTCTGGGCATTCCTAAATGCATGTAGTTATTTGCCAAGATTTGGGGCCCCTTGAGCTTTTCTACTTCCATGTTAGCATATTTATTGTTTTATTGTTTATTCAGATCATGTTAGGCAGCCTAGGTGACTAGATTTAATGTGTAACTTCTCTTATATTTGTAGGAGATTCAATATGTTTTGACAGATTCTTTAAGAAACAATTACAATAACATTTTCCAGGGCCCCGTTAGTGAGAATTTCTTTGTGTGTGGAGACCTCTAAACAAAGTCCCTGCTTTAAAACTGATTATCAAAAAGTATTCTTTGCCCAAGCTTCATAAAACTTCTGATAAATATGATTAACTACATCATTTTTATCATTTTATCATTTCCATCATTTGGAAAAGACTACATCATTTCCCTGACAAGTTCATCCCTACTTGTCTTGTTCTCCAGGGACCTTTCTGCATTTGTGTGTTTTTATTACTTATCCTTCTTTTTTCTTCTTTGTGAACCAATATAATTGAGTGTAGCTGGAGAGTTTTCTCTCCAGGTCCTGCCAAGCCCAGCAGTCCCTTAGCCCACTTATAAAATAAACATACAGACACTTATATTGTTTAAACTGCTTGGCCATTAGCTCAGGCCTATCATTGTTTAGCTCTTACTCTTATATTTAACCCATTTATATTAATCTATATTTTGCCACGTGGCTCATGGCTTACTGGTACCTTATTCCTTGTCTTGGAGGCAGCTGCAGGCAGTGTCCCTCTGCCTCAGCCCTCCACCTCCCAGAATTCTCCTCTCTGCCTGTCCCACCCATACTTCCTGCATGACTACTGGCCAATCAGCATTCTACAGAGTGATATCCATAGCAGTTGAGTCCAGCTCTTCTCCTTCTCCAAATTCCTAATGCCTTTTCTGTGGTTCCTTTAAGTCCTCAGAATGATGTTTCCTCTTCCAAAATACTCATCTATCTCTACACTGAGCTAATATTAGAAGGTAGTAAGTTAATAATGCAGAATAGCCTCACATACCAAATTAGGAAAAAATATGACATAAAGATTTCCAAAAACTGTGCACATACAGAAATGACTAAAAAATGATAATATCATATATTTCTCAAAGATACTTCAAGTCATTTCTTAAGACCATGCTGATCTTGGAAAACATCTTAGCGCTTCTCCTAATAATGGGACCTGAAAGAATCTCATACAGGAATACCAGACTCAACCTTACTGTGAGTAAACATGACCTATATTGCAGATAACTCCCATACTATATATCATAATAGACAAGGGAACATTATCCTCTTACAGTATTTCTGAACAGATTTCTAAACAGTGAACAGGTGATCTTAAAATGATTTATTCTGTGAGGAAGATAATGGAGAATGCATGTTTTTGATGCTTAATGGGAAATATCTTACCATGTACTGTTAAAAGTGAAAAAAAGCCATGAATCTTTAGTACATTACTCCTGGAGTATATTTGACAACTGAATAAATAACTCAGAAATTCTGAATATTTTGAGTCTACAACAATAGGAATCTTCAGAATGAGTATTGTAAGAAATTTCCTAGAGCCAATGTATCCTCAGAAGTAGACAGCTGAAGAAATAAATAGACAGGTGACTTTCTCTAGTACAACTTCAATACAAGTCCTCAGACCAAGAGCTCTGCATAGCTCATAATTTATTCATAACACATTATTTCTTACACTCATTCTTATTTTGTCTATAGATAAAATGGTCCATCTATGTAGAACCTTTCCCTCATATTTTCCTCATTCTTATGATTATTAATTTAGAACATACTTACTTTGCTGCTATCATAAATTGGTCTAAATAATAGACATTATTTATCTTTATCTTTCTGACTATATGCCTTTAGATTCCTCAGACAATAACCTAAGGAAAATTCTGCCTTATTGTAGTGATATCATAGTGAATTAAACACATGTATTTTCCTGTTATATTTATTCTGATTAAATGACCCTAAATGAATCAGTCTACTGCTTTGTTAGTATCACTGTCTCCTATAGTCATATGTCCTGTAGAAATAGTCACATTATGTATATATGTAAATAAATATTAGGTAATTCAGTTTTGGAGTGATTAATCAACTGCAACATGGAGAGACTAACATCCAACTCTCAATCCTAAAGTATGCTCATGGTGTAGATGTCATGTCAAAAGAAACAACTTATATTCTGAATCTCCTTGTGCTCTGTGATACTCCTTCCTTTAATATAAAGACTGTTTTCTATGTGGATCCTACTGTAATTTTAAATCTTTTGGGACTAGTCATCTAGAATTGCATGTATCTAACTCCCTCAACTCTATAAGACACACAAGTTTTTGTGTTTTGTTACTCAGTTTAGTCTCATAAAATGCACAGGCCTCTAGCTTCTCCATGCTAAATATAGCACCACTAAATGGAGTGTATCTGAAGTTTTCATATTTATTTCCAGGCTAAATGGTCCCATTTCTTTTTCTGCCTTTGGAATTTCTTCAAAGTAAAGGTGTTTGTTTCTCATTTTGTTGCTGGGTATAATGAACTGTTAATGATAGTCTCTGTGTTCACTTGTTCGGTCTTCGTTTTATGATCTGTCTGTAAAATAGTATATTTTTAAGTTAAGGAAAACTTTTATTATAATATTTATGTGTGCAAGTACAGGTATATATGGATTATTACATAGTTTATATAAACATCTTTCTGTCTTTGTTTGTGCATCTTTCTATCTCTCTAAATTCAGTGTTTAGTTCTGTATAATTTAAGTGTCAAGTGCTATTTAATCCTGAAATACCGCAGAAACGAATTGCATAAATGGTATAGTAATGTGCCTCTATAGCCTTCACTTTTTAGTACTTCATTTATTATTATTATTTATTATCACATTTTGTAAGTTTCTTATTTCTTTTCCTGATTGTTTCCTTACATCCTAGTTATTTGTATCAAGATAGAGTTATCTTTAAAAGTGAACCTCAATTGATAAAATGCCTCTATCACATTGACTTACACCGGATTGTAGCATATTTTCTTGATTAATGATTGATGTGGGATAACTCAATCCATAACGGCAGTGCCATCCCTGGGCAAGTGGTCTTGGGTGGTATAAGAAAACAGGCAGAGCAAGCCTAGAAGAGCAAGCAAGCAGCGCTCCTCAGTCTTTGCTTTAGTTCCTGCCTCCATGTTCCTGTCCTGAGTTCCTACCTTAGTCTCCCTCAATAGACTGCGATCCTAGATATGTATGCCAAATAACCCTTCTATCACCAAGTTTGTTTTGGTCAGTGTTTTATCACAGCAATAGAAACCTAACTAAGACACATGCTAATAAAAACTATTTATTTTGACAGAATTCACTTTCTGTTTTCACTATTGTCCCCATGCTTCTGATGTCATATACAAGAAACCCATGTCCTTCCAAGTTCTGTGCTATATTTCCTTCTCATATTTTAAAAATGTCATTTCTTGTATTTAAGTTCCTACTCTATGTTCAGATCATTTTTGTAGATGATATGAAATAGGAATCCAATTTAACTCTGCTGAACATGATTAACCAGTTTCTAAACACCATTTGTTGAAGGAATTACACTGTTTGCACTGTATATTCTTAGCACTTTTATAAACACACCTGACTGCAGGTGAATGGCTTCATTTCTTAGCAGCATGACATATTTTTATGCCATTGTGTGTCTGATTTGATGCCAACACGATCAAGTTTTGTTGCTATTGACATATTCTACCACATGCTGAATTCCTATTGTGATGCCTCTGGCTTGCATTTTTTAGTTTGAGTGTTTGACCTTTCATGGTCATTTGTTCTCTCATGAATTTTATACTGCCTTCCGCTTGCTTTTCAAACATCATTTGTGTGAGATTGAAAAGCTTATGCTCATGAGCTGGGGTATTAGGGACACTGAATATTCCTTTACAACCATGATATGTGATACCGTTCTGCCTATCTCTGTATGGTTTCCTTCAACAATGCTTTATAGTTGCCGTTATGATTCTATTCTATTTCTTTAACTAAATTTATTGTAGGTTTTTATTTATGTATTTTGCTTTAACTGTTTCAATGGTATTTTTTTTACTTATTTTTCAGAAATTTAGTATTTTCTAAACAACTACTTCTATTATTGACTTTTACACTACTGTCTGCAGAATTTATTCATAAAATTTAACAAGTTTAGGACAGTCTTTACAATTTTATGTCACACAATTGTATCATCAGAATCTGCATTAATTTAGCATCTAAGGATCTGAAATCATCAAAACAACAGCATGGTTATACTCCTTGCTTATTTCAGAACCATTCACAATAGCTGAGATGTGTAATCCATCTTAATTGTCTATACCAATGAACAAAAATGATACATAGTTTTTCTGATTGAAGTACTAATCAACCATTAAAAATATTGAAAACCTTTCAGAGAAATATGGTTGGACCTTGAAGACATACTAAAAGAAAAAAACTAAAGAAAAACTGTCCCACAGCCGCTCAAACCCGACCAAGTAAACACAGAGACTTATATTGGTTACAAACTGTGTGTCCGTGGCAGGCTTCTTGCTAACTGTTCTTATATCTGAAACTAATCCATTTCTATAAATCTATACCTTGCCACATGGCTCGTGGCTTACCGGCATCTTCACATGCTGTTTCTCATCATGGCGGCTGGCAGTGTCTCTCTGACTCAGCCTTCCACTTCCCAGCTTTATTCTCCTCCTTGTCCCACCTACACTTCCTGCCTAGCCAATGGCCAATCAGTGTTTTATTTATTGACTAATCAGCAACACATTTGCCATACAGAACATCCCACAGCAAAAAACACTGCATAATCTCAATTTTATGTATAATATAAAAGTTGATATCATAGTTATTAAGAATAGGATAGTGTAACTAGATTATATCAGGTGGGCAGGGAGCTGAGGATGTGGGCATAAAATGCTGTGGTTAGACAGAAAACAAAGGACTGATTTTATTTTTGACAGATCAGAGGTTTGTACTCAGCAATAGCAAATAGATGGATGAAATAAGCAGATACAAAAATAAGCAATATTTAAGGTAGCACATGTACTAACTATACCAACATAATCATGGCATAATATATACATAGATATACAAGGCACGTGTGTGTGTGTGTGTGTGTGTGTGTGTGTGTGTGTGTGTGTGTGTGTATTGTATTGCTAATCCCATAGATGTAAGGAGAAAGACCTCTGACCCAAATCATGACCACATTAATTAAAGTAAGCTTTTTTACTCATGTACATGGGCTGTCTCTCTCTAAGTCATGGTGTAGTATGAATTGTTAGAAGGTCTTATTAATAAAAACAAACACAGAGCCAGGTATTGGTGTGAACGCTGAATGATCAGAGAAACAGAACAAGCCACAGCCACCTCACCTTGACAATTGCTCAGCTGATCCTCTTTCCTCAGACTGGAAGCCTCTGAGTCCTCATCCAAATGGATCTCAAATGAACTGCTGCTCAAAAGTCTGAAAGCTTAACAGGCTCTAGTTCCTCGTCCTCATGCTTTATATAACTTTCTGCTTCCTGTCATCACTTCTTGGGATTAAAGATGTGTGTCACTATGCCTGGCTGTTTCCAGGGTGGCTTTGAACTCATAGAGATCCAGATGGATCTCTACCTTCAGAATGCTAGGATTAAAGGTGCCACCATTTTCTAGCCTCTATATCTAGTGATTGTCTGATGACGAATGTAAACCTATCAAGTTGGTCATAACAACATCCTGAAAGAAAGACATGGTTGTAAGGTGGTCATAAAAAGCTGGGTATAACAGCATGGTCATAACACACATAGTCATAACAAGATGTCCATAATAACCTTTTTAAACATAGGTTTGGTTGCCCTTTCCTGGAACAACTAGCATAGAACCATGTGTAGTTAAGGTTATAGATGGGATATAGCGCAATCCTTGGGAAGTGGATTTAATCACAAAAATGAATCTAGTTCATTTTTACTGAAAGTTGGTCTTTGAGCCTAAATGAGACAGGCTGGTTTGTTAGTATTGCATAAATCAATATAATAATCATTAATCAATCGAAACTTGTTAAAAGAAAAGAATGAAAATTAAAATAGCCAAAGAATTTGAATAGAATTTACTTCAAAGAAAGTATACAGATGGCATAATTCATTTCTTCTTCTTTCTTCCTTCCTTCATTATTTATTATTTATTTATTTTTCTTTTTGATTTCTGTATGCGTATGAAGCCTGAAGGTAGACATAAGGTTTTCTCTACTATTACTTACCAAATTATTTGTTTTGAAGTAGGTTCTTTCTCTGAATATGGAGCTTGATTCTAATTCAGCTACACTAACTGGTCAGGAAAGATCATGTTATTCTCCTGTTTTTGTATCTCTCCCGCTAATCTCCAACTCTAAGAAGATAAGTATAGACCTGTACATCAGAGTTTTTAGGTGATTGCTGCTAATTTGAGCTCAGATCCTCATGCTTTAGGCACTGAGTCCATACCA
Organism: Peromyscus californicus insignis; assembly: GCF_007827085.1. NCBI lineage: Eukaryota > Metazoa > Chordata > Mammalia > Rodentia > Cricetidae > Peromyscus > Peromyscus californicus. The sequence goes on along the minus strand of NW_026294617.1, from coordinate 57,371,969 downwards.
GTACCTTATATGAGTTTTAATTATTTGGTACATTATAAACACAGTTTTATTAAATGAAGTGATTTTTGATTTCTTAATTCCTTTTATGGTCAGTAGATATACATTCTAAAAAGTTTTTTCCTATAGACACTGTGCCTTGTTTAACATTTCTCTGTCTTGCAAGGCCCTTTGATAACTTCTACCCTTGATAGCCACTATTGACTTCAGACTTCAGTCTGCAGTGACTGCAGACTTCAGACACATGATGCTGAAATTCTAACAACTAACTTTGCTAATTCCATTTCATTATACATATGACTCAATCTTGCCTGAAAAGGAACACCATCATTGACTAGTCAGAGAGGATGGGATGTTTCTCATTACCACCGTATTGGTAGCTTTGAAAATGAATCTTACACTGTGCTATTCCAAAGAACATAACTTTGGCAAGGATGGGCATTCTCTGGATTTAAATAATATGACCATTATGTATTTCATTTCCGTTCATCTGGTCTCTTCAAGTAGGCAATTTTCTTTACACAACATGAGCTATTGTTTTCTCTATGCTTAAAAGAGCCTTGCTATTATTACCTTTATTTCTTAGTAACTTTCTAGGCTGGTAAATATGATAATCTAAGGCAGTGCCCATAAGTCAATAAAAGCTTTATTATTCAGACTTATATTTTGGATATTCTCATTGTATGTACTCAAAATAGAATTCCAGTGGCACTGTCCTAGATCTTGCAATACTTTAAAGTTATTTCTTAAGTTCTAACTGTGTCTATGTAAACCACAAAAACAGCTATGTGTGTTTTCAACAGGATTTAACTGCTTACTAGCAGTTAGATCTGGCTTCTCAATCCTTCTTTTCAGACCATGATAGTATTTAATAGGAACCAGATCACCCTATCACCATCTTTTACTTTTCTCCTTTTATATCTCTCCTACTACCACTTGTACATATTTTGGTTTACAGAGAGAAGATGCTACAGGGGAATTCAGTGGGCAGACAATGTAGGAAAGAATGACATGAAGGTAAAATAAATATGTGGGCAGAAATCTGGAATGATAATATGGATCTGCTATCTACTAAGAGAACAAGGAATACATGAAAGACTATATATATATATATATATATATTTCCTTTTATTTCAGACTCTTGTACAATTAACAATTGCCAAAAACTCTATTGATAACTCAATTTTTATAGGAGCAGATCTATGTTTTTCCCAACTCCATATTTACTTGAGGTACAAGAATAGCTCCATAATGATGAGTCAGAATTTTATTCATAAGCTTTCCAATGTTTTGTGATGTTCATCAATAAATTAAGACATCTATTTATAAGAAAAGAAAACTGATAATCACATATACAAAGCATATATAAATGGTCCTATAAAGAGAAAATGAGGTACTTTTCTAATATGATATATGAACTCATTAGAGCTGCTGAAACATAGCTCTAGTCTAACCTGAACCTTCTGCCTAGTCACACAGATCCTACTTGAAATCTACTTTGGTCTTTCTGGTCTCATCTGTTTTATGTAGCTCATGTCTCTGTTTTTTCTTTATAGTAACCGTATGAGTCATTATACTCCTTAAAGATGTACATTTTAGTCTATGTTCAATATGCTCTATAAAGGAAAATTTAACAACTGATTATGCAAATCCCTCTTCCAACTTCTCATGATTTCCAGTATCTTTCAAAACAAAATTCATATAAATTAATCACATAGGTTATCCCATAATGTATGTTAGGGAATAACTAACTTTCTTGCATTTTTTCATGGTTCATCTCTATGGAGGTGTTCCTTTGCTGTCTCTAAGCTTTATTCTTTACTATCTCCCACTGAATACTAACTGTATAAGTTATAGGGACACATAAATTTCAGTGAACCATGAAAGTATTATCACATGACCCAGGTTATCTTTATTATGTGAAATGCTGGGGTAGTCCCCAGAGTCTACATAATTGTTAACTGATTGTTCTCTCCATTTTTATGGTGAAAAAAAAAATAGAAAGATGATTATTTCCTCATTTCTCAATTATTTGAAAATTAATGGCATCTAAAATTGATTGTCAATGTTAGTAAAATAAATGACTGGAAAATGTAAAACTAATGTGAATTTAAATTAAACATTTAAATTGTCCTTGAATCACATGTCTTCACATCCAGTACAGAGTTGTTGGTTTGTTTTGTTTTGTTTTGTTTTTGTTTTCAAGACATGATTTCTCTGTGTAGTTTTGGTGCCTGTCCTGGATGGATCTCGCTCTGTAGACCAGGCTGGCCTCGAACTCGCAGAGATCTGCCTAGCTCTGTCTCCCAAGTACTAGGATTAAAGGCATGCACCACCAGTGCCTGGCTCACTACAGAGTATTTTGAAAACAAAGTTCACATTTTATTTACAGTGACATCATTGTGAAGATGGATCATGATACATCATTTGCAGAGATGTGAGACTCTACATCATATTTCTGCTCAGATTTATTGTATTATATTCAGATCAATAAGAGTAAAACTTTTAACAAAACTCAGAGTCAAGTATAATAGTCTATACATGAAACCCTTGCACTTAGGAGGAAAAGGCAAAAAGATTCAAGTTTAAGACCAGTCTAGACTACATATGGAATTCCAGGATAGTGAGGAATTGATACTATAAGACTAGTTCTCAGTAGGAGAAAGGTGATGATAATGATGACTATGATGATGATGATGATGATCTAATTTTTCATAACTAAGTGTTCTGCAGATTTGAATATAAGAAATTTTTATGTAAGTCTATAAAAGTATCAGAATATCGGCCAGGAAGTGGTGGCGCACGCCTTTAATCCCAGCACTCAGGAGGCAGAGGCAGGTGGATCTCTGTGAGTTCGAGGCTATCCTGGTCTACAAAGTGAGTTTCACGAAAGTCGCAAAGCTACACAGAGAAACCTTGTCTCAAAAAAACAAACAAAAAAAATGTATCAGAATCTCAACATCATGTTTTTATTTATTTGAGGGTTAATATTGCACAGTGAACCTATAGATAGTATGAGGTGACCTCCTGGCAGCTTAAGAGGTTGGGAAAACCCTGTTTTACTCTAATTTTGGTGTGAACCACAAGAAACATTATCTTAATGAATTCAGCATCCCATACTATATTCTAAAACAGCTCAACATCAAAGTTTAACCTAGTAATCATTTCATTATTACAATCATTCCAAATTATTAAAATTTTGTGCTATTTACTTCAATAAATTTAGTATCAATGTAATGATCATATTACACTTTAATGTTTTTCAGTATACAAACTGATTTCTGAAGTTTCACTTGTTTCCAGTGAATGAGTAAATGAAGCCTGTAGATAAATTATACTGTGAGGGTTAAATATTTAAAATGAAATATCAATGTACAGAATCACAGAAGACGTCAATAATAAATTATATAAAAGAAGAGATAAAATAATTGAAATTACGTATCAACAATTTTTTATAGTTGGTAGCTCGTTGGAGGCAAATATAGGTTTTCCAATAAATACTAATATTACATTTAATTGTAAAGCATCTTAAAATATAAATTATTTTAGAATTTCATATATGGTATTTACAAATAATAATATAAGCATTCCTAGAGCTGAGAATTATAAAAAAATCTCCTTATGACTTAGTTAGTTCCATGGGTTAGAAATTATTAAGATAAGAACCATGAATACCTAGGTTTTAATTAGTGAGCTAAGAGAGGATATAAACATTTGCAAACAAATATAATTTACACATCATATATTTTTGAGCCTGTGCATAGTCTTTTGGAAAGTGAAAGTTCATGCATATGATTTTCTAAGAATAATTTGGTTTTATGTACACAGGATTTCTTGTGTACAACTCTGGGTATTCTGCAACTCTCTTTGTAAACCAAACTGATCTCAAGCTCATAAAGCTCTGCCTCCTAAGTGCTGGGATTAAAGGTGTGTGCCACCATGCCTGTCTGACAAAAAGAAAGCCTACAAATGCTCATGAGCACACACATGAGTAACATTAAGAAAATTCCTTACCAAAGGGTGTTGCATATACATTATATTTGAAAACACTAGAAAAAATATTGTTTATACCAAATGATAGAATTATCTTCAATCATATCAGACTTTTTAATCATTCCTTCTTACTACCTTATCATCTTTCACTCATTAAAAGAATTACCATTCGTAGAGCTGCATGGGGGAGAAGAAGAAGAAGAAAGGAGGAGGAGGAGGAATTTCAGAGATATATTACAGTGTCTTCCACATTTCTATAACAGATTTTGAGTTATCTCTACTGTTATGATTCTTTAACTTACCACAGTAAAACGGACCCTGGGAAAGCACATTCTATCTGTCAAAGGATACTCTGTGGAATTGGGATTTTTAAACACATAATTCAAGACCCAAAGAAATAGTTGATATGTGCTCACTGCAGCACACAGTCTTCATGCTTGAACTTCTCTTATGATCCCCAGAGATTCCCAAGAATTTACCCTCTCTTCTGATGCATTCTAAATCTGTTTTCTTCTTACTTATATAATCTCTTGATTCTTACATAAGTTTCATTTCTCTCAGCAGTATTTAGGCTTTTTTTGCAAGTTTTTAATTAAAAATTATAAGCTAACAAATTGCCACTGAAACATTCTTCCAACCAATGAACATCCCGGGAAAGAATATTTTCATGTTCCCTTTCCCAACAAGGGAAAGGGGGTATTCATATTTCAGCATGGCATTTTCAGAAATATCTGTTGATATGTTCCATTTGGCATTACCAATCTGGGGAATCAAATTTATTATTTTGTTTTGGATTCTCCAACATAATATACAAGGAACTATTTGAAAAAGTCTTAAGAAATTCTTCTATCACAGTTCCAACAGAATATACAAGGGACTATTTGAAAAAGTCTTAAGAAATTCTTCTATCACAGAAATGTTTTAAGATATGCATATGTACATATATAAAACAGAGTTAAAATTTAGTTACTCAATAATTCAGTGACAATGTCCCTAAATAGAGAACACTGGCTAACTTAAGTTCATTGTCAAGAACAGGTTACCTCTTTTGGAGTTGTTGGTGAATAGGATCCCTTTTACTTCAAATATTACATATATTGCCTTTGTTTTTGTTAATCCCCAGAAATCGACAATATGATCCTGTTGCTGAAGACATCATAAGATTGATCATGGAGAAATCAAGCTTCTCCTAAATTGGAAGCTCCATTCCTACAATCTAACTTTCCTAGTGCTGGAAGATCCTGTGCACACTTACTAGATAGGAAAATTAATCATCAGTTTTACTTAGATGTGAACTCTGAGCGACAATAATAAGCAACCTATCAGGGTATACTCACTGGTGCAATACTGACATTGATGCCACTGGAGTAACCAACCACTTTATGATTAGATTTAAGGCCTTCTCTTCAAGGTGGAGTACCTGGGAGTTATCAAGGTCAAGGAGAGAACCTACTACCATCATTCTGTAAAATGAACATAGCATTAAATACATCCCTATATTCATAGATTAGTGCATTTTCCAACTCTTCCCAGAGATGTTTCTTTTATCTGTATATGGTGATGAATATAGAAACTCACAACTGGGCCAAGCGCAGTGAAAAAGAGCATGGGAATTGCTCAGTTTTAAGTGAGATATTTATACCAAAACTGTTCCACTTAAGGCTACAGAATCATCGAGGAAGTGATGCAATTGATGATTAGAAGGAAACAGCACTTTCCAGACACACCATGGTAGTTGAATATACAAACTCACACCTGTTGTCACAGTATATGCATGATCTGCACAACCTCAAGAAAGATAAATCCTACAATGGAAGGTGGGAGTTGGGCACAAAGCCAGACACCTAATTGAAGAGATTTTTTTTTCTGTTTCGATTGGTAATTCCTAGGAGTAGGAGAATAAGTTTCCTTTAAGAGTATGGCCCCCCATAGAGAGGTCAAGCTCCAGCGGATGATACCATACCTAAGACTACATAGCAGCACACATTGGACTCAATATATTTTATTTTTAGTTCTTTATTATTTTTTGAAAGAACACACATTTGAGTGGGTAAGAAAAGTAATTGTGGATCTAGAAGGAGGTAGAAGAGGAGTTGATATATTTGTTACATTGCATAAAATTCTCAAAGAATTAACAAAAACATTAAAAATAAAAAAGAAACAACAGATGTACATGGACCATTGTATAATGCTTGAGAGTTCTGAGTTTCAGTTTCTGCATGAAACAGCAAACGTGAATTTATTAATTGGTGAAAGTTGTTTCCATTACATAGAGATTTCAGAGAATCTGAGAGAGGTTATTCAGAATTTATGAATTTGTACTCTCTGGGGTTCAGCCATTTAGATTTCTTACTCACTCTTAGCTTCTCACACTCTCATTGAGTCTGCCTGATCTGTTCCATTACAGCTTTCTTTGATTATTATGATGTACAGTTTTTCCTTAACCAACCTAATTTTAGATCCAGTGAATCCAGTGGTTTATTCAAGCAATTATAACCTATGCTTGAGGCTCTACATATCATACTTGTTTGAGATGCAGAATTAGATGATTGAATATTTAGCTGCCTGTGCTGAGTTGTGGCAGAGCAAATGTAGCTATTTTAATGAATTAAATGTAGCTATTTTAATGAATTAAATGTAGCTATTTTAATGAGTTTTGTCACTGTTCTATTGCAGTCTCCACAGGCATGCAGCATGTCAACTGGCATCTATGAATCTATTTTTAACATGTCCTTATTATTCTTGGAAGACTGTAAGTATTTATGGAGCAAGATATTTGTGGTGGTAAATATTTATTGTCAACCTGACTGTGCTAAGAACCATCACTGAAATATGTCTCTGAAATACGCCTGTGGGTGTGTCTGCCAATATTTCCAAGAAGGTTTAACTGAGAAAGAAAGACTGATCCTAATGTGGGTAGCACCATTCCACAGTTTGGACCAAGAGGAGTAATGAAACAAACCACCAGCATTCATCATTTTCTGCTTATTTTCTCGACTTTTGACACAACATGACCAGTCACAACACAACCATCCTACCACCCTATTTTTTACACCAGGAAGGACTGTACTTTCTCAAGTCTTGAGGAAAATGAAACTCTTCTTTCCTTGAGATGCTTTTTAATCAGGCATTTGTCACAGCAGCAAGAAAAGGGAGTAATTAAATATTCCAAGCTCATTTTTTGTTTGTTTGCTTTTGTTTGTTTGTTTGATTTTTGCAATATCAAGGGATTCCAATAGCAGATCATACCTGTCTTTATTTAGAGCAATTTACATTTATAAAAAAAAAGATCTGGCCACTAAGCATTTCAATGCTATTGTATTATATTTCTTTGTTCTTTTTTTGCCTCCAAGTTGGGACTTCTTTGTGGTAAGCTTTTTCTAAGATAAAGATACTTACAAACTATAGTATAAATACATACATACACAGGAAATCAGATTCATAAACCAACTTCTGACTACTATATTTCTTTTTCTTCTGACTATTGTTGTCATGGGAAGGAAGCCAGAATTTATGTATAGGTATATTATAGAATGTCAAATATTTAGATATATAAAGAATAAAGATGTCAGGACATAAATCAATCCATAGAATCTTCCAAGTATATACTTTATTATGTTTTATGGAAAGATCTATCTATCTCTCCATTTGTAACATATATATGTATATGGACACTTGAGTTCATACTGATAATTCAAATTCAAACTCACAGCTTTAATTCAAGCACTTTTATTAGTGTAAATACATAGTCTCAGGGCAGTGTGTGGTCTGCTTGTGTGGGGGAAAGCCCTAGGATGACCAACTTTGCTGCCATCTGAGCCTAGATCCAACATTTTGACTCAATCCTCCCAAACATCTACTCCATCTATAAGCTGCTGGAGCATGTGGGAAAGCTGGTGCTTCAGAATCAGATGTCATTATTGAACAGGGCTATTCCTAGACCCACTGGCCACTTGAGAGGTATGTAGCAGCCTGAAGCTCACACAGAACCTGTCTGCAGATTTACTGCCTAGCTTCAAGATTACCCTCACTCCTGGCAATAGTAAGGTATCCCAGATGAGACTCAGTGATCATCTAGATTTTTATTAATTTTTTAAACTTTATTTTACATACCAACCACAGTTTCCCTCCCTCCTCTCCTGCTGTTCTCTTCTCCCATGTCTTTTCTATCACTCCACCAACTTCTCAGAAAGGGTAAGGCCTCCCATGGGAATCAAAGCATAGCATATCGAGTTGAGGCAGGACCCAGCTTCTCCCTCATGCATCAAGGGTGATCAAGGCATCCCATCATGGAGAATAAGTTCCAAAGAGCCAGCTCATGCACCAGGGACAGATCCTGGTCACACTGCTCCCACAAACAGACCAAGCTACACAACTGTCACCCACATGCAAGGAGCCTAGGTCCGGTCCCATGCAGGCACCTTAGCTATCAATCTAGAATCTGTAAGCGCCCTTGAACTCCAGTCATCTATCTCTGTGGGATTCCCCTTCATGATCTCAATTCCCTTTGCTTATATAACCCCTCCTCCCTCTCTTCAACTGGACTCCTGGAGCTCGGCCCAGTGCTTGGCTGTGGACTTCTGCATCTGCTTCCAACAGCTTCTGGATGAAGATTCTATGATGACAATTAGGGCAGTCACCAGTCTGTTTACAGGAGAAGGCCAGTTCAGGCACTCTCTACACTATTGCTAGGATCTTAGCTGGGGTCATCCTTGAGGATTCCTGGGAGTATCCCTGGCACCAGTTTTCTCCCTAATCACACAATGGCCCCCTCTATCCAGATATCTCTTTCATTGCTCTCCCTCTCCATCCTTCCACCAACTCAACCATCCCGATCCCTCATGTTCCCATCTCCCATACCCTAGCCCTTACCTCCCATCCACCCTCAACTTACCCAGGAGATCTGATCTATTTCCTTTTTAAGGTGATCCATGCATCCCTCTCAGGGACCTCAATATCACCTAGTTTCTCTAGGGCTGTGGATTGTAGCCTGCTTATCCTTTGCTTTACATCTACTATCCACTTAAGAGTGAGTACACACTGTATTTATCTTTCTGGTCTGGGTTACCTCAATCAGGATGATTTTTTTCTAGTTCCATCCATGAAATTTGTCTGCAAATTTCATGGTGTCATTGTTTTTTTAAGACTGAGTAATACTCCATTGTGTAAATGTACCCTATTTTCTTTATTCATTCTTTGGTTGAAGGATGTCTAGGTTGTTTCCAGGTTCTAGCTATTACAAATAATGCTGCTCTGAACACAGCTGAGAAAGTGTCCCCTTGTGGTGTGATTAAGGATCCTTTGGGTATCTGCCCAAGAATGGTTTCTCTGGGTCTTGAGGTAGATTGATTCCCAACTTTCTGAGAAACTGCCATATTAGTTTCCAAAGTGGCTGTACAAGTTTACACACTCACCACCATTGGAGGAATGTTCCCCATACTCCACATCCTCTCCAACATAAGCTGTCCTCAGTGTTTTTGATCTTAGCCATTCCGACCAGTGTAAGATGGTGTCTCAGAGTTGCTTTCCTCAGACATTCCGCCATTGCTCAGAATCAGAGTGATTGTGCAGCTGGGCACAATGTTTGGGGACTGAGTCTGCACAAGCTCCAACTGCTTCTCACCACCCTGCCAACACTATACATGTTCCCGCATCGACGGCAGCCTTCTCTCACACCCTTCCCTGTTGTTGGGTCTCTAGTTCAGCTGCTCTCCACCCCACACATTCCTCTATCTTTCATACCTCTCTATTGTAAATTCAATCAGCTCTTTATTTGCCAATGAGAGTAATATACAAAAGATGATTCCATAGTAGAAAGAGAGTCACAGAGGGCTTCTGTAACAACCCCTGACCTCCTAACCCCACCCCTAAAAAAAGAAGTAACAGCCTAGACAAGAGACCATCCAAGGGAACTCTTAAAATTGTGATAAGAATGCTCAAGTGTAGCTCTCCACAACTGATGGCTTCTGGTGGGGGTGGTGGTATGGAAGGACTCAGTTCTTTTAAGGGACTGGACACTGGCCATACTTCAGTGAGTATATGAGCAACACAAATTGGACTTGTGCATTTTTTGCTTGTTGTTTATTATTTTGTTTTCTCTCTTCTTTTTTGGGATCACAAGGATGGAAGGCTGGACCTGGGAGAACTGGGAAGCGAATGTGTTTGGGTTGCATTATGTGAAATTCCCAAATAATCAATAAAAATATTATGTTGAAATTCATTTTTTTTTAAAAAAATCCATTCTCTACTAGTGACAATAAAATAAGAATTAATTGTTGGTTCAGTAACAGATATTGAATAATATTGTAGAATAAATTTAAAGGACACATAAACTAGAAGAGATAGAATTTTTTGAGAAGCTCTTATAGTCTTCCTTGACATCTGTGATACAAACATTCACAGGCCCAGAAGACTTGTGTTTACCCTGAGTGTACTGGGGATGTGTGTGGAAATAGTAAGGTATGTATAGAATCTTACGTTTGTTATACGTTCCTGTGAGGACTGGTAAACTCATGAAACAACTCAATTGAAGCACTCTACTTGGGAAGATAACAAAATAGAAAGCGGCCAAAGACCCAAATTATTGGCAGTACATTTGGCTGTAGTATTTTAGAATGCTTGGAGGCAGTAAGTTACAATAAACTATGACCTAAAGAGATTATCAAAGAAATACTGACAATTAGAACAAGTAAACCAAATGAAAGCCCAAATCTTTTAGATTTTGGATTAGCAGTGGCAATATAATTTGCTTCCTAGACCTGTGGAGAGATGTTTAGATCAAGAGTTCCTCTCCATAAGCAAATCTCTGTTAGCCTGTGCACAGAGCCCTCTCTGAACAGAATGGCTGGATAAAATGGGCTGCTGCTCCATTGCACTCACCTGTGAGTGTTGCTTTACAGACAGCTGGTCCCCAAGCATTAAGACAAGAACAGACTGAGACAGAAACAATCTAATGTCTGAGTATCCAGGACAGCATTATGCTTCACCAGAAGCAGGACACTCTTTCTTTGGAAGTGTTTATTTGACAATTTACTTTGTGCCAAGTCTCTGAGATACTAAGAAATTCACCGTTTTACTTCCTATGAAAATAATCTGAAGTGATCCGGCATGGGTCCTCAGTGCTTACATTTTAAAAGTAGGGTAGTCTGAGATGTTCTGAATGAATACACAGTATTCAGCCAGCTACCCTGACAAGACTATAACATGAGCTACGATGATTGGTGTTTTTGTTTTCTGTGTGTCTGTTTTAGTGACTGAAAAAAAAATACAGGTCACAGCTCCTTAAGAAATTTTCTTCAGAAAAGTTTTATGGCAGGGATTTTTTTCTCTTTGCATTTTTCCTAAGGGTTAGAATAAAAAACATGACAAGACACACAATAGAGATTTTAAAAGTACTGTTATTTATCAAAGTTTCTCACAAATGAAAGTACTGTTTATATGACAGAAAGGGACTCCACACTTCTCTGGTTCACAAGATGAGCACTCCTAAAACTGAATCATCCCTGATGCAGCCAGAGCATGGTCTAAACTGGGGTATCCCATCTCTCACATTGGCAATGCACACCATAAATTCTCTGCAAGCACACACTTTCTCCATAGAGATGACAACTTTTGCTTTTATCTTTTTATTTTTATCATTTTTAAAAGCTGAAGTGAAAACTATTTCTTACATTTTAGTCTCCATAGACTTAGAACTTGAGCATAAGACATTTCAGCATTGAAAGAACAACTGATCATTGATTCAAAACATAAAAATCTCTATAATCAAAAGTGCTGTTTTATGAGTTGAAAGGCATTTACTCCCCTTTGGTATAAATTAAAAAAAAAATACTTCCTCAGGGGGAAAAAAAAAACGTGGTGAAATAAATTATACACATGTTTTACAGTCACACATATGTCTAGATCCAGAAGTCTGAATTTTTAAAATAATATCTAATAAACTGACTAATACCACTACTTTTGCTGTACAGTGAATAAGGATATGATCTACATTTAAATGTTAATGCTAGGAGTGTTTAGAAGATTACAGCATAATTGTATTTTGTCAAAACCCTGTGTTTTAAAACAAATTTAGAATGAAAATCAATATGTTTAAAATCAATGATAATACAATTTTCATATTATATTTATTATCATTTTCATCCAGTGTCACATATTATAGAATGAATTCAATTAATCGAGATGCACAGCAATTGGCAACTAAATAAAATAAACAATTACTAAAACAAAATTTATGTTGTTTATGATAACATAATGAAAGAGGAAGCAATTCCTTTGATATTTGTGCTTAACTACAGCAAGCACAATGGGATAGCTCAGTGGTGAAGTGTTTACAGCGCACAGAGGAGGACCTGAGTTTGGATGCCCAGCACATGTGGAAAAGTCAGGAATATTGGTGGATGTCAGTAACCTCCGCGTGCACAGGAATAGGGGTTAGTGACAGGATGGTCTGCGTACACGTTTGCACACATGTAACATCACACACACACACACACCTACAACAACTATAAAAAAAATTAAGAAGCTGTATAATATGAAATCATGTGCATAGTTACAAGATAAAATTGCAGATGTTTTGTTTGCATGATTCACCCTAAGACACTAAGATTCTAATCGTAACTTTGTCCCAAAATTGCTTACAAACTGAAAAGGTTTTATGAATTTATCAACACTAGTGTCTCTATACTGAAGCTGTCTTATGCCTTGGGCCCTTTGTTGGCTCTGACCAGGGGGAGTAAAATATATTGAGAAGTAAAACAGATTCAGCTAGGTGGGTTATACTCCTTGCATTCATTGTGCAGAGCAGAGAGACTAAAACACTATGGACAATTTTAGTCTTGATCTTACATGAGATAAATTACTTTATCATTGAAACTTTAAGACCACAGTAACACAAAATTGGCAGTAATTGCCGTAATGACATGGCATGAAGCTTCTACAGTTAAACAGTCCCCTTCTTTTTTGTATGTGATTAACCCAATTGAGAAGCTTTACATTATAAAATTTTAAACTCTGTGAGTGAGAAAATCTTGTTGGGGACTTACAACTCCACATTCAGTGAATTAGTAGTCAAAAAAGTAAAGAACAGCAGTCTCTTTAATTGAATTTCAGAACATATAGTGTTTTAATAAATTGCCTTGGCACCTGCCATTATGGAATCAACTTAAAAATAGCTTTTTCATTGTTATAAGGTCTTCATGACCTCTTCTGCAGGAATTCAAAGTCAATGTAAGCCCAACTAACTAGTATAATGTGTAATTTTACTTCATTTTGAAAAACATAACTGAAAAAAAAAGTAATGACATTTTTACTAAGTTTTTCTGGCCCATAAGAATAAAATTTAGGATATTTTAAAAATGTACAGGGTATCATTTAATTTTTAAAAAATCTGTTTACTTACCTACATACTTAATTTTTATTTACTACAAATTCTTACCATTCCCTCCACTCCTTCCACCCCTACATCTTCTCTGTCCCAGATCCACTCCCTGTCCCTTTCCCAATAGAAGGGAGCAGGTCTCCAAGAGATAACAACCAAACACAACAAAACATGAGTCCATGAGACAAAGCAAAAGTCTTCATGTTGAGACTGGACAAGGCAGCCCAATAAAAGGAAAAGAGTGCCAAGAGGAGGTAAAAGTGTTAGAGAAACACCCACTCTTAGTCCCACAAAGTCACCATGCTAATGGTCTTAAAATATACACAAAGAACTTGGTGCAAACCCATGCAGGCCCCATGTTTGCCAGTTCAGTCTCTGTGAGCCCAGATTATTAGATTCATAGGGCTGTGTGCTAATGTTGTCCTTCTGACTACTATCTTCTCCACCCTCCTCTTCCTCCAGGTTCCCAGATGACCAAGGAGTGGGACCCCATGGAGATCTCCAATTTAGATTCTCTTTGCATGTCTGGCTGTGGAGCTCTGCACCTAATAGCAGAATATCATTAGGAAACATTTCATTGATTTTTTTTCATGTTGTATTTGGAACTACACTAGGTCTCTGAGCTACTCACGCTTCAGTTACTGGCCATCCAGGATGTGTAGGGCATGGGCTCCCTCTCATGAAATGGACCTCAAGTTAAACCAGACATTGATTAGCACACAAGTTCTGTACCACCATTGCACCAGCACATCTTGCATGCATGACAGATTGTAGGTCAAAGGTTATGTGGCTGGGTTGGTGTCCAAGTTTCTCTTTTGGTAGTGTGCAGAGAACTTTTCCACACCAAAGGGAATAGAACACAAGGGTGAAAACTCTGTGCAAGCACCAGCTACACCTCTCTATATTAAATGAGCTGTGTGAATGTTGTACTCTGAAATGGAGTCCTACTGTCATGTTTTGGAGAGCAGCCCTCTGTTCTAGTATAGCCCTGAGTTGTTTGTGGATCTCCACAGGACTGTCCTTGGGCAACAACTCACTCAAATGAAACCCAGTCCACCACTTGAACCTAGGCTGCTTAGAAAAGTGTGGTAGTCCAGAATCTGTATCCTCCCTTCTCAGTAGTCGTCACTAGTAGTTCCGTAGTTTCCATAGCACTAGGTTTCCACATCAGCCTTCAATGCCTCCCAATTACAGCTGACCCTCCATCACCCTCCACTTGATCCTTTCTGCTCCCATCCCTACCTACCCTCAGTCCAACCTTAAAATCTATTCTTTTTCCCCTTCCTAGGAAGATCCGTGCTCCCTCACCCCATCAACCACCACTTTACCTTCCTCTCTGGGTCTACAGATTGCAGCTTGATTATCATTTGCTTAACAGCTAATATCTACTTATAAGGAAAAAATACCATATTTGTCTTTATGGGTCTATGTTACCTAACTTGGGATATTTTTTTCTTTCATTCATTTGCCTTAAAACTTCAAAATGTCATTTTTTTAACAGCTGACTTACTTCATTGTGAAAGACTACCACATTTTCTTTACCCATTCTTTTGTTGAGGAATATCTAGGTTGTTTCTGGTTTCTGGCCATTAGGAATAAAGCTGCAATTAACATAGCTGAACAAGTGTCCTTGTGGTAGGATGGAGTTTCCTTTGAATATATGCCCAAGAGTGATATAACTGGGTCTTGAGGTAGTCAATTCTCAACTTTCTGAGGAACCACTATATTATTTTCCACATTGGCTATAGGAGTTTACACTACCACCAGCAATGGAGGAGTGTTCCCCTTGCTGCATACCATCACGAGTATGACCAGTCACCTGTGTTAATAATCTTAGCCATTCAGACAGGTGTAAGATGGAATATCAAAGTAGTTTTGATCTGCATTTCCTTATTGGCAATGAATGTTGAACCTTTCTTAGTGTTTTTCCACCATTTGAGATTTCTCTATTGAGAAATCTGTGTTAGATTTGTACCCCATTTTTTAACTGGATTATTTGTTTTGTTAAAATAATTAGGATAATAAATAGTATTCTACTGGATGTAGATTTTGTAAAAAAAAAAAAAAATCCATTCTGGAGGCAGCCACTTTGTCCTTTACCTTACAGAAGCTTTTCAGTTTCATGACCTCCCGCTCATTAGTTGTTGATCTTAGTGAGTATGCTATAGGTGTTGTGTTCAGAAAGTTGTTTTAAGTGCAATGGGTTCAAGGGTATTACCTAACTTCTTTTCTATCAGGTTAGTGTGTCTGGTTTTATGTTGATGTCTTGATCAACTTGGATTTGAGTTTTGTGCAGGGTGAAAAATATGGATGCATTTACATTATTCTACAGTCAGAAATCTAATTTGACCTCTATTATTGATTGAAGATATTTTCATTTTTCATGGTGCATTTCTGGCTTCTTTTTAAAAAATAATTTATTCATAGGTATGTGAGTTATGTCTGAGTCAATTTGATTAACTTGTCTGTTTTTTTGCCAATAACATGTGGTTTTTATTACTATATCTCTATAGGACAACTTGAAATCAGGAACGGTGATACCTCAAGGAGTTCTTCTTTCACTAGGAAATTTTTAAGCTCTCTTGGGGTTTTTGTTTTTTTCATAAGAAGTTGAGAATTGTCATTTCACGGTCTCTAAGGACTGTGTTGGAATTTTGATGTGGATTGCATTGAATCTGAAGATTGCTTTTGGTAGGATGGCCATTTTTACTATGTTAATCCTATTGATCTTTGAGGATTGGCAATCTTTCCATCTTCTGACATTTTCAATTTCTTTCTTTAAAGATTTGAAGGGTTTTTTTTGTCATACAAGTGTTTAACTTGTTAAGTTACTCAAGATACTGTGTATTATTTGAGACTATTGTGGAAGGTGCTGTTTCTTTGATTTCTATCTCAACCCCTGTGTCATTTGTATATAGCAGGGCTACTGATTTTGTTTAATCAGTCTCGTATCCAACCACTTTGCTGGAAGTGTCTATCAGTTGTAGGAGTTTCCTAGTGGAAATTTTATGTTCACTTGTGTATACTATATCATGTGAAAAACAAACTTTGACTTCCTCCTTTCCAACAATATCCCCTTGATCTACTTCAGTTGTCTTATTGCTCTAGCTAAAACTTCAATAATATATTGAATAGATATGGAAAGAGTATCTTGTTCCTGATTTTAATGGTTAGAGTTTCTGTCCATTTAGTTTGATGATGACTATAAGCTACCTGCAAACTGCCTTTATTATTTTTAGGTATATTCCTTGTATCTTCAATCTCTCTAGTTCTTTTATGATGAAAAGGCATTATCATCAAAGGCTTTTTTGGCACCTAATGAGATGATTGTGTGTTTTTCCCTTTCTAGTTTATTTATATGGTGGATTAAAATTAATGATTTTCCTATGTTGATTCATCTTAGCATCTTTGAAATGAATCCTACTTGATCATGATGGATGATATTTCAATGCATTCTTAGATTAATTTGCAAGTATTTCATTGAGTATTTTTGCCTCTCTGTTCATGATGGAAATTGTTCTGTAATTCTCTTTCTTTCTTGATTCTTTATGTGGCTTGAGTATCAGGGTAACTGTGACTAGATAAAATTAATTGGGCACTTTTCTTTCTCTTTCCATTTTGGATCATAATTGGGAATTATTGGCATTAACTCTTCTTTGAATGCCTGTTAGAATTCTGTGATAAAAAAGCCCTGGGATGCCGGGCAGTGGTGGCGCACGCCTTTAATCCCAGCACTCGGGAGGCAGAGGCAGGCGGATCTCTGTGAGTTCGAGGCCAGCCTGGTCTCCAAAGCGAGTACCAGGAAAGGCGCAAAGCTACACAGAGAAACCCTGTCTCGAAAAACCAACAAAAAAAAAAAAAAAAAAAAAAAAAAAAAAAAAAAAAAAAAGCCCTGGGCTTTTTTTGTTTGGGACTTTTTTCTTTTAGTGACTGCTTCTATTTCATTAGGAGTTATAGGTCTATTTAAATTGTTTATATCTACTATGTTCTTTTGTGTTGTATGAAATGATACATAAGTATCTATTAGATCCATTTGGTTTATAACATTTTTTAGTTCTAGTATTTCACTATTTAGATTTTGTCTGGACAGATGATCTGTCTGTTTGTGAGAGTGGGGTTCTGAAGCCTCCCTTTATCAGTATGTAACTGTCTAAGACAGGAAGACTTGATCAAACTTGATGCATGGGAGAGGGGCTTGGTTCTTTCTCAACTGAATGTACCAGGTTTTGTTGACTCCCCATGGAAGGCCTTACCCTTTTGGAGAAGTGGATGGGGGACTGGGTTGAGGAGGGGAGGAAGTAGGGAGGAAGTGGGGAGCAGGAGGAGGGACTGGAGTGGGAAATGTGGTTGGTATGTAAAATCCAAGAAAATTTTAAATAAATAAAAAAATTAAAAAGATGCAATATAAGCCAGGCAGTGGTAGTGCACGCCTTTAATCCCAGCACTTGGGAGGCAGAGCCAGGCGAATCTCTGTGGATTTGAGGCCTGCCTGGGCTACAGAGTGAGTTCCAAGAAAAGCACAAAGCTACACAGAGAAACTCTCTCTTGAAAAACAAAACAAACAAACAACAACAACAACAAAAGAGTCAATATGTGATTAAAAAAAAGCTGTAGTAGTGTTTCTTTTACAAAAGTGGGTACTCTTGTGTTCAGGGCATAGATATTAGGAATTGAAATGTCGTCTTAGTGAATTTTCCCTTTGATGACTATGCAGTGACCTTCCCCATCTCTTTTGATTAATTTTGGTTAGATGTCTATTTTGTTAGATATTAAAATGGCTACACCAGTTTGCGTCACAGGTCCATATGCTTGGAACATCTTTTTCCAATCCTTTATCCTGAGGTAATTAATGTCTATCTTAAAATTGAGGTAGTTTCTTGTAGCTGAAGTTTTCCTGTGTTCTGGCCTGCCAGCAGTAGGGACAAATCTCTCCCACTCGTGGCAAGTAAACACATAGAGACTTATATTACTTATAAACTGTATGGCCGTGGCAGGCTTCTTGCTATCTGTTCTTATATCTTAAATTAACCCATTTCTATTACTCTATAAGTTGTCACATGGCTCCTGGCTTACTGGTATCTTACATCATGCTTCTCCTCTTGGCAGCTGGCAGCGTCTCCACACTCAGCGTTCTTCCACCCAGCATTATCCTCTCTTCTTGTCTTGCCTACACTATTCTTCCTGCCTGGCTACTGGCCAATCAGTGTTTTATTTATCAATCAATCATAGCAACATATATTCACAGCATACAGGACATCCCACAGCAGTTTCTTGTATGTAGCAGAAGGATGGCTCTTGTTTTCACATCTATTGTGTTAGTCTGTGTCTTTTTACTGGGGAATTAAGTCCACTGATATTGAAAGGTGTCAATGACCAATGATTCTTAATTCCAGTTATTCTGATGTTGCTGTTGGTGGTGGTGGCGTGTGGTGTATGTGTATGTGTGTGTGTGTGGTGGTATCCACATGCATACCTTCTTACTTGTGGTACTGCTAGTGTGAGATTATTTATTTCCTGTGTTTTAATGTATATAGTTAACCTCCTTGGGTTGGAATTCTTCTTCCAGCACCTTCTTTAATGCTGGATTTATAAATACTTATTGTTTAAATTTGACTTTTTCATGGAACATCTTATTTTCTCCATCTAAGGTGATTGAAAGTTTTGCTTGGTATAATAATCTGGGCTGACATCAGTGGTCTCTTGGAGTCTGCATCACATCTGTCCAAGCTCTTCTGACTTTGAGAGTCTCCATTTAGAAGTCAGGTATAATTTTAATAGATCTGCCTCCATATGTTACTTGGTCTTTTTCCCTTGCAGCTTTAATATTCATCCTTTGTTCTGTATGCTTACTGTTTTGATTATTATGTGACAAGGACACTTTTGTTTCTGATCCAATCTATTTGTTGTTAGGTACGTTTCTTTTATCTTTTTGGCATTTCCTTCTTTAGGTTAAGAAATTTTTCTTCTATGATTTTGTTGAAGACGTTTCTTGTGTATTTGACCTGGGTTTTTTCTCCTTCCTCTATACTTATTACTCTTAGGTTTAGACTTTTCATAGTGTCCCAGATTTCCTGCAAGTTTGGGTTCAGAAATTTTTATATTTAACATTTCCTTTGACTGATGTATCCATTTCTTTTATCATATCTCACATGTCTGAGATTCTCTCTTCCATCTCTTGTATATTCCATTGATAAAGGTTTTATTGTTCCTGTTCCCATTCTTAATTTATTCATTCTCATGCTTTCCTGCATTTGTGCTTTCTTTATTGATTTTATTTCCATTTTTTGGTCTTGAATAGTTTTATTCACTTTCTTTGAATGTGTGTTTTTCTTAGCTTTCTTAAGGGATTTATTCATTTTCTCCAGTGTTTGTTTATGTTTCCCTGGATTTCCTCTAAGGAATTTATTAATTTTTTCTTTAAGTTTCTCAGTCATTTTAATTGAGTTGGTTTTCATGTCTTTTTCTCATGCTTCAGCTATATTGAAATATTCAGGTCCAGTTGTGGAGCTAGGCTTTAGTGGAGACATATTGTCCTGGTTGTTACTAATTGTGCTTTTATATTAGCATCTAGGCATCTGGGTTTGGGGTGATTTTAAGTCTAGATGCTGACTTCTGGGTTTGTCTTTGTTGAGTGTCTGTTTTGTTCATTGGTTTTTGCTTCTGCTCTGGATTTTCAGAAAGTGTGATGGCTGTGTTTGTCCTGGTTTACTGGCATGCTTGACTGGTGTGTGCATGGGGATTACATGCTGGTTTTGAGCTTTTTGGAAGGAAAGACCAGGTGGGGGTCTTCTGTGGCATCCATATGAGGTGTGAGTAGGGGCTAAGAGATGCCGTAGCTATTGTTCTTTTACTACTAGGAACATCCCTGAGGATTGGATATGCAGCAACAGGAATAGAGGAGAAGGTATATGGACAACCTACTTGGTCTTCTGGCAGGCATGCCCTGTGGTTGAACAGGGAGTGTCCACCAAGTTGGGGACTGGGGCAAAGTTATAAGATCAGAAAGGGAATCAAGGGGGAAGATAGTCTATGTGATCCCCAGTAAGCATAGACAGGATGGAGGGAAGGCTACATGTGGTGTTCTGTTGCAGAGCTAGAGAAAACTTAGTGAGGATTTGTTCTGAGGAAACAAAATGACATATTTACTTATTGACACCAGGTCTCATGTAGCCAAGGCAGGTCCATCATTGACTACTGGAATTAGTATTCTTTCTCCTAAGCAAGGTCTTACATTTTCTTCAAACATTTTCCTGTCAACGATATGGCTATATTTATATATTTTTTCATAACAATATACTTGTGCAGAATATTGAGATCATCATATATCAGCATTTATCTAATTTGGGAGTCTACCCCTTATTTTAAACTATATTTTCTTAATTGATTTTTAAGACTTTGCCTTAAACTAATTCTTAAAATATTTTTGAAATCTTACCTGCTAGAATGTGTCTTGATTTGAGTTCTGTTAAGTACAATTTTTTTTGTAAGCCCAAAGATAAAATTTCTAGAAATTTTAAATAATTTCTGAACACCTCAATGCTCCCTGTTTAAACTGATTGATTCATCTTCTCCTTGGTGGTATAGCTGTGTCATTGCCTCCTATGTGTGAAAGCGACCCCTTTTCCAATATATGTGGCATATTGGCAAGATTTATGTTTTCATAGGAATCAATCCTTTATTAGTTTTTTGCTAAGATGTTTAGAAATGGAATTCTAAGCTTTATTAAAGCTGTTGAAGATATACTGAATACAGAATGTGATGTTGAACTGGCAGTAGACACTACTCTGTAAATTCTACAAATACCCAAATATACTTTTTAGGATTATTTAAAGATAGTTGAACATTAACTCACATTGTGGTCCAATGTCTACTTGTCTCTAGTTTCAATAAATATAATAAATGAGAGAATGCATTTTATTGAAAATAGACTTGAACAAAGTAGTAGAAGTAGATTTGAAATCAGCAAAGCATTATTTATTTGCTATAGTGGTGCTAGACAAAGGGTTTGAAATCCCTAATGGCCATGAGTAGTATATGTCTTCTTTTCTTCCTTACTTAATCAATCTCCCTTGTTCCTGATGTCCATGTCTGTATTTATGTGTAGCTCTCCTTCTTGTCTTTCATGTTTTAATTTTTTTGGTATTTACTGAAATGTAACTTTCACGGTCACCTAAGTAAACTGTCCGTTTAATCGTTACCATCACTGCCATTGTCCTAATAGGGTTCTCGTTGACTAGAAATTGTGTCAATCATTTTTTTTTCTGCTCTGTAGAAGAATTAAAGGGTACAAAGGCACATTTATTAAATGACACACTGTAAGATATTCAGCCAATGTTAAAGAATACTTGTTGGCAGAATAAATAAAGCTTCAAAAGTGAAAAAAGAAATGACTTGAAAGGTTTTGCCTATCAGATTAAAAGCATGAGCATGTAGATATCACTATTGATGAGAATGTTGAAGCAAAGTTATTTATTGAAGCATAAAAACAAGGAGAAGTCAACTATTTAAAGTGTAATTTTCACACCAATGAAAATAAAGCATGTAAATCTATCTTGATCTGTGGTTGAAGGAAATAAATGACGAAGGAAACATTTATTTTTAATTATATGAACATTCAGATTGTTAACTAAAATATAAGAAAGGAAACATATGGAGAGAGGTCACCTACTCTTTTGTCTTTAATTATTTCTCTTTTTTATGTTTCTTGTGCAAGACCCATATCTGTCATTTGGGATTTGTCAACAGAAAATTTAAATTCTAGAAAAAAACAGAAGATGAATATTACACATCATTAAAAAACTGCCATGCTACATGTCAATAAGTATTTTTTTTAGACAATGAGAGATTCAAGTCTATATCCCAAAGGGAACATACATTTATATTCACAAAAGGTGGTCTTGGAAAGGTTGATTCAAATGGAATACTTAAGTTCTGTGTGCAGAAGTATTCTACAAGACTGAATCACAAGCATGTCTGATAGTTCCCAGCAAACAGGCATTATTAAAGTCTTTTTTAAAACCTGCATGTATTCATGTAAGTATACTAAATATGAAGGACTATGTACCATCTCTATATTCCACACATGAGACAGATTATAAAGAAATGTAAAATAATGGTGATAAAAAAAACATTTTAAATATTTACCTAAAATTCACAATAAAAGGATATTTGAAGTTTGGTAAGTTCTTAGAAGACAATTGGATGGAAAGAGATCTACTATAGGTGTGCTTTGTTAAAACCTGCAGTGTAATTTAACTCTATTCTTCCTGTTCACATTTTGTCTCAATGTTCTAGCCTTTCTAAAAGGGTGTTATTTAAGTTGTCGTTAATTTTTGATCCTAATCTGCTGTTCTGTGTGTTAGTACCATTTATGCTATGCAATTGGTTACCCTGAGAACGTTTGGTGCACAAACGTTCAGGACTGTTCAGAACCCTCTTTGTGGGTTCTTTTCTTGATCTGTATTAAGTGACCTTCTTTATTTTTCCTAATTATTTTTGGTTTGAAGTCTACTTTGTCAGGTATGAGAATCGATTCTCCTGCTTGAGTGATGGTTTTATGTTCTAAGAAAATCTCTGTCAATACTTTTACTCTAAGGTACTGTCTATCCTGATGGCAGCAAAATGAGGCATCCTATTTTTAGTCCAGTATGCTCATGTGTATCTTTTAATTGAGAATTTGAGGCTGTCAGTGTTCAGTTATTACTGAGAGGTGTTCATTGATTCCTGTCATTTTGTTGATTTCATGGTGTTTGTTTTCTTAGTCTTCCTTTGTTTAGCATCTAACACTATTAGTTTTTTCACTGTCACCTCCTGGATAGACTTTTTCTTCAGTCAAAGTATCCCATCCAACATTGTTTGTAGGACTGCCTTGATTATCATGAATCCTTTAACATGCTTTTATCATTCTTTTCTTTCTCCTTCAATTATAAAGACAGTTTTGCCAGAGAGAATATTCTGGATTGACAATTGTGGTCCTTCAGAATGGTATATCCAAGTCCTTTGGGCTTTTAAAGTCTCCATTAAGAGATCTTCTATAATTCTGATAAGCCTGCTTTATATGTGACTTAGTTTTTGTCTCTTGCAGGTTTCCATGTTCTATGCAGTCATAGTTTAACTATTCTATTCCATAGGGGATTTGAGGTTTTTGCCCCTTGTGTTTAGTATTCTGTGTGCCTCTTTCACCTTCATACACATCAGTTTTTCTAGATTTGTGGAATTTTCTCCTCTGATTTTGTTGAAAATATTTTCTGTGCCTTAGATCTGGATTTCTACTCCTTCTATAATTCATAGGTTTGGTCTTTCTGTGGTATCTCAAAATTCCTGCATGTGCTTCTCATTGTCTTTCAGATGTATCATTTTCTTTGACTAAGTAATCCAATTCCTCTACCTTGTCTTCAAGTCCTGATACTCTCGTTTGCTCCTAATCCTTCCTTTTTGAGATGTATCCTCCCACTGAACTTTTGATTTGAATTACTGAACTTTTCATTTTGGTTTGAATTTATTTTAGATTTTCTACTTATTTAATACTACTTCATATCCTGAATTGCCCCCTTCATTTCATTCAATTGTTTGTGGTTTTGTAGTCTTCATTTGGATGTTTACTTATAACCATCCTTTTGTTCCTTGAATGTATTTATATGTACTGTTGGAGTTCAATGTCTTGTGTGTCATTATGTTTTCCTTAAGAGTACTAATTTTCAGAGGAGTTATATATTCTTGATTTTTAATGTTATATGTGTTTTTGTGATGAGATATAGGTCTCTGGATTCAAGTAGCTGGTGTGTATTTTGGTGAAGTTGTTTGTCCAGCCTTTGTTGTCTCTGTTCTTTTATCTCCATTTTTAATTACTCCATTTTGGGCAAGTTTGGGGTCTAGCTGTGTTGTGTTTGAAGTTCAGTCTTGAGGCCTTTCAGTGGTAATATGAGGTTGGAATAAGAAACCAAACATCTCCTATAACCAGGCAAGACTTCCAGTGGAGGGATTAGGACAGGAATCCAGCCACAAAAACTTCAAACTACAATTTATCCTGCCTTCAATGTTCTGAGATAAAGATGGCACAGAAATTGTGGGAGAGACCAACTGACTAGCCCAGCTTGAGACTCATACCATGAGACCCTACCCCTGAGGGCCAGGATCCAGAGGCAGGATAGCCCAGATACCTAGTATAGAATCAAACACAACTGGCAAAAAAAGTCAATGAAATGACTCCTATTGTTATTATTCTATACTCATTGATTGGTACCTAGCCCAACTATCATCAAAGAGGTTTCATCCAGCAACTTATGGACGTAGATGCAGAGACCTAGAGCCAAACATAAGGTGGTGCTCAGGAATCCTGCAGAAGATGGGGAGGAGGGATTGTGGGAATTAGTGGAGTCAAGGGCATCACAAGCAAACCCACAGAACCAACTTACCTGGGATCAAATGGGCTCACAGACTGTATTGACATTCAAGGAACCTGCATGGAACTGACCTCAACCCTCTCCATATATGCTACAGTTGTGTAACCTGGTCTTCTTGTGTGACTATTAACAATGGGAGCAGGGGGGTATCTCTGACTCCATTGCCTGCTTTGTGGACCCATTTCTTGGGATCTTGAGGAGATGTGTAGAGGGGGAGAGTACTGAAATGGATGACTGAAAGGGAGGGTTTAAAGGGTCGTGCAGAAGCCTGATGTAAGGGAAACTTCCACTAGTCTACAAGGACAGCCACAAGTAAGACTCCTGGCCTCAGTGGATGTATAACCTAAACTGGCCATCCCCCTGTGACTGGATTGGTGACTACTACCCACGTTGTATTCAGAGATCCTTCATCCAGTGACTCACAGAGGTAGATTCAGAAACCCATGGCCAAACATTGGGTTGAGTTCAGAGAGTCCTGCTGAGGAGAGGGAGGAGGGATTGTAGGAGCCAAGGGGGTCAGAAACAACACAGGAAAACCCACAGAAACAACTAGCCTGGCCCATGGGAACTCACAGAGTCTGAACCAACAACCAGGGAGCCTGCATGGACTGACCTAGACCCTCTGAGTATATGTGAATGTTGTGTAGCTTGGTCTATTTGTGACAATGCTCCTGGCAATGGGAGCAAAGGCTGTTGCTGGTGCTTTGATTGGCTCTTGGGGACCTATTGCTTATGCTGGATTACCCTGCCACTGTGAGTCACTGGATGAAGGATTTCTGATGACAACCTGGGTAGTAGTCACCAATCCAGTCATAGGAGATGGCCAGTTTAGGTTATACATACACTGAGGCTAGGAGTCTTACTTGTGCTAGGTCTTATAGAGGCTTGATACGCCATGCTTTGCTGATGCCCATGGGAGGCCTGCCCCTTTTTGAGGGAATACAGAGAAGGGGTGGATTGAGGGCAGTTGGGAGGTGGGGAGAGGGAAAGGGAGGAGAGGAGGGAGGAGGGGCTGTGTTTAGGATAGAAAATAAATGAATTAATTAAATTAAAAATAAAAAATAATGGAAAGAATGTCTAACCATGTAAACACATCATCAGAAAAACAAACAGAACAAAATAGAACAACAACAGAAACAGAAAAGGAGGAGGAGAAGAAGAGGCCCTAACTCAAGTTACTGTTTCTGATCACATGGATGAAACGCCTGTAGAGCTAGTAGGTTCTCACTCCAAGTCTTTGGAAGTCAGTTACAATGCCAATGAAAGGGAGGTGAGGGTCATCACTGGGGAACAGACACCTAACATAGGGCTTCAGAAAAACATGTGTAATCACACACACACACACACACACACACACACACACACACACACACACACTCACACATACACATGCACACACACACACACACAAACACACATGGTCACACACACACACACACACATACACATACTCACACACACACTCACACATACACATGCACACACACACACAAACACACATGGTCACACACACACACACACATACACATACTCACACACACACTCACACACACATGCACACACACACTCACACACACATGCACACACACATACACACACACATGGTCACACACACACACATACACATACTCACACACACATGCACACACACATACACACGCACATGCATACACACACGCTCACACACACATACACATACTCACACACACATACACACACTCACACACACATGCACACACACTCACACACACACGCTCACACACATGGTCACACACACACATACACATACTCACACACACACACATGCTCACACACACACACACACACACACACACACACACACACACACCACGTGTGCATTCACACTATGGGAAATATAAAAAAGCCAACAAAATCCTGATTTCTTTTCATGAATGTTGGTTTCACACATTAAATACAATACATTTTGTTCATGAATGTGAGATGGTACATAAATAATATTGGGAATATTATTGGGGCCCTAAAAATTGGAAACAGTAAAAGGTTTCTAGATGCAAATGTAAACGTGTAATGAGGTTGAGAGTTTTCTGGCAGTGCCCAGTGGATTTGCCTCATGTAACTTCATATCAGTCTTGCTTCTGAACACAGGCAATTATGTTTCATTCGCATAGATCATGCAGTACAAATAAATGCTTCCTGAAACACCACTCCCTGGGGCCAAGTCTATTACATGCTACATATTGTATTTTTTTAGGATACATAAAATGCCTTCTGTTCTTTATAAATATAATGGTTTAATTACAGAAACAAAGAGTTCAAACTTCTCATATTTTCTACCACCATTTCTCAGCAAGTACAAGACTTATCATTGGATTGCACTGTCTTCAACATTTCATTTAAAATTTGCTCTTTGAATTGCATATTGAGTTTGACAAAAACTGTTCATTGAAATTATCTTGGAATTGTTACAGAGCTTCTGACAATTAAAAGAATGTGCCTAAATAGCATCTGCATTTTCTCCATGTTTATATGACATGGAATTTTCAGCATTGATTATAAAATC
Source organism: Peromyscus californicus insignis (assembly GCF_007827085.1). Classification (NCBI taxonomy): domain Eukaryota; kingdom Metazoa; phylum Chordata; class Mammalia; order Rodentia; family Cricetidae; genus Peromyscus; species Peromyscus californicus. Next base: position 57,344,656 of record NW_026294617.1, on the reverse strand, counting down.
AAAATACTGACTATGCAAGACTATGAAGGGTGTCTGTTTCCTACATTATCAAATATTAATCCATATTTATTTACTTATTTATTTAAAAATAAACAAGTTGTCCATTTTATATGAATGAAAATTTGTTTACTCTTTAAAATGGTAAAATTATGTGTAGAGTAGATAATTGTTTAAAATCTTTTTATGACTTCTGATCTGTATACCTAGTTTATAAATAGATACCTTCATGGTACAGCAGTGATTTAAATCATGAAACAGGTGAATGCAGTGCCAGAGCATCCCAAGCAGAGAAAAAAGCTTTGGGATGCCCCATGGGATGTTGTGTAGGGTGGTTTGCATCTTACAGACTTCTAAAATCAAGTTCTGTAGTGTGTTGAGTGAAATTCTCCAGCTGGTGGAATTAATTCCAAAGATCAGTATGACACTTACTCTGTAAAAAGCAAGTTTCACAGTTTGAACTATGAAAGTTAGGTTTCTATTTGCAATAGAAATGCGAACACTGTGCTCACTCAAGTGTGGAGGCTGGAACTATGCAGCTAGACACTGCTCTCACTATTGCAAGAAGAAGCACAAGGTTCAGAGCAAAGATAATGAAATTCTGAATGGCGTTGAGATAAAATAGAAGATCTTTATTTTTTGCATTTTCCCAGCATAAAAAAATCTATATTTTGCCAAAACAGCAGCTATGACTGATACACACAAATGGATTCTCCCTAGACACTTACTTAAATTAGTTTACTAAAAATGTACATGTTGTTGACAAATTTATCAAAGTTTAATTTCATAGGTGGCATATCTAGACAGGTCAATAGATCTGTGTGGAGATCTTTCTTATTGTCTGTCACAATGACAAGCTTCGATGAGGTTTTCTTCTCACAGATACCAATGTATTTCTGCTACTTTCCTTTGCAATGGAAACATTTTTGTGTGAGTTCCATCAACTGAGATGACTCCTGTTGGGTTTGATGACTGGGTAATAGAACTGCCTCCTAACTTTTAAAAGTATTCAAAGTGTAGAGTGTTGAGCTTGCCTTTTATTAGTACAAGATCATAAACAGAATTGCATTAAACCTATTCAGTAACTATAAAATTAAATATCTGCACAGTGTTCTTCTGACATCATCACCTAGATCATAAAATGAAACTGGGGAAGTCAAGTTTTTGGACTTTAAAATAACTTAAAGACTTTTACAATTCAGCATTATCTCAAAATAGCTATATAATTTTACTTTGAATTTAATATTTTTCTCTAATATTATATGAAGTTATTTTTCATGAAAGATACACTGCACAGCAAGCATAACCTAGCTCTTTATATCTGTTGCCAGGTTTCTAGCCTCAGCTATATCTATTATGATGCCTATAAATTCTGCAACACTGAGATACCACAAATAATAAACTGAAGGTCTTCTAAGAAAAAGTAACATTAGAAAACTACTTTGAATAGTGCCCAGTACTTTTTAAATACATATTTTCCTTCACTCTAGAACTTTTGAACACTGGATTCTCATTGAATTTAATGTGATCTTTGATTTCATGTTGAAGAATTTCAGGAGTAGAGAGGACTTTCAGCTGATCAGTTGCATTTCCTACTCCTCACAGATGGAGATGTACCTTAGTTGGAGAGAGTCTGCTTTGCAAAAAGGTAGTTTTAGCTTCAAATCCCAGTACTGTAAAAATAGAAATAGGCTTTCTAGTCACTCATTAATATACAGTTGAAAGTATTTAGAAAGAGCTTGAAAGTGTGTAAGATGGATGACCATCTACAGAATGGCAGCAATTTAAACTTTGGCATGTACTCAGCATGCTGCCTATTTAGCATATACAATATACAGGTATTTAATTATAGAAGCAATTCACAGTTAAACAGATGAACTCTCAATTTTCCCAAATTAAAAACTTGTAGTGACAGCATTGACTGTTCAGCATTTTTCCTAGAAGCATTTTGCTTCCTAACCTCTCTAATCCCAATGCATACATATATTTTTTTCTTTTAGTAGCACAAATGTTTTATCCTTCTCCCAGTGAGTAACTTTTTTCCACAGATCAACAAGAAAGTTGTTTTTATGGCCTCATTTAATATCTTTACCATCTTGATAACCTACCTGTGGTATTTTATCTTTATTATACACATAAAAAATTCCTTTGCCTGCCAAATTTGTAAATTGAATATTTGTTTTCATAATTAAAGGACTTTAATGCTGCATAAATGTAGAATACTAAAAGCAAAGCTTTATGGAAAAGAGATTTTGTATATTAATAATCACTTGAATTTGAAAAATAAAAAATTATGAATCATAAATTATATATCTATTTTGTTTTCCAAAGTAAGTATAATTTATAATTATTATTAATAAAAAATGTATATTAATTGCCCATATGTATATATGCTAGATAATGGCTAAATAAAGCAAATACTTATAGATATTTTTATTTTCATAATATATATTTATTTATCTACATTTTGTGTTTTCATTTGGAAGGATCAGTCAAATATACAGGTTTTTCTAATACACAAAGGACCAACAACTAATAAATAATCTTTCCAGTTTCCAAAATAATGGAAGAATTTAAAAATGAATTTTTTATTTCATTGTTTTTTTCAACATTTATAATATATCTTTACTAGTGATTTTATTAATCATTATATTTCACTAATATCATAACAGAACATATTATATACATAGATTTCCTTAGCCTGTGACAGAATTTCTGTAGAGAATTTGACCTAACAGATGTGTTCAGTGTTTGTTGTGTTGTAGCTATGAACTGATGCCTATGCTGGTGCATTCAAGTGTATTTTCTGTTTGTGAGCTTGACAGAGAAAAAATAACCTAAAAGTTGAACAATTTAAGCATGGAAACCAGAAAGGAAACGATTGTCATGTTCTAATGAGACATTGCCCAGGGGACTGGCCAAATTACAATTATGAAAAGCTCATCATTTATGGGAGACAGTACTTCAGGAGAGGAAAAGAAGTCATAAAAAGAAGAGAAGACAAGCCCAGAGGGAGAAGCAGACATGGAGACACCCATGTGAGATAGTGTCTCTATCTTTAGGCCCAGAGGGATGCCTTTAGGAAGGGCAGTAAAGCTTATTGTCGACTTGGGAGAATGCTTTATACTAGTGGACAGGAATAGTTCTTGGAAAATACAATTGAAATGTTATTTGAGTGCATTTGACACTGTACAAGTTAATAGGAATGGAAGTCCCTTAAATAATTTTCTGGACATCTCTACCAAGATTTATCTTGAACTTGTCAAGATAAATGGATTATGGGTCCTCTTTATGTCTATTTTCATTAAGTATAAGACCTACACATATTTCTGTAATTTATCATGCATTGATACACAGTCATTTAGTCACCTTCTCTCATAACTGGGACCAAATACTGGGCAGAAGTTATCCAGAGGAAGAATGATTATTATTTTTTTTTACTCACAGTTTATGGCAGGAGAGTTAGTCATGCTGTCCAAAGTGTTAGACAGGAAATGAAGGCAGAGAGGGGAAAAGAGGCAGGAGAGTGAAACACATAAACACACAGAGGAGGAGAAACAGAGCTGGCAGGATGATGCAGGACAAGGCTAGGCTAGGCCAGGCCAGGCACCTAGTAAGAAGGGGCACTAAGCCATAAACCAGTCTCTAGTTACTTATTTCTGAAAGGTTGAACTCTCTCTTAAAGTTTCTACAACCTTACAAAACAGTTCTACCAGCTAGAGGTGAAGTGTTCAAAGACTTAAGCATGTGGAGTACAACTTACAGTCAAACCATTATACATCAGTACACATTCTACAAATAATTTTTTTAAAAAAATATTTATTACTAAAATAATTTTTTGCATATAATATATTCTGATCATGTTTTCCCCACACTTGTCTCCTTCCAGATCCTCCCAGCTCCCTACATATCCAACTCCAAGCTTTCTAACTTTCTATCTTTAGAAAACAAACAGGCAAATATAAAATAAAGAAGCAGTCCATAAAAAATGTAAAATCATGAAGAACACTAGGAACACACACACACACACACACACACACACACACACACACACACACACACACACACATGAAAATCCAAAAAAAAACAAACAAACAAAATTGGAAACCATGCCATACACGCAAAGGACCAGTGAGGTTTAAAGAAATTCCCAAATAAAGTCTACAAACATTCCTTCAAGTTTGTTTCGTGTTGGCCATCTGCTTCCGGACTGCGGGCCTGCCCTTAAGTATGATTTGCATATCCAGTATGACTCCATTGGAGAAAATAAGTTTCTTTGTGAACAGTTGTCAATTGGAAATAGGTTCTGGGTTAGAGATGGAGACTGGTATCAACTTTCCCCCTCAGCATTGGGACCCTATCTGTCTTGGACCTGTGCATGCTGCCACCATTTCTGTGGGTTCATATGTGTATCAGTACTGTTGTGTCTGAAAGACATTATTTCATTGGTATCAGCCATTCCATCTGTCTCTTCAGTATTTCTTCCTTATTCTTATTCATAGTTCTCTGAGCCCTGAAGGGAGGGATTTGATAAAAATCTTCCATTTGGGACTGACTGCTACAAAGTTTCTCATTCTCTGCAATGATCTAGTTGTGGGTCTCTGCATTTGTTCCCATATATTTCAGGAGCTTCTCTCGTGATGACCAAGAAAGACACTGACATACGGGTACAACAGAATGCCATTAGGAGTCATATTTTTTTTTTGCTACATTCTTTTAAAAGAACAATAACCTTTGGTTTACTGCTCGGTCCATTGCCTATCTAGTCTCAGGTTCTCAGCCACCCAAGCATGGATATTATCACATGCAATGAGCCTTAAATCCAGTCAGAGACTGATTTATTATCCCTACTATATATGCCACTATTTTGCCAGTGTATCTTGTAGGTGGGTCACCATTGTAGACCACACACTTTGTAGCTGGACCGGTGTTTAACTTCTAGTACCATGAACACACTAGTTAGTAGTGGTGAAGGCCCCAGGTAGGGAGCAGCATGATTTCTCCATGTTCACTGAGTTTTACAAGTTTTGCCTTCAGCAGTAGGACATTATTAACTGTTTTGAGAGAGCAACTAATAGCCTTGGCAATAACATAGGTTGTCTGGGAATCCCTTCAGACACTTAATCAATGATATGATACCCATTCCTCACAGAAGAAATGGAGTCATCTCTTGATGGCAAGAGATGTCTATTTGGAGCATTGTCCTCCCGCATCTAATATTTGGTTACTCCTTTTAGATTTATTTCATTTATGTATACTTTTGAAGAAGCTTCTACAGTAATAGGCTTCCATGTGACCCCTCAAATTGTCCTTAATGTTAGGTATCGCTCATCATAACCCTTCTCTTACCCCTCTTTCTGACCCCTCTCCACTCAATCCTGTTCCAGGCTCTTCCCTTTCTCTCCACAGCTAAATGTTCTATTTTCTCCACTTCAGTGATTATTCTCTCTCCACTAATCCCTTACTCTATACCCACCCTCTGTGTCTATAAGGATTGCAACATGCCTATCAAAAACTTAAAAGTACTATCCATGTATAAGAGAATATGTACTATATTTGTCTTTTGGGCTATGGATTACCTCACTCAAGATGGTTAATTATGGCTCCTTTCATTTACCTACAAATTGCATAATTTTTAGCACCTGAATAATATTACACTGTGTAAATGTACCACCTTTTCTTTATCCATTCATACACTGATGTACTTCCAGGCTTTTCCCAATGTTTGGCTATTACAAACAGGGTAGAAATTACCATTGCTGAGCAATTGCCTATTTGTAAGGTATAGAGTCCTTTGGTTGTATGCCCAAAAATGATATAGTTTAATCTTGAGGTAAATCTATTCCCAGCTTACAGAAAATCCATCAAACTGATTTTTATAGTGACTGTACAAGTTTGTAGTTCCACCACCAATGAATGCGTATTCCCCTTACTCCATATCATTGCCAGCATGAGCTCTCATTTGTGTGTTATTGATCTTAGCTACCTTGATAGGTATAAGATAAAATCCCAAAGGAGTTTGTTTTGCATTTCTTTAGTGGATAATAATTTTAAACATTACTTTGTTTCTCAGCCATTTGAGTTTCCTCTATTGAGAATTATCTGTTTAGATTTGTACCTCATTTAAATTGGGTAATTAGTTTACTTAATATTTAGTTTCTTGAGTTCTCTATGTATTTTGGACATTTGTCCTCTATTGGATGTGGAATTGGTAAAAAGAAACAAATTTCTTCCCATTCTGTTGAGACTGTAGGCATGCCAAAATAATGGTGTCTTTTTCCATGCAGAAGCTTCTCAGTTTCATGAGGTTCCATTTATTAATTGTTGATCTTAGTGACTATATTAACTGTTGGAGCCCATCTAGGCTTCCTAGTGGCTTTACCCAGCAGGACTGTATAAGACGATGATTTGATCATGGGCCTGAGTACCAGATGTTTGTAAGGGTCTACACTTGACTGTAACTAGCAAGGGGCAGGTCCTTTGCTCCTCCCCTTGGCATTGTTATAAATAGCCCTTTGGAATAAAGTTCTGGGCTGGTGGATAAGGATCCAGGCCCACCTGAGGCTATTCTGCATTTCTCTCTGTTTCTCTCCCCTCTTTATTTCTATCTAAATCTCTTATTCCTCATTCCTCAAGAGTCCCTGGGGTAAATAAATGTGGGAGCTGTTTTCCCACAACTAACTATACTAATAGTGCTCTGTTAAGGAAGACTTCTCCTGTGCCAATGAATTCAAGACTATTTCCTTCTTTAACTTCCGTCTAATTCAGAGTAGTTGACCTTATGTTGAAATTCCTTTTCCATTTGAGGATGGAAGCTTTTTCCATTTTCAACATTATTAGCATGGATCTATTTACATTCTTCTATCTGTAGTGATCCAGTTTGGCTAGCGCCATTTATTGAAGATGCTCTCTTTTTCCATTGTGTGTTTCTGACTTTTTAATAAAAAAATTAGGTGTTCATAGGGATGTGGACTGGCTCTTCAACTTGATTACACTGATCAATGTGTCTGGTCTTATGCCAATAGTATGCTGATCTTATTATTATATCTCTGTAATACAACTTGAAATTAGGGATAGTAATACCTCCAACAGTTCTTTTAGTCCAGCACTGTTCATAAATCCTGTTTATTTTTTTTTTCTGTGTGCATATGTGTTTCTGTGTGAAGCTAAAAATATTCATTTAAATTTCTGTGACTTTTTGTCTCTTGGGAATTTTGATGGTATGTTGTTGATTCTTTTCTTACTCTTTTGGGCTCTTTGCTCTTTGGTTTTTTGGAGGCCTGCCACCTACCTTCCAAATAAATCACACATTTATTACTTATAAATGCATGGCCTTAGCTTAGCTTGTTGCTAGTCAACTTTATTTAAGTTATATTATCTCATCTAGCTTTTGCCTTTGGGCTTTTACCTTTCTCTATTTCTGTCTTCCCTTCATTATTTCTTACTCCGTGCCTTGCTGTGTAGCTGTGTGGCTGGCCCCTGATGTCTTCCTCCTTCTCTGGTTCTTTTTTCCCTTTCTCCCAGATTTCTCTATTTCTTCTCTCTGACTGCCAGCCCTGCCTATCCTGTCTCCTGAGATGCCATTGACCATTCAGCTCTTTATTAGACCATCAGGTGTTTTCGACAGGCAAAGTAACACAAACTTCACGGAGTTAAACAAATGCAACATGAACTAAAGTAACACACCTTAAAATAATATTTGCCAGCATTGGTGATTGCATTGTGTCTTTAGCTTGCTTTGGGTAGGACAGCCATTTTCACTATATTAATCCTACTGATCCATGAACACGGGACATTTTTTCATCTTCTGATACCTTTTGGTATTTCTTTGTTCACTGTCTTAACTTTTTATTATACAAGTCTTTCATGTGATTGATTAGAGTTACTCATGTATAAATATTTATATATATATTGAAGCTATATGAATGTGTTGTTTCCATGATTTCTTTCAATGTCTGTTTGTCATTTGTCTTGAATTATCAAACAACTCTCTAATTTCAAAGAAACAAGTTCTGGTGTTTTTTTTTCTAACAGTGCTAATAGGAGGTTAATTATTTGTTCTGTTTAGCTTATTGTACCTTCAAGTATCACGTGAGTTCCATCAGTTACTATCATGTTCATGTTTCAATAAGAATAATAAAATAAAATACATTATTTTGTCCTTATTTCTTCTATAATTCTCTTTTCTCTAAGTGTATGTGAATTTATGACATAGACATTCCTTTCTTCACAAATAATTTTTAGCCTTTCTTTTAGGCAACTACTATCCATAAAGAGTCAGTTTTACATTCACTTTTAAAGAATAATTTCAGAGGATAAAGAAATCTAGGTTCATTGTGCAGACTGTGGACATCTTACTCTCATCATTTCTTATTCTGTATAAACAAGATGCCAGGATGCTCCGTCATTTCTCAAATTTCCTCACTGTGCCTAGATTTCTATTGTTTGAATATAATTAATTTAATGGGTATGATTTCTTCCATTTTCTCTTTCCTTTTTTTTCTGCTATGCTTTTTCTTCTGTTTTTTGTTTGTTTTATATTAATATTCTATTAATACTGTTAGGAACAAACACCAGAAGTTGTTTCTTCCAAATTAGAGAGCTCTTTGATAATTCAAGACAAATGACAAACAGACATAGAAAGAAATCAGGGAATCTTCTCTGAGCTTCTCAAGTCTGTATTTTGGGACCAAATTCAATTAGGAAATTATCTAGCTGTAAGTTTGACTTTCAGTGGCTCTACTGAGACATGTCCTAAAGCATAAAATCAACACATTTAACACATAAAACTCATTTATCTAGTGCTTTCAAGAATACATTCAAGCATCACTATATGAATATTACAGTATTATGGCACTTTCAGTACAAACCATGTGACCTGCAGTTTGCACCCATGCACACATCTATTCTTTCACTAAGCAATGATGAATGTATTTTTCATTTCCAGAGACCTTCGTGTTCTAAGAAGTCCCACAGTACCGTTGTGACTATATTTTTTGACTTACTGTTATGTTTATAAGGTTTAGGACATTATAGCTTCACTTATTTTTCTGCATCTGTTTTTCCTTTTCCTTTGTTGGAATTATGCATATATTAAACATTTTTGACCATTGTCTTCTTTGTGTATGCTTTGTACTTTCCTGATTTTTTTCATTTGAGGAAATTTTTGTTAACTTACATTCAAGAGAACTGATTTTATCTGCAGCCACAGTAATTACCGCTAAGCTTATAAAAATCTTTCTTTTTACTTCACTAGCTAGTTTCTCTTGGGGTCTTGGAGCTTTTTTCTTCTTTTCTCCTTCTACTTGTATCACTCATCTGCTTTTCCCTGTTTCCTACTTTTTTTCTAAAAATCTTTGAGGCATTAGTTATTAAGGCAGCTAGAATGCTGCACACTTGTCAGCCCATCCTTCAGGAGATATATTCAGGAGGATCAGGAGTTCACATTGATTCTCAGATACATACTTAGTAGGCCACATTGAACTATATGAGTATGTCTCAAAAACAATATAAACGTTATTTTGAACTTTCATGCTGACAACCTAACCCAGTCTGTGTGTAGAAGTGATGTTTCTTGTTCCTCTTCACAGTGTCTTCCTGCCCACCATGAGTTTCCTGTTAAGTTGGGTAAAGGGTTGAACTGTGTTTAATATTTGATGGAGCAAGAAGATTGAGAGTCCTTCATTTTCATTGTTTCTGTCTCCTGCCTTGACCTTGCACTCTTTCTCATAGATAACCTGTGTTTCCAAGCTCTTTCAAAGATCATTCTGAGGACCACAGACCTATTCGTGTAATGAACATGTACAAATTTCCACTGTGGGAGATGGCTGGAATATATTATGATTTTCTAGTGACACAGGTCTTTATCCCTAGAAAAACACAAAGGCAAATAATAAAATAGATTTCTATGAAGTTCAGTGTTTACTGAGTTCACTGCTTGTTCTAGGCAGCAGTAGACAGAGTTGATAATTCCCCTTTCTTAAAAATATCTAATTTGTGTTTTTCATACATGAATTTTGTTAGACTTTGTGCACGGTCATCTTGGCCTGAATGTCTAGACTCTCCCGACTAACTTAGCACAACACCCGTTACTTCTGTAATATCACCTTGAAGCTCCCCTTCCCAAGGTCAGTAGTCATCCAGTGAAACATTTCAAACACACAGTGTCTTCTGTGTTTACCTCTCAGGGTTGATTGCTGTTACACTGTAGCTCCTTTGTGGTATGAGAGTGTCAGTGATCATCTAAGTATCTTTCATTAGGCCTACATTTGGTGAGTTTTCTTTTCTGCTTCAAAATATTTCCCCAGTTCAAATGATTCAGAGGCCATTTTCTTAAATCCATAACCCCAGTGAATGTATTTGTTTTCATTTTTCCTTACAATGAACTAAGAAATAGTTGGATAAAGAACAATGCAAGAGATTAGGAACCCAGAGAAAGCTGCATTACAATGAAGAAATGAAAGGAGCCATTTGGCAGAAGATTGCCAACCCTTTCTTACCTGGATAATAAACAAAGCATGTGTGAAAAAGGCCTGTGATACTCACATCAAAGAGAGGCAGCTGTTAGGTAAACGGCCTATTATGGATTAGGAGTTTGTGGTCTAGTGTTTTAAGCACATGCCTTTGTCCCAGCTCACTACTGTATCCTCATTTTCATGACTTAATAAACTTTTTCCATTATTTACCATAAGTACAATTCTTTGTTCTCAAGCACAAAACCCTAACTGGAAATCTCAATGTGTCTCTGGGTTTTTGTCCTCTATCTATAGCAAAGGTACTGAACTGTATCCTCCTATAAATAGGAGGTGACCTTTTTATTCTTGATAGGATCAGAGCACATCCAACAATGTCATGCATTTCTCTCCTCACAGCCATACAGCTATCCTTCTCAAAAGGCAAGATTTGTGGAAGAGAAAGGGATAGCTGGATTGCCACCTTTCCTCCAGGACTAGTGCCCCATGAATTCTCATTTGGCTAGCACTGTTTATTACACTGATCCCTGACAAGTCCCTGCCAGTATGCAGTTTTCATGGTTTCCACTTCTGATAAGGTTTTAGCCTGCAACTCAGAATTCACAAATCTTTTTGTCTTCAGTTTCTTTGTTTTCTTTCTGGTGAAGAAGGAAGTGATGACACTTTTAAGACCTTTGTATATTAGAAGTAAAGTTAGAAGTGCTTAATCTATTTGTTTTTCTGTCTTTGACTGTTAAAGTCATTATTATTACTCTGTTTGTTTAAATTTCTAGCGTTTCCTGTGTATACATGCACAAAAAGTTTAGTGAGCAAATCAAGGTAGTCAGCATTTGTGTTTCCTTCTATATACTGTTTAAAATGTTTGAAGGTCTAGACAAAGCATGAACCAAATTGTTCTGTTTTCAAAGGAGCCGAAGACTACTAAGAACAATGCAATATCCATGTAAAAGGGGTAAATGATATGATCACATTCGTAATTTAAAAAGAAGTGTCTATAATATCAAAAAAAAGGGGGGAGCTGGATAAATAATTTAGTGATTAAGAGAACTTGCTGCACTTGCAGGACCCACCCATGTTTGGTTCTCTGAACCTAAAGAGCAATTCACAATTGTTTTTCACTCCAATTCCAGAGAATTTAATGAGGCCTTTTCTTTCCTCGTGAGCGCTACATGCATGTGCAACACATGACATACATGCAGGCAAACCCTCATACACATAATATTATTAAAAAAACAAAGACTCTTTTTCTCCTGTTGTAGGATCTTAACATGCCTTTTCCCTCAATGTAAACCCTCCCCTCCTCCCTGTGAATACTGAGTATTTCACGGGTCAGTGTTCACTTATCAACTACATGTGTTTCTGTAGCCCCAGATCTCATTTATGCTTCATTCTTTGGACCTATATTCTTCAATACTCATGGTTACATATGCTGTGAGTATATGCAAAAATCTTGTAGGTTTACAAATAATAAATTGCTATTTTCAAAGTACCAAAATAATTTTGAAAGGACAAACAAGGCTTCATTTCCACATTCATACAGAATACTATCACTTAATTATTTTTAAGGCAGTGTTTAAAACTTATTTCTCTGAAAATTATCAAAATTATACTTGAAACCTCCAATTCAAACTGACCACATTTAAGCCATGATATTCCACCTTCTTATTCATCATCTCGATGGGGACAGTAATATATTGAGTACAACTTCAAAAATCTCCCTGGTCTTTAACAATCACAACATGATTTAAAATTTCAAATCAAAGTTTTTTTTTTTTTTTTTTTTTTTTTTAATTTATTTTAATTTATTTTGCAATACAATTCAGTTCTACATATCAGTCACGGATTCCCTTGTTCTCCCCCCTCCCGTCCCCCTCACCTTCCCCCCAACGCCCCCCCCCATTCCCATCTCCTCCAGGGTAAAGCCTTCCCCACAGACTGAGGTCAACCTGGTAGACTCAGTCCAGGTAGGTCTAGTACCCTCCTCCCAGGCCAAGCCAAACAATCCTGCATAGGCCCCAGGTTTCAAACAGCCAACTCATGCAATGAGCACAAGATCTGGTCCCACTGCCTGGATGCCTCCCAAACAGATCAAGCCAATCAACTGTCTCACCCATTCGGAGGGCCTGATCCAGTGTGGACCCCTCAGCCATTGGTTCATAGTTCATGTGTTTCCATTCATTTGGCTATTTGTCCCTGTGCTTTATCCAACCTTGGTCTCAACAATTCTCGCTCATATAAACCCTCCTCATTCTCGTTGATTGGACTCCCAGAGATCCACCCAGGGCCTAGGTTTGCAGACAAATGGATGGATCTAGAAAAAATCATCCTGAGTGAGGTAACCCAGACTCAGAAAGACAAACATGGTATGTACTCACTCATAGCAGGATACTAGACATGAAACAAGGATGAATTGTCTGCTACTCACATCACCAGGGAGGCTACCCGGAAAACAGGACCCCAAGAAAGACACAGGGATCGCCCAATGACAGAGAAATGGAATGAGATCTACATGAACAGCCTGGACATGAGTGGGGGTAATGAAAGGCGAGGGTCGAGGGAAAGAGAGCTTGGGGGAGCGGGAGATCCCAGCTGGATCAACAACAGAGAGGGAGAACAAGGAATAGGAGACCATGGTAAATGAAGACCACATGAGAACAGGAAGAAGCAAAGTGCTAGAGAGGCCCACAGAAATCCACAAAGATACCCACACAACAGACTGCTGGCAATGGTCGAGAGACAGCCCGAACTGACCTACTCTGGTGATGGGATGGCCAAACACCCTAATTGTTGTGCTAGAAACCTCATCCAACTACTGAGGGATCTGGATGCAGAGATCAAATCAAAGTTTTATCTGAAAGTTAAGGCAGTCTCTTTATTGTGAGAGCCCATAGATAAGAAACAAATTACATATTTTCAATATTCCATATCACAGAGCTAACAATCTTGTTCCAAAAATGAAAAGAACAGGACAGAGCAAGAAATGATCCTTCCAAGACTAAAACCCAATGGGAAAACATTAAATCCTTCAGCTCCATGCCCAGTACCCATCGTTCATAAGTGCATTCATCTGGACTACAAAGAGTTTGTATGCACCAGTCTTTCACAAATCCTGACTTCTGTACATACATTCTCTGTCTTAGCCAGCTTCAACCGTGTGTATGTCTTTCCTTCACATGTCCTGTCGTCCAAGAACCTACATTATTCTGGGGTCCCTATTAAAGCCTTTATAACCTCATCAGATGGTTTCTTAGGGCCTCTGTGTGGAGACATCAACCCTGTCACACATTGCCTAAAGTCAGCTGCACTGTGGAAGACATTGCAAGACTCCATGACACCTTCAATTCTTCATTTTTATGACTTCCAAACAATATTGTATGGACAATACTTCTTTTTTTTGTATTTTTTTATTAAGAGGTTTTCTGTTCATGTCACATATCAACCACAGATTCCCCTGTCCTCCCACCCCCCCATTCCCACCTCCTCCAAGGCAAGGTATCCAGCTTGCTGTGAGCCTAGTCCTCTTGAACCAACACTGTATCAGCCTCTTGTGGTGACCCATGGAAACATTTCTCCAGGTAGCTGAGGAGCAAGGACCCTCTTCATTGGCCTACTTATTTCTTTTTTTTTTAAATTTTTTATTTTTTTATTTTTTATTTCTGGCCTACTTATTTCAAGCTCTCTCCTTTTAAAAAAGCTTGCATTCTCACAGTTACTATTATCCCAGTATAAAGCAATAAGTTTCTCTTTAACGCTTCCAACCATTTCTCCCAGCATGCACCTTCATTTCAGTGTTTAATTTACCTGTGCTCCTTTCTCCCTCTACAAACTGTGAACTTAAGTCTGGGAAAAAATGCACAAAATTGCTTGACTGTTGTTAAGGGAAATGCTCTTCCTCACATATTCTACAGTATGAACACAGTAAGAAAATAGCTAAGAGCTTTTTTTAATTTAGTACTGGTTCATGTTCAAGTATATTCATTCTACGGTAATCTTAATTATTAAGACCTAAAAATGCTATCTTTAAAAACTATGATTCTATGCACTTTTATTTGACTTAAATATTCTATTTCACATCATTTATCTGCCTGTTTCTACTAAAACATGCCTCCACATGTAAGTGATCAGGAAATAAATCAATTTAAACCTTTTTTAAACTCTCTGCCAGCCTAATTAAAGTATTATTATTTGAATTTATTCACAGTATCCCGATGTAACTCAGACATAACAAGTACATATCACTATTTTCCACTCAGAGACATTTAATAAACTCAGAATCCTTTGGGTTATCCCATGTGAAAGGAAAGGACTAGTATCATCTACTAAATAAGCAGGGACCAGGGAAGAACTTTCTTTTATAATTCACAGAGTTATGTCTTCCCTGCTTTCCAAAAAGAAAATGTTAATTATGATGAGACTTACTAACTCAGCAGTAGAATATTCAGTCTAAGATCTGTGGGATACAACTTCCAAGGCCAACTGAATATAAAAATCGAGTTGAAAATTAAAATCTTTTGCTGTAGAAAGCAGCCTTTGATACTATTTTCCTGATGTGTCAATTAGAAAATGAAACCCTTTTGATAATGCTATTTTACAGATAGAAGCAATGTATTAAATTCTGAAAGTCCATAGTAAGTTCAGTACTGCGGTCCTTTGGAGATTTTGCAGTGGTATCTCTGAAGCATTATGTACATTTTCCTTCCTTGCAGGGATGTTCCTGGTTGCCCTCTAGCTTTCACAGCCCTCCTGCCGTGCGGTTCATTGATCTTTCTTGGTGTTTCATTTTCAACCATTTGAAACCTACCACAAAGAGTTTTCTGTTTTCAGTTTTATTTCAGGTAATATTGTTTTTCTCCTTTCCTGCTTTACTGTATTTGGTAGACATTGATTTTTTTTTTTTTAGTTTCAACACACATTACAAATAAGAATTCATATCATTATCTTCCAAATACATTGTGACAGCATGATCCTTTGCTGAGGGCCTACATAATAATATTACTTAAAAATAAAAATAAAAGAGATTGCTATGTTAAATGGACAAATCCCTCATCTTCAGATTCAGGATAATTCAAGTAGAAGGTAGGGAAATAATTTTTTTCTTTGCTGGTGAATCATTTAGTAGGAAATTTTTCTTGACTCATTCAAATGTATTGGCTGACATCTTTGAACAATGCTCTGAGAAGTGAGCACATTTTTATCGATTTATGTTTGTTGGCTGGATCTGAATTCATTCTCAATGAAGATCTGTGTCTCAGAATGCTGTCTCTAAGGTTCATTGTTTTTTATAGTCTTTTGAGTTGGTCTTTTATCTTTCTACAGCCCAGTCAGGTTTATGTTAGTCAGAGCATAGGTCTATTTATATTTTAGCAGAACTGTTACAATTGTCCTTTGTTTATAATATTATTAGGTGTGTTCTCGATGAAATCATTTTGCATATAAATTTCCCCACTTTCCTTCACTAATTGAAAACTTTTGAGAAGTGAATCCTGTAATAAAACTAACAATAGCTCTGTTAGCTGATTACTTTCCTCAAAAGATGACTAACAATGTTCTATCTTATTTTTGTATTTATTTATTTGATCATTGGCTACATCACATTAAGTATCCTAAAATCTACTAACATTTTATGCTTCTATTTATTAATAATGTATATTTTTAGTAAGAGCATAATTTTTAAATCTTTCAAAGTCACTCAGAGCATGATGAAAGTTAACAAAACAACAAAGGGGACCACTATAAACTTCATTTTGCATGAAAGATTTACTTGCTTCTTGAATCTGAAGAGATTAAAAACTAAGAACTGAAGACGAGTCAGATGACTCAGTTTGGGTGCAATATAAGAGTAGATCTTGCTGGCCTTCCCATCTTCCTTGTCTTTCACTTAACAATATGTTACTACAAATGAAGATAGGAATATTAATAAAGACAATGTGACACATATGCACAATGGAGTATTACTCAGCACTAAAAAACAATGACATCATGAAATTTAAAAGCAAATGGATGGAACTATAAAGTATCATCCTGAGCGAGGTAACTCAGGACAAATATGGTATGTACTCACTCAGAAGTGGATACTAGATGTAAAGCAAAGGACAACCAGACTACAACCCACAGCTCCAGAGAAGTTAGCTGACAAGGAGAACCCTAAGAGGGACGTATGGATCGTCCTGGGAAGGATAAATAGATAAGATCTCCATGAGCAAACTGGGGGTGAGGGGTGCAATGGAGGTTAAAGGATGGGGAATAAGAACATAAGGGAACAGAATGGTCACCCTGGAACAGGAGATACCATGATAGAGGGAGACATCATGGTGGTAGGTAGAAACAGGGTGCTAGGGAAGTTCCCAGGAATCCAAAGGATGACCCCACCTTAGACTACTGGCAATAGTGGAGAGGATACATGAACTGGCCTACTCCAGTAATCAGATTGGTGAATACTTTAACTGTCATCATAAAGTTTTCATCCAGTGACTGACAAAAGGAGATGCAGAGCAAATGCAGAGATCCACAGCCAAGCACCAGGTTGAGCTCCAGCAATCCAGTCAGAGAGGGAAAAGAGTTTCTATGAGCAAAGGACACCAAGATCATGATGGGGAAACATACAGAAGACAACCAAACCAAACTAGTGGGAACTTGTGAACTGTGGATCAATACAATAGCTGTGAAGCCTCCATGGGACTGGAACAGGCCCTCTGCATAGGTGAGACAGTTGTTTAGCTTGACCTGCTTAAGGTGCCTCCTGGCAGTGGGATCAGAGTCCATCCCTGGTGCATGAGCAGGCTTTTCATGACCCAGTGACTATGGTGGAACACCTTACACAGTCTTGGTGCAGAGGGAAAGACTTGGACCTGCCTCAATTGAATGTACCAGGCTCTGTTGACTCCTCATCAGAGACCTTGCCTTGGAGGAGGTGGGAATGGGGGGTGTGGGTTGAGGGGGAAGGCTGGGGGGTGGAAGGAGAAAACAGAGGGTTATCTGTTATTGGTATGTAAAATGAATAGGAAATTTCTTAATAATAAAAAATATAAAAAAATCACTCATATGAAGAAACACTGGTGAGTTAAATTGAATAATGGATGAAAAATAGAGGAAATGAAAGCAAAATAGAAAGGTCTTAACAATTTATGCTGTAATTCAGAGGATCTAGACTACTCATTGCTGTCTCTGTCCACTGTTCTCAGTGACCTGTCTCTGTCTAAAGACATGTGTGTATGTGTGTGTGTGTGTGTGTGTGTGTGTGTGTGTGTGTGTGTGTGTGTGTGTGTGTGTGTGTTGAGCTGTTTGCAGGATATATGATAAAGTGAAGTAAGATGCTTGAGAAAAATTTTAAATCATTGTTAATTGATGCAAATACATTGTGTGTGCAGATATGTACACTTGTATACAGATGGACCATCCAAAATAAAATGTGATCTGTGTGCTATACTTAGAAATATATACAAGTAACTAGTGATAATTTTGAGAAACAGCCATGAATAATGCCTTGGAGAATTTGCCATACCAAGGAGGGTGAGTATCTTATACTCAAAAACTGCTTGTTGAAAGTTCACAAACTAAAAGGGAAAAAAACATTAGATATAGCTTGCATGTGTGGATTACATTTACTTAACTTCTTAGGGATGCAATTGCTAAGTACTGTATTTTTTTTCCTCCTCAAGATTCTTTGAGATTTTGTTTTCAATTTTTAACAATTTTGTCCTTATTAATTCTACTAATGAAATATAGATAAGCATTAAACATTTTTACTGTACATTTCAGCTTTATAATTTCACTGTGTTACTATTTTTTATTTTATCAGATAGTAATCCTGATTTTATATCAAAGAACAGAATTTTCTTTTAAAAATTCAAAAAATAGGAATATTAAATCATTGTTAGTATTATTTATTATTATTATTACTATTATATTTCATATTGCAATAATAAATACTTGAGACTTAGTAAACAACAGAAATTTATTCCTCCAGATTTTGAGAACTGAGATTCCAACATCCATTTGGTCTATTTGTTGTCTAGTAATCACATGGTTTTTATTTTCAGAATCATGACTATTAACAAGTACTCAGTGGTCAAAGGCAACAGAGCTAGAAGCTTCCTTGACATGACCTTGTCTGTAAAAATGTCTTCATTCCACTCATAAGAGAGGAGCTCTTATGATTTAACAATAGCGTAAAGACACCTTCCCTTTATATCACCACACTAATTATTTCATTTCAGCACATGAATTTTCCAATGGTTATCTTAGAGACCTAAGCAAAGATTGACCTCCGGGTGATTTTATAAGACTTATCAACTGAATCTTTTGAACTCTCTAATGTATTTCACCTACTATGAAATAGAGTAAACTTAGAAGCTGATAAATGGGCTACAGACTGTTCAGGATATGGGTGGTTTGTGGTAGAAAATTCCTAATTCCAACACTTGGAAGGTGGTAGAAGAGGAATCAGAAGGATCTGTCTCCAAGACATCATTGGTACATAGTGAGTTAAACTGTGATATTGTCTCAGAAAAAAAAATGTTTCAAATAGCCACCATTGTGATTTTTTTCAGGTTGATATAATTTGTTCATTTAATCTAAAATTCAAGTGGCAGGAATCATGAAGATTATTGAAGTCCAGTTTTTAATATAAAGTTGCTTGTTTAGGAAAAGAGATAAGAAAGCACAAGTTGTACAAGAATTTTCACAGACCTCATTAATCCTGTGTGATGGTAGAGTAATGTGTGTTAACTCTCCGTTCCGTCTATTTCATGACATTGTTTCATACGCCAAAGCAAAGTTATTAAGTGATGAATAAGCTATTGATTGTTTAATTTTTCATTAAGAACACAGGATAAATTTGAAAACAGATTTTTCCATTTTCCTTACATTGTATTATTAATTATGTAATTTAATTGTTAACTAAATTATCTACATTAAATTCTGTCATTTTAATAAATATATTTCATATGACATGATAAAAGTAATGAGTAATGAGAGGTCAGTTTATCCATTTATATAATAAATGTATAAAATGAAATATATATATGTATGATAGTTGCTCTTACGCATCTTACACCCAGTGTATTTTATTTGTTTGTAATTGCATATTTACTGTGAGCTTACTATATTTGATAAAAATGGAAATATAATCTGACATATCTTATAATTCATTATTTATGATCTATTTCTCAGAATTTTAAGATTTAAAAACAGTATTGAAACATATTTTAAAATCTGTTCTTTTTTCCTAGATTTTGATGACTCAGAGACACAGTACTGTCTTCTATTTATAATTGTATTTAAAATTTGCCTAAAGCTATCTAACAACATGTTTTCTTCACAGTGGTTCCTTTCAGTTTACCAGGCCATGTGCCAATCCTAGAGTATTTATACCACAGAGCTGAGGAATTGTGCCATATAAGGGAACATCATGAAACAGGGGATACATTTTCTAGAAGCCACTTAATACTGAAGAAGTATTGTGAAATCTATAATGTAATAGATCCTCAATAAGCACTTATTATACAAGTGTGACAGTAGGAAAGGACTGGTGGGTGAGTTTGGATGCTTGATACATACTATTATTATTCACTGAATTCTTAAATGT
The DNA here is from genome assembly GCF_007827085.1 of Peromyscus californicus insignis. Taxonomy (NCBI): domain Eukaryota; kingdom Metazoa; phylum Chordata; class Mammalia; order Rodentia; family Cricetidae; genus Peromyscus; species Peromyscus californicus. The sequence goes on along the minus strand of NW_026294617.1, from coordinate 57,324,601 downwards.
TCCTGTGGTATGGTCCTACCTTATTTTTCTTCTCTGAAACCCTGAGATCCTACAACCTTTTGTAGGATGGATGAATGCCACCAGTATGGTTGCGTTATTAACAGGAGATATTGGATCAGCTGCTCACAGACTATCACTTCAAAATCAAAGAGTAGATTCAATTTCTAAGTTAAAGTAGAAGTTGAAACTCTTACCAGCTGTCCCAGAATGTAGTTAAAGCCATGACCGAAACTGTTCTCACTGATGGAGGTGGCATTTGAAAAACTATAGCAGCTGCAAATGACCCTTTCTTCCCAGGGAACATGTGTGCTCCATCATCATTTTTATCACACAGCAACCCTGTTATTTTCAACTAACATAAAGATCAAGGAAAAAGAACTATTCCACTATTCAATTTCTGAATACTCAACTATTTGCTTACATTTAAATTGGGTAAATTGGGTTTCTTTTGGTATTTGGAAAGAACCCAGGGTCTTATATATTTTGCCATGTGCTCTGCCACTGAAACATAACACTTTCTTAAATTAAGATCTGCCATTTATACTTCAAAATAGACTAAGAAAAATATAGTTTTTAATAACATTTTAGACAATAATAACTATTGGACAATTGAAGTCTGGACATAGAAATTTTAGTGCTTTATTTAATGCTTTGTGATACAAATGAACATGCTAACACAATACAAAATATTGATGTCAAGGAGATGGTTATCTATGAACACATATGGCATGATATTAATTAATTATTCTTTACCTAAAAAGAACTAATTTTGGGGCTCTTTTTTTATAGATATAAAAAAATAAAAGCTTATATATAACTTTACCAAAGGTAAACGTCTTAAAAATTAGTATCAGATAACTCCCCATGGAGGTTAGAAGACTAGAAAGAGAAAATGGGCAATAAAAAGGTTTGCTTACAAAAATCAGAAAAAAAATCAGACAGCAAGATGTATAATGTTTCCCAATATTAGTTCAGTTGTGATAAGCCCCTACCTTATTATGAGCGTACCATATTGAATTATGAATAAATATGAAATACTTAGCATGTATAACTTCTGGAAATATTTCACACTGGGTCTGGCACATAATCTTTCAGTCAAAGCCAACTAATTTATTTAGGTTGTCAATGGATAATACTACAGTCATTACTGTTGGAAATATCTAAAGGAATGGAAATGTAAAGTGAAATAAACAAAATTAAGATATCATGAAAGAATATTTCACTATTAATGAGTTTTGAATACAAACTAATTATAATAGCAACAACCAAACAGAAAATAGCACCACCCAGGTTCAAGCTATTGGTACTTAAGATGAGTCAAGACGACGCACTTGATTCTTTGGTCAAGTGAAGTCAGTGTAAAATCTATCACTAATAAAGCATTGAGTTTTTCCTGTGCCACAAAAGAAGAGTTTAAATCTATAGTTATCATTAATTTTTCCCAGATACAGACACTGGGGCAGGGATTCAATGACAAATAATGTATCACATAAACTTGAAAGAGAATGAGGAATGCAACACAGAAAGTGGAGTCATCCCAAGCAGACTTCCAAAGAAGGGATATGTCTTAGTTACAGTTTCTTTTGCTGTAATGAAACACCATGACAATAAAGCAAGTTCTGGAGAAAAGGGTTTATTCAGCTGACACTTCCACATTGCTCTTCACCACTGGAGAAAGTCAGGACATGAACTCAAACAGGGCAGGATCCTAGAGGCAGGAGCTGATGCAGAGGCCATTGAGGGGAGCTGCTTACTGACTTGCTTGCCCTGGCTTGCTCAGTCTGCTTTCTTGAGAAACCCAGAGCCACCAGTCCAGAGATGGCACTATCAACCATGAGCTGCCCCTTTCCCCATTGATCAATAGTCATTGAGAAAATGTCTTATAGTTGGATCTGATGGAGACATTTCCTCAACTCAGGATCCTTCCTCTCTGATGAGGATCTTTGGTCAATGTTTGGTCAAGTTGATACCCAAAACTAGACAGTACAGCTGACACCCTGTCAACTTGACACACAAACCCACCACTATTAATCCACAACCCTTCCTTTCTTAATCATCCCCAAGATCCCATATTAAAATCCATAAGTAATTTTAAAAGTCTTACATTCTTTACAAATTCTAACATATTAAAATTTCAGTCTCTTTAAAATATCCAGTATCTGCGAGGAGGTGGTAGCACACGCCTTTAATCCCAGCACTCAGGAGGCAGAGCCAGGCAGATCTCTGTGAGTTCGAGGCCAGCCTGGTCTCCAAAGCGAGTTCCAGGAAAGGCACAAAGCTACACAGAGAAACCCTGTCTCGAAAAACCAAAAAAAAAAAAAAAAAAATCCAATAACTTTTAAAAGTTCAAGTCTTTCAGCAGTGGGCTGTGGTGGTATTGTGTTCCACAAAATATTGTGCACCCTAATAAACTTATCTGGGGTCAGAGACAGAACAGCCACAATATTAAACATAAAGGTTAGGCAGTGGTAGCACATGCCTTTAATCCCAGCATTCCAGAGGCAGAAATCCATTTGTTCAAGGATACAGCCAAGCATGGTGACTCATGCCTTTAATCCCAAAAAGTGAGCCTTTAATCCCAGGGAGTGATGGTAGAAAGCAGAAAGGTATATAAGGCGTGAGAACCTGAAACTAGAAGCATTTGGCTGGTTAAGCTTTTAGCTGGTTAAGCTTCAGGCTTTTGAGCAGCAGTTCAGCTGAGAGCCATTGGGATGAGGACACAGAAGCTTCCAGTCTGAGGAAACAGGATCAGCTGAGAAACTGGCCAGGTGAGGTTAGCTGTGGCTTGTTCTGTCTCTCTGATCTTCCAGTGTTCACCCCAATACTTGGCTCTGGGTTTGTTTTTATTAAGAAGAAGACTTTTTAAGATTCGTGCTACAGTGGGCTCTTTTAAAAATCAAGTTTAAATAACTTCTTCAAAAGGGAAGAATCAAGGCACCCTTACAATCTGAAATAAGGAAAATCAAACTCCAAAAGTGTAAATAACTCAGTGTCCAGTTATCTGGGATTCAGTCATGATCTGAACTCCTGCAAAGGGTTATGGTCACTTCCCTGTCTCAGCTCTCTTCAGCACAGCTTGTTTTCTAGGTTCTCACTGGCTCCACTCCACTGCTGCTGTCACCTCTACAGTGACATATACTTCCTCCAACAAGTCCACATCTACTTCAACAAATCTACATTTCCTAATAATGTCACTCTTTGGGCCATTTTTTTCCCCAAACCACCCTAGGGTACATTGATAGAGAGATGCTGCATCATGAGTAACCTAGCCTCAGAACATTTTCTTCGCAATTTTGTAGGCTGGAAATTTGCAGTTTCAAGAGTGTAGCAGACAAATGTCTAGTCATGGTTCATCTAACCATTTTTGTCCATAGACTGCTGTCTTTTATCTAAGTCTTCCCAGGGATCTTACTGTGTGTCCATCTCTGATGTCTAGTTGTTCCACATGTGCTTTAGAGTCATGTACTTTCAACTTGTTCCATCCCTAATTTTCTCATTAAAGGGCTCTAGTATGGTCTCCAGGCCCCTCATGGGAGAAGGAGAGAACCTAGTGTGCAAGTTGTCTTTGGAGCCTCATAGCATATTGTGGCACATGTGTGTTCTACCCTCCAAACTCCATGTAAACAAAATAATCAAATTTTAAACTTATTTTATATCTCTCTCCTAGTTACTAATGGAAATCTTTACTACGCATCATTGGTGCTCTTTGTATCACAGACATAGCACCATTATTGTTATTCATTTTCAAATGCCCTCCAGTTTGTGTGGATATATACCCAACCTTTCTTTCTGGAGTCGGTAAAAAGGAAAATCTTTGTGTATGGTTATCTACCAAGCTTACATGAAATTCTCATCTCCCCTTTGTTGTTGTTTTTATTGTGTTTGTGTGTGTGTGTGTGTGTGCATGTGTGTGTAAGAGAGAGAGAGACAGACAGACAGACAGAGAACGAGAGAGAGAGAGAGAGAGAGAGAGAGAGAGAGAGAGAGAGAGAGAGAGAGAGAGAGAATTTTATTTGTTCTTCTTAAAGTTATATCTTTCAGCTTCTCCTGCCTCTCCTTAGAAGCTTGGGGCTTACCAAGATGGATGCTACCGTATATTTTATAATAAACTCTACACCAGGCTTTTTAATTTCTAGAATAATTTTAGATCAAAGGATATACAGAAAGTTCAATGTAATCAGTTTATTGATTTATTGAAATACACCCAAATCAGAACAGGCAAAGAAACACAGAAATGTTTCAGAATATTTGTTTAACTATGCAAAAATATGTTGCATTTGTTTAACTATGGAAAGATGTGTTGCTGTTTTAACTTGTCTGCCTAAGGCATCTGATTGGTCTAATAAAGACTGAATGGCTAGAAGTGAGGGATGAGTTATAGGCAGGACTTCTGGGCAGGGAGAGTAAGTTGGAGGAGGAATCTAGGTTGGGGGAAGAAAGAAAAAGTGATGACAGGGAGATGCCTGGAGCCAGCCAGCCAGACACATAGCAAGCAAAAGAGTAGGGCATACGGAATGAAAGAAAGGTAAAAAAGCCTAGAGGCAAACGTAGATAAAAAAGAAACAGGTTAAATTAAGTTAAAAGAGCTAGTGGGACAAGCCTAACCTAAAACAGAGCATTCCTAATTAATAAGTCTCCATGTCTTGGAGAGTGAGTTGGTGCCCCAAAGAAACATCCAGCTGCACAGAAATAATGTAGGAATTCACAGATATGCCCAAAGTATTAGGAAACTAGGAAGAAATTGTTTAAAATGAACCTAGAGGAAGTCTCTCCAAAATGACTTTTGGTTGGGCTGGAATGCCATCACCCTACTCAGCAATGAATCGAAGCTTTGGCCACTTGGTCAGGGCTACCATGCCTTTGCCATTTCACACTGATTCCTGAAGAGAGAGGAATCGTGTAGACCTGTATCTCACTAAAGCCTGAAGCCTCCCGTCCTGATGGACCAAAAAGATGTGTCAGCTCTGCTTCCTGACGTCAGCTTTGGTCAGGTATGTTCCAGGTCAGGACAAGCTCAGTTGTGGGTGTGTGCTCAGGGTTTCCAAGTGCCACCAGGCTTTCACTAGTTTCAATGTTGGCTTACTAAAGGGAGCTAAAAATAGATTTTATCCAGCCAGAAAAATCTATCAAAATCAAAACAAAAAAAATTAGCTTGATAAGTCACAAATGCAAGACATATTGGAAATCAGGGCTTTTTGAGGGGCACTTTATATAATAGACAGATTCAGCCTGATCTACGACAGGTTGCTTTTCTTATTCCACAGTCCCCCAGTCTTGGATAACGGCTCCTGTTGGAGGTGACATGGATTTAAAGTCACTCTGGGCTCTCTTTTAAGGGATGGAGAGATTTAGTTATCATAAAGAGGTATTAAATAATACAAGCACTCAGCAAAAAGAGTCTCGGTGTTGGCTGAGGAGAGGAACACAAACCAAGCCAGGAAGTGCATTGAAAATGAATTAGATGCTCCAGTTATTTGCTACTATATAGTCTCAAGTAAATGTGTGGTAGGTTTATTGCACTCTGTGAGTTTGTTGGTGAAGCTCAGCTAACTGACAATAGGCAGCTGGCAATGAGTTCTTTGATGCATAGCTGGTGCCTTGATCAACATGTCTGAAAGGCTTGCTCAGCGATGACACTGACCCATCATACCAGCAAGAATGTTAGGAGAAGTGCAAGGAGCACAAATAGGGTTCTTCACAGCGCCCATCGAACAGGCTTTCTGCACTTTAACCCTGGTTAAAAAAGCACCATTGACTCACTTTTGAGGAGTAAGGAGCTTGGGTAAGTTCATCCTTCCACATCTATCCTATGTTTATCATGGTTATCATATTTTACTTGCCACGAGTAAACTCATATTTGAAAATAGGAGATGGTTTATTTGTTTGGAGATTTAAAGGAAAATGTATTTTTTACATGGTAAAATTGTATACTTATATAAAAATGTTAACTTTTCCAGAGAGTTCCATGAGGTTGGAATAACAGGAGCTGAGGAAGCGATGTTCCAAACAGTAATATGTAAGACAATAAACGAAACAACTACAGTGGGGGGGCGGGGGGAGGCAGAGCAACAGCAACAGGTGCTTCCACAGCTTTGCTATCATTGCGTTCATGGGAGTGTCTTGTTAAGTGAAGCGTCTGGAAACCTTCTTCTTAGCAAATAATAATATATCCTAATATTACATTTAACAATAGATAATATTCTGTTATTTTTAGCAAATATTAAATGGTACATGTGTAATTCAATTTTCTTATGAAATTAGATTAAATGGTTTGCAAAAGCAACATAAAGAACATAATAGGAGTCATTAGATTCTGTTCGTGAAATAGGACAAGTTCTTCTCAGATATTCACTGATTCCTGTAGGTCACAAAGGAAAGATGTCTTCATCATTCAAGTTTCTAGTATTTCATTATTTAACAACTCTATGAGCTTGATCGAAGAACCACTGCCTGAACACCACCAAAGAACCCAATACTTACAAACTAAGAAGAATAAAAAGCCCGAAGCTCATGATTAATACATAAATATAAACCACAATACACTAGAAATTATTTTTTTCAGTGGAATGGATTTGAAGACTATTGAAAATCATAGTACTGAATTTTTTGTCCAAATTAAAAAATCTGCTACATTAATCTTGGAGTGAACACAGTGGATGCATTTTCAGGTGTGTTAGTCAGAACACAATTAGGCTGTTCTTAATGTGATTGAGGACAGACTGCAATTGATGAAGAAATATTAGCTCAAGAAAGTCAGAGGAGACTGAGCTACGGCGGGGGAGGGGAAGACTGTAAGGAGCGGAAAGAGTGACTCCCTCAGGCTAACGGCAAGGAAATGACTATGAAATGTTTACAATAATGCAGAGGTCAGAACCCTCATCCTTTAGAGAATGAATCTGCGTTTCCTGTCTAGCAAGGTTGAGGATGAGGATTGAGGAGGATCTGTGTCTAGAATTCTCCAGAGAAAAAGTTAAATTCAGGTTTTGAAAGCAACGGAATCATCAAGTGTGAAATAGACACCAGAGGATGTCATCCAGGCTGGAAATCGCTACTTCAGTTCTCTTTTTACCACGTCCTCACTGAAACGGTTTTGTTATTTTTAGAAGAATTTGCTAATTTGTTAAACTTAGCCCTATAAAATTATGTATTGGAACGTTGTTTAATCTGCATCTTACCTTCATTTAACTTACTGATATGGTGTAAGTAGCTGGGTAACAGGGATATTTTCCTTTTTTCTTAAGTATCCTTTTAAAGCATATTTTTCCTCATTAATACATTTATTAATTGTATGTGTTTTATAAGAAGTATTGGAGAACATGACAGGGTTTTTAAGTGGAGTTAAGTGGACAGCTTGTGGGAGTCAGTTGTCTCCTTTCACTATTTGGGTCCTGGAAATTGAACTCATGTTATCAGGATTGGTGACAAGTACTTTTCCCACTGAGTCAACATATCAACACAACATGAATAATTTTTCTGGCAAACAAATCATTTTGTAGAAAAGTGACTCAATATTAACTCTAAAAAGAAATATAACAAAATAAGTCTCAGGAGAAGTACTAACAATTGCAAAGAATGAGGTATGAAGATAAACTTTCAAAATTCACCCTAATAAATTTCAAGACAATATCTAGCAATTGGATATGTTTTGTAATAATTGTCAAAGTGTTAAAACTGATCATATATTATCTTATAAAAATAAAAAATTAAGGCAAAGCAAAAGGTATTATGAAAGTGGTTCAAAGATACAAAGATAAAATTATATGTTCATATTTTTATGATAACTGTGTAAAACGTATAACTATGTTTTTCCAATTGTATTGTTTTTATCATTAATATGTGCTTTCGCACACTGTAGGAGTGTAAATTCCTATGACGGGGCTATAGCTAAGAGGTTTTTTTGGCAAATTTCAAAATAATGAATCACTTCTAATATTTAAGATAAAACCTTTCTTTATTATTTGGAAAGCAATGTCAACTCAAATATCAAGCTATTTCTACAGGTAATTTATGACTAAATTTCAAAAGAACTCCAATATTAATTATTATATTTATAGTTCTGAGTAACTTAAAGCACTTTAATATATTTACAACACCTATATTTAATTTGGATTTTTATTAATTTTAATTATATATGTGTGTTTGTGTGCATTTAGTATATAATTGCACATAGTAGGGGATATTTTGGGGTGATTTTTACTTTAAATCCAGGCTCAGGAAGTACTTTTGAAAATACAGCTTTCACCCATCTCTATTTACACCATAGTTGTGGTAACTTTGAAGTAATTTATGGATCTATGATTACTTCCTAAAATGAAAGGTCTCTGAAATTAGGAAGATAACTGTATCAGTTTAAAATTATATATACTGTTTTAAAATAATTTCAAAATTTATAGTATTGTGTATATATATATGTGCATATGTCCACATATGTATGCCCAGGGATGCTGTGGGATAATGCACTTGTACACTGTAAAGATTTGTCACTCAAATTGGTTTAATAAAAAGCTGGTTGGCCAACAACAGCCAGGCAGGAAGTATAGGTAAAGTGACATACTAGGAGAATTCTGGGAAGAGGAAGGGCAGAGTCAGGAGTCTCCAGACAGATACAGGGGAAGTAAGATGAGAATATTGGACTGAAAAAAGGTACCAAGCCATGTGGCTAAACATAGATAAGAATAATGGGTTAATTTAAGTGTAAGAGCTAGTTAGTAATCAGCTGAGCACGTATAAGTAATATTAAGCCCCCGAGTCAATTATTTGGGAAGTGACTGCTGGGTATATGGGAACAGGCAGGAGGGAGAGAAACTTCTGCCTACACAGGGACACATACACAAACATTAAACATACATAGATATGTATATATGTCATACATAAAGTAAATAAATTATATATATATATATATATATATATATATATATATATATATATGCTTTGTCTATTTGTAATTTACTAAATGATATCAAGACATCTCAGGAAGCCACTTACTGAATTATCTTCTGTGGGTAGATATAAATACAACTTCATTTTAAAATAAGTGATGCTTTTATTTGTGAAAGTCTTTCAAACAAAAATTGGTCTGAAATCCAAGCTACAATTCACTGAAATAGCATGCATGCATAAAGTAAAGAATAAAAAATCAAGTTATTTTGTGCTGGAACTCATAATCTGCATTTAATGATATGATGTCAGCAGAATGAGTAATTTTACTGATAAGCAAGAGTGCTTTCCAGGAACTATGCTAAATATTAACAAGAAATCACATGACATACTTAATTGATGTTTCTTAAGGTATTTATTTGAGAATGCTTTGGTAAACCTACTCAGTGTATTATCATTAAATAAATATTTTATCTATGATATTTGAAAAGGCAGAAAATGAGTATGCCTTTTATTTAGTTGTAGAAGAAAGCTGTTTAACAATGAACACAGATGAACACTTCTGTGGCTCATGAGAGCACATTTCACATTTTAGTCCTTTGAATGTGAATCATTACATAGCAGTGTTTAAAATTTTTAACAAATTGTATTTGGTTAACTTTTTAAAGGCATTTATGTGTATTACCAAAAATTGTCTTTTGTTGACAGATGTTAGTCCAGAGTCATAGTGGTTTATAAGATATTACTTTATGGTGTATTTAGAACATTTGTGTTTAATTTGAGAATTCTTTTAATAGTTTACAAATATTTATTTATCTACTCTTATGTGTTAGAGTGTTATGCCTGTGGGTTACATGCATGTACCATGTGTATTCCATGCCTGTGGAGACCAGAAGATTACATGAGACCCCCAGGAATAGTATTTATGGATGGTTGTAAGCTACAATGAGGGATCTGGGAACTAAAACCTGGTTCTATGCAAGAGTTATGAGTTTTAATTATGAGATGTGTTGTTTAGTTATTAACATGGATTATGATTATTTAAAGAATAACGTTTGTTAACTATAGCACTTAACAGACTATGGCTCACCTTTTCATGTTCCATAAATCAATTCATCAGGATAGTTTATGCCAGGACATAAATACTAAAAAAAAGTCATAAAATTACAATTTTATTAATTTTTCTGTCATTTTCTCCTCTAATGAAAACTCTTCTGAATTCAAGTCAAAATGTGGGGAAATGTCAAATCACTGTGTAATTTTTCAAAATTTGGCATGTTGAATAGCTTTTGATCCCTATTGTTTGGGGGCACAATTAACCATTCAATTTCATGCAAAAATCATGAAAGAATACATAAATAGTACTTAAATCAGTATGCATGTCTGTATTTAAGAACAATGCTATTGCATGTAATAAATGGTTAGCCAGGTTAGGCCTGGCATTTTGGCCAGCCATACCGTTTGTGGTGTTTCTTGAAGGATCACCCATAAACTAGCATCCATTGACATTATCCTTGAGAAGTTCAAGGGGTGAGTATGATCATAGTTTGTTCCAAGAGATCAACATTTGGGGGGCTGTGTTCTATTAACCTATGTTACAATGCAAGCTTGATCACCTACACAATTGGTAAAAATTGAAAATGTTGATTGTGGCTCCAATGTGCTCTTAATTGTGTCTTACCTTCATTATAATCAGACACATGGCATTACATCATACATACTTCTCCTGAATGACTAAAACCCCCTTATCTTTCACTAACCTATTATTTAACATTGAATAGGTTTTAGTTGTCATAAAGGAGGGAAAATAATTTCTTATATGTCTTCTATTAAGCTCCTTTAGCACAAACTATTATCTATTTCTCTTGTAGCATCTTCTACTTTTAAGGTCTTACCAGCATTGATCAAACCATTGTCAATGCCTGATGATGAATATTCCCAGAGTACTCATATTCTGTGGCTGCATCTCTCTTAGTTCTTCTGGAACCCAGTCAAAGAATACCATCCACAAAAAACATGAGCATATGTCACAGCTGACATGAGCATAGTGCTTTCCCAAACTAAAAGCATTCTAGACAGTGCATTAATTGGTGTGTAAAAGAAGCCAGGTCTATATCCAGACCTCAGGGTGGAGGAGCTCTAGTAAAGTCTTAGAGAAGCATTTAAATCCATGGAAACAGATGCTGTAGCATAAAAAATGGCCTAGGGAGAGAAATATACTGAGACAGTGGTAGTGATATGTAGTTATTTTTACATAAATGCCTTATTCATATTAATATTTTGGGCTCATTTTATTCTAATGTAATTCTAGACATCTCAACTTTCTAAAAAACAGAGAATATACTGTATTTTATTATTTTGATTTCCATGATCTTAGTCATCATCTATAAAATTTAGAGGTGTCACATTGAGAACTTTGAGCACAGCTGGCATTTTTGTTTATTAACTCTATTTCTGCCAATTAAGAATATCTTAGTGTCATGTCAATGGTTTTACAATTTAGCAGCAGAAATATCTCCATAAATATTCAATTCTAATTAACATTTAGAGATCAAGATATCCCATTTCAAAACACCGTTGTGGGTATGTGTCTCTGTGTTTGGGGAAAATAACTTAGTTGATACAATGTATGTCATTTAAGCACAGGACCTGAGTTCAGATCTGCAGTATCAAAGTCAGGAGTGGTGGTGTGAGCTTGTTATCCTAGGGCTGCGGGCACAGCCTGAGACAGGCAGAGCTCTGGAGCTGAGTAGCCAGCCAGTCTAGACTAATAATCAATGTGCTCTAAGTTCAGTGAGAAACCTTGTCTCAAATGAGTAGGATGAACAGTATTAAAGAGAGACAGTTGACATTGACTACTGGTGCACGCACGCGCGCGCGCGCGCGCGCGCACACACACACACACAAACACAAACACACACAAATACATACATATATGTACACTGCCAAAAATAAAAAAGAAAGTCATGTAGCTGCTTCTCCTTTCTTTCCATTCGAAGACTAAGAATTTTTGTTATTGGTACATAGTGATCTTAATATTTTACATTAAAATAAATGCTGGAATTATGGGTTTTGTTTTACAAAATTAATTCAAGTATTCATCTTTGGGATTGAAATTTAATTTTTACACTACAAGCCAATGTTTTATGTATTGTCCTCCCTTTGTATTATCCTACTTTGCTAGAAAATGTAACAACTGAGACATCGATAAGAAATAGTTTCAATTTAACAAGAATTTATTTTAACTTTCAATTGAACAATAGAGTTTATGTCAGCCTGGAGAAACAAAAGCAAAATAAAATTCACTCTAATATACATGTTTAGGCAACAGAACATTTCCATTTTGAAGGAGCGTTTTATTAGAGTGAACCAATGAAGCAAATAAAGTAGAGTTTAAATGATTGCACACCCCTCTCATTTGTAAAAAAGAAAATCCACTTTTATTTATCTTTTAAATTTGTCGTTCTCTCTTTTTTTTCTTTTCTTTTGGAGAGGACACTTTGAACAGACAATGAAAAAACAGCAGGGAATAAAATTGATGCTATCAGTACACGGAGGGGCTTTCTCATTATAGAAGTTCTCCCTCTGTTATCAGTGTTAAAATGCCTTTCATTTATGCATACGTCTTTGAAAATGATATTAATTGGTTTTTAGAGGATCGAAAGCTTCATTTGGGACTGGACACAAAGGACTGATAATTAGTTGGTGACCCAGAGGAGGCTATGTCTTGATAGAAGTGGAGCAATTTAGCCCAAGGAACTGTTTCGGAATTAGAATCCATTATATAACGTTAGAAGAATTTAAAGAAATGAGAAAAGTTACTGTTAAAACACAGTGGGAAATAAAATGTGTCTTTTTCAAATTAAAGGTAGGTGTTGTTTGTAGTCATATGGTGTTATACTAAATACAGGAGGTTAAATTTAAACCAACCAAGTGTGTTGACTTTAGAGAAATAAAATTTCTGATGATCTGAATAGGTAAAGGACAGAAAAAAAGCCACAGAATGCTCACATAGAACTCAGTATTCTAGTTTTCCTCTCATTTACAATTTTGTGTCCCAAATCCTTGTGTATAACTTGTAGAAAAACAAACCATCCAGAAACCAGTATACCCCCTTTCTTACTCTGGAAAGCTAGTCTACTTAGTTTACAAAATGAGCAGAGGTGGGTAAAATCCTTCCTGCATTACAACATCACTGTGGGCTCTCTAACTTAGGATTTAACTGTTCTCTTATCTGCAAAGAATATGCAATGACCTTTTGTGAAGATGGCTTATGAGTCTATGTGTTTACGTAAGTTTGGCATCTTTTGAAAATCAGTTGGCAGTTTGGGGACTGTGTTGTTTTGTGCTTTCTCATTGCCTCACATGAGCCCCTCCTACCCATAATATCAATATTCTTTAATTCATGAGGTGAAAAATGCCGGAAGATTGGTTCATCTTCATGTTTTGTCTACTTTCTTTAGTGAGCACACACTTGGTTGCAAGTCCTCTCCCCACCTCATCCTCTCCTCCATCACCCTGGTCCTTATGCTTACATTCACCCTTCACCCCTAGTATTAACTTTGTTCACTTTCATAGGACATATGTTCTGTCATTCTCCCCAGCCCTCCACCGATTGCTCCCCACTGCCCTCATGGACCTCTTTCTAGTTCACTGACATGTGACAAACTCACTTCCACAAAAATATGCTACACATATGTAAAAGCAGAAGTAAAGAGCTACATGTGAATGAAAACACATATTGCTCCCTCTCATTTATTAAAATATTTTCAGTCAGGCTAGGTGGTGGTGATGCAAGCCTTAATTCCTCTGTATATCTTTGTGTATCTATGTGGACAAGTGTGCAGATGTTTTTTGCTGAGAATTTCAATACTGCTCCATTGAATTTATGCTTGCACTCCTGTCAATACCACACTGCTTTTATTATGGTGGCTCTATAGTATAATTTTAAATAATTGCTTGAATTTGGATTTAGGCATTTTTTTCCACTTGGATTTTTTAAATTAGTTTTTAAATCTGTATTGCCTTAACAGTGCAGTGTCCTTTGTTCTTCCATAAAGATTTTATGATTGTGATTTTCTACTCCTGTGAAGAATTACACTGTCAGTTTTAATGTAGATATTGAATTGAATCTTTAGATTGCTTTTGGTGTACAGCTTTTTTCACAATATGATTTATTCCAACCCATGAGTTTCATAGGTATTTACGTCTCCTTGGGTGCACACATGTACTTTTGTCACTGCAGTGTCTTCAGGGACCTAGAGGTATTGGCTTCCCTGGAACTGGAGTTACAGGTGGTTGTGTAATATCTCATGTGGATGCTCGGGACTGAACCCTGAGTGTAGCTAGAGTTTTCCTGCCTGGCCCACAGTCAGGAAAAATCTCTCTCACCTGCTAGTCCCACAGCCCTTCAGACCCAACCAAGAAAACACAGAGACTTATATTGGTTACAAACTGTATGGCCGTGGCAGGCTTCTTGCTAACTGTTCTTACAGCTTAAATTAATCCATTTCTATTAATCTATACCTTGCCACATGGCTCGTGGCTTACCGTCATCTTCACATGCTGTTTCTCATCATGGCGGCTGGCAGTGTCTCTCTGACTCAGCCTTCCACTTCCCAGCTTTATTCTCCTCCTTGTCCCGCCTACACTTCCTGCCTAGCCAATGGCCAATCAGTGTTTTATTTATTGACTAATTAGCAACACATTTGCCATACAGAACATCCCACAGCACCTGAGCCTTCTGCAAAAGAAGTAAGCACTGTTAAATGTTGAGCCATGTCTCCAGCTTCTTTGATGGGTATCTTAAATATTTCATTACAGAGATATTTTGCTTCTTTGTTTATGTTTATTCCTAAGTATTTTTTCTTAAGTCCATTGTGAATAGAAATATTTCCCTAATTCCTTCCTCAGTATGTGTGTTACTGGTCCATAGGAAGCCACTAATATTCCATATTAATTTTACACTTCTTAAGGTATATTAGTTCTTTCTAACATTCATTTATTGTGTGCATATGTGTATATTTTTGTGTGCATGTGCGTGAGTGCAAGCATGTGGTGTATATATCTGCATGCTTGTTTGTGTAAATATATGAATATATTATGGTGCACATGCCAAGATCCTAGGACAACTTGTGGGAGACAGTTTTCTCCTATAACGTGTGTCTGAGAGATCAAACTCAGATCATCAAGCTTGATAGTATGGGTGTTCACCTGCCTAGCCATTTCACTCTCTCAGTTCTCAAAGTTTTAATTTTTTTTCTCCAGATTTGTAATAGAAGGAACATATCTCAAAAGAATAAATAATGTGAATGAACGATAGACTTATAAATAGCATTATATTAATAATGAAAACAAAAAAATCCACTAAATTCAGGAAAAACACAACTGTACATTTTTTTCTATTTTACTCAATATTCTTCTGGGAATCTTGCCTAAATTAATCTAAATTTCTTAATACTCCCCCTCCTTATTTGTATTGGGACAATCTCTTTTTTCTACTAAAATTATATGCACAGATCTTAGTAACTTCTCTAATTTTACTACCAAACTTCACCTCTTTCTAAGTAAATATATTTTAGTATGAGATTCTCATTTCTTTCAGGTAACTTTGTCAGATTTTCTCAGTCTAAGATTAACTGAATGGTGGGTGCCACTCATGTATATTTGGGATGGGCATTCTATAATTCTCTTTATCAAATAAAGAAACTTCTTCACTGACATATTCAGAAGTTTGTCCCCTGGGTGAGTCTAGAGCATCTCAAATTAACAAAAATTAACCAGTTCAGGATAACATAGAAAACCTTAAGACACTGAATTAATATTTTTAAAAGTAGATGCGAAGACATTCCATGCTCATAGAAGGTAGGGCCAATATTGGAAAATTGGTACTCCTACCCAAAGCAATCTCAAGATTTCAAGCAATTGTCTTCAAAATTCTACTGAAAATTCCCTACCTAAATTAAAAATTAGAATCTTAAAATTTTCATAGTACAAAAGACTCAGTATTTCAGGGGCAATCTTAGACAGAAAAAAATACTGGTGGAGGGATCACCATCTGTGATTTCAATTTATAAAACAGAAATATAGCAATAAAACAGCAATGTCCTGAAATAAGGCAGACACATTGATTTATGGAATAGAGCTGAGGACCCACATACAGGCCCTGCTGATAATTCTATGAGACAACTAAAAAAACACCTTGGAATAAAAAGACATTATCTTGAACAAATATTGTTATCCAAAACTGGGTAGCTACAAGTAGAAAGATTAAAGGATATTCTTATCTCTAACCCTTCTGCTACTTGAATCTAAAGGTATTAGGACACTCAGCAGGAGTCCTGAAACTTTAAATCTCATAGAGAAAAAAGTAGATGATTAGTTTCAACTTATAGACACATGAAAGAACTTTCTGAATAGGTCACTTGTAAATCATGTAGTAAGACAAACACTTGACAAATGGGGCTTCATGAAACTAAGAAGCAAAGATCACTAACCATCAAGCCAGGAGACAGCCTACACAATGGGAAAAATCTTTACTATCTATACATCTGACAGGTGCTTAGTGTCTAGGCTATACAAAGAATAATAGCAATAATAATAAAATGAAACTCTAAATATCAATTCAACTCAAAATTGGGGAACTAAATAGAGAGTTATTAAAAGAAGAAATTTAAAAGGTTAAATATTACCAGGTTGTGGTGGCACACATCTTTGTTTTCAGCTCTTCAAAGGCAGAGGTGCTGTGCGATATTCTGTATGTTAAATGTTTTGTTCTGATTGGTTAATAAATAAAACACTGATTGGCCAGTAGCCAGGCAGGAAGTATAGGCGAGACAAGGAGAGAGGAGAATTCTGGGAAGTAGAAGGCTGAGTCAGAGAGACGCTGCCAGCTGCCGCCATGACAAGTGAGATGTAAGGTATTGGTAAGCCACAAACCATGTGGCAACTTATAGACTAATAGAAATGGAGTAATTTAAGATATAAGAATAGCTAGCTAGAAGCCTGCCACGGCCATACAGTTTGTAAGCAATATAAGTGTCTGTGTGTTTACTTGGTTGGGTCTGAGCAGCTGCGGGACTGGCGGGTGAAAGAGATTTGTCCTGACCGTGGGCCAGGCAGGAAAACTCTAGCTATACAGAGGCAGGTGGATCTCCATCAGTTTGAGGCCAGCTTGGTCTACAGAGAAAATTCCAGGACAACCAAATTGGTTACACAGAGAAATTCTGTCTCAGAAAACTAAGAAAAAAAAAAAAGAAAAAAAAGGAAGAAAAAAAGAAAAAGAAAGAAATATATAATAATAACAACAACAATAATAAATTTGTTTATTTATTTATTTTAAGTTTGCTGATTGCATGTCCCTTAATGTTCAACATCCATGGACATCAAAGAAATGTCAATTACAGCTAGACTGAGATTTCATTTTATCTCAATATGAATGGCCAACATATAAAAAATGACAACAAATTATGACATGAGTATGAGGAAGGCAGAGCACTTATGCACTGCTTTTGGCAATGCACACTGAAATTATGCATGCTGTAAAAAGTATGGAGGTTGTGCAAAATTCTAGAAACAAATCAATCCCATGATACAGACACATACCTTTTTAGAACATATCTAATTTTCCTGTAACTTGCTATAGAAATATGGCTCATTCATTTTAAATATTGTTTTATCCACAATAGCCAGGGAATGAAAATAGTCTATGTGTTAATCAGGTGATAAATGGGTAACAGAAATGGGGTATAGTGACAAAATGGAATATTATTCTGTTGTTAAAAATGAAATTGGCAGATAAATGGATGGATCTGGGAACAATCATTTTGAATGTGGTAGCACAGACCCATAAAGCAAACACCTCATATTCTGTTGTATAAGTGGTTATTAGGTCTTACTCTTTAAATAAGTGTATTTGAATTGGAATACTTATAAAAGGCCAGAAATCAGTAAATGTCCATGTGCTGCGGAAATTTTAAGAGAAGTGAAAAAATGCAGGTGGTACGATGCAGAATGATGGATAATATAGTAAGAATAGTTAATGGGGTAGGGATAGGAAAGCAGGGTAGAGGAGGATGTATTACAAGGGATAACTAACACTGAAGGTTTTTGGAAAAGCCAGTGGAGACCTACTATTGTACAAGCATGCTAAAATACATAAATATTGTACTGGCTTGTTTTCTCTTCCTTTGGTAAAACACTGCACCAATGGATAACTTAATGACTAGAGACTTTATTTTTACTTATGTTTCCAGAGCTGTAAGAGTACAACAATATGGAAGAGAAGCAGGCAACGAGCAGAAGGCATGGGAGAAGGAGGAGGAAGCTTAGAGATCACCTTTCTGAACACATATGACGAAATGAAGCAGAGAACAAACCAGAAACAGAGAGGGGCTGTATAATCTCAGCTTTCTCCCCCAGTGGCATATTTCTGCAAGTGAGTCTATGCCACCTAAACCTCCCAGAAGAGTGCCATCAACTCATAATGAACAGTTGAAATACCCAGGGGACATTTTTATCTAAACTACTTCATATATACACTTATAAAACATATTTAAATGAAGTTACTCAATAACAGGAGTACTATGTCTCTCTCAGACAGCACAGTCTATCAAGTTAAAAGTTTATTGACAGGAACAGGGCATTGGGGACTTGTTGGTTAGTGGGGTTCTGTAGATTATCCAAGCCTTACGAGCTGTGGCCATTTTTCTTGATAACCACCTAACAAAGACCTTTAAGGATCCAATGTCAAGGACATTCTCCACAAATTCAAAGAAGAATCTACAACCAGCTAATAATCTAATCTGAGGGATAAGGAAACAAATCTATACACACCTTGTTCTTTCATTCCATCCATTTATTGTTCTGTAACCACTTAACAAAGGCTTTTAAGGATCAGCCTCAAAGGCCTTCTCCCAGAATTCAAAGAAGACTCTACAACCAGCTATGGATGTAATCTGAGGCATAAGAAAATTAATCTATACACACCTTGTTCTTTCATTCCATCCCTTTATTATTCTAAGTAAGCTTTAAATCTACAGCTTCTTTTCAGCTCTCATATTTAGCTCCTCTTGTCTGACTATCCACACACTTCTAAAAGGAGACTCCTTGCAATCTCCCTCAAGGTCATAACACATTCCTATAATAGACAGTAAGGAACAGAGCCATTACCATAGTAATGCAAGGTTCCAAGGTCTCAGGACCAGAGGGAGGGGGTGCAGTGCCCAATGTGACAAACTCTGAGACATAGCTTTTTATCAGCAGACTTTGCAGGTGAAGAATTGGCAGGCTTTTATTAAGGTGTTTTGTATTAGTAATCTTGGTGAGACACCTGAGACTCTGACCTTGTGCATAACTGTAAAGTTTTAAACTCATGATCTATTTATAAAGGCCAGTAGTCTAGTTTGAACTTGCGCTGTAGTAAAAATGAACTAAATGTGTGCAGTTTGTGTTAGACTGAGCAGAGAGTATTATTTTCTGTGTTATTCTGAGCAAAAGGAACAAAGTAAGCCTTAAGTGTCTACAGTCTTGTGGGACAATACATCTGGCTATGAAGCATCTCCTAGTATATTTTCTATATATCACAGTTATACAACTAATGAAAAGTCATTTTCCTGAACACCCACAGATATATGTGCCCATGATATTGAGATGTAATCATGAGATTGCACACACACACACACACACACACACACACACACACACACACACACGCATATGTATATATAACATGAATATGCATGGTGATGTGGAGATATCATAGTATAATTTCACAAGAAATCTACAACAAGAAATAGCCAATTCATTCAAAAGGCAATAATTTCAAAATGCCTATATTTTGGTTTAATCCTCCATCAGAATCCTTGACTGTGGTGGATTGACCTTTTGAACACTAGTTGTCACCTACTGTATACTCTCCTTGAACTTTTGTTACCAGCACCACTCAATAACCATCAGAACTTAATGATAAAAACTTATTTTGGCCAATACCAATACTTAAATCACAAAACATGGAAAAACTCATGCTGAACCCTACTTCTATGACAAAGTATTCAAGTTACATAGGTCATGGAACTAGGGGAAAACAAAATATTCTGCTAAAGGAATGTGGCAAAAAAATAACTCCTAATGACATTCTGCTATAATCATAGATCAGTGTCATGCTTAGCTATCATCAGAGAAGCATCCTCCTGAAACAAATACAGAGACCCATAATTGGACAATGGGCAGACATTGAAAGATCTTGGTATGTCTCCACCAAATCCTTATTATGAGGACTCAGGGATTTGGACAGAAGAGGAGGTAGAAAGATTGTAACAGCCAATGTGGGTGGAAGACACCAAAGGAAACATGGCATTCTAAACATGGCAGGACTAACATATATACAAAATAACAGAGACTGTGTTAGTATACATAAAGCTTGGACAGGTATAAGTCAGATGGGATCTCAGCATTGAAAGGGGACATAGACACAAGTACTCACCCCAAGTCAAAATCGGTCTCCAGTTCATAAATTCTCAAAAAGGAAAAAATAGTTTTCTCCAATGAAGTTTCACTTCGTATACAAACCAAAGCTAAGGGTAATCCCCATGTCCAGCAGTATATGGATAGCATAAAACACAGTCAATGGTATTTTTAGATAATTTTTTGCCTCAAAATGCTTTGTCTTTTTTTTAGCTTATTTGCATTATATATATCCAGTTTAGTATTTTATGGGATTTCTAATGCCATGGATGTGAATTTATATATCTGCATTTTTATGTGATTCATTTTACTTTTCTTTAGTTCTTCTTTTTCTGTTTGCTTGTTTGAATTATTCTCTATTGTTTACTGTCTTCTAATGAGAGAAAGCAAGCAAGGATGTGGATATGAGTGGTTGGGGAGGTGGACAGGATCTTGGAGGGTCTGGTAGAGGGGAACCATAATTAAAATATAGTATAGTGGATGAAAATATCTATTTTCAATCGAAAAAAAACCAAAAAATACTTCACAAAATTAGAAGGGAATTATGATGAAGAAGAAGAATCTTATTGCTGTTAGGAAGGGATTGGAGTGGAGGGATTTGGTGGTGGACTTATCAAAACACATAATTCTCAAAGATGAATTTTTTGATCAAAATAGTATAGCAATATTTGGTATAAAAATTTAGTATTTACCAGGTAGCCTCCCTGGTGATGTGAGTAGCAGTTCAGTCATCCTTGTTCCACATCTAGTATCCTCCTATGAGTGAGAACATACCATGTTTGTCTTTCTGAGTCTGGGTTACCTCACTCAGGATGATTTTTTCTAGAGCCATCCATTTGCCTGCAAACCTCATGATGTCATTGTTTTTCTCCTGAGTAGTATTCCATTGTGTATATGTACCACATTTTGTTTATCCATTCTTCAGTTGAAGGGCATCTAGGTTGTTTCCATGTTCTGGCTATTACAAACAATGCTGATATGAACATAGCTGAACAAATGCTCTTGTGGTATGATTGAGCATTCCTTGGGTATATGGCCAAGAGTGGTATAGCTGAATCTTGGGAGAGATGGATTCCCAATTTTCTAAGAAAGCGCCATATTGATTTCCAAAGTGGTTGTACAAGTTTGCATTCCCACCAGCAGTGGAGGAGAGTTCCCCTAGCTCCACATCCTCTCCAGCATAAGGTGTCTTCAGTGATTTTGATCTTAGCCATTCTGACAGGCATAAGGTACTATCTCAGAGTTGTTTTGATTTGCATTTCCCTGATGATTAGGGATGCTGAGCAATTCCTTAAATGTCTTTCAGCCATTTGAGTTTCCTCTGTTGAGAATTCTCTGTTTAGTTCTATAGCCCATTTCTTAATTAGATGGTTGGGCATTTTGATGTCTAATTTCTTGAGTTCCTTATACATTCTGGATATCAGTCTTCTGTCAGATGTGGGGTTGGTGAAGACCTTTTCCCATTCTGTAGGCTGTCGCTTTGCCTTGTTGACTGTATCCTTTGCTCTACAAAAGCTTCTCAGTTTCAAGAGGTCCCATTGATTGATTGTTTCTCTCAGTGTCTGTGCTACTGGTGTTCTATTTAGGAAGTGATCTCCTATGCCAATGCGTTCAAGAATACTTCCTACTTTCTCTTCTAGCAGGTTCAGAATAGCTGGATTTATGTTGAGGTCCTTGATCCACTTGGACTTAAGTTTTGTGCATGGTGATAGGAGATCTACATGAACAGCCTGGACATGAGTGGGGGTAATGAAGGGCAAGGGTCGAGGGAAAGAGAGCTTGAGGGAGCGGGAGATCCCAGCTGGATCAACAACAGAGAGGGAGAACAAGGAATAGGAGACCATGGTAAAGGAAGACCACATGAGAATAGGAAGAAGCAAAGTGCTAGAGAGGCCCACAGAAATCCACAAAGATACCCACACAACAGACTGCTGGCAATGGTCGAGAGACAGCCCAAACTGACCTACTCTGGTGATGGGATGGCCAAACACCCTAATTGTCGTGCTAGAAACCCCATCCAACTACTGAGGGATCTGGATGCAGAAATCTATGGCTACGCCCTGGGTGGAGCTCTGGGAGTCCAATTAGCAAGAAAGAGGAGGGTTTATATGAGCGAGAATTGTTGAGACCAAGGTTGGATAAAGCACAGGGACAAATAGCCAGACGAATGGAAACACATGAACTATGAACCAATGGCTGAGGGGTCCCCAACTGGATCAGGCGCTCTGAATGGGTGAGACAGTTGATTGGCTTGATCTGTTTGGGAGGCATCCAGGCAGTGGGACCGGGTCCTGTGCTCATTGCATGAGTTGGCTGTTTGAAACCTGGCGTCTATGCAGGGTCGCTTGGCTAGGCCTAGGATGAGGGGACTGGACCTGCCTGGACTGAGTCTACCAGGTTGATCTCAGTTGGCGGGGAAGGCTTTGCCCTGAAGGAGATGGGAATGGGGGGTGGGCTGGGGGGAAGGTGAGGGGGACGGGAGGGGGGAGAACAAGGGAATCCGTGGCTGATATGTAGAACTGAATTGTATTGCAAAATAAAAAAAAATGTAAAAAAAATTAGTATTTAAAGTTAGATTATATAAAATTATGGCAAATCTTTAAATATTGGAATATTGCCATATGCTTCACATCTTAGTATACATTGTAAACAAAACATAAAGAAGAAAATACAGATAGTAGTTGATCAAAACTTTGATCACTCTCAAAAACCTAGGAAATCAGAGTTAATTTTAAACAAAGTTTATGAAAGGAAAAACATAAGTTTAAGCATAAATCAATGACATATAAAATGAATCTTGAAAAGAAAAAATTGCAAAGGTAAATTTTGTCAACATTCATAAAATAGATGTAACTTTAAAATAATACAAGAAAAAAAACAATTATAAAAGAGGAATTATCATCTGGGTATTCGTGACTCATGCTTTTAATCTCAGCACTCAGGAGGTAGAGGCAGGCAGATATTTGTAAGTAAGAGTACAGAATGATCTACAGAGTGAGTTTCATGGCAGGCTCCAAAGCTACACAGCGAAATCCTGCCTTGAAAAACAACAACAAGGAATTATCAATTAATAAATGAAAGAAAATAGTAGAAAAGAATTTGCAGATATGTAATAGAAAATACAGCATTTTCTAATATATAATGTGGAATTTAAGATATGATGCAAAAATCTTAGAAAACCTGAAGTGTATGAAATTGAAAGAATAATAGAAAACTTGAACTGTATATCTGAATAACAAAAGTAATTAGATGATGTTGGGATGATAAAAATATTATTTGAAAATTTCTCAAAAAATAAAAGTTGACATATAAAGGACCATAAATTCTTTCAAAACTCCAATGAGGAAAGGATGTACACTTTAAGTGTTCCATTTAGTGGAGGGGGAAAAAATGAACTACTCTCTGACATATTTTGAAAATACTACAGATTCATAAATAAAAATATTAAAAAGGAAATAATTGAACAATACCTTGCATTAATTTAATGATAAAATACTTAAATAGTGATAGCACCAAAAGGCCACAATCTGAAAGAATACTCTGTTGGAACTCAGACAGATTGAATGTAGAAAACCAAACACTAAAATCAATCATTGTAGTTTAATATATTAGTAAAATGAATACATTACATGATCATCCATTAAATATAAGAATATTATGACACAAAATCAATATTGATTTATGAGCATGGCACCAAAATCTCAGAGCAAACAAGAAATATTAAAACTTATTCAGTTTAATAAAATGTACAAATAAAATGAAGAGGAGGAATATTATGAGTACAGTTGTTTGCTTTTACTCTTTTGGCTCTTTGGGGACTGCCCATTCAGCTCCCAAATAAATCACACTGAGTCTTATAATTTCTTATGAATGCCTGGCTTTAGCTTGTTTCTAGTAAGCTTTTCTTAACTTAAATTATCTCATCTACCTTTTACCTCTGGGTTTTTATCTTTCTATACTTTATATACTTTTCTTTACTTCTTACTCCATGGCTGGCTGCATAGCTGGGTGGCTGTTCCCTTGAATCTTCTTCTCTTTCAATTTTCATTCCTTGGTTGTCTCCTCCCAGATTTCTCCGCCTATTTATTTTCTCTGCCTGCCAGCCCTGCCTATCCTCTCTCCTGCTTTGCTATTGGTCATTAAGTTCTTTATTAGATCAATCAGGTGTTTTTGATAGGCCAAGTAACACAGGTTTACAGAGTTAAATAAATGCAACATAAAAGACTGTAACACATATTTGCATAATTAAACTAATATTCCATAGCATAAACAAATGTAGCACATCTTAAAATAATATTCTACAACATGTGAAAAGGAAGAAGAGGGGAGGGAAGAGAAGAAAAGTGAGTAGAGGAAAGGAGAAGATAGAATATTAAGTTTCCTCCCCTGAGTCTGGGTGCATGATAAATATGTTCACCTTTTTTAAATTTAATCATTATGTTTTAGAATTATAAAATTCTCATTAGAGGAAATTCAAATGGCTGAGAAACGCTTAAAGAAGTATTCAGCATCCTTAGTTATCAGAGAAAAGCAAATCAAATTTCCTTTCAGATTTCATTTTCCTCCTATAAGCATGGTTAAGATCCACAAAACAATTGACAGCTCATTCTGGCATATGTGGTGTAAGAGTAACATTCGTACATAGTTGGTGGGAGTACAAACTCACAAAGCTACTATGGCAATCAATGTATCAGTTCTTCAGGAAGTTGGGAATTGATCTACCTCAAGATCCAACCATACCATTCCAGAGTATATACCCAGAAAATGATTCATCCTTCCACAGAGAATCTTGATTAACCATGTTCATTGCTGCTTTCTTAATTATAGCCAGAAATTTGAAAGAACCTAGATGTCCCTCAACAGAAGAATGGATAAGGAAAATACAGTTACAAAATAGAGTATTATTCAACTGTTAAAACAGTGAGTGACACCATGAAATTTTCAGGCAAATGGACAAAACCAGAAAACAAATCATTCCTAGTGAGGTATACTGAACCCAGAAAGAAAAATATGGTATATATTCATTTATACATGACTGTTGACTATTAAGGCAATGATAACCAAGCTACAATCTGTAGAACTACTGAGTGTATGTACAGAGTAAAGGCTTAGAGGGAGCAGATAGATCTTATTAGTAAAATAAAATAGAATAGATAGATGTGTATCAATGTGGGAGCTGTAATGGAGCATCAAGTCCAGAGGGAGAGTAGAAAGGGTTGTGGTTAAGAATACAGGGTGATTACAGATAACATTAAGGGGCATATTAGGGTTAGTATAGAAACCTAATACATTATAAACTTTCTAAAACATATACCTATAATGAAATCACCAAATAATGGGGAAGACAGAGTTCCAACTGGTCATCTTTTGTCATCAAAAGCAGCTTCCAGTTAAGGGAATGGGTTACACATATTTGAGTTGTTGGCCAAAGATAATCTCCAAATAAAACAGGCTATGGCCAAGTCTAGAGACTGCACTCCACAATTCAGCAAAGAGGATTGCTGAAGACAGCATCTACACAACTCTTTTTTTTTTTCCAAGTTCATAGCAACTTTATTTACAGGAACACACAGTCAACCCCTTGTCATAGCCTCCCCTTAGCAGCACCCGTCAAGTTTAAAGTCTGTGTTCTTGTAAATATGTTAAGAATTTCATCTCTAATGTTTGTCTATGAAGAACATAAAAATACCTTTGAGTGGCGGAAATGCCAGTTTTCAAACCAAGGGAAAGAATCCGTACCTGGGTTTCACTAAGAAAATGTTACTGAAGAATGAATGGGTTCCCCTTCACTCTCAAGGCAGGCGGTTTATTCCTGGGTCAGACTCAGTGGTCTCCCACACAAGGATGTCCTCTGCCCATCCTCTCCACCTTGAACATGGATATGTGAGCTGGAGTCTACATAGAGTCTTAACCTATACATTCCATTGTCTTTAGTACAGGAAAGTATTCTGAATGCTATCATAAGAGAAAAATAAACACAAAGCTATCTATAAACCCCTTTGTCTAAAATAGCATACTGCCTGAAAGATATACTAAGGCAAGGGTGGTACAAAGCTTTTATGTGTAAACCAACCAATAAATGATTTGCCTTAAGACGCACTCCAGGAAATGGAAACAGTACAAGACACTGTGGGGTGACAAAAACCCTAAACCCAGATAGCCCATGGATCTATGGTAAAACCAAACACTACTTATCTAAAAAAAGTAAAAATGTAGTGATAAAATGACTCCTGAAGGTATTTCTGTTATATTCATAGGTAAGTGCCTGGTTCATCTATCACCAGAGAGGCCTCCTTTTGCAGCAGATAGGAATAAATAATAGACATACATGGCCAGACAGTATGAAGAAAGTAAGAGACCTCACATCACTCTTCCTTAAATGGAATTTCTCCATCAAATTTTTCTCCTCTGAGTTCAGGGAACCCTGTGGAAAGAGAAGGGGAAAGAGCATAAGAGCCAGAAGAGATAGAGGGCACCAAGAATACAGTGTACTCTAAATCAACATAAGAAAATCTCATAGGAACACACAGAAACTGAAGAAACATTCAAAGGACCTGCATGCCTATGGACCAAGTCCTCTGTGCTTGTACTATGGTTTCAAGTTTAATTTTTTTCCTTTGTTTTAATGCGATTCTTGAGTGTGTGAATGAGTGGAATTCTGATTCTTGTACCTTCTCTTGAACTGTTTTCCTTCTGTTGGATTCTCTTGTACAACTTCCATGTGATAGTTTTGTTGTATACTGTTATATTTTATTTTGTTTTTTTTTTAATTTTTATTTTGCAATACAATTCAGTTCTACATATCAGCCACGGATT
Source organism: Peromyscus californicus insignis (assembly GCF_007827085.1). Lineage (NCBI taxonomy): Eukaryota > Metazoa > Chordata > Mammalia > Rodentia > Cricetidae > Peromyscus > Peromyscus californicus. The sequence goes on along the minus strand of NW_026294617.1, from coordinate 57,297,445 downwards.
TCCTTGTTCTCCCCCTTCCCGCCCCTCTCACCTTTCCCCCAGCCCACACCCCATTCCCACCCTCCTCCAGGGCAAAGCCTCCCCCGCCGACTGAGATCAACCTGGTAGACTCAGTCCAGGCAGGTCCAGTCCCCTCCTCCCAGACCGAGCCAAGGGATCCTGCATAGGCCCCAGGTTTCAGACAGCCAACTCATGCAATGAGCACAGGACCCGGTCCCACTGCCTGGATTCCTCCCAAACAGATCAAGCCAATCAACTGTCTCACCCATTCAGAGGACATGATCCAGTTGGGGACCCCTTAGCCATTGGTTCATAGTTCATGTGTTTCCATTCGTTTGGTTATTTGTCCCTGTGCTTTATCCAACCTTGGTCTCAACAATTCTCGCTCATATAAACCCTCCTCTTTCTCACTAATTGGACTCCCAGAGCTCCACCCAGGGCCTAGCCATGGATCTCTGCATCCAGATCCCTCAGTAGTTGGATGGGGTTTCTAGCACGACAATTAGGGTGTTTGGCCATCCCATCACCAGAGTAGGTCAGTTTGGGCTGTCTCTCGACCATTGCCAGCAGTCTGTTGTGTGGGTATCTTTGTGGATTTCTGTGGGCCACTCTAGCACTTTGCTTCTTCCTATTCTCATGTGGTCTTCCTTTACCATGGTCTCCTATTCCTTGCTCTCCCTCTCTGTTGTTGATCCAGCTGGGGTCTCCTGCTCCCCCAAGCTCTCTTTCCCACAGCCCTCGCCCTTCACTACCCCCACTCATGTCCAGGCTGTTCATGTAGATCTCTTCCATTTCTCTGTCATTGGGCGATCCCTGTGTCTTTCTTGGGGTCCTGTTTTCCAAGAGACAACCTACAGAATGGGAAAAGATCTTCACCAACCCCACATCTGACAGAGGACTGATATCCAGAATATATAAGGAATTCAAGAAATTAGACATCAAAATGCCCAACAGTTCAATTAAGAAATGGGCTATAGAACTAAACAGAGAATTCTCAACAGAGGAAACTCAAATGGCTGAAAGACATTTAAGGAATTGCTCAACATCCCTAATCATCAGGGAAATGCAAATCAAAACAACTCTGAGATACCACCTTATGCCTATCAGAATGGCTAAGATCAAAAACACTGAAGACACCTTATGCTGGAGAGGATGTGGAGCTAGGGGAACTCTCCTCCACTGCTGGTGGGAATGCAAGCTTGTACAACCCCTTTGGAAATCAATATGGAACTTTCTTAGAAAATTGGGAATCCATCTCCCCCAAGATCCAGCTATACCACTCTTGGCCATATACCCAAGGAATGCTCAACCACACCACAAGAGCACTTGTTCAGCTATGTTCATATCAGCATTGTTTGTTATTTTTTTTAATGACTGACTAAATGAAAACTTAGCCACTAGGGTAAAGATTAACAATTTAAGTGTCATTTATACCTACTGCGAGAGGAAAAATCAGTTTTCTCCAAGGAAGTGATGAGTACATCAACTACTCCAGGGCAGGTCTCATATGCAGGAGTAGTTCACCAACATATAATGGACTCCACAGATTTTTCGATGATTATATTTGATTATAGACTGGTGTTTTTGTATGTTTTTTTATTTCTTTTTGAGAGGAATTTTATATTGTGTTCTTGGTTCTGTGGGGTTTTGTGGTTGTACTAGTTTATTTGTATTTTTAGAAAGAACTTAAAGTTAGGGCCTAGAAAAGGAGAGAGGATCTAGAAGAATTTGAGAAATGGAAAGAATATGATCAAACTATATTTAAATTTAAACACTGTTTCAAATAATAAAAGCTATAATAAAAACCAGAGATCCTGTGTCAAGAATAAATTGGAAGGGTGGCTGAGGAAGTTTACAAACTCAATTTTGTACATATGAGCACATATGTACATGTATAACTTCAGAAATTCACATGTCCACACACATCTCTCTATACATGCCACACACACAAACACATGAATAAAAGGAAAATTAACATTCCATATATGAATTGGATAAGGACTGTAGTGTCTATCTATGTATGTAATTCTTCTAATAGAGAAAGAATAAAATTTTAAACATGGATAAAGACATGTTTATCCTGAAAAACTGAAAAAAATTTAGGGAATGCATATGCACGTATTAAAAAAGCAAGATTCTTACAAATATCCATGTGGTTGAATAGAATCTCTCCTTATATACTTCATTACAGCATCAGTTCAGTGTTGAACAACTACTTAAATTTGCTCACAAGAGCAAATGTAGACTGGAAAAATTATAAAGTGGGATAGGAGGGTCAACAAAATGGAACAATATGTTAGGGAGTTTGGCATGAAATTTGTATATGTGAGTTTCATACCTGGCACAGATAGTACAAAGATCTCCTACTCATGTAAGTTGTACTTCCACATGCATACAACTCACTCACCCATAACCTCATAAGCTAAATAAATAAATGTAAAAAACAGTTATAATAATATATTTTAATGGAATAAGACACATCATCACAAACTATTTCAAATATATGAGATAGAATAATTATAGCATTTAAAAATGGACAAAGCCTTCTTAGGTATATCGTCTGTCACCATTTGAATGTTGTCATTATACCAAACATGTGAGGCAATAGATCATTCAATTTGAATTAATCATTCCATAAAACAGACATATTTTAAAACATAATAGCTATGTCACAAGTATATGGAAGTTTATTGATATTAAATAAAATATATAAATAAAAATAAGTTTGTTGATATTAAATTAAAATGAACATACCTTAGCTGTACATATATATTATAAGAGATGTGGATAATACAAACAATAAAGAATATAAGGTTATATGCTTAACATTGAGCTCAGCATAAAAAGATTAGATACGATATATTCAATGACAAGATTATCTGGAGTTTAAATATTTTCCTTTATTCATGCTGTGGCCAAGCTATAACCCCAACACATTAAGATATATTGTGCTTTAGTTTCTGGTTTGCTAGTTTGGTGTGTGTGTATATGTGTGTGTGTGTGTGTGTGTGTGTGTGTGTGTGTGTGTGTGTGTGTGTGTGTTTGTTTTTCTTTCTTGGGTCTGGGTCTCCATGTGTAACAGAGTGTGGACTCCAACTTGCCTTCCTTCTGCATTCCATTTCCTAGTTCTAGGATGGCAGACTTATCTCAAACCCCTGATTCCCAATTTATACTTCTGTGCAATAGAATGTGTTTTGACTCATAAAACTACTGTACTAAATGATCTACATGGTAACATTTTTGGAAAAGCAAGAAATTTCTAAAACATGGGTAGGGTCACAAAGCCACTAGAAAGAATGTTTGTTAAATTACTGGTACAGATGCATGAGTTTCTGGGTCTGGCATTTTGCTCATGACGACTTTGAAAGGAAGAAAGGAAGAGTAAAATTAGTAAAATTATATTTATCATTTCTGGGTTATAATTATCCATTTTGTGGCCTGGATAGTGGAATGTGATTTGATACTTAAAAATTACATTCTAAAATGTTCTTTTTCTATAAAGTTATCGAAATGTATTTGGATTTTTAATAAAATTAAAATACTAAAGGATTTATCTTACATTATGTATATAACATAATTTTAAAATTTTTTATACAATGGCCTAAATACAATGTTTTCAATTATGGAATATGGAGAATATATTCTCCTTTTGCTAACTACTTTTATGTCTGCTTGACATAAACTAGAGTCATCCGAAAGGAGGGAACTTCAGTTGAAAAAAATGTCTCCATAAGATTTGGCTGTAAGGCAAGCTATAGAGAATTTTCTTAACTAGTGACTGACCCAAAGGTTGCAGCCTGTGGCACAAGTCCTGGGCTGGTGGTCGTAAGTTCCATAAGAAAACAGGCTGAGCAAGCCATGAGGAACAAGCTAGTAAGTAGCACCCCTCCACGGCCCTTGCATCATCTCCTGCCTCCAGGTTCCTGCACTCACTACTTGGTTCCTGCCCTATTTGAGTTCCTGTCCTGACTTCCTTTGGTGATGGAAAATGATATGGAAGTTTACACAAAATAAACCATTTCTTCCCAAGTTGCTTTGGTGGTATTTTACCACAGCAATAGTAACCCCAATCTGTTTGGGAGGCACCCAGGCAGTGGGACCAGATCTTGTGCTCATTGCATGAGTTGGCTGTTTGAAACCTGGGGCCTATGCAGGATTGTTTGGCTCGGCCTGGGAGGAGGGGACTAGACCTACCTGGACTGAGTCTACCAGGTTGACCTCAGTCTGTGGGGAAGGCTTTGCCCTGGAGGAGATGGGAATGGGGGGGGGGTGTTGAGGGGAAGGTGAGGGGGACGGGAGGGGGGGAGAACAAGGGAATCCGTGGCTGATATGTAGAACTGAATTGTATTGCAAAATAAATTAATAAAAAAAAGAAAAAAGAAATGAAAGTTAGTAGTTAGACATTACAATAGAAGTTGTAGTCATATTAGATATGTTTTAAAAATTGAGCAGATATATTTTAGACAGGTCATCTTCAAACCCTTCAGAGATCTACAGAATATGGCATTTAAAATGTTTTAATAACTTAGAAAATTTTTCTTTTTTGTTATGATTATGAGACATGTCGGCTCCTGGCAGTACCAATCAACTTCAGAGAAAATATGGGCATTGAAGAAACTGCATATGGAGTTAACTTTCATTGTGGCAAAAGTTAGCCACTGGACAACAAAGTATTCTTGAATCAACTGCTGACAAAATGGACAGACAGGACATGAAACAAAGGACTACTGATTCTTGCCAAAACGAGTGTGGTTATGGCTTTATCAAAAGGCATCTTCTGAGGCCAGGACAATATGGCACCATCCCTGAAGTGGCCTTCGCAATTTGGAAAAGGTACAGTGCCCTTTTCTTCGAAGGCAGCTGAATAGGCAGTGGGCCGATGGCTTCTGATGTGCAATGGAACAGCAGCTGAAACAGTTATTCTTGAAGAGTAACTAAGCTCACGCCTCGCAATAGTAAACTGGCATTTGACAGAGGGATGTGGAGAAGAACGGGATGTTAAGATGAAGCCATATATACACAGCCAAGAATGGACAGCTGAATTAAAAAATCAACAACAATTTCCAGAATTTAAAATCCTGAATCATGACATGACACTAGTGGAATTCAGGTGTTTCTGGTACATGGACTGCTCTCACCCAATGTGAGGTTGAACTGTCGACCTTGTGTACATCCTACTTCACAAATGAGTCTGTCAGATATGCTAAGCCTATAGGCTGAAGATGATGCCCCAACACTGTGGAGAAACCTCAGGTGACTGTCCAGGCAGCTGGCTGTTTCTGTCAACTCACAAATTTTTTGGAAGTTGCTTGCATGCACTTTCTGTTTTTATTTTTGTTAGCTAATATTATTTCCTTCTTGGGTCTCTGAGGGAGTTGAAGATTAGTTAGTTATAGTTGAAGGTTAGTTAGTTATAGTTGAAGATTAATTAGGATAGAAAGTGAATTAGATACATTTTGGACTTAACAAAATAGGATAGATAATGAAATTATTTTCTCTGAATTTGTCAAACACAAATGGACTAGACATTGTTTAGACATTTATTACTTGTATATATTGTATATAGTCATTGTACTTTTGTATATAGTTTTTCTTTTGTTAGTTATAACCTTTTTCTTTTTTTTCCTTTTTATTAAAATAGAAAAGGGGAAAAAAAAAAAAAAAAGAAACAACACAAATGGGGGGGGGCGTTGGGGGGAAGGTGAGGGGGACGGGAGGGGGGGAGAACAAGGGAATCCGTGACCAATATGTAGAACTGAATTGTATTGCAAAATAAATTAAAAAAAAAAAAAAAAAAAAAAAAGAAAATCCTAAAACATAAACATTCATTTAATTTACAAGCTGCATACTCATCATGTTACTGTGTAGGCCTGTAGTAAAACACACACTGTTTGGGAAATACAGTAGGTAGCAAAAGAGCTGAACTCCTAGACTTGTGCAGAAGCTTCACATGAGTTAATGCAATTTTATCTTCCAAATATAAGTAATTCTACCTCCATTTTCTTCATTTGGCTGGGTAAACACTGCATAAGAGAGATGAAGTAGTGTAACAAGCATTATGGTTAGATCATGGCTTTGTACACTATAGAAAAATACTGAGAGTAAACATGTTTTATTCATTTTTAATAGTTTATTCCTTTAGTATTTTGGAAATTGCAGTATAAATATTAAAAGTTCTTAGAACATTTAAAGAAAACAGTGTCAAGTATAACTACTGATTTTTATTCTTACTTTTTGTCTTTGAGAAGCAACTTGCAATCTTCAGTGGTGTATGCAGTACCAGGATGAGGACAAAGTACAGCAAACTGCATGTGTAAGTGGTAGAACTCGGCGGATACATCTCCATGCATCAGCCACCGCAGGGAAGAACATACTCAGCCATCTTAAAACCCTAAGAACTTCCCATCAATCAAATTCAGCAGGGAATTAGAAAGTATAGCTCTCTGTAGTAGTTCTGTCAGCTTCCTTTCTACAACACAGAACACAGCAGGAGAAGACATGCAAAGGATTTAAGACAGACAGAAACTTCACAAGAAGGAAAACTGCTTGAGACTAAATATCTTATATTCCCCCCTCTAGCCTTCCTTTTATCCCTATATTGTAGATAATAATTTCAGATGATGGAAGCAAAAGAATCTGAAATTGATGGTTATCCTTGAATGAATAGCAAGTTTGAGGCCAGCTTGAGCTCTATGAGATCTGATCCTAAAAATTAAACAACTGTGGCTGGAGAAAAGGTTCCATAGCTAGTGGTGTTTCCTGATCTACCAGACAAAACATCCGCTCCCACCACCCATGCTGGGCAGCTCTAACCACTTGGAACTCCAGCTCTCACTAAGATAACAAACTCTTCTGGCTCAGATGACACTTGCACACAGAAAGCACACACACACACACACACACACACACACACACACACACACACACAGACACACACAACTAAAAAGCAAACAAAACAAATAATAAGCTACACATATATACATATATTAATGATAAAAAGGGGACTTTAAATTTGAAAGAGATCACAAAGGCATACATATATGGAAGGGTTTGGAGGGAGGAAAGGTGTATTAGTTAGGGTTCTTTGGAGGAACAGAACTAATTGTGTGTGTGTGTGTGTGTGTGTGTGTGTGTGTGTGTGTGTGTGTGTTATGTCAATTTGACACAAGTTGGAGTTATCTGAAATGAGTGAACCTCAGTTGAGAAAATGCCTCCCAAAGATCTGATTTAAGGAAGTTTCTCAATTAGTGATTTGTGGAGGAGGGCCCAGTCAATAACGAATGAGACCATCCCTGCACTTGTAGTGCTGGGTTCTACAAGAAAGCAGTATGACCAAGCCAGTAAGCCACACCCCTCTATGGCCTCTGCATTAGCATTTGTCTCCACCCTCTTGTCCTGTTTTAGTTCCTGTTCTGACTTCCTTCAATGATGAACAGTGATGTGGGAAGTGTAAGACAAACCCTCTTCACCCTATGTTTCTTTGACTGTGGTGTTTCCTTACAGCAATAGTAACCCCAAGGCCTAATAGTAACCCTAAGAACTAAATTGGTAATGGGTTGTGGGGTTTTGCTAGAACAGAAAAAGCCACTAGATTAAATGTAGTGGCCAGGCAGTGGTAGCATACACCTTTAATCCTAACACTCAGAAGGCAGAGATCTGTATGGATCTCTGCATTCAAATTCACCCTGGACTACATGAGACTGATTCACTCTAGGAGAGAAACAGAACCAGGCAGTGGTGGCACACACCTTTAATCACAAAATTAAAATGAGACTACTACTCTAAGAACCTATGATTAGGCTGTAGGATGTTCTGTATGTTAAATGTGTTGCTCTGATTGGTTAATAAATAAAACACTGATTGGCCAGTATCCAGGCAGGAAGTACAGGCAGGACAAGGAGAGAGGAGAATTCTGGGAAGTGGAAGGCTGAGGCTGAGAGACGCTGCCAGCCGCCGCCATGAAAAGTGAGATGTAAGGTACCAGTAAGCCACAAGGCATGTGGCAACTTATAGGCTAATACATAAGGGTTAAATTAAGATATAAGAACTAGATAACAAGAAGCCTGCTGCAGCCATACAGTTTGTAAGCAATATAAGTCTCTGTGTCTTTACTTGGTTGGGTCTAAGTGGCTGCAGGACTGGCATGTGAGAGAGATTTGTCCTGACCATGGGCTAAGCAGGACTGGAGACAACTCCAGTTACATATGCCCTTCCTTTTAAAGGTTTCAATAAATCCCAGTAGTACAACCTGAAGACTAAGCCTTTAGCACTTAAATCTTTGAAATGTATTCATATTTCAAACTATAATAAACACTCTTTGATGATTTAAACATTTATTTTAAAACTTTCTCATTTTAATTTTAGAATTAAGTAGAAGTTAATAGGATGGCCCCTGCTTTGTTTTTTTTTGCTAAGGCTACTTTGGCAATTCGAGTATTTTTGAGGGTCCACATGAAATTTTGCCTTTTTTCCTTCTAACTGCATGGGAAATAGCATTGATCTTTTTATGGGGGTTGCACTGAAGCTCTAGATTGCTTTAGATAGTGTGGAAGTATGGATCCTGGTCATTTTATTTTGGTCACCTAGACAAAAAGTTAGAATCCAATGGGAAAAGGAACCCCAGTTGAGAAAATGTCTCCATCAGATTGCCCGTAGTAAAGTCTGTGTGTCATTTTCTTTTGATTGCTAAGTGATATCAGAGAACACATACTGCTGGGGCAGTTTCACCCTGGGCATGTGATCCTGGGTGGTCAAAGAAAGTAGGCTGTGGATGATTGTTTGATAAATAAAACACTGATTGGCCAGTAGCCAGGCAGGAAGCATAGGCTGGACTAACAGAGAGGAGAAAGGAAAGGACAGGAAGGCAGGGAGGGAAGACACCAGCTGTCATCCAGGGAGCATCATGTAGAGGCAACAGGTAAAGCCACGGAACATGTGGCAACATATAGATTAACAAAAATGGGCTTAGTATAAAAGTAAGAGCTAGACAATGATAGGCCTGAGCTAATGGCTGAGCAGTTTAAATAATATAAGAGTCGGTGTGTTTATTTTATAAGTGGGCTCCAGGTCTGGCGGGACTTGGCGGGGGCTGGAGAGAAAATCTCCAGCTACAAAAGTAGGCTGAGAAAACCATGAAAAGCAAGCTAGTAAGCCATGTTCTGCTGTGGACATTGCTTCTCTTTCTGCTCCAAGAAGCCTGCATTGAGATCCTGCCCTCACTTCATGCTGGCCTGCAACTGTATGCTAGAAGAAACCACTTAGTTCCCTAGTTGCTTTGGTAAGTGTTTTTCTCATGATATAGAAATGAGACTATTATGGTCATACCAACATTAATTTTACCATCTATGAACTCAAAGTATCTTTCCGGTGTGTATGTATATGTGATTTTTTTACTTACTTCGTTAGTATAGTTCCTTCTAATTTTATATATTTTGTTGTTTCTGTTTCTTTTGTACCCAAAGGTTGGTCTTGAAACCCTTATATTCTTTCCTTTTTTTCATAAATACTGGAATGGTAGGAATCACATCCAGATGTGGATTCTTTTAAAGCTTTTGAGGTTTTTTTTTTTCATAAAAGGCTATTTGAGTTAAAAAAAACTCATGTCAATTTATTGATTGTAATATAAATTCTAGTCTTCAGTATGTTGGGATGCTATGTCACTTTTGTTAATTTTAATATTTAACCATCACTATATTAATAGAGTATATTGATTGATTCAGTGTATATCATTTTCTGTGTGATGTGGATTAATTTTATCAGGTTTGATATCTCTCTGTTCATCTAGGTTAAAGCCTTCTGGAAATACCTTCAGATAAACACTCAAACCAGTGTTTCTGCAGCAATCCTAAGTCCAATCAAGTTGTTAATTAATGGTATCTATCACAATCACACCTTCATCAAATTTATACTCAAACCTATTATTTTAACCCATAGCATTACATCTCTGGCCTCTAAATTCTCATGACTTTTCATAATGCACAACGTAGTTCATCTACCTATAAAAGTTAATACAGTCTTTAATGGTGTCAACACTGCTCAAAATTCCAAAGTTCAATTGTCTGTTGAAACAAGGTGAAAGGCAAATTTTAAACTGTGGGCCACTGTAAAACTGAAAAGCAACCAAATTCCAGTTATAGTGCTTGATGTTGCAAGTAAATATTCTTATTACAAAGGGAAGGAATGGGCACATAAGATCAGACCAAAGCAAGACAATAAAATAAAACAAAACAAAACAAAACAAACAAACAAAAAACACAGCAATTGAAAGGGCCAAATCCTTGAGTTCAATATCTGTTGTCTGGTTCTTAGGTTCGAATCATCTCAGCTCTAATAAGCTTGGGTAGCTCTGCCTTTCCAGCTGTCCAACTACATCATACACAGTCTCTCTCTTGGTGTTCTACTCCATGGCTAGAATTTTCCTCAGTAACATTCCTATGACTCATCTATCTCCATCATCTGAAGGGTTCCATTGCAAGTCAGGCTTTGCATTCACATACATTTAATGACTTTTCAAATGACTTTTATGACTCTGTCCCTGCCACACTTTGCCTAGCCACAGAGACTCTCTAGAACCTTTGCTGAAAACTCTATGACCCTTGCAGTTGTATACCTTCATTCCTAAAAAATAAAACCCATAGCACATGTGGATGATACTGGCATGTTCTACTGCTACCTTAGACTGTAGTGTGTTCATCATCGACCACAGTTATATATGACTCTATGTAATGATAGTGAAGAAAGACCTCTAAGTAGGTGTTTTCCAAAAGGAACTTCAGCTACCTTCTCAAGTAAGATTCCCTCCTTCCCAGCTTGCAACCAGGCAGGACACAGGAAAACTTCAACTATACCAGCAAATCTACGTTTTTTTTTTCACAAGAAAGATCTCTTTATGTTTGGGGACATGTCCTCAAGGCACTTTTCACATTGTCCACTGCAGAGCACAGGGTTTCTCTTTATAATCATAATCTCCTTGAAAATTGTATTTGTGATCTCTGTTGATTTGTAAAAACCTTTACATGCAGTTCTTTCCCGGCTACTGGAAGATTTATCACATTTTCTGTGCCATTTGATCTTCACTCTCTCTGAATAAGAGCAGTAAATGGAAACAATGGCTCAGCCTAAATTCCATTGCCTGGAAATTTCATATGTTGCATAAATTAGTCCATTACTGTTGACTTCATCTTTATTAACGTTCTCACAGTACACATGCAGAATGCAACCAGAATCTTTTGCAAAATAAAACCTGAAAGGTATGTGGGTCTGTTTCAATAGTCATTAATTTCTGAAACCTTGTGAGCTGGGCTTTCTCTGCCTGTGTTTCTCTCTGTGTTCTGTCCTTTCTCTGGCCACTCTCTCAGCATCCTACCCACAAAGCTCTCCTTACACCATCTGATGACTGTCCTAAATCCAAATTCCAACCTCTTGCACATTCCTACTGAAGACAAGTTCCAAAGGCCTATAAATCTCATGGACAGATTTATTTTAACAACTTCCCCACTTCTTGATAACCAGTTTTTTTGTATTAGCTGTTTTTCTCAATTCTGTGACAGTGAGAAGCATTGACAATATAACTCAAGAAAGAATGAGTTTAGTTTGCCTCACATTTTGAGCTAATAGTTCTTCATGGCCGGGAATTCATGTGGCAGGAGGGTGAGGCATCAGATAACATTGTCCATGGTCAGAAAGCAGAGAGCAGTTAATACTGTTATTTCTACAGTCATCTCCTTTTTATTCAGTCAGACACTCTGCCCCATTGATGGTACCATCCACATTCAGGATTGGCCTTCTTTGTTCAATTAAACATTTACAGAAATACCTGCATAGATATACCAGTGGTTTCAATAGTCATTCTAAATCCCATCAAGTTGACAGTTCAGATTATTCATCACAAACACATTCTAATTTCCTGTATTTGTACCATTTCTGAATATCCTCATGTTTTCTGATTTCAATCTCAATTTGTCAGAGAATGTACCTGTTATGATTTGATTTAGAAATTCCCTGCATCTTATTTTTCAGGCCTTATATATAAGCATTTCTAAGGGTTGGATGAAATGTTCTACAAATGGATTTCACAAATTATGAAAACCTATGTCTTCATTACTTAATGAGTTTCTTATAGTCTACAAATTATAGAGTGACCATTTTAAAATCTATTCAGCAGTCTTTTACTTAGGCTATTTGATACAGCTATTTGTGCTTGCATTTTGTGAATGTTTTGAATACTCTCTATTACTTTATTTCTTTGTTGTCATTGAACTTGTATTTTATTTGCTTATTTTACAAATTCCCTCCTTGGTTGAGATCTGTGCTTGTACATGCTTTCATGATGACAGCTAGCTTTTATTATTACTAGCTATAGAACATTATTAGGCATATTTATGAAAGCTGGTGTTGTTTCCATATCTTAACCCTTATCTTGTAACTTATGAAAATTTATATCTATAGTATCTGTTCATTTAACATTTTAAATCTAAGAATTTTTCAATTCCTTTGGAGTTTTCTCTCTTCTTTCTTCCTTTCTTCTTCATCTTTATTTTTAAACCTGACTGAGTTACTTCAAAAGAATTATTTTTTAGTTGGACAATTCTTTTTCATACTCCATGTAATCTGTTGTTGAGGCTCAAACTGTATTTTTTATTTGCTTTATTGATTTTTTTTTTTTGCTCCAACATTTTGGTTTGGCTCTCTTTTATGACCTCTATACTATTTTTTGCTAGATTTCTTATCATGAATTACTTTCTTGAATTATCTTTGTCCATTTTCCTGTGTTTCGACATAGACAGCTGTAATTCTGGTGTAACAGTCTTCTCTCAAGGTAAACTTTTCCAATGGCTTCTTGTAGAGTGTATTTTGAATGAGGTGCTTTGGATTAGTTCTGAGTGGGCACACAAATGCAAAGTTGCATAAATTCTTCAGTTGTAATTAATGTCATAAGGCTCTGTGCTTCTGAGTACCTTCAACTTCTGGTGTTATAAATGTCGTACTGTAACATTTCAGTGGACACATGAGATTGAGGAGTGTATTCTTTCAAGAGTCATGAGATGAATGCTGATCACTTGTCAAGCCTAGCTCTTCTGAAGCAGGTGTGCTTGACTCTGGAAGACACGCCCTCAGGTGTTTCACTGACAATTCTGGTTGGTTTGGAACAATGGGAACAGTAGTAAATAAATCAGAAAACTTAGAAGTCCTTCTCTGGTATCCAGTTGAATACCAAAGGGGACCAGTATCAGTCAGTTCTGGGACAGTGAAATGTGCTGACATAGAGGACATGCCTCTGTGTGTAGGGACAGGGAAGCTCTCTCTGTTATCAAAGGGAAGTTATCAGTGTTACTCCAGTGAACGTTGTCCTACGAAGAGTAGATATTGTCAAAAGTGGCCTCAGGTTTGGAGTCCACGCACCCTGTGCTAGAAATCTGTCTTCTGTTGTGCAGAACTCTGTGTGATCACAGGTACTAAAGCTGAATTCATTAACTTCATTCCAGCTAGTTGAATTTTTCAGATTATTAGCAGAGCATCTGTAGGGACTAGGGAATGGTAATTTGAAGAGGCTTCTATCTCCTAGGGCTGTGTGGACTCCAAGAGTGGATATGCTCACAAACTGGCACTGTAGAATCATAGCCTAGGTTCTGTCAGTTTAACAGACAAAATATGATTTCAGCCCTGAAGCTTAGGTACATTGAACCTTCCAAAAACCTATTTCTGAGCTCCAACCATGTCACAGCTGTGGAATTCTCCTGTAGCCAGAATTGCATGTGTAGATGGCATTGATGTTTGCTGGAATCTTGTGCTGGGGAGTCAGAGAGCCCTGGTAGCACTTTTATCACATACTAGGTTCCTCTGTTTCTGTGACATTGTGAGACTCTGACTTATCTGAGTCCCAGGACTCTGTGGATGAGTTCCAAGGCTATCTTTCACCCACTTGCTCACCACTCATTTGTTATTTTGCTTTTTCTTTTAGGTGATTAGCACAGAGTATCTCAATTAACCTACCTTGGAATTACTCCATTGTCATTTATTGTTTGTTACATTGTGTTTCAGTTTTTAGGAAGCAACCTTTTCTCAGTCATAGATAATCTAGGAAGGAAGTTTTGGGCATGGTGATGCACACTGGTAATTCTGGTAGTCAGAATGTTCAGGATCAAGAGCTGTAAGTTTGCCTAAACCTCACAATTTACCCAGTTTTAGGAAAAGAAATTCAGATAAGCACACAAACAAAACCAGGAATGATAACTACTAAAATCATGGCGATTTTTTGCTTCCTAAAATATAGTTTGTTCATACTTCCACCTTTGAAAGCTTTAAGTTGATATGACTGTGTTCTTGCTGTTTTCTCAAGACATCATCTACACTTTCTCCACTTACTTCAAAAGGAAGGAGAATGGAGGCCCATATACATCCAACACAACAGCACAATATCAGGACCTGCTTAACCTGGATTCCATATTGTAATGGCAGCTTGCTAATTATCAACACATTTCCATCTTTTAGTCCTGTTCTCAGCCTTTCAGAAAGGCTTGACATTAGAATTAGTTGAAAGATATTACCAGTAAGTTAGGTTGGCTTAATATGTTGCATCAAAGCCTTGAAAGATGACAGAAACAAGTACTTTCTGGGGCATTCTGTCCTTAGAAGAGATTATCCCTGCTGGAGAGCATAACATCTCCATGAAAGTGGTGAATTCAGATTACTAATCACAGTAGTATGACAGCTATACAGGAGCATGGTGACAACAGAGATCACAGCTCTGTTGAGAGCCAGCTCTTTTTCTATTGTTTTGTGCAGTCGTTGTTATTGGTTTTCATAACTTAAAACTTCAATTTGTTATATCTTTCTGTCAAACAGTTGCCAATTTTTCTGTGACAAACATATACTTACTAAGGGCAAGATAACTTGTTTTAACTTCTGTTCTTTTATCTCTAATTCTTCTGTTTCTTTAACTAGATGAAACATTTTCATGTCTAATTCCGTGGCATAATACCCTGACACACACAAGTTATGGGAAGAAAGGTTTTATTAATTTATAATTTCAAATCATAGACCACCATTTGTGGTTGTCAAGGCAGAAACTCAAACAGCTGATTACATCATGTCCACAGTCAATAACAGAGAGAACAAACATATCCCCGCTTTTCTGCTATTTCTGGCTTTCCTCTTTTATATAGTTCAGGAAAACAAGCCCAGGGAATAGTGCTGTCCACATGGGAGGGACCTTTCTTTGTCAAGAACAACCTCAGCAGATACCCTAATAGAGAAACCAGATCTTGACAATTCCTCAATAAAGCTGTCTTGCTGGGTCGTCTACTATGTTGACAGTCAAAACTTATCAGCAAACCAGATATGGCAATGAAATTAGCCTATAATTTCTCTGTAGTTTGCAGTTGTTTCCCTGATTTCTTGTATCTAATAGATTTAAATGTACTTCTCAAAGCACCATTGTGTTGGATGAATTGAATGCTCTTTCAAATTTAATCTGTACTAAAAGATTTTATATGCTTCAGTTTTTAAAGCTTACAATTTACTAATATTCTCTCTGTACAGTATTTACAAACCATAAGGACATGTAAAGATTAATAAATCCTGATTCATTTCCTTAGTTAATTTTAATTGATTTCTACATTTTCTCATGGTGTCTGCAGTACATTTTATTGATTATTATAGCCATACAGCTAGAGAGTTTAGCTGACATGGTATTTTCTTGTAAACTTTTAAAGCAGCTTTCTCCTTACTTACATGTATTTCTGTCTTAAATATTATAGCCCATTTGAGGAATATCCTTTTTTTTTTCTTTCACGGTCCACCACTTTTCTGCTCATGGACTATAGCAGAACATTACAGGATCGTCTTTCCTGTACACTCATGTTCTTCCATACTTGTTGGAAGGTGGGTGCAAAAACTACTTAAATTTAAACAAAGGTATTCTATTATTCACAGTAGCTCCCTCTCTCAACATATATGTAAAAAGAGTCACCTTTTGATTGAGAGCCCAGCCATCAGCAGTTGAGCCACCCCTCCAGCCTCAGTATGAGGGATTCCCTCTTGTTGTATTGTATCCTATTTGTCATGTTTGGTCTTTTGGAGACCTGTTCTTTTTTAAATGTAAATGGAGGGGGAAAGGATATGGGTGAGAGAGGAGGTTGAGGGGAACTGGGAGGAGTAGAGGAAGGGGAAACTGTGGTTGGGAACTATTGTATGAGAGAAGAATCAATTTTCAATAAAAAAAAGAATCGCTTGGCAACTTTTAATTGATTGTACATTGCCAAGTGTCCCTTTTTACAAGTGAAAGGTTCTATAGGGATTTGATTGGATAATGCTAAAGCTCTTAGAATCAGTTGTTGGCAATCACATTCATCCATGTTTCATCGGTTTTTGAGTTTTTCAATTGCATTTAAATCTATCTCTTCTAGCTAAAATCCAATGGTGATGCCTCATTGTGCTGTTCTTCAGTTTAACAAGACCAGAGGGAACAACAGCTCCTCTAGTACAAACATTTGCTTTTGACACAACTTTTGCTTATTATCTGTCAGTCCTTTACATATACTTTAGGGGTCAGCATTTACACACACACACACACACACACACACACACACACACACACACACACACACACACATTTCATACGCAGAGCATTCATTGTTGAAGCTTCACCCTCCTTTTTCTTCACCAGTGATCCAACTATCCACTGGAGTGTCTACTCTTTGCATTTGTAGTCTCACATTTGTGTGTGTGTGTGTGTGTGTATGTGTATGTGTGTGGTTAAAAAAAAGAAGGAAAGGAAAAATGGAGAAAGAGAGGTGAAATAAGGGAGGAAGAGAGAAAGGAGAGTGATTTTATACAAAAAATAGGTACAGATATTATCCTGGACTGTAGGGAAGATTTTCTGTAATCACATGTGACTTTTCCATGTAGGACTAGAAAAGGTCTTCAGATTTAAATGAGTTTATGGAATTCCAACACTTATCATTATACACCACAATGCATTTTATGAGTATTGTCAATTAGAATCATTTTCCCCCAAATATGTTCCATTACAAATATTTCATTACAAATATGCATTATTATATATACAGATTTTATTTTAAAATTACATACATTAGTCTTCAAATGGATGAATATGAGTTATGATTCTAGATTTACTTTGTAATATTTATAGACATTTTGGCTACTTCCCATTGAATTTTCTCAACATACACGTATTTCATAGCTGAATGTTTCCTCTAATTTGAGAGGAAAGTATATTAGAGATCTTCATGATTGACACAAGTCTGTTGAATTGAAATTAGTTTAATTTTATTTACTTAATTAGCATGAAGATATGAGATCATTTGAAATCTGCCCTACTTATGATTTGTTTTTTGTGATTTACAGTGAGCATATTGAGTTTAAATAAAAATATTTTCCTTCTCAAGTAACTAAAATAATTTAAAGTAGTTATTTTACATTCTTGGTAATGATTTCTTGGTAAGAAAATACATGGGATCAGAAAGTGTTGAAGTTAGATCCTCAAAATTAGAGATACAGAAAAATAAATGATAAATAATAAGTAGGTAAATAGAAAGACAGCAAAATAGATAGATGATAGTAATATATAATACATAAAATAAATCATAACTGATAGAAAATAGATGATGGATTAATCAGTAGAGAGAAGACAGATGTATAAACTGATAGGTAGGAACACAACAGATAATAGAGACAGATAGATTCTTCCACTGGGTACTATTGCATACTGTGCTTCCGCCTGACCACATCCTCTTGAATTTTTAGTAGATCAAACAAGGGGAAGGTACAGTTAGTGTCTCTGAATTATTCTGTTCTTTCATAGATACAGTTTATTTATGATAATTGCATAAAGATCTTTGTGAAAACAGGTCTCACCAATATTTTTTCTCAAGTAGCTTTAGGGGATATTAGTCAATTGCTGCTTTCCATCTAAATAATTTTTAATTGTTGCATTATCAATTTTTTCAGAATTTAATTATTAATGTTTCCTTTGAAATCCAAGAACATTTTCTAATATATAATACTGCCATTTTTGAAAGATTATTTATTGCTACTATACAAAGTAACATTTGAAAAATCAAATATTATATTACTTAAAGTAAAATTTTGAAATGATTTCCTTCATATAATATTACTATTAAATTTGTATTTTTAGTATTTTGTTTCAAAATAATTTTATTAGAATTTTTCCTTGTGTCTCAGCTTAGCAGCATGATACAGTTTCATGATATTTATTAATATTTCTTATCCTACTACTTGTAATATGTCATGATGTAAAACACATACCACAAAATACCATACTACTTTTCAATAGCTTATTTTTAGTATTAATTAGTGAAAAGAAAATGGTCAAATCTCTTATGAAATTATGGTTGAACTTTGATATTAAACTAATCTCTGAAATTAGAAAATTTCTACTAGTACCAGTGTTTCAATTATATTTTCATGAATACCTTCTTTAAGCATGTGATTTCTGATGCTTCTTTGATATATGGACCTATACTTAATTGCATGAAATATTATTAATTTGCCTGACCTTGTTGCAGGCATCTTAAACTTACTTAAGAAAAAATTAAGAAAGAGAGATCATTTGAGTTTTTGCTTGCAAGACATTCTGATTCTAGTAGTGCTTAACTGAACATCTTGAAGGACACATTCAGTTAGTGTACTTTTATGAAAGGAGAAATTAGAATGTAACATGACTGAGTCAGACCTCCTTCCTTCAGAGGTGATCATAATGTTCAAATACAAACCAACACATTGTTTTCCCAGGTAAATAACAACACGTTTTGATGAAAATTTCACGGATTAGAAGGATCAGAAAACATTTCTATTACTAGTGTTCCTCTTGCTTAAAGTGATAAATGATTGTCAGTTATATTTATAGTATTCTCCAGTTTCAAAGTTAAAGCCTAATCACATGAACTTTATATATTCCATTTTTTTCTTTCTTTTTTTTTTGGTTTTTCGAGACAGGGTTTCTCTGTGTAGCTTTGCGCCTTTCCTGGAACTCACTTGGTAGCCCAGGCTGGCCTCGAACTCACAGAGATCCTCCTGGCTCTGCCCATTTTTTTTCTTATTAAGACTTTGGCTCTCATATCTCTAATTAAACATAGAACCCCTTGATTCAGTTACTGTGTAAATTTGGACATAATAAATCAGGAGTAGAATCACTGGTACTGGCTTACTTTCCTGGTTTGTTTAGACTTCTATCTAATACAGTCCACGAATGCCTGCACATGTATGGCACCACCAACAGTGAGCTAGGCCCTCTCAGGTCAATAATAATCAAGAAAATGCCCAAAAGACTCTCCCACAGTCCAGTCTGGCTGGGATATTTTCCCAGCTGAGGTTCCCACTCCATAAACAACACTCTCATTTGTGTCAAGTTGAAAAAGAAAAATCTGAGCAGATATGTATTGTCATGGTTTCTGTTTTTCCTCTTCCTTTCTGTTTTTATTCCTTTCCCTTGAGATATTTCTTGTGTTGTTAAATGTGTAATTTCCTTCAGACGTTCTTCTTAATTTCCTTATTTATTTCACTTATCATCATAAATACCAATGGAAAGTACCTCAGTTTATTTTCAGAGGTTTTAAGGGAAAAACACAAACAGTAAAGCTTTCAATGTAAGCATATACATTGTATTTATTTGTATTATATGTAAGAAATGGTTTTACATGTATGATCTTAGTTGTTTCCATTAAGAAGTAATCAACCACAAATATAGACTATCTAAGTACTGGGACTGCTGAGACCTATCGGTTAAGAACACTTAATGTGCATTTATGAACCCACATAATACCTACAATAGCAGTTATTAAGGATCTCACATTCTCTTCAGGCCTCCTTGTGCATATAAATGTGCATAAATGCACACAATCACACGGGCATCCACATACACCTAAGTAACTATCTTAAAAATAAAATTTAAAAAAAAAAAAAAAAAATTCTGTGGCCGGGCGGTGGTGGCGCACGCCTTTAATCCCAGCACTCGGGAGGCAGAGCCAGGCGGATCTCTGTGAGTTCGAGGCCAGCCTGGTCTCCAAAGCGAGTTCCAGGAAAGGCGCAAAACTACACAGAGAAACCCTGTCTCGAAAAAACCAAAAAAAAAAAAAAATAAAAAAAATAAAAAAATAAAAAAATTCTGTGTACAGACTCTGGGGGTTTCAATTGCTAAATTTCTGACAGCAAATACGTTTGATTCCTTTAGTAAAAATCAACTTACAATAATATAGTTTATATTTTTAGAAGGTACTAGAAGCTTAATACAATGTTTGCAAACTCTTCCACGACTCCATTTATAAGAATGTGAAAAAGTTTAAATGGAAAACCTTTTTCTTATGTTTCTAATGATTTTTCACACAGGGAAAGAAAATTGCGAGTGGTCACTTGGTTTTACATATGATAATAATGCACAAATGATATGATGATTTGAGTATTATTCATGAATTCTTTGTGATTCAGCAGTAAAATGTTGGATAACATGTTTATGGCTGTCTGCAAAAAAAGCTTTCTGTAACATTTCCAGGTCAGTTTTCAAGCTTTCTGGAAAATGTCTGAAGGTTCATGAAATTTATGTATTTATATGTTTGCACGTACTGACACTTCATATTTTGCAAAGGGTGTATTACAAATCTTTTATTCAGAAACTGAAAAATAACTTAGTAAAAGGTCTAGGTTCCATGTCAGTTACGTAGCTGGCATATTAAAAATTGAGAAGGAAGCTCAGTGAGTGGAACACATTTCTGCAGCCTGCAGTTTAATACTTTCTGTTTAGTAAATCAGCTCAGATTTTAAGCAAGATATATAACATATATGTGTACAATAGTTTGTTTTGACAGAGTTTTATATAAGTACTTTATATCAGCAATTTGACCCATCTCATATATTTAGACTAGTAAGTGTTTCATCATGAAGTTACTGGTATTGGTACAGCTCCTGTGAATTAACGGCTTAGTCCCACTCAAAATATTAACCATTAACTAATTGAGAAGGATTTATGGGATTAGAACCCTGACTTCTGGTGCTGCTGCACTTTAAAATTCTGGGAAAAAAATCCATTTTACTCATAAAAGTTTTGCGTTTGCCTATGAAATTGATATAATAGCTATAATTAACTAGCTAAGCATCTAATTTACATAGCAAACTATAGAGAAAATGCCTGCATTTTATGTAAAAAAAAGACATCACATTGCATTTACTATGAGTTGAAAATTTTCATCATGTGGATAAGCGTCTAAAGATTGATGATATTCTCAATCTGTGGGTCATGACCCTTTGTGGTTCAAACGATACTTTCACAGGGGTCACCTAAGACCATCAGAAAACACAGATGCTTACATATGATTCATAACAATAGCAAAATTACAGTTATGAAATAGCAACAAAAATAATTTTATGGTAGGTTGTTACCAGAACATGAGGAAGTGTATTAAAGGGTCACAAAATTGTAAAAGCTAAGAACCACTATTCTAAAGGGAGATAAAACATTCCAAATTCCAGGGAGATAGTTAAGCCCTAGGATATTCTAAAGGCTTCTCTCTGAGATTCAACAAAGAAACAGCTCAGAAGCCTGAAGGAAGACCCTGGAGCTGATGGTATGGACTAGGCCTTCATTCCACAGGTGTATCTTAGCAGTAAGGACTGCTCAGTGAAGCTCTCAAGTTAACGGGGCTTAAAGGAAAGGCAGAGGCCAGCAAAGCTGCTTACAAAGACTCAGAATAACTGAGCTGCCTGAGAGAGGCTGCAGTCTGATACAATGTCTGAATGCTGTGCAGGCAGCTCCAGGTTGTCAGCGTCCATGAGTTGTTGCCCACTCTGTTGGAGACTTCTGGTGATTCATCTATCTTTACGTCACTTCTAATCCTATGAGGAATCTCTCATCCACACTTCTCTCTGCAACTCCAGCACCCTCATTGACTCACACAATATTCTTTCATGGTCTTCGGTCTCTTCTCAGTTCCTTATCTTAGCTACATATTTCTTCACATCTCCTTAAGAGTCATGTCACATAACACGTGTGCTAAACAGAACAGTATCATAATTTTAAAGCCATATTCAAAGGGTAAAGTTAAGGTAATATGATGATTAGATGAAAGATTATGATGAAAGTGTTCAAAATCATTTGTACCAGTCCTTTGGCATGTAGACTGCGTTGTTGTCTGTAGCCACTCTACTGAGAAGCCACACCTTCTTACTCCTATTCCAGTGATAAAGTAGCAACAGCTTCCCCTTGAGTCTCTACCCTCTCCTATGGTTCTCACCATTCCACTCTCTGAGCTCAGCCTTTTGATATTTCACCTGAGTGAGACCATGCGGTACTTATTCTCATGTGTCTTGCTTACTTTACTTAACATAACAACCTCAATTTCATCCATGTTTTCAAATGGAAAGGAAGGGTTTTATTCTTTTTAATGAATGACTACTAAGTCCATGGTGATACGGATTGGCTATGTCCATTTATCACCAATAAGACAGGTGTGTTCACCAGATTTAAATACTGTATAACATATTCATGTATGAAAACTGACTAACAGAGGTTGAATATTTAAATATCAGTTAAAAATAAACTTTTTTTGAAGAAATTGAGGTTTACGGCAGGGGATCTAATCTAGTAGCTTTGGCACCAGATTTTTTTTTTATGAGTTTATGTTTGTTTGTCTGTCACAAAATTGGCCCACATTACTTTCATTTATTGAGGCAATGACAAAAGATTATGTATCAGAGGTTAAAGAACCAATCATGAATATCTTTCAATTAAGCAGTTGCTGTCTATCTTCCCAGATTCCATGTCAGCTACTGGAGGACACAGCATCACTTTCAACTTTTCCTAATGTTTTACTCTGCTGACTTAAACATGGTTTGCTTTACATGTAAAATACAAAAAAGTATATATGCTAAGGGACATCCCTTCAATAAAAGCCAGGGTGAAGTACTGTTTATCTTTTATGTTCCGACCAGAAGCATATTTTGATTTTTTCAACTGATATGTTCAGAATAGTTTCTTCTTCATTATAAGCATTTTCTTTTGACATCCTAGTTACGTTGTTCTACCATGTCGTCCCTGCTGGTCTTGTGCCCTATCTGCATTTCAGCCTTATACTGCTACAAAACACTTTGCTGGGAACAACGTCACCAGAATAAGAACAACCTAACATGAAGCATATATACATATATATGTTTATATATACATATAGATATATATAGATATATAGATAAATATCATGTTGGCAGGGTTACCCACATGTGTGAGCATGTGTGCACGCACATACACGGACACACACACACACACACACACACACACACACACACACACACACAAGCAAATGTGAGTGCTGATTCAGGAGGTGCTCAAATTTTAGCCAGTAATTTAGACTTGACAAATTCTTCTTCAAAATATTGTTATCAATTTTAGATATAATGAGATTCTAAATATATATGAACACTATATCTAGTCACGTATTTTTCACCTGTTGCACCTCATTGTATAAAATTTCACAGCCTGTTCATCTTTTTCTAATGTTAATGACACTAAATTCACCTAACACAACAAACAGGTGTTCTCCTGTATCAAGACAGGAAGAAATCTGTGTTTTAATACTGAGTATCAAAGGAATAAGCCTTGTACTCAATAACTTGTTCAAGCAGGGGTTTGTCTCAGTTAGGTTTTAGTCATGAGAGCTTTGAACTGTGACACAGAGTAGAGCTGCTCGATAAAAGGCCAGGATGCTAAGAATGTGTGATACAATTCATTTAAAGACAGAGTCACCTGCAGCTGATGGGGAACAGAAAGCAGGAGCCAGCGGCTCACTCTAGGCTGTTAACTCCTTGATTTCAAACCCTAGTACTTGATGCTGGGTTTTGGACTGTTACTCAGGGACACTCATAGCTGGATTATGAGCTAAACAGAGGTGTGGATAGTGCGGATCTCTGGCACCCACCCTCATTTCTGCAAATGAATTTTCCTTGGAGTCACAACAAGCTTCATAAAGTAATACTGCTGTTCCCCTCTTTTGCCACCTCGAATGGGCTTGCCTTGCTGTTTTGACTAAGCTAGAACTGGCAGCCTGTAAAAGGAAGGCGATGTGGGATAGCTGCATTTTATGCCAGACTGGGGAATTCACAGTACAGATCTCGGCAGCCTGCCCTTGTCAAATTGTCTTCTTCCACACTCCTCTCAATCACAGTTAGCCTCAATACAGTGACAATTACAGAAACAGGCCAGCTGTTACAGGATGGATGGCTTCAGTAACACGACTGTACTGTTGTGCTTTATCTGCTGTGGAATCTAGCCCTGCCAGAAGACTTCTGTTTGGAATAATGTGGTGAATCCAGTATCCTTAGACCATTTGATTGTGATTGTAATACAAATGTTATGGGCACGGAAGGCACAGCCTGCTGTGAGTGCTGTGTTCTACTGCCCCATTACCATGGCAGGATGGCTAGTCTGAGTTAAAACTCACTGATAGCACTGGCTCCTGCTAAATTTGTCACTTGGCAGTCAAAGGGAGCAAATGTATGGTTTTGGACCCTGCTTTAAACCCCATCCCTCCTGTGGTGGCCACACTATGTACAGGTCACTGAGTAGAACAGTTATGGCTGACATTTGATGTGCTTACTGACTCATCCTCTGCTAAAGTTGCTCATTGTTGAACATTCTTACATGGTACAATGAATCACTCTCCATGCCCGTTGGTTGAGACCTGCTACCCCTTTTCTAGACATGACCAATGTCTAGAAATTTCCAGTGTGTGTGTGTGTGTGTGTGTGTGTGTGTGTGTGTGTGTGTGTGTGTGTGTGTGTGTTCAAGTTCAGCACTAGAATCAGAGGCTGATCAAATGTCTGTAAATTACTTTAGAGCAGTACTCTTTGCTATCTATCCCCCGGCAAAAGCAAAACAATAAAGACAGCACATAAATTCTGTATAAAATATGTCCATTTACAGTCTCTCTTTTTGGAATTTCCCCTAGCCAAAGCTTAAATGCAGGAGCAGTATAAAAGTAACTGTAACATGGTGGCAGGATACTGAAGATAGCTCTATTCCTCTTCCTTTCTCATTCATCTATCACAGTGGATCCTCCATAATACAAGAGACTAAGGCTGTGAGGGAGGAGAGGCTTTGGGGTCTTACTCTGAATACTGTGTTTTGAGCTCTTATGTCTTTACTGGTAAAAATATCCTCTGAAAAAGAAGAAAATTTACTTTAAAATTTTGGTTAATTGAAATTACTTGGAACATTGTCATGTGATACAATTTAGACTGTCAAATGTACGTGCTTGCATGATTTTTTCAAATGAATGCTTTTATGAGATTATAATGTAATTGCTAAAATTTCATTTCTCTCTCTTCTTACCTCTAAACTCTCCCTATTCTTGCTATTCTCCTTCAAGATTTGCTCTTTTTTCACTAATGTTATTTCATGGCATATATATATATATATATATATATATATATATATATATATATATATATATATATATATATATATATATATATATATATTCCTGCACCTAAGGCTCAGGGAACATTGCAGAAGAGGGGGAAAAACCGATATAAAAGCCAGAGGAACAGAGAATTTTGCTCTAAGGTCTCATACTAAGAGCTATATTAGAAGCTACAACATAAAGTCACACCAACATGACTGCTCAACCATGAGTTGAACAAGGATGACATTGAAAGATATGCTAAAATGGACAAGACATAGTTCAAGAGAATTTTAATCTGCTGATTTCATCTGAATGTTACTTAAATTCTCTAAATCATTTTATGGTTATGATTAGTTAAAAATATTCAAAAAGTTGTATTGACTTATTTCTCTTAAACTCAATTTTTGCTCTAAAACACTTTAAAGGATCTGAGAATCCATATGACTTAAAGCCATCAGAGGTATTCACTTAAGTTATTTCATTAGCATATATTATTGTTTAAAATATGTTTTATTTCACAGTGTAAAATGTAAGTGATACACTTTGGTTATACTTATCACTCATTGCATTCTCTTGGGTCACATTCTCTTACCTAATAGTCTCTATAGTTTCCATTTGTGTGTTTATTTCTAGATTTTTTTTCTAGATTTTATATATGAGAAATGACACACAAAGCTTTTGTCTTTAAGTCTTGCTTATTTCACTCAATGGTATAATGTTCCATATATTTTCCTGAAAGTGTTTAGATTATTTTATGTTCAAATATTACTCACTTATGTATTTATGGCACAACTTACCCATCCTCTCACCCTGCTACATATCTCAGCTTATTTCTTGACTTAGATATTATGAAAACACACAGTAGACATAGCTACCAGTGTTTGTCTGTTGCTTGCTGATTTGGATCCATTCAAGTATACACACAAAATTATGCCCTTAATCCCTTAACATTTCCATTCTCAAATCACAAATTCTTGCTATGTTGTTTCAAGATGATCGATGTTCAGCTGAACCTAATCTGAAATTTCAACACATTCTCCTTATAAATGAGTGTTACAAAGGGAAGTTGAGAGCCCTGCAGCCAGGAGAAAGAAATATATGTCTTTATTGTTAAACATTCTCTGCAAATTACTGTCTCTGAGTGTGCAAAATGGACGTGAGAGTGTCCAAGTGTTCCACGCATATTGTAGGTTATGTGCCCTTGACAGTAGGGCTTGTCTGGTGTACGTTCTTCAGATATTGACTTGGAATTTTATAAAAGCTGGGAGTTGTGTGAAGAGACACAAGAGCATGTCAATTTTACTGGGAACTATAAAGAGTGGCAGATACAGAGTTCATTACAATTTAACATTTATTGAGAATGCAGATTGTCTTCAATAGTTTTGAATCGAATTTTGCTGAAAAGAACTTCAGGCTTATGTCATTGCATATTTAACTTACAAAGGAGAAAAGTGGAGGTGCTATCTCTTTTATTCTTATTTTGGTTTTGCTACTAACCAAGGGAAAATTCAAACCTATATAGTCCTAAAGTTATCTTGTTCTTATCATCTTACTATTAATTTTTACAAAAGTGTTCTGTAGTCATAATACTTAGCAATTATATAATATAAGATAAAAAAATCATCGATAGTTTTAATATCTCATCTCAGACTTATAGGCTGCCTATTTGTATGTGTGTGTTTTTTAAAATGGCAATAAAGATGGCAAAGGAAATTGAGCTACTGGATATTAAAAATTCATTTAGCAAACCTAAACTTAGATCAAAGTTTGTGTTAACAGCCAAAACTCACAAAGTATATTTTTTTCATATTCCTAGATTTATCACAACTGACATTCTGAAGAGTTGTACTTTATTTCACTTTAAAACATTTAATTACTTCTGCCAATGTTGTTTATTTTCTTTTTCCCTATTACTTTTATAATCACTTGTCACTTTGAAAAAATATATTCACAAAATATGTCATCAGGTTACATGGTTAAAGAAAATTCACAGGCTCCTCTAGGCAATCTTATTTTGAATATCATTTGCATCGATATGATATTACACAACTCTCTGGAAGATACATCACACTTTTTAAAGTGAGTTTCAGAGAAGATGAAAACCAAGACGGCTTTCAGGTGTTGAAACATAGATGTTCTCGATGTCATGATTTAGCTACACTTCACCTGAAAGAGCTTTACCAAATAATACTCTCTGAAATCATAATTAGTGGTGGTGGGTTGGGGAATGGGCAAAAGTCATTTTAAAAAATGAATGTATTAGAATTTTTCTATTTAAACAGAATCATGTGTTCTCTTTCTATTTCAATCTTTAAATGTCCAAATGGCAGTTAAACAGCTATAAATAATTTGAATGTCAAACAATTCCCTAAAATAAGCCAAAGTAAACGAACAATGTTGTGGTACTCACTGCAGTAAAAAGGGATATCCTTATTTAAGACATGGAATGAAGAAATCTATATGAACAAAAATTCCAGAAATTGGAGCCTGTCAGGTACTGAGATTTGTAGTTACTTATTCTTTGAGGCCAAGGGAGAGCATGACCACATACCCAGAGGGACCTATGATTAGACTAGAAGCATTGGATCTTGTGAAATCTACAGAAGTTGCTGTGACATGTTAGACTCTAGAAGTATTTCAACTTGACCACATTTTCTCAATGGCATTTTTATATGGTTAAGGGATGAATGCCATTTATGTAGAGACAACATCAGGAAATACAAAAGAAGAATAAGAATATTCACAGTTAAGTAATTGGGAAAAAAGCTTAGAATAAATATACATTATACTCTTTCTGAAAATATTTCCATTGTTAAGCATGAAAAAGGAAAACATCTAAATAATAAACAATCTAAATAAAGATTGTTTCTAGGGAAAAGAGCATTACTATGCTCTGAATATGAGTTTCTAGAGAGAATGGATGAATAAAGCCATAGACTTGCTAGAAGAGGGAGTTTGGATCTGCTGAAGCTGTCGTTACAAGCAGCTATGACTTGCCCAACACGTTTGCTGGAAATAGAACTCACATCCTCTTAGAAGAGTGTTAAGCAACACTCTTAACAGCTGAGTCCTCACTCTAGTACCAAAGATATATTTCAAAATTGGTGTACTATCTATAGAGGAGCTTTCAATGGAAAATGTATGGCCCAGAATTATCTTTCCAATAAATTTATATATAAGATATTCAGAAATTAAATCCCTCAATGTACAAGAATGAGAGCAGTTCATACATGAATAAGACTTATTCTTTAGATTCAAGATAAGTTATTAAGTATTTAATTAAATATTTTTAGAAGAATAAAAACAATAATTTCAGCCAGATATCTTTACATAGAAAATAATAATAAACAAGTATTATTAATATTTGAATTTAAAGAATATACAAATATTACTTAAGTGACCAATGTTTTATTTATTTCAGCTAAGATGTAAATTTCTATTACTGGAAAATAGCACCTAAATACATGTATGTATTAAAATTCAGGAAACTTTTCCCCAAAGAATACGTGTCTTCAAATATTACCTGCAACTATACATGTTTACTTTCTCTCTTTTTTTTTTTTTTTTTTTTTTTTTGGTTTTTCGAGACAGGGTTTCTCTGTGTAGCTTTGCGCCTTTTCCTGGAACTCGCTTGGTAGCCCAGGCTGGCCTCGAACTCACAGAGATCCGCCTGGCTCTGCCTCCCGAGTGCTGGGATTAAAGGCGTGCGCCACCACCGCCCGGCCTTACTTTCTCTCTTTTAACAGATATAAAACTGTTAGAGAAAAATTAGTGCTGTTTCATTTGGTTACAAAATATCAGGTAGACTTAAATACATAATGTATATTTATGCATAAGAACAAGAATGTTAGGAGTTCACCCATCTCTGAATCAATGGAGCCTGTGATGTAAGACACACACTGTCTAGGAAAGGGGCCTGAGCTACTACAATTTAGAAGGGCAGAATGTCTGCCCTGGGATATAAATGTAGCTTTTGTTTTAATTTGCAATGTCTGCGACATAAGTAAATCTTTCTGTTTTAGAAAAGTGAAAGTAAAATCACACTTAATTTTGTAAATCTATATTAACAATTTGAAATAAGTGCTCATGTTTTCTCTTGATTTAATGACACTTAAGTACCTACAATATTATTGGAAGACTAGTCTCAAAGTGCTTCTCTTGCTTGATTAAGAAAAAAAGTACGTTTCATTTTGCAAATATTTAGCAGTGACATTTTTGTAAATTATGTCCTTTTCAATGTAATAAGCAAGGCATAGAACATCAAAGGACAGAGCTCATTCCCCATATTTAATCAAAGTTAGATTAAGGGAGTAGTCAGTGACAGTTTAGTTTACCTACTTTGAAGGGGGCTAGTTAAATCTGGACTGCTTCTGCTTTCTCTAGATTAAAATGGTTATAGGCCCCATAGCCAATTTTGAATATTGCAAAAGAATCTCTCAACTTCTTGTTTCAATTAACTTGAAACAACACTTGCATGCTCTGCTGAGCCCTGGATTAAATGCCTAGACACACTGAGTTTCAAATTAGTAGTGTTTCAACACTCAGAAATAAGGCAGGGGTTGAGCTGGAAAGGAGCTGAGAGACGCTAGCCTCCTCTTCAATGGCTCTGCAGTTATCAGGTCCATAGACTGGGAAGCTGTGTGCTTGTGGCAAGTGACCACCCTTTCAATTTCACCTACATTGGAACTATTTCCCCACAGATTTCCTGACTTTAAGTTATGTTTAGGGAAAATTTAATTTGAAACACGACATTTGATTAACATTAAAAAAAGAAAGAAAATCCGTAAAGCACTTAAAGTCATAAAATCTTACAATTGATTTCTAACCCACATTTAAAGTAAGATAGAGTAGGTTATTTTATTTATTCCCCATTTTGAAATATATATATCTGAAGGCAGACATTTTAATTGCAGAATTCAAGTGTAAAGAAAAGAACTCTCAGCTTGCTGAAACTACTGCCCCATATCAAAAGGCTTCAGAAGAATCCTGATGATTTGGGTAAAACAAGCGGTGACTGGATAACTACGGTTGGAGTTAATATTCTACTATGCACATGTTTTAATGCTTTGGAACTATCTCATTAAATATGATCTTAATAAAAATAAAGTTGTGTTACATTGGTTTATGTCAGATATAAAGTGACACTATAATTAAAACAAGGGTAATTTAATATTGCTGATTTAGATAAAAATGTATGCCTGTAGAAAAAGATTTTTGTAATTGTTACATATTTTATTCTTGGCCTTAAAGAGTTCAATGAATTTAAAATCTGCATATTATGACAACTGAAAGAACAAATTCCTGGTTGAATTTTATATACAAAAAGACCCTTAGATACCATGTCCACATTTGTACTCAAAGAAGCTCCACAAATACTTCTCTTGCATTTCATCCTTTTCAAAACTTACATTTTTTTCATTTTTCATGAGGCTGTAATGAAAATCTACATGAACAGAAAAGGAGTGAAAATATCAAGATACGCTCTCATCTCTCTCAGAATATAACAAATGCTTTCCTCAACAAGTTGCCTTCCTACAAGTTAAAGACAGACGTAAAAGTCTATGCTTATCTTCTCACATACATAAGAGTTGAAAATAATTCCTAAGAAAATCCTGATGTTCAAGTCAATGCTGTAGTTAGAAAAAGTTACCCATTCACCACGGTGTTTAGCAAAGGGTTCTAAAAAGAAGAAAAATATCATATTGATTTTCCTCATATCCACATGTATAATAAGCTTTACTTCAAATTGCATACGAAGGAAAAAATGAAATAGAAGCTGAAATGATTCTACAAAATGTCTTACATTTATGAGCTCTAAAATACAACAACATTAAAATCTTACGGCATTAAGGCAAAATTCATCAGTCATCCTCTTCACAAAGAATTTAAGTATTTAGGATATAACGATATTCAAGTTAGGGATAAATTAGGTAGAATAAGAGTTCTTTCCTGATAAAAACAGAAATGATAATTATACTCAAAGACTGTACGCTATTAAATGTAAAGATACAGAGATGAGTTCAGGTGGAATACAACTTAGCAACATCATGTTTTGTTTTTTCAAACAATGCTTAGAGATATAAAATAATGATTCCAAAACTAAAAGAAGTAATTTACATCTATCTCTTCAATAACTAGTACATGACATACTTCAGCAATCTCAACTTTATTATAAAATATGGTTTTAATAATCACAGTTTCTAAACACCAGTATTCTAAATGTGGGCACTTACTAGCACTCCAGTCACGTTTTTAGTAACTTAGGACACTATTTTATACAAATCAAAGAGAAATAAGACAAAGATGTCTTAGGAACTCTCTGAGGTTATTAGGTAATGTTATTAGTTAAGTTATCTTCAAAGAAATCCTCTATTATTGTTCTCAACACTTGCTAGTATAAATTAAGTTATATCTAGAGATATCATTTCTCCCTGTTCTGAAGCATTAATCCTTCATTCTTATAGGGCAAACTGATTTCAATAAATCTGCTGTTTACAATTGGTCAAAAAGTCACCTTGTTCACACATTGTAAAAGAGGATAAAAATATTATTATTTGCAATGTTTGTGAACCATGTACCTTGTACTAACTGGAAAAAAAAAACAATAAATTTAATCTAATTTAAATATCAAATCCAATTGAACATGTTCTGATTAGTCATTATATCTATATTTTTAATCATTTGCAACATGGCCCTCTTTTCTAAATATGGGGTTTATGTGGTGATATATTATGTACCCCAATATATTGTGTACCCCATTAATAAGACCATTTAGCAATTTATGTTATAGGTTTATTTTGTAGAAATTCATATTTATATTACCTTATCTGAACCTTCGGTTTTCATTCTATAATACTAAATATAATGATCAATTTATCTAAATATTTTTTTATTTAATCTTTTATCAGTTACTTTTCTGTTGCAGTGATAAGATACTATGACCAAAAACAACTTACAGAAGTAAGAGTTTATTTGTTTACACTTTGAGAGAGATAAGAGTCTATTATGGGAGAGAATCACTGATAGTCATCGGTCATAACAGAGGAGCAGGAATCTGAGAGACTACATCCCAATGCAAACTTGAAGCAGAGAACTAAACATGCCATGAGTCTTTGCATCCTCAGTCTGTCCCCAGTGATTCAACTCATTCATGAAGACTGCACCTCTCTATAATCTTTCAAAATACCACCATCGAAAGGAGACAAAAATTTTCAAATGTATGGTCCAAAGGGGATCATAACCTTGTTCAAAGTACATGTCTGAAATTATAGTCTTTTCTACACTGAGCAAGATTCATTAAATTCTTTTGTTTTCTTTTTTCCTTTTTATTTGTTATTTTCTCATACAATACACCCCAAATGCTGTTCCCTATCCCTCCACTTCTCCCAGGTCCTCCACCCACTTCCTTCTTCCCTGATTAAAGTGAGCCTCCATTTCCTTTCAGAAAAGAACAGACCTCCCAAGAGTATCAAGTGAAAACAGCATGAAAAGATGCACTAAGTCTAGGCAACAACCCTCTTATCAAGGCTGGAAGAGGCAGTGCAATAGAAGGTAAAGGGCCCTAAGAGTAGGCAAAAAGAGTCAGAGACACCCCCACTCCCAGTATTAGGAGTCCCATAAAAGTCCCAACCATATCATATATGCAGAGGACCTAGCTCAGACTCACGCAGGCTCTGTTATTACCACTGCAGTCTCTTTGAGCCCCTATGAGTCATGCTTAGTTGGTTCTATGGACATGATCTCCTGGTTTCCTGGACTCCTCTGGCTCTGAGAATCATCCCTCACTATCTTCTCTGGGATTCCCAGAGCTCTACCTAATGTTTGGCTGTAGATCTCTGCATCTATTTCCATTAGCTGTCAGAGGATGTCTCTTCGATGACTATTGTACAAGGCACTGGTTTATGAGTATAACAGAATATCATTAGGAAGTACACATCATCGACATTTTTTTTCCAGTTGTGTTTGGTTCTACCCTAGGCTTCTGGGCTATTTAGCCTCTGGTTCCTGGATATCCAGGCATGTCAAGAATGGACTCCCTCTCCTTGCTTGGGCCTAAAGTTAAAACAGTTGTTGGTTAGCCAATCCCACAGTTCTGAAACACCATAGTCCAGCACAATTTGCAGGTAGGACAAGGGGTAGGTTGAAGATTTTTTGTGTCTGGATTGGTGTCCATTCCTATCACTGGAAAACTTTCCTGCTTACTGGTTGGTCCAGGCTCAATATCCTCCATTGATAGGAGTCCTCTGTAGGGTAACCCTCATAAATTCCAGAAAGTTTCCATTATAATAGATTTCCACATTGCTCTCCAGATGTCCCAGAATTCCAAACATCTCTTCCCATACTCTATTGCTTCTGTTGCTCCATTCCCAACCTGATCCTTCCCGTTCCCATCTATACATGGCATCAGTCCACCTGCAAAATGTATTCTATTTCCTGTTCCTAGGGAGATCCATGAGTCCCCCCTAGAGCCCTTCTTGCTATTTAGTTTTATGGGTCTGTGGATTATAGCAGGATTATCATTTACTTAACAGCTAATCTCAATTTATAAGTGAGTACATATCATGTTTGTCTTTCTGGGTTTGGATTGCCACATTCAGGATTATTGTTTTTTTTCTATTCCCATCAATTTGCCTCCAAATTTCATAATGTCATTTTTTTAAAACAGCTCAGTAATACTCCATTGTATAAACATCCATTCTTCAGTTGAGAGACATTTAGGTTGTTTCCAGCTTCTGGCTTTTATGAATAAAGTGACTATGAACATAATTGAGAAAGTACCATGTTGCATGAATCTTAAAGAGTCTTATTAATAAAATCAAACCTGGAGCCAAATATTGGGGTGAAGTGGAAGATCAGAGAACAAGCCACAGCTATCGCACCTCGCCGGATCCTCAGCTGGTCTTGTTTCCTCAGACTGGGGGCCTCTGGGTCCTCATCCAGAATGGGTCTCAGCTGAACTGCTGCTCAAAAGCCTGAATGCTTAACCAGGCCAAATGCTTAACCAGGCCAAATGCTTCTAATTTTTGGTCCTCACGCCTTATATACCTTTCTGCTTTCTACCATCACTCCCTGGGATTAAAGGCGTGAGTCACCATGCTTGGCTGCATCCTTGAACAGATGGATTTCTGTCTCAGGAATGCTAGGATTAAAGGCGTGTACTACCACTGCCTATCCTCATGTTTAATATTGTGGCTGTACTCTGACTCTGACCCCAGATAAGTTTATTAGGGTACACAATATTTTAGGGAACACAATACCACCACAGTACCACTACAGTAGAATGGAGTCTTTTGGGTATACGCCCAAGAATGATATAGCTGGGTCTTGAGGTAGATCAATTTCCAATTTTCTGAAGAACCAGCAATTTGATTTCCATAGTGGCTTCATAGGTTTGCACTCCTACCATCAATGGAGGAGTGTTCCCCTTGTTCTATATACTTGCCAGCATGAACTGTCACTTGTGTTATTGATCTTAGCCATTCTGATAGGTGTAAGATGGAATCTCAAAGTAGTTTTATTATTATTATTATTATTATTATTATTATTATTATTATTAAATGAACTTGTTACTTACTTTACATCCCTACTGTAATTTCCCCTCCCTCCACTCCCATCTATGCCTCCACAAAATCCACTCCTCCCCTGTTTCTGTTCAGAAATAGAAAAGTCTCCCATCGTTATTCACAAGTCATGGCATATCAAGTTGAGGTAAGAGTAAGATATTCCCACTGGACAGGAGGCTCTTTGTGAGTCCTAGGCCAGCCTAGTCTTCACACTGAGTTTCAAAGTAGTTTTGATTTGCATTCCTTGATGGCTAAGGATGTTGAGAATCTTGTTAGTGTTTCTCTTTTGAGAATTCCATTTGAGATTCCTCTGTTGTGAATTTCCTGTTTAGATTTATACCCCAATTTTAATTAGATTATTTGGTTTGTTGATAACTACTTTCTTGAGTTCTTTATATGTTTTGAATTTTAGGCCTCTATCAAATGTGAAGTTGGTGAAAATCTTTTCCCATTCTGTAGGCTGCCATTTTGTATGATTGACAGTCCTTTGTAAGTCCTTTTACTTACAGAAGCTTTTCAGTTTCATGAGGTCCTATTTTTTATTTATTGATCTCAATGCCTGTGTTGTCAGAGTTCTGTTTAGGAAGTTGTTCCCTGTACCAAAGTGTTCAGGGCTATTACCTAATTTCTTTTCTATAGGGTTCAGTATGTCTGCTTTTATGTTGAGATCATTTATCCACTTGGATGTAAGTTTTTGTGCAGTATGATAAATATGGATCTATTTGTATTGTTCTACATGAAAATATTCAGTTAGACCATCACCATTTATTGAAGATGCTTTCTTTACTTATTGTGTATTTATGGCTTCTTTATTTAAGACAGGTGTCCAAGGGTGTGTGGATTTATCTGGGTCTTTGATTTACTTTCATTGATCAATATGTCTGGTTTTACGTCAATACCATTCAGTTTGTAATGCTATAGCTATACACTACACCTTGAGATCTGTGATGGAGATACCTGTGGATGTTCTTTTATTGTAAAGGATGGTCTCAGCTATCCTGGTTTTTTTTTTTCTTTTTCCATATAACGTTGAGTATTGTCCTTTCAAAGTTTATAAATAATTGCATTGGAATTTTGATGGGGATTGCATTGAATCTGTAGATTGCTTTTGGTAGAATGGCCAATTTACTATGCAAATTCAACCAATCCATGAGCATGAGGTCGTGCCATTTTATATCTTTTTTATTTCATTTTTCAAAGATTTGAATTTTTTGTCATACAAATCTTTCACTTTCTTGGCTAGGATTTCCTCAAGATATTTTATATTGGTTGGTTCTAGCTATTGTGAAGTGTGTTGTTTCCCTAATTTTTTTCTCAATCTGTTTGTCATTTGTTTGTAGGAGGGCTACAGATTTTTTTTAGTTAATCTTGTATCCAACCACTTCACTGAATGTATTTATCAGCTGTAGGAGTTCCCAGGAAAAATTTTGGGGTCACTTAACTATCATATCATCTGGAAATAGCTGTACTTTGACTTCTACCTTTCCAATTTGTATCCGCTTGATCTCCTTCAATTGTCTTATCATTCTAGCTAGAACTTTGAGTGCTATATTGAATAGATACGGAAAGAGTAGAAAGCATTGTCTTGCTCCTGATTTTAGTGGAATTGCTTTGAGTTTCCTTCTTTCCATTTAATTTTATGTTGGTTATTAGCTTGCTGTAAATTGCCCATTTATGTTGAGATATGTTCCTTTTATCCCTAATCTCCCCAAGACTTTTTATCATGATAGGCTGTTGGATTTTGTCAAAGGCTCTTTTGTCATTCAATAAGATGATCATGTATTTTTTCTTTCAATTTGTTTAGATGGTGGGTTACATTCACTGATTTTTGTATGTTGAATCATCCCAGCATATCTGGGATGAAGCCTACTTGCTCATGAAGGATGATCTTTTTTATGTGTTCCTAGATTCATTTTTTGAGTATTTTGTTGAGCATTTTTGCATCTTTGTTCATAAGGAAAACTGGTCTGCAAGTCTCTTTCTCTGTTGAATCTTTGTCTGGTTTTGGTGTCACAGTGACTTTGGCCATATAAACTAATTGAGCAATGTTCCTTCTCTTTCTAGCTCATGAAATAATTTGATGAATGTTGGTGATAACACTTCTTTGATAGTCTGGTAGAATTCTTCCCTAAAACTATCTGACCCAGGGTTTTTTTTTTTGGGGGGGGGAGAGATTTGATGACTGCTTCTACTTATTAGGGGATACAGGTCTATTTAAATTGTTTATCTACTCTTGATTCATCTTTGGTAAGTGGAATCTATTGGGGAAATTATCCATTTCTTTTAGATTTTGTGATTTTTGTGGAGTATAGATTTCTAAAATATGACCTAATGGTTCTTTGAAATTCCTGTGTCTGTTGTTGTGTCTTCCTTTTCTTTTCAGACTTTGTTAATTTGGTTTTTCTCTCTGTTTTTTAGTTAATTTGGATAAAGTTATATCTGTCTTTTTGATTTCCTGAGAGAACCAACTCTTTGCTTTATTGATTCTTTGTATTGTTCTCTTCGTTTCTGTTTAATGATTTTAACCTTCAGTTTGATTATTTCTGGCCATCTATAATTCTTGGGTATGCTAGATTCTTCATGTTCTAGAGCTTTCATCTGTGCTGTTAGTTGCTGGTATAACTCCTCTCCTTTTTTTATGTAGGCAGTTAGTAATATGAACCTTCCTTTTAACACCCATTTCATTGTGTTCCATAAGTTTTAGCAGGTTGTATATTAGTTTTCATTGATTTCTAGGATGGCTTTAATTTCTGTCTTCCTTCCTTCCTTCCTTCCTTCCTTCCTTCCTTCCTTCCTTCCTTCCTTCCTTCCTTCCTTCCTTCCTTCCTTCCTTCTTTCCTTCCTTTCTCTCTTAGCCCAGATTCATTCAGTAGAGAGTTGTTCAGGTTCCATGAATTTTTAGACTTTGTGTTATTTCTTTTTTTTTTTCAAGAAGAAAAGATCACCAGTTTAACCCTTCACTCTGAGGTAATATCTGTCTCTGATGTTGATGTGTATTTCCTGTATGCAGCAGAAGGTTGGGTCCTGTTTTTATATCCATTTTCCTAGATTGTGTCTTTTTTGTGGAATTGAGTCCATTGATATTGAGAGATATCAATGACCAATGATTGTTAATTCCAATTGTTTTATTGGTGGTGGTGTTCTGGTGTGTGTGTGTGTGTGTGTGTGTGTGTGAGAGAGAGAGAGAGAGAGAGAGAGAGAGAGAGAGAGAGAGAGAGAGAGAGAGAGAGAGAATTTGTATATATGTTTTCTTTAATTTTGGCTTTGTGGATATGAGATTTTTGATTTGTTGTGTCTTTAAGGGTATAGTTAACCTCCTTGGGTTGGAGTTTTCCTTTTAGCATCT
This sequence comes from Peromyscus californicus insignis, assembly GCF_007827085.1. NCBI lineage: Eukaryota > Metazoa > Chordata > Mammalia > Rodentia > Cricetidae > Peromyscus > Peromyscus californicus. The sequence continues at coordinate 57,259,109 of NW_026294617.1, read as the reverse complement.
TCTGTAGGACTGGATTTGTAGATAAATATTGTTTAATTTTGAATTTAATTGTGAAATATCTTGTTTTCTCCATATATTGTAATTAAAAATTTTGCTGGGAATAGTAGTCAGGACTGGCATCTATTGTCTCTTAGAAACTGCATAATAGTCAAGCAGTGGTGGAGCATGCCTTTAATCCCAGCACTCAGGAGGGAGGCAGAGCCAGGCAGATCTCTGTGAGTTTGAGACCAGCCTGGGCTACCAAGTGAGTTCCAGGAAAGGTGCAAAGCTACACAGGGAAACCCTGTCTCAAAAAACCAAACAAAAAAGAAAAAGAAAAAAGAAAGAAAAGAAAAAAAAAAAGGAAAGAAAATGCATAACATTTGTCCAGGCTGTTCTGGTTTGTAGAGTCTCCATTTATAAGGCAGGTGTAATTCTAATATGTCTGCCTTTATATGTTACTTGGTCTTTTTCCCTTGCAGCTTTTAATATTTTTTCTTTGTTCTGTATATTTAGTATTTTTATTATTATGTGGCAAGGGTACTTTCTTTTCTAGTTCAATTTGGTTGGTGTTCTGTAAGATTTTTCTGGCTTTATAGGCATGTCCTTATTTAGGTTAGGAAATTTTTCTTCTATGATTTAGTTGAAAATAGAAAATAGTTTCTGTATCTTTGAGCTGGAATCCTTCTCTTTCCTATTATTCTTATGTTTGCTCTTTTCAATGGTATCCCAATATCCTGGAAGGTTTGTGTTAGGAATATTTTAGATTTAACATTTTATTTGACCAACATAGCTATTTCTTCTATCATATTTTCAATGCCTGAGAGTCTCCCTTCCATCTCTTATATTCTGTTGGAGAAGCTTGGCTCTGTACTACCTGTTCACTTACTTAGGATTTTCATTTCCAGCATGCCCTCAGTTTTTGTTTACCTTATTGCTTCTATTTATATTTTCAGGTCTTGAACAGTTTTATTAATTTGTTTCAAGTGGTTGTTTGTTTTCTTGACTTTCTCAGCTTTTGAAAGGGATTTACTAATTTCCTCCATTTTTGTATATCTTTCCTTTTTTTTTTTTTTTACTTTTTAAAGGGACCTCTATCATCTTCATGAATTTTGTTCAAAGGTCTTTTCTTGTGCTTCAGCTTTTTTGGAATACTCAGGTCGTCCTCTAATAGGATAGCTGGGTTCTGTTGGTAATATATTGATCCAGATGTTGTTGATTGTATTCTTAGGCATCTGGGTTTGGGGTGATTATACATCTAGGTGGTTATTTATGGATTTGCCTTTGTTGGATGTGTATTGTGCTCCTTCCTTTTTGGTTCATCTCTGGTCTTCTAGTCTTTGTGGCCTAGTGTTATAGGTTGGACTTCTGGTGGTTAGCATGGTCTTCTGTGTTGGAGGTTGGGACATGGCTATGTGGAAGAGAGGGAGAATTAGGGATAGTGTCAGAGGGGCATTAAGATAATAGAAGTCTGGGGTGGACAGCTTACGGAGTCTTCTGGCAGGGGTAGCACATGCTTAGGCAGGTGATGTTTGCTGGGTTGGGAACTCAGACACAGTGATAGGGATTGAGGGAGAATTGAAAATTGGGTCTTTTGGAAGCTAGGGATTGGGAAAGGTCCATGGGCAGGTAGCCTACATGGTCTTCCAGCAGGTGGAGCCTGTGGTTGATCATGTCTGTCCCAGGAAACCAAGAGAGTGGAGAAGGTCTATAGGCTGCTGGCCTACCTGGTCTTCTTGCAAGCATGGCTTGTGGTTGGGTAGGGGGTGTCTGATCTTCTGGAAGACCATTAATAAATTCTTAGTATGTACTCAAAGAGTCCTAAGAAATTTATTAGTTAGTTATCTGTATTTTAGAACTGAGGCAACCTAGAGTTTCTGCATTCAAGAAAAGACTCAAAGTCTGATCTTACTGTAATACACACACTTTTCCAACTACTGGTTTTTGATCAGAGGAACACAAATTATAAGTAAGAGACCAGAATACAACCATGATTCTTGAACAATGAAAGATCCATTCAAATAGCTCTTTGTCTTTACAGATGATTATCCAATTATAATCAGCATGAAATTTTATCACATCCCAGAATATGCTATTGTACCTGAGTAATCTCTCTTTTTTTTTAATATTTCCTTTCTGATTCTCTCCTTTCCAGTAAACATAGAATTGGTTTTCTGCCAATATATACTAGTTCATTCTTTCTAGAATTGGCTGCAACTGAGACTATAGTCACTATGTAGTTTTTGTGTTTGTTCATTTGTTGCCATTCTTCTTCCTGTCAGCATTATCATTTGGAGACTCATTCATACTGTTGAATACAAGGATCAATTATCTGTATTCCAAAGGAGGATACAGAATAATCCATAACCATACTCATGATAATGTCCCTTGAGGAGACTGAACTGAGTATCTGTTAGAACTTCTAAAAGGAAAACACTATAGATTTTCTCAAAAGTGTTAAAAGTAAAAGTTTTGCGTTATCAATTGTTAGCAAGGACAAAAATGAACTCATACATCACTGATGAATAAGAATGGAAATTCCATTTGGAAAATTACTTGATAGTTTTATAAAGTGATAAATTCTGCCTCTTTGCTTAGATTATTTTTCTATTGCTATGATAAAAATACTCTTACAAGAACAATGAAAGGCATTAAGGCCTTCTTTTCCCCCTCACTTCAAGGGCTAAGTCTATCACAGCAAGGAAGTTTAGACTGCAAGTTTTTAAGGTAACTGATCACATCACATACCTAATCTGGAACATGGAGGCATGAATGCTGGTACTCAGCTTGCTTTCTTCTTTGTATGCAGTCCAGGATCCCAACCAGGTAATGATGCCACCTAATTTGAGTATGGGTCTTCCATAGACTCTCACAGGCATACCCCGAGGCTAAACAGTCTATCCCAAGCATTCCTGGAGATTATTTCCATGTCATTTCATATCCTGTCAATTCTATAATTAATACCAACCATCAATATTTCATTCCTATCTATTTACTAAAGAAAAAATGAAAGCATATTTTCATTGAAACAAAACACAAGACTTTAAATTTTAACCCGAATCATACTACCTTCTTATCAAAAATATTGTATATAAAGCAGAGCTGTCATGATCTCCAACAGTGGATGAGTAATATGGTAGACAATATGTGGTGATTTGAATAGCAGGCTTATTGCTTCAATAAAATGCAGTTATTCTAGCCTATCTTATACATTTAAGATTTCTAGAAATTGACAATATCACTAGTTAGATTTGAAAAGCTTTAATGATTATAAAAAGCATAAAGACAATTTTTATCTTCAAAATAAAAAATATAATGAAACCTGAAATAAAATGGAATTTTTTAATAGAAATCTGCACTTGAGTCCCCTGGGCACTTTTACAAAGCTCTTCATATCCATATTATACCTATGCCGATTTTATAAGAATGCCTGTCAGTAGAACGCATGAGATTACACACAAAATTGGGATATCTGATGTATTAACCAGACACCATTATTTTCATTCAGGGGAATGGTCTTCTCCATCAGTTACAAATTATTGAAGTATTACTTTTGATATCCAAGACTGAATGAAATATACAATTTTTATAGACAAAATAATTTTAAGATAGATTTCATGAAAAATCTAGAGACTCAAATTATTTTATATATTGATGTGGTAGTTTTATATTTAAATTTTAAAAAGAAATGACATTAGCTGATGTACATATATACATATTATTTTACAATATTTTGTTAAACAAGAATATAGAAACATTTATTCATACAGCAATTGATAAGTAAATATGTAAACCACGTTTTCATTTTTATTATATCATATTTGTGAAAGGCTAATAATATAATTTCAAGTGCTCCTAAATTCTAAGATAAGATTAAAAATACATTAATATTTTCTCAGAGAGAAATTTTGACTATTTTATATCAGTGATGATTATTATTTTTCCTGATATCAATTCTAACATAAAAAATAAACAGAGCCTATACCTGTTGATCATACACTTCTCACTAATAAAAGGTTGAATTCTAAGCTAAGATACATTTTTCGTTTCCTTTTTAAACTCTGAAACTTATCTACACCATTTCTTCATAGTCTATATATTACAGAAAACACACTGGACAGCTCTATATCCTTTATTTTATTTGATGCCTGTATAAAATCTAGTTCAATATTTTCCTGTTTCTCAGTTTTCTCCAAATTGACAGTTAGATCTAAAAATCATATCTGGATTAGATTTGATATTTTTTTCTTAGAGCCAATGGGGATGGAGGAATGTTTTCTCATTATAAGAACAGGAGCACAGGTTCTCTGTGTGTGTGTGTCTGTCTCTCTGTGTCTCTGTCTCTTTCTTTCTCTCTCTCTTTCTCATTTTTCTCTTCACCCCTATGGTGCATGTGGGTGCATGTGCCCTTGTGCGTATATTGCTAGGGTAGATCAGAGTCTAATCTAAGTCTGTATCTTCCTCAATTGTATTTTTTTTTTTTTTTTTTTTTTTTTTTTTTTTTTTTTTTTTGGTTTTTGGTTTTTCGAGACAGGGTTTCTCTGTGTAGCTTTGCGCCTTTCCTGGAACTCACTTGGTAGCCCAGGCTGGCCTCGAACTCACAGAGATCCGCCTGGCTCTGCCTCCCTAGTGCTGGGATTAAAGGCGTGCATCACCACCGCCCGGCTCCTCAATTGTATTTTACTGAACTAATTTTAGACAAAGTCTCTTACGGAGCCTGGAACTCACTGAATGCATTAGACTGTCTGGAAAATGTGTTCCAGGGATCTGCCTGTCTCTATTTTTCCAGCTCTGGTATGACAGATATAGGCTACCACACCCGTCTTTTTAAGTGGACACTGGGCGTCTAAACTTTCATTTTCTCCCCAAGCCATCTCCTTAGCTTTTCTCTTTGATTTTTATGCCAATGTGGTAGTACATCTCAGATTTCAGTCCTATGGATCGGGTTCTTTGCAGTCTTTGAAATGTTAGTGTCCTAATTCTAAAGCTAATGGCTCACTGATAAGGTTGAATGTCTTAAATATGACTTATAAAATCATATTTCATATAAAACACAAAGGTAGAATAGTTCCTGTTGCCATGAACATCTAGAACAATTTTTAGTCTGTATATCTTATAGTCATTTAAAATCTCATGGTCAAGTTTCTGTTTTATAATTTAAATCTGGGACTCAATTATGTCTGGCATGGAATAATTGCTATCAATTGTAATGTCACTGTCCATGTTTATATGCCTCTTTCAGTTTTTGTTTATAAATGGAAATTTATTTCTTTTTCTTTTCAATTCCGTTTTACTAAGACTTGGTTTAATTTTTGTCTTTCTTGATTAGTAATTTCATGTGGACAATGTAGTCTTTGTTATGATTCAACTTACAGTTTTGGTAGTTTCTACAATGCTTTTTAATTATTTTTATTACTTGATAGTGTCATACATTCATATGATGGTTAAATCTGGTCCTTTTCATATAGTCTCCTTCCTGCCCTCATTCTTCTCACTCTCCCACTGAAGCTCTTCTGGCATAATAGTCTCCCTCCTCCTAACACGTTTTCTTTTATGTGTGACCACTGAGTTTAATTAGGATTAGGATTTCATGCCTGAGTGTGGATTGGAAGTTATTTGCTGGAGCAAGGGTAAATGCCCAGTGAATGTATAACTGTAGAAAATGACATCTTTCCCTAGTCACTGCTAATTGCCAATGGTCCCTCAGGAAGGAATATTTCCTGTTATTTCGTGGGCTCCTACTTCACCCATTATAAAAATTGATGGGTCATAGTGATACCCAGGTCTGGGCTGCAGCTGAGGTCCATGTCTTTATCTGAGGTCCAACTGCAACTGGGGTCTGTGTTGATATCCTGTGTCCTGTATTATCAACAAAGCCCATGTGATGTCCATGGGCTGGTCTGCCACCTGAAGCCCTGTAGATGACTATGGGGCGTGCAACTGCTAGGGGCCATGCTGATCTGGGAGGGCTGGGCTGCCATCTGAGGCCATGGTTATATCTGGGTTCATGCTTCTGCCAAGGGCTATGTCTGTACTCATGATCCTGGGGAGGCCAGAGTCTGTGTTGATGTCCAAATCTTATGTTACTACCAAAGTTCATGTGGATATCCACATTCTATGCTGTAGCCTGAAGCCACATTGATGTCTAAGAGCCGTGGGTCCACCAGAGAATATGTCTGTGTCTGAGGTTTTATTACAGCTGGGGTCTGCATTGATGTCTGTGGCCCACATTGCCACTGAAGACTATTCGGATGCCTATGGTCTGGGCTGCAGCCTGAAACCAATTGACCTAAGTAGGCCATGCTGCTTTGGGACCCATATTGATATGAGTGGCCTGCATTGTTACCTGCAATCAAGCTGATGTCTACGGTATGGGTGCCTACAAGGGCCATGTCTGGGTAACTGGTCCTACTGCAGCCGGGGTCAATGTCCGTGCTCTGTGCTGTTGCCACAAGACATGTGGGAGCCCATGATCTGAGTTGGTGCTGACTTTAAAGAACAAACAAGCTACTTTTGCAATGATATTAATGATTGCAGACACACAGATGAGAAGAGAGACATAGAAAGTTTCTGTGACAAAACCTACCCTCCAACACTCCCCCCGCCCAAAAAAAAGAGGAACAGCTTAAACAGGAAGTCATGGAAGAGAAGTCTTAAAAAGTGTGATAAGGATGCTGAAATTAGCTCTCCAAAACTGATGGCTTCTGGCAAGGGTACGGGAAAGAATGATTTGGTTTAGTTTAAGGGGCAGGTCATGGAGAGCTTGACTATGATCCAGTCAGTATATAGATCACGCAATTAGACGTTTTTATTCAATTTAATTTGGGGGGGGTTAAGGTCGCAGGGGAGTAAGCCTGACATGGGAAGACCAGGGATGTGTGTAATGGAGGTGCAGGATGTAAAATTCCCAAAGAATCAATAAAAATATATTTTAAAAAATTGATGTGCTCAAATCTGTAGAGGTCTTGTGCAGATACTCATAGAGAAAGCATGCAATCTCCTAGAAAATAAACAACACAGTATTATGCATAGGTCATTGAAGAAATCAGAAGGAAATGAAATTAATCATAGAATTGTATGAAATTGAAGACAGAACTTAGCAAAGACTATGAAATTCAATGAAGGCATTCTTAAGAGGGACTTTAATAGCTATAAATATTTATATTATAAAATCAAAAAATTATCTTCAATCAATAATTTAATATTGCAAATTAAGACACTGGAAAACAAAATCAAACTAACCTCCCAAATCAGTAGACAAGAAGAACTAATTAAGGTCCTGGAAATAAATAAAATACACATATATATTTAATAATAAAAATAAATGAAATACATGTGCAAATATAATAAAAAAATCAATGAAATGAAAAGTTGGTTCTTTATAGTCATAAACAAGATTGGTAATAGTTTGACTGGGTGAATGAAAAGAAATAGAGAGAATGGAAAAATTTATAAAACTGAAGCTCAAATGATAAAGATCACAAGAAAAATTAAACAGATTCAGAAAATATCAAGTACACACCAAATGTTCCACTGAACTGGAAAATCTAAAAGAAATGGGTGAATTTCTAGCTGCATATGACCTACTGAAGTTAAGACAAAGATGAAACAAATAATTTAAACAGACCTCAGTGCTGGAGTGATTTATCAGTGGATAAGAACACTTGCAACTCTTGCAGAAGACCAGTTTGGCTTCTAGAACCAGCGTCAAGGTGCTACAACTCCAACTCCAACTCCAACTCCAACTCCAACTCCAAGGGATCAGATTATCTCTTCTGTTCTCTCCATTTACTTACATTTACAAATATAAATATACATAAAAATACTTTTTAAAATGCTGTAACTAGCCAAACTAGTGGAAGCACATAAACTGTGAACCAATGGCAGAGGAACCCCCATGGAACTGGACCAGGCCCTCTGGATAAATGGGACAGTTGATTACCTTGAACTGTTTGGGAGGCAGTGGAGCTGGGACCTGTCCCACAGGGAATTAAGAGTTCTCCAAAAGCTTATATACTAACTAAATCACCACATTTGTAATCTAATGAAATAAAAAATGTCTTATTATATAGTTTTACAGCTACAGTGAGTTCATGATTACTATGTATATGGCTGTGCCATGTTCAGGTATCTCTCTTGCCTTTTACATTCTTTCTGCCAACTTCAGCAATAACCCCTGGTGGGTGATACAGCTGTCCTACTTCAGTGCCAAGCATTCTATCATCACACATTATGTTACTTGGCCATCCAAGGTTTTCTTCTGTACCCTCAACCTACTTCAGTAAGATGTTTGACAAAAGCTTGACACGCCTCTAATCTAAGGGCATAAACAATGGTGTTTATAAAGGAGTTTGACAATATGATCTTTTAGCAAATCAAAGGTGGTATGCGCCCCCCCTGCAGTCTTTGGCCACCATTGACTCTTAAGCATGTTTACAGACATGATTATAAATGTGGTGACTGGTGTGGGCGAGTGTTTTCTTCCTCTTTATTCTCATCATGTCTGTCTGTTTCACTTTTTTTTCCTGGCCCTTAAAATGCTCAAAAAACACTTCCTATAGGCCGGGCGGTGGTGGCGCATGCCTTTAATCCCAGCACTCGGGAGGCAGAGCCAGGCGGATCTCTGTGAGTTCGAGGCCAGCCTGGGCTACCAAGTGAGTTCCAGGAAAGGCACAAAGCTACACAGAGAAACCCTGTCTTGAAAAACAAAACAAAACAAAACAAAAAAAAAAAAAAAACAAAAAAACCCCTAAAACTTAAAAAAAAAAAAATCTTCATATAGATCTTCTCAGTAAGGGATGCTTTCCTAGAAGGCTACTCTGATTGGCTATTCTGCAACTTCATCTGTGTTACATACTTGATAAACTTTATCCATGCTGTGTACTTGGCACCCACATGATATATTTGAGCCAAAAACTAGACCTGTTCAGCCTGCTGTTTTTTGATTATCTTCTTAGCTTTCTAATAAATACTGGAATCATTTGTTTTTAGGCCTTCTTCACAGATTCCAAAATAAATATTTTAGAAGTTTAAGGAAGTATGATTGGCAGGCACAAAGTATGATTTTTTTCGAAAGATACAATTAGAAACTTTTGGTATATGTATAGAACAGAAATCCATCATTGAGATCAAGTTAAAGCATATATTCATTACAACTGAATATTTTATTTCATTTCTTTATGAAATTGTTCTTTCTTTTATTCTTTTTATCATTTTTTTGTGATTATACTTTAATTACATCATTTTCCCCCATCCTTTATCGTCTCCAAATTCTCATATATATACCCCCTTGCTCTCACTCAAATTCATGGTTTCTTTTTACATTAATTGTTGTTAAAAGCACAAATATATATATACATACATCTATATTCCTAAGTATAACCTGCTCAGTCTTTATAATGTTGATTATATGTATGTTTTCAGGTTTGACCATTTGGCATTGGGAAATACTTGATGTGTTTTTCCTTGGGAAAGACGATCTCCTCACGCTTAGATTCCTTAGTTGTTTGTAGCTCTTTGCATAGGGTTGAGGTGTCATGGTCTTTGCACATTCCACTTTACTGTGTTTGTTGTTGCTCTCCTTCAATGCCTTCTTTTTTTAGCCATTATTCTTTATATTTCTGGTCCCAGACAACCATGTATTTACTTTTGATTCCTATGTATAATTTGTATTCTTATAAAATATCCAAAGCATACAATACACTCTTTCACCAAGTTAAGTATACTTTGTGGATACTGAACAGTTTATTGCAATTGTAATGTCAATATTGCCCAAAACATTTTCCTGTGGCAATCTGAACTTGGAAATGTCTTCAAATCATATATGTGGGACTAATGTTTTTTTTTTCTCATTTTTATCGTATCTTTGAAGATGTACAATGTACTTTGATCATATTCACAGTTTTACAAATTCAATAAGAAAACACCAATATCTAATTAAACAAGGAAAAAATGATTTAATAGGAATCTTGGCTATATTTAAAAAATATAGAGTTTTTTTTTTCATAAGAAAATCTTAAAAGAAAATCACAACCCAATGACAGTTCTCATACCCTGCAAAGTTTATGATACAAGTTAGATATCTATAACTGATGTTAAATTTGTAAAGAAATTAGGGCCCTCCAATCCTGCAAGTGGAAATAAAAACACTAGAGTTCCTTTGGAAAACTATTTTCATTTCCTCAAAAAGAAAAAAAGGTGGATTTATGGCTCAGCTACCCACCAATTTGTATAAACACGAGATTTAAAATATATCTCCCCATAAACTTTTGCATAGAAATGTTTGTGTATTATTGCCAGATCCAAATTCTAAAGTAGATTGAGTTTATTTCAGATGTTATCATGGACATTATAGAGAATTCTATATGGTTTGTATTTCTTGTATTATTTTTAACACATTGATTTTTTTTATCTTTTTATTTTGGTTCCTGCAGATCCACATCTTCCATCCTACTTTAGATCCCTTGCTAAAAGGTAACCATCTTTTCTATTAAAGGTGACATTTGCGGCAGTTTAATTTCAATTGAATTTTTATTCAGTGTGGATTGGTTATGTCTGCTGCGCTCACATATTGATTTTTGTTTTGATTAAGATGTTGCTATTTTCATGGATAGTTACTATGTATTTTGTGAATTATTATCAATTAAATTGTTATTGTAAATTCTCTAAAAAAATGTAGTGCTATACTGCAATTTTTTTTAAATTCAAATGTATGAGAATGTGGTGAGAATTAGATAGTATCTACCTTAAAATATGGGAATACTGTCAATCATTCTCACTTCAGCACTGATATTTAAATCAAGATTACCTCTTTAACAACAGCTTTTTTCTAGATAATAGCGACATATTTTTTTTAAATTTTTTTTTATTAATTTATTTTGCAATACAATTCAGTTCTACATATCAGCCACGGATTCCCTTGTTCTCCCCCCCTCCCGTCCCCCTCACCTTCCCCCCAACGCCCCCCCCATTCCCATCTCCTCCAGGGCAAAGCCTTCCCCACAGACTGAGGTCAACCTGGTAGACTCAGTCCAGGTAGGTCTAGTCCCCTCCTCCCAGGCCGAGCCAAACAATCCTGCATAGGCCCCAGGTTTCAAACAGCCAACTCATGCAATGAGCACAAGATCTGGTCCCACTGCCTGGATGCCTCCCAAACAGATCAAGCCAATCAACTGTCTCACCCATTCAGAGGGCCTGATCCAGTGGGGACCCCTCAGCCATTGGTCCAATTAGCGAGAATGAGGAGGGTTTATATGAGCGAGAATTGTTGAGACCAAGGTTGGATAAAGCACAGGGACAAATAGCCAAATGAATGGAAACACATGAACTATGAACCAATAGCGACATATTTTTAAATTTAGATGATGCTAGTTTTGACTCAAGCAGTGGGCCCAGGTATCACAGCTTCAATTCTTAACAATTTTGAGATGCCTCTCATTTTCAAAACTTGTTAGTTCAGAAATAGCGTCCTTTGATGCTACCCAAAGCTATACAGCAAAGTCAAGACATCTCTTGTTAGACCGTTTTTAAAAATGATATTAATAAAATAGGATACTACTTTATCAAATAACACAGGGCCATGGTAAATCACAGCACAGTGTTATTTAGAAGGTGCATTGCTTTCAAATGACTTCTTTTTAATTTGTCTTTTGGAAATATTTCCTCCACACAGACTGAATATCATCTCATTCAATGGAGCAAAACTAATATGAGGTGTCATTAGAGCTGTCTTCTGTTGTTTTAGGTAAATATCCAACTTGCTCTGTGTATTCCGATCATGATTAGAAATAAATAAATAAATACTTTTAAGTACAGAATAAAAATGTATGGTTCTGGGGTTTGAAGATAGTTTAGCGGTTAGCAACTTGCCATTCCTCTAGAGGATAGAATTCAGTTCCCAGCACCCAGAATGCAGGTAACTCCAGAGCACCAGTAAAATCCAGCTCTGGAAAATCAATACTCTCTTCTATAGTCTGTGGGCAACTCTTCTCAAATGCTCACATTCTGCTCTCCACCCCATATGTACATATAACTTAAAATAAAATAAAATCACTTAAAAAATAAATGCTGTTATGAAATATTCCCACAAGCACTTTAATCTACTTTAGACCTTCCTTTACCAACACACACACACATGCACACACACACACACGAGAGAGAAAGAGAGAGACAGAGACAGAGAAACAGACAGAGAGAGACAGAGGGAGAGGGAGAGAAAGAGATGGAGGGAAAGAGAGAGAGAGAGAGAGAGAGAGAGAGAGAGAGAGAGAGAGAGAGAGAGAGAGAGAGAGAGAGAGAGAGAACTGAGATACTGTTGGGAAAGCTTGAGAATCTTTCCAACATATGATCTACATTATTTTAGTATTACTCTATGCAAAACAAAACTGCATGATGTTGCAAAGATAAACACTGCTTTAAAATATTAAATTCTTTATAACTTCTTTACTTGGTAGTTTACATAAAATAAATTTTATAATGTCTGTTTTAGTCCTATCATTAATATGTTAACTTATTGTGTTGAATGTATCTAGTAATGTTATATAATAATTTTTTAACATTTTAAGTTGTTGTCTCCTATATTTTATCACCGATTTTTCTTAGTAAAATGAAAGATAACCTCACAAGAATATATATTCTTTGTTAAATATGGTTGACAGATTTCCTGTGTGTCTCTCAATATTTAGCTTTGAAAACAATTATGTGAATGTCTTCCTCTTTTATTTCATTTTTCCAAATACTAGAAATGAAAATTAGATTAGTTTCTAAGCTACAGAACAAAAACAGTTAATAAGTTACAAGGTGCAATGTTTATCCAGGCCTGGTAAGCCCACAGCTACCTCTTTTGATACGCTACTTATGCCAAGGTTTCTGTACTGATTTTCTCAGCTATATTGATCAATTTTTAATAATTTCATCATTTTTCTATGTAACTCTTACCAGATACAATCTGTTCTTGTTATATGAGCAATACAGTGAAATATATACAAATATCTTTTTACTATTAAGCTAACATAACATTTTGCTAAATAAAACATAACAGAAATCAATCACAATATGCATTAATAATGATAATATTCATTGATCTCAATCTTGAATTCACTAATGAATTCTCAAAAATGCCTCTCACTCATAACTATTATTATTTCTGTACTATATTTGCTAGAATTAAAGTTCCCCTGTATCTCTAGAATGATTTTAAATGATGACATTTACAAAAATAGAATCATAATGCAAAGTATATAGCTTTATATAGAATACACTGCATAGGAGCCTAACATTTACTTTTATCTCTTTTAGATCTGATCTAAGCAGGAGCCCTTAAGCACAGATTAACAAGAGAAAGCTAACATCACAGGGGATAAACATTACATGAAAGAAAACCTCTGCACAAGTCCTTTGAAAATAGTGGCTTAGGGTCTTGTTCGTACAGAACTGTCAGCAAAGAATAACATCGTTTTAAAGAATGATTGCTCAGGGTAAGGTGGTTTTGTTTCCTAGTCTGTAAACTCAGTAAAGGTAAACATGCAAAAAGAAACCTTAGGAAATAAAGTCTATTTATGGATTTTCCTGGTGCCAGACACTGGAGTCATTCCAAAGGAGAAAATGTGCACCTAGATTTTAGGCACACATGAGGGAGAGTAAGAAGAACATTTATTAGGTTTCCTGCTTCTTGGTTTCAATACAATATTTATGTCAAAGAGGAGAAGTATTTTGGAGTCACATGTTCCAACTTCATTCTTATACTAATAAATCACACTTGGATAGAGTATATTTTGAAACTACCCTAATGTTGAATACAAAAATCACTTCATAGAAAACTGATTAAAATATTAATGCAACCCTTATACGTAAGGCTCAGGGAACATCTTGGAAGAGGGGCCAGAGAAATTGATAAAAGCCAGAATATCAAGATACCTACTGCTAGATTGTGTCTTCTACACATGACAAAGAAATTGGTCCCATGATGCCTTGGAACTATGCTTGTCTAAACAAGATCGACATAATAATAGCATCAGTTGATATGCCAATGTGGATGGGAAAATCACACTGGGCCCCACTCTTAAATGAAGAACCACAGGTAATAATGCTGGATACTGACAAAAGGAGAATTGGTTTTTTCTAGAGATGAACCAAGGTTACTGAAAGGTTGTCCAGGCCCAAGTGGTCAGCATCAAACACATGTGCATGTGGTCTATGCTAGGAGGACTTAGTAGGTCATATAAGTATATATATAAACATATACACATATGAAAATTCATGTAACAATAATGATTGGAGAGAGCAGAGCAAGGTCATGAATTTGAGTGTGAGTAAAAAGTACACTGGAAAAGTTATGGAAGGGGATATAGAAATAATACTCATTTTTTGAATTCTCAAAACATTTAGTATAAAAATGTTATGACTATTCTGTTGAAAAGACTGATAGTGAAAAAAGCATATAAATTTTAGTTAACAGTAGTATTTTAGGACTTTTAAATTGATTAAAGATAGTGGGAACTATGTCTTTGTGTATGTCTGAAAACATGATGATAAAAAGTTTGATGCTGGGGATTTTGCAAATATGTAGAACATTTTAATATTGACAAAATTGCAGAGAGTATGAGAGAAGAAAAAGGAAGAAGACAGATGAGAAAGTATGATCTGGAACATCAGAGAAATGGAAATGAAACAATGAAATCGTAATGCGAAGGAACAGAAAATGGAGTGTGATGGGGAAATCAGAAGCCCCCTGTGTAGGCTGGACTGCAGAGTGCCATGTGAAGCAGAGAACTGTCAGAACCAGTGTGTCAAAATAGGCCTATAATTTTATTGACAATTTGTTTTTTTCCAATAAGCACAATGCCATGCCATTACAAATCAGAAGTAATGAGGAATGATTAGTTTGGAATGACTGACAGAGAAAAATTCTCAATTCCATTAGAACTAAATTTTTTATCTTCATTCAATTTACAATCTGTTTTCCTCATACTGCTTATAAAAATAAGTATATTAATATAAAATTCGAAAACTTTTCAGTTGATTTATCATCTGGAACTAAACACATCATCCTATTTTCTTCTAGGTACTTTTATTTACTTGCTTGGTATTTACTGAACATAAATGTTATGTTGAACACATGACTGAAATGAGCTTAGCATCTTCTAGGTATTTAAAGAGCATCACTTGATAATTCAAACAATTATATTTGCTAAATATTGATTTTTACTTTAACAAATAAATGCTTTTAATACTTTTCCTAATACATTTCAAGGTGTATATAGGTATATGGGAATCTGGCTATTCTTGTGTAGTCTTTAACAAGCCTTTGAAAAACTTTGGTAAATTTTATTCAGTAATGAATATGAAATCAATTAAAGTGTTATAAAATATTCACGTTATAATGGATAAAATCTTTAAGAATGTTGCTGCTTGAGAATGAATACTCTAACATATCTGAGAGAGAAAAGGCATATAGCTCTCAGTTGCAACTTTTTCTGAAATCTTCACATATTTTTATTTGTTTTCATCAACTGACAGGAAGGTAAACTTCAAACCATTAATGAGAGAAAAAGCATAGGGCTGCTTTCAGCAGCATAGGCCAAGTTCACTAACTAGATAGGGGAATGACTTCAGAAGAGTATAAACAGTTTCTAGAGAAGGTTTTGCCAAGGATGCTATTACAGCTTTTTAGGATTGAATAAAACACGTTACTACACATTACATGGAATACACATTATATATTCCATAAATATGATACTTTTACCTGGATAATCAAAATGATCTTAGTTTTTTTAAGTGCACATTTATACCTAAGTTGTTCTAATTTAATCAGTTACCAATTTTTCTTTGTTTTGTTTATAATATTGGGAATTCAACCCAGTACCATTCACATGTTAGGCAAGTACTCCATCACAGAACTACTGACCCAATATTTGAAAAGGTTGTTTTGAAAGCCTAATACCAGATGCTCAACACTTCCCTTTGAGTTGTTGGTTAGATTCCAAAAACAATACATTCCTTTGCTGTGGCCCTTTTTTTCCCACCATAACTTAGGGATAAGACCCTGTGGAATCCAGTTGATACTAACCAGGAAGCTTCCTCCCTGCTGACTAGCTTGCATAACATGGAAGATACTATTCACTGAATGGTGAGTGAAAGTAGTCATCAAAGTCTTATCCAGTTGTAACCTATGGAAACTACATTAATGATTAACCTATAAAGATATGCCCATTGTTTCAACAGAAGCACAAGTGTTACTGGGGTAACCAAGTGCACTGATTGTATTTAAGGTCCGTTCTACATGACCTAACTCAGGCCTAGTTCAGTAAACCTGCCCAAGAATGTGCAGCTGTGGAAGTCACAACTACTACTGTTATTTTAGTTAATGAACATACTATAAAACTGCCTCCTAAATTCTTATTCATTATCATGTATTAGTGTAATTTTCATCCCTCATCTGAGAACCTTCTTTTTCTACTGGATGGTATTTAGTTAAAAAAAAAAAGTATTTGATTAAAGCTGTAAGTTTGCGAAACTCTCATTACATGCTTATATTTTTAATCTTGAATAGGATGTCACTAAGCTTCCTACACTCTGGATGCAGACTTGTAACTCTCCATCATCTTCTACTCAAGTGGTATGGGATGCAGGCCTGCCCTGATGTGTAGCTGCAAAGGTTCTTAATCACTCTGTGATTCTACTTGAGAGTAAGGTAATTATGCCAGCAACAACACACAAAAATATAAAAAAGTTTAGTGTAATATGGTGTAATTAGTGTAATTGGTAATTATTAATATTGCAATGGTGCATCTGATTCCCCAAATTTATATATGAAACCATGTTAAAATAAACCAGATCTGCATAACAGAATTATGCAGACTGCCAAAGTATCTATATCATAACATGGATTCATCATTTCAACTAAGTATAGCAGAGTATATATGCAGATGGTGGACTCTTCTAGACCACATTAATAGCTTAGTAAATTTGTGAAAAAATGATTTCTGAGATAATTTTATAATATATTTTAGCAATAATTTTGGTGTTCTTAAAACAAAGTTGAAGTACTATAGTGATCTTTTAATATATTTTCATTATGGTAAAAATGCTAGGAAAATCTGATTTTTCTAACAGGAATCAAAATCATCTATAAAGTAAATAGATTAATTATAAATACATCCTTAAAATGATATATTTTAACATTGCTATTTAGTCCATGGAAGCAATCATTTTAAAAATCTGTAAACATATAACATATTTAAGTTTTGCAGTTACTCTTCAAAATTGTTTTGAAGTGACATATTTATATTAATTTTGAAACCACTCCTCATGTAGAGACTTACCACTTCTATTCTTGCCTTCCCAGGTTTCCTGTCTTTACATATCTCCACTTTAAAGTGATGTGCTGTAATTCAAAACCACAAGCAAATAATGGACCCCTTACACTCTCACTTCATGACTGACCATTAAAAACACCGATGATGGATTTCAGGAAGTTCTGGGTTTAGAGAGAACCTTGCGTGTGCATAGTATAATCACTACCATTGAGTTTCATCCTCAGCCCTATAATTTTTTAATTAATTTTATTACAATCTGCAAAATTTGTATTTAGTTAAGCTGCTTGAATTCTCTATTTTCTCTCTATATATAATAAAATTCCAGTTGCTGCCCTGCTCCTCCAACTCTCCCAGGTGTCAATTCCATTTCCATATATATATTCAGAATTAAAGTCTTGTATCCTATAGTCATTACATATCATTCTACTAGGAAATTTCAATGAACTGAAGTCTTACCCCATAGGGACCTATGCCACTATTTTTTGTTTCATTAAATGCTTTATTTCTACTTGTGTTTTCCCAATATTTTCACAAACATCTTTTATTTATAAGTAGATTTGGTTTCTTTCTCCTTTTCTTCAAAGTTTATTTACAACATGTAGATATAGATAAGTAATTTAACAATTTATTTTTATTTTGTTATTATTGCCATTTGTCTCCAAACCTGATGCTGTTCAAGGCAGACTTTTATTAAATCTTTGTTACTTCCTAAACCTCTCACTGGATGATATATATATATATATATATATATATATATATATATATATATATATATATATATATATATATTTATATTTATATTTATATTTATATTTATATTTATATTTATATTTATATTTATATATATTAACATGCTAACATGCACATGAAATCATTTGAGACTTAGGTAATTAAAGGGCTCCTACAGAAAATACTTCCATATAAAACAAAGGTACAGTACAAATATTATTTTGCTTGTATTTATGAAGCAGTTTTCCTAGATTCATGCATGTCAATCCCTTCCATTCCAATGTCTCTATTACTTTGGCTTTGCTTTATATATCAGCTAAAACAATACAAACATCTTTCTATCTGGAGATATTAACAAAAATTGTCCAGACATGTGTCCTATTTAGAAATTTTTATTTGATATTTCTTTA
This sequence comes from Peromyscus californicus insignis, assembly GCF_007827085.1. Lineage (NCBI taxonomy): Eukaryota > Metazoa > Chordata > Mammalia > Rodentia > Cricetidae > Peromyscus > Peromyscus californicus. Next base: position 57,240,676 of record NW_026294617.1, on the reverse strand, counting down.
TGTTTTGAATTCAGATTTGTTCATTTACAAAATAAAAACAGCCTATTTTGAAGTTTTGTGATGTTTCTATAAATTTGGGATGAAAGAAGCCAATTTTATTAACTGATGTTCAATTTATATCAAATATTTATTTTAAAAAGTTAGAAACAGAAAATATATTCATTAAATTGAAGTTGTAAACACAGCATTCTTCTATATAAACTCTTGGTACACAGTTACATTTTGGCTTATGTAATAAATTGTCAAAACAACCATTTTTATAAAGAAGTTTATTTCTTTAATCTCTTCTCATGTATGCCACTTAAAGGTATTTATCTTCCTTTTCCCACTTATCTTCTGTCTTTCTATACATTTCAGATAAACCAACAGTACTATTGTATCTGTTGTGATTCAAATTTTGATATTAATTTAAAATTCACTGAAACAATGATGTGTAGCTATATCTCTGCTGACTTATATGGACAAAAATACTTTATCAAACCCATCCATTTAAGAGTCTCATTAGTGGGTGCAAGAATTAAACAAACAATTATAAAAAGTTAACTTTTCAATAGTCAGTATAAATGTTATGAAGGACAGCTTGAATTCAAGTTGGAAAAACTTGATCAAATTGACAATTGTTTTGAGTATAAAAATCAAGTAGGTTATCCAACACCCAAGAATATGAATATGTTTATTTATCACAGAGATCCTTATATGCTGGTTAGTGTACTGAAATGGTGACTGTCTTAGTTAGGGTTTCTATTGCTGATATGAAACACATTGACCAAAAAAAAAAAAAAAAAAAAAGCTGTGGAGGGAAGGGTTTATTTGGCTTATACTTCCATATTGCTGTTCAACACTGAAGGAAATAAAGGACAGGAACTCAAACAGGGCATAGTCCTGGAGGCAGGAGCTGATGCAAAGGCAATGAAAGGGTGATACTTACAGGCTTGCTTCCTAAGGCTTGCTCAGGCTGCTTTCTAATAGAACCCAGAACTAACAGCAAAGGGATGGTACCACGCACCAAGGGTTGCCCCTCTTCATTGGTTACTAATTGATAAAATATCTTACAGGTGGATCTCATGGAGACATTTTCTCAACTGAGTCTCTGATGACGCTGTCTGTTGTCAAGTTAACACATAAAACTAGCCATTTTGATGAAGGGGGAAGGGTCTCCATCTAAAATAAATATACTGTTCAACTTTATGTTTCAACGTGGTCTTTAAAATCTAGGAATATTCATTTCATGCAGGTTCACATAAAAAGAACGTTTTATATACCTGGTGAAAGTGGCAACCATGGAAAACTTCTTATAAATATTTAAATAGGACACATTGCATACAAACAACTCACATTGTTTAAAAAGCATTCAAAATTTGTGGATTATAAAGAAATAAACATCAATATTAAAGGCAATGAAATATTAAAAATATGATTATCAGGTTGATGGTAGATACCAAGTTACTGACTAATTTGTTGCTCCCACGGAAATGTGTGCTGGATCTTACAATATTTCTACTTACACAGATGCTTCTTAGCTCATAAAAGGGCCATTATCCAATAAATTCAACTGAAGGCAAAAAATATCATAATAAAATTTCATTTAAAGTTTTCAATATCATAGCTTAACTTAGTGTATATTAATGTCCTCAAGACAAATACTTTATCTACTACTAAGTTTATTTTATAAGAATTATGTAATTGTATGCAATTTATTGACTGTTAAACTACTGAAATTAAGTGAATATAATGATGACATTCATAATGGCACTGCTATTCCTTTCCCAGATATTGAGGAATTTTTAAAGAGTTTCATGATTTTTGAGAACTTAAACATCTATACAATGAAATATGAACATAGCATTTTTTATGAACCCTGAATCATGAACCATTTCCAAATTCAAGTAATTATTTTTGATAACATATTAATCTAATTACTGTTGCCCATATATGCATAAGCGTGGAGCCACAAAATGGAGTGTCAGTTACCTAACATAGTCCGCATTCTCAAAAAGGAATGTCTCACTCTCCCTACAGCAACTGTGAACTATCAATAGGTACTCAGCAAGGAGTGGGACTTTAATCATATACCTTGTCTAGGCCAAAAAATAAATGGCTTCCTTGATCTTGTTCAGGCAACCATGGCTATTGTGTGTTTATGAGTAAAATAGCTATTTCACATGCAGAAGACAGCATTTAACAGTATTCCCCATTGTCCAGCTCTGACATTTCTTTCACCTTGTGTTCATTCATATTCTCACAGCCTTGGTGGTAGGGTATTAATGTAGATGTCTTATAAGGTTTGAAGACTCAGTCTCATATTTTCAGCACTTTTTACCAGCTATGTGCCTGTGCATTGACTGCTGCCCAATGCAAAAAGAGGATTCTCTGATCAAGGCAGAGAGCAGCGAAGGTTTATAGGTGTATATATATATATATATATGTGTGTGTATATATATATATATATATATATATATATATATATATATATATATATATATATATATATACTTGGATATATATATACTTGGAAGGCAATTTAAGTGCATGACCATTTAACAAATTAACAATAGTAGTTTCTACCGTAGGCTCTATTACCTTCCTCACTCAAGCCATGGGAATAATACCAGCCATGATATCCTCATCTCCCACCATGGAGCATGCCAAAAATCTGATCAGATTATGGTTAGTTACCTTTATTACAATTGTGCTACTTTTTCACCACTTGGCATATCTTTCCTCTTAGTTTGACTGTAACATGCAGGGTATGTGATGATATTTTATCTGTGTTCTAATAAAACTTATCTGGGGATCAAATAGACTTAATATTATAACTGTAATTCTTTCTTGATAACTGTCCAATTATATGTAATTTTACTATGTTAAAGTTAAAACCTTCCTTTTTGATTAGACAGAAAAGGGAAAGTGCTGTGGAATGTCGTTCTGTGTGCTATGAATATGTGTTGCTCTGACTGGTTGATAAATAAAACACTGATTGGCCAGTAGCCAGGCAGGAAGTATAGGTGAAGGAAGCAGATGAGGAGAATTCTGGGAAGAGGAAGGCTGAGTCAGGAGTCTCTAGCCAGACACAGAGGAAGCAAGATGACAAGGCAGAACTGAGAAAGGGTACCAAGTCATGTGGCTAAACATTGATAAGAATTATGAGTTAATTTAAGTATAAGAGCTAGTCAGTAATAAGTCTGAGCTAATGGCCATACAGTTCACAATTAATATAAGCCTCTGTGTGTTTATTTGGGACTGAGCTGCTGCGGATCAGGTGGAGCACAGGAAAACTTCCAACTGCAAAGTGCTGGTACACACCCTTAATCTCAGGACTTGAGATCACATGTCTTTTCTTGGGAAGGACACATGCCATTAATCCCAGGAAGTGATGGCAGGAAGCAGAAAGGTATATAAGGTGATCCGGCCCAGAGGTGAGTGACTCTGTTCATACCCAGGGAGGTCTGCCCCTAGGTCTCATCCCTGGGACCCAGCCATTCCCAGGGAAGACCTGCCCAACTTGGCTCCAGTTGCCAGCCAGTGGGCAGGGCTCCCACAGGAAGGTTCCCCTTCTCCAAGAGCCCCCAGTGGAATCTGCAATTTATATACCCTGCCCCCATACCCATCTGTCTGAGACCCCCACACACACACTTCCTGAGGCTTGGAAACCAATCCTCATCTCCCATCTGGCACTGAACTCCCATCCAGCCCAGCAAAAGAGAGAGCTCTCATTGGACAAAGAGCCATCAATGAACCAAGAGTAAACTCAGGAGACAGGGAATCTGCCAGCCCTCATTAGACCAAGAGTGACTTTCTGAGAAGTAGAATCCACCACCTCTCATTGGACCAAGAGAGGCTTCCTGAAATGCAGAATCTGTCAGCTCTGACTGGACCAAGAGCCCTGATAAGACCAAGAACGAATCCGTGAGTCACAGAATCAACTAGCTTGGGTTGACCAAAGAGCAGCTCTCTGAGACACAGAAGCTGCCAGCTCCAATCAGACCAGGAGCTAAGATTAGACCCAGAAGGGCCCCCTGACACACAGACACAATAAGCACAGAGTGGACCAACAACAACTCGCTCAGACACAGGCACCTCTTATACCTATTAGATGAGGAAATGGGCAGACGTCAAGGCAGAAGTACATACAACAACATAAAGAGCCATACAGCATCACCAGAACCAAACAACAGCATCCAACATCCAACATCCTCCAACAGCAAGACCTAAACATCACAAGGTGGAAGAAGCAGAAGAAAGCAACCTTAAGAATAGCATCATGAAGATGCTAGAGGCCTTTTAAGAAAAAATGAAAAATGAAATTGAGGAAAAGATGAAGGAAAAAGTGGAGGAAATCAATAAAGAAAACAAGAAAAAGTCAAACAAAAAAGTGGGAAGAAATTTATAAAGAACTAGAGGAAAAGACAAAAAAAAAGTTGAAGAAAGCAATAAATCCCTTAAAGAAAACCATGAAAAAGCATCGAAACAGGTGAGGGAAACAGTTCAAGACCTGAAAAGGAAAATAGAAACAATGAAGAAGACACAAACAGAGGAAATGCTGGAAATAGAAAATCTGAGTTGGGTTGGGGGATTTAGCTCAGTGGTAGAGTACTTGCCTAGCAAACACAAGGTCCTGGGTTTGATCCTCAGCTCAAAAAAAAAAAAAAAAAAAAGAAAATCTGAGTAAATGAACAGGAAACACAGATGCAAGCATAACCAACAGAATACAAGAGATGGAAGAGAGGATCTCTGGTGTAGAGGATACAAAAGAGGAAATGGATTCGTTAGTCAAAGAAAATACCAATGCCAAAAATGTCATAACACAAAATGTCCAAGAAATCTGGGACACCATGAAAAGAGCAAACCTAAGAATAATAGAGAGAGAGGAAGGAGAATACCAACTCAAAGGCACAGAAAATATATTCAGCAAGATCATAGAAGAAAACTTTCCCAACTTAAAGAAGGAAATGCCTATGAAGATACAAGAAACCTATAGAACACCAAACAGACTAGACCCCCCCCCCAAAAGTCCCCTCGCCACATAATAATTAAACAACTAAACATACAGAATAAAGAAATAATATTAAGAGCAGCAAAGGAAAAATGGCAAATGACTTATAAAGGCAAACCCATCAGAATAACACTCGATTTCTCAATGGAGACTTTGAAAGCCTGGACAGATGTAATACAGACAGACGCTAAGAGACCATGGATACCAGACTAGACTAATATACCCAGAAAAATTTTCAGTCATCACAGACGGAGTGAAGAAGAAATTCCAAGACAAACCCAGATTTAAACAATATGCATCCACAAACCCAGCCCTACAGAAAGCACTAGAAGGAAAATTCCAACCAAAGTAAGTCAGATACACCCACAAAAACACAGGCAATAGATAACACCAAAGCAGTAAACCCCAAAGAAGAGAAGTACACACATACTACCACCAAAAGATAACAGGAATGAACAATCACTGGTCATTAATATCCCTTAATATCAAAGGACTTAATTCACCTATAAAAAGACACAGGCTAACAGAATGGATATGAAAGCAGGACCCATCTTCCTGCTGCATACAGGAAACACACCTCAAATTCAAAGATAGACACTACCTAAGAATAAAAGGCTGGGAAAAGTCTTTCCAATCAAATGGTCTTAAGAAGCAAGCAGGTATAGCCATCCGAATATCCAGCAAAATAGACTTCAAACTAAAATCAATCAAAAGAGAAAGGCATTACATACTAATCACAGGAAAGATCCACCAAGATAAAGTTTCAATTCTGAACATTTATGCCCCAAACACAAGGGCACCCACATATTTAAAAGAAACATTACTAAAGCTTAAATCACATGTAAAACACCACACATTAATAGTGGGAGACCTCAACACTCCACTTTCACCACTGGACAGATCTGCCAAATCAAAACTTAAAAGAGAAATAAAGGACTTAACTGATGTTATGACTCAAATGGATTTAATCGATATCTACAGAACATTCCATCCTCACATAAAAGAATATACCTTCTTCTCAGCACCCCATGGAACCTTCTCTAAAATCTACCACATACTTGTCCACAAAGCAAATCTCAACAGATATAAAACAATTGGAATAACTTCCTGTGTTCTATCAGACCACCATGGTTTAAAGTTAGATTTCAACAACAACAAAAACTACAGAAGCCTACAATCTCATGGAAACTGAATAATGCTCAACTGAATCACCAATGGGTCAAGTGAGAAATAAAGAAAGAAATTAAAGACTTCCTAGAGATCAATGAAAATGAATAAACCACTTACCCAAACTTATGGGACACTATGAAAGCAGTGCTAAGAGGAAAATTCATATCACTAAATGCCCACATAAAGAAGTTGGAGAAATCTCACACTAGTGACTTAACAGCACACCTGAAAGCTCTAGAACAAAAAGCAGCAAAGTCACCCAGAAGGAATATATGCCAGGAAATAATCAAATTGAGAGCTGAAATCAATAAAATAGAAACAAAGAGAACAATACAAAGAATCAATGAAACAAAGAGTTGGTTCTTTGAGAAAATCAACAAGATAGACAGGCCCTTATCCAAACTAACCAAAAGGCAGAGAGAGAGCATCCAAATTAGCAAAATCAGAAATGAAAAGGGAGACATAACAACTAACACTGAGGAAATCCAGAGAATCATCAGGTCATACTTCAAAAACCTCTACTCCACAAAACTAGAAAATCTAAAAGAAATGGATAATTTTCTGGACAGGTACCACATATCTAAGTTAAATCAAGACCAGATAAACTATTTAAATAGTCCAATGCCCCCTAAGAAATAGAATCAGTCATTAAAAGTCTCCCAACCAAAAAAAAAAAAAAAAAACACTCAGGACCAGATGGTTTCAGTGCAGAATTCTACCACATCTTCAAAGAAGAGTTAATACCAATACTCTCTAAATTGTTCCACACAATAGAAACAGAAGGAACATTGCTAAACTCCTTCTATGAGGCTACAATTACCCTGAATCCCAAGTCAAACAAAGATACAACAAAGAAAGAGAACTACAGACCAATCTCCCTCATGAATATTGATACAAAAATTCTCAATAAAATACTGGCAAACAGACTCCAAGAACACATCAAAACAATTATCCACCATGATCAAGTAGACTTCATCCCAGGGATGCAAGGGTGGTTCAACATATGAAAGACTGTCAATGTAATACACCATATAAACAAACTTAAAGAAAAAAACCACATGATCATCTCACTAGATGCTGAAAAGGCATTTGACAAAATCCAACACCCCTTCATGATAAAGGTCTTGGAGAGATCAGGAATACAGGGAACATACCTAAACATAATAAAGTCAATTTACAGCAAGCCAACAGCCAACATCAAATTAAATGGAGAGAAACTGAAAGCAATTCCACTAAAATCAGGAACAAGACAAGGCTGTCTGCTCTCCCCATACTTATTCAATATAGTACTTGAAGTTCTAGACAAGATGCGGTTGTCTGTGGCTTGTTTTGTTTCTTTTATCTTTCAGCTTAAACCTCAATATCTGGCTCTGGTTTTTCTGTTAATAAGACCATTAAGAATTTGTGTTACAAGGGTATAGCACTACCTAAGTCCACTGAAGTTTTTTTTTTTTTTTTTTTTTCTGCCCCAGCTCCCTACATGGCACCTTAGAGCACAATGATATCTAACCTCTAAGGATGAATTTCCCTGGTCAGTTTAAAATTGATTTAGTTATGTCCTGCAGCTAAAATATATACTGTCTTTGTCAATTAGGTCTTATCATGTAGTTATCTTGGGTACCAAGGGCAATGGCACCAACTTGTACTGTTTTGGAAGTTTCACTGAGTAATAACTACTCAGGACATATTGTATGCTTTGTAGTGATGTCTTCATTTTGGATAATTAAGTATTTTGATGTTATATACAGTAAGCCAACTCATTAATAAGTAGTTCACATTAAAAAAAATTGCAAAATCAAATTGTGTGAAGCAGCACAGGTTGGGGGACTTTAACTTGACATTCAGGGAGGAGGGGTTATTCAGAAAGAAATAGAGGACTGTTTAACAAAAACCTTAGTGCCAAGTATGGGAAACCTCCCTTCATCTAATGTCTTGTCATTTCTCTGGTTTGCTGTGCTGGCTAGTTTTCTGTCAACTTGAAAGAGGGTACCTCAGCTGAGACTGGCCTGTGGGAAAGTCTATGTATCACTTTATTGATTGATGTTGATGTGAAATGGCATTATTCACTATGGTAGCACTGCCTCTAGGATGGTGTTCCCGGGTTCTCTAAGAACCCAGACTGGGCAAGCACTCCTCCATAGTCTCTGCTTCAATTCCTGCCTCCAGGAACCTGACTTGAGTTCCTACCCTGACTTTGCTCTATGAAGGAGTGTTATATAAAAATGTAAGATGCAATTCCTTTCCCCACAAAGTTGCTTAGACAATGATGTTTTACCACAGCAATAACTAAGAAAGATACCTTCCTAAACTTGAAGGCAAAAACCTCTTGCTGAATATACCACACACTTTGGACTCAAAATTTTGCAGAATCAATCTGGAGCTGACAAGAAAGCCTTCCCCCGGTAGATTGCATTTCATATTATCAGAAGATTCTATGCAACTTCTGAGGCACAGGAGCAATTGGCAATCATACCCTTCAGAAAAAGCCTGTGAGACACAATGTGTTGTCAGAGAAGATACTCAAATGGTGTAATAGTGGCACTTAAATGTTGGGGGATAAATAATTGTTGTCTAATTGCCTTTAAAGCTGGGCTCAACCGGAGAGAATTCATGCTCAGTACTCAATCCTCAACATCTAGAGTAGTCAGAGACCTTTGAAGAGAACCCATTTATTGCCATTTTCCTATATACTGTAATATCTAACTGTACTGTAAATATTTATTCCTATGCCCACAGGTAAGTATAATGCTCAGAATCTGCAGAGAAGTTCTTTCACAACAGATAGAGATGACTACAGAGAACCATATCTAATCAAAATGCAGAGAATGAATGTCCAGAGGATGTCCAGCTCCCATTGATGCATACGCAATGAAGCCCTTGCACCTGAGGCTAGGGAAATATCACAAAAGAGGTGAAAAAGTGTTATAAAAGCCAAAGAAAGAGGGAGCCTAGTGAGTGATTGATATTTTCTCCTAAACTCATCAGGTAATATGTGCTAAAGGATCTTGAACAGTATGGCACCTTGAACTATATATTCAACTTTATATATCAACATATTTGAGTGATATTTCACAAAGTTCTACCCCCAGATGAAAAGCTACAGATTTTTAGATGCTGAGAGGGTGAGTCATTTCCTCTATAGATAACTCCCTATTAATCTTGTCTAACTTGAAGTGCTCAGCCTCGAACAGATATACTTATGAGTATACTAAATGGCCAGTAGGATATATGTGTGTGTGTGTGTGTGTGTGTGTGTGTGTGTGTGTGTGTGTGTGTGTGTGTGTGGTGTAAATGTAAGTGAATGTGTAAAAATAATGAAGTAATAATTAAAAATAATTATTAGAATAAAATAATGATTAAAAAGATGTCATGAATTTGGAAATGAGCAGAGAGACATGGAGGATTTCATTCTGGGAAAAGAAAGAAATAGTGTAAATGCCATAATCATATATAAAGATCTCAAAACATCATATTCAAAATGTTGGTGAAAATATATATAATACGTAAACGTTGACAAAAATATTTACTAAAATCAATCAAGTAGTGAAAAGAGGAATGCCATTAATTCTAGACAGTTCATCCTCAATTAGCAATCATAAATCATTTCCATTAAGAAATAATGGAAAATACAACATGCTTTAAGTTAGAGTCAATAATTTTAAAGCAATATAATTGACATGAATTTCCATGATTCCTGTTTAAAATTAAATGAAAGATTTTGAAAAGCAAATAATGGCTTCTGTGTGAAAGTAGATACACTGTCACTATTGGGAACATATTTTAAACATAATGCATTTATCATTGCAAAGGATCTGTTACTCAAACTGGGTCCTTGTTTGTCCTCAGTATCTTCCACCCTGATACAAGGAGAAGAGTTGATTTCTATAGTCAAAACCAGAATACCTGTTCTGTAATTACCACTTCTTCTGTGGAATGAAACTCTGTGTTCTTTTAATGAGAAAACTTTTCATCAGTATCCTTGGGGAGTTGTGAGGTCTTCCTAGACACTGAACAAACATATCCTATTCCCTCAGAAAGCTATTAGCCAACCTGCAAATGCAAACACCTGCTAATACTAATCGTCAGAGAAGTACTCAGGGAGGGACAGATTCATTTTGAATTTGTGCATGTAGCAGGGTGGGTTCGTAACCTTTTCCATTTGTCAGGGACTTACAATTTTATTTTTTATGTCCTAGTCCAGACTTCAAAGTTGCATATCCTTCAAAAAGATACATATGCTTGTACATGTGTATTATCTAAAACACTAGGACACATAGGCTATCGCTCGTTTTGTTTCCTTTTGTAATACATGTGTATGACACATGAAATGTTCTATACACAGAAATAAAATGCATAATTATTTACTATTCTTGTCTTTTATACCCCTCTCTCTCTTTCCCTCTCATACACATACATATTTAATATAGATATATATACACAAACATACACATATATATAATGTTTATATAGGAAGATAAATACATGATAATTTCCCTCTTATCTCGTCTTTTAAAATCCTTACTCTCTCACCCTAATTGCCTTTATATCCATGTCATATATAAACATATATATGCAAATATTTAAATCTTGATTTTGCTTATGAGAGAAAAAAGTGATGTTTGCCTTAGATTCTGTGTTATTTCTCTTAGCATGAATGATTCAGCAGCTATCATAAGTGAAGCAAGTATCTCTGTGGTGTGCCAAGTTTGAGTCCACCTAGCATGTACTAAGTAATTAGTATAAATGGATTGTGAAGTAGTTTCATTTTAGTTTATTTAAGGTTATCATCATGATTTTTTTCTAAAGGCTGTATCAATTTTATTAACTATTTTTAGTGTGTGTGTGTGTGTGTGTGTGTGTGTGTGTGTGTGTGTGTGTGTGTGTGTATACATATAAGGAGAGTGGGCTTTCTGTGCCACAATATGTGTGTGATAATCAGAGGACAAATTTTGGACATTAGTTCTTCTCTTCTACCACTTAGGTCCTGGGTCTTGAGTTAAGGTTCTTGGGAAGTGCAAGGGCCTTCACCCACTGAGCAATCTTGCTGACTGGCCTGCATCATTGTTCATTTTCACCATACTATATATGGGTTCCTTCTCCCCTACATTTTCATTAGCATTGTTTTCTTCAAGATGATACACATTTTAATTTTCATTTCCCTTATTACAAAATATGTGTAACGTTTTTCAAATGATTACAGACTATGTGTTTTTCTGCCTTGTATGAATGCGTGTGTGTGTGTGTGTGTGTGTGTGTGTGTGTGTGTGTGTGTGTACATGGAACCAGGCCTGAGAGCCTGAGGTTGATGTTGAGAGTCTTTCTCTATCTCTATCCATCTTATTCCCCTAAGGTAGGGTATCTCAGTGAACCTGAAGCTTTGATATTTTGACTGGACTGTCTGAACTGAAAGCCCTTCATATCCACTTGTCTATGTCCACCCAGCTTTAGGATTCCAATTGCCACTGCTGCAGTAAGCATTTTACATGAGCACTATCCCACTTAGGTCAGATCTTACTCAATTATAACTATATTGTAATGAAAACTATAAATGTAAGAAAAAGGCAACGACTGTAGTCAGATATATATTTGTTTGTATTGGATAATTATAGTATAATTCTATACTGAGGAAAAATGCTGCAAAATGTACCTTAAATTAAGATATTTTATGTAATCTATGATGAGCCCTGAACTCAGCATGAAAAACTAAACTGCAAGGAAAAATATCCAGAGAAAACAAAATAAACATGTGAAAAATTATTGACAATCGCTTAAGTGATTTATTTATTTATATGCCAATGCACTAGGTTTCCATACCATTCCTCAAATGCCCTTCACTTCTACCTCTCTCCACTGATTCCCACCTTCAATCTGATCTCCCCTTGCCCTTCCCACCTGATACTCCCATTCTCACCTCTGCCTCAAACATGGCTCCATTACACTCATAAAATCTATTCCAATTCCCATTCCAAGGAAGATCCATGTGTCCTCCAGTCCTTTCCTCTATGTCTATCCTCTCTGGTATATGAATTGTGGCTTCCTTACTATTTATTTAATGGTTAATATCCAGATATAAGCAAATACATACCACATTTATCTTTCTTGGATTGGGTTCTTCGCTCATGATGAATGTTTTCTACTTTCATCCATTTGCAAGTCAATTTCATGTTATCATTTGTTTTAACTACTGGATAATAATCCATTGTGTAAATGTACCTCATTATCTTTATCTATTATTCTGTTGAGGAGCTCTGGGTTGTTTCTAAATTCTGGCTATTATAAATAGAGGAGTCAGCAATGAACATGGTTGAGCAAGTGTCTTTGTCATAGGATGAAGCATCCTTTGGGTATATGCCCAAGAGTGGTATAGCTGGGTTTTGAAGTACATTGATATTCATCTTTCTGAGAAATGGGCATACTGGTTTTGATAGTGTCTGTAAAGTATCCCTATCCATCCATCGATGGAGGAGTGTTCCCCTTGCTCCACATCCCTGACATCATGAACTGTCACTTGTATTATTGTTCTTAGCCATTTTGACAGTTAAGAGATGCAATCTCAATGTAGTTTTGATTTGTGTTTCCCTAAAAGCAAAGGATGTTAAACATTTCTTTATGTAGTTCTTAGCCACTTGAGATTATGCTATTGAAAATTCTATGTTTAGTTATGTACTCCTTTTTTAAAATTGAGTTATTTGGATTTTTGATATCAAGGTTCTTAAATTCTTTATATATTTTTTGATATTATTCCTCCATTGTATGTGGAGTTGTTAATAATCTTTTCCCATTCAATAGGCTGCCACCTTGTCAACATCAGAGTGTCCTTTGTCATGCAGAAGTTTTTCAGTTTCTTGTGATTCCGATTAATTTTGAATCTTAGTGTCTGCTTTAATGGTGTTCTATTCAGAAAGTCTTCTTCTGTGCCAATGAGTTTAAGGTTATTCCGCGTTTTCTCTTCAATCAGACTCAGTATGTCTGGTTTTAAGTAGAGGTCTTTGATTTACTTGGACTTGAATTTTGTGCAGGGTAATATATGGATGGGTGTATTTGTGTTTTTTTTACAGCAGCCATCCAGTTTGCAAAGCACCATTTGTGTACAAGGCTATCTTTTTTCCCAATGTGTATTTCTGGCTTTTTTTTTTATTAAAAAATCAGAAGTCCATAGGTGTGTGGATTTATTTCTGTGTCTTCAATTAATTTACATTTTTGTATGTGTTTATTTTTATGCCAATATCATGCGGTTTTTTATTACTGTAGCTATGTAATACAACCGGAGTTCAGGAATGAGGAGACCTCTAGCTCTTGATTTTGTTGTTCATTGCTGTTTCACCTCTCTTAGGATTTATTTGTGCTTCCATATGAAGTTAAGAATTGTTATTTCAAGATCTGTGTTGAATTGTGTCTGAATTTTGAATCTGTATGTCGCTTTTGGTACAATGCCACTTTAACTATGTTAATCCTACTGATCCACCAGCATGGGAGATCTTTCCATCCTCTAATAACTTCTTCAACTTCTTTCTTCAAACAATTGAAGTATTGATCATACTAGTTTTTCATGTGCTTGGATAGAGTTACCCAAGATACTTTATAATATTTGAAGCTATGTTTAAAGTGTTGTTTCTCTGATTTCTTTCTCAGCCTCTTTGTCATTTTTTTTAATATAGGAGGGTTACTAATTATTATGACTTAATTTTGTATTTAGTTACTTTGCTGAAAGTGTTTATCAGCTGTAGGATTTCCCTAATGGAATTTTAGGGTCACTTATATATAATTTCATATCATCTGCAATCAAAGATACTTTGACTTCTTCCCTTCTAATTTGTATCTATTTGATTTTCATCAATTGCCTTATAACTCTAAAGATCCAAGTGCTATATTGAAAAGGTACAGAGATAGTGGAAAACCTTGTATTGTTCCTGATTTCAGTGGGATTGCTTTGAGTTTCTCACCACTTAAGTTGATATTAGCTAAGGATTTACTGTAAACTGCCTTTATTATGTTAAGGTGTATCCTGTGTATCACTACTCTCGCCAGGACTTTTATCATGACGAGGTACTGGATTTTGTAATGAGATGAGGGTGTGTTCTTTTTTCTTTCAGTTTGTTTATACAGTGGATTGCTATTGATTTTCCTTTACTGAACCATCCCTGCATCTTTGGGCTGATGCCTACTTGATCATGGTGAATGATCTTTCTCAGGTGTTGTTCTTGAATTTCGTTTAAAAATTTTGTATTGAGTATTTTTGTCTCTATGTTCAAAATGAAATTGTACTGTGATTCTCTTTCTCTATTGAGTCTTTGTGTGGTTTTAGTATTAGGATAACTGTGACCTCATAGAATGAATTAGGCAATGTTGGGAGCCATGTAGCCTAGTTTCAAATCAGCATATGAGTGCTTGTCCAACAAGTCTCCACATGACAAGGCCCATGGAGACTGTCTCTCACTTAGCAACAAAAAGCTAACTTTTGGATATCACATCATAATGTTAAGATTGTGTAGCCTGCACGCTCTCTTCTCTCTCATAATGTTGATGGTTCTCCTGGAAGATTTTCTTTCGAATTATCAATGCATTAGACAGATGTGATCATTCCCCATTTTTTTTCTCCAATACTTTCCCTTAAAATCCTTGGGGAACTGATGCTTCTCAGGTTTCTTATAAAGAGGCTTAAGTGTTCAGGACCCTTTTGTAGGAGAAGTTTATGACAAATCACCCCAATACTGTAAATATGCTTTGTTAAGCTTTGAATGATATTGTTGTTCATGAGAATATGTGCCTACATTTATCACCTTTTAGCTTTGCAAGGATGCAGGATATGTCTAGCTTGATATTTAGCCAAGCTAACAATTTGCTGAGCACTGTTTTTGGTTTAAAAGTTGTTTTGATGTAAAAGTTGGGAAAAACATATTTGGTTTTTTTTTTTTAGAGATTAATGTTAAAAGGTGGGGAAACATGTTTGTTTTTTAAGTATGAATAAAGATGGCTCTAGCTATTTGGGGCTTGCCACTTTTGTAAAACTCACCTGGTGATCAGACAATTCTTCTTCAACCAAAACCCCTTCCCTATCTCAGGACCTGAATCTGTGCTGTGGTGGGATTGCAGCAAGACAATGTTCCTTCTAATTATTTTTGTGGACTAATTTGAAGGAGTATTGGCATTAACTCTTTGAAAGTTTGCTACAATTCTATGATAAACATGTTTTGCCTTGGGATTTTTTTCTTTTGTTGTTATTGGGAGACTTTTAATGGTTTATATTGGTAGATGATGTAGCTCTGTTTGAATTGTTTATCTGATCTTGATTATACCTTGGAAAGTGGTACTTATTAGGAAGAGTATCCATTTCGTTCAGGTTTCACAATTTGGTGGATGTAGGAATATAAAGTATGTCCTTGTGATTCTCCAGATTTCCTCAGTGTCTGTTGTTATGTCCCCCCATTTCATTTCTGATTTTGTTAATTTGGATATTCTCTTTCCATCTTTTCATTAATTAGGATGAGGGTTTATTGATCTTTCTCAAAGAACCTACAATTTGTTTCATTGATTCTTTCTACTGTTCTCTCTCTCTTTCTCTCTCTCTCTCTCTCTCTCTCTCTCTCTCTCTCTCTCTCTCTCTCTCTCTCTCTAGTTTCAGCTCTGAGTTTGATTATTTCTTGCCGTCTACTCTTTTTGGATATGATGTCTTCTTTTGTTCAAGAGACTTCAGAAGATGTCTTATTAAGTTGCTATTATGAGATCTCTCCAGTTGTTTCTCTGTTTTTAATGTAGAAACTCAGTACTATGAACTTGCATCTTATAACTGCTTTGATTGCGTCCCACAAGATTCAGTATCTTTTTGTTCATTTTCATTGAGTTTGAGAAAGTCTTTAATTTCTTTCTTTATTTTTGTCTTAAAACTCATTTGTCATTCAGTACAGAATTGTTCCATTTCCATGAGTTCATAAGCTTTCTGTTGTTGTTGATATCTAGCTTTATTCATGGGGTCAGTAAAAACACAGGGTGTTATTTTGATTTACTTTTATTTGTTGAGACTAGTTTTTGTCTGAGTATGTGGTCATTTTTGAAGAAAGTTTCTTGGTGTGCAGTAAGAATATGTATTATTTTGTATTCAGGTAAAATATTCAGTATATATATGTTTTATGTATATATTATATGTATACATATATATGGTAAGTACATATATATGTTAAGTCCATCTGGTTTATGACTTCTGTCAGCTCCAATATTTATTATATATTTTGTCTAGATGACCTCTTTATTGATATGAGAGTTGGATATTGAAATCCCCCATTATCATGATCAAATGTGGGTAGAACATAGACGTTAGGAATTTGAAATGTCATCTTGGTGGATTTTTTTTTTTCTGTTGATAAGTAGGTAGTGTCCTTCCCTATGTTTTGTGATTAGTTTTGATTCGAAGTCTGTTTTGTATGATATTAAAATTGCTATACCAGCTTGTTTTCTAGATACATTTTTCTTGGATTATTTTTTGCTAACACTTTATCCTGAGGTAGTCTCTATCTTTGATGTTCTTAGAGCCGCTAAAGGACAGGCCCTGTTTAACAGCTAGGGAATATGTCTCCACTGAAGCAGAGACACCCTACCACAGTAGGCACTGAATATTCCAATATAGCCGAAGCCCAAGAAAGAGGACTTAAAATGGCATGTATAAGATGATAGAGGCCCTTAAACTGTAAGTAACTAAATATCTTGAAGAAATCTAGAAAAACACAAACAGTGCAAAGAAATGAATAAAAATGTTCAAGAACTGAAGATGGAAATAAAATTGATTAGGGAAATTCTAACAGCAAATTTTTGAAATGAAAAACATGGGAATTGAACAGTAGTTGCAGAGGCAAAGTTCAGCAGTAGAATGTAAGCGATAGAAGAAAGCATCTCAGGCAAGGAAAACAATATCGAAGAAATGCGTAGATTTGTCAAAGAAAATGTTAAATCTAAAAATCTAACCACAAACTTCCAGAAAATCTGGGATATTATGAAAAGACCAACCTAAGAATGATAGGAATACAGGGAAGAGAACAAACCCATCTCAGATGCTCAGAAAATATATTCAACAAAATCATAGAGGTAAATTTTCTTAACCTAATGGAGATGTGTATAATAGTACAAGAAGCACACAGAATACCAAACAGTTAGGATCAGTAAAGAAAATCTCCTCAGCATAAAATAATCCTAACACTAGACCTACAGAACAAAGGAAGAATATTAAAATCTTCAAGGGAGAAAGACTAAGTAACATATAAAGGCACACATATCAGACTTACACCAGACTTCTCAATGGAGACTCTAAACTCCAGAAGGTCCTAGACAGGTATGCTGCAGACTCTTAAGAGACCACAGATGTCACACCATACTACTATATCCAGTAAAACTTTCAGTCACCATAAATGGAGAAAATAAGATATTTCATTGTAAACTAAATTTCAGTAATATTATCTACAAATTCAACTCAATATAGAGTGACAAAAGGAAAACTCCAACCTAAAGAGTTTGACTATAATCATGAAAGCACAAGACATACACAATCCCAGACTACCAAAATCAAAGCAACGAACACACACACACACACACACACACACACACACACACACACACACACACACACAGAGAGAGAGAGAGAGAGAGAGAGAGAGAGAGAGAGAGAGAGAGAGAAAGAGAGACTCACTGCCACTACCACTGAAGCCATCAGCTACAATAAAATAAAAGTAATTAACCAATATTCATTATTGATACCTTTCACTATCAATTATCACCAATTAAAAGGCATAGACTAACAGAACTGATATGAAAACAGCATTAAAGTGTTTGAAACATGGAAAATTTTAACAATCATTATATATTTGTGTATATAATTATACATTAAAAATTACATAAAGGAGAATTCAGATTATTTGATAGATATAGAATTTAGATTATTATATTAATATACACTTATGATTACAGATGAATGAAAAATAAACATAAACAAATGTTTTTAAAGCAACAGGCATTATGTTAGCAAGCAAAAGTCATGATTAAACATCGCTTGTGATAATAATATTAGTAAATTATAAAATAACTCAATTAAAAAATAATATTCAAATCTACTTATTCTACTCAATATTTTCCTCATTCCCTTTCATAAAATATACAGATGTCTTGTTTACTTATCTATTGCTATGTAGATGCCATTACCAAGGTAACTCACAGAACAAATATTTTATTGTCTTATTGGCTTATTGTCTTTATGGTCGTTATGGCAGGAGGCATGGCAGCAGACAGCAGACATGGTGTTGGAGCAGTACTGACCTTAAATCTTATCCACAAACAGGAGACAGAGGGAAAGAAAGATTACTGGGAATGACATGTTCCTTTGAAACCTTGTATCCCAACCCCAGTGACATATCACCTCCAACAATGCCTCACTTCCTATTTCTTCCCAAATAGCTCATCAGCTGGGGAACAAATATTAAACTATATGAGTCTATGGAAGCAATTTGCATTCATACCAACACAATGGACAAGTACAAATAATTGCTATAATTTGGAAATAAACACTTGTCTTTATTTGGAAATGAAATATTTATGTAATTATAAACATTAAAATACCTACAAATGCTAAATGGTGATCAAAGTTATTTTTAAAATGTGACCAAAATAACTTGTATTTCAATATCAAACCAAGAAATTATGGAATATGACATTAAAATGTTATTTGAAATAGTTTGTAACAATCGATTCTCTAAGAATTTAGCTCATAAAATAAGACAAAAATAAGTACATTTAAGTCAACTCTTGTAGAGTGATGGAAAATGAAAATATCTTGAAATACAACAGAGTCTGAATACATGTCTACATGGATAATTTTTATTTACAGAAAAGATTTCCTTGCAGATCAGTGAAAATATGTAGGGTTTCCAACAAATGGCAAGAGGACAGTGGATTGTAATCTTAATTATTCACACACTCTTACCACAACAAACCTTAATATATCTTTTGTACAGGTCTATGTTTATTTTCCAAATAAAGCAGTTTATCAAATGAAAAATGAAAAAAAAGTTATTGTGATTAAAGATTAGTTAAGCAAGAGATAAAAACACAAATGCATCACTAATTAAGTATAGCAAGAATTTCTATTTTCATTTTGATAAAAATGTATCTTACACAAGTTTGTCTGAGAACCAACAATATATATTTGGCAAATTATGTATTTGTCTATTTAACTATTTATTTATGCTTGGGATCAAATCCAAAGCCTTGTACATTCTAATCGCACTGTACCACTACAGCCTATGGTAAGTTTGTTAATATAAATACTTGTGAAACAAAATGGAAGTAAACCATAAAATTTGTCTAGCCATGACTTGTTTAGTTCAGTGTCACAGACAGGAAGACTAGGAGGAAAGGCTGGTAAGCCAAATATTTCTGATGAGAATGATAAGTCTGTCAGGGTGACCTTACAACAAATTCATACATCACAGAAGTCCCACACACCCATGAAGTGGATCTGCTAGGATACCACTCTAGATGCGTCACTCACTGGCTGAGAGCTTCCTCTGGAAGTATAACTGCCCCAAACATACATTGCTAAATTTCGGGTACAGTAGCTAAGCTTGTCATTCTGTTAACATCAACACTGTCAAATAACAGAAAATTACATGTGTATAAGCAACACAGGATATGACTGGCAAAGGAAGTCACATATATGGTGTGTGTGTGTGTGTGTGTGTGTATACAATAATAATGTGTGTATATATATATATATATATATATAATAAAAAATAAAATATATATGGCAACCTGATGTGCTAACCTAAACTGGAGACAAAATTGTCAATCATTAAAACATTACTTCAAGTATAAATTAATGAGTGCTGACTCTTTAATTTTGAAATTATATCCATTTTCATTAAGTACATCAAGAGAGTTAACATGGTTTAATTTTAATCAGTCACAACTCTGAACTGCCCATGAGACTTTTTTACAGATAAGGCAACATAAGTAAATAGCAAAGAAAAATAAACTAGGAAAGTTTAGTACAGCATACTAAGGTTTAGTAAGCTAGTAATATTTCAAGAGTAATTTACCTTTTTTAGTAAATAAATTTTTCTTATCTTTTATTGCAAGAATTTTTATCTTTTTAAGGGCTATTTTTAAGGATGATTTAAACTAAAATGATAGCTGCAGGAAGATAAGCAAACGCATGTGCAAACTTAATTTAAGACTGAGATGACTGCGGATAGTTTAGAAAGGTTAAAGTGTGCAGACAACCCAGAAGAGGGCTGCTACATTAATCTCACCTCAAACTCCCTCAAAACTGTGAGATTTAGCAGTGTATTCATCTCCCAAATTTGGGATTAGCACTTTGGTTGTACTCCTGACTGATGTGCCTGATTATTGTGGTCATTTAGCAGTGAGCTAAAATTGGGAAGAATGGAGATATCATGTGACCTCTAGTGTCTCCATAGATATATCTCACTTTTGTCTACATGCAGCAGGCTACCATGGGCTTCATACTATGTGTATGGATGTATTCACCAGGAAGAACAAAACATACCATTGAGCAGGCTCTGTCCAAATTCTTGTTCATGACATGCCACTTTCAGCCCGTTTGTCAGACTTCATGGCCACATCAAGATCAGTGTTGGTGTGTATGGAAATGTTTAAAGTTGCTCCCATTGGGACTGAAATTTTATGTGATTGTTTTTATGTCAAACATTAAAAACGCATTGTACATTCCATAATGGAAAACCATTCCAATACCTAAAACATGCAATAAATAGTGTTAAATTTGCCTTAAATTTTAAGAACAGTGTAAAATATAAACATTAATAGGAAGTCTTATAATAGTTTATTTCAGTAACAATGAGTAATATTATCTATGATTATTATGGTAACCATAATTGGTAAAAAAACATTGGGAAATCTGTCATTTATCAAACTTAAAAACGTCTTTGTCAGTTCTATAGCAGCTCCACAATTGGTACTTACATGACTCCCTATTGTCTGTGTTCTAAAACATATGCAGGAGACTAAGAAAATAAATGTTCTCAGAAATACAGTGGAAGAACTTGAAAAAAAATCCCTTAATATCCATTAAAACAGACTTCAAATCTGCATTAATAAATAATTCTCTCAATAAAAAGCATCCTTTTTTGAAAAATGGTCAGCCATTTTCATCCACTGCATCCACCCGCCATGCTTAATTCTTAAAACCCTAACGTTGAGCAATTCCAAACACCACAACATCACAAGACACTATGAGCATTACGTTATGCATAAATTTAAAAAGCAAAACTAACAAGTTAACATTCAATAACTGATGGGAATAAAGAATATAATATTCATGTGACAGTGTCGTGATTATATGATATTCAAGAAGAGAGTGATAGAGAGGTTTTTAAGAGCCCTGGCAAGAAGCAATGGTACTGTAATTTCCAAACACTATGTTAGTAACTTCATGCATACATTATATATATATATATATATATGGAGTGTGTGTAAATATAATTTTTTAAAAGCTTGTGTCAAAAATTATTTGAAAATATTTCAGATAAAAGCTTTTTTATAATTTATACAACTGTTACGTATACCGTTTAAAGGAGACAGAGTGCAAGAAAATGAAAATGCACTGAGGTCCTAGCTGTTTACCAATACCATGTTTTTCATAAGTGTTAAAACCTGATTTCATAAAATCAAGGATTTTGATACTAGTCTGTGAACATAAGGTCTGAACGTTTACTTATTGGCCCTTGTGGGATAATAAGAGTTATCCTTAGAAAACGGAACACATCTACTCAATCTAGATAGGGAACCCATGACAGATCAATACGGAAAGCATCGAAGCCCAACTGGGTGAAATATGGGAGAGGGGTTACTTACAGGAGCAGAAATGAGTCGAACACATCTGCGATACCAAATCCCACCTCAGCACAGGTGACAGCTCACAAAGGTCGGGAATCTGGAGCACAGGGCACAGCCTGCAGGCAGCTCAACAATTTAGAGAGTGACCTTTCCAAGTGTCTCAGGCTTAACCTCTGCTAAGCAGCTAATCATTCTTCTCTTTCTTCCAGGAAGCTGGTCTGTTCTCAGTCTTCACTCCTGCTTGAGTGGTCTGAGAGTGACTATCCTAAGGCTTCATTGTTTACTCTGAAAGGAAAGGACTTAGTGAATAAGGTCAGTTTCAGCAATTTCCTGAGTTATTTTGAGTCATTTACCTTCTGGCTTAAGGAATGTCCCTGCAGTATTAAATGTTTCAATCTCAGAGCCAACATCTGCACAACCCCCAAAAGATTAACATTGTTAAGCCTCTATCTATCATAAAATAATGAAAATTTTAAGCCCTAAGTTGCAGAAAGGTTAGAATAGGAAAACACAGAGGAGAGTTGAATGTCTAGAATAGGGCCTTTTGATCAATCTCTGAGTGTGCAGTGAGATCTCAAAGGCTATGGTTATTGATACTACTTATCATTACTCTTATATGAGTGGGGAATCACTTCATAATGAAAGTTTCTTTTTTCTCTCCCTTTTTTTATTGAAAATAAATTCTTCTCTCATAAAGTACATCTCAACCACAATTTCCCCTTTTTCTACTTCTCCCAGCCTGACCCTCAACCAACCCTATCCTCCAGATTCACTCTCCCTACCCCCAGATATATTAACCCTCCATTTCCCTTCAGAAAAGAGCTGACCTCCAAAAAGTATCAGCCACGCATGACACAACAAGATACAATAAGATAAAGCATAAACTCTTATTTCAAGGCTGGACAAGGCAACCCAGTAGGAAGAAAAAGATCCCATGAACAGGCAAAATTGTCAGAGATATCCCACTCCCATTGTTAGGAGTCTCACAAAAGCACCAATGCAACAGCCCTAAAATATATGCAAAGCATTTGATGCTAGGGCAAAGCCAAAGATACCATCTTTTAAAAGAGCCATTCCTCTGTTTGTTGCTAGTATCAAGACAGCTCAAGAAAAGACAGT
This sequence comes from Peromyscus californicus insignis, assembly GCF_007827085.1. Lineage (NCBI taxonomy): Eukaryota > Metazoa > Chordata > Mammalia > Rodentia > Cricetidae > Peromyscus > Peromyscus californicus. Next base: position 57,217,542 of record NW_026294617.1, on the reverse strand, counting down.
TATCAGGAAGCTGAGTTTAGCTTTTTGTGTGTGTGTGCTCAGAATATTATTTTTTTTTTAATTTCTACATAAGGTCTTATGTAGAAATTCTTCACATTGAAATGACATAGTCTGGGCTGGCATCTGTGGTTTCTTAGAGTCTACAGACCATGTTCTTCTGGCTGTTAGAGTCTCCTTTGAGATGTTGGGTATAATTCTAATAAGTCTAGCTTTATATGTTACTTGTCCTTTTTCCCTTGCTGCTTTTAATAATCTGTTTGTTCTATATGTTTAGTGTTTTGATTACTATGTGATGAGGGGACTTTCTTTTCTTGTCCAATCTATTTGGTGTTCTGTATGCTTTTGTTACCTTTACAAAAATCTTCTTTGTTAGGTTTAGAAATTTTTCTTCTGATTTTGTTGAAAGTATTTTCTGGGGCTTTGAGCTCATATTTGTATTTGTATTCATATTCTTATTTTTATACTATTCTTAGATTTAGTATTTTTATTGTGTCCCAGATTTCCTGGATGTTCTGTGTCATGAATTTTTAGATTTAACATTTTCTTTGACTGATGAATCTATTTATTCCACTGTACCTTCCATGCCTCTCTCTTCTATCTCTTGTATGCTGTTTGTAAAGCTTGCCTATAAAGTTCTTGTTTATTTACCTAGATATTTCATTTCCAGAATCACCTTAGTTTGTGCTTCTTTTATTGTTTCTATTTCCATTTTCAGGTCTTGAACAGTTTTATTCATTTCCTTCAACATTTTTTTTTCTTGTTCTTTGAGGGATTTATTCATGTCTTCCAATTTTTGTTTTTGTTTTTTTCCTAGTTTTCTTTAAGGAATTCATTCATTTCTTCTTTAAGAACTTCTATCATCTCAGTAAAGTTGGTTTTTAGGTTTTCTTCTTGTGCTTCATTTGTATTAGGATATTAGGAATTTGCTGTGGTAGGATAGCTGGCCCCTGGTGGTGACCTATTTACCCTGGTTGTTGTTGATTTTGTTCTTATGTTGGCTTCTAGGCATCTGGGATTTTGGGTGGTTATAGGTCTAGGTGCTGACTTCTTGGTTTCCCTTTATTGGATAGGTGTTTTGTTCTTGGTTTCTGTTTCCTCTCTGTCTTCTGGCCTATGTGGCCAGTTGTTTGGCATGGAATCCTCACCTGAGTTGGGGGCTGTGACAGGACAATGATGATGGGAGAAGGAAATGTTGATGGTGTGTGGGAGGCACATCAAGACAGTGGAGGAGGTCTGTTGGCAGATGATCTACTTGGAGTTCTGGTGAGATTGGGGATAGCGATGAAGGATATACCACAGGAGTAGAGGAAGTCTGCAGGGAGGCCGCCTACCTGGATTTGTGGTTGCTGATGTGGCCTCTAGTTTAGCAGGTAGTCTCTGCCCAAGTTTGGGGCTGGAGTTTTGGAGGCTGTCATGACCTCTGGACGAGCGCGAAATTTCTGCCTACCTTTGGGACTGGGCTATGATAATGAGGATGAAGGGGTTGTTGGGGGAGAGTCTATGGAGGCAGTGGCATCACCAAGAGATTGGAGGTCTGTGGGTGGGTGTCAAATCTGTGGCTCTGGTGGCCAGTGTAGTGTCTACTTCAGCAGGGAATTACTGCCCAATTTGGGGGTGGAGATGCAGTGATAAGAAGGAGAGGGAAGCCGGGCGGTGGTGGCGCACGCCTTTAATCCCAGCACTCGGGAGGCAGAGCCAGGCGGATCTCTGTGAGTTCGAGGCCAGCCTGGTCTCCAAAGCGAGTACCAGGAAAGGCGCAAAGCTACACAGAGAAACCCTGTCTCGGAAAAACCAAAAAAAAAAAAAAAAAAAAAAAAAAAAAAAAAAAAAAAAAAGAAGGAGAGGGACAGTTGGGGATTGTGTCAGAGTGGGGCACCAAGATCATAAGAAGTTACAGTTTTAATTGAATGGCCTATAAATGTACAACAGATGAAAAATTGCATTTTATGTTCTTATTCTGATGTTCTACAGTTAACATTCTCATAACCCATGGTCTCATAACTGAGACTTAAGGGTGGTTTGACATTTCTCTCTCATTATAAATGCAGTGATATTTCTCACTTTTAGTGAAAGAACTTTCATGTGCACATATACATGTATATGTGTATAATATATATGTGTGTATATATATAATAGCCTGTAGTTTATTAGAATTATCAATGTGATTTATTGCATAAAACAGAGTATAGTTAATTTTATGATGAAATTAAAATCTCTAACATATTTTACCATAATAATCACATGGATAAAAAAAAATAATGTGCTTTGTAAGAAATCCCTACAAAGATGAGGAGATAAAGGGAAAGAAAGGGCATTAATAATAAGCGATTCCTTCCATTTATTGAAACAGCTGCAAACATGTTGATTTGGATGAGTGGAAGGTTTAAATTTTCAAGGTTTTAATGGGGAACTAAAATAAAAAGCAACTGTTGCTTACAGACAACTATTGCTTTAAGTTGCCTCTTGTTACTTGCTGGAAGACTGAACTATGTGCTTCTCCTAGGAAGCAGAGACATAAAGAGAGGAATCTGCATGCTGGTACAGACAGCAGTAAAAATTTATTTGCTCCTTGTGAAACACTGTGGTAAAAAACAGCCTTTTGGTTTTGAATTATAATATTGATTTTAATCTTACCTTGGTATCATTTGGAGAACTTTCCATGGTTTTTGCAGTACTGTATCTTGACCTTGGAGGCAGTCTTCCTTAATTTAAATAAATATATCATTTAAAATGTTGTGCCTTCATCTCACTGTATTATGAAAAACTGAAAATGAATGGGATCTGACAGTATAATTTATTTTTCCTTTTTAAAAATTTTGTCTTCTATTGATGATACTATTACATAATTTTATCATTCCCCCTTCCATTCCCTCACTCCAAAAGTTTCCTTGCTCTCTTCAAATGCTTGGTGTCTTTTTTTTTTTCATTAATTGTTGTTAGAGGTATACACACATAAACATACATACACACACACACACACACACACACACACACTCATAAAATCAATTTTTTTCAGACTATATGGTGTTATTTTATGTATATCTTCAGGGATGATTATTTAGTGTTAGATAGCCAATGGGTGTGCTCCTCCATGGAGAATATTATTTCTCCCAGTCTCAGAACTCCTTAGTTGGCTGTAGTTCTTTGTGTAGGATTAAGGCCTTGTGAGCTTTCATTCATCAACTTTGGTATTGATTAGCCAGGGGTCCTGGGGATTTTGCTACATCCAGCATGGGATATCTGAGGGAAAAATCTACGTACACTATGCTCTTATGTCTGTTAACTTTATTCCTCTAAGAAAAAATTCTATCAATACAGCTACAGCTCCATTAAGCATTCAGGGAAGAAATAACTCTGGATACATCAAGCTCTTTATCCATCTACTTTATTTCTCTGGGATGAAATCCTGTCTCCATAGCTTCAGTTCCATCCTGACACTCAGTTCCTCTTTGTCCTCTCTTTTACTGTTCCCTCAAAGTCCTGCTAACAACTAAGCTCTTATGCTCCCCGCCTCATCTTCATCCCTTTTCTTCATTCTCCATCTCTACTACTCCCTAGTTCTGTCTTACCATCTATATTACCTCTGTGTTCTTCTCTTCTCCCTGGTCATGCCATTCTGTCTGCTCTACAGAAAATGCCTACCTTTCTTTCCCTGGCCATGTGGTTCTCTGCCTCCTCAGGAATGTTGCTCTACCTCCCACCTTGATATGTAAAAACCATTTTTGTTCTCAGTCAGTTGCTCTGGAGAGGTGCTAGGCCTCAAGGCAGGGGCATGGTCTGAGCTTCATTTGCACAAGAAACAAAGCTATGTGTTTCCAGCCAGCTGGTCTTCTAGGCTGGGGAGCAGGGAGTTAGTTACCTAGAAGTTCAGCAGGTTTGGAGAACTGAACTGAACCGTTAGCCAAATGGTTTGGAAGTATTTGGGCACACAAGAATTTCGTAGTAGAAGACAGCTGAAATATCAAAAGCTGAATAATGTGGAGGGCCCCAAAACAGCTTGACCACACAGCAGCTATGACAGGCTTTGGGGCCTAGACACAGCTTCCGTGACAGGCTTACTGGCAGGCAACACCCAGATCCAGGAAATGCCTTAAGCTGATCCAATCAGGGATGAGGATGTACCTGACATCATAAACATTCTAACCATTAAATAAGGTGGCCAGATGTCCTTGAGTCTAGCACACACTTATTTTTGTTTTACAGATACCTCTAGACAACTGTCAGCCAATTAGGATCTTGAACTCTGGAAATCCCCTCACCCCAACCTCTGCTTTGATAAAAACTCCACCCCACCTGAGCTTGGGGCTCCCTGCTCTCAATCTGTGCTGTGTTGGACAGACTGAGGGACCAAGCTCCGGAGCTTGAAATAAAGGCTCTTTATGTAAGATTCGGTCTCCGTGGTGGTGGTCTTTTGGGAGTCCTTGCAACTTGGGCAGAACAGATAACACCAAATATTCATAATGAATGGCTTGCCTTTTGACAGACCCTTGGCCCATCAAAGTATAGCTTAATACATAGCTGAAACTTTATAGTATATATTCATGTGGCTTGCCATACTTTGGCATGTCTATTGATTTTTGTCTTTATTCAGCTCATGTTTAGGCAGTCATGTTGGCGAGATGCAATGGGTTTAGCCTCAGATGTTACTAGGAGACACAATTTTACACCAGACTCTCTGTTCCTGTGGCTCTTACAATCTTCCTTCCTTCCTATTCTGTAATATTACCTGAGCTTTAGTTGCAGGGATGTTTTGTACCTGTATCCATTGGGACTTAGGCTCTAAAGCTCTATAGTTTTATTGGTTGTGGTTTATTTGAATGGTCTGTGACTGTTGCAAAGAAAAGTTTTCCTGATAGGGGCTGAGGTCTTATCTGTTTGTAGAAGGACAAATATTTATAGATTACTCTTTGGAATTATGCTGGTACAGTAAAGAGGTGAGTATAAGATCTCTCCCAGATCCATGACTTCATTAGAATTGAGTAATTGTCTAGATTTCCAGTAACAGGAATGATTTCCCTGTTGTTGAGTAGATCTTAAGACCAAGTAGAAAGCTATTAGTTACCACAAGGTATACAGGCACTACTGTACCCTTAATGTTACCTTGTCATATTGTTCATTCTTGTGGTTCCTAGGCAATAGGCTGAGTGGGGACTCTTGGTTGCTTTTATCTGTGTGAAGCTTACATGGCACCTTCTGGTACTAAGAAACTAGTCCTCAAGTAGTGGGTATTCAAGTCAGTTCCTGCTCAGGGGTTCTGGGCTCAGTTTCTGAAGTACATGGTGTAAGGATTATGTCCTTAATTATGTCACCAGCCTTCGATGGCATCCCAGCCTAAAAAGTGGGCTTGCCCTCTCTGTGCTCCCTTTCCTTATCACCCTCTCTTTTGTATTCTCCCTCCTCCACGCAATCTCTCTCTCTCTCTCTCTCTCTCTCTCTCTCTCTCTCTCTCTCTCTCTCTCTCTCCTCTCTCTCTCTCTCTCTCTCTCTCTCTCTCTCCCTTTCTCTCCCAATAAAGCTCTAGAAAGGCAACCATGGCTCGTGATTCTTCCGCCACCCACAACCAGTCGGCGTGGTCGCCACAAGTGCGGCCACTTAACCAACATTTGGTGCAACTCGGGATAGACCACTGAGGACCTGCTGTGACTGCTGCTGCTAGCTGCCTCCACCCCCATCCGAGCAAGACCACCAGTGTGCCTGCGTGCTCGCAAGTCTCTCACCTCCATTGGACCCACACACAGTTACCACTACTGCTATCGCCAAGATTCATTTGGAGTGACAATATGCCCCTAAGAGCCTTAAGTCTATCAATTACATCACAGTGCCAGGTATGAGCAACCCTCCTTGCAATTGTTGGTCTGGGAGTCCAAAAGATCTCCTAAATATATGCCATAGCTGTTGTGCTTGATTGCCTTGCCCTTGGCTTTCATTGTGAGTCTTTCTGTGTGTTAGATTCACAGGGTGAATGTGTGATATATGTACTATTTATCAGGCACTGGCCGTAATCTGTGATTATTTTTTTTTCTCCTGAGATACATAAACGTACATTGCCTCACCAGAGATAGGAAATTAATTGCACAAACCAAAGAATTTTTTCCAATCAATTCCATCTTAGTGAAGAAATGAATTTATTGGGGTCATATTTAGCGGTTTGCATGGAGTAAACTTATTCATATACGGATAAATCAAAGGTTTAGGTTACAGCATACAAGATTGCATCCTAGAGATCTATAAAACCTTGCAGTCAGCTCTAACAATGAAGTCTCCTCCTTTCCAGCAATAATTTAGTACTTTTGTAACTTTAGACAGAGATGGGGATTGGCAATCCTGTAAACTTCAGAGCTTCCCCATCCTTTTTAACTATCATGAGCATCTGTGTCTGCTGAGACGCCCTCTCTGCAGGAAGGAGTGTTTTCAGTTCAGAAGAATTAGACCCACAATAAGGGAAAAATTTTAGAAAAGATATAATAATACTTGTAATATAATCCAAACACATTGTTCTATTCTGATTTCATTTCTTTCTTGTTGACTGTATCTACAGTGTATCTTTTCTTCTGCTTTGAATTTTCCATTAGTTTTCTTTCTATTCCACATTCTATATTGTCCTTGAACCAATACTGAAGCAGGAAACTTAATATGGGCCATCTCAAACAATGTACCATTCCAGGAATTAGTCAATATTTGTTTAAAAAGCACTCTGCCAATCTACTGTGAAGGCAAACTGAGGACCTCACAGCTGCTTTGCCAATCTACTGTGAAGGCAAACTGAGGACCTCACAGCTGCTTTGCCAATCTACTGTGAAGGCAAACTGAGGACCTCACAGCTACTTTGCCAATCTACTGTGAAGGCAAACTGAGGATCTCACAGCTGTAGTCTCTCTGCTGATTAGAGAGACTATTTTCTTCCCCAAGGATGTAATGGATAGTTAACTATAACTTTTGTGATTGCCAGTTTGCATATTTTCCTCCAATTCTGATCAATTAGTATTTGTGAAAATTTCTAATTACCTGGTGGATTTTTTTTCAACATTAGATTAAACATAGATGAAGAATTGATTGCTAGAAGATAGGTCAATATCATGAAATAGAATGAGTAACAGGGAAATAATATATAATATGTAAGTATAAAGTATGGTCTCCCCACTACTTATGATGGGACAACTCACACAGTTTTGAGGCAGGCAGAGGGCTTAGATCTGCCTCATCTAAATGTAATTCCCTATGGGAGGCCTTACCTTCTTGTAGGAGGGAATGGGGGTTGGGTTGGGAGGGGGAGACTGGAGGGGCTGGAAGAGGAAGAAGGGGATCTTTGATTCTATGTAAAATGAATAAAAAAGTTTTCTTAATAAAAAATAAAGATATGTGGTACCAAATAAAATAAAATAAAAAAGTATGGGCTGCAATTCATGGGAAGGGCTTAGGTTTAAACTAAACATTGGTTAGAGCACATCCACAAGTATTCCAGCAATATTGCACAAATACATTGAAGGTTGAGGGGTTTTGTGTCTTGGCCTATGTCCATATTTTTCCTCCCCATACCCTACATAATACTTTCTCATGCCAAAGAGTCCCAAGATTTAGGCAATGAGGTCTCCATGGCAGTACAACCAGCTCGACCTCTCTCTGTTTAATGAGCTGCATGGATGTTGGCTTCAACAATGGAGGTCCACTCCTCAGTATTCACAGAGCAAAACCATCTTCCTAGCATCAGAATGGGTTGTTTAGGGATCTCCACAAAACTCCCTTGTCCCACAACACAAACAAATGTTAATACAGTCTCACAACCAGAAGCCTCACCTGACTACCAAAGATGGCCAGTTCAGACTCTGTAGCCTCCATTACTATGTGTTTTCACTACGGTCACTCTCATAGGTTCCAGAAAGTTTCCACTGCACTCACTATTCTTCCACACTGAACCCCAAAACGACAACCCAATTACTACAACTGCCTCTCCCTGAACTCTCTCTCTCTTACCCTCTCTGCTACACGTGATCACTAACTCTCTTCTTGCCACCAGCCCACAGTCCACTGCAAAATCTATTCCAATTTTCCCTTCCCAGGGAGATCCACGTATCCCCATAGGGCCATCCATTTTACCTAAATTCTGCTGTTCTAGGTTGTAGCTTAATAATCATTTACTTACACAGCAAACATCCACATATAATTGAATTACATTCAAAATTTATGTTTCTGGATGTGGGTTATCTCCCTCAGGATTTTCTTTAGATGCATACATTACCTGCAAATTTCATGATGTCATTGTTTGTACCATCTGAGTAATACTCCATTGTGTAAATGTACCATATTTTCTGTATCAATTCTTTGGTTGAGACACATCTAGGTTGTTTCTAGTTCCTAAGTATTATAAGTAATGCCACAATGAATATAGTTGAGGCAGTGTCTTTATGGTAGTGTAGAGTGTCCTTTGGATGTATGCCTAAGAGTGGTATGGCTGCGTTTTGAGTACCTCAATCAATTCTCAATTTTCTAAGGAGCCATCATATTGATTTCTACAGTGGCTGTATAAATTTGCACTTCCACCAGCAATGGAGGAGTGTTACCCTTGCTCCACATCCTCTCCAGTCTGAGCTGTCAGTTGTGTTATATATTGTAGCCATTCTGACATGTTTAAGATGGAATATCAAAGTAGTTTTTTGACTTGCATTTCCCCTGATGGCTAAAGAAGTTAAACATTTCTTTAAGTGGTTCTCAGCAATTCGATATCCCTCTATTTAGAGTTCTCTGTACACCATATCTAGACCTGTACCACAATATTTAGTAGCTTGTTGAGATTTTTAATATCTAGTTTTGTGGCTTCCTTGTATATTTTGGATATTAGACCCCTACTAGATGTGGAGTTGGTAAAAATCTTTTCACAAGGCTTACACATTGTCCAATTGGCAGTGTTTCTTTTGCCTTACAGAAATTTTACAGTTTCATAATATTCTATATATTAACTATTGCTTTTACTGCCCATGCTATAAGTGTCCAAGGATATTTCCCACTTTCTGCTCAACTAGGTTCAGTATGTCTTTTTTTTTTTTAAGGTCTTTGATTCACTTTGACTTGAGTTTTCTGCTTGTCATAAATATGAAATTATATGCATTCTTCCACATGTAGCCATTGAATTTGAGCAACACCGTTTGTTGAAGATGCTTTCTTTTTCCAGTGTGTATTTGTGTTTTGTTTTTTGTTTGTTTTGTTTTTTCAATCCAAAATCAGATATCCATATGTGTGTGCATTTATTTATGTCTATGTATTCAATTCCATTGCATTGATAAACATTTCTGTTTTTGTGCCAATATCATTTTGTTTTTATTAGTACAGGTTTGAAATACTACTGCAAATCAGAAATGGTGAGACTTCCTGTCATTCATTGATTTTTCAGTATTATTTTAGCTATCCTGGTTTTTGTGTATGCATGTGTGTGCTACTCTTAAGCCTACAATATTTTGCTGTTAATCCTACCAATCCATGAGCATGGGTGATCTTTCCATCAGAAGATTTTCTGATATCTTCTTCAATTTCTGTCTTCAAACAATTGAAGGGTTTTTATCATACAAGTTTTGCACTTGCTTGGTTACAGTTACCTTGGGATATTTTATATTATTTGAAACCAATGTGAAAAGTGTTGTTTCCCTGATTTCTGACTCAGCCTCATCATTTGTATATACGAGGAATATTGAGGTTATGTTGTTGTTGTTGTTTTTTAATTAATCTTGTCCAGCCCCTTTGCTGAAAGTATTTATCAGCTGTGGGAGTTCCCAGGTGGAATTTTTAGTGTTAGTTATGTATAGTGTCATATCATCTGCAAATGAAGATACTTTGAATTCTTCCTTCCCATTTGTTTTCCCTTGATCTCCCTCACTGTACTATTGCTGTAGCTAAAATTTCAATTACACTATTGAATAGACATGGAGAGAGAGGACACCTTGTCATGTTTTAGTAGATATTAGTAGAATTGCTTCAGTTTCTTTCCATTTAATTTGATGTTGGCTATAGGCTTGCTGTAAATTGAGTTTATTATGTACAAGAATGTCCGTTTATCCCTAATCTCTCCAGGATTTTTTATCATGAAGTGGTGTTGAACTTTGTCAAAGGACTTATTTTGAAACTTAATGAGATGATGAAATACTTTTACTTTTTATTTCAATTGCTTATTTGGTGAATTACATTTACGGCCTTTCACATGTTAAAACAATGAGAAATCAGGTATAATGCTAGTAGGTCTGCCCTTATATGATACCTGATCTGTTCCCTTACAGCTTTTAATATTATTTCTTGTTCTTCATGTTTATTGTTTTAATTACTATGTGGTAAGGGAACTCTCTTTTCTGATACAATTTATTTAGTATTCTTTATGCTTCTTGTATCTTTATAGGCATCTCCTTCTGAAATTCACATTCCACAACAGACATCAAAATAAAACAAATGTGGAGATATTTAAATAAACATGGAAGAAAATAACACAGGATACACAAATAGGAAGTGAAAAGGTTAGAATTTCTCAAGAAAATAGGCAATTAAGCAGTACACAAAATAAGTCAGTTTTCCAACAAAGTAAAACTAGAGCCTCAGGCATAGAATAATGAGAGGAAAACAGCTAATACTTTTCTCACCATTGACAATGTACTGTTTTTATTATTAAGTAAACACGTGGTACTAGGGAAAATACCAAAAGCACTATAAAAAATTTTCAGGGCTAAAAGACAGACTAAGTGATCTTAAACACACTAAAAAAATAAAATGTATATTTCTTATATAAAAGAAACCTTCATGGAAAAATGTGTTTTTATTAGCACCAAGGACCTAGAATAAACAGAATAATTATATTTTAAAATATATATAGCCTTTATTCTATAAGTACACTAAATTCAGAATATAAAATTATACCTGTAATTGACTTTTCATAAAGAAGCAGATTTTGATAAATATAGAGAGAAATTCCTTACATTAGAATTCTGTAATCTGCTCAATTCTAATTAGGTGCTCAAAGACAGAATGGGAAACAGAAACCTGACATTTTTCCAAAGAAAATAATGGCAAAATTTTCAAACCACCAGCAATGTATTTCTACCAATATTTATTAAGTTATTATATATATATATATATATATATATATATATATATATATATATAACTTTTCTCATGTATTAATTACATATGGTGAAAAGGTTCATTTCCATTATTTTCTATAAAATTTTATCACCTAATTTAAGTATTCAGAAAAATGGGTTATATACTTTCATATATACATATTTATATGTAAACCACTTACACTGAACTAGCACTGTATATGTTTATAAAAATGTAGTTAATTAATTTATATTGCATTATCTTTCCCAAATGTTAGGATTGGAAAGAAACTAAACAAGGCAACCAAAATAGATTAAAATAGAGCTGTTTATCAGTTATTAATATTGCCATGAGTTACATAAAATGGTGCCTTCTATAAATAAAAAAAATCAATAAAATATTTATTTTTCCATTAACTTTGTGCCATTTTATGCTATTATTTTCATTTTCAAATCTATTGGCCACTTGTGAAAATAAATCAGTATAATTGTAAATTGATAAAAGAATATTTAACTCAACCATATCTGTAGGAGAATAATATACATATAGTAGAAAATGTATATAAATATTTTATAATTAAATGTTAAGTTTTCTCTATAAACCAATGCATTTTAACAACTTGTGAAATATCTGTGTGTTATTGATCAGTAATATGGACTTGGGTGTTAAGATGCCGTCCTGTGATGAATCTATATGTAAGAGAAATTTTGAGACTATAACAAGTCAGTAATACAGACTTTGTAAACTAATCCTGTAAACTTACATGTTTTGGCTAGTGATAGTTTCATTTGGATGCATTATTTCATCAACCTATGTCAAAAAATTATTTGTAGTTACATATTTACAAAGAATAGCATACAGAATAACATTTGAAAGTTACAGAGCTAAACATCATTCTTTTTCTTACAAATGTGTTATCGTTAATATAGTCACAAACTATATCAACCAAATAATTAAAATTTAAAAATCATTTCATCAGAGACTGTTAAGAATTGGATCAGCTGGGTGGTGGTGGCACACACTTTTAATCCCAGCTCTTGGGAAGCAGAGGCACACAGATCTTTGTGAGTTTGAGGCAAGTCTGGTTTACAGAGTGAGATCCAGGAAAAGCACAAAGCTACACAGAGAAATCCTGTCTCAAAAAACCAAAAAAAAAAAAAAAAAAAAAAGAATTGGATCAAACTATGTGTGTGGTGAGTTGCTTAAGATACTAAGATTTCATTAGAGCTTAGAAAATTCATTTAGTAAAAATAACACTATGACTTGTTTTATTTCTGGAAGTAAAAATCTCTTAAAATATAACTATATTAACATTTACCCTATGCAATGTCTCAGACATTTCTAAATTACCAATATATCTATCTTGAGGAAATAGAGTAATTATCAAAATCATCCTGCTACCAATCCTGAGACCTACAGCAGAGACTTGCCTGCACTATATACTAGTGTAAAATTATGGCACAGATATTATGGAAGCAATGATTAAGTTTTTAATTAAAGTTTACTTAAAGTCCACTCCATGAAGTTGAACTCATTGCTGATACTGCTAAAGTGGCCAACAGCCTGAGATCTCATAGGTCATATAGAGGAAAGTCTACTACCATTATACTGATAAAAGAACATAGCAAAAAGTGACCCCTAATGGTCAATAGCTATGCCCATAGATCAACGCATCACTCAGTCCTCATTAGAGAAGATTCTTCTTGAAGCAGATAGTAATTAACACAAATAAGCAAATCTGGACAGTATGCAGAGACTGAGACTTTGAAACACTCATTCCTTAACTGGTATCTTTATCAAAACCTTCCCCTCAAGGTTCAGGGATCTATGTGGAAAAGGAGGTAGAAAGAATACTCAAGTCAGAGGTGATGGATTACTCAAAGAAACCAGTGTCTTCCAGATACAACATATTAATAACATATAAACTCACAAAAACTGTGGCAACATGTACAAAACCTACACAAATCAAACCAGACAAAATCCCAGCATGGAAAAGCAGAAGTCAAAGAAGCTATCTGTAATCTATATTTGCTGTGGAAGGGAAAAAAATCCCCTTTCTCCCATGGAGACTCACTGGCTGTATCACCCACATTCCAGGGAAGGCTCTACGCACAGGAGTAAAAGTGGTCAACACAAAATGGACTCTATGGTTTGTGTGTGTGTGTGTGTGTGTGTGTGTGTGTGTGTGTGTGTGTGTGTGTGTGTTTGCTTATTGTTTGATTTTCTTTTGGTATTTTTATTTTAATTCATTTTTTATTATTTGTTTAATTTTCTATTTTTGGTTGTTTTGTTTTCAGATGAGGGAGAGAGAGGGCACGAGAAGTTGGGTGGGTAGGAAGGTGAGAGGTTCTGGGAGGAGTTTGGGGAAGGGAAAGAATATGATAAAATATATTGTATGATATAAAAATGTAAGTAAAAAGTAAACATCAATACCCCTCTTTTGATTAGATTTCAGGCTTTTCTACATTAAAGAATTGTGAATAGTGCTCTAAACATGGTAAAATCCCTAGCTGGGAAAGCCATGTGCCCTACTGGAGAACATACTGATGTTATTTTACTAAATTTTATGAAGCTGCTTTCTAAATATTTATGTGTATATTGATATATTTGTGCTGCTCTCAAACTTGGTCACATAAGAATCTCATTGAAGATGGTGAAAGTTAATATAGACCCTCATATCTGTTTAAAATGCTGACATTAAATAACTGTGAGTACTTAGCCACAGATAAAAGATCTAAATCAACAGGCCCCATCACCATTCCACAGTACACAGGTGCAAAAGCAGTAAAATCGGAAGAAGGCTGTAAAAGATTAGTTACTAGGAGTTTGTAGCTCACTTTGGACAAATGTGCATTGATCAGTGTGGAAGATCAAAACTCATTATTGTTCTTGTAAAACAGAGTCCCAAATGTTCCTGGAAAAATTATGCTTAGGATCAAATGGGTCTATTACAAACATACAGTAGAAATAAGAACATCTCCTATTACATGTCATAATGGTAGTATCTATTTTCATGGCAAAATAGGTATAATTATAATCACAAAGTCCACTATAATATTATCAGCTAGGTTACTACAGAAGCAAATGTGAAAAATCAGGTGAAAATACAAGACCATATTGTACACCAAAAATGAAGGCAAAGCACTGCTTCATAGAAATTATGACTCTTCCTTGGATTAAACTAATTTGAAACAAACAAAAGAGTGGTGTTTGAGAGATGTGTAGTACTTAAGAGGACTTATTGCTTTTGCAAGGGACCAGGGATAGGTTCCAAACACCTTCATGGTAGCACACAGTCTGTAATTCCAGCTCCAAGGGTTCTAGCACCCTGTTCTGACAGGTGGAAGAAACAGCCTTGCACATACTTGATGCATAAAAACCTATGTGGAGGCATACATCCATATTCACAAAAACAAAATTTTTAAAAATCTCAATTAAAATTAACAGGTATGACAGAAGAGCTGGGATAATTCTCTGTCCAAAGAAAAAAAATCTGGTCTTGTTTGGCAGAGTTAGGCATCCATGTTCCTTCTTGTAAGAGACAAGAAAATATCCTTCTAGAAAAAATTTTCGTTCAGATATAAATGAATAACTTGGTGTTCAACACAATGAGACGGGGATCTAAATACCCTTCACAGCAGCTAGAAACTCTTCTTCAATCTAAGAAAGTTCACCCCCCACACAAACAAAACTCCAAAGAACCTGCTTCTGTATCTGTAGTCAAATGAGACTCTAACATTCAGGATCTCACCTTCTATTCCTCATGGCTTTCTGCTGTGATTGCATATACTGCTAAAATCATTTTAAAGTAATACATTTAGAAGGGAAATGAAAATCAATTAAGTTCATTTTTACATACATGCAGAACCTCTAACAAGAAATTAAAATTCTTAACTATGTGATCGCTTAAATGCCTTCCTGATATTTGACTAGCAAGGACTTCTTCTGCTTCAAATGCTTCAGTCTCAGAATATGAATATGGTTTTTTATTCATAGAAATTGTTAATGTAATAAATATATGTTTAATCTATTAAAAGTATGTATTTTAAATACCTACTTTTTAATCAAACCCTGCCTGGAAAGGCAAATAATGAACACACTTGGAGAATGAAGAATTAAATATAAAAAATATACGTAAACAATAACTTATAATAATATATTAATTTTAGTAAGAGTAATTATATTTTTGAGCATAAACAATACCTATTGAACATTGGGATGACTCAGTGAATAATGACATTACTTGCCATCAAGCCTGATGACCTAAATTTGATCCCTGAACCTCACACGGTGGAGGAGAGAATTGATTCCTAAATGTTATCCTCAATATCCTCAGACTTCCATATCCATGCAGTGGCATGACAACACACACACACACACACACACACACACACACACACACACACACACACACACACACACACAGAAACACACACACACAAACACACACACACACACACACACAAACACACACACACAAAGAAACACATGAAATAAATAACGAATAAAAGAAATAATTTTAAAAATAAAAAGAAAGAATAAGTGAAATATGGTGACAAAAATATCTACTACTGACACTGGTGCAATCCCCAGCAGCCAGTGAGCAGGTGAGTCACCCTCCTGCCAACTGGACTGCACCTACTCACTGCTGGATCCTGTTCTGCTATGATATACTTGGTACTCAACCCCACCTACCGTATCATCCTCCCCCTGGACAGCCTTTCCCTGAAACTCTAGAAGACTCCATAAATCCAGGTATAGCCCACACCAGTATGAAGAACAGGTGAGTGACTGGCCTTCCAGCTAAGCTGTCCAAATCACCCCAAGCACTAGGGCACATTCAGTTCCCCTCACCCTCTTAGCTTAACACTAGCAAGGTTGCTGGGTCCTGACCCCGTCTCTGTTGGGATTCCAGAGCTGTGGTGCAGTCTGAACCAGCCCACAAGCAGGTGAGGGTCCCTGCTTCTAGCTTGTCTGCCCCCACCCACTGGATCCTGTTTCCCAAAGACCTACTCTATTGTCCAACCCATCCACTCAATATAATATTATCAAAGCAAATCCAAGAATCCATCAAAATATCATCCATCAAGATCAAGTAGGCTTCAATCCAGAGATGCAAGAATGATTCAGCATAGGAAAATATATCAATGTAATCCACCATATAAACAAAACAACAACAACAACATATTATCATCTCATTAGATACTTTAAAAAATCTTTGACAATTTCAACACCCCTTAATGCTAAAAGTCTTGACTAGATCAGGGGTACAAGAAACATAATTAAACATAACAAAAGCAATATACAACAAAACTATAGCCAACATCAAATTAAATGGAAAGAAACTCAAAGCATTTCCACTAAAATCAGGAACAAGACGAGACTGTTCACTCTATTCATGTTCATTCAATATAGTACGTGAAGGTCTAGCTATAATGATAAGACAACAAAAGGAGATCAAGGGGATACAAATTAGAAAGGAAGAAGTCAAAGTATCACTAATTGCAGATAGTATGGTAGTATACATAAATGACCCCCAAAATTTTACCCAGGAACTTCTGCTATTGATAAACACCTTCAGTAATGTGGCTGGATACAAGATTAACTAAAAACATAAACAAAAACAAAAGCAACAACAACAAAAAAAGTAGCCCTCCTATATTCAAATGATAAACAGGTTGAGAAAAATCAGAAAAACAACACCCTTCACAATAGCCACAAATAATATAAAATACCTTGGGATAACTTTAACCAAACAAGGGAAAGAACTATATGACAAGAACTTCAAGTCTTTTAAGAAAAAGAAATGGGGAAGGTATCAGAAGATGGAAAGATCTCCCATGCTAATGGATTTACAGGATTAAGATAGTAAAAATGACCATCTTCCCGAAAGCAATCTACATATTCAATGAAATCCCAATCAAAATTTTAATTTTTTACAGAACTTGAGAAAAACAATACTGAAAGTCCTATGGAATAACAAAATACCCAGGATAGCTAAAACAATCCTGTACAATAAAAAAAGTTTCTGGAAATATCACCATCCATGATTTCAATCTCTACTACATAGCTATAGCGATAAAAACAGCAAGGTATTGGCATAAAAACAGACAGGTGGATTGACAAAGTTAAATCAAAGACCCTTACGTAAATCAACATACTGTGAACACCTAAGTTTTTAAAAAAGAAGCCAAAATTATACAATGGAAAAAAGAAAGCATATTCAACAAATGATGTTGGCATAACTGGATGTTGGTATGTAGAAGAATGTGAATAGATCCATATCAATTGCTCTGCACAAAATTCAAGTTTAAGTGGATCAAAGAACTCAACATATATTTTGTTACACTTAGCAAGATAGAAGAGAAAGTGGGAAATAGCCTTGAATGCATTGGCACAGGAGACAACTTTCTGAATAGAGCACCAGTAGCACAGACACAGATTGTCAATTAATAACTGGGACCTCAGGAAACTGAAAACCTTCTGTAAGGCAAATAACACTGTTAATAGGACAAAATGGCAGTCCATAGAATGGGAAAACATTTTTTTTTTTTTTTACCAACTCCACATATCTCAGAGGGCTGATTTCCAAAATATATAAAGAATTCAAGAAACTAGATATAAAAAAAATAATGCAATTAAAAATGAGGTACAGATCAAAATAGAATTCTCAACAGATTAATCTCAAATGGCAGAGCTACACTGTTGTGGAACATTAGTTTAAGATGTGTTACATACATTTATGTTGTGGTATATTTGTTCAATGATGCAAAGATGTGTTTCATTCTTTTATGTTGAATTTGTCTAACTCTGCAAAGCTGTGTTACTTTTCCTAAAACAGCAGATTGGTCTAATAAAGAGCATGAGGACCATTAGCTGGGCAGGAGAGAGAAAAAGGTGGGGCTGGCAGTCAGAGAGAATAAATAGGAAGAGAAATCTAGGGAAGAGAGTGAGGAGCCAGAAAAGGAGAAAGAGAGAAGTTTGCCAGGAGTGAGCCATGCGGTCACACAGCCTGCCACAGAGTAAGAAAGAAAGAAAGATATATAGGATAGAGAAAAGCAAAAATCCTAGAGGTAGAACATAATTAAAGAGAAATGAGTTAATTTAAGTTATAAAAGCTGGTTAGAAGCAATCTAAGCTAAGGCTGGGCATTCATAAGTAAGAATAAGTCTCCCTGTATTTTTATTTGGGAGCTGGGTGGTGGGTACCCAAAGAGGAAAAAAAAAAACCAACTACAATACACTTAAAGAGTTGTTCTGGAGAGATGGCTCAACACTTAAAAGCACTGGTTGTTCTTCCAGAGGACTTGAGTTCAACTTCCAGCATCCACATAACAGCTCACAACTGTCTGTAACTCCAATCTCAGGGTATTTTATGCCCTCTTCTGGACTCTGAGGGCACCAGATTGGTTAGCTTTGAGACCTAGGGTAGAACCAAACATAACTAGCAAAAAAAAAAGAAAAAAAGAAATGGTTTCTAATGATATTCTTTCTACTATACTCATAGAAGAGTGCCCTGCCCCGTTGTCATCAGAGAGGCTTCCTCAGAGCAGATGGGAGCTGGTGCAGAGACCCACAGCAGACATTATGCAGAGAGAGAGTCTAAATTGGAGGTTTCCATTGGGTCCTTCCCCTCAGACATCAGGAAACCGCAGAAGAGGAGAAGGAAAGATTGTAGGAGTCAGAGGGGATGGAGGATACCAGGAGAACATGACCCACTGAGTCAACTAAGCAGGGCTCATATGGGCTCACAGAGACTGAAGTGACAAGACAGAGCCTACACAGGTCTGCACCAGGTCCTCTGTGTATATGTTATGACTAATAGCTTGGTGTTTTTATGGGACTCTTTGGTGGTTTGAAAGAAAATGGTCCTCAAAGTGAGAGACACTATTAGGGGGTGTAAAAAAAAAAAAGGAGTTGTTCAAAATTTTTAGCCATAAGAGAGATGCAAGTCAAAACAACTCTGAAATTCTACCTTACACCAATCAGAATGGCTAAGATAAAAAACACTAATGACAGCTTATTCTGGAGAGAATGTGGAGCAAGGAGAACACTCCTTCACTGATGGTGGAAGTACAGACTTGTACAGGCATTTTGCAAATCAATATGGCAGTCTCTGAGAAAACTTGGAATCAATCTACCTTAATCCATTTATTCTACTCTTGGACATAGACCAAAAGGAAGCTCAATCATACAACGAGGATGGTTGCTCAACTATGACCATAGCAGCACTATTCATAATAGCCAGAACCTGGAAACAATGTAGATGTCTCTCAACCTAAGAATGGATTAAGAAAATGTGGTACATTTACACAATGGAGTATTACTCAGCTGTTAAAAACAGTGACATCAGAAAATTTGAAGGCAAATTGGTGGAACTAGAGAAAACCATTCTGGGTAAAGTAATCCAGACCCAGAAAGATAAACATGGTATGTATTCATGCATAAGTGGACATTGGCTATAAAGTAAAGGATACCATGCTAAAATCCACAGACCAAGAGAGATTAGTAACAAAGAAAGCTCAAATGGGAATCCATGGCTTCCCCTGGGAAGGGTAAATAGAAGAGGTCTCCTGGTTAGACTGGGGATAAGTGGTGATGAGAACGTAAGGGTTTGGATTGAGAGGAGGAAGGAGGTGGAAAGTGATGAAAGAGATGACTTGATGGGGGGAGCATTTAAGGGTCAGGTGATGCAAGGCAAACTTCCACAAACCTATAAGGATGGCCCCAGCTAAGACTGAGCAATGGTGGGTAGGTAGCCTGAACTGGTTATCTCCTGTAATCAGATTGGTAACTACTCTAATTGTCACCAGAGAGCCTTTGTCCAGTAACTGATGGAAACAGGTGCAGAGATCCATAGCCAAGCATTGGCTCCAACCCAGGGAAATCCTATTGAGGACAAGGAGGAAGGAGTATAAACACCAGGGGAGTCAGGTTCATCACAACGTAACCCACAGAAGCAATTTGCTTGCTCATGGAAGCTCACATAATATGGACCACTGGCTAGGGAGCCTGCATGGGACCAGCCTAGGCCTTCTGCAGACATGTAGTGGTTGTGTGCCTTGGACTACTTGTGGGACTCCTGGCAGTGAGAGTGGGGCCTGGCTCTAAGCTTTGCCTGGCTTTTGGGAAACTGTTACTAACGATTAACTCAAGGATTGCCTTGCCCATCCTTAATACAAGGAGAGGTGCTTAGTCCTACTTCAACTTGATATGCCATGCTTTGTTGCTGGCCATGGGAGGCCTGCCCCTTTCTGAACAGAGGTGGAGGAGGAGTGTATTGGGGATGGGGGACAGAAGAGAGGTAGGGGGAGGAAATGGAAGGAGGAAGGAGGGGAAGTAAAATAAATGAAAAAATTAATTAATAAAATCTACTACTATTTTTATGCTAAATGGGCATTCATCAAACTGCTCTCTAAATTAGACCACTGCAGCTCTCAGATTACATCATATAAGTCTCTTTGTGCCCTAATACATGATTCATGCAGAAACTCACATCTTGTCAAGTACAGAAAATAAATGTGAGATGATAAGCCAAAAATGGGGTATTGTTATGATATCCTTTCCAGTAAAGACTCATGGTCTACCATGAGAAAATGGAGAAAAGATTGTGTCAAATGTTGGAGTAGAATGGAGTTAAACAATGTCTTCTGGGCATGTCTAAACTATTACCCTCATGAACTCAGAGCAGCTGGGGTTCCCTACAAAGATCAAGACAGTCGACACTCTAGCACAGAGTGAGAATGGGTACATGAGCACCCCTGCTTCTAGCTGATGGGCTGGTGGCAGTTGATGGTTTCAAGGGTATGGTGAACCCATTTTCTTTTAGGATGTGGCCCCTGCTTGGCTGATCACACTTCATTGGATGAGTGTACAACCATGAAAATGTGGTTGGCACACATTGGATTCAATGGCTTTTGTTTTAAACAAGACATGACGTTCCTAGAGGATTTAAGATGGCTCTGTTGGTCTGGGAGGAGTTAAGAAGAATAGTGGAGTATAAATATGATTAAAATGTATTATCTTAATGTATTGAAACAAGTATATTTAACAAAGGAAATTGAGAAAGATATTTATATGAGTTGTCAACTTTCACCTCTCACTAGAGTCCCTTTACAAAAAAATGAAACTGCATCAGCATCAACTGCGCAGAAACTTGGAACTGGTAAGATCAGTAGTCAAATAAAGATACCCCACCACACTGATTTACAGTGCACAAAGACAGTAGTGACAGCTGTTGATACAACAGGGGATAAACATATCTTATGAGTAAATCCCTAGACTTAACAGACAGAGATGTCCATGCAATGAAATGGAATAATATTTCTGTTCTCTCATCTCCTTAGTTCTCTATCAGGGTCCTCCTATATGTTTTGGGTATCATTTTAAAGCACTGATAAAAAGCAAACTTCACAGAACCTGAAAGCCAATCACACTTGCAAATTCCTACACAGTAGTGAAATTATAATCAGGAATGATATTCACTCACCATGTGTGTGAAGGTTCTAATATGTTCTTCCTATTTAAAGTATGCCTAGTGCATGAGAAGCCCCTGTAAGCCATTGCTTAATCACAAAAGTACCTACAAAAACAAACAAACAAACAAACAGAAATGCAATTACTTCATGGGGAACAAATCTGGAATTTTGAAGAGGCAGTAAGTAAAGCTAAAGAAACTAATTTTCTGAGAGGCAAATATTTTGAGTAAGGTTCTTTCTCTCTTATGATAAGTAATTGATTGATATTTATAAAAATACCCAAAAGGGGCTTGAGTTGCTCTAGGGGAAGTGAGAATAAGATCATTTGTTTTATTTAATAACATTGGAAAGGAGTTAGTATGACAGAGCAGACCGATTAATCATTCTCATCTGATATGGCTAATTTCACTTTTGATTTAGCTAAAAAGTCTGGAACAAATTAGCCTTTCCATGGTTCAGACTACTCTTTTAGTAAAAAATACAAGCACTATAATTTCAGTGTTAACAGTTTTTAATTAATTCTATAAATTCCAAATGTAATGGCACTCAGCATTGCTCATTTTATAGTTGATGACTAACTCTCAATGGAAAAATAAAAGTTCAGAAGATCTATACAATTGTTTGCAGAACTTACATATTTTAGACATACATTATTTGTAGGTATACAGGAACAGGTTTTTGGTGATAAGGACTTTTAGTGTGAAAATGTGACCATTTATGGAAAAATTTGTACTTATATTTTCAAGGAAGCTAAGCTTCTAAATGAAACATATTCTAATTTCAGAATGTTTACTTTTTATTTATTGTCCTTGTGATATGCAAATTATCCAGTATTCACAACTTATTATTAATGGATTGAAGCTGGAAAAGAATGTCTCAATATGACAAGAATTTAGGGCAAAATTTTAAACTCTTGACTTCCCAACATCCTCTGTGTCATCTGACCCTAGACACCAACTTTAAAAGAAAAGCTAATGGTGACAGACAAAGGAAGGATATATGTGCAATCTTTCTTTTGATAAAAATATATAAATAAATAAATATATATATAACCCATATATATGACATTCATATATAACAAAAGATAGAAAATGCCATTTAGTTACAGTATAGAAGGCAGACAGGAAACTTTGTGGCCTATGTGGGAAGACAAAATAGTAAGAAAATTTCCAGAGCACAGTTTTGGGGAAAATATTAATATTGCTGACTTTATTGTGTTATATAAACTACATTTTATGTATTTCTTACTTTTTGAACTTTAAATAAGGTTTACAGTTCCTTCTTAAAGTTAATTATTACTTAAGTACTGTATAGTACAGAGTAAGCACTCAGCAAATTATAGATAATGTTAGATAATATCAAGAATCTACATACCTTGGCATTATAATAATTCTATGAAGATATTGCACTGAAATATTCTGTAACTAAAGATTCTGTAACTATTCTGATGAATAGGAATACATACACATATTTCATATACTCTAGATAATTAGTTTATACTTTCATTGTATTATTGATTCAATGGTCATTAATTCCATTATCAAGACTAAAATTGTGGTAACCAAAGAGATACAAATATCTTTTAATTGAGAGAAATTCACAGAAATTTTTTTTTTAGCTCATTAAGCATCATAGATATCTTGGGGTACTTAAAAGGGTTATGTCAAGAAGATGTAGCCTTCAATATAAACTAATTGGCGCATTGGGCTCAACTAAGTGTCAGGCCACCAGAACAGTGAAGATATCTTTAAGATGTTTTGCTCGAACAGTGAACTTTGATCATCCTTTCAATTCATCGCTAATTTTCCTTTACATTAAAATAATCCTGAAGATTAAGTAAAACACATTTCTCAGTTTTCACCTTATAGCATTATGCTAGGGATGAGAATTACTCAGTATTCTTTTGAAATTTATTTACCAAGCTGTATTTTTGCAACTTCTTGGCCGTACTGTGATTTGTACTTATAGCCACTAATCTGAGCTCAATAGTGGCTTTAAAATGAACAATTGTAGTATAACATGATGCCGAAGGGTCAGATAAAAGTGCATATGGTTAGCCAGGTGTTAGTGGTGCATGCCTTTATTCCCAGCACTCAGGAGGCAGAGGAAGGTGGATCTCTGTGAATTTGAGGTCAGCCTGCTCTACAAAGCAAGTTCCAGGACAGCCATGGGTGTTACAGGGAGAAACTCCATCTTAGGAAAAAAACCTTTAAAGCATATGATTAAAAACTGCTGACCTAAAACCAGATTTCCTAATAACACTTTTTTGTATACCTATAATAGAATCACTGAACCATTTATCTAAATATAAATAAGTCATTGAATTCGACATCTTCCTAATGTTTAACAGAGAATGAGAGGGTAAATTCATGACTGGAATTTTTTAGAAGGAAACATTCAATTTAACTTTAAATAGAACAAAGCTTTAAGAACAAGTTTCTTCTAAATTAAAACGATTTTTACAATGCTTAGGAACGGTTGTCCTGACTGCTTAGTCAGGTCTGACCTTGCCACGCACAAGTCAGTCCTGGATCCAATTAGACAGAGGAGGTTTCTTTTTTCCTCCTGTGACTTCCACAATTAGCTCAATATTCACAAGTGAATAAAGATAAAATATTTAATTATATTGTCACCCTTTATTGGAACTGTTAATGACTACCACCCTTTCAATTTTGACAAGAGGTGTAATTTTGTTGGCCTTCTTGGCTAGCAGACCTCTGCCTACAGCCATGTTCTCGTCACACTCTCTTGCATGCTTCCTAGAAAATAACAATTATAGTTAATAGAATATTCATCATTATTTCAGAGCTGGAACTCTTCTCAACTATGCAACTGCAAAGATCTGAACCCAGCATTTGCATTTAAATTAACCCTAGAGGGATTAAATGACAGTCTTTAAATCCTAGTGTCGTATGTGTGTACACCTAACTTAATACAATGGCAATTATTTATTCAATTATTTATGTATTTCAAACATGCCAGTGTTGTCTTAGCTTATCTACTTAGAACAAAGTAAATACGAACTACAACCAACAAATTGTGTTCAATGAAGTTATGCATGAGTTATATACGATGCAACTGACTTTGCTTTCTTTTCCAATGTTAGCTCAGTATTCCAAGTGGATTCTTGGGCAAATAACTGGAGCTGTCAAGTGAGCATTTGAATCTCAACCTTCTCTGAAGTCCGAGCCTTACCATCTCTTTATGTGTTCTATGGGATTTCTTCTGTATTAGACCCAGAATGATATATGTGCCGAATGAGTTCTCCCCTCTAAGAGCTAACTAACTAGGTCCCTTATTGCTTAGTTTCTGAGATCAGGTACATTCAGGCCTATTTTGTAATACTGTTTTCCTAACTGAAACCTACATTTGAAACTAACTGGTCTATGAGTCAGGCATAGTGAGCACCTTTAATCCCAGCACTCTGGAGGCAAAAGCAGAAGAATCTCTGTGAATTTGAGGCCAGCCTGGTCTACATAGTGAGGCCCAGAACAGCCAGGAGTACATAGAGAGATGATCCTTCAAACAAACAAACAAAACATAAAACCTTATCAACCATGGACATTATCAAATCATTGTACATTTGAGAAAACTGTTAACTCTTGTTACTTCTTTAATCAGGGCTTTGAGGCCTGTTCTACATTTTAAAATCCATTTGTTTTTCTTACCGTATAGAACACATCATGGAGCTTGTCCTCATGATAGAGAAATTAATAATTTGTTACCCAGCTTGTTAGTTTCAAGGACATTACAGAATGATTGACGGATTTGATTTTTTTCTCCACTTTCCAGAAGCTAAGTGTGGCCAACAAACAGTTCTTTTTGTAAAATAAACAGGTATTTGAATGTGTTGATTTAGGAAGATTTACAGAGTGAGACATAGGTAGGCAAGCCAGGAAGAACCATCAGTTCAGCCTGGGTAGTATTAGGAGGGCCTCACAGAAGGATGTGTATTCCTGCATGTAGCCAAGAATTTCACCTAGATACATTTAGTGTGAATTTTGTGTCATTGACACTGGTATCTGATTAGAGCACTCTATGAATGAAACAAAAAATATATTTTATTAAATATATATATATATTAAATATTTATATATATATATATATATATATATATATATATATATATATATATATATAGTGTGTGTGTGTGTGTGTGTGTGTGTGTGTGTGTGTGTGTGTGTGAGTGCATACGCAATTTTGTTGGCTTAGTTCACTAACAGACTATGCCTATGGTGATGTTCTCATCACCACACTCTCACATGCTTCCTAGAAAACAAATAAAATTAATAGAGTATTCATTATTATTTTAGGGCTGGAGATAACTGGAACTCTGCTATACTATACAAACATTAAGATCTAAGTGGTGTGTGTGTGTGTGTGTGTGTGTGTGTGTGTGTGTGTGTGTGATTGTGTGTATGTGTATATCCTTGTGTGTTATGCATAAACAAATTATGTTAATATAAATAACTATTTCTTTCAAATGTGTGGCTTCTCACTTTTGCATGATCTTCCCACGTTTGCATTTCTTTTCTCTTCTATGCTTGTCAAGATTTTCTTTCTTCTGTGTTCTAGAATATATGTTTGTATTTACAAATCACTTTCCTTTGTACATCACATTTCTAACTTGCAATATTTACATGCATGCAATGATAATGACCAGGATTTTCTTACCTTCTCTTTTAGATTCCACTTTATCACTTTCTCTGACTCCTCTTCCAACTTCTTATCTTCACTGGCATTTGCTTTAGTCTAGGCACAATGAAATCATGATTTATTTCATTAGTTATTCAATATTCCACTCTATGTTGCCAAAGTTATAAATCTGATTATCAACAGTCTTCTCGAGATTTAATTAAAATTCTTTTAATTGATTCAAAATATTTGGGGCTGGAAAGATTCCTAGCGGTTAAAAGTATGTACTGTCCTTATGGAGGATCCAAGTTCAGTTCCAGGCAACCACATTAGGAAGTTCAAAATAACCTGGAACTTCAACTCCAGGGGAACTGACACATAAGTCATCCTAGGGCAACTACATCCATGTGAACATCACTAGATACATGCACACATATAAACATATTTTAAAAATAAAACACAATCTTTAGAAAACACAAAATGTCTTATAATATTATTTGTTATTTTTTATTCATTCTTTCTCTGCTTTGCCATACTATTTGTTATCTATTCACACTATGAGATATTTAAATTTTCATCAATGAATACAGATTGGGTGGTTTGTTTCTTGTTATAGTTTTTCCTTTCTAAGTTTCTTTTTTCTTTCCTTTCTCTCCTTCTCTTTTTGCCCGACCCCTTGCCCCTCTTCCTCCACCCCTTCTTCTATTTCTTCCCCCTTTATCTTCTTCTATTCTGTGTTGGAAACAACTTGTGTCCTCACACTCATTTCTTTAAGTTTTTTGAAATGTGTATGCAACGTTGTATGCATGCTTGGATATCTGTGGACTCAAGCACCTATACAATGTATGCGTGTACATCTATGGAGGCTGCAAGTCGGCAAGGGTTTTCCTTGTTTATTCGTCATATCTTATTCCTGAAGGCAGTGTCTCACAGATGAATTCACAGTTTGCCTATAAGGTTAGACTTGTTAGCCAGGATGCTATGGAAATGCCCTGTCTCTACCTTCTGAACTAAGTTACTGATGGTCCAGTACACTGGCCTGCAATTTGCATGGGATTCTTGGCAAACAACCTCAGTCCTCAAATATGATAGAAAGTACTTTAACTGCTTGACTCCTCTCACAGCTCCTATCTTCATTCATTAGTGGATGAATTTGTGTTGCCACACATATGTTAAGTGTATCCCTCAGAAAAGCTTTGTATTTTTAGATTTATTTGACTCTTTCTCATAAGAATTAATTAGAAAACATGGCATATGTTACTGTCACTGGAATGAACTTAAGTCTAAATGGTTTGTAAAATGTGAAAATCTATACAGTTGTCAATTTTAACTTTAATCAGACATCTTATTTTTAAATTTGTGACAATTAATATACAGATATGCCATGCTCAGTACCCAGTTTCCTTTAACAGTATCTACAAAACAATAGCAGAGGATCTAAGGCAAAATTTTTATTTTATTTTGATTGATGTTGTTCATATTTTCAGATTTGCACGAACTACTTTGGCAGTGTGTGTTTCTGTATATACTTGTATACAGTGTGATAATATTTGTACATTTGTTCCCATAGCCTGTTGTGTAGCAGTTTCTTCAGAGATTCAACACTTCCAGTTTGGAGGGAACCATCTTAAAATATCAGATATGAAAAGGGAAGTGAAAGAACAGGGTATTTTGAGTCAAGTTATTTATAGAAAAGTGAAACAACAGAATGATCTAAGAGGAGGAGAAATCCTTCATCCAGCGCGGAAGCTCCTTCAGACATGAAATAAGAGAGTCAAAATAAACTCAGGAAGTCCCTGAAACTGACTGGCCTCAGTAGGCATCTCCATCCCTAAGTGTATATCAAGACTGATTAGAGTCACTCCCATACAAGCCCAGAAACCTGGAAGAAGCAGAGAACAGCCAAGTAGCCTGGAAACAACACACACCAAGGAAAATATCTAGTAGAGACAAAGACCGGCTGAGTTGCCAAGGATAGGTTCAGAGTGAAGACCAGTAAGGAACACCATCCAACCAGCTGAGCTGCCTTCAGGTTGTGCCTTGCATTCAAGGTGCTTCAGCTTTTATGAGCTGTCACCCATGCTCTGACGGGCTTTGATAATGCATCTGTGTTGAGTCATTTCTTCTCAGTGACCTCTCAGTCATATTCCTGTAAGATTACATGATTATATTTTGTATTATAGGATCATATTAAGATTTTTTTTTATTATTTTTTCTCCTCAGAAAAAAATTTTTTATAAGAATTTTTTCTGTAATAATGACATTTGTTTCTGAATTTCTTTAAATCACTTTCCCAATCTAAAGAACAGTGACGTCAAAGAATCTGAGCTTGATTCTTCTTATGGCATTCTTAGGAGATTTGGACACTTTTTCTGCATCCAGCCTTGATCTTAAACTGCCTTTGGTTGAGGAAAATGACATACTCTTTACATGTTCTTCTTGATTGCCTGAGGTCAGAAGGTACAATGTGTCA
Source organism: Peromyscus californicus insignis (assembly GCF_007827085.1). Lineage (NCBI taxonomy): Eukaryota > Metazoa > Chordata > Mammalia > Rodentia > Cricetidae > Peromyscus > Peromyscus californicus. Next base: position 57,188,884 of record NW_026294617.1, on the reverse strand, counting down.
ACTTCTAGTGCCATTTGGAGGGTCAGAACTGTTCTATTAAGAAAAATATGTTTTCTACTCTCAACACTGATCTACAATTAATATAGTATTTAAAGGACTTTACTCTTGACAAAATTTAAGTTTGAATGAAGTATATATTTATTTAGAATTTCCAGGTGAAGTAATGGACACTGGCCCTGACAATCTTTTCATTTATTTTTGTTCTATATTTGTATTCTGCCTTTCATCTTTGCTTGGGGGATTTTTTTCCCCTGAATCAAACTCAGCTTTGTTACATTTAACACATTTTCTATTCCATTCACTTTCACTTCTTTAAAATTTTCATGTAGATATTCCTGTAAGTTAGCAAAGAAAGGCAATACAAACTTGGACATGGCCAAAGACTCCTGAAGGACAGAGAACACTTCCAACTTTAAAGACTGTGGAAAGAACATAAATAAACAGACAAAAGCTAATAAATTTTTATCAGCAAAAAATCAGTGAAAAATACAGTTTGTGATGCATGTTGAATAGATGCAATTAAAATGTGGTTGTAACTGATGAGTTTAAAGGAAGTGGTTATGGGTAATATTTACACCATACATTGCATGGTGTAGAATAAATATACTCTGTCATATGTCACATTTATTTTTCAAATAAATAATCTATTATTTAATTATATGATAATAAAATAGCATTAGCAACTAATTAAAACATTTATGCCATCAATCTAATCTTCTTTATATTTTCTAACCTGTATATTTTTAACAGTTATATATTGCATGTATTTACAGCAAAGGTGTATGACTAAACACTGCTTATGCATTGTTTACTCTAAAATTTTTATGTAGTCAATTTCTCTGAGATTTTCACTTCTACTGTCAATATTGTAGGAAACAACAGATTTAGCAATTGCAACAATGCACAGAAATCAAACCATTGTTTCCATTCAGAAATCTGACCATTCATGCCTAGTAAACTCATTAACATATACTCACATCCCTGCAGATGGTCAAACATCCAATTTGTTTTTGCTTTTTTGTATTTCAAATCAAAATAGATCATTTGATAATTGTCAGGGGGTGATACAAATTTACTCATATGCTTCAATATCAAAAAATTGTGTCCTAACACATGTGACATTAATGTCACCAAAATTAAGCATTCTATCTAATGTATGCTCTTGTCTATAACATATTTTTTTCAATAAAGTTTATATTTCTTTGGTATATTCTATTCAGTTAACAATGTCCAAAATGAGTAAACTATGATGTAGTCTTGAGATTCAGTTTTTGTTTATTGCATTTATTTTCTTATTTGAATTACCTAAATTCTCCTAAACTACACTGTGTATAAAACATTTAAAATCATTTTTTATATAAATATAATGTGTGGAGCACCATTTCAAATATATATTTCATGTAACAATGTCACTATAACAAGCCTAAAATACCTCTAATCCTTTGATTTTTTTATGCATGTGACATATTTGTGAAAATTAAATTTATTAGAATTCCTCATTATATTAAATCAGATATGTTGAAAACCAAATTAATATAAATATTTTTTAGAAAGATGAAACAATCAATTATATTTTAAGCAAATTATATCCATTAGTGAAATGTCCAAACCTCACCTGGTATTCCCAGTATTAAAACACCACAATGAAAATGAGCAAATAAAAACACAAAATTTTACTTTATTTCTTGACCAGACGACTGATTAGAAAGAACAGAAGAGGATATTTTCATTCTCTTCTGAAACATGTGTTCTGATGTTTCCAAATGCCAATCTGGGATACAGTCCATCCTAATGTGCTTTTTACAAATAGTGATTAAACCAATAAAATAATAGTATCCTAAGATTTAGGGTAAGAAAGAGAAAATTAAGAAATTATAAAATAGTTAAAAATTAATATTAAGAACAAAAGTATAGATAATCTACATAATTATTGTATAATCCACTTTAAAAACCAAAAGAATAATAGTTTCATTGACAAAACTGTAGTAGATATTCTAAAATGTTAGTGATAACCTTCTAAAAATAATAAAACTCCACAAAGCCTAAAAATCACAGATATAAGTAAATGATATGTGTCCCCTGGGGACTCTTGGGACAAGGTCTCCCTGACAGTGAAAGTAACAATGCAAACTCATGTCCTTGCTTCTCTGCCTTTTATCCCATACACAATGAACAAGTGTAATAAAAACACTCAGAAGATCCTGGACTGTAACTTTAATCAGAGTGCTGGCAAGTTACTAAAAGTTAAACACAGAAGTTGCTGTTACCTGATAGCATGGAATATTCTCAAATGTGTAAAGAACACAGTTGGCAGCCATAATTAAACTAATTTAATAAAACACCTGAAGTCTGTTTAATGAAATGTCAAACAAATTATGACAAAGAACCTAGGATTTAAAAAAATGAGGTAAACGATCACTTCCGAAATATTTAACCATATCTTTCGACACAGCTGAATTTTTTTTAGAAATATTTAATAAAGCCATTGCAATAAAAAATTATACAAAAAGAAATGTAAATCTTGACGTATAGTTTCTAATGGAGAGCAAACCACTGTGGATTCACTATAGAGTAAACAACGGTCTCTGGACAGGCGTGAACACGCCTACATACCGCAAGTGCTTGCTGAAACACGAGAAACATCCATAAGAAAATAATGAAATTTACTTCAAAGCTAATAGCCCCCAAATTGTGTTTAAATTACTTTCCCTCATTAATTATGGAAACTATTATAACAGAAGGTCAACTAACTTCTGAGAGAAAGTGAATTTTGATTTTTCTGTGTATTTATTTGTTGACCATTTAATGAGTAAATCCTATTGTTTCTGTCCAAAATGTATTAAAGAATGCAATGCCAATATATAATATTATCACAAAATGATTAAAGAACTATGTTTGGAATAATATCTACTCTCTAAGCAGTAATAATATAAAGATTTAAAAAATTGGCTGCCCCCCAAGAACTGGGGACTGGTGGCTGTGGAGCCCCCATGGGACTGGACTAGGCCTTCTGGATATGGAAGACCATTGTTTGGCTCGAACTGTTTGGGCGGCACCCAGGCAGGGGCATCGGGATCTGTCCTTGGTCTATGGGCAGGCTTCTGGAACCTGGTGCCTGTAGTTGACACCTTGCACACAGCCTTGGTGCAGTGGGAAGGGGCTTGGACCTGCCTAGGCTCAGTGTGCTGGGCTCTGCTGACTCCCCATGGGAGACCTCAATTTGGGGCATGTGGGAATGCAGGGTGGCTTGGGAAAGAGGGCTGGGGATGGGAAGAGGAAGGAGGGGGAATCTGTGGATAGTATGTGGAGTGAGTAGAAAATTTCTTAGTAAAGAAAAATGAAAGAAAAATATAAAACAAATCAAAAAATTGGCTGCCCAATAAATATATGAGTATGTAATCCTAATTCATTGTATGAAAATACATTTTTAAATTTGAAATTTTACTACTCAAATAATACATATTTTAAAAATTCTACATTTTAAAATATTATGGCAAAATATTTTAATATTTCAATTGCAGAGGCTAATGATACATTTTTATTTGGATAATTTGCAATTTGAAATTATTTTTTTAATATATCTATTTATTTTACATCCTGGCACCAGATTCCCCTCCCTTCTCTCCTCCCAATTCTTCTCCCATACCCCCTCTCTTTGACCACCCCAATCCACTCCCCCATTTCTGTTTGGGAAAGGGAAGGTATCTCGTGAATATCAACAAAACAAGGCATATCAAGTTTCAGTAAGAAGAAGCACCACCCCCATATATTAATGTTGGGCAAGGAGTAGGGTCCCAAAACCAGTAAAAGAGTTGTAGACATCCCCTCTTCACACTGCTAGGAGTCCCACAAGAGGACCAAGCTACACAACAGTAACATATATGCACAATGCCTAGGTCAGTCCCATATAGGCTCCCTGGTTGTAGGTTCAGTCTCTGTGAGCCCCTGTGAGCCCAGGTTAGTTGATTCTGTAGGTTTTTTGTGATGTCTTCGACACCTCTGGCTCTTATAGTCCTTTCTCCTCTTCTGTAGGATTCCTGGAACTCCACCTAACATTTGGCTGTCTGCATCTTTTTCCATCAGTTGCTGGATGATGCCTCTCTGCTGACAATTGGGATAGACACTAATACCAGTATGTCACATAGGCAGGACAGACTGTAGATCAAATGTTATGTGGCTGGGTTGCTCTCCCACTCCCTCCACTTGAAGTTTTGCCTGGTCACAGGAGATGGCCAGTTCAGGCTATGTATAGGCTATGACTAGGCATCTTACCTGAGGTCATTCTTGTAGATTTCTGGGAGTTTCACTTGTGCCCTACTTTCACCTGACCCAGAAATGCTCCTTCCCCTCCAGTAGACTCTTTCAGTACTCTTCCCCTCTATCCCCCCATCTCCAACCTGATCACTCATGTTCCCACCCTACCTGCCCTCCGTCTACTCAAAACAATCTCTTCTATTTCCCCTTTTGAGGGAGATCCAGGTGTTGCCCTATGAATCCTCCTTGCTACCTAGTCTCTCTGAGTTTGCAGATTGTTATCCTTTATTTTATAGCTAATATCCACTTACAAGTGAGTACATAACATGTTTGTCTTTCTTGATCTAGGTTACTTCACTCAGGATTACTTTTTTCTAGTTCCATCCATTTGCTTTCAAATTTCCTGGTTTTATCAGTTGAATAATACTCCATTGTGTAAATTTACCACAGTTTCTTTATCCATCCTTCGGTTGAAGGACATCTAGGTTGTTTCCAGTTCTGGCTATTACAAATAAAGTTGCTATGATTATAGTTGAACAAGTGTCCTTGTGCTATGATTGAGCATCCTTTGGGTATATGCTCTAGAGTGATACAGCTGGGTCTTGAGATAGATTGTTTTTCAGTTTTCTGATAAACCTCAACTTTGACTTCCAATTGACTGTACATGTTTGCACTCCCACCAGCAATGGAGGAGTTTTCCCCTTGCTCCACATCATGTCCAGCATGAGCTATTGCTTGTGTTTTTATCTTAGTCATTCTGACAGGTGTAAGATGGTATCTCAGAGTCATTTTAATTTGCATTTCCCTGATGGCTAAGGATGTTGAACATCTCCTTAGTGTTTCTTGGCCATGAGATAAAAAACTATATGGTATTGGCATAAAAACAGACAGGTGAATCAATGGAATTAAGTCAAAGAACCAGACATAAATCCACACACCTATGGACACCTAATTACTGACAAAAAGCAACTTTTAAAAAAAAAATGGAAAAAATAAATCATCGACAACAAATGGTGCAGATCTAACAGAATGTTAGCATGTAGAAGAATGCAAATAAGTCCATATCTATCACACTGCACAAAACTCAACACAACACGAAGTAGATCAAAGACCTCAACATAAATCCAGATACATTAAACCTGATAGAAGAGAAAGTGAGAAACAGCCTTGAGTGCATTGGCACAGAACAGAACTTCCTGAACAGGACACTGATATTGCAGACACTAAGATCAGTACTTAATAACTGGGAACTCAGGCAACTGAAGTTTCTGTAAGGCAAAGGACACTGTCAACAGGACAAAATGGCAGCCTACAGAATGGGAAAAGAACTTCATTTCCACATCTGACAAAAGGCTGATTTCCAAAATAGATAAAGAACTCAAGAAACTAGATATCAACAAATCAACTAACCCAGTTGAAAATGGGGTACAAATCTAAACAGAGAATTCTCAACAGAATTTCAAAGGGCTGAGAAACACTTAAGGAGATGTGCAATTTGAAATTCTGATAACTTTTAAAAGTTTAATGAACCAAGTAGGAAAAGAATGCAAAGAAAAGTAAAACCTTCATTAATTCCCATGAGGACAAGAAAGAAGAAAAATGTAAATATCAGCAAATAGCACAAGAAGGAAAGCATGTTAAATAATATTCTCACAAGGAACAATATTCACACATTTATATTAATTTATGTTATTCATGTTCATTTTCCTTTGACTAGTTTTTACATTTTTTTGTCCAAAGTTGCCTGAGGTTCTCCTAAGAATTCCTCAATTATTTTGAGATTGATGATGTCATTTGGGCTGATTACTGAAAACTGTAAGTCATGCAACTGACTCATATTTTTTCTGTGGTTAGACAATGTGTAAAAGTATATAAAACATCTGAAGGATTTGCAGGGATGCTTACCACTGGTGAGGACAGGTCAATTCAATGGTTACTTGACTATTAGTCTGTGACTGGGCACCTGGAGACAGTAGGAAAGTAGACAGGGAAGGCAGTGAAGACTTAGAGGTTCTTGGAATAATATCGTATGAAAAAAATCGTTATTCACCTGACTAAAGACTTATTTAGAGACTAACATTAAAATTCTTGAGGTTCTATTCAATGTCAATGTCTGTGGCTAAAAATGTTTTCATGGTCTTTTGGTAGGCTGCTCTTAAGTTTTTCAACTGATGATGTGTATAAATAATAATGTGTACACAAATGATGATTATTCTGGAGATGTGACATTCTTCAATGGAATTATTATTATTATTATTATTAAAAATAGTTTCTTCTTTTATCCAATACATCTCAATCTTAGTTCCTCCTCTCTGCACTCTTCCCAGCCACCCCCAATTACCTTAAGAAAAGAGCATGTTTCCAAGAAACAACAATGGAATGTGACAAAATATGATACAATAACACAAAGCAAAAGCCCTCAGAGTGAAGGTAGACAAGACAACCCAATAGGAGGAAAATAGTTCCAAGAACAGACAAAAGAGTAAGAGACACATCTGTTCCCACTGTGAGGAGTCTCACAAAACACCAAGGTAATATTCAGAACCTACACTTAGAGGACCTGCTGCAGACCGATGCAGGCCTGTGCTTGCTGTTTCAGTCTCTGTGAGTTCATGTAAGTCCTGCTTAGTTGATTCAGCCTCCTTCCTATTTTGTAAATTTTGTTTAAAATGATTCTTCTTGAGGAAGAGGCAATGTTGGAAATGATTAGTCATAAGAGCCAATCAGATGACATTCTACCAAAACATACTAGATATTAAAATTATTTCTATGATTTCTGGAAAAGGAATCAACGTAAAGAAGTATGATGACATCCCAAAATTTTAAAGGAATCAAATTAGGTGTATTAGAAATTTTTTACCTTGTAATTTGAATATTGATTTATTGCTTGTTTTATATTGTATTGTAAATTATTAATTGTTAAGTAGGATTATAGGCATATTTAATGATTAAGCATCAAACAAACTAGAACATCAACATTTACGGTAAACATATGAGCAAAAGTATAATACTGCTGATAAAGTCGTAATGTTATATTCCCCTAATGATTAGAAGTAAAACCATGGTCATAATAAATTTTTTGAGGTAACTTTTAGTTGCATAAAAATATTTTATTTTCAAATAATTTTAGGAATGCCTCCCAAACAGATCAAGCCAATCAACTGTCTCACCCATTCAGAGGGCCTGATCCAGTTGGGGACCCCTCAGCCATTGGTTCATAGTTCATGTGTTTCCATTCGTTTGGCTATTTGTCCCTGTGCTTTATCCAACCTTGGTCTCAACAATTCTCGCTTATATAAACCCTCCTCTTTCTCCCTAATTGGACTCCCAAAGCTCCACTCAGGGCCTAGCCATGGATCTCTGCATCCAGATCCCTCAGTAGTTGGGTGGGTTTCTAGCACGACAATTAGGGTGTTTGGCCATCCCATCACCAGAGTAGGTCAGTTCGGGCTGTCTCTCGACCATTGCCAGCAGTCTATTGTGGGGGTATCGTTGTGGATTTCTGTGGGCCTCTCTAGCACTTTGCTTCTTCCTATTCTCATGTGGTCTTCATTTACCATGGTCTCCTATTCCTTGTTCTCCCTCTCTGTTCTTGATCTGATTTTATTTTGATGTCTCTCTTTTCCTTCAATGAAATTTGGTGGATTTTTGTGTTAAATAACAACTCATACCCGTTAATAATTATTCATAATTTAGTTGAAAGATGAACTTTAAGAAAGGCATAACAAGTCAAGTACTATATTTTTAAAAGTATTTGGGCTCCTGAATAATTTTAATCATGATGTTATCTAAGTAAATAAAATGAGTATATTATAAATATAAGCATAAGCAATGGACCAAGCTCACCTTTCTGGACTCCAAATTTAGTTTTCTTGAAGATGTTTCAAGGGAAAGGTTCTCTTATAGGCTTTGGACTTTTTATTGTTTTTCATATTGCATCATGTGGTGAGCATCTGTTAGCAACACTGAGATGCCTCTGGATAGTTCAATAAACGACATTTACTTTGAAGATGCAGCACATAAGTATAATAGAGATAAAAATGTAATCCAAAACTGATTAACCCCAAGAAGTATCCACTCTCCTTGCTACTGGGGTAGAGAGAAGGTTTTAACATGAAGTCTCAGGATCAGACTTTTTCTAAGTGAAGGATTTGAGACACTAGCCATATGAATAGAAAAACGACCACATGGTCTGAGCTGGGATTTATAAGAACAAATTTCCAAGTACTGTATTTTCACTACAGAAGAAACAATGACACAAATGGGGCTTTGAGACAGGGGTGTGTTAATGCTGGCACTGGGAATGTGAGCATAGATGCATTCATGCACTGTACTCTGAGGGTGAGCAGGAATTATTAAAACGTGCATGGCACTGGGAAGGGATCCGAAGCAGTTTTAAAGTTAGCAGTAACCTACTAGACCCAGTGGTTTATTGATACTGCTGGATAGATAGGGCTAATGTCGAGCAATTTACGTGTGTGTGTGTGTGTGTGTGTGTGTGTGTGTGTGTGTGTGTGTGTGTGTGTGTTATTTTTTCTTCCTCCTAATATTTACTACCAACAGCTCTTTCTTTTACCAGCACATCAAGGGACCTGGGAATTGTGGATAAAAGTATCTGAAAGACCAAGTTCCCCTAGAAAGACACAGCTGAAAACAAAATATCGTATACTGAGTCTCTGGATTTCCAAACAGGTAACCTTTGTTCTGTCTCACAACACTAAGCATGATTCTTCTTCTGGGGAATTTGTGTTTTTATAATAAACTAGAATTCTAACCTTCCTATTTGAAATTGTCACATATCACTAAATACAATTATATTTTAAAATATATAATTGGGTTGCTGGCTTTCTTTTGTTAGTTGAGAAATAATACATGACTGCTATATATTTTTACTGAAAATTATTTCTATACTGGTGGGAAATTAGAAAAATGATTTCAATAGCTTTCTCCAAGATAAAGTTTTTTATTTTTAGTGTTCTGAATTTGCCAGTTTGATGAGAGAGATTATATAAGGCCATCCTGGAAACTGCAATGCATCAGACTAATACTGTTCACAAAAAGTATACTGGTGCAGCCATTTTAGTGTGGAGTTTCCACGAATCTAAAAATAGAACTAGCAAGAAATATTGGTGCATGCTTTAATACAAGAAATTAGGAAGCAGAGGCAAGTGGATCTCTATGAATTTGAGGCCAGCCTGGTGTACACAGTGAATTTGAGGATAGCATGGGTTACATAATAAGATCTTGCCATAAGCAAAACAGATACTGTTATTGATGTATTTCATAGATTGCTAAAGCAGATTGGAAATAAATTCAGCTTGTTTACCTCACATTACAAATAATAAAAAGGAACATTGAATCGCACAGGCACAAAAACAACAACAAATTCCCAAAAACCAAAAAAATAAAACTACTGTTCAACCCAGATATGCCACTCCTAGAAATTTACCCAAAGCATACCTTGCCATACCACAGAGATAAAAAATTCTATATTCCTTGAAGCTCTGGTCACATTAGTTAGGAGACAGAATTAACCTATATGTCCATTATCTGATGAACACATAAGGAAAATATGGGAATTTGGTACATAAACACAATCATATTTTATTCATCACTATAGAGAAATGAAATTGTGGGTATTTTGAGAAACTGGATAGAATTGAAAAGAAGATACAATATTGAGTTTGGTAACTCAGCATCAGGAAGACAAACACAATGTGTGTTCTCTCATACACAGATCCTAAATTCAAAATCTTAGGCTTCAGTTTTTAAGTAGGAGTGATTATCTATTGATGCCAGGGACAAAGAGAATAGCCACAGGAGTCAGAGGGGAAACGAAAGCTTTTATGTGGTGTCTGGTAATAAAGTATTTTGGTTTGTCAATATAAGTGGAACTACTACTTAAGGTGAAAAGTTATAAAAAGAAAGTGATAGTGTATATGGGGAAAGAAGATGTTGGGGAAGATCAACCCAAACTAAGAATATATGAAAATCTACTATCTTGAAGATAATTTGAAAATAATTATTTTAAAAAGAGTTTGAATATGAGACCCTGCATGGCTGAACAACAGCCTTAAGTTCAGAAGCAAAAATTCCTGTGAGAGCTACAAGCTTTCACCAGAACTGTTAATGGCCTGGATATCTCCAGAGGCTCCCCAAACAATACAGGCTGATTTTAGTGCTTTTGTTTGCTCACCAGAAGTACATGTTAAGACCCTTTTAATGAAGACACCACACACTTCTGCTATAGGTACAGAAAACAAGCCGAACCAAGGGATACTTGTTTCTTATGGGCTAACATTCACAGCAGAAAAGGTTTGTATGAAGTCTACTGAAAGAGAAAAGTCACAAACCATCCTACTCAGCTGTAGGTCCTGCATGCTTCAATACTGACCATCCAGACAAAATATGTGAATGGTCAATATTCAGTGGAGTATTTTGAGCATAGCCATCCCCTTTTTGATCTGATTTGATAATAATATCCTCCAATGGAAGGAATTGATATCTCATACTATAGTTTTGATTAAAAGTTTGTGGCTAGGGAGTTCACAAGCCCTTGGGGAAAGCTGTATTCTTGTTTTAGTAAATATATATGTAGTCAAACTTCCTTCTGAATACATGCTTATACACATAGACTGGCACATCCCTCAGCTTTAGTCAGAGAAGCTTCTTTTTTGACATGGTGAGAATAAGTGAGTATTGAGTACTCAGTATGTCTATATCACCCCTCCAAGGTCCAAGGTCCAGGGCAAAGTATGAAAGAGTGGTTGGAAAGACTGTAGGATCTAGAAAGTGGGTATGAATGCTATGAATTACTGTTGTCTTGATAAAACATGAACATTGATGAATGTATAGAACCTTAGATATGGACACACACATGCACATGAACAAAAATGCACACATACACATGCACACACACAGAGGAATTAAAATAGATGGGAAGATGGAAGTCTTTAGATGTTTGAGAAGAAGACAGTCACTGGATGAGTATGATCAAAATCTACTCTACATTTGGAAAAAATAATGAAAACTGAACCCTATAGAATTATAGTGAAGCAAAACGGATTTCCATTGACTTGAATTAAAATTTGAATCCTCTAACAGTCATTATTTCCAGATTCATTTTCTTGATTTAATAAAATAATTGGGTTTTTTGGGGTGCTTTTGCTTCTGTTAAAACATGTTCTCATTTAGGCCTGGTAGACTCCAGAAGACAAAGACAGCTCCACCCCAGGTTTCTAGACTTAAGGCAAGAAGAATTTCCCCAAGGAATCACTGGGCATTTCTAGGCCTGGCTGACTATGGAGGACAAGCACAGCTCTGGCAGAGGGCCACATCTGGGTCAACAGCCTTGCACAGGTGCAATCTGTGTTGATGTCTATGGTTCCTGTTACCATCAAAAACAGTGAGGATAGGGCTACATAGAGTTGGTCTTTTCCCTCACTGGTTGTAGCACTAGGGAGAATGGGCCCTATACCTCCCCAGAGAAGCACAGTAGAGCTGTCCCTGCTGGCAGGGGTACTGGTGAGCCAGGCCTGCATATGCAAGAGTGGGAGAGATAATCCCTTCAGTGGTATAGTTGAGGGAGAGATACTCACCTTGCTTTTTTGCCCTTGCCTCTTGCCACATACTGCAGACCAGAAAAGCTGGTCCCAGGTTACAAGAGCCAGAGAGCTGATCACAGCCCCTCACTGGCTGCAGCACTTGGGAGGCTATCCATCTAGCCTGGATAATATAGTAGAGATGTCCCCATGGACAGATGCTCAGGTGATCTTGCGCTGAAATGTACATTTGATGTCTAGCCCTACTTTTTGTCTACCATAATGTGGAGTGACAAAGGAGAGATGACCACCCCTCTCCCCTGCTCCTCACCACCTGTGGTGGATGGGAGAGCTGGCCCTGAGTTCATGCAGGTAGAAGAATTGGCATTGCCTCCCACTGGCAGCAGCACTAAGGAGATTAGGCTCTGCACCTCCTGGAGCAGCACACTGGAGCTGATCCTGTTGGCATGAGTGCTGGGGAGCCGGGCCTGTGGGCGTGAGAGAAGGAGTTGTCACTGCCCCCTCCCTGGTATGCCATGTGGTGACATGGATAAGGAAAATATGCTCCCCCACCCCTTGACACCTGTGGCAGGTGGATGAGCCAACCTTGGGGGCATGAGAACTGAAGAGCTGCCCTTGCCCTTCATCAAGTACAGCAATCCGGAGAACAAGCCCTGCACCTCACCTGGCCAAAACAGTAGAGCTGGCCCTGGTGGTGTGAGTGCAGATGAGCTGGACCAGAGGGCTTGAGAACAGGAGAACTGGTCTGGATCTTTGCTGTCTGCTACATTTGGTGAGCTAGCTGGGGCAGTGCTGGAATCCTCACCTGGGTGATGACAATGAGGGAAAATTGGCAGGCTGACCAACCCAGCTCCAGTCAAGGTCCAGGACCAGGACTAAGATGTAGCCCACCGTAACACCTACTTCATCTATGAACTGCTGGAGCATGTAAAGGTGACAGATACACAAATTCAAAGCTATAGGATCACCATGACACAGGGCAAAGACAAGATATCCAAGATGAAGCACAGGGAAGGTCCAGTATTCACAGTATAGCAGAAGGCAAAGGTCTCAAACCAGACCAATGACTCATTGCAATAAACACTTACAGTACAGATGTATGAACTAAAGAATATACAGTGAGACTCACTGGGCCACACTGCAGGTGCCAGACTGAGATTTATTTGTTTGTTGGTTGGTTTTGTTTTCTATGGTTTTTGTTTTGTTTTACTTTTAAATTTTGTTTTTGGGGAGGTTTTAAGAGGAGAGGGCAGAAGCAAGGGCACAGGAAGATGAGTGGAATTGGGATGCATGATGTAAAATCCTCAAAAAATCAATACAAAATTTAAAAAAATTCTCACTCTAACACAAGCTGTCCTAGAACTAGGTAACTCAGACTGGTCTTAAACTCAAAGCGATCATCTTGCTTCAGCCACTCCAGTGCTGGGATTTATGGCAAGATCCACCATGCCCAGCTATTACAAAATAATTTTATATTTCATCTGATAAATGAGTTCCTGAGAGTCATCAAGAAAAGGCCTCAATTATAAGGAAACATGTCGTCAGAATATACTGTGGGACCACTGGAGTTAAATCAAAATAGTATGAACGGTGGTCATTAGAAGGATGGAATGGGTATAAATACAGTACTTATGTATGAATTTCATAAAAAGTTAAAAATAAATCAGAAAAAAATTTATGAAGTTAAGCTGTTACATAGGTAAGGTTAAATGACTGAGGGAATCTAAATAAAATTCAGGAGGGTAAGTAAGTGTGCAATGCACATGAAATCTACACTAGTGCACTGGCCATTCTATTCATTGGCCACTCTAATGACCCAACCTCAGCCTGTTCTGGAACTCTACAGGACATTGGTGGTAAAGACTCTATACACAGGTAGTGTTTTCATATTTTATACTGCACATTATCGCAATTTTTCTATGTTGACATACACTGACACTTGCCATTCTGGTATAGCTCCATAAAGTATTTAGTACAGTGCCAGTTTGTCCAGGTTTTTGGTCCCCAAACAATAGCATAGAAATAGAGTGGATATACACATAAATTCATTCAAATTGTTTGCACAATGAAGAAATCCTGTAATCGGTCAATTTTTAGAATATATTTCCCTTTTTTATGTGTGACTGTAGATGAAAACAGGTAACGTTGGCTTTAAAGATACAAACATATACACACTGAAATTACGATGTTTGCCATACTCAGAAAAAAGGTCTTTGGGGCTGAAAAACTAATGGCCATGGTGACAGCAATAGTTTATTATGGGTGCTTTCTTTCTTCAAGTGCTCTCAACTCCTCAGATTACCCTAGACTCCCTCTGTACGGAGAACACCAGGTGATGAGTGAAGAGTCCTCTGATGATTTCCTGCATTGCAGCCTGCCTCCTGGACCAGAATCAACAGGCTCTGTTCACTGATGCACCTTCAAGAAGACAGCTGCAGGACAAATTGGGCCAAATATTTTCCATACGCCTTTCTACTGTTACTATTTGAAGTAAAAATTATTTAGAAAAAAAGATAATTTATAATTGATAAGAATTTGCTATATACATATTTAATACCATTTACTTCATGGTATTTTTGTAAGATTGTTCAATTCTATTCTCTGTGCTTTCTTACTCTCACACTCGATCATGAAGTTCTAAACCTAATTGCTCTGTATAGAGTATTGGCTTATTTATGGTCATTAGATAGAACATATTGAGAACACTCAGTGGGAATTGCATTTTAAATGGGGATGTGAAATACATTGTGATCACTTTATTCTTGAGATTAATATGAGTTTCTCAAATAGACCCATTTATTTCATGGTCATTACACAGAGTTCAAGGCATGTTCATTGTATTCCTCAGGTTAAAAGTACATAACCCTGTGTGGCATCACACTGTATTCTACATTATTAGATTTTAGGTCACAAACTCACATTTATGTGATTCAAGGTTAATGCCAAACTGTGAAAACCTGGGGTGGACAAAGTTTTAAAAACTGAAACAGCAATATATAGAGAACATTAAAAGCATTAATGATCAAACATGGGCTCAGAAAATTCTAGCACCCAGAAACACACCTCTGTAGGCATCGTGGTGAGGACTATGGCATCCATCTGAGCAGGGTTACACAGACACAAGATCAGCAGGCTGCTGACACATTGGGAAATGTTTCTCTGTCGAGAAACAAACTGACGCTTACTTTTCTGGAAGGTCTAAGGTTTGGTTTTGATGAATTGTGTCTTGTTTATGTTTTAATTTCAACATTCACCCAAATAAATGTAAAACGTTTAATAGATTTTAAGATTTAAGGAAGATACAATGGGCATAAAATTGCTGCATTATTTGTTTATTTCTGTTAATGTTTCTTCATCTTTAATGCAGTGAAATTGTTTACACTTGACGGAATGTAAGCAAACAGTGAACTCTAGTCTTGTAGTATTTACTTACTAGAGCCAAGATTTTAAAATATTAAGCTGAAATACAATTGGATCCAAAGGCCTAGGAATTTGACACTTATAAAACTACTGTGATATAAACAATTACTCCTATTAAAAAAACCTTTAATACAGAACTAATCTTAAGTAAGAATGATCTAGGGAACTTTCTTCTCTATCATTTTAAAATATAATTTAACTTCCTTAAGGAAAAGCTAGTGCATTTGTTCATTAGTTTATTTCTCTTATTTGCATGTATGCGTGCCTGATCATATAACTGTGTACCATATGTATGCAGGATGACAAGGAACTTAATTACAAGAAAGCAAAGAATCTTTGGAACTGGAGTTTCAGGCAGTTATGAGCCACCATGTGGGTGCTGGGAAGGGAAGCAGGGTCATCTGCAAGAGCAGTACTGAGTCATCTCTTCAGTTCTGTGATTTACTGTTCATGAATCCATCAGTTCAGCTAAGTTAGTGGACTTCAATTCTTTGCAGAAACTATACTGAAACCAGTTCTCCTAAAGATAAATTTGTATTCATTCATTATATAAAAACAAATTCTTATTTTATTTTGGCTGAGTATTGATACATTGTTAAAGGAACCTTTTACTTCTTGTAGAAATATTGATACATAGTTCCAGATTCAAAATTTTCACTAATATTAAACTATTAATAATTTTCTAAGAAATGTATTTTCAATACTTTAATTTTTTTGTTTTTCCTAAAATTTTCAAACCTGTGTTGTACGTTAAACTTAGTATCTGAATTTATTAACGTTACTCCTTAAACTTAGATTACCTTAATTTGGATCAACCCTACTTAAAATCATTTTTAATTTGAAAAACTTTTACCTTGCCTTTGCATGAATGAAATTAAAACAACTGAAATCTGTTTGCATTTTTTCTTCATGACAATTGTGTATTATGTAAATGCACTAAAGTATAGTTCTGCCAGCTCTTATAAGTGATCTTACTAACAAGTTCCAATTAGCAAATATTTAGAGCTTTATTTACAAAAGTGCTTTAAAGCTTCATAGGATAGACTTTAAGTAAGTCTTTTAAATACTTTAGTATTTCTTAATTCAGTTGATATTATGTTATAATATAAATGTTACTATATATAGATTCTATATTAACTTTACTTTGAAAATATATATGCTGTTCATATTAACACAATTATGTAAATACTGGGACTAATATTTGAATGTGTATATATGGTAAAAGGAACTTTAAAAAGAACTTCCATTTGATTGCATATGTCATATCTATCTCTGAGCGTCTAACTTCAAGTTTGTTAGCATGCCATTTATAGTCTGATTCTGTGTGCCACCAAAATTTATGTTCAGAAAATCACAGCAAAAATGAAAAATAAATGGTCTTCATGTTCATCAAAACTTCACTGGAATAGTCCTTGATCTAACAGGAAAGTCACATTGTTTTGCAGAATTGGTTCATGCTGTGGCACATAGCTCAATGTGATCCAGAGTTAATGATGTCTTTCAATGGATGTCAAATGAACTATGTGTACAACAAAGAGAAACTTCGGCCCTTACTTGAAAGAAGAGACATCAATATATAACCACTGCGGTTGGCACACAATTCAGAAAACTTTAACTCATTATATGTGTAATTTTAAACTTATAAAAATAAGCTGTTCATGAATTCATGAGATACATTGTTGTTAATTTATCCCTGAATCTGAAATCTCATGTGCTCTTGCCGACTCTAATCTAGACAGTTGGGTTCTGGCTTGTAGCATAGGTCATGGAAACACAATGACAGAAAAACAAATGATGGTCATGCAGGACAATATTAAATATCCCAAAAGAAACATTCTTCTGGCTTCTCAAAGCATAGGTGTCTATAGGTCTCTTCATAGACTGCATATCTCATTTATCACTTGAAATTTCAGGAAAGAAAACACACAGAAAAGTCAAATGATCCCATCCTGTTCCTATTAATGTAGCTAAAATAGAAATGTGAAAAACCTGTAGCTAAATATAAAATAAATGAAATTTAAGACTCATACATATAAAACATAATCTTTCCAGTTAAACAAAGGACATAAAATTCTGTAATTTATGAACATATGAGCAGGGAGTTGATGCATTTGTGAAACAGAATGTCTTATCACCATTACTCAAGATTGTACAACCTAATCTATATACCATGTTATGAGCACAAAATTGCCAAGATTTAAAATACAAGGTAAACTCTATTAAAATGAGAGGATAAAATAAAAGATACAAATTTAAAATAATACAGTATTGTGAAAATCAATAATTTAAACTACAGAACACCATAAATAAGGCAAAAATGTCTCATGATGAAACTTAAAGTGTATTATATCACCCAGATACTCTGTTTTACATTGAAAATGTGGTTGATAGAGTTTAACTGGAAATGCAGGTGATTGTGGACTGTAGGTTTAGAGCCTGCTATCAGACCCCTACATTAAAAAAAAAGCAATAAATGACTTCTAGCTTGTAAAATTTTATTGGCATTAACACATAAAACTCAATATTAAGTATTTGTTATAACATTTTGTGTAAAAGCACTACAAAAGTTCTTAGGGGGATGAACCTTAGAATCTTAGCCCTTATCTTTCACCACGAGGAACTCATCCCTGGGATGCCACACTTCTCTCTGTGCCATTGTACTACATATTGACTCTTTATTATCAGCCTGACTTAGATTTAGAAACATCTAAGCAGCATGCTCGTGAGTGCATTGGTGTGTGTGTTTCCATAAGATTAACCAAGGGAGAACGATTCACACTGAGCACAGGTGGTACCGTCCCCTGGACTGAACACAAGACAGAATAAAATGAGGGGGGAAGCAGGGCGGGGATGTGCCTGCATCCTCTTCTCCACGATGTGAATTGCTTTGCTCTGTCACTCTATAGTGATAGACCGAATCCTCCGATAAATGACTGAAATACATCCCCGTTGGTTTATGTTGCATATGTGGTATATTTTGTAAAAGTTATTGGAAAAGTAACTAAGGCACTCCTTCCAAAACACTGATGAATATCTCAGACATACTATTAATTTAGTTATAAATAAATATATGTCTGAAATATGTACTTGGCCTTAATTTTCTTTCTTCTTATTCATTTGAGTTAAGATACAAATAATATTCACAAGTTACTCTCAAATCTCTCAAATGCATTGATTAACTCCTTACTGAAGTATCATAATTAATTATACTAATTAATGATCAGAATAATAATTATTGGAAAAAGAAGAGCATTTATTTCTATTTTTTCACTTTTATTGAAAATAGATTATTTTCTCTTTTTATTTATTTTTTTTATTTTGCAATACAATTCAGTTCTACATATCAGCCACGGATTCCCTTGTTCTCCCCCCTCCCGCCCCCCTCACCTTTCCCCCAGCCCACCCCCCATTCCCACCTCCACCAGGGCAAAGCCTCCCCCAGGACTCCCTGGTAGATTCAGTCCAGGCAGGTCCAGTCCCCTCCTCCCAGGACAAGCCAAGGGACCCTGAATAGGCCCCAGGTTTCAAACAGTCAACTCATGCAATGAGCACAGAACCCGGTCCCACTGCCTGGATGCCTCCCAAACAGATCAAGCCAATCAACTGTCTCACCCATTCAGAGGGCCTGATCCAGTTGGTGACCCCTCAGCCATTGGTTCATAGTTCATGTGTTTCCATTCGTTTGGCTATTTGTCCCTGTGCTTTATCCAACCTTGGTCTCAACAATTCTCGCTCATATAAACCCTCCTCTTTCTCCCTAGTTGGACTCCCAGAGCTCCACCCAGGGCCTAGCCATGGATCTCTGCATCCAGATCCCTCAGTTGTTGGATGGGGTTTCTAGCACGACAGTTAGGGTGTTTGGCCATCCTATCACCAAAGTAGGTCAGTTTGGGATGTCTCTCGACCATTGCCAGCAGTCTGTTGTGGGGGTATCTTTGTGGATTTCTGTGGGCCTCTCTAGCACTTTGCTTCTTCCTATTCTCATGTGGTCTTCATTTATCATGGACTCCTATTCCTTGTTCTCCCTCTCTGTTGTTGATCCAGCTGGGATCTCCCTCACCCCCAAGCTCTCTTTCCCTCGACCCTCACCCTTCATTACCCCCACTCATGTCCAGGCTGTTCAAGTAGATCTCATCCATTTCTCTGTCATTGGGAGATCTCTGTGTCTTTCCTGGGGTCCTGTTTTCCAGGTAGCCTCCCTGGTGATGTGAGTAGCAGTCCAGTCATCCTTGTTCCACATCTAGTATCCTATGAGTGAGTACATACCATGTTTGTCTTTCTGAGTCTGGGTTACCTCACTCAGGATGATTTTTTTCTAGATCCATCCATCTGCCTGCATACCTCACCCCCAAGATCCAGCTATACCACTCTTTGGCATATACTCAAGGAATGCTCAATCATACCACAAGAGCACTTGTTCAGCTATGTTCATAACAGCATTGCTTGTAATAGCCAAAACATGGAAACAACCTAGATGCCCTTCAACTGAAGAATGGATAAACAAAATGTGGTACATATACACAATGGAATACTACTCAGCAGACAAAAACAATGAAAATAGATTATTTTCATACAATATATACTGATTACAGTTTCCCTTCCCTCAATTTCTCCTAATTTATACCCATCTTCTCACCCAACCAGATCCACTCCATTTCTGTCTTTCATTAGAATAGAACAGGATTCACAAACTACTAGTTCAGTTAAGGCTCTTGCCTGCCTAACTTCCCCATGTCTCATTCTCTCGGGGCCTATCCACCCTATCCACAACCCTGTGTCCTCCTAATCACAATATCCCATATGTCAATGGACCAGAGACTCCCTGCTTTACCAGGACAACACTGGCTACCAGAATTCCAGGCTTCAACTTGAGTGTAGACCTCATGTTCATCCAGAGGCCACAGTGACCAGAAAACCAAAGATGAAACAGAAACCATGGGACAAATACCCATCCAGAAAAGACAATTTCAGAAATCAGCACCTAGACTTATAATAATCCCAAACCCAGGTGCATAGAGACCAGCATAAGAACACAATCAACAACAGTCAAGGCAATATGTCTCTACCAGAACACAGCTAATCTACTACAGCTAGCTCTGAATATTCTAGTATAGCTGGAACACATGAAAAAGACCTTTAAACAAAATTTATGAAGATGATACAGGTGTTTAAAAAAGAAGTGAAATAATTTCTGAAATAAAGCAAGGAAAACACAAACAAACAACTGGAAGAAATGAATAAATCCCTCAAAGAAAGCCAGGAAAGTGCAAACACAGTTAAAAAAAATGAAACTCTTCAAGACCTGATAGTGGAAAGAGAAGCAAAAAACAAAAACAAAAACAAAAACAAACAAACAAACAAAAACAGACTAAGGGAATCCTGGAAAAGAAAAAATCTAGGTAAGTGTACAGAAACTATAGACACAAGTGTCACCAAAGGAATATAAGAGATGGATGAGAGAATCTCAGGCATTGAAGATATGATAGAAGAAATAGATACTTTGGTCAAAGAAAATGTTAAGTCTAAACAGTTCCTGGCAAAAGACATCTAGGAAATCTGGGACACTATGAAAAGCAGAAAAGTAAGAATAATGGGAATAGAAGAAGAAGTTTCCCTGTTCAAATGCCTAGAAAATATTTTCAAAACATTTAGAATAAAATTTTCCTAACCTAAAGAAAGAGATTCCTATAAGGGTACAATAAGCTTAAAAAACCAACAACAACAAAAAAACACCAAATGGATTGTGCCAGGAAGTCCCCATGCCATATAACAAGCAAAATAGTAAACATTCACAACAAACAAAGAAAAAAAGATCAAATAACATGAAGGAAGACCTATTAGAATTACACCTGATTTCTCAATAAAGACACTAAAATGCAGAAGGGTCTGGATAGATATCCTGAAGATTCTAAGAAAACAGAGATCCCAGCCCATGCTCTACCCAGAAAACCAATAAAACTTTTAATCACCATAGAATTAGAAAACAAGATATTCCATAATAAAGTCAAATTTAAATAATCTTTATCCAAAAATATAGACTGACATAAGGTATTAGAAGGAAAACATCAACCTAAAAAGGTTAAGTACACCTTGAAAACACAGAAAACAATCTCACACCAGCAAAAGAAAAAGAAGGGAAGAACACACACACACACACACACACACACACACACACACACACACACACACACACACACAAGCATCTACAACAGCAGCAAAATCAGTAATTAACAATCATTGGTCACAGATATCTCTGAATATCAGTGGACTCAATTCATCAATAAAAAGACAGACTAATAGAATGAGTGAGAAAACAGGATCCATCCTTCTTCTGCATACAAGAAACACATTTCTGAATGTAAAATAGAGACATGATCTCAGAGTAAAGAATCAAAAAGAAAAGAAGAAAAGCATACATACATGTATGTATACATACATTACATATGTATGTTTGCTTATATTTTCTTATGTATGTGTATATCTATTTATTTATCTATCCCAAATCTGATGTGTAAGCTCATGCTTTGATGTAGCTTTTACACAATTATAACAACTTTAGCTGGAGAACATATCATAATTCCAAACCTATAACATATTTATAAACCCGGGCTGCATACATAATTTAGATCCATTCAAATGAACTATTTCTTATCCTTAATTTATAAATTACATTTATATGGAAAAATTCTAAGAGCCAGAGGGGAAATAGTGTATTCCAGATGTAACAGAAGAGAGACATATATGAACTCATGGAGGCTGTGGCAGCATGTACAGTCCTGAACTATTTCAAACTAGACTGGGTCCTAGCACTCAGAGGGGGAAGTAGACACAGACTCTGATCCCAAAGCAATATCTCTAACTTACACATGCTTACAAAGGAAAAATTAGTTCTTTCCAATGGAGTCTCTCTGCATATATTGACCACACTTCACGGTAGGAGTCATGTCCAACAGTAGACGGTAAACACAAAATGAACTCAACTATATTTTTGTATATATTTCGTCTCATATTGCTTTTTGCATACTTCATTTTAAACAGATTATTGGTGTCAATATTTTCAATGATAGCATTATAATTTTGCATATATGGATCATGTTGATTTTCATTACATCATTATGAAATGCTCTAGCATTAAAGTAATGTGTCAACTTTTCATTATGTGCCTATGAAGAATGAGTTTAATGGTACATTTATGTAGGCTAGTTGTAGGCTCCATTGTTTGTTTTATGGACCCCTGCACATAGCAGTTGATCTCATCAGTCTCCAATGAGCATGGTATTTTCTATTTGGTCCAATCCACTCAAGATTTGATTCCAAAACCTTAACAAAAATCTATAACACGTCTTTATATCTGGTAAATACTCAGGGGATGTTTCTCAGATTTCTCTTCCTCTCTCTCCACTGACACTATGGCTCATGAGTCCAAATACATTCTAGGTGCAGAGTTCTAACTTCTGAGTCTTCTGTCTGGTCCTCTGTCTGTCAGACCTCACAGCCTGAAATTTCTTTTTCAACAGCATTTGAGTTACAATATTATGAAACTACTTTTAATATTTTAATTACTTATTTCACACATCCATTACATTTTCATAAAATTACCCAATTTATGATCCTTACACTTTTCTAAATATCTCTGTGTATAAGGAATATGTTAATACATTGACAGATGTCCTTTTAATAGTACCTAATATAGAACTTTGTATATAAAGGTCTGTCAATAAAACAAAATACTACTTAATATCTAAACACATGTTAAGTCCCTAATCCTGTACTGAGTTTACTCCTACTTCAGACCTCTGATATTATAGTAAGTACTACAGGGACTTAACCTTTGCTTTCTGCCTGGTACTTTAATCACATTGTCCTCTCATAGACAGAGACCATGTTTTATTAACTTCCAGTAGCTGGGCAATTAGCTGACTGCATGCCCATTATCAGTGGCTGTATGAAAGTCTCAGGAAGCAAAGACTTTCCAGAGAGCATAGGAAAACCTGAGGCCTCTCCCTTTCTTACTTTTTTTTTCTCATATTTCACCTGATTCATAGTAGTCTTGTCTTCTCATAGCTCCAGGTATTGTCTTCTTGCAGGCATCTGGATTATCTTCTTCAAATCACAAAATCTGAATTTCCTCTTTGTGTTTATGTATGTCTTCACCTTTTATATATTCTTCACGTTCTCAACTTCGAAATCTTAGATTAAGTTATCAGCTAATTATATTCTGAGAATTGTGTAAGTAATTAAAGTGAACCTTGACCATTTCTACCTCCCACTCCAACCCCTCTAGAGTCTTACTTCTTACCCACCCCTCTAAAATCTGTGCCCTCATCTGTCTTTCTGTGTATCCATCTATCTATCTATCTATCTATCTATCTATCTATCTATCTATCTATCTATCTATCTATCTATAACCTATTGAGTTCAATTAGTGTTTTCCATATATACATGAATGTATGGTTAGCTTATATTGGCCTTGTTTATGAAGAAAACTGTCTCTCCATATGCCAGAAGAAATCAATTAGGAGTGAGATGTTGTAAACAGTTCACCTATAGCCAACTGCTTTGATTTTGTGCTGATTTTCTGCAGGCAATTACAGCTGTAGAGAGTTCATGGGTGCAATACCCCTGTCATATTGAGAAGATTATATTTCAAAACAGCCTTTCTGATTGTTATTACAATCTTCCTGCCTTCTTGTTTTTGATGATCCTGAGTGTTGGTGAAATGAGGTATGCTCTACATGTTCTGTTTAGGGATGGACATGCCACAATCACTTATTCCCTATAATTTGAGCTGTTGTGATTCTCTGTAATAGTCTCTACCTGATGCAAAGTTAAACTTCTGGCAAGGGTTGAACTCTGCATTAATTTGTGGGTATAGGGATAGCTATTTAGAAGCCAATTGAATAGCACATTGGTTTATATAATTGTAGAAGTTGGTTCTTCCCTATGGTCTGTGAACTCTCCAACCATGAGTTCCCTCCTACTGGATGGGCTTTAATGCAGTCAGATAACTGTGTATGCCTCCATTGCTTTTGAAAGGACTCTAGTCAGCTCCAGCAAGGCAAATACAGCTCTGGTAGGCATTACCCTTCTCCTGCATTCCCTCTGCCTTTGCTAAAACCCATTGGATCACGTTCCTTATCCTAACCACCAAGATCTATTCCCTTATTTGGCCATTTCCTCCTCCTGAGGCTGAGTATCGAGGTTCAGTTATCAAAGAATTGAAGTCCAGTAATCAAAAGCCCCCTTTGGCTCACCTAATTAACATACCCAATTAAAATTAAACACCTTATCCTAACACAGGATTTCCTCTTTTATCCTTATATACCTCTGTTTTCCATTTTCCTATGGGCTAGGTCAGTCTCCTCTCTATCCAGAGGCAGCCCTTTATCTCCCCAGGACAAATACCCCTGTCCTTCATTGCCTTCTCCTTCTTTTTCATCCTCTGTCTCCTGTTTTTATCATATATTCCCTTCCCTTTGTCCCTCTGGGGCAAATAAATCTCCTTTATACTGAGAACTTGGTCTTCAAGGTCCTGTGCTGGTACTATTGTCTTTCATATTGGTTGGTCATGTCTTGACAGGACAGCTCTTATTATAGTTTGCAGAGTTTACAGCTGGCTAACGTGGTGATATTTTATTTGTGCAATCCAATAAATTTTATCTGTGGATCAGAGAAAAAATCCAGCCATTATATTAAACATAGAAGTCAGGCAATGGTAGTACACACCTTTAATCCTATCATTTGGGAGGCAGGGATCTGTCGATCTCTGTGAGTTCAAGGCCACACTCTGAATAGAGCCAGATGTGGTGGCACATGCCTTAAACACAAACACTAGTTAACCATAAGGGTTTGGAGGCCTGTACAGACAGACAAGAAGTGACATAATTGGACAGGAAGAGGAAGTGATGTAGCTGGACAGAGTGAGCAAATGAGATAGCAGAACAGAAAGGCATATAGGTGTGTGTATACAGGAAGTAGGTCTCTTTGAGACTGTTGGTGAGGTGAGGTTAGCTTGTGACTTTTCCTATTCCTTTAGTCTCTCAGGTTTTCACCCCTATATCTGGCTCTGGGTTTTTATTTAATAATACCTTTTAAGATTAGTGTTACACTAACATTGTAAAAAAAAATAACTTTCTACTTGAGCAGCTTGAATAATTATTCATCAGGGAAGAAATTTCCAGGTCAATACCAGTTGTATTTCTTAAATCCTGTATTTGAAGAAATGTGTGGTGCATCTTCAGCAGTGAGGTTGTACCCTTAAATCGTGGTAAGCAGCCTAGAGCAATGGCAATGGTTTGTAATGTTTTACTTTTTTGGAAGAAAGTATTGGACCTCTCTATCAATAGTTTAAAGGGAAGCACTCTACGCCTTGAGCTGGTCTCTGTTTGCTGGAATATGGCTGCCCAGGGGACCATCATCTGCCATGTAAGTTAATTCATGTGTGTGTGTGTATGAAATTTCATTATCCATATATAATTTTGTGGCATGTAGGCTGTTTTCATTTCCTACCTGTTGAGAATAAAGTCACATGAAACGTGGAAGAGCAGTCATCTCTGTGGTAGGTTAGAGAGTCCTTTGGGTGTAACTGTAGGAGTCCCTGACATTGAATATTTTAAATTTCAGTAATTTCTTTCAGTGCATATGGATGCAATCCCAGCACTCAGGAGGCAGAGCCAGACAGATCTTTGTGAGCTTGAGGCCAGCCTGGTCTACAGAGTGAGATCCAGAACAGGCACCAAAACAACACAGAGAAACCCTGTCAGAAAAACCAAAATAATAATAATAATAATAATAATAATAATAATAATAATAATAATAGGCACGCACAGGTGGTGAAGCTAAATGACTTCAATCATGCATCACCACTGAATCAACAGTTTCATGATATGCTATCTCTCTACTTACCAAACTCTATTCTTTCACAGTTGTATCTGCTTGTTTTGTGGGAAAACTTTTTCTGTGGAGACACAACACATACATCTACATGCCCCAGATTGGGAGCCCACAGCAGACCAAACTATAGATCACTACCAAAGTCCATCTTGGTGAACCAATGAGTTTTATTGGGGTTATGTTGTTTTTCATTAAATTCAGTAGCTGTCCCTTAAGCCATCGCTGTCCTTATCAGCAGTTGCAGCTCCACAGCTACCAGCAGCCATTTGGCTCCACTGGCCATAGCCAGGCAGATATTCTGTTCCCTCAGGCACATGCTCTATTACAGCTGCTAAAGGGAACTTTATCTAGATCTCCATTCCTCTAGAGAACTCAGGATTCAGAGGTTGAGGTAAAATGCTGATTGCTCAGAGAGGTTGAATAACAGGTAGCTAACCTTCTCCCCTAATGGATGTCTCCTGTAAAACAGGGCATCCTTCTGTTCAACACTTGACAACCCTCGCCACACATGGTTCCTCCCTACCATTCCTGACTTAGCCTCCTGTCCACAGGCTAATTTTAATCAAACAAATGCAACCTGTCTTTGTCTTTGCATCATTAAACAAATATTCCACAGTATAAATGAATGTAACACATCTTAAATCAATTTATTCCACAACAGGGTTACTTACATGAATATGTTGAGTGGTTACTTACAGGAGCAGAAATGACTCACAAGTAGTTGCATTGCCAAATCACAATGCAATATGGGTGACAACTCACAAAAGCTGGAAATCTGGAACCCACTGCATAGCCTTCAGGCAGCTGACCAGGTTGGCGCAGTCTGTACCAGGTCACCCTTCCAGGTAGCGCTTCTAGTTTCTGCTTCTTCTAGGCCGCTGGTCTGTTCTCAGCCTTCTTTTCAGTTTTGCTTGTCTTTTCAGTTTTGCTTGTCTACCAGTGATATTCAGCTTTATTGCTACTCTTGGCTGTAGGGCCCTAGTGAATCTGATCAGTTTTAGGAAATTCCTGAAGCTATTTTGAGCTGTTTATCTCCTGCTTAAGAAGCTTTCATACAAGACCAAATGTTTCAGTTTCAGGAGAAACTGTTATACAATACTGCTATAACCTTTATTACTTTTTTTCTATGGAATTTGAAATTATAACACAATCGCAACATTCTCTCCTTGCCTTGCCACACTCTCCCAAATGACCTTCTGTGCTCTTCTTCATATTCATGGTCTCTTTCTTTATTTGTTGTTATTTATTTTTATTGCATGGGTGTATCTCTGGAAGAGAGAGAGAAGTTTCTTGCCTGTGAAGCAATTGTGACTCCAAGACCATCCAATGGAGAGGTCAGTTAACAGTGCACTCTTCAGGTTCTGCTACATGCTTCAGACAGGACAAAGAGAAACCCAATAACATGGCCATGAGTTGTTAATTCGGCTTTATAGATCCTTTACTTTCAGCAATGTATTCACAAGTCAATTCACACAGAAATACACTGTACTATCAATATGAAGTTCACAGAATATGACCCACTAGTTAATTCATAATGAATGCTTGTTTTAAAATGTACTGTGTTTTCAGTAGAAAAAAAAATCTCACAAAAAGCTATTCCATGATAATAGAGTGAAACTGCAACCTTGCAAACGAATTGTTTAAAAGTGAAGATAGCAATGTTCTGTAGAATTGGCTCTTAGATATTACCAATTAGCAAGTATTTTGACAAGGCTTCTGTTTCCAAGTGTTTTGGGACACACTTTGCTATATGCTTAAGAAATCCCTTTAGCATGATGAATTGAAACAGTCTCCTTAGCCTGCATGTCTTTCCTTCTTTTAAAATTCACTTCATAAATTAACAGCAGTGGGTATATTGTGCAATATAATTAGTTTTGGAGATCGCTGTCAGTTTTGCTTTTGTACCAGTAGTGTAAAAACATGCCACATCTAGGAAGTAAGCTCTTTCTCATGTTTTGTAAAGAACATTATCAAACTCGTAGTCTGTAAACTGCATAATTTTAAAACAGCTTGACTCCTCTAAAGTCATTAGGGGACATTTAGTTCAGTAGATCAGTAATTCCCTGCATCACAGGCACTGCTGGCTTAGTGTAGTTAGAACAGTGTCATTTACACTTGGGGAGTCGTTCTTACACCTGGAAGGACCTGAGCCATTGCCTACTTAATTGACATGAGTTTTAAGATCGAGATGGAGCACCCTAATATTTACATGAAATGAAAATTGGGATTAAATTACCTCTTCAAGGTCAGAGCAAAATTAATCGATGAAAGAAAACCTAGGAATTTGTTCTCCTTGGTGAAATACTTGGATGAAATTGTTGCTTATGTCACTGTTCTGACATGAACCTCCCAAAGACAGAACTGGAAGGGATAATTGAACAAACTAATTGACTGAACAATCAGTCTCGAACTGATAAAAATTTAGAGTGTCTTGATATGAAAGAGACACGTGCATGAGAGGACTGAAGAAAGTCCCCTAGCACCTCAGAGTACATATCACATACTCCATTATTGAAAACTATTAGGTCTACATTCTAATTTATAGAGATATGATTAAGATCTCAACTAATGCAATGATGAAGCTAGATTCAGAATATTTAGGAATCCCCAAGAAATGTTGGAAACCACAAACAGTTAACAAATATGAATAATAAGTTATATATGTTCTACTATATAATAAGTTTTGTAATGGCTACAGAAATGAATTCTTAGAAAGCTTTCAAAACAAACTAAATAACACAGATAGATTTAAGAAGCGGGAAATTGATGGTGCAATAATAATCATAAAAATGTTAAAATAAAGGCACGAAAATGTGAAGAAAGTATAAAAGAAACCAAAGGAATGTGAAAAAGTATGTTCATTTGAAATGCTAGATACAATTTTACTAAGAGAAAGAAACATGAATCAATCTTTTGAAGCAATAATGCCTATAGTTTTCCCCAATTTAATAAAATGCATCAAAGTAGAGATAGAAAAGGCCCAGATAACCATGAAATGTGTATGGAAAAGTCACTCTTCACTCAAGTGTCTGGAAAGTGAAGTTCTATATACAGGAGGCTCCTAAAACTAGAAAAGAAAAAAGAAACTTTATCCGAGGAGAAATTGGTCTGAAGACACAACTGCCGATGCATAAGAAATTTTGGAAACTAGAGAAAATAAAACTTCTAGAACATATTGAAGGTAATATGTAAGAGAACAGAATCATACATTCATCTAACGTCTATCAAAATTCACTGAAAATATGGACTTTTTAAAGAGAACTCCAACTGGGAAATTACTTTGCCAATATGCCTACACTGTTTCAAAAAGTCTATTATTGGCTAACGAGATGAGCATGGGATCCACAGAAAAGAAGTACAAAAAAATGTGGTTGGATGAAAATATGGAGAGAGGAGGATAAAACTAATATCAATCAACTTATTTTATCTTTAGAACATAAGAGGAGGTCTATAAAACAATATAGAATTAAATGAATCTTAATAGATTAATACCACAACTAATAATTTTCTTTTGTTTTAAATTGGACCTTTTTAAAGTAAGGAGAACGTAATTCTCAACAAAACAGATTTTATCATCAAGATCTAAATAGTTTCAAAGATTACATCACTTTTAAAAAGGAAGTTTTGACATTTACATCAGCTAGATTCACTAAAAGGGCTGTACTAGAAATTAATTTTGAATGTCACATATTAATGTGACAGTTATATATATAAAATAATTAATTTTCTTCTTTTTTTTAAACTTATTTATTTTATCACTTATCAATTCTCACTCTAGTTTTTGTAATTTCTCTTTACAAATGTGTATTTCTGCTGTTTTACACACATACTCACACAAACTGACAATTTAAACATAGATTATCATTAGTCACTAAATCATAGGATTGGATGTGCTGTGATAATTCTGATTTTCTGAATAAACCATACACATGGTGAGCCTGTAGCATAAGAATAGTCCATTGGACCTAGTAGATATTCAATAAGTAGCCACTTGATAGATTCCATTGAAACTGAGCACTCCAAAGATGAATATTTTAAGTCCTTTTTAGTGTTCTGAGTTTTCAGTGACAGATGACATCACACATTTTGCCTAAGGAGAGTTAAGTATAATTGAATTAATAATTTAAAAGTAATCATAATTAAATTTAGAAATGACAATTAGAAGCTTTATATTTTCAATTCTAATTAAATATTTGACTTATTATCAAAATGTATAATGAACTAAAATTTAAAACATATTTCATAGATGCTAAATCACATAAGCATATAAATTCCATATTTTATCTTGTTGCTCTCTTGACTTATGTTCAAAGAATCTGATATGTCATATGTACCTTATTATTAATATTAATAACAAATACATGTATAATTATGAACTTTTTAATCATATCACATTGCTGTTTAAATCAATATAAGGCTATTTCCTCACATTTATACCCAGAATTTTAAAAAGAAAGTTAAAACAATTTAAAAATTTTGACATTCTAAAGCAATTCAACTTCTCAGACTCGTAGAATAAAGTTTTTTTTTAGGATGTTTACTAATTGAAAGACCAATTGCCTTATGCCTATAATTTGTTCTTACATGGTAATCAAGTATTTTCTGATACTAGTGCCAATATATACTAAAATACATGAATTAGAATTTCAAAATCAGACTAAAATACATTTTCTTTTTATTTTATTTTATTTTACAATACAATTCAGTTCTATTTATCAGCCACAGATTCCCTTGTTTTTCCCCCTCCCGCCCCCCTCACCTTCCCCCCAGCCCACCCCCCATTCCCACCTCCTCCAGGGCAAAGCCTCCCCCAGGACTCCCTGGTAGATTCAGTCCAGGCAGGTCCAGTCCCCTCCTCCCAGGCCGAGCCAAGTGACCCTGCATAAGCCCCAGGTTTCAAACAGCCAACTCATGCAATGAGCACAGGACCCGGACCCACTGCCTGGATGTCTCCCAAACAGATCAAGCCAATCAACTGTCTCACCTATTCAGGGGGCCTGATCCACTTGGGGGCCCCTCAGCCATTGGTTCATAGTTCATGTGTTTCCATTCATTTGGCTATTTGTCCCTGTGCTTTATCCAACCTTGGTCTCAACAATTCTTGCTCATATAAACCCTCCTCTTTCTCACTAATTGGACTCCCGGAGCTCCACCCCGGGCCTAGCCCGGACATAAAATACCTTGGGGTAACACTAAAATACATTTTCTAAGTGTTATATTAAACAGATAATCAGCCTCAAAACTGACTTGTGACTTTTAAAAGCATGTGTTTTCAAAGACACATTCCTCACTATTGATGGTCCTTTTCTTCACCCAGCACATGGGCGCAGCCTCTGGTTAGAAACCTTTTATCATCTGCTCACATGTGTGTGTGAGTAAATGATGATCTTCCCATCACTAAGCATAAGTGATATGATGATACCTGACTATTGTTCATGAAATTAATTATCATAAAGATCATCTATCCTCTCAATTTACTCTAATTTTAAGACTACCACACTATACATTCACCTGTATGCCCACAGACTTCAACTGTATTGCCTTCCCATTTTCCCAGCACTTACTGACTCAATATTTTAATCTAAAGTTATCTCCAACTTAATTGTTCTTTCTTGACACAATCTCAAAGTCTTTTTTCTGTTCTACCACATTCCCAAAATAAACTCTCCTACTCACTGTAACATCATTCAGAATGTCATTCTCTGTATCCTCTGTTCCCTTGATCAATTACTCTATAATTCTCAACTCATTACATTCTAATTTCTGCTTTACCCATTAATGAAATTAACTTTCTCTTGGTATTCATTTATTTCTTAGTTATTGCTATGTTGCCTTGGTCTTAAGGCATTGTGAAAAAAACCAATGGAGTGAGTATGGAACTTGCGAACATAGATTTTAACACTGTGCATGAAAACAGATGGAAAATCGTTCATGAAAATGATAATTTATTTTAAAAGACATCTATAAATGAGATTGTATATGGCAAAAATTTAATCATTATGGACCCTGATTTAAACATTTTCTGTTCATAATCAAAATATTACTTTGCAATGAAGATTCAGTAATCATTTTTAGATGAATTAGAATCAAGTATGTAAAATTTCATGAAGTTTTTGACATATGAAATTTTTTAAAATCTAGAATTACTCTAGGAACCCCAAAATATTGTTTCATAACCAAATATAGTTAATGGGCAATTAGTTAGTAAAGAAAGAGAAAACACTATTTTGTTTTCTATATATTAATCATAAAGAAAAGTGTAGGCTGTTATTAATAAAATACTTCATAGACACTCATTACCTGTGCTTGGGACTGTCTGTGTAGATATCTTCTCAGATATTTCTGTGAATACCTCATACATATCCACGTGGATACCTGTGTGGATATTTGTGCTGCAGCCCCAGTGCAAATGAGCATATGGGTGCCTTATGAATAGCTGTGTGGATATGAGTTGTTATCTGTGTGAATGCCTAAGCAGATACAGGAGTAGATACTTGCATGGGTACTTGAGTGGATAACTATGTGGATAACTCTCTGTGGATGCCTGTGAGTAATCATGTGGATACTTGCATGTAGATACATATTTGAATGCTATATGAATATTATTCTGGGTAGTAGCCTATGTTTACCTTTGTTCTCTCTCTGTCTCCATTGCTCTCTCTGTCTCTGTCGCTCTGTGTGTGTGTGTGTGTGTGTGTGTGTCTGCATGTGCATGTGGGCACACTCAGTTGTGCATCAAGCAACACTCAAATCCAGGGACTGTTCCTCAAGACCTTCTATCTTAACTTCTTAGTGTCAGAGACTCTTCCTAAACCCAGATCTTTGTCAATTAGTCTAGGTAGACTAGTCAATGAGTCCTAGGTATGTCCTTCTGTTTCTGCCTCCTCACTATTGTGTTACAAGTACTTTCCACCATTTAACTTTTTCTGTGCCTACTGGGAATCAGACTAGAGTCATCATGCTTGTGCAGAAATCACTTCACTGACTAAAATGTCTTCCCAAACCCTATCTTTACTACTATTTAAACATAACTAAGTTCTCCATGTAAAGTTTTTCTCATTAAGATCCTTACTTATTTTCTCATTGATTTCAGAGTTTCATATAAGAAATTCATCTATTATTTTTTGTAGTGGGTAGCCATTCCATCTTTGACCTAGAAGTCCCAACCCTCATTGAGGCTTCGGTAATGGTCACGCCTACAAGGCGGGGCTGAGAGAGAACGCTGAAGACCAGAGTTCTGGATGCGGGGGCTCTCTTTGGTTCCTGGACACTGGAGGTAGACTCAGCAGAGTTCTCCAGAGGACACTGCCAGACTGCGCCACACCTTTCCCAGACCCTGCAACCTACCTATCCCTTCATATGTAAGTTACACCACTAAATAAACCTCCCTTTTAACTACGTGGAGTGGCCTTAATAATTTCACCAATAATTTCCTATAGGAATATATAGATTATTAAGTATAATGTCATACTTACATTCTGGAATGGTTGATTAAAATAATGTTAAACAAATGAAACAATCACAAGTTTGATATATGGAGAAATGTTATTAGAAAACTTTTACGTGTCTTAGCAAGGAAAAGCCTCTTTATTAGTGATCTTGTTTTGCAATGTCAGCTAATATGGAAATACCATTATTGTATATTTTATGCTGCTTATGTTTGAGCCATACACAATGTTTTTCATAAAAGGGCAGGTATGGAATTTACAGCTGTTTCTTTGTTTTTCTACTACTGATGTTATTTTCCTAATAATTATATAACACAACTTTTCAGAAAATCATTTTGTTAAGGGATTGTTGATATAATTACAACTACACAAGGTTTATTGAGGCATAAAAAGACAATGGATGAGGTCAGTTCAGGGTTTACCTTGTGCTTTGTAGAGCTCAATTTGATGACAACATAAACCTAATTAACAAATGTTTTATAAACATACAATAGATGCTTGAGAGTGCAGTGACAAATGTATGAATTGCAAGTCACACTAATGACTGTTGTCTAAAATTTACAGCCTGCCATTTATAATGCACACTAGCTGAAGAATAGGCAATCTACGAATATCATTTGCCTATAAAAAGTGATTCAACTTTAATCCTCTGAATTGAAATGTGGTGAGCCACACATATTAAGCAAACTGCTATAGACTATAATTGAAAATAGAGTCATGAATTCAAAAGGAAACATTCATTAAAAGACAAGGAATGGTTTTATTGAGAGAAAATCACTTTTAGTATTTTTAGCAAGCTCATGAATTTGTTAGCAAAATTAAAGCATAGCCCGGCAATTCTTGTCCGATGCATGTTGCTCTTTCTTCCAATCCTTTTTGAAGCATTAATTTTCTTGGCTCAATAATGATTTACCCAGACTCTTTGCAGCTAAAGATAGCTATTCGGTTTAAACCAATGAGATGTAAATGAAATCCTGCTATGTAATTTTGGGAAATCATTTGTAAGACAGCTTAGGGCTAGAACAGCATAGATTATTTTAAATCAAAGGCAGAGGAGGAAACAAAACATGCTATTGCTAATCATAGAGGCCTCTGGATGCATGCATTACTATTCTCCTGCTCTTCCTGCCCTATCTAGTGTTTTTAATCTATACAGTTTTCTGATTTACAAGCACATTTACAAGATGACCTAAATGAAGGTGAAAATCAATGGTGTAATGAAACAACAGAGGAAAAAAATAGTTTATTGAAGAAATTTATTACATAATAAAATTTGCAGTCAAATGGATGAAACTAGAAAAAAAAATCATCCTGAGCAAGATAACCAAGACCTAGGAAGACAAACATGGTATATATGCTTTTATAAGTGGATATTAGCTGTTAGGTAAAGGATAATCACACTGCAATCAGACACAGTAGTTAGACAAAGACAAGTGGTCTAGGGGCCAATGCATGGATCTCCCTGGAAAGGGAAAATAGAATGGACTTGGTAGGTAGACTGATAGTGACTTGTAGAGGGCAGCCATTCCAGCTTTGATCTGGAAGTTCCAACCCCCATTGAGACTTCGGCAACTGTCACGCCTACAAGGCGGGGCCAAGGGAGGCGCCTGGGGACCCGAGATCTGGATGGGCCAGTGCTCTCTCTGTTCCGGGACCCTGAACGGTGGAGGTGGACCAAAAGCAGAGCTCCAGAAAACACCGCTGGACTGTGATACACCTTCCCCAGACCCTGCGACCTACCTATCCCTTAATTTGTAAGTTATGCCATTAAATAAATCTCTTTTTAACTATGTGGAGTGGCCTTAATAATTTCACCAATAGTGACTGGGGATTGGAATAGGAGAGATCAGGTGGCAGAGGGAGACATGGAGGGAGTGAGAGCAGGAAGAGACCACAGGCATCCATGGGCATTTAGGGAGCAATGTGGAAACCTAGAGTAGTGGAAACTTCTTCGAACCTAAGACAGTGACTCTCACAATGACTCCTAGTAATGGGGAACCAACCATCTTCTGTAACAAGACTAGGTTTCCAATGGAGGGAATGGGACACTAACTCAGCCACAAAAGCTAAGACCCACGACTTGTCCTGCCTACAAGATGTGCTGAAGCATTAGCGGCTAACCTGAGACCCATGCCACAAGATTGATGTCATGTCTGACAATGCCTGGATATCCAAGTTCTAAAAACTGGATAGCTCAGAGACCTAGGGTATAACCAACAATGACTGTCAAAATAAAGTCAATGAAAGGATTCCTAATAGAATTATTCTATTCTCATATGTAACACAAATCTTAAATGGCCTTATTAATAAAAATAAACCCAGAGCCAGGTATTGGGGTGAACGTTGAATCATCAGAGAAACAGAACAAGCCACATCTAACCTCACCTCACCAATTCCTCAGCTGATCTTGTTTCCTCAGACTGAAAGCCTTTGAATTCTCATCAGAATGAATCTCAGCTGAACTGCTGCTAAAAGCTAAAGCTTAAAAAGGCCTCTAGTTCCTGGTCCCCATGCCTCATATATCTTTCTGCTTCCTGCCATTACTTCCTGGGATTAAAGGAGTGCATCACCATGACTGGCTGTTTCCAGTGTGGCTTTGAACTCACAGAGAGCCAGATGGATCTCTGCCTCCGGAATGCTAGATTAAAGGTGTGTGTGCCACCATTTTCTGGCCACTATGTCTATCTAATGGCTGTTCTGTTCTTTGACCCCAGATAAGTTTATTAGGGTGCACAATATATTGGGGGACAAAATATCACCACACTCATAGATCAGTACCTAACCAAATTGTCACCAGAAAGTCTTCCTTTAGTGGCTGGTAAGAGCAGCTGCAGAGACCCACACCCAAACATTACAAACTCTACAAGGGAAGTGTGATTGGTTGGAAGAATTGTAGGAACCAGAAGGATTGAGGACACCAGTAGACAATGGTCCAAGGAATCAATTAAGCAGGGCTCATCGGGGTTCACAGAAAATCAAGCAGCAATCATGGAGTCTTCAAGGGTCTATGCTAGGCCCTCCACATAAATACTAAAGGCTTAGGGGATTTGTTGCACTTATAAGAGTGGGAATGGGTGTGTCTCTGACTCTTTTGCCTTCTTATGTTACCCTTTTCCTCCTATTAGGTTGCCTTGTCCAGTCGGACAGGAGGGCTTATGCCTAGTCTTATTTCACCTGGTTATGCTTTGTTTTGGTGATATCATTGGGATGCCTGATTTCATCTGAAGAAACACGAGAAGCAGTGGATATGGGGAATAGGAAAGTTGGGGGTCACTTGAAGGAGAGGAGGAAGGGGAGGCTGTGATGGGATGTGCATGATGAAATATCAATAATACCTTATTTTAAAATAGAGAAAATGACAGATCCTATGTGGATACCTGCATGGATAACTATATAGATAATTCTCTGTAGATGTCTGTGTGAGTAACTGGTGAGAAATCTGCAGCAAAACCCCAAACAGATACAAAATAAATGTCTGCTTCCCTCAATTACTGTATGGAGGCTCTATGATGATAGTTAGGGTATTCACTAATCTGATTACTAGGGTAGGCAGGTCAGGCACCCTCTCCACTATGCTAGTAGTCTAATCTGGGGTCATCCTTGTGGATTCCTGGGAATTTCCCTAGCACCAGGTTTCTCCCTTATCACATAATGTCTCCCTCTCTCAAGATTTCTCTTTCACTGCTCTCCCACTCTGTCCTCCCCCCAGCTAAACCATCCTATTCTTTCATGTTCTCATCTACAATCCCCTTCCTTCTATTGTCCCCCCATCTCCAGTTTACTCATGGAGGTCTCATCTGTTTCCCCTTCTCAAGGTGATTCATATGTCCCTCTTAGGATCCTCCTTGGAAGCAGATGCAGAGATCCACAACCAAGCCCCAGGCTGAGCTCTGGGAGTCCAACTGAAGAGAGGGAAGAGGGATTATATGAGCATGGGTGTGTGTGTGTCAAGATCATGATGGGGAAATCTACAGAGACAACTGAACCAAGCTCATAGGAATTCATGAATTTTAGACCAACAATATGGAACCTGCATGGAACCAGACTAGACCCTCTGCATATGGGAGACAGTGTACCAAGCTTAGCTGTCCCGCCATGTGAGAACTTACCCTTTTGGAGGAGGGGACAAGGGGTGGATTAGGGAAGTGTAAATCGGGGGTGAGGAGAGCAGGAGGAGGGGTGAGAGGGGGATCTGTGGTTGGACTTTAAAATGAATAAATAAAATTTAAAAAAAAAAGAAAAAAAGTCTGATAATCCACAAAACTACATTTGCAATTACCAAAGTCTCATGTCTGTATGTAATAAAAACTGGTTTATGATCTATATTTCTTAGAAAAATTTGTATATAGAGAGTAAATGCTCAATCTGGCTCCAGTTTTCCTATTTATTTTTGCCTAAAATATTCATTGATCCCATCAAACTATTTTATATTTGTAATTGAATTTCCAATTTAACATTTAAAGTCTTATGTAAATATTAACATTTAGACTTGTTGATACAAACCAGTTCTTGATTTTTCTCTGAAAAACCCAAATAATAATTTTTTGTTTGGTCAATTTTAAATCCTTTTATTTTATATTCATATTTGTCATTTTCTTGTAAATTCCTAAAACAGTTGGTGAAAAATGTTGTATTTGCATGTAAAATCTCAAAACTTTGCATGTAATCATAAAATCACAATTGTGATTGTGTGGAATATGTGAGTGAGTGTGTAATCACAGACTATTATCACAAATAGTCAAAAATTAAAAAAAAGTATAAGAGAGAAAACACTCTTTAGTTATGGCTGATTCGTTACCATGAATATAATTAACAGAAATATTGATTCAATACATTTTCTTGACCCTGTTACCTGAATAAAATATGAACTCCTTGGTAGAAATTTTTGTGAGGGTGAAGTATCAGGAATATCTTATTTCAAATTAGACAAAATGACAGAGACATAGTAGTGCTTGAAGGTTGTTTGATGCAATCTTCCTGTGTGGTCTGGATGTGCTTCCAGATGATCATGAAGGGAAACCATGAACTATGATGACCTGCCATTTAAGAAGTACATTATTGCCCCCTTGCTAGCTAGCTATTCTGGGTCTTTAGATTGTTGCATGGTTATATAATACTTTACAGTGAATATTGACTTATGAGTAATTACATACAATGTCTTTATAGCACTCAGAATGATTTTTTCCAGTTCCATCCATTTGCCTACAAATTTCCTGATGTCATTGTTTTTGGCAGGTGAGTAATACTCCATTGTGTAAAGGTACCATATTTTCTTTACTCATTCTTTGATTGAGGGACATCTAGGTTGTTTCCATCTGGCTATTACAAATAGTTGAGCAAGTATCTTTGTGGTGTGATTGGGCGTTCTTTGTGTACATGCCCAAGAGTGTTTTTGCTGTATCTTGAGA
The DNA here is from genome assembly GCF_007827085.1 of Peromyscus californicus insignis. NCBI lineage: Eukaryota > Metazoa > Chordata > Mammalia > Rodentia > Cricetidae > Peromyscus > Peromyscus californicus. Next base: position 57,149,899 of record NW_026294617.1, on the reverse strand, counting down.
TAGATTCCCAATTTTCTGAGAAACTGCCAAATGGCTTTTCAAAGTAACTCTACATGTTTGCACTTCCACCAGGAGTGGAGGAGTGTTCCCCTTGTTCCCCATCCTCTCCAGCATGAGATTTTATTTGTGTTTTTGATCTTAGCCATTCTGACAGGTGTAAGATGGAATCTCAGAGTCATTTTGATTTGTATTTCCCTGATGGCTAAGGATGGTAAACATTTCTTTAAGTATTTCTTGGCCATTTGAGATTCGTCTTTTGACAATGCTTTGTTTAGGTTCGTACTTCAATTTTGATTTGGATTTTTGGTTTTTTTTTTTCTTTTTTCTTGATATCTAGTTTCCTGAGTTCTTTAAATATTTTTTAGGTCATCCTTCTATCAGATATGGGGTTGGTGAAGATCTTTTACTATTCTTTAGGCTGGTATTTTGTCCTATTGACAGTATCCTTTGCCTTACAGAAACTTTTCAGTTTCATGAAGTCTCATTATCAATCTTAGTGTCTGTGCTACTCTTATTCTATTTAGGAAGTTTTTTCCTGTGCCAATGTGTTCATGGGAAATAAAGGAGATCTCCTGGATGGACTGGGGGTGGGTGGGCATGGGAACTTGAGGTATTTGGTTTGAGGGTTGGCAAATGGGGAGATTCCTGAGAGATATGACTAGAAAGAGGGGCTTCATGTGGTCAGATAGAAGCCTGATGCAAGGGAAACTCCCAGGAGTCTACAAGGAGTCTACAAAGATGGCCCCAGTTAATACTCCTGGCAGCAGTTGTTGCATAGCCTGAATGGACCATCCCCTGTGGTTGGATTGGTGACTACCCTCGTTGTCAGCAAAGAGCTTTCATCCAGTGACTGATGGAGACAGATACAGAGACTCACCACCAAACCTTGGGCCAAGTTAGGGGAATCCTGCTGAGGAGAATAAAGAGGCATTGTAGAAGCCAGGGGGGTCAGGGACATCACAGGAAAACCCACTGAAAGGGCTATCCTAGCTCATTGGAAGTCTGAACCAACTACCAGGGAGAGTCCATGAGACTGACCTAGGCCCTCTGTATATATGTGACAGTAGTGTAGCTTGATCTATTTGTAGGACTCCTGGCAGTGGGAGTAGGGGCTGTCTTTGGTGAATTGGCTGGCTCTTATTCCTTTGCTCATGCTGGATAGTCTTGACCAGCCTGAATACAGAGGTGTTTGGCCTTAATGCAGCTTTATACGCCATGCTTTGATGATGCCCATGGGAGGCCTACCCCTTTCTGAGCAGACTTGGAGGAGGGGTGGGTTGAGGGGGGATGGAAACTACATGGGCGAGAGTAAGTTAGAGGTGAGGATGATGCAGCCTGGATAAAAAATAAATAAATTAATTAAATAATATAAAAGCTAATGCTTGCAATCTTAAAAAAAAAAGTCGATAAGCTACTTCAAACCTTTTGTCACAATGCTAGAAAAATGATTAACAGGGTCTTAATTAAATGGAAAATTCACTAAGGACCCTATTCTATTGGGAAGTCACAGTAACTTTTAAACTAAAAGTTTGAGCTAGATTGGAAATTCAGAGCTCTTTCCCACTTTTTGAAAATGAGTATGGAAAAGACAACCTTTCTCAAATGGAGGAATGTCACACAAATTTGAGGAAAGAGTTTCCATTCACAGTATCAACGTGCACATATTGTAAACCACGTTCTAAGCCTGACCTAAATAAAACAATAGAACACTCTATGAATATAGACTACTGATTTACAGGCTCTAGATTTCTTTCTTGTCATAATTTAGAAAGTTGTGATGCTTAACATTTTTTGGGGATCCATCAGTAAAAGCGCTGTCTTAGAAGCATGTATTTTCCCTTAATTTATTTTGGTGTTACTGAGAAATACACATGCATAATTAAAGAACAAATGTGATGCTTTGATATCTGTAGTAATTTGATAATTTTTAGTACTATAAAGGTTTTTCTTTGGTCTCATTTTAGAGTACCATTTTTGATTACTTAATTAGATTTTTAACCTTTGCTTTTAGTGACATAGTAAAATATAATCAGGGAATAAAAATAATACAAAAGATGTCCAAAATATGTTAGTTGAGTGATAAAAAATGTATCGATACTTAGAGGTGTACATAAAAATTAAAATAAGTTAGACTGTTAAATTTTACATTTTTATTTTGAGAATTCCATGCATGAGTATTGTACTTACATAATTTCCTTTCACTTCTCCCTCCAACTTGCCCTAAGATACATGGCCTCTTTTTGTTTATTAATGTTTCTCATATGTAAATGTAGAGAGAATATATAAAGCAAAGAAATAAGGATTATCTATGATTCTATGATTATATTAAAAAATACTAGGGGACAGATGAAATAAGAACTGATAAAAAAATGGAAAAATAAAAAAGAAAAACTAACACTCCTAAAGACCAATGATTTCAAATAACATTTAGCAACACTGCAAAACAAAAAAATAGAAATTTTGCAAATTCCCCAAATTAAAAATGAATGATATCATCACATACCTAGTAGACAATGAAAGACAGTATATAAACAAATGTCTGGTAATGTCTTTAGGAGGTTGTTTATGATGGGAAAAATCTAGAATACAGGAAAATACATAAATATTTTTGAGACTTTTGAGGATGAAATGAATGCATCTTGCATTGTGAGCTCAAAGAAAAAATAATGTGGGTTGAGTATGATTTTGTTATTTTCCAATGGATCACTGTGCTCAATTGCTTGATCAGAGGGTGTTGCTATTTAGAAGGTGAGGGAATATTTGGGAGTCAGGATCTAGGAGGGAATTCTTTGGTGGCTGAATTCATGGCTCACAAAGGATCTGTGAGGCCACATTCCCCTTCTTTGAGATGCCATTACTTTCTTTTGCATATGCTTTTCTCAAGATATGTGAAAACCCATTATACTCACCAAGGCTCAAGCTAATTTTGATTTCCAGTCCTCACTTTAGATCTTCTATTACTGTAGGGAAAATTAACAGTGATTACCTCTAATTAGCTAACTTGAGTATTTTCTTGTGTGACAACACTTGTTAATGCATATATTCTGCATAGGTGCATACCTTTCCATTAAATATTTGTAAAAGAATTTATCACCTTATTGAAGATGAAAAGCAAAAGCACATGTGGTCTTGGAGTCTGGAAGGAATAATGTACAGCTATGTAAGACTTATGGCATTATAAAACCCATTTCTTCATAGGGCTACATGAGTGGCAATTTATCCTAATAAGTAGTATGGCATCAACAATCCTAGCCAACAGAATTTGAACTTTCCAATATATTTTCTCTTTAATTATGAATGGAACAAATGGTTTCACTTTCCATGCCTAACAATATTCATCATTCCTATACCAATCTGAACAGTTTGCATTATTTACAGCTAATAAATCTGGAAGTCAAATTTATACAGACAAATTTCCTAATTGCATTATAAACAATGATGCACTCCAAACTACAATCAAGAACTTTGTCTCAGTTTTTCTACTGATATGATGAATACAATGACTAAAATCAACTTGAGGAGGAAAGGACTTGTTTTATCTTATGTCTTGTAGGTCATTATCCAGAAAAGCCAAGGCAGGAACTCAAGGGAGGAACCAGGGGTTAGGAACCAGTCAGAGTCCTTAGAGGAGTGTGGCTTACTGACTTGCTCACAAAGGTTGTTCAGGCTACTTTCTTATATACCCCAGAACAACCTTCTCTGGTTGAGAACCCCACATTAATCATCAACCAATTAAATGTTCTACAGGCATGTCTACAGGAATTCTTATGGGGACATTTTTCTCAATTGATGTTCTTCCTTCTCAAATGACTCTATTCTGTTGACAAGCTGTCATACATAGCAACCAGAACAAATAAGTGAAACAGAGAGAGATTCAAATTTTCAGTAAATTTGAATGTGAAAAAATTTATTATGAACTTTCTATTGACTTATAAGATGTTCATCCAATTAGAAGAAAAAACATAGATGCATACTCATTAGTAAATACAAAAAACATAAATAAATATTTTAAAAGGTGTGTTCATAAAAATTTAGTGGAATAATGTACCATGAATAGAGGGCAGCTGGATCTGTGCAACATTTACCAAAGGCACTTTTGATTGCTTACCTCAAATCCAGGCCCTAAGTTGAAAGTTGACAGTCTTATTAAACTATATATCTTGGTAAATATTCTCATTAGATAACTGGTTCCAATATATTCATGGTGTATCCTGGTTAAACATCTTTGATTTTAGAATAATACCACTATGATTTTTAAAAATATTGAGAATTATTTTGTCTTATTAGCATAATAATAATCATTGACATCATGGATTCTTTCTAATTAAATTGTTTTGCCAGTAATTTTAGTGCAAAGTATAATTACCTTGATAACTTGGCAACTAGGCTGTCACAAAATTACTTCAAACTAGCTAAGAGATAATGGTAAAACGTCAATCACAAAAATATCTCTTCCCACACTAGCGCTCTATATTCATGAAAGTGGAAGAATTAGTTCTCAACCTTTCTGACAGATGCACTACAATAATCGTTTGTGTCAAGCATCTTCTGTAAAGGCTTGTGTGATCTTTTAGGAGAGTTGACTCGGTTCTTGTTGATTTTCTTTTCAGTGTGAAATGCCTGGACAGTTATTTGCAAAGAATCACAGGCACAAATATAGCTACTGCATTCAGGAAATATAATACCTGCAAAATAGTCAGATATGAAGATGTTTATAAACATGATTTTTTTATATATGGATAGAAATGAAGCATTTCTGTGAGTAGAAAAAAATGTTCCTGTGGTGATATTTTATTTATGCTGAAATGTGATATTTTATTTGTATGTTAATAAATAAAGTTTACCTGGAGACCGGAGGTCATAGCCAGCCATAAACAAAAGTCTTGCTGTGGTAGCACGCACCCTTAATCTGAGCACATGACAGGCAGAGTATCTGTGTGTTCAAGGACACAGCCAAGCATGGTGACACATGCCTTTAATCCTAGTACCAACCATAGAGACCTGGAGGTCTGTATAGACAGGCAGTGATGAGGAAGTCATGTGGCCGGAACAGAACACAAGGCAATAAAGGCACAGGTTAGACAGGAAGAAGCTGGTTCAGTTCTCTTGGGAAGCAACAGCAGTGTGGTGAGCTAAGGTTACTTTGGTGGCTATCACTATTGCTCTGATCTCTATGGCTTGCACCCCTGCATTTGGCTCTGTGTTTCTTATTTAATAAGACTGTTCAGAAATTAATCTACAGTTTCTTCATGTGAAGAGGAGAATGTGCTGTAAGATTTTACCTCCTAAATATGACAATAATTTATTTGTGGAGCAATATTTATGACACAAATTATAATTGCTGATTTTTCTCTATATTGCACAAATGATATTTTGGTTAATTTTCTTGCAGATATCTCCTTTTTCTGGAATACTTTTTGCAAAAATGCTATTTGTAATAGGGACTTTTAAGTTTAAAAGTAAGAGAAGAAATCAGAGAAAAATGTCACCCCAAAGTAAACACTTAGAGAAAAGCCGGGCCTGGTATCATAGGGCTGTATTCCCAGCATTAACATATGGAGGCAAGAAGGGATCAGAAGTTAATGGCCAATCAAGGAAACTTGAGACCGTGTCTCAAAAAAAAATTCCAAAATCCTAAAAGAAAATAAAAAATTATTTGGAAGACACTCTAAATAAAGCATAGGTGCTAACACAATGTTCCCATATCATTTTATCATTTATTCCCTAAAAAAATGTTTCATATTATTGCAAGATGACTAACGACATTAACAATGGGAAACTATATGGTCACTTTCATTTGAAGTGGAATGAAAACTATCAATAACTATGGATTCTTTACACTATTTAAAAAAATATACTTTAGGACTTTAAAAACATAAGTAAAATAAAATGTAACAGAGAGGGTGAACATATTTATTTTAAGAATTAAATAATAATTTCCATCATTTGGTGTGGAACTCTCTTTTCTCCCTTTTTTTTAATGATTCTTGACTTTGTAGGTATTTTGTAAATAGATATCTAATTATATCTTGTTTATTCGGTTCCATCATCAGTCAACATGAAGATGCCGTGGTTCTTTCTTATATTTTATAATGTGCTTTGGCACAGGATGCTTACTTTAGTCAGCCTACTTATCATGACAAAAGCATAAATGTCAGCTCTGCGGCTTATTGCTGGGTTAGCTTCAACAGGAATGTCAGGCGAAGTGACAGCGCGTAAAGTGATTCTGAGTGATGACATGCCTGTGGACAATAGATTGCTTTTCAAAGTACGCGGTGGTGGCTTTGATCTCTGAAACCTCGTATTCTAAAGAGAAAAATATAAGTTCTTTGAGAATTCCGCTAGATTATGTATATTTCAATCTGTGGGAAATACATTGTCTGACTGATCTATACATGATTAAAATGTCAAGTTTACTTTACATGGGGACTTATTTTGCTATGCCATTTGGCCCTGGGGTTAACTGTCACCTGAATAACCAGAAGCCATCCCTGTCACTTGTTTATTAATACAGTCTCTGCTGTGCAAATAGTAAGTACTCATGCCCTGTAACACTTTTTGTACCAAAATATCAGGGAAAGAAAACAGATACAGGTTATGAATGTACCATCCATTATGGATACATCAGTGTGGTGGTATTGTGTTCCCCAAAATATTGTGTATCCTAATAAACTTATCTGGGGTCAGAGAACAGACAAGCCACAATATTAAACATAGAGGTTAGGCTGTAGTAGCACACGCCCTTAATCCTAGCATTCCAGAGACAGAAATTCCTCTGGATCTCTCTGAGTTCAAGACTGCATTGGAAACAGCCAGGCATGGTGACTCACGCCTTTAATCCCAGAAAGCAGCCTTTAATCCCAGGGAGTGGTGGTAGAAAGCAGAATGGTAAATAAGGAGTGAGGACCAGAAACTAAAAGCATTTGGCTGGTTAAGCATTTGGCTGGTTAAGCTTTCAGGCTTCTAGCAGCACAGTTCAGCTGAGAGCCATTCAGATATGAGGACACAGAAGCTTCCAGTCTGAGGAAACAAGATCAGCTGAGAAGTTGGCCAGGTGAGGTTAGCTGTGACTTGTTCTATCTCTCTGACCTTCCAGCATTCACCCCAATAACTGGCCTCAGGTTTGATTTTATTAATAAGACCTTCTAAGATTCCTGCTACACATCAGAGTCAGCTTTCTTTCATATAAGATTATTTGGTATTATTTATTTAAAAAAAAACTCTCTTCATTAGTTCTAAGCCTGAATTTCAAAATCCAGTAAGGATAGTTGCTTAAGGACTATGTGTAGGTGAAAGAGATTAGTTCTGCCAACATAACCTTTATTTATTAAATTAAATTAGTTTATTTATAATAAACCTTTATTTATTAAATTAATTCAATAAAAAATTAATTTAAAATAAAAGCTTATTTTTTCAAAGTGTATTATTAAAGACAGCATTTATACCCTGTTACTTTTATTGTACTTGATTATGTAACTTGGAAATATATTTATCCTATGTTTTTGTATGAACATCTACTATTACATTTATAAAATAACAATACATAGGATTTAAAACTATAACTCTAAACATATTTACAATAAATTGACTTTAAGGAATCCAAAGGTTCGCTGTTCCAGAATTATACCGGTGGAATAAGTTCTGTTCACTTTCTGAGCTCATCAAGAGTGAGTGGTGGTGCACCTAGCAGTGAGCAAGAGGAGTTTGTGTCACCTATACGTTCCTTTAATTCATCAGGTTCTGCTCTGATGTTCTCCCAACATCTTACTTTCTGTTGCATTCAAAATGAGATGAGAATTGGAACTTTTGATTGAATAACATACTGTTTATCTTTATCTCACCCACCATGGTTTTATCTAGCCTTGGCTAAATACCCATAATATCAACATTTCATCTTTTCTCCAAGAAGAGTAACTCAAAGTTGTTTGTTGCCCTCCATACCAAAACCCTCTGACTTGCAAACTCCCTCTCCTTAGTGAAATATAAATGGCACACTGAGGCCTGTACCTCAAAGGTGAGAAAGTGAAAAATAAAATGCTACTTCATACATGTACAATTGGATATTTACTCATGGGGTTCTCATTGCTCCTGCATTCGAGGAGTATTGAGATGTTTTTTACTAGGTTTGCTTCAAATGTCCTTACACAGGCTATACCTACACTGGTCTGGTGAGGTGAAATTCACCCTTATTCTTTAGAATCTGACCTCTTACTGACTGTAGATTTATGGATCATAACAGTGCTGTAATAGTTCACAGAAAAGACATATTTTTCTAAAATATTCCTTTCTGTTCTACCTTGGCCATTGAAAAGTCACACAATAAATCATGTAACCTATTGATTCAAACATAATTCAATTAACAAGGACAGTCTCACAGTCACAGGCAACTATTTCTGCCAGTTCCCTGTAGTGAAGTAAAAAGTACTGTTTAGAATGACATATATAAAGTCACATGTTGCTACATAATCTACAGTATATAACCTGGTATTGCTATAATTTGTGATTAGCTTTTTGAGTACCATGGTGTCTGATTCAAGAGACTTAGTTTACAGGACAGTGTTTCTTTAGCTTGGACCTGCTGTAGACCATATTTTAATCTGGTCTCTTACTGAAACTTTAAAGGTAAATGGATGAGTTGATAACATGTTATAACTTCTGATATAGTTTAGGTTGCTGCCAACATCTGCAAAATGTCCTCAACAACTTGGCTACTGTCTTAGTGTTAGCCATATCAAATGTATCTCACTTCGGAGAATATCTCCTGACATGTTCATAATTGAGAGAACTCTGGGAACTTTCGGGCTCTCACAATAGACAGCATTTCCATTAGGTTTAACCCTGGTCCCAAGCATGCACATATTTTACTAAGCAATTTCCTTAGCAGGTACTACCTGCTCATCATATTCTGTTCTTCATGATTATTAGTGGAATAGAATGATCTTCTACAGAATAGCAGAAAATTAAATTCTCTTTATGTAGTAAGCATAAAAGCAGCTGCAGTCACAGAAAAAAAAGGGAGATATGCCCTCTTTCTTCCTGGTCAAAGACAATTGGTTCCCTTCATTCATGTTCATTGTTCTGGAGAAGAATATGTTTGCAATCTCTTTTTAGGGAGTTGATTAATCCAATATAAACATGAAATATGCATGCATCTGGATCGATGTTGCCATCCGCTTAAATTTTAAATAATATAGTTCTCCCAGACTCTGTACAAGCCAAATGTGCTAGTTAAATGTAGATCTAATTAGAAACATCTTGTACCTTCAAGTCACAAATGTTACCGCTAATTTCTCTAACAACTCAGAGAATTGCTTATATTTTGCATTCAGTTACTAAAGAACAGATCTGAAGTAATTTTGCTTAATGTTTCCCTTTCTTCCGTAGTATAAAGTAGTTAAATTGTCAAAGGCAGGAGATCTACAAACTGCTTGTTAATTCCATTGAAATGTTAAGGGTCTCACTATGAGAATCTTTGTGCAACATAAATTGATCAAAGATTTCGTGTGTATTGCAGAGTGGAACCAGCAAAGTGTCTTGAATGCTCAATGATCAAAGTTTGTGCAGTGTATAACACAGAAGTATGGAAGGTCTTTCTTGGATATAGGTGTTTCAGTTCATTGCCCTATTGCCACCAAAACTTCCCATTGAAGCAATTAATATTTGTATGTTATGTATTTTATTTAGAAAATAATTATTTTAAAGTAATTTCTTACACAAGTAAGTTCATTTGTAAAGGTAAAGTAGTCAATTTTCAACAATGGTCATTGTATGAGAAGACAGAAATTACCTTCTCATCCGTGCTGCTGATTTGCAGACCTTCACATTTATTGCTTTTCATATGTAAACATAGTCACCACAATGTGCCATCATCATTATAGAAAAGATATCCTTCATTACAATGAGCTTGGCTTCCCAGTCAGCATTCCAAATGTATATTCTTCCACTTGGTTTTGAAATATAGAGGTATTTGAAGCTCATCTGGTATATAGCCAGCCACTTCTTGCTCAAGACTTTAAAATTCTCCTATGGGCATCAAATACCAATCACAGTGTGAAGAATGATTTGTGTTTTAAAATTGTTTTCTAGGCACACAAATATTTTCAATCCAAGCAAGATGTACTCCATATATTAATGCCATAACCTTAAGTTCAAATATTTGCCGTGTCTGTGTTTTTAAATTACATTACTGCAAGATTAAGGACCTGCAAAGTGACCTTTTGTGCCCCTTTAACACTAAGATAGAATTAAAAACAAAGATATGTTAAAAGGGTTATTGCCCTCCTAATTACTTAGGTTTATTGTGATGTTAAGGTTTGCTTGCTTTTGTAGTTATTAAAGCCAGCGAGTGTTCAAGTATAAGGGAAAGTGGGACTTAGAAAAGAGCCAGCAGTGTCTTCTGTCAGGGCTCACTTTATTTTGGAATAGCCAGGACTTATTATTGTGACATTCAGGGAAAGTAAGCTTTCAGAAACACGCTGTGAGTGCTTCTCCACATTTCAGATGGCTGATGGTCAGTCTCTCAGCTTTCCATGCTCTGGTAGTCTTTTGTATCTAGAGTGAAAAGAGCAGAGTCGAGCATGTGTTGAGTGTGTAAGCCTGGAGAAAGCAACCTGCTACAGAGGATGTGAAGACGACTTTTGCTATTGTATATACTGTTTAATCTTAGGTTCATTTCTGAGGGGCAAGGTACCTGCCTTAGAAACTAGAAAAGCTCTCTAACACACAGGCACACAGGTCCACTAAACCAAAGTCAGCTGTTAGGTACTGCCCTAACCAAGAGAAAAGAGAGAGGTAAACCTGTCCCAGTTAGATGCTCTACTTGGAACTTTTAGTTGCTGTTCTTTTTACGGTTTCTTTTTTTTTTTTACATGTTGGACTTTTTAAATTGAAAATATATCTTTCCTACAGTACATTCTAATCAAGGTTTCCCCTCTCACAACTCCACCCAGTTCCTATCACCTCCTTTCCTTCCAATTCCACGATGTTTTCTTTAGCTCTATCTTTAGGAAACAAAAGGGCACATAAAAAAATCAAATCAGAGTAATGCAAGACAAACAACAATAAAAAAGAAGAGTGCAAACACAAGAAGCATACACTTGCATTCACACACATACATACCTACAGAGACACACATATAAACAAAACTCATAAAAATACAAAATTGGAAACTATAATATACAAGGTAAAAAGGCCCAGATATAGCAATATGAGACAAGAAAAGATCTTAAAAAGTACCATTGACTTCCTTTTGTGTTGGTCATCTATGGCTGTGCATTGGGCCTGCCCTTTAGTGTGATTTGTATACCAGTAAGACTCCATTGGAGAAACTGAGTTTTCCTTTATGAGTGGTTATCAGTTGGAGATAGCTTCTTGGCAAGGGATGGGAGATCATGTCTACTGCCTCGCTGAGTCCTGGGACCCTATCCAGCTGGGACCTGTGCAAGCCTTGTGCATGTTACCACAGCTCTGAGAGTTCATATGTGCGTCAGTCCTGTTGGGTATGGAACACACTGTTTCCATGATGTCCTACATCCACTCTGGTTCTTATAAACTTTCTGCCTCCTCTTCAGAAGAGCTGTCTGAGCTGCCAGAGGGAGAATTTGATGAAGACATTACATTTATAAATGAGCATTCCATTCATGAATGTCTCTCGCTCTCTTCAGTTGTCCTCTTGTGTGTCTCTGCAGTAGTTCCCAGCTGTTCTTCTTTTTAAAGAAATAATTTGGCTTTTCTGTTTTCCCTATGAACTTTGGGCTCCTTGATTAGCATATCTTCCAAATTATTTTCAGTGTCTTTTGTATAGTCTTAAATACAAAAGTCGCTGTGTTTTTATTCTTAAAACAACCTTGTTATTAAAGAAACTCAAGGCTCATTGGGGGTGGGCAGTCCTTTGTTTTCTTAATAAAGTTTAAAAAATAAACTGAGAAGGAAGCTCAAGTGTGAGTTTATTAGTTTGAGAGAAAAATAATAGAATGGGGAAGTTGTAAATCAACGGTAGCTATAAAAGGAGGGTGCAGAAGAAGAGAGAGAGCCATGCATTTCCAGTTAGGGGCCAAGAAAACTAAGAGCTGCATGATGGAAAACACAGGGGACTTTAGACAGACAGAGATAATGAGGTGAATTTTAAGGAAAGCACATTTAAGATTTTGGTAAATCATTTTTCAATGATTCAGCCAAAGGGACAGAAAGAAGGGAAAATTCAGTCACACAGAAAAGTGGGCAGCTATATGATAGAGGTTCGATAAGCAGCTCCATGAGGCTGGTGTGAGGAGGATACAGACATAATCTCATTGAGGTCATAAATGTTCCTCTAATCTTAGTATATCTTCAAGTGACTTAGCCTTCTTGAGGAATGGTCTTCTGTCCAAGTGATTGACAGACCAAGTTTGACTAACACTTATGGGAGGAGACAAAAGTACCAAATGTTCTATTTAGAGCAGATCCAAATGTCTTTTTTTCACTTAGAGCCAGAAGCATTCCATTGCTTAACTGGGTAGCTTGCGGAGTTGCAAAGCTGATGCTTAGCTTACTATTACTACGAGGATAATAGAGAATGCAGCCCAAAGGTAGACATGAGGGGGTGTTCCATTCAAGACTACTAATCTTCCTTTAGTAGCACCATAGTAAAAACATACCAATAATTTTCTTTAGCCATTTAATTATTGTTCTTTTCATCCTAATATATAATTCCACCTATAATAAAAGGAACATTTCCCACAAACGCTAATAGAAATACCAATTGTTTTGCACATCTAAGTGAATTTGGTCTGCAAATCTTCAAATGGACATGTTCTATTATTGTATTCATGTCTGAGGCATGTTGCATTTAGTTTTACAAGTATTTATTTGCACACAAATGGCATCCTTGTGTAGTTAATTGAACAGTCCTTTGACAGTGTCACACCTCTAAGTAGTGTCACATTAGATCTTATGGATATATGTCTTCCATAATCAGTTACTACATATTAATGATTAAATATTGGGTGCACCAGAGTGACAGGAGTAAAACCATGCATGCCCATTAAGATTCCACAACAAATTAGGGTTCATGTTAAGGTCACATTCTCAGACTTATTTCATATTCCTGCTCTATGCAATAAACTTGGAATTTAGAGAAGTTCCAGTAAGGTATCAGCCTCAAATAGTCATTTCCCCTTGGTGATTTTACAACCCTGTCAGCTCTTTGATTCACCTGTGGAAGTCAGGATTCTGTTGCTCCTGCACATTTGCTGTTCATACTGATAAGGCAACATTCTCATGCCAGACTAATATTAATATTTTCAATAGTTGTTTTATGTTTTTAATCTCTCCTGAGTTTAAATCTTTCAGGAAAGCACCATGCATGACCTTGAAGGTATATTTGCAATCAGCGTGAATGTTTATTTGTTATGCATGTGACATTGTCAAGCCTTGGTGAGTGCAATTAATTCAGCTTTCGCTGCAGATGTGCTAGGTGTGAGAGGATAAGTTTGTTTATTTGTTTTTTTATTATTGTTCATATGCATGTGCAACATATGTATGTGTGTGCAGGTAGGGGGGACTGCTAGGATGCTTACCAAAGAGTTTGTATATGGACACCAGAAGTCAATGTCACGATTTCATCCCTATCATTCCTCACCTCAATTTGAGATACCTTTCACTCCTTCTGAAGCTCACCATCTCAGCTATATCAGCTGCTTAGTGAGTCTCAGTGTTCCATGACTCTCCACATTCAGTAGTAGAGAGTTCTAGAATAGCAAGCATATGCCTCTGTGCCTATCTTTTATGTGGATGCTGTGGTTCTTATCTCTGATCCTCATGCTTGTATAGTAGTCTTTAACCTCCTGAATCATCTCTCAAGAGAGAATGAGTTTCTATGATCTCATTTGGTATGATCATAGCTCACACGGTCCTGTGGCATCCCTCTTCCATAAAGCATCTCCCATAGGTGCATGGTCTCTAGTTAAAACTTTCAGCAGCTGGTCTGGGAAATTCAGTCTGCTGAAGTGTCTTGTGTTGAAAATTTTTAAGCTGTTAGGTTTCAAGTTAGAGTAATTTCCATTGTTATGAGCAGCATAATTTAGTTCATGATTGTGGTCCTTCACAAAATCTCTTTGGATTGCTAAGCAAGATGGCTTGGTATTTTCCCACTGGTGATGCTGCTGTCCAGTACTATGTCTTTTGCTCTGTATTTGTTTAGAACTAATGCAATTAAAGTCCCACTATAAACTCTCTCAGAGTAAATTTTCTGTCTCTTGTGTTATAAGTAGTTGCAACTGTTCTAAAGCATATGGGGAGACATGGTGGTGTTGGCAGTGTCTGATTGTCAGTGCCAATTATTTAGAGAAATAAGGAACAGGTGGCAGAATTCTAGAATCCGAAAGATCACTCCTAATGCTTCTCATTGGTGTACAATTCAATTAAAAAGGGCTTTTGAAGGTTGGGTAACTGAACGGCTGATGCTAACATTAACTTGTCCTGAAAAGGGTTAAACGCCTATTGACATTCTTCAGTCCTATATAAAGGTTTTCCATTGTCTCTTCAGGGCCATATGAAGCGGGATTACTATGGATCCAAAGGAGGTAACTTTTGCTGTAGTTACTTTCCTATTGCTATGAAGAGAAACCACGACAAAAGCAACTTACAAAATAAATTATTTAAATAGGGACTTGTTTACAGTTCCAGAGGGTGATTCCATGACCATCATGGCAGACAGCATGGCAGCAGGCAGACGTGCCTCTTTCTGTAACAGAAGCTAAGAGCTTAATTCTTGAGATATCAACCAGTAGCCATAGAGAAAATGAAGAATGGCATGTGATTTTGAACCACGAAGCACACCCCAATGGCGCATCTCCTCCAGCAAGGCCAGACCTTCTAATATTTCCCAGATAGTTCCACCAACTGTGGCACAAAAATTCAAATATATTAGCCTATTGATGCCATTTTATTCAAAGAACCATATTTCCCATGCTTGAAAATGCTCATAGTTATCTTCAATTTTAAAAGGCTTTCATGTCTCCTCTTTACAATTGGGCATCACTATCCATTTTCCTTGCTTTTGTTCAAAACAATGCAAATTAATCTGTGCATGAAAATCTTCACTTTATGGCTGGATATTTTGCATTCAAAATGTGGTAGGTGATTTAGCATCAAAGTAGTATTAAATAGACACATTTCCTAATTGGGGCAAGCTATCATACAATCACCATATTATATAACCTGCCATTTCAGTTGAAAAGTTATTAAAACTTAGGCTAAAATTATCAAATTTGAGGGCAAGTTTTTGAAACCCTGAAACAACACACTCCAGTAATACCAAGATGGATTTTTCAAAATGGACCTTGCTATTTAAAGTAGTAGCATTTTAACCTCGTCTTCAAATGGTACACAAAATAAAACACCTTTATTCCATATAAAAAACCATTCATAACGCCCCACATAGTGTGGTCACTAGGATATAAGGTTTACATTGTGGGACGAACATCAAGCACAGTGTGACCAGGAACTCTAAAATTATGAACTCATCTGTTTTTCACTTGTATGCAGCTTCTTACCCAGAAGGACATGGAACATTTTAAGATGATGATAATTGAAAAAAGACATACTGATCAATATTTAAATAATTTCTCTACTGCTGATTGAATTCCTTCAAAAGTGTCTCTTTCTGAAATATTGTGTCTTCTCAGGCATCATATTTTCTTCTTTTTTTAAAAATATCAGCGTTCATCATTTGTGTATTGAGTACTTCTCCTAGGCTCCAGTTTCCCACCTTTCCTTAATTTCTTTTAGAATGCAGGGGAATGTTTCTTCAGGGTGATAACAACATTTGCAGCCTTAAGCCTTGTTCTAGTCACCTTTACATGAAGCTGCTTTCTTTTAAGAAAGGAGGTTATTTGTCCAAGTTTCATCCCAACAAAGGGACTTAGAAATCCAAGCATATACAGTAAACAATATTTCAATATCCAGTCTCCTAATTCACACCCCATAGGTAGGAGGAAATGCTTGGCTTGAATTGCTCTTGATACTCCTATAACGGTTGCAGCCTTTACAGTGCTCTGAGATAACTTGTAGTGACTGTATGATTGAAATCACTGTTGGCCAGGGATTCCATGAGCTGGTTTTGCACTGTCAGTTCTACACAAGGCTCCTACAGGGAAGTCACAATCAACTCCAAAAGATAAAGGAGGACTCCTTGAGCCTCTGAGTTAATTACCTGAATCACAATTCTGTTCCACTGAATCCATGGCTTTTCTTTCCTCTTCCTTCTGTACACTCCTTTGCGTACTTCAATTTTCAACGCTTCTGTTCCTTGAAATATGTGTAGCCTTCTTTCCCAGGTAGTCTCTTTGGTTTGTCTTATCCACTTCTCTTCCTTTCTTCATCTTCTACCCTGATGTGGCTGAAATATGTATTATAGTGTTTCTGGTCTTTTCTCATGTACTTTAAGGGCAATATCCATGCACTGAGATAGATTTATTTCTACAGTCCCTTCCAACTAGTGGAATTTTAGTGTGAATAGCAAGTGTGATCAGTCCTACAAAGATTTGGTTAAAAATACTTATGTTCCCTGGATCCTCTGTTTGACAGTCCATGTATTTGCAGGACACTTGACAGGTGCCTTAAAAAATTGTAAGGGATGTATATGTGGTTTTTGGTGTACTTCTTGTATAGTTTTAAAAAAATGGACTTGAATGTCCCAAATCTTAGTTCTTCTTGGATGGATTGAACACAGTGATTTATCAATTCCTGTTCTTTTTGGAGTCTAGCCAGGTTCTACTAATGGAACACCTTCTATAGGAAGGACGTTCTGCACAGAGACTTGGTGAGGAGCTGAACCCCCTCAATAGCCATGTCTATTGCTAATTTTTTCACTTCTATTGTTTAAGAAGATAATTAAAAGGTTTCACTGCTTAGGTAGGTTGGTAAGTGATAAAATTAGATAAAAATAGTCATTTTCTACATGCTTCAACAGAGCTTTCACAGTGTAATAGAGTTGAAATTGAAAAATGTGTGTAAACCTAGAATCATGCTATTGGCTGTTCATTCAAACATATGGCTGAATACTAACATACAAATTTGACTGCCCCAAATCAGAATGCATTCCCGGCAAAACTGAGTTCTCAATTGATTCTTAAACATCCTTTTTTTTATATATATTTATTTTGCAATACAATTCAGTTCTACATATCAGCCACGGATTCCCTTGTTCTCCCCCCTCCAGTCCCCCTCACCTTCCCCCCAACCCCCCCCCCCCCCATTCCCATCTCCTCCAGGGCAAAGCCTTCCCCACAGACTGAGGTCAACCTGGTAGACTCAGTCCAGGTAGGTCTAGTCACCTCCTCCCAGGCCGAGCCAAACAATCCTGCATAGGCCCCAGGTTTCAAACAGCCAACTCATACTATGAGCACAGGACCCGGTCCCACTGCCTGGATGCCTCCCAAACAGATCAAGCCAATCAACTGTCTCACCCATTCGGAGGGCCTGATCCAGTGGGGACCCCTCAGCCATTGGCTCATAGTTTCTTTTTCACATGATGGAAACAGCCCAGCCCAGGGAGCATCTTCCTCCACTATGGCAGCTGGTGGTACAATAGCTGGTAGTGCTTTAATTTCAGCACGAATGGCTGGAGTTGATAACATGGAAGAAACCAATGTCCTCATTTTCTGTTTGTTCCTGACTTTGATATGGTATCATTGCTTCCCTCCTCGGAAAGACCACTTTAATGCCCCTCCTTTTCAAATCTTCATTATTTAATAGTATGATACCTTCCGTATAATACACTTTATCCCTCTTATCTGGATTTGTAAAAATGTATTCTAGCTATGAAATAATATGATTACTTAAATAACCACTTCTCACTAGCACCTTGCATTTACAGAAGCTATTCAGTTTTGTAATAATATATTAAATCTCTCTTATACAATCATAGCTGTAATCGGCTGAATTAGTTATTATTCAGTGTATCAGGTATTAAGCTTGTGTTAAAATAGCCATCTATCCTGGAAATTAAAAAAAAAATAGTCACAAAGAAAGCTGAAAAAAATAAGCTAAGCAAATGATTATTCTTCAAGTGAACAAATCTCTCAAGACTTGCAAATTTTATCCATAAACTGAATAAGATTCCTATCCAAGCCTCAGACAGTATAGGTAGTGCACTTTGGTACCACAAAACAGTCTGAAAAGTCATCATGCTTAAAATGTGGAAATAAAGAAATTGTGATTTAAACATATGGAAACTTAGGCCATAAAATGAGTATGCTCAGGGGAACAATGAGCATTCTTCCAAGCAATGTCTTAAACTAGATATTATGAATTCTCAAACAAAGGGGCATATCACACACACACACACACACACACACACACACACACACACACACACACACACACACACACACACACTTATTGGTGACCTTCCCACTCAGACCTAAACACAGACATGTGGTGCAAAGGATTCAAAGGAGTTACCTTCTTTTCTTTTCTTATCATGACTTTCAAATAACTGGCAAACAAATGTTTCTTCAGTTCACAGCTATGGATTGTGCCTGTGTAATTCAGCCATCATGGAAGAATATTCATAGTAAAGGACATGACTATGGAACCAAGAAGCTGAAAGCTACATACACCATAGGCCCTGCCATGTTCACTTCTGACACTAAACAAGCTGGAGAGTTAGGGTCACTCTTCAGGTGTAGCTGCTTCTGTGTATAACAAGGAAAAGGAATGCTTGTCTTTTAAAGGTTTATTTTTTCCATTTACTGTATGACATTTACTACTTTTATTTTGTGTGTGTGTGCTTGTGCGGTAAGCACACAAGCATACTGCATGTTTGGAGGTCCTAGGACAGCTTGCTGCAGTTGATTATTTCCTTCCACTACATAGAAGCTGGAGATAGAATTCAGGTAGTCAGGCATGGCAGAAAATGTTTTTACCTGCTGAGTCATCTCAGCATCCCAGACATGCTTTTAAGTAATGAAGAATGGATCAGCAAATGGGATTTGCAGAGTGCTATCAAATGTACAGTGGTACCTGTGGGTGAACAAGTGGAGCCAGTGCTGCCTGGTCTAAGCCAGTCACAGCCATTCACCTTTCAGGCTTGATGCCAGGATCACTCACTGCTAAGGTAAGGTTTGTAAGTGCAGGCTAATAGGATAGGATTACATTCAATTCTGAGACCAGTGATACCTACACCTGCCCCTCTGATAATCCACTAAGTATTTATAAAGCCTATTGTCATTATTTCAGAAACTATCACCAAAACTACCTTGAAGAATCATGTACAAATTGGAATGGAGTTATCTTGAGATACGAGTAAACTTAAGGACTGGAAGATGTGTGCTAGGGTTGACAATGGGCTGTTCTGCATGTAGTTAAGACCATTCAGCCTTACAAAGGTTCATGGGAATACTCCCATCTCTATGACTAAGTTTCATTTATTTTTTTTCTAGTTTTGTATATTTTCCTGCTCATCATGTCTACCAGATACATAAGACATCCTGCTGTTTAATACTCACTGTCTTGAATCACGCCTAACTTGATGATTCCCTTGGACATGTAACACACACTTGCCTCACCGGATACATTGTTGGAGCCAGCTGTTTAGGCTCTCCCACCCCTCATCCCCTTGTTTCATTTTACAAAGAATTAGCCTGCGTTACAGTCAACTTATTGACTTCTTTCATAGCACTACCTCACTTCTCTTCTTTCCTCCTGTGTTTCATAAAAGATTTTTGAAGATAAACGTCTGACAAGATATCCCCTTTGATGAAAGTGCATCACTGGGTGAACTACGGTCATGACACTTGCTTTGGCCATGAATTCGTCTCACAAGCTCCCATCTCACACTGCATACACTACAGTTTGGAATTAGGGGTATCATTCAGGTTTAGAAAGGTTTTTTTAGATACTTTAAGTTTTTAGTCTTCTATGTTCTCTCCATATTTAGCATTATTTCAAGTCTGTGGACAATCCATTAAAAACATTTCATACTTCTTTTCCTAATTTTTCCCCAAATTCTGCCATTTTCTTTTTTTAAAAGTTTTTATTAGGCACAGACTCTGAGAGAAACAATCAATCAATGGGACCTCTTGAAACTGAGAAGCTTTTGTAGAGCAAAGGATATGGTCAACAAGGCAAAGCGACAGACTACAGAATGGGAAAAGATCTTCACCAACCCCACATCTGACAGAGGACTGATATCCAGAATATATAAGGAACTCAAGAAATTAGACATCAAAATGCCCAACAGTCCAATTAAGAAATGGGCTATAGAACTAAACAGAGAATTCTCAACAGAGGAAACTCAAATGGCTGAAAGACATTTAAGGAATTGCTCAACATCCCTAATCATCAGGGAAATGCAAATCAAAACAACTCTGAGATGCCACCTTACGCCTGTCAGAATGGCTAAGATCAAAAACACTGAAGACACCTTATGCTAGAGAGGATGTGGAGCTAGGAGAACTCTCCTCCACTGCTGGTGGGAATGCAAGCTTGTACAACCACTTTGGAAATCAATATGGCGCTTTCTTAGAAAATTGGGAATCCATCTCCCCCAAGATCCAGCTATACCACTATTGGGCATATACCCAAGGAATGCTCAACCACACCATAAGAGCACTTGTTCAGCTATGTTCATATCAGCATTGTTTGTAATAGCCAGAACATGGAAACAACCTAGATGCCCTTCAACTGAAGAATGGATAAACAAAATGTGGTACATATACACAATGGAATACTACTCAGCAGAGAAAAACAATGACATCATGAGGTTTGCAGACAAATGGATGGATCTAGAAAAAAATCATCCTGAGTGAGGTAACCCAGACTCAGAAAGACAAACATGGTATGTACTCACTCATAGCAGGATACTAGACATGAAACAAGGATGACTTGTCTGCTACTCACATCACCAGGGAGGCTACCTGGAAAACAGGACCCCAAGAAAGACACAGGGATCGCCCAATGACAGAGAAATGGAATGAGATCTACATGAACAGCCTGGACATGAGTGGGGGTAGTGTAAGGTGAGGGTCGAGGGAAAGAGAGCTTGAGGGAGCGGGAGATCCCAGCTGGATCAACAACAGAGAGGGAGAACAAGGAATAGGAGACCATGGTAAATGAAGACCACATGAGAATAGGAAGAAGCAAAGTGCTAGAGAGGCCCACAGAAATCCACAATGATACCCACACAACAGACTGCTGCCAATGGTCGAGAGACAGCCTGAACTGACCTACTCTGGTGATGGGATGGCCAAGCACCCTAATTGTTGTGCTAGAAACCTCATCCAACTACTGAGGGATCTGGATGCAGAGATCCATGACTAGGCCCTGGGTGGATCTCTGGGAGTCCAATTAGTGAGAATGAGGAGGGTTTATATGAGCGAGAATTGTTGAGACCAAGGTTGGATAAAGCACAGGGACAAATAGCCAAATGAATGGAAACCCATGAACTATGAACCAATGGCTTAGGGGTCCCCACTGGATCAGGCCCTCCGAATGGGTGAGACAGTTGATTGGCTTGATCTGTTTGGGAAGCATCCAGGCAGTGGGACCGGGTCCTGTGCTCATAGCATGAGTTGGCTGTTTGAAACCTGGGGCCTATGCAGGATTGTTTGGCTCGGCCTGGGAGGAGGTGACTAGACCTACCTGGACTGAGTCTACCAGGTTGACCTCAGTCTGTGGGGAAGGCTTTGCCCTGGAGGAGATGGGAATGGGGGGGGGGGGGGGGGGGGGTTGGGGGGAAGGTGAGGGGGACGGGAGGGGGGAGAACAAGGGAATCTGTGGTTGATATGTAGAACTGAATTGTATTGCAAAATAAATTTAAAAAAAAGAAAAAAAAGTTTTTATTAGTTCTTTGAGAATTTCTTTTTTTAATATATATTTTTATTTTATAATTAATTTAATTTTACATGTCAGCCACAGATTCCTGTCGTCCCTCCTCCCACCCCCAGCCTTCCCCCACAAACCCCCCCCCCCCATTCCCAGCTCTTTCAAGGCAAGGTCTCCCCTGGGGATTCAGCCCAGCCTGATTGATTCAGATATGAGCAAGAGATATTGAGACCATGATTGGAAAAAGCACAGGAACAAATAGCCAAACTAACGGAAACACATGAATAGTGAACCAATAGCTGAGGAGCACCCATGGAACTGGACCAGGCCCTCTGGATAAGTGAGACAGTTGATTAGCTTGAACTGTTTAGGAGGCCCCCAGGCAGTGAGACTGGGACCTGTCCTTGGTACATGAGCTGGCTTTTTGGAACCTAGGGACTATACTGAGACACTTTGCTCAGCCTTGGTGCAGGGAGGAGGGGACTGGACCTGCTTCAACTGAATCATTCTGCCATTTTCAATAGATTTCTATTTAGAAGGTATCTACTGATTATTTGATTCCTCAAGCTGTGCTTATACGAGACCTGGTGAATTGTGTTATTATAAATCTCGGTTCTTATGCCATTTCCTAGAAGAGTATATATTTTCTCATTAAAGTATATTACTAATGATATTTAATGTTCAGTTCTTTAAAGATGTTCAGTTTTTAAATATGCTTCTATTTCCCGTCTACTAAGAATTCAATGCAGATTTCTACTCATACTTTGAATTTATAATTCTTAAAACTAAAATTCTAAGCACTTGTTGTATTTGTTGAATATAGTTGAAATTTGTCTTCTGTGAGCTTTATTTAAGGTAAGATATTTGACCTCCTTCATCAGGAAACCTTATACACTTTCAAGTCTTTTGTGTATCTCCTAGATTATTGAGGCCCATTGCAAGATACTCGTTTATCTTTCTAGTAGTATGTTAAGTGGAAGGCTTAAATTTCACTGCAGACACTAAGAAATTATTTTCCTTTCAGAGACTCTTGCTATATCACTAAGATGTGAACTTTCCTACTAATCACTTATCTCCTCCTTATTGGCATTATTTTGTCATGTTGAGATAGCATAGTTCAGGCAGAAGCTCTGTTGTTCTAGCACTTTCTCACATAAATTTTCATGCCATTCTTTAATTTTAAGTACCATCTTCTCCCATTTAAGAGCTGTTAGGGCACTTTTAGGTCATGCAATGCAAATTTATTTTCTTTCAGGCTTCCTCACTGCTAGTTTAAGATACAAATTACTTGCGACTTAAAAACCCCATTGCTTTTGTTCTGGTGTGTATTGTTTTGCAGTATCTTGTGGTTTTAATTGTTATTTTTTTCTTTGTTTATTGTATTTCTCTTAGTGCTAATAATGGGGCACTGAACAGAGCCTTGTGCATGCTAGGCAGGCACGTTCCTATTACGCTAGATGTCTGGTACTTCCCATCCACATTCAACCTGCAGATTTCTCCCTCTTTTAACATAATTTTACAGTTATCTTTGTGGAGTTAAAGGAAACACAGATGCATGGGTATTTCTAGTTTGCTATTGTTTACCAAGGCTGCATCTACTATTCTTTTTATTGAATATATTATGAAAAATAAAATGCATATGCCGCCGGGCGGTGGTGGCGCACGCCTTTAATCCCAGCACTCGGGAGGCAGAGCCAGGCGGATCTCTGTGAGTTCGAGGCCAGCCTGGACTACCAAGTGAGTTCCAGGAGAGGCGCAAAGCTACACAGAGAAACCCTGTCTCGAAAAACCAAAAAAAAAAAAAAAAAAAAAATGCATATGCCTTCGATGTTTTGAAAATTGGTTGTGCTCAGTGACTTTATTTTATGAATTTGGCGCACTTTATAGTTAATGAATGGAAACTAACAACAGTGAATATCTTTTCCTGAGTTGCTTATATGATGGTGTTCACTACTTGAAGAAAAGTTGCAAAATAAGGGTTTAAAACACCATTTCCTTGCCTTCCAAGTTATGCTATCTAGGTCTTAATAGTGACTGTTTTTCTAACACTTGAGAAATCCTACTCTTCTGGCCTTAATCAGTTTAAATGAGGCAGCATTTTCTAAGATTAAGAGATAAGCTAGTGTGGGAAGTTTATGTAAAAGTGATAAACAGTAGATATATACTGGTGGAATGAACTCACAGAAGAAACTATTTACTGTTGTAAAATTAAATAGTGTGTCAAAATGCAGTGATTAGAGGAAACATCTGGAAAATTCTTTAAAATGTCATTTGACTCCTCTCTAAGAACATAACAGGATTCAAGTGACACAGACATCCAACCAACCACACTTCATGAACTAAGTATAAAAGACGATGGTTCTATCTGAAAAAAAAAATGCTTTATTGTTTGTTTTCAATTTGGAATGCGGGAACCATATTCAGTAATTGATGTCTTGTGTACTTTAACTTTTAAATTGGTAATCTCATGTAGATGTGTGCTGAGATTACAGAACAAGATAGATTTCCCTGGATGATGGTCGATTAGAATGTACTTAGTGTGATTGTTTGACAGAAAACGGTGAAAACAACACACAGTGATTTCTATTGCGGCAGCAACGCAGCGGACGAGAGCAGGGAACGAATTCACCCAGTCAGGTGAGATCTCCCGTGGGAAGGACATGGGTATGGATATGATGAGTCAGAAGCCAGCTGTACCAAACAACTCAGCTGAGGTTAGTAGCAAATTAGGGAAGTCACTTTCCCTCACATATGTCCTGTTACTTAATGGAGTACCTAGGACTGGATGTGTAATTGGAAGTAAGCCCCCAAAACTGAAGATGTCAAAGCAGGGTTCAGGGCTCAGCTGGCACTAGTGGGAACCACAGACAGCAGCCTCCGTCCCAATTTCTTCCCCTGCTTACACGCCAGCACAATCATCCATCATTCTCAGGGAAGACGTGTGCCAAAGTAGCATCTGGGTAGGACCAGTAAAGAGAAAATACAAGGTAGCCAGAGAGCCATGGGGCTAAAATTTAACACCATGAAGCTGCAGGTTTCCTCTCAGACTATTACTAAGGTCAGTGAGAGCAGGCAGCAAGGGTTCTTCTCTAAACTTCTTTCACACATGCTATCATCATGATTTTTTTTTAGTTATTTTAATTTAATTTTATTTCTTATTAATTTTTCATTGGCATGTGATATTTGTACATACTCAAGAGGGTGCCATATTTTATGACTAAATTTCTGTACCTTGAGTCTATTTTCCAATATTTGCCTCATAGGATTTATACTGAATGCACATTTTAATATGACAATATCAATTTCATATATCTGAATATTTCGCATATATAAGAATTATTGATAAATGAATTATTTTTTTACAATTTTTTCCTATTTGCAAATCATAATAGAGCTTGTACTCTCAGTTCAACTGTGTTTATCATTCACGTTCAACTACCTGCCCTGAAAGCAAGTTTCCAAGAACAGATTCCTAGCAGCACACATTACATGCATGCAGCAAAAACTGACCCAGGTACCGACATGCAAGACAGGCTAAAATTCTAGTACATGGAGAGACAAGTCCCTGGACAACCTCAACTGTAAGACTGATTCATTTCAATGTCATCACAATTCAAAGGAGAAATCTGTGATTGGCACAGTTGGATGGAGTTATAGACTCATTCTTTGGGCATATGTATCTTAACTAAGGTAAAGAGCTGATTACATTGTAAATATTTTTACTTCAATCATTTGAATATATATATATATATATAATTAAAAACCCATATTTATCAATAGAATTATAAAACAACATGGCCAAAAAAGAAAAATACGATAATAATATATTCAATTCTAAAAAGAAATCTTTAATTATAGCTGAATAATTATGCTTAATTCTAAAACCAGTTAATTTCATTGTCCATATTGTCATATCAAGATAATGTTATGTTCCATGAAATTCATATGCTTACAATAAACTATTACCATGGTTTTTATCCAAATAACAGTTTCTATAAAATAATAAGGTTAAACTTTTAAAGTCCTAGTAATTTTTCTCTATCATAAAGATTCATATTGTTTTAAATAACCAATGACTTTTATAATATGCTCAAACTGAAGAAATAATTTTAATAACTAGTTTTAACATAGTATTTAAATTTGAAAGAAATAAAATATAAAAATTATTTCTAATAACTAATATTCACTTTCTTATCAAACAGGTAGCACTACATTTAGAAAAAAATCAATGTCTAAAGGACAAATAAATTAGGACACTTAAACATTTCTTCATCAAGTACATGAATTATCATCTTTTAACACTTTATGACTCAAAAATTTTGCTTATCTGTGTATTGACATGACCTCTTTCCTTATGTAAAATATTTGTGTTTGTTTTTTCATTTTGTGTGCATAGGCATTTGGCTGAATGTATGTATGTGTACCATGTACATGCCTGGCGCTTGCAGACACCAGAAGACAGCATTAGCTTTATGCATCCATGTGGACACAGAGTAACAAAAAGAATCATGGCAAGAACAGCAAGTGTTCATAACTGTTGAGCCATGTCTTCAGCCCCAGAGTTTGGTTGACTGATTATGTGAAATGAATATAGGTACTTATATCTGCTAAATAAGCACTTTATTACATCTGGACTCTTTTTTTTAAATCTTTTTTTTTTAATTTTTTATTTTTATTTTGCAATACAATTCAGTTCTACATATCAGCCACGGATTCCCTTGTTCTCCCGCCTCCCGCCCCCCTCACCTTTCCCCCCGCCCACCCTCCATTCCCACCTCCTTCAGGGCAAAGCCTCCCCCGCGGACTGAGATCAACCTGGTAGACTCAGTCCAGGTAGGTCCAGTCCCCTCCTCCCATGTAATTTATTAAAATTTTGGAAATCTAAGAAACTTTAAATATTCATTAAGATTTTATTTTATTACAAGCCTATGTCACTGAAGTAATAGCCATCATTTATATTAACATTTACAGTATAAACATTTTTATTGTTTTTTAATACATACGTATCTACTGATCTATGTGATAGACCAAAGTTATTAGCACAAAACCTCTTTTGATTTTTTTCCCTAAATGTAACAGAATAGCTTTTCACTATCAGCTTGATGTTTTTCTTAAACAATAGGATTTAGTAACTAACATTCTTAGTGAGTGTTTGATATTGATTACTACCATCATGTCCTTGGTAGTAAATTGACTTTATCTTGAATTTCATTTAAAAATACCCTTCTCAGATCTTGTAGCTTGAATCAATACATCAGCCTTTGCTGTCAAAACATCAGAAAGGAAATCAAGTAGAATTGCATTTTATCAAGGCTGAAAAAATAAAGATCACAAAATTGGTGCCAATTATAATATTACTATGGTGTTGAATTTCCTTATTATACTATGCAGTTCTGAGCTCATTAAATAGTTTTCATGTGAGTTTTTTCAACACTGAATAGAATGCAGTAAAATTCTTAAGAAATGAAGATACACAAAGAAGGCATTTACTCAATTGACTTATGTTGTGAGACTATGTCTGTGCACGTGTGCACAAGTTTTAGCAGTTAGCTTATCTTTAGTTCAGTTCTCAGAATCAATAAAGAAATGCTTCCCTGATGCCACAATTCTGATCTAACAAAAATGAGCAGACACAAAATTCAATATGTAGACAAATAACGTGGTTTTCATGATGTCTGACTGAGAGTTATTTTTATATGATCAGATAAGTTTGACTAAGAAAATAACAACACTCTTCACACATCAGTGCAATTTGCCTGAAGACGATCAAGTAGTCTTGGAAAATATATTAATTAGGGGACTTATTTATATTTTCATGATTTCAGACTTACAAAAAAGTTGTACCATAAACAAAATAATAATTAGAGTACACAAGTGTTTCTGCCCCAAACCTTTGTTGTTTATTTACTAAAATCAAAATCTGCACTTGTGTATCCATGTGCATATGGATTAACAGCTTCTGGGGGAGGGAGACTCAGTTATCATGAAGGCTGTGGTCTCTGGAAGGTATACGATTCTCAGTGGCCCAAACCCCAAGAGTAGGGTTGGGCCTGACCTTTGGGGTCTTTGCCTTCTTCAATTGAATATTAACCCTCAGGAAACAGGGTGACTAATAAATAAATATAAAAACTGTTTAAGTATTAAAAAGTGACAGAAAAGTCTACTTACTGTAAATTCTTGTCTTCAGAAATATGATTTTCCGTGTGTGTGATCCCAGTTACCTAGGAGGCTCGGGCAGGATAATCACAAGTTCAGATCCAGCCTGGACAACTAAGTGAGATACTTTTTCATAAAAGAAATAGTGAAAAAAGCTGAGAGTACAACTCAGTGGTATAGTATTCATGGGTGAATACCTGAGCCCAGTACCACAGGAGGAAGATGAAATAAAATTTCAAAGATAACTTCAAGTTTTCAGCCTTTGTTCTCTAATGTTAGCACTTGTAAGAAGGGGTGATCACTTGTTTTTCTCTTGTAGTGTAAAAATGAAATCTCACTAACCTCAGAGCTGCTTTGGTTTCTAGTGTATTTAAAATATTTTATATAGATTTCACATCTGTTCATGTTAGGATGGCTTATTTTATAATTTATCAACCATTGGTAGTTGAACTTCTTAGACTTTTAGGATAAACACACACATACACACATATACATAATATATTTATATATTATATATACATATATAATTTGACATACATAAGCATTGGTGTGTGTGTGTGCATGTGTGTGCGTGTGAGTGTGTGTGTGTGTGTGTGTGTGTGTGTGTGTGTGTGTGTGTGTGTGTGTGTGTGCGCGCATGCATCTATGTGTTTCTTTTTAGAACTGTATCATCCCTGGTATTTAAACTTTTTTCTGAGGAGGTTTGAACACATCTCTACTCATCACAGTTAGAGCACAAACAACCAGAAAAATGAAACTATGTCACTCACCTGCTGCTCAATAAAACAGAATTTTAACTGGCATCACCAGGAGGAGCCTAAACAATGTACAGGTAGCTATACCACTAAACTAAAACATGTCAGCAGCTGTTACCATTTATAATTACTTGGAGATAGAGGGTCTACTGTTCCTCTCCCCTTCCTCAAAAGTTCACTTCATAAAAGCTTAGGGAAGGGGAATGAAGTTGCCACTTTAAAGTGGGGTTATTGGGTCCAAACACACTCATGCTGATGCCCTGCAGATAATCATACCTGTTAACAGGGATAGTTGTGTCTAGTCCAGAAGTCAACATTTTAAAACATCATAATTCTAGCTATGTGTTTTGAATGAACCATTTTAACCATAGACACATTGTTATAGGTGACCAAAGATATGGTTAAATGAAACACAAATATTACTCGATGTACAATTTTGTCTTATGATTATTTTCACTTAATATTCATATCATTTAAATACAAAAACGTTTAAACTATAATAGAAAATATTATTCTTTACAATAAATCTGTGCAAAACAAATAAACAAGTCTTTGATAATTAAATAATTAATAATTTTTAGCTTAATGTGAAGGTATCAGAAGACATGAAATAGTCTTTATTTGAATTATCCTCTATTTTTTAAACCTACATATATTTCTTTATAGTTCTGATGTATATATTTCAAAATCTAAATCACTCTTATAGAGGAAATTTTCTAGTTACTTCTGAAAATTATCTCCTACACCATATGAAGGTCAAGGCAAATATTAAAACTTCAGATTTTTTTGTTATTTATTTCACAGAATTGTTATCTTATTTCCTTCCCATCAATCAGAAACTAATTCTAATATTCTAAGAAATTATTTGTCTTATATTAACAAAGTATTGACGACATCTTCTTGATGTGTGTAACTTCATGACATAAATGAATCAGAGTTCATATGAGTGATATGTGTGCATGGCAACTGGGATAAGTCTTGTCAACCAACACAAAAGATGATGTTTTCAGAATGTAGTATCATTTTACTAGGAGCTAACATTAAATTGGTGATTACTCTGACAAAACATTCTGAATTAAAGTTTTATATTTATATATAAAATTAATATTTTATATTATTGTATTCCTATTTTTCAATAGTCATTAAAGTCTGTGTGCCTGATCAAAGTAGCACTCCATTTGAATGTAAGAGAAGTCATAATGCACTACAGACATTTTATTCTAGTTTTTAGTAATATTCTAATAAATAGATAAGTTAGGCAATTATTATGTGTACGTGATCACACTTTTTTGCTAGTAGATTTTTTGTGCAAATGCCAATAAAAAAAGATGATTTGTTTTACCTTCATAAGCCTCACTCAAATAAAAGTAAGATGTATGTTGACAATATGTGGACCTAGAATAAATACTGGATGAGTAAATAAAAGTAGAAGAGACAAAATAGTGAAGAGTTACACAAGCAAAGAAGATGAATTAATTGTTATGTTGTGCGAAGAAACCAAAACATAAGTGCTGAACTGCAGGGCAAGCTTGGTGTGGATTAATCCACAGAATATCACTCTATCTGCTTGATGTGAGAACCATGGTTAACATAAACTACAAATAAAATAAACTAGAAATAAACTAATGAAAGAGATGTCTTTCTGTGATATACAGAATCATGAGCTTTCATTCTATGTGGGTAATGGACCAGGAAAGCCTTGGCATAAACACCTTGTAATCAAGGGAGTGAGATAGAGAATGCCCAGTGATTCATGGGAAAGTCTGACTTGTTAATTGCTCCAATGTCCTCACTTGGCTATCAGAGCCTGTGCTTTGATTTTTTCTCTACACTCCAGCTTCTTTTCTATTTGTTTTTATGCCAGTAAGAAGGCAAAAGCCCTCTTGATATCAGCTGAGTAACCAGCGTACTAACTATTGTGCTTTCTCCAATATAATAAATAGCTGAGATCCTGCCCACAGCCTTAAATTAAACTCACTCCTGGTCAATGAGAGCCAGACAGAAGGATAGCCTCACTGCAGCACTTAATAATCCACTATTAAAAATTAAAACTGACGGGAGGGGGGAGAACAAGGGAATCCGTGGCTGATATGTAGAACTGAATTGTATTGCAAAATAAATTAAAATAAAAAAAATTAAAACTGAAGGTAGAATTGGACACCTGAAAAATTCTAATGTGAAAAAATAATTAAGGCCTGTCACAACTAGCAACAACCCATAAATTAAAGAAAGAACTAAGAGGAAATAGCGAGTAGAGAGCAATGCATTTAGAAGGAAAAACCTGTAACTTCATCAATACAATGATTACTATCCTAAGAAAACATCAACAAAACAAAATGGAACATTCATAAAAAATACAATACCCCACTATAAAATAGAACATTTCGTGAGTATCAAAC
Organism: Peromyscus californicus insignis; assembly: GCF_007827085.1. NCBI lineage: Eukaryota > Metazoa > Chordata > Mammalia > Rodentia > Cricetidae > Peromyscus > Peromyscus californicus. Next base: position 57,118,782 of record NW_026294617.1, on the reverse strand, counting down.
ATTTCGAAGGTATAGTTTCTGAAAGTACAACTTTGAAAAATAAAGTAAAATATTCAGCACAATCAAAGCCTGGCGAATCACACCTCTAACACCAACTTGCAAGGAAACCTGGTGAGACAGCTGTGATACTTAAAAGAGAGAAAAAATTACGATGGGGTGAAGTTTCTATGCCAGCTTATTTTACACATTTCTTTTCAGAGCAGAACTTTATCCTGTGATACATTTCTAGAAACAGACTTACTGTGAAATCATAACATTTGCAAGAAAATGGATGGACTTGGAAAGTACAATATTAATAGAGGTGATCTAATCTCTGAAAGAAAACCAATACATTCTCCCGTGGTTGTGGAGCCTAGTCTATAATCTACATGCGTATGTTTTTAAACACTTGTGTGTCTGACTGTAGTAAAACAGAATGGGGACCAAGACAGGGTCATGGATGGTGATGAGAAAGAATGGGATGTAGTCAAAGGATCACATGAAAGGGGATATAAAACTAATTGTTTGTCTATTTCTACTCCACAGTAAATTTTTCTTTTGTTTGTTAGTAGGAAAGTGAAGATAAAATTGATAGTGAAAGTACAAAACCCTAAGTGAAGCTCCGTGGCTTCAGAGTATTTATTCTAACTGTGTAGTTTACTGAGGTACAAAGGTTTGGACTAGGTAAGTGTTTAAGTTTCACCCTTAAACTAGTAGTATTGTATTAAAACTGTAAAATAACAGAATAATCTGATTTTGTTTTTTTTTTTTATATTATTTATTTTCAAAATAATAGCCTTGTGGATTGGCTTTCTTGGGTGTCTCTGGTATTTCTAGGAGACACTCTTTATGTGAACTTCTATCCTGGTTCTTAGAATCTTTCTACTATCCTTTCTGCAATGAACTCTAAAGACTTGGGAGAAGATAATGTGTTGTTGATGTATTAGTTAAGACTGGGCACCACACAATTACTTGTTTTCTGCATTTTTACTGATTGTGCTTTTCTGTAGTGGTCTTCCTGTGATGCAAAGTGAAGTTTCTTTTGTGAGAGTTGTGAAATATACTTACCTATGAATATGAGAATAAATATTTAGAAGGTAGTTAATATTATGCTGGTTCCAAAAAGTGGCAATTTTACAGTGATTATATTTATTATTAAATATAATCTTTGAAAACATCATACACAAGTACTATATTTACATCATTTACACCCCTCACTCTCCTCTTAGAAGTCTTCTCATGGTCTGTATATACAGCTTAAATTCTGACCTCTACTTTAATTATTAGTGTTACATATCTCCATATGTATGTGTGTATGAGTGTGTGTGTGTGTGTGTTTGTGTGTGTGTGTGTGTGTGTGTGTGTGTGTGTGTGTGTGTGTGTGTATGTGTATGTCGTTGGAGAAGACCGAGTCTCTTTCCAAAAGTATTAATTGCCTATACCTCTTAATCTAGAGGCAGGGTCTTGTAAGATTTTCCCTATCCTCTGCTGTGAAATAATCCTTCTGTACACTGTGAATATGTATTACTCTCAATGGTTAATGAAAAGCTGACAGACCAGAAGCCAGGCTGAAATTATAGGTGGGATAGTCAGACACAGAGGACTCTGGGAGGAGAAAAGGCAGAGTCAGGAGAGATGTTAGCTAGCCACCAAGGAAGCAGGACATGTAGAAAATGAGGTAACAAATCATAAGCCATGTGGTGAAACATAGATAATAAATATGGTTTACCTTAAGTGTGAGCATTAGCTAGTAACAAGCCTGAGCTATCAACTGAGCATTTACAATTAATATTAAGCTTCTGAGTAGTTATTTGGAAAATGATGAGCAGGAGAGAAATGTCTGACTACAGTCCTCATTGGTATATCAATTGTTGTCATTGTTCATGTCTTATTTAGGCAATCAAATAGTTTTGAGATTCTTGGTGCAACTTCTCTGTCATACATAGTTCACGTTATCTTGTAGCAGGCATCTTGGTTCAGTGGCTCTTAAAATCTTTCCACTTCTTTCATGTGATGGTCTCTGAGCCTTAGGCTTAGGGCTTGTGTTGTATTTGTATTTAGTGGCAGCTGGTCTCTGCAGTTTGAACAGTTATATATTTTTGTAAAGGTCTCTTTCTGATACAAAAGAGAACTTACTTGATGAGAGGTAAGAGCTAAATTATCCATGAGTATGAAAACAAGTATTTAGAAAAAATATAGAAACAATCCTGGTTTTGGAATGTGACAGTAGTAGGTTGTGGTGATATATTGTATAGCCCAATAAAGTTTACCTGGGAATCAGGAGAGAGACAATCACTAAATTAGACATAGAGGTCAAGCAGTGATGGCACACACTTTTAATCCTATTACTCAGGAGGCAGAGATCAATCTTTGTGAGTTCAAGGCCATACTGGGCTCCATGAGAGAAACAGAACCAGGCAGTGGTGACACATGCCTTTAATCCCAGGAAGTAATATTGCAGGACCCAGAAAGGTATATAAGATGTGAGAAAAAAGGAGCTTGCTCTCTTGAGGCTGAAGATTTCATAAAGGTAAGAACTTGTGGCTGGTTTGCTCTGCTTCTCTGATTTTTCAGCTTTCACCCCAATATCTGGCTCCAGGTTTTCTATTAATAAGATGTTACAGTAGGTTCTCTTCTACGGTCAATCACCTCATCATCCATGTTCTTTGTCTGGGTTTACAGTATAAGGTATGACTTCTCTCCTATTGATGCATAGTTAAGCCTAAATAGATGACTGCGTGTTATCCCCAAGATATAAATGCCATTATTGAATTCTTGAGGATACCTTGAAATGGTGGTCTTTGCTATGGTCCAAAAATTTTACACATGGGTCTACTGCCAATTTTTATTACTTGGCAGCTTCCACAGCACCTTTGGGTACTATGAGAACTATCCTCAGGCAAGAGGCTTCTAAGTATTTTCTAGTCAGTTCCTCCACATTCTTTTGTTGAAGCATGAGGTGTCTTCAGCAAAATATCCTTACCCTCAATTTGTGGGACACAAATAAGGGCAATGTCAACAACTTATATTGCTTGGGAAGTTTCTTAGACACCCAAGCTGTCCAAATGGAAGGAAGAGTTCTCATGCCTTTTGTTGTTTTCCTTTTATTAGTCTATAGTTATTGGGGAAGAATTATTGCCTCATGACAAAACTTCATTTAGAATATGAGTATACAGAGAAACATATAAATGGACCCAAATATATGTGATAACTTCAAGAATATTTAGGTGTGAAATAAAGGAAGACAATTTGACATACCATTTGACTTGATGTGTTTTAAAAATATTTTCATTAATTTTTCACTTACTTAATATAATCATATCATGTGTGCTTTATTTATCCAACTTGTCTTAAAAAACAATGAAGAAAATATACGTCCAATCTCTCAGAATATAATGAAGGAAAACCCACACTACTTGTATTACTTGGAGAGTTTGTTACAATTGCACTGTGTTTTCAAGTCATTTACAACTTGTTGAAATCTAATAGAAAGAACTTCTCTGGATAAAGAAGAAAAAGGTATGTTTAATGGACTTCTGTGTGACAGACCTAAGTACACTGTTTAGGACTCAGATGTAAAAGTGCTATTCACTGGTTTTGACAGAAAGAAGGGGCCTGAAATTGAAATTATTTCATAAGAATGTTTGATGAATGAGTTTTTCATTGCCAGATAAGTATTCTTATGAGAAAACAAATGACACTATGAGAGAATTTATATTATGTGATTATTAGTTTCATAAATGAAGGCACTTAAAAGAAGAATCTGCCATGATTTTGTAAAATATTTTATATATGTATTGTCTTACTCATAGTAAATATATTTGTGACCTTAGAATCAGTAAAATGCAAAATACAGTATATTTCCTTGTGTTTTTAAAAATTGTAAATTGTGTTAAAATATACTATTTAAATGTATTCATTAAGGTAAGTGATATATATATATACATATATATATATATATGTATATATATATATTCATAGGTTAGTAATGCAGGAATTTAACATATCCACTCTCCACATTCTTAAAATTTTAGCGTTTCATATCGAGGAATATATAAAATTTCTCTCCTCATTTTCCAACCATATAAAACTGTATTGTTTATTATATTTACCTTGTTTTGCCTTGGTATACAGAACCTTCATATCAAAATTAACTCTGATCTCATTGCTCACCCTCACTTTCCAACAGGATTGATACACTATACTCTGCTCTCAGCTTCTATGAACTTATTATTTTTTACCTTCTAATTATGATAAAGATCATACAGTGCCTCTTGTTGTAGGCCTTTCTAATTTCACCTACCAAAATCATTGCCAATTCCATCCACATCATTGCCCAGGACAGAACTCTCTGCTTTGACTGTTGAAAAGCATTCTGTGGCAGTCCCCACCAGCCAGCAAGTAGGTGAGAGACCTGCTTCCAGGAAGTACCACACCCTCGCCACCCACTGGACTCTGTTCCTCCAAGACACACTCTGCCACTTAATCCCATGCACCTAAACTTCCTCCCCATTGCCAGCCCTCCGCCACAACTCCAGGAGACTACAGAGGCACAGGTGCAAACCATACCAGTTTGAAAACAGGTAAGTAACTGGCCTCCCAGCTGGACTTCCCCAAAGTCCAGACCTTAAACCCGAGGGCACATCATGTGTCCCCCCTCCCACACCAGCACCAGCAAGGCAGCTGGACCCTGCCCCAAACTCTGGTGGAACTGCACTGCTCTGGTGCAAGCATGCAAGCAAGAGAGAAATCTGCCTCCATCCTACACTTCTACCCCAGACACCCATTGGACTATGTCCCTCCAAGACCCACTCTGTTGCCCAATACTACACCCCTAAGCCTTCTGTTTGTGGCCATCCCTCTCCCATAATCCCAGCAAACTACCTAAGCATAGGTGCAAACCACACCAGCTGGAAGAACAGACACAGGCACAACCCACGCATGTCAGAAGAACGGACTACATAGACACAGGCACGACCCACATCAGTTGGAAAAACATATGCATAAATGCCAGTGTAAGAATACACTCAATCAAAAAGAGCAGTATGGCAACACCAGAACCCAGTGATTCTACAACAGCAAGACTTGAACTTTCCAATGCAGCTGAAACACAAGAAAATTACTTTAAAATGATTTTATGAAGATGATAGAGGCCTTTAAAGAGGAAATGAAAAATTCCCATAAAGAAATCAAGGAAAAAACAAACAAAAAATTAGAAGAAATCAATAAATTCCTTAAAGAAAGCCAAGAAAAACAAACAGGTGAAGGAAACACTTCAAGACTTGAATACTGAAATAGAAACAATAAAAAAACACAAAGCAAAGGAATTATGAAAATGACAAATCTGGGGAAGTTAATAGGAACTACAGATGCAAGAATCACCAACAGATTACGAGAGATGGAAGAGAGAGTCTCAGGCATTGAAGATTCAATAGAGGAAATAGATTCATCAGTCAAAGAAAATGTTGTATCCAATAAATTCCTAACATAAAACATACAGGAAATCTGGGACACCATGAAAAGACTGAACTTAAGAGTAATAGGTATAGGAAAAGGAGAAGAATCCCTGCCCAAAGGCACAGAAAATGTATTCAGCAAAATCATAGAAGAAAACTTCTGCAATCTAAACAAGGACATGCCTATAAAGGTACAAGAAGCTTACAGAACATTAAGTGAGCTGGACCAAAAAAGAAAGTCCCCACACCACATAATAATTAAAACACTAAACATACAGAATAAAGAAAGAATATTCAGAGCTGCAAAGGAAAAAGGCCAAGTAACACATAAAGACAGACCTATGAGAATTGCACCCAACTTCTCAATGGAGATACTAAAAATCCCAAGTTCCTGCACAGACATTTTGCAAACATTGAGGAACAACAATGCCAGCACAGACTACTATATCCAGCTAAACTTTCCATCAGTATTGATGTAGAAAACAAGATATTTCATGACAAAACCAGATTTAAACAATACCTATCCACAAATCCAGCCCTATAGAGAGTGTGGAAAACTCCAATACAGGGAAGTTAGCTACATCAGCAAAAACACAGACAACAGATAATCTCAGACCAGTAAAACCTAAAGAAGGGAAACACACACACTACCAACACCACCACTACCACAAAATCAAAAAAAAAAAAAAAACCAAAAAACAGGAATTAACAATCACTGATCATTAACATCTTTTAATATCAATGGACTCAATTTGCCAATAAAAAGTGACAGACTAACAGAATGGATACAAAAAAGGATCCATCCTTCTGCTCCATATAAGAAACATGTCTCAGCTTCAAAGACAGACATTACCTCAGAGTAAAGGGTTGGGAAAAGATTTTCTGATCAAATAGTTCTATGAAGCAAGCTGGTATAGCTATCCTAACAGCTGACACAATAGGCTTTAAAATAAATTAATGAAAAGAGATGGAGAAGGACATGTCATGTTAATCAAAGGAAAAATCCATCAAGATGAAGTCTGAATTCTGAATATCTATGCCCTAAACACAAAGGAACCAACATTTGTAAAAGAAACATTGCTAAAGTTTAAAGCATACATCAAACCCCACACATTAATAGTGGGAGACTTAAACACCACACTCTCACCACTGGCCAGGTCTGTTAGACAGAAACTTAACAAAGAAATAAGGGAACTAATAGATGTTATGACAAATTGATTTAATAGACATCTACAGAACATTTCACCCAAACACAAAAGAATATAACTCCTTCTCAGTACCTCATGGAACCTTCTCTAAAACTGACTACGTACTAGGTCATAAAGCTAATCTCAACAGATAGAAAAATTGAATAACCCCTTGTATCTTATCAGATCACCATGGGCTAAAGTTAGAGTTTAACAACAACACAAACTATAGAAAGTCTACAAACTCTTGGAAACTGAACAATTCTCAACTGAATCACTACTGTGTCAAGGAAGAAACAAAGAAAGAAATTAAAAACTTCCTAAAGTGCAATGAAAATAAGTCCATAAAATACCCAAAACTTATTGGACACTAAGAAAGTATTGCTAAGAGGAAAGTTCCTAGCACAAAGTGCCTACATAAAGAATTTGAAGAAATTCCACACTAGTAACTTAACACCACATCTGAAATCTCTAGAAGAGAAAGAAGCAAATTTATCCAGGAAGAGTAGACAGCAGGAAATGATCAACTCTAGGCTGAAATCAATAAATTAGAAACAAAGATAACAACACAAAGAATCAATGAAACAAAGATTTGGTTCTTTGAGAAAACCAAGAAGATAGACAACCCTTATCAAAACTAACCAAAAGGCAGAGAGAGTGTAGCTAGAGTTTTTCTGCCTGGCCCACAGTCAGGACAAATCTCTCTCACCTGCCAGTCCCACAGCCACTCAGACCCGACCAAGTAAACACAGAGACTTATATTGGTTACAAACTGTATGGCCATGGCAGGCTTCTTGCTAACTGTTCTTACAGCTTAAATTAATCCATTTCCATTAATCTATACCTTGCCACATGGCTCGTGGCTTACCGGCATCTTCACATGCTGTTTGTCATCATGGCGGCTGGCAGTGTCTCTCTCACTCAGCCTTCCACTTCCCAGCTCTATTCTCCTCCTTGTCCCGCCTATACTTCCTGCCTGGCCACGGGCCAATCAGTGATTTATTTATTGACCAATCAGCAACACATTTGACATACAGACCATCCCACAGCACTTCCCCTTTTCTTTTCTTAAAAGGGAAGGTTTTAACCTTTACACATCATGAAAGTCAGCTTGGTATATTTGGGAATTTGGGCGTAGCTTCTCTTACTACTTCCTTCTGGAGGGGGGCGCTGTATCTTATGGGGACACAAAGAATATTTTAGGGTTATGGAGTAGTCCATGAGGGTGTATTGTCTGAGCCAGTTGCCTTGAAACGGTTCTGGATGTTGGATCATCTGGGCCATGGTGTCATTGGAGACCTTTCAGGTGGTCTTGGCTGGTCAAACCTGATGTATCTTAATCTGGAACAAATCCATAGCCTCTGGCTTTCTGTGGAAACAAAAGCAGAGCCTCCTTTCCAAAGCAACATATCCTTACATCCAAATTTTAAAGTCAAGGTACCTTGAAAATATACATTTTGGCATAACTCAACAGCTTTTGTAATCAAATGTTTGTCTTCAGTTACGAATATCAAAGAGAACATAATCCAGATTCTCTGTGTGGCAGCCATCTTTACGTGGCTTATTTTTTTTATATTAACTTGAGCCTATTGCTTTGAACTGCAGCCTTCTAAGCCTGAAACGGCGCTGGCACTATGTCTGCTGGCTCCGCCCACTTTAGCTTCCCAACATGGCGGTGGTACATTTTCCGCCAGCTCTGGGAGCCATCAACTCTCAGAAATAGTGGGTCTATGCTTCTATCAAAGCAGCGTGTAGCCCAGAAACCTCTTTTTTTTTTGTTTTGTGCTAGCAAAGGCTAAATCTACCACACAGCTTAATGTGCCACTTGTAGAGGCCTCAAGAGAGAATATCCAAGTTAACATAGTCAGAAATGAAAAGAGGGATATAACAAAAAATACTGAGGAAATCAAAAAAGTCATTAGATCGGATTTCAAAAACCTGTACTCCACAAAATTGGAAAATCTAAAAGAAATAGACAATTTTTGATAGGTACCACATACCTGAATAAAATCAAGATGAGATAAACAATAATTAGACCCATAGTCCCTAAGGAAATATAGTCATAAAAAGTATCCTTACCAAAAAAGCCCAGAGTCAGATATTTTCAGTACAGAATTCTATCAGAATTTCAAAAAAGAGGTAATCCCAATATTCCCCAAATTGTTCCACACAATAGAAACAGAAGGAACATTGTCAAATTCTTTTTTATGAGGCCACAATTACCCTGATACCCAAACCACACAAAGATACAGAAAATAAAGAGAATTACAAATAAATATTCATCATAAATATTAATGCAAAATTATTCAATAAATATCCGTAAACCAAATCCAAGAGCACAACAAAAAAAAGTCATCAATAATGACAAAGTAGGATTCATCCCAGAGATGCAGAGATGGTTCACCATATGAAAATCTGTTAATATAATCCACAATATGAACAAACAGAAAGAAAAAAAAACACAAGATCATCTGATTAGATGCTGAAAAAAAACTTTAAGAATATTTAATACTCCTTCATGATAAAGATTCTGAAGAGATCAGGGATACAATGGACATACCTAATCTTAATAAAAGCAATACACAGCAAGCCAAATGCCAACATCAAGTTAAATGGAGAGAAACACAAGCAATTCCACTAAAATCAGAAACAAGACAAGTCTATCCGTTCTCCTCATGTATTCAATATAGTACTCAAAGTTCTAGCTAGAGAAGTAAGATAACAAAAAGAGATCAAGTGGATATAAATTGGAAAGGACAAAATATATATATATATATATATATATATATATATATATATATATATATAAATTGAAGAAGACAAACTTTCAATATTTGAAGATGATATGACATAAATGACTGCAAAAATTATATCCAATAGCTGATAAACACCTTCAGTAATGTGGTGGGATATAAGATTAACTCAAAAAATCAGTAGTCCTCCTAAACACAAATGATAAATGGACTGAGAAAAAATTCAGAGAAACAACACCCTCTACAGTAGCCACAAATAACACAAATATGTTGGGGTAACTTAAAATAAACACATGGAAGACCTGTATGACAAGAACTTTAAGCCTTGAAGAAAAAAAATTGAAAAAGATATCAAAAAATGGAAAGATTTCCCATGCTCATAAATCAGTAGTAAAAATGGCAATCTTACCAAAATCAATCTACAGATTTAGTGCAATCCCCATCAAAATTCAACACAATTCTTCACAGACCTCAAAAGAACAATACTCGGCTTCATTTGGAAAAAAAAAAAATCCCATGGCAGCTGAAACAATCCTGTACAACAATGGAACTTTCAGAGCCATCATCATCCCTGACTTCATGCTCTACTATAGAGCTATAGTAATACAAACAACTTGGTTTTGGCATAAAAACAGACATGTGGATCCATGGCATCACATTGAAGACCCTGACATAAATCCACATACTTTGAACACCTGATTTTTGAGAAAGAGTCCAGAATTATACAATGAAAAAAAAAAAGAAAGAGAGCATCTTCAACAAATAGTGCTGGCATAACTGGATGCTGGTATGTAGAATGTAATTAGATCTATATCTATTGCCCTGCACTAAACTCATGTCCAAGTAAGTCAAAGATCTCAACATAATTCCAATTACCATGAACCTGATAGAAGAGGAAGTGGGAAGTAGCCTTGAATGTATTGGCACAGGTGATAATTTCCTGAATATAACACCATTAGCATAGATACTGAGATCAACAATTAATAAATGGGATCTCCTGAGATTGAAAAGGTTCTGTAAGAGAAAGGACATTGTCAATAAATCAAAACAGCAACCTACAGGACAGAAAAAGATTTACCAACTCCAAATTTGACTGAAGCCTGATCTCCAAAATATGCCAAGAAACTTGTGGTGATATATTGTGTACCCTAAAAAAGTTTGCCTGAGGATCAAAGGACAAAGCCAGCCACTAGATTAGTATGGTGATATTTTATTTGTGCTGAAATGTTATTTTATTTGTATGTTAATAAATAAAGCTGCCTGGGGATCAGAGGTTATAGCCATTAAGCAGAAGTCTGGCAGTGGTAGCACACACCCTTAATCTGATTACATGGCAGGCAGAGTCTGTGTTTTCAAGGACACAGCCAGCATGGTGACACACACCTTTAATCCAAGTACCAACCATAGACACCTGGAAGTCTGTATAGACTAGCAGTGATGAGAAAGTCATGTGGTTGGGTTTAGAGCCAATGAGAAGGCAGAACAGAAAAGCAATAAAAATACAGACACATGGGAAGCAGGTCTCTTTTCTCAGGGGAAGGACGGCAGCAGCACTGAGTGGTAAGAAGGTGGTCTTAGCTCTTGGCTACTGCTCTCTGATCTCTAGGCTTTTAACTCTGCATTTGGCTCTGTGTTTCTTATTTAATAAGACTGTTTAGAATTACATCTACAGATTAGACATAGAGGTCAGGCAGTGATAGCACACACCTTTAATCCTATCACTCAGGAGGCAGAGATCTATCTGTCTGGATCTATGTGAGTTAAAGGCCACACTGGGCTACAGGAGATTGATCCAGTATAGGAGAGAAACAGAGCCAGGCAGTGGTGCCACACACCTTTAATACCAGCACTTGAGATCGCATGCCTTTGCTTGGAAAGCACACATGCCTTCAGCTGTCAGAATAGTTAAGATCAAAAAGGCTAATGATAGTCTATGTTGGAGAGGATATGGAGTAAGAGGAACATTCCTCCTCTGCTGGATGGGAGTGCAAAGTTGTTTAGCCACTTTGGAAATCAGTATGATGGTTTCTCAGAAATCTGAGAATAAATCTATCTCAAGACTCAGCTATACTAATATTGGATATATCCAAGGGAAGATCAATCATACCACACAGATACTTACTCACCTAGGTTCATAGCAGTGTTATTCGCAATAGCCAGAAGCTAGAAACACCCTAGATGCCCCTCAACCAAAAAAATTGATCAAGAAAATGTGGTACATATACACAGTAGAGGATTGCTCAGTGGCAAAAAATAACGACATCATGAAATTTGCAGGTAAATGTATGGTACCAGAAAAAAAAATCACCCTCAGTGAGGTAGTTCATACCCAGAAAGACAAACATGATATGTACTCACTGATTAGTGGATATTAGATGTAAAGTAAGGAATAACCAGGCTACAACCCACAGCCCCAGAAAAGCCATACAACAAAGAAGACTCCAAGAGGGACACATAGATTTCTCTGGGAATGGGAAATAGATGAGATCTCCTCGGTAAACTGAGAATGAGGAGGAGGTGAGGGAATGGGGAAATGGGAACATGAGAGGTCAGATTTGTTGATTTGGGAGTGGGATGTTGGGGGAAAAATGAAAGGGGTATCTTGATAGAGGGGGGCATTTGGAGATTAGGTAGAAACCTGGTACCAGGGAAACTCCCAGGAATCCACAAGGATGACCCCAGCAAAAATTCCTGGGGATAGTGGAGAGGGTGCCTGAACTGGCCTTCTTTATTAATTGGATTGGCAACTACCCTAACTGTAAGCAGAGAACCTTCATCCAGTAATTGATGGAAGCAAAAGAAGGGATCCATAGCGAAGCATTGTACTACACTATAAGAATGCTGTTTGCAGACAGGGAGGAAGAATTATAGGAGCCAGGGCGGTGGTCAAAATCATGACTGGGAAATCCAGAGACAGCTGACCTGAGCTAATGGGAGCTCAAATACTCTGGAACTACAGCTGAAGCCTGCATGGGACCTGCCTAAACCCTCTTTATGTGGATGACAGTTGTGTAGCTTGGTCTGTTTGTGGGACCCCTAGCAGTGGGATCAGGATCTGTCCTTGGTGCATGAGCTGCCTTTTTGTAATCTGTTTGCCCATGCAGGAATCCCATACCCAGCCTTGATGCAGGTGGGAGATGCCTAGTCCTGCTTCAACGTGATATGACATGCTTTGTTGACTCCCATGGGAGGTCTGCCCCTTTCTGAATGGAGGATGAGTGGATGGGGGATAGATGAGAGGTGTGGGGAGGGAACTGGAAGAGAAGAGGATGGGGAAACTGGCTGGTATGCAAAATAAATGAAAAAAATAATAAAAAAGAAAAGTAAAGCATTCTGTTGTGTGTGTTTTATATATTTGAAATATATATTTATATGTGTGTATTTGTATGTTTATATATACATATAGTATAATATATATATATATATATATATATATATATATATATATATATATATATATATATAATTAGAAAGTATACAATTAGAAATGGGCTAAAAATAAGAAAAATATTTTACAAGGTGAGACATTTAAATAAACAGATATTTAACAAAAATATCCATTAACCATAAGATAAAATCCCCTCAGGTACCAAAATCCTAACAGTTTTTATCCAAACAACAAAAGTATTTGCTGGCCTAGAGAAAGATGAATCTTTGTTTTCAGTTGATAGAACTATACACGAGAATGTATTATGGAGAATAGTATAGAGGTTTCCCCAAATCTATGGCTAGATATGCCAATCATCCTGCCATCCAGCTGAAGTTTCTATACTCCTTGCCTCTGTGAACACATGAAGGGAGCTACAAACTCTTTTTATAACAAGCAAACAAACAAAAAGCATCACTAAAAATTGAACTTTTGTCTAAAACATCTTATGGAATAGTATGATTCTATTTCTTTTTCCCAAACACCCTTTAGTCCTCAGATTTAATAGAGAAGAGACTGATTCATAATGAAGCACACCAGAGCTCAATTTCTTGGTATTGTACATTATTGATCATTCTTTGCTCCTTCTCTATTTTGATTTTTTTGTTTTTCATTTGGATATTATTCTAAAGAAAATTTAGAATCAACTGTGGTTTAGCTCTTCAATCTATTCTTTTTGTGTTCTTCTAAATTTATAAATAGAGCATTAATTCACCCAAATTTATTTTATATAGCTCCCCATAGACCTAACATATTTCCTTCAAAGCAGTAATTCTTATAGCAGGCTATTATCGTAAGTCTGTTTGTGGGGGCTCTGAGTACAGAAGCCTAAAGAGGCCAGAAAGGGTGTAAAGACCTATATGTCAAGGGTGCTAGGAACTGACCTTGGGTCCTATGGAAGACCAGCAATTGCTTATATCATCAGAGCCATCTTTACAGCCTATTATAGAGGACTCTTGAGTAACTTATTTATTTTAATTTATTTGGTTTCTATATTCAGGCAAGATGTGTGCTCTGGGATGGTCTTTCTGTATGCTTTTAATATGTGTTGCTATCATTGGTTTAGAAAGAAGCTGCTATGGCCTATGACAAGACAGGTTATATAGGTGGGAAATCTAAGAACAGATACAGGGAGAAGAAAGGGGGAGTTCAGGGAGACACTATGAACTGCCAGGGGAGTAAGATGTAATAGAACACAGGTAAAGTCATGAGACACATGGCAATACATAGATTAATAGAAGTGGATTAATTTAAGATGTAATGGCTAGCTAACAGTATGTTTGATCCATACATCAAACAGTTTGTAATTAGTATTAAGCCTCTGAGTGAATATTTTAAAAGCTGCTGTGGTGCCGGGCAGGACATAGAAAAGCTTTCAATTGCATTTGGTGCCCAACATGGGGCATTGATCCACATAGACCTGAGAAAGCTTAAAAAAAGATTCTGAACACACAAAAATGGAACCTCACTGGGCTTCCTGCCTCAGTTTCATACAAACAACAGTCCAGAGACAAGTCTCCCAACAGCTGCCTGTGAGACAGAAATGGCTATCAGCTGCCATAAGCTAAGTGTCATGGCAGGCTCCCACAATCTCTCGCACAGGCCGTGGTACAAAAAGGCTTCTCCCAGCCACTGATGCTTTCTTCAGGCTTAAGAAAACACCTACATGCTACTTAATACTGCTTCCTAGAATTGGGTCAGTTAGCATGGCTACCAAAGCTGGTAGTAAATGTACCTCTGCATGCTAGAAGGTAGAGCAGGTCAGAGCCAAGACACAAAGCCACTGCTTTTGTCCTAGTATTTAGCAGTTTAAAGCAGTGGTCAGAAAATTATTATAATAAAAATTTTCAGATGGACAAATGCCTCTAAATGGATAACAGTCTGTTTAAAAAATATGCATAAGTTTGAGAGAGAAAAGAGAAGGTATAGACAGTCATTAAAAAGAGATATATAGCTTTAAAATAATAAGTAAATTCCTTAATAAAGGGAGTAAGGCAATATAAAAAATAAAATTAGCCACTTAAAGATGAAAAATACACAGTGTCTGGATACTGTATATTATTATGTTGTATTTAGGATAACTGCAGAGAGACATTTGATCATGGGGGCTACTAAGCTAAACAAACTATATATATATATATATATATATGTATATATATATGATATCTTGTCTTCAAAATTCGGGTCGAAGGATATGCTGCTTTTGAAAAGAGGTTTTGCTTTTGTTTACACAGGAGGTGAGAAGCTGTGGATTCCTTCCAGATTAATATGGTTCCATCAGGGAAGACTCCTTGAGAGGTCTCCAACGAGAGCAATTGCCCAGATGATCCAACATCCAGAACAACTTCAAGAAAACTGGTTGAGAGGATGCAGCCTCACAAACTACTATAGCCAAGATTTAACCATAATTCTAAATTTTCTCAGGATCTCTCAAGATCACCAGTACCCATCAATCAGCAGGAAGCAGTATAGAAAACTATACCCACATTCCCAAAGTATTATTTATGAATGTTTGTTTTTATTTTAAGGGAGTTGGTTATAAATGGTTAATAATCATAGTTAATCTCGTTCTAAAGAAAAAAGAGGGATATGATATAGAAATTATTTTTGAAAAGGTAGATTATTAAATCTACTTTAATTCAAAAAACAACTGTTAATCTCAGATATTTTACATTAACTTGGATTTTGATATAATGATACAAATTTAAAGTTAATTTCATTACACTGTATATATGTTTCTACTCTTGTTTAAAGGATTTTTGTATATTGATACAAATTTAAGGTTAATTGTGTTACAATATATTGTATGTATATTTCTACTCTTGTTTAAGATATTATGTTTTTGCAACTTATTTAAAAATATAATGTATAGTTAAAAAGTACAAATTAATAGTCATCTATAATATTCAAACTTATAGTCATGTTAGTCAAGTTTCCTAGATATGCAGAGAAATATTTCAGATGCATAGGAAGTCTTCCAACACTTCAAAGAGTTACAGAATATGGCATTTAAAACATTTTAAGAACTTAGACTTTCCTGGAAAATGAGACATATCTGCCTCTGGCAACACCAATTATTTCAAAGAAGATGATAGGCATCTAAGAAACTCATTATGGAGTTTTCTTTTTCTTTTTTCTTTTTTTTTGGTTTTTCGAGATAGGGTTTCTCTGTGTAGCTTTGCACTTTTCCTGGATCTTGCTCTGTAGACCAGGCTGGCCTCAAACTCACAAAGATCCGCCTGCCTCTGCCTCCCAAGTGCTGGGATTAAAGGCGTGCGCTGCCGCCGCCGCCGCCGCCACCACCACCACCCAGTAAGGAGTTTGCTTTTAATATGGCAGTCTAGCCATTTGTTCAAGAAACTGCTTTTGCCTGGACTGCTTGCCAATATGTGATATAATCTAGACATTCAGGACCAATAGAAAAGTGACTATTGAACTTTGCCAAAACAAGGCAGGATGGTCCTTCAGGTTTCTGCTTCACAGAAGAAACTGCCAGACATCCTGCAGGACACAGAGGAAAGCAACTGATGAACTTTGTTGAAATGGAGAAGGCAATTCTTCAAATTTCCTGCTTCACCCAAAATTCTGCAAGATATTCAAGGTATAGGCTAAATATGGATGCCCCAATATTGCAAAAGAACTTTGAATGACTGTCCAGGCAACCAGATGTCTCTTGTCATTTCTAGAGTTTTGGAAGTGGCTTACAATGCACTTCCAGTTTACTTAGGTAATATTATATCCTTCTGAAATCTTTGATGGAGTTGAAGACTAGATGACTATATTCATAGTTTTTCTTATTTATGATAAAAGGTAAATTTGATATAAAATTTTAGATTCACCAATGTAAGATAGATAATAAAATCTTTTCTCTAATTTTGTCAAATACAAATAGACTTAATGTTATAACTGATTCTTGCTTTATAACTGCTTTGTTATATTGTAGACGAAATTCTAAACAGTCTTAATAAATAAGAAACACAGAGCCAAATACAGAGATAATAACCAAAGAGATCAGAGCAAGAGCCACAACTACCTTATCTGACCACCTCACCACTGTCACTTCCCCCAGAGAGAGCTTCTTCCTATCTGATGTGTGTTTTTATTGCCTTTCTGTTCTGATTTCTCATTGGCTCTAAGCCCAGCCACATCACTTCCTCATCACTGCCTGTCTATACAGACCTCCAGGTCTCTATGGTTGGTACTGGAATTAAATGCTCATGTCACCATGCTTGGCTGTGTCCTTGACCACACAGAGACTCTGCCTGCCATGTGATCAGATTAAGGGTGTGTGCTACCACCTCCAGACTTCTGTTTATGGCTATGTGACCTCGCTATGTGACCTCTGATCTCCAGGCAAGCTTTATTTATTAGCATACAAATAAAATCACATTTCAGCACAATTAAAATATTACCACATTATATATAATTTTACTATGTTAAAATGAAAACTTTCTGTTTTGATTAGACAGAAAATGGGAAGTGCTCTGGGTTAGTCTTTCTGTATGTTGTGAATATGTGTTTCTAACACTGGTGAATGAAGAAGCTGCTTTGGCCTATGGCAAGACAGGTGATAGCCAGGTGGGAAATCCAAAAAAGGTACAGGGAGAAGAAAGGGGGAGTCTGGAGAGATGCTATGAACTGCTGGGGGAGCAAGATGCAATAGAATACAGGTAAAGCCACAAGACATGTGGCAATATATTGATTAATAGAAATGGGTTAATTTAAGATGTAATAACTAGCTAGCAATAAGACTGAGCCATAGATCAGTTTGTAATTAATAATAAGCCTCTGAGCAATTATTTTATAAGTTGTTGCAGGGTTGGACAGGACACAGAAAAGCTTCTGGTTACAGTTATTTTCATGTATGTGAGAGTGATGTACAAAATGTGTACACACATGAAATATTAATTGATCATAATACATAAGTATATTTGAAGCAATCAATTGCTATGCATAAAACTCACTATTTATGTCGGGTAGTGGTGGCACAAGCCTTTAATCCCAGCACTCGGGAGGTAGAGGCAGGTGGATCTCTGTGAGTTAGAGGCCAGCTTAGACTACAGAGTGAATTCTAGGAAAGGCACAAAGCTACACAGAGAAACCCTGTCTCAAAACAAACAAACAAACAAACAAAACAACAAGAAAACCTCACCATTTATTAAAGACAAAAGCCAATTTGCATTCCAATTAAATAGATGTTCTAATTTATTTTTTCTGAAGAATTAAATGAATATTTGATATTGAAGTATCTATAAAATTTTCAAAGTTTTCCAGAATTCATTAATACTTTGAAATCCAAGTTGTCAATATGTATCTAACACAGCTTCACATAAATTGAGAACACAATGAGCAGAAGTATGTTTAAGAGCATTTTAGAAAGTGTTTGAAATTCTTTGATAAGCACAAGTCAGAAGTAGCTTAATGACATTTTAGGAAATTCAAATCATCAACTCAAACTGATTTTTATATTCAGACATTCTAATCCAATGTAATATAAAGATATAGCAATTTCATGCATATTGGGAATGATGATAGAAAAAATATATCCTAGCCATTATGTTTCTATCATAACAGAAACCTCTGCATATCACTAAAGACATAGCCATTCC
This sequence comes from Peromyscus californicus insignis, assembly GCF_007827085.1. NCBI lineage: Eukaryota > Metazoa > Chordata > Mammalia > Rodentia > Cricetidae > Peromyscus > Peromyscus californicus. The sequence goes on along the minus strand of NW_026294617.1, from coordinate 57,100,371 downwards.
AAGTATATAGCAGCCTGGAGAATTACCAGACATACATCTCACCAGGTTGTGTTAGCCTTACTTTTGGGGATGGCTTATAACTCAGAACAAAACATATGTGTTGTATGCTCAAATCATGCTTTAGTTATGCTGAACAGGGCAAAAGAGGTACTGGGTACCAGGAACACTTGAAATCCTTTGTGTATTTGATTATTAATTAATTCTAGGTCCCTGTAAGTTAGGCAATATTTCACTGCTGTCTAATTTTTTCATAATGTCCACATAGAGTTACAAGAACACATAGGGGTTTTGAACACATTTGAACAAGCTATGAAGTGTTTAGAGAGACAGCCCAGTCTCTACAACAGGTGCAGTTTAAGAATGAAGGCCTATGTCTCAATCCTTAATACACACCTAAAATCCTGGTCTTCTGGTAGTGTACGTGTGTGTGTGTGTGTGTGTGTGTGTGTGTGTGTGTGTGTGTGTGTGTTTTTTGCCTATGGAAATCATAGCTGGCAAGCTAATTTCATCTGATGAAGACTGTATTCATTGATAGAATGAAGGTGGAGATGAACAGTATCAGATAGTCATGCCATATTATCTTTGGCTTCAACAAGCACACAAAGACACATACAAAAAAACCACACACACACACTCAGAGAGAGAGAGAGAGAGAGAGAGAGAGAGAGAGAGAGAGAGAGAGAGAGAGGAGCAAGTGCTGTAAGCCATAGCACAAAACAATATCAAACAATGGGGTTATATATCAAAGTCAGAATGTCACGATATCCAAAAAAAAAAAAAAAAAATGGTTCTAGAATTATACATGTTTGTTTATGTGTCTCTGGGACCAGTATAGTAATGTTTAACATATTCTTATTATGTTTTGCATATGATTAATGAATATTGAACATTTATAGTTTAGTGTACTTTACTTAAAAATATAACTTAAAATAAAATACTATTTATGTTTTAAATTTCTCTAGGCAGAAAGTATCATTTCTTTGCCTGTCTTCTTTTTTAAGGTCTTGTTGTGAGGTGTGGGGAGGCCAAGTCTGTCACAGTAGAGACAGTAATCTGTTGCAGAAGATGTGGAAGGAGAGAATTCCTATAGACTGCAGCCTTTGTCACTGACATTAGTGACAAATGATACCTCTGGAGAGAAAGAAACATGACTATAAAGATACCAAGCTAGATCAAAGCCAAGACCACAGCACTGACAAAGCCGTCTTATCCTCTTACATCTAAGAAAGGGTTAATATTCTACAATGTAAGTATGTTATTTCTGAATAGATTTATATTAATCAACTTCTATTACCCAGAAGCATGAAATTCCATCAGAAGCTGTGAAAACAAGCTATATCACAACACTTAAACACTCTGGTGACTTAATAGTCACTTAAAACAATCATAAGACAAAAAAACTATTATACATAATTGTTTCTGTCTAAGTACCATTAAGATTTTCAAAGAATCAAAAGTAAAAGTTTTTTTTAATGAGATGAATTTTACATAATAAAACAAAATTCTAAAAGTAAAATCTATTCAATGTAGGAGTGCTATGATTAGCTTTAATTTTCAACTTGACACTTCCTAGAATACCTGAAAAGATTGGCTCAAAGAGGGATTTTCTACAATGGATCAGCCAGAGGGTATGTTAAGGAGTGATGTCTCAAATTAACTAATGTGCAAAAAAATCATCTCTCTATGAATTCATGGTTCTATGCGCAGCAGGTCCTGAACTGTGTAAAAGTGAAGAAATCAAGCAGAGCACAAGCAAGCAAGGGCGTGAACATGCAGCCACTTCTCTTTGCTCTTCACTCCCTGCTTCAAGTTTCCTGCCACTGAAATTCACATCAAAGCATTTTAACCTGGAATTGTAAGTAAAAATAATCTTTTTCTCCTCTAATTTTCTTTTTGTCAGCATAATTTAACATAACAAAGAAATGAAAAGACAAAAAGAGGTAGCAACTAAGAAATGAAACAAATATGCACTTCAAACTGGACAAGGTACAATACTTGTGGAATGTGTGCAATCTGTGTTCCATAAAAGTTTCTTCAATTAATATCTGATTTCTTGTTATGTTGCCATGAAAACTAACAGTGTACATACTAGTAAGATAAAATCAGGAGCTTCTTTTCTATCACAGGCAGATATAAATAACTTCCTATCGATAGCTTCATCCATTTCACTTAGATGAGGTATTTTGTTTTACTTTTAAGAAAACCAACAAACAAACAAAAATACCTCATGGGTTCTGCGATTTAATAGCATTTCGGTGGAGGCACTGTTTTGGTTGCTGTTCAACGCCTTTCCTTTGGCTAGGTTGATGTTGGTGCTGACTCTATTCAGCCTCCTGAACACCTTTGACAGCAACTCAGAAGACAAAGACACTCTTCACATCTGCCAAAGCGACAACAGTAATCATCCTGGGAATCGGTAGAACTGGATTTATAAGCTTGTGTGGAATATCTCCCTGTTAGAATTGAAACTGAGTGATGCATTTTGTTTAAAGGTGAAAAATAATAATGTCTCACCAGAAAGAGTAAACACTAAAATATGAAATGAGTTTTGCTGTATAAACATGTTTTTTCATATTGAGTAAGTTAAAAATGAAAACTTTTGGATTGCATCACTGGTATTCACACTGCTGTAACTCCTGTCCTAACAAGACAGCAAAGCTCATTTCTCCAGTCATGGAAACTGGCCTCCTGTCTCTCTAGACAATCAATACTCTATCCAGGCAAAGGACAAACAGATATCTCAGTAGACAAGTGCACTTGCTGTGCCATAGTGAGACCATCAGTTTAGATTTACAGTACTCAGTTAACCTGGGTGTGCCTGAGGCCCTGAAATCCTAGTGTTTAGGGATGTGGTTCTCAAGGGCTTGGGAGAGTGGTTTTCAACCTTCCTAATGCTGCAACACTTTAACACTTCCTTATGTTGTGGTGACCCCCTGCCACCACATTATTTTCATTGCTACTTTGTAACTGGAATATTGCTACTGTTATGAATTGTAATGCAAATATCCGTGTTTTCAGATGATCTTAGGCAACCCCATGTGAAAGGGTTGATTGACACCCAAATAAATCATGACGCATAAGTTAAAAACCACTTGCTTAGGGGACTTGTAGAGACCTGAGGAGTCCTGAGACTTACTGGACAACCAGTCTAGCTGGAAAATGTCGAGTTTCAGGTTCAATGACAAACCATGTCTCAAGGTAATATGATGGAAGTGACAGTACAGGACACTCAAATTCCTCCTTAGTCCATTTCATGTACATATTGATAAAAGTACATATGCCATACCTGTACATACACACACATTTGCACACACACACACACACACACACACACACGCACCCAAGATATACACATAGACAGACAATGAAATAAAATAATAAAAATAGTGTTTTATTTTTATTTCTGTGTCTATGATAAAATATCTCTCCAAAAGCAACAGAGAGGAGAAAAACTTTATTTTTAGCTTGCAAAATTCATGATAACATCTAACACTGAGAGGAAGCCAAGGCAAGAACTGCAAGCATCTGGTCACACCAAATCTGTAATCATGAGCGTCAAGTAAGGATGCACACGTACTCACTTGTTTGCATGTTTGCATTCATCACAATTTCCCCACAATATTTTTTAATTGAGATTCTGCAAACCTGAATAGCATTTTTTCTTTTATTAAAAATAGATTATTTTCGGCCAGGTGGTTGTGACGCATGCTTTTAATCCCAGCACTCAGGAGGAAGAGCCAGGGGGATCTCTGTGAGTTCGAGGCCAGCCTGGTCTACAGAGTGAGATCCAGGACAGGTACCAGAACTACACAGAGAAACTTTGTCTTGAAAAATAAATAAATCATTTTCTCATAAAATATGTACTTATTATGGTTTTCCCTCCCTCTACTACTCCCAGTTGGTCCCCACACCCCCTCTTCTCTAGATATATGCCCTTTCTGTCTCTCATTTGAAAAAAAAAAGTGATATCTAGAAATAACAACACAATAACATAGAGTAATGTAGTTAGAATTTCCTTTGAACCACCAATCAGCTCCCAAATAACAACACAGAGACTTATTAATTATGAATGCTTGGTCTTAGCTTAGGCTTGTCACTAGCTCTTTTAGCCTAATTTTATCTAATCTATTCTTCTACATTGTGCTTGAGGGCTTTATATCCTTCTTTTATTCTGTTCTACTTTCCTGGTTCCTCTGCCTGTCTAGCTGGCCCCTGGCATTTCCCTTGTGTCTCCCTGGCATCTCTCTGGTGTCTCTTTTCTTTCTTCCTCTACCTGAATTTCTCCTACTATTTATTCTCCCTGCCCAGAATTCCTGTTTAAACCTCTTCTCTCACTATTGGCCATTCATCTTTTTATTAGATAAATCAAGTGCCTTAGACAGGCAAGGTAAAACAATACATTTTTACATCATTAAATAAATGCAACATATCCTCACACAGTTAAATATCCTACAACATAAATAAACACAACATATCTTTGAATAGTTAAACAAATATTCTGCAAAATAATAAGATAAAACAAAAACCATCATATTGAAGTTGGACAAGGCAAAGCAACAGAAGGAAAAGAGACCCAAGGGAAGGCACAATAATTGGAGATCCACTAGTCACACATTCAGGAATCCCATAAAGTAATAAGCTGAAACCTATAATGTATTGGTAGAGTACATGGCAGAGACCCATGTTGGCAATGTGCTTAGTCTTTCAGTCTCTGTGAGTTCAGATGACCTTGGCTCAACTGATTTAGAGAACCCTGTTCTCCTAGTGTCCGGCATTCTAGTTTGTCTTATATCCTTTCCATCCCTCTTCCACAGGATTCTCTGAGCTCTGAGGGGGAAGGATTTTAAGGGAGACATTCCATTTAGAGGTTGTGTTCTAAAGACTCTCTCTCTCTCTCTCTCTCTCTCTCTCTCTCTCTCTCTCTCTCTCTCTCTCTGTTTGTGTGTGTGTGTGTGTGTGTGTGTGTGTGTGTGTGTGTGTGTGTGTGTGTGTGTGTAATGTATGGCTACAGGACTGTGCATCTGTTCCCATCTGCTGCAGGAGGAATCATTTCTGATGGTGACTGAATAAGATACTGATCTATGAGTACAATATCATTGGAATCATTTCATTGGTTTTTGGGACAAGTTATATTTGGTTTTACCCTCGGTCTCTGGGCTGTCTAGTAGCTTGTTCTTGGATAACCAAGCAGTGTCAAGTATGTGTTCCTTCCCATGGAGTGTACCTTAAGTCAAATCAGACATTAGTTGTCTACTCTCACAAGTTCTGTGCCACCATTGCACAAGCATATCTGTCCTGTAGGCAGGACAGATTGTAGATCATTGATTTTGTGGCTGGGCTGGTGTTTACATTTCTATTTTGGTAGCAAGCAGTGTACCTTCCTGTACCAAGGACACTACAACCTAGTAGTGAAGGTTCCATATAGGCATCAGCTTGGCTTCTTCATATTCAATGAGTTGTGTGGATATTATCCTCAGCAATGAGTTCCCCGCTGACTATGTGCAGAGAACAACTCATTGTCTTAGCAACAGACAGGCTTGTTTGGGAGGTTCCATGGGACCCCTTGGCCAACAAGTCAATTAAATGCCACTCAGTCCCAGTACTGGCAGCCTCATTTGGTGACAAGAGATGACCAGCTGGGACTCCATATCTCCCATTTTTAGGAGACCTCATGATTGCCTTCATATATTTTAGGAAGTTTCCACTGCACTAGGTTTCCATGCCACCCATCAAATACCCCTCAATTCCAGCTGTCTCTTCCTGCATTCCCTCCCTTAACTCAATCTTTCCTCCCCTCCCAACCCTATCCTCCACTTACCATTGACCCCCATGCAGTCCACCAATAAAATATATTCTATTTTCCCCTCCATGTGTGGTCCATGTATTCTTCCAAGTCCCTTACTCTGTACCTACCCTCTCTGGGTCTAGGTTAATTGCCATTTTTAAATGGTTAATACCCAAATAAAAGCAAATACATACCTCATTTATCTTTCTGGGTCTGAATTACCCAATGCAATGTGATTTTTTTTTATAGTTTCCTCTATTTGCCTGCAAATTTGATGATATTGTACTCCATTGTGTAAATGTACCACATTTTCTTTATTCAGTCTTCTCTTGAGGGACAACTAGGTTATTTCTAGTTTCTGACCATTATGGATAAAGCAGTAATGAACATGGTTAAGCAAGTGTCCTTGTGGTAGGATGAAGCACCCTTTGGATATACACCCAAGAATGGTATAGCTGGATCTTGAGGAAGATAAATCCCATATTTTGGCATGCACTATCTACAAAAATTGGTGCAACCAACAGTGGGAAGGGACTTCCTACATCAGTGAGCTTATTGAAACAAACTACTAATGATGTGGAAAGTTGTTCATTGTGACTGTCTTTCCAGGTGATTTTAGGATGTGTGAAAAAAATTAACATTTGAAAATAATTCTAAATTATTCTAAAAATTTGTGAAATATATTATCACAGGCATTTTCTTAATGTGTTTGAAGTCTATCTAGGTCAGTCAATAACTTTCTTCAATTCTTTAATTTAATTTTTTAAAGAAATTTGATAAAATATAAAATTGCTGCTGTTAAGTCTTTGTATCCTATACACAAAACTTTTTTTTTTTTTTTTTGGTTTTTCAAAACAGGGTTTCTCTGCGTAGTTTTGGTGCCTGTCTTTGATCTCACAGTGCACAAATATTATATTATTTTGTATTTTTATTTGTCCTCAATGTTGCTTGTGATATACAAAAGACAAGCAGAACTGTTATATTCATTGAAGATTGTCATTTTTCAAAGCAGGTTAATAATTCTCCTAAGACTTGAACTCACACTGCTCAGCTTGACCTAAAGTTCATAAATATCTGTCCTAAAATCCAAGCTTTCTGGGTTCTTACAACACAGTAGACTTAAGCTTCAATTTTATCTCCACCTTTTCTTTCCAGGCCTTGCTCTTAAACTTGTTTAAAATAAGTCTAGAGTTGTGGAAAAGCTGGTTATTTACATGGTACCACGTAATGTCTAATGGTTCTGAACCATTTTTAATCTGATGGCAATTTTTTTTCAGGTTCAGTAAGCAATTATCTGAGCTCCAATTGGAGCTCCTGGCTAGTGTTATCCTGGGGCCCATGCACGATTCCAGAATTCCCCCCTGACAAACCTTCTCTAGACCTTTACCCTGCCACTTCCTTTCTGTTGGCTTCTAGTCTCTTCCTTGTCTTCTTAGCTCAGAGGTGCCCTCATTATATTAAGGTTAAAACCTGAAATATTCTTATGAGTTTGAATACAGGGAAATATTTCCATGATTACAGGTCACAACTCAAGTTTCTTTCCCTCTGAAATTAGTCTTAAATGATCAAATATTAGAAACATTTGTCTCATTAGTCTTGACTCACACACATACACACACACACACACACACACATATGCACACACACATACAAAATAAATATTTGATGTCAGTTATTCTTTCTATATCACATGAGTTGTGTACTACCAATTTTTTTTGCTTTGTTCCTATTTTTACTTTTGAGACAGATTTTTACTACATAGCCAAAATTAGCCTCAAATTTACAATGGTACCACTCCTGCCCCCTAAATTCTAGGATTAAATGTGTCTACCATCCTTCCTGGATTAAATATATTTTAGTTATATGTTTCACATGAAATTAGTATGTGATTATTATAGAAAATACAGGAAATTTCCTTTCTTTTCTTTCAAGTGGAGTTTGGAATTGTAATATATTATTTGATAAAAATAATTTATATATTAAAACATCTTTATTTTATTCTTAAATTGTACTGAAATACTGGGATGAGAGAAAATTATTATTTACCACAAACTAAATGATGAGTTTGGAACTTGCCATAATATAGTTATTAACATTAGAGAAAATTCTGAATGTTTCATAGCTAGAAAATTCTTTCTGTTTAACAGAATACTAGAGAAAGATGGATTTTTATCACTCATAGGCATTAGATGAAACTTTTAACACCATAGATCTTCTATACATGTTTAAAAGCATCCAGAGTTTGAGTTTGTGCAATAAATTTTGGGAGATAAATTGACATGTCCAAAGACCAGAGACATCTTAGCATCTGAAGGTTGTATCACACAGAACTCCAGCTTGGTAGGCCTGCCTTCAATCATCTTCCTTCATCTTCCTTGCCATGTATATACAACCTCCAGCGCTAATGCTATGTTCTAGAATTCTCTACACAGCACACACACACACACACACACACACACACACACACACACACACTGAGAGAGAGAGAGAGAGAGAGAGAGAGAGAGAGAGAGAGAGAGAGAGAGAGAGAGAGAGAAATGAGCTTCCTAACTTTTTTTCAAAATGGTGTAAGACTCTTTTGTTTATGCTGGCAACTAATATTATGAATAAATATCTAATATCCTACCATGGAGCAACTAGACTTGGGGAAGAAAGTTATTTTATAGATTAAGAGACATTTTCAACTTTTTTAGTAACTGAACTGGCCTACTCTGGTAATCAGATTGGTGAATACCCTAACTGTCATCATAGAGACTTCATCCAGTAACTGATGGAAACAGGTGCAGAGATCCACAGCCAACCACCAGGCTGAGCTCCAAGAGTCCAATTGAAGAGAGGGAAGGGGGATTATATGAACAAGGAGAGTCAAGATCATGACAGGGAAATCTACAAAGACAACTGAACCAAGCTAGTGGGAACTCATGAACTTTAAAATGACAGCTGTGGAACCTGCATTGGACTGGAATAGACTTTCTGTGTACAGGACGCAGTTGTGTAGCTGGGTCAGTTTGAGAGGCCTCAGGCAGTGTGATTAGGATCTATCCCTGATGCATGAGCTGGTTTTCTGAACATCATTTTTTATGGTGGGACACCTTTCTCACCCTTGATGCATGGGGGGGGGGGGGGGGGCTTGGTCCTGTCTTAACTAAGTGTACCAGGCTTTGCTGTTCCCCCTTTTGGAGGAGGGGATAGGGGATAGATCAGGGAGGGTGGGAGGTAGAGGGAGCAAGAGGAGGGATGACAGGGTGATCTGTGGTTGATATGTAAAATGGATAAAAAAATTTTAATAAAAAAGACAGAAATCAAAAAATAAAAAAATAAAATGTTGATGCTAGATGAAAAAATAAATTTCTTTCATTGCATTTTTTAAACCGAATAAAATCAATCATGCATATTTTTGAAAATGTAAATAACTTAAATACTATATATAACAGAGATTTTTTTTGATTAAATAATTTCAAAATAGCAATCATATCACAAAAATAGTAGCAACAAACATTTAATAAGAACTGTGCTTTATTTGGCTTGGTAAGGCAGCATAAGGCTGCAGCGTTTCTCCAGCATGTACAAGGCCATATCTTTTAGCTCTAGTACTTCAATTATAAGAGAAACATTCATTCCAAATAAGAGGATTATTTTTAAACAACAAAAGGACCAAAAGACCAGGGGAAAAATAATTCTACCAAATCTGTTGCTAATAACTGTTCATAATTCTAAAGCAACTCAAGACTAAAAAGCACTATTTTCTAAAGGTTAGATTTAATGTAACATTGAAGTACTGCGGTGGTATCAATATTCTCTCTCCCAATATTCTATTTATAATCATAAAGATGTAAGGGCAGGGTTAGGGATTTAGCTCAGTGGTAGAGCGTTTACTTAGTAAGTGCAAGGCCCTGGGTTTGATCCCCAGCTTCAGAAAAAGAAAAAGATGTAAAGGCAATAAGAAGTGACTCTGCTATACTGTAAGTATTAAAACAATAAACTTTTTTCTTAAGTATTAAATTATTGAATGTAAAGGCAAAGGGATTCTAGTTGCATACTCTGAATTTATCAAGTATCTGGAATCACAGTCATTCAGACACACAGCATGTATCCTGTTGTGTAGAGTGTGTTCCATGTAGTAGCTGAAATAAAGGTTTGAACCTCTCCTAAATCCTCTCATGTCTCATTGTCTAAATTGGAAACTGTCTCAACTTACAGCATAACAAGATAACATTGCCTCAATGTAGAAAATGGTTCTGTTACGATAGTTACATTTTCAAACTGAGATCTATAATTTATACTCCTTTTCTTGCAGGTATTCATTAAAGTTGCAACTCCATATTTTTCCTATGTAACTATGAAGATTAACCAGCATTATTTATTTCATAACACAGATTTCCAAATAAACCTATCTGTTTATTTGTTGAGATTTTTGTTTTTGTTATTTGTTGACTAGTGTGTGTGAGCTTTAATTGGAAAAGTCTGATCTAGAATGCTCTATGAAACAAGAGTGGATTTAAAAATGTGATTCTTCTTCCTCAGACTCCTAAATGCCATAATATTGCATTTGATACTATAAAATGAGTACCACATTTTCTGGAATGCTATCACTGTTTTAATTGATATAATTTGATTGAATCTTGTGACTGATACAACTGTATTGTGAGGAACCACAACTGAATTTAGGGATGAAGACTACGGGTCACTTTTGTGGATAGATAGCCAGATTAACAAAACAACTGGATTGTTCTCCAGAATAAGAGATACTTTTGTGTGAGGATTTACTGTTTAATTTGATTGAGGAAAATTCATGAGGACATATGCATGGCCAAAGATGTAGACTGCTCTGGAGACTGGCTCTATGAATGAGTGTATGTATGTATGTATGTATGTATGTAAGTGTATATGCATATCTGTATGTATGTGTGGTTTTTATGTATGTACTATCTATGCAACTACCTACCTATCTACCTATCTATCTATCAATTATCTATCTATCTGTCTGTCTGTCTGTCTGTCTATCTACCTATCCATCTTCTATTTCTTTATCTGTGTCTTTCTTCCTCCCAGACTTCCTCTCTACCTCACTTCATAACTCTAGCCATTATATTCTTTCCTATCTATTCATAGAACCAAACCTTTCTTAATCACCAGATGCAAAAACATCATGAAGAAATCTTAAATTTTTTATCACCCAAAATATATTTTGTAGCTTAATACTTTTAAGTACAAATTGTGTAATTTCAGAATGCTTTCCCAAATTATAATGTGATTTATTTCCTGATTCTGTTTTCCTTTCTTGTGCATTAAAATGTAAGGCTGGAATTGCAGCTCCAGAAACCCTGTCAGAAAGACACTATTTTGGAAATGTGTGTCACAAAAGCTAGGTAAATTAATACTTACTGGTCTCTAAATATTCCATACTTGATTTAGAATGCTAAATCAAGTGATTTGAAGTTCATGAGAGAAAAATCACACTCTATTAAAAAATAATGTCATGTTACTATTACAAAATACCAATGGTGGTTAAATTATAAAGAGGAAAGGTTTATCTTAGGGACATGGTTCTAGAGAGTAGTTCAAGATTAGGTATGTCTCTCCAAAAGATGTCTCATTATGACAGTTACTCATGGAAGAGAAAACTGATCACCTCATGAACCAAGTATCAAAAGGAAAAGGGAACAGAATAAGCTCTTTCTCAGAGTGCATATCTTTAATCACCTGAAAAAAAAAAAAAACTTTTTGTTCCCATCTCTTCAATGTTGACTAAATTTGACAGCATTCCCTGCTGGTAACCAAGCCTTTACTATCTATCTTTCTTGTGTGTGTGTGTGTGTGTGTGTGTGTGTGTGTGTGTGTGTGTGTTGGGGATGGGAGGACCATGGGGTATTATGTTGCAAACTGCTTAAGTTAATGCTGAATAATTCAGAAGACCATCAAGAAGTCAAGCTACATTAACTTGCATTATTAGTATTCAAAATAAACGTATTGAGTATCAAATCATCATAAACAATGTTGCTGCTTGTAATAAATTGACCAATATAATTAGATATAAATAAATTTTATCTTAGGAGAAGTTTTGAAAGTGACTACACAAGAGTTTAAAATTCTTCACACACAAAACAACCTTAGTTTAATTCCTACAGATATGATATGTAGAATAATACCACTGAGAAGGTGAAACGTCCTAAACAAATAACTTCTATTAAAAGTGAAAAGGAGACTTCAAGTATATTTGAAAGGCAATGACAACTTCACTTAAGAGTTTGTATCATACATTGTATACAATGACTTATATTGTACCACATGGAAAAATAATACAACCATAAAACCAGTATTCTTTTTTATTTAAATATGGTATCACTACATGAAAATGAGTTAATAACATATTCAAAATTCTGTAAAACTATTCAGTTTCCAAGGCAACTAATCTTTATATTTTTCATTCAAAGTACAAAAGCTTTTTGTAAATTAAAAACATTATAACAGTACTTTCACAAAAAAGATTAAATTGTAATTTTTTGTGCCCACTCTGCTAGATGCCAGAACACAGAGACAGCCACCCCACACAAATCGCAACATAGTGTAAGAAAGCATAACATATTTTCTTTACCAGATTACATTTGCATGAACTTTTAAAGTTAAATATGTGCAGAAATAAATAAAAATATCTTAATATATATACATAATATATATACATAATAATATTATATATATATATTAAACCAAAGAAAAAATTACAAAGATGACTTCATCCAATGACTATTGTTTTTAAGTGGTGGTTTATACTAAAGATATCCTGAAAATATAGAAAGAAATCAAAATATGGAGTAAATTATAACCTGTGGTAGTTCTGTGTTAATGAAATGTCAAGTTAATTGAAGGAGTTGTCCATTTCCTACAATTTCTCAAGCTGTTAGTTGGGCTCACAGGTAAGCAGCACACATCATCAACCTTCCAGTCCACTGAAATTCTTCTTATGTTTTATTATAAATGTGTTGCATGTTTCTGTTAGGCCCTGTGTAATTATGGGTTTCCTCTCTACATAAAACTTGTTTAGTTTTCATCTGTTTGTTTTGTTTTATATAAGGGAAAGATGCCAGTGTCAAGCTTTGCTTATTTATATGTTTTTTTAAAAAATTAGAAAATACACATTCACAATGCCAAATAGTGCTACAGTTAGTTCTGGATATGAATGGTGGCTGTGGCACTAAGGTGAGACACTCTAACTCATATAACAGAAAAAAATTAGAAGATGAAGTAGAGACCTGTACTCAGAGCACAAAATTATTCTGAAATTAGGAACACAATTAATGTGGTCCAAGGCATGGAATACTTGTTTTTCCATAGGAAATATATGTAGTGTTTTAAAGGGTGAAGCATGCCTGGCAGTGGTGGCGCACGCCTTTAATCCCAGCACTCGGGAGGCAGAGGCAGGCGGGTCTTTGTGATTTCGAGACCAGCCTTGTCTAGAGAGTGAGATCCAGGAAAGGCGCAAAGCTACACAGAGAAACCCTGTCTCGAAAAACCAAAAAAAAAAAAAAAAAAATAGGGTGAAGCATGTATGAGATCTTTAAAAAGACCCAAAATAGAACAAATAATATCTACATAGCACTGATAAAATCCAGAAATTAATAAGTAGCATATATACTAAAATTTATATTATATCAGAATAATTATCATGTTCATAAAATATAGTATTTATAAATTATATTAAATAGTAGTAACATTGGTTCCAATCTGTTTATAAAACTCCAGTTTTGATATGTTTGCTTATATATTATAGTCAACTGTGAATTTAATGAGTTTCTCAATATAGAATTAATTAAAAAATAAATGCCAACAAATATTCTTTGAAATTTTACAGAAATATTAATTTAATTATATGAAATTATGATCTTTCATATTTCTGAAGCCAATAGGCTTATAGAAGCTTTAAAATGGTTTATTTTGTAAGGAATCTAAATTTAAAAGACAGTAAAACACGTTTGCTTTTATTTTCTTTTAGACATACTCTTTGAGCAATAACACACTGTACCTGTTTTAATCACCATGCCTCCCAATGGGGTATTAGACAGCACACTTTAGAAAAAGAGAAGTGCATTTGAAGAGGAGAAAATGTTAACACCCTCAAGCTATCCATCTTGCTGCTTCAGGCTTTGTCTCTTTTGGTAAATATTATTAACACCCAAAACTAAAAAGGTCTGAGATTTTTGCTAAAGATGGTTACTCAGTCAGTTACTACAGTTACTACAGTAAGCAAGCAAGCAAACAAACAAACAAATACCCATACTTAATTATTTTCACAGCATGTTATGTACACATGTATATATTAAGGCACTGCAGTATGGTCTTAGACACATCATGGTTATAATTTAATGACATGTGTTATATATGGCCAATTTGTGCTTCTATCCCATGGCTTTTTATCTCCACCCTTGAGGAACTGAATATCAAAATACTATTTGGGTTTATAAGTTCTCAGAATAGCAAAATCTCTAGGAGGCCCTCTGAATGCCTTCTGACTTAAAGAGTGAGAGCCAATCCAAATTCTCCCTGGACCAAAGGTCAACTAGCCTCTCCTACACATTCAAGAATGGAAAATATTTTGAGTAATGATGCCAACAAAGGCCTCAGTTTAGGAATTATTCTTTCTTGTTCTCCTCCAATTCTTAAAGTTAATAGTGTAAGAAGCTCCAGGATATTTGGACCTAGAGAAATTCATCAGTACAACAAAATTTTTTACACATTCTATTCTTCTAAGAGATGCTGCAGACAAAGTAGGCTGAGAATCATCTTCCCTGAATGTTTCTCTGCCTCTACAATGCGGGTTATATGTACATCTTAGTTTTTAACTACTGATTAATTAATTCATTTTTGAGAATAAGATAGAGAATTGTGAACCTGCAAATGGTAAGAGATCTAGATTTATTTGCAATTTTTATCAGGGGATTCCATGTGATAGTGTGAATTAGAGGAATTAGATACAATTTTATGAAGCACCCGGCACAGTACCATCAATTTTCTGTCTCATCCTATACTGGTTAGACTTCAGCAAGAAAGGGCATAACATCTCCATGGGTTCAGTAGCTTCACTAATGAGGATGTTATTTCTTCTTTCATGGCAATAAATATACAGTAGGAAAAGTATGTTCAAATCGATGCTCAGAGTTAAAAATCAACTGACAGTGTAATTTGATAACCTTAAAGTAGAAGTAAACAAAGCTGTAGTTTTAGAAAAAAATGAAACATCTGTGTGATTTTGAGTTTTTGTAACTGGTCAAATAATTAAGAAATCAATAAGTCAAATTAGATGAGGATCTAAACAAATGCTATAATATATCTATAATGACAGTGATAGACTATTGTCTTATTCTATTGGTCTTAGCAACTTCCTTTCTCTAGCATCACAGAATTTCTGAGTAACTGTATGTTGGCAAAAGTTAAGAAATATCAGGATGATATTGACAGCTTCTATTAAGTTTATAAAGCTTCTATTAGAATTCTGTCAGTCAATTTTCTATCACTCTCTAGGGCTGGCAAACATCATTTTAATTAAGGATCTGGAAATGAGAGTAGAAAAGATTAGTGAATTTATTATTATGATAATCATTGTTATAACTCTTGGCAGTTGGCAGTAATCACAGTAATAATTTGTAACTGTTGCTGTGCTAATTTGTTCCAGGAGAAAAAAAAAAAAAACACCAAGCTCATACAAATACCATTTTATGATGGAAAATAGTACACAGCAATTTAGCAGTCTTGAAGGCATTTAGCATGACTAAGGAATTAAGGACCCAATGTAAAGCTCAAAAAAAACCCCACAAAATTGGCAGAAGCTGTAGACCCCTAGTTAGGGACAACAAGGAACCCAAGGAAAGGTACATGGACAAATGGGGAGTTTCACAATGATCAGTGGATTCCAGAGGATGCTCAAGATAAGATCAGACATGACCCAGGCTAAAATTCACAATTGTGAACTGAATTCCGTAACCAATGAAGCCAAAACTGCCAACCCTGGGAGCAAGCCCAACCTCTCCTGGGATATGCTTCACAGGTGTAGGACATTTCACAATTACAGCTCCCATGGAATACTGCAGACACAGGCAGGAGACCTGAACTGCCACAGATGGTGTATATGACCCTCAAAGAAAGAATGTGAATAGAAACTCTGGCCCTAAATATTAGTCTCACAAAGAGAGAAAACACCTCGTTCTACTGTATCATAGTTCTCTCTTGAATGCCATCAATATTTGGAGAATAAAAGTAAATTTTAATTTTAGATAAAAGAAATTAATGCCATCAATACTTGGAGAAAAAAGTAAATTTTAATTTTAGATAAAAGAAATTAAAAAAATGGAAACTCAATCAACAAATTAACTCTGGATGTTAAGTCCAAGCATAGGAAAAAAAATCATAGGAAAAATCAAGATAATATATTTTCCCTCCAAATTACTAATTGCATAGTAATATCTTCCAATGAGAACAATATCAATGGAATTCCAGTGAAAGAAATTAAAAAGAATAATTATAACTATGTTTAAATAACCCAAAGAAGACATTGATTTACATCAAAGGAACTAAAACAGAGAGACGAATGAAATAAAAAAAATCCAAAATATAAAAATAAAATTCAATAAGGAAATGGAATTGTCAAAGAAAAGTCAAAATGAAATTATTGTATAAATGACAAATCTCAACAACTGACACTCAAAGCTCAGTGGGATGCATCATCAATATCAACAGTATCAAGGCTGGACAACAATTTCAAGGATTGAATCATTTAGTATAGGTCAATAAATTTAAAATCATTGGGACAGAAGAGAGCCCTAGGATACCTTGAAAAAAAGATCTTTTAATTATGATCATAGGAGAATACCAGACCAAAGAACCTAGAAAATACATTCAAATAAATTATAAAAGAAAATAATCCAAATCTAGAGAAAGAGATGTCATGTCATCTACATGAATCTTATAAAACATCAATTAGACAAGATGAGTAAAGAACTTTGACTTGAAATATTCTAATTAGAACACTAAAAACACATAGGAAGCATTTTTGAAATCTACAAATGACAAGGCTCAAATAGCTTGTAAAAGAAAGCCCATGAGAGAAATAAATTCATTTAAAGACAGATACATATGGACAGACACATTCCAAGCTCTGTAAGACCACAACTTCCAACCCAAACTATTACATTAAACAACATGTTATATATTAACAGTAAAGGATAATTAAACATTTTCATGATAAAAATAGACTGGAAAAATTATGACCACAAAGCCAAATTTACAGAGGATACTAGAAAGAATATTTCAATATGAAGAGAAGTAGGAACACAAAAAAGATGCCACAAAGAAAGATAAAAAAAACTATGACATGTAATCAAAAGAGGTTTCTTAAAAAACACCAAATCAACAAAATGACAAGAATTAATGCACATGGTTAAATAATAACTCTGAATATTAATAGTTTCAATTTCCCAAGAAAAGGAGACAAACTAGCTAGTTGGATTAAAGAATAATATCCATTATTAGGCTTCATTCAGGAATTAACACCTCCTCAATCAAGATAAACACCACCTTAGAGCAAAAGATAGAAAAACAATTTCTAAAAAAAAAAAATACTGACAGTGGTGGAGCTTAGGAGGTTGGATCCCAGTGATTACTGTCATTAAAAAATGAGGCCCTGTGCAACTTGATCTCCTGAGCTTTCAGAACAGACTCACACCTGGGATATAGATGGGTATCTACTAACTTTGAAAATATAGTTGGCCGAGTGCACAGTGGTGTGGGAAAAATATCAAAATGCAATAAATGCATGCAATGGAATATTTTCTGTCATAAAAAGAAAAGAAATTTAAAATGTTTACAATATGGATAACTATCAAGGACACTACTCTTAGTGAAATAAATCAGTCAAAAGAGATGACTATACATGATCCTACTTATAAGATATATCACAGAGATAAAGACTAGAATGCCATTGCCAGGAGCTGGAGCAGAAAGGCATTGTTTAATGAACAGAGTCTCCGTTCTGCATGATGAAATGTTTGAAGATGAATTGAGTTGACTTTAGCACACTGCAGGTGCACTCAATGTCATCAAACTGTATGCTTAAAATGGCTCACACAATAAGTTTTAGTTATTGTGTATTTTATCACAATAAAAAGTTGGAAAGAAAAAAAAACACAGAGTTAAATCAAGATCAGATTAGTAATTTCAACAGACCTATAACCCTTAGTGACATAGATGCAGTAAAATTGTTTCCCAACCAAAATACACCAAAGGCCAGATGGTTTTTGTTCAGAATTCTGCCAGATTCTCAAAGAGGAATTAATGCCAAAACTCCTCAATTTCCCCAAGATGAAAAATGAAGAAGCATCAATAATTCTATTTATACTTTTACAGCTGCCTTGTAAGAGAATTACACAAATGATTTCCCTTATGAACACAGATGAAAAAATTTTCAATATTACCTTCAAACTAAATGCAAGAACACATCAAAAAGTTCATTCACAATGATTAAATAAGCTCCTTCCAAGAGATGTAGGGATAGTTCAACACATGTAAATTGATAAATGTAATCAACCAATATAAACAGTCTGAAAGACAAACAGCACAAGATCGTCTCATTAAATGCAGAAAAGGCTTTGACAAAATTCGATATTTCTTCCTGTTAAGTCCTGGAAAGACTGTGTATTCAGTGGAATACCTCAAAATAATCAAGGCAATTTTCATTAAGCCCACAGACAACATCAAACTTGATGGTGAGAAACTCAAAGAGTTTCTGTTAAAATCAGGAACAGGGGCCGGGCGGTGGTGGCGCACGCCTTTAATCCCAGCACTCGGGAGGCAGAGCCAGGCGGATCTCTGTGAGTTCGAGGCCAGCCTGGGCTACCAAGTGAGTCCCAGGAAAGGCGCAAAGCTACACGGAGAAACCCTGTCTCGAAAAAACCAAAAAAAAAAAAAAAAAAAAATCAGGAACAGGACAGGTTTGTCCAGTCTCAAAATATCTATTCAGTATATTTAGATTCTTAGCTAGAGGAATAATACTGACAGAGATCAAATATTACAAATATTAAGGCAATAATTCAAAGTATCTTCATTTGCAGATAATATGATTGCATAAAACGTGACCCTAAAATTACACCAGGAAATGTCTATAGCTGATAATCACTTTTAGCAAAATAACAGGATATACACCTATTACACAAAAAATCGATAACCCTCCTATAAACATGTGACTAATGGACTGAGGAGTAAATCAGTGAAACAATACCCTTGATAATTGCCTTGAAAAACAAAATATCTTGGGGTAACTAACCAAGAAAGTGAAAGACATGCATAACAAAAACAAACAAACCTAACCCCCCCCCCAAAAAAAAACATTAAGACCTTGAAGAGAGAAATTGAAAAAGATATCACAGGATATAAAGGCTTTGTATATTGCTCATGGATGTTCAATGCTACTCCATTCATAGTAGGCAGAAATTAGAAACAGCCTAGGTGTCCATCAATGGATGAATGGATAAAGAAAATGGGGTACATTTACACAATAGAATATTATACAGCAATTAAAAGATAATGAAAGCATGAAATTTACTGGTAGATTTATGGCATGAAAGAAAAAAATGTTCTGAGTCAGGTAACCCAGGCCCAGAAAGACAAATATGCTATGTATTTGCTTATGTGTGGATGTTAGCTGTTATGCTTTTTGATAAGCAATCCATATAAACACAGAGATCAGGTGTAGAGTAAGGGACTGGAGGGGCAGGTTGGATCACCCTTGAAAGAGGAAATAAAATAGATAGTAACGGATGAACAAGGGAAAGGGGCTGGAATGAGGATAAAACAGGGAAAGACAGAGAAGAAGGGGGAAAGGGAGGGAATATAGTGATGGACAGCTAAAATTAAGTGCTATTTGAGGGATTTTATAGAGACCCAACCCAATAGGAGTTTCCTAACATATATACATATATGAAGGTGATCTAAATTAGTTCATCAAATAATGTGGGAGACAAAGTCCCACCTGGACATCTCTTTTCACTAAATGGAGCTTAATATCAGGAATGTGTTACATCTAATCAAGTAGTTGACCAAATGGGTCCCAGAGGAACCCCCAAACAACCCAGGCTACTGCCAAGGCTATTGCTTGCTCTCCACAAACTGACTGTTAAGCACTGCTGCTGAAGTCAATACCTAAATAACACATCAAACACAGAGAAACTGAGCTGGTGCCCATCTATAGCCTATACCCATACTGACTAATGTTCGTGGTACTGCAACATACTCTTCGAGCTACCAGAGAAGAAAAATAAACACCAACTGAGATAAAAATTTTTGATCTATAATGGTGATATACCCTCAATATATGCTGATGTAACACAAATTATTAAATGGTCTTATATTAATTTAAAAAAAGAGCCAGATATTGAGGTGAAAGCTCAAAGATCAGAGAACCAGAGCAAGCAAGCCATTAATTCTCACCTCTACAAAATCCTCAGTCTCAAGACAGCGAATTCCTGTTTCTTCACATCTTAGATACCTTTTTCTGCCCTGCCATCTTACTTCCTGGAATTAAAAGCATGTGTGCTTCCCAAGCAAAGGCATGAGACCTCAAGTGCTGGGATTAAAAGTATGTGCCACCACACCTCCTTGGCTCAGTTCTCAGTGCGGCCTTGAACTCACAGAGATCCAGAGGGCATTTCTGGTAGAGGGATCTCTGTCTCCCAAATGGTAGGATGAAGGGTGTGTGCCATCACTACCTGGCCTCTATGTCTAATCTAGTGGCTGGCTCTGTCATCTGATCCCCAAATAAGTTTGTTTTTTTTTTTTTGGGTTGCACAATATATCACCACATGCTAGTTCCATAGTGGCACAAATTCTGTAGGACTAACCAACAAATATTTGGTTGGATTCTGCTCTATTCCATGAGATAAAAAGTATCTCGGACACTTCTCTGATGGCCAAGAACCTCGGACTACTCAGACAAGACCTAGAGGAAAACAAAACACTACTGTTCAGATAAAGGAATGTAACAAAAAATGACTCCTTTTTTTTTCTTAAATGTGTAGACCAGGCTTGCCTGGAACTTGCAGTTCTTCTGCCTTTGCCTCCTTCAGCAAATCCTATCGGCATGCACCAGCACAGCTGGCATAAAATGTCTCCTAATGGCATTCTCCTATGCACATAGATAAGTGCCTTTCTCAGACATCGTCAGAGAAGTTTCCTCCTGCAGTAGAAGGGAAGGAATACACAGACACCCAGCCAGTTAATATGCAGAGAATGAGAGAACTTGGAAAATTCAGTCCTAAATGAGATGTCTCCATAAATCCTTCCCCTAGGGGCTCAGAGAACTCTGAAGAAGAAGAGACAGAAAGCTTTTTAGAGCCTGAGTGGATGGAGGACACCAAGAAAACAAGGTAGTCTAAGTATAGCAGAACTAATGCATATATGAACTCACTGAGACAATGTCAGCATGGATATGGCCTACACTGGTCTGTACGAAATGGGATCCCGTGCTGACAGGGAAATTAGACACAAACCCCATCCCTAACCTAGAAGCTATCTCCAGTTGATAACCACTTGCAAAGGAATTAATTTTCTAAAAGTAGACTCAGTGGGAATGCAAACCACTTATAAAGGCAGGCCCCATGTCCAGCAGTTGATGTCCAACAGAAAACTAACTCAATGCCATCTTTGGAAGTTCTTAATTTCATAATGTTTTGTTTGGGCATTTTCTTTTTTATACTTTACAGATCCTTGGCATACACATTTTGGCTTCTATTTTTGTGTTTTCAAGGGATTCCTGTGTGTGTGTGTGTGTGTGTGTGTGTGTGTGTGTGTGTGTGTGTGTGTGTCTGTGTGTGAAAGTGTAGGCAAATCATGGGAACAAAACTAAACACAATATGGGAGTCAAAAGATATTATGAATGGAGTGTACAAAAAAACCAACTATAGAATATTTTATCTGAACACAGAATACACATTCTTCTAAGCAGCCTCTGGAACTTTTCTCCATAATTGATCACATACTCTGTTGCAAAGAAGTTTCAACAAATATAGAAAAATGGAAATAGCAATCCTGTATTCTGTCTCATCAAATTGAAACAGCTCAATAAGAACGGTAGTAGAGACAATAGGAAATACATAAACTCGTAGATAAAACAACAAGCAACGAAGGAGAATTAGTTAAAAGAATAAATCAAGATTTATTTAAATTTCTAGAATTGAATGGAAATAGGCCACAACATGGGCAATTTTCCAGGAAACAATAAGGGCAGTACTAAGAATAAAGTTTGTTGTTTTTCCATCAGAAAATTTGAATGGTCTAAAGTGAATAAATTAATGTTAGGCCTTTAGGCTTTGTACAATCAAGAACAAACAAACCCCCTGAATAGTAGTCAGGATGGAATAATCAACATCAAACTACAAATTAATGGAACTAAAAACCAAACAACTATACAAAGAATCAACCAAAAGAAGACTTAGTTCTTTGAAAAGACAAACAAAATAGATATGACCCTAGCCAAGTTAGCAAAAAGGAGACTAAGGACTCAATTTAACAAAATTAAAGACTTCATGTATCTTGTTATACCATGTTCTATTGATATCCCTGAGAGGCCTCCTCTTTTCTGAAGGGAAACAGAGGAGGAGTAGATCTGTGGCAGAGGGGAGGTGTGTTTTTGCTGGGAGGAGGAGTGGTAAGTGGGAGGAGGGGAGGGAAGGAAAACTGCAGTCAGAACATATTGTGTGAGAGGAGAATAATTATAAAGAAAAGAAAAAAGGAGCACAGTGAAACAAATACCAATTAAATGCACATAACTATGAAGATATACCATAAAAATCTATATTTCACTAAGTTGGAAAACTTAAATTAAATGGATGGATTACTAGATTCATATGACATACCAAAATTAAACTAAGATAAAATGAATACTTTAAAGAGAACTTTAGCAAGCAGTGTGATTGAAACAATACTAAAAGAGATCCAGTTTATAAAAAGCCTTTAATCAGATGGATTTTTGGCAGAATTCTAATGAACTGTCAATGCAACTCAAATTATTCTATAACATAAAAAGAAATGATTTTTTCAAACTGTTTTTATAAGGCAGAAATACTCTGTTACATAAACAATATAAAGGGATAAAACCAATAACAAAAAATGGAAATGAAGAAAAGAAATTACAGCTAAATCTTCCTGACAAGCATGAATCTAAAATCTCACAATATAAATAATAAAACACTGGCAAACAGTATGTAAGATTACATATATTATACTGTATATTGGAGGGAGAAAGATAAAATCATTGATCATGGACAGTTTTATTATTTGACTTCATTCCATAGATGTAGCATTGGTTTCACATACATATACATAAACCAAGAAATGCAATTAATGACATTAAAATCCCATCATTATCTTAAGAGAGATTTTAAAAGCCTTTGGATAGGAGTAGATAAAGCATATACAATTATAATAAAGGATAAGTATTATCAAACTACAGTCAACATCAAATTAAACTGGGAAAAATTCCAAGCATTCCCTCAAAATTCAGGAACAAGACAAGAGTATTCATTCTTTCAGTTTCTCCTCAGTACAGTGCATTACTCTCAGAGAAATTCAACCTAGAAGGGAATTAAAGAGATACAAATGAGAAGAGAAACAGGAGTGTCCTGTTTCACAGGTATATGATGTTACACATAAGAGACACTAAAGCTTCACCAAAAGATATTTTGACTGATAATCTCATCAGTATATCAGAATACAAAATTGACATGCTAAAGTCAATGACAAACATATTGAACAATAACTTATGAACACAATCTCATTCACAATAACTACAAATAAATAAATATTTAACAGTATACCAGGTGTAAAATAAGAGAAAGGAAAACTTAGGAGGTATTCCATACCTGATTTCCAGTTACACTACAGAGTCATAGTAGTAAAAACGTCTTTGCACTGACAGTAAAAAAAATGACACATGGATTAATGACATAGATTGTGAACTTGGACATAATTCTAGGCAACTGATTACCTACCATTTGATGAAGAGGCCAATAAATGCATCTCCAACAGATGGTGCTGAGAAAACTGAATTCCAACAGAAAGTGAAACGAAACTAGGTCCTTATCTCTCCCCCTGAGCAAAGCTCCACTTCAAATGCATCAAAGACCTCGGCAAAAACCTTATTCCCTGAAGTGCCAGAAAAATGTAGGGAATACACTTATATGCACCTATAAACACTTTCCAAAAATGTATCACATGGTACATGAAATAGAATAAGCAATTGATATATGGACTCTCACAAAACCAAAAAGGTTCTGTACAATAAAACAAACTGTGAAGAAACTCAGTGGAATATACATCTCCCAGAATGGTAGAAACTATTTGCTAGCTACTAATTTAGCAGAGGATTAGTGTTTGTGATATACAAAGAACTGAAAAATATTAAACATTAAAATAACCAACCCAGTTTAAAATGGGCTATGGAACAGAATAGAAAAATCTCAAAGAAGAAATAATTAGATCAGAGATACTTTAAAAAGTGTTCAACATCTTTCAGCATCTTGAAAACACAGATTAAAACCACTTTAAGATTCTATAGCACCCTAGTCATAATGATAATCATCAATAATATGAAAGTCAACAAATGTTGTCATGGTTGTGGAGAAAGAATGACTCTAATACATCATTAGTGCAGGCATAAACTAACGCTGACACTTTGGAAATAAGTATCCAGGCTACTAGAAACCTATAAATAGAACTTGTGAATGAGCCATCTATACTCCTTGGCATAGACCCAAAGAGACATTTGTATATTCATGTTCATTGTTTTTCTATTCACAAGAGCTATAGACCAGAATCAACCAAAATGTTTTACAAGAGGAAACAGAATGAGAAAAATGTGGCATATATTATAGTCTAGTATTTGTTGTCCAGCTATAATAAAAATAAAATTGTGAAAATTGCAAGTAAATGGATGAAACTAGAAATACATATGTATATATATATATATATATATATATATATATATATATATATATATATATATATCACCCAGGTCAAGAAAGACAAATACATATGCCTTCTCTCATATATGAATTTTATTTTCTAATCTTTCATTTTCTGTGTGTTACCTAATACACAAGTGGAAGAGAGGAAACTAGAAAGTGGCATATCTGAAGATTGGGGGCAAATCAAGTGAAGAGGAATAGCAGATTATATAAGAACAGAAATATTGGTTGTAGAAAGGCTTCAGTAGAGAAAAGTATGGGAGTACGATAAGTCAGGGGTGAAGGAAGAGAGGGATATTCTCAGGATGAATCAGTTAAAAGCCATATGGATGCCTACTGTCTCACAGCCCAATTGAAATACAATTCGTATGATATGAAAGAGGGATGGAGAATCCTAGAGCTTAACGCATTAGCTGTGACAAAGATGATCAGATGAGGACAGGGGAGAGTTAAATGTGAAACCTTATGGAAATTCATTAGTTGGTAACCCAACTTTAAAATATAACTTTACAAATGAGTTCAAATAGAATTACCCTGCATGAACGGGCAACACTGCTCTTAGAAGGTTTATGCTATTAAATGAAAATGGAAGTGCAAGTATTTGGATATCCCCATATAGGTTATAGGCCCGGGAGCCAAGACATCTCCAAAATAACACAAGTTATCTAGTTGACCTAGGTTTCTACTATAAATACATAGACCCTCATGGTGGATAAATCACACACTTTTGCTACAGGACACAAAGAAACCAACTTCAAACCAACTAGAAAACATCTCCCCACACAGTCCTCGTTTATAGTGCAGGAAGGTGCAATGTTGATTGCTGAAGGAGAAAAGATACCAATGATCTTACGTAGGGCTGAACCCAATATGCTACAATATCAACCCACCAGGCAGTATATACCTACCGGTGTAAAACCGGCACAATTGTTACGTAGTTACTAACCACTTTCTGATTGGTGTTTTGGCAGCTCCACAAGAGGGAAGCTTTTACCTGATAAAGTAATCCTAATCAAAAACTCCTGATTAGGTGTGTCTTGTTATTAGATTCAATACTCATTCTTTTAGATATCCTTTTAAATATTTACGTTTATAGCTTTTTACTTTCACTACTCTCAGCCTTGATTATTAAAATCTCCTTGTGCAGTGGGCAACAGTCAATGCAGATTGGTCAAAGTGCTTAGAAATAGATTGAATGCCCACCTCTAAAAGCAACATCTTTATCATTCCACCACTACGAAGACTCAGAGAACATCATAGAGTAGAAGGTGAAAAGAACGTAAACAAAGAATAATTCTTTTTTTGAGGATGTAGCCACTCGTTGGTTTTCATTTTTTGATGGATGGTTGCACAGATTACTGAACATAGCAAGTCATCAAAACAGATAAAGATAGAGACAGGAACTTGGGAGACAGACAGAGTTGGAGAACTTGGGGAAGATGCAGGGGAATGGAATGCAGAAATGATCATATTTTATCATATTTATATATGGAATTCTCAAAAATAAAGAATTTTTTCTGTTAAAGACAAAATTTAGGCATAACATCATGTTTTACAAAGAATTCCTAATGCAAGGATATTTGATTGACCTCTCTTTGAAATAGTGTTTTCTTTTACTGATCTATATTATAGAACACATGCTTTAAAATACAAATCTGTAGATGAAAGCAGAAGAACACATCAAAATTCTAGATTCCCTTTTCTATGAATCATGGCAGTTCTATGCATATCTGCACACAGCCTCAGACACATAAGAAGGAGCACATACTTGTAGAATAAAAATGCCTGAGTGTGTGTGTGTATATGACATTATATATATATATATATATATATATATATATATGTGTGTGTGTGTGTGTGTGTGTGTGTATGTATGTATGTATGTCATATCTTATTCACCATATACATTTCTAAGATGCTATTTTAAATGCAGTGCAACTAAAAATTCTTTCAAAATAAATGTTTTAACAGAAGCTTCTATTTGCCAAACTCTTTCTGGGAAGTCTATAATTAATATCAGAGACAAGGCATAATTGGACAGCTTAAAAACAGAGACCTCGGCCGGGCGGTGGTGGCGCACGCCTTTAATCCCAGCACTCGGGAGGCAGAGCCAGGCGGATCTCTGTGAGTTCAAGGCCAGCCTGGGCTACCAAGTGAGTCCCAGGAAAGGCGCAAAGCTGCACAGAGAAACCCTGTCTCGAAAAACCAAAAAAAAAAAAAAAAAAAAAAAAAAAAAACAGAGACCTGTTGTGATGTGGAAGTAATTACCAAGAAACACTTTTCCTTCTTTATGTGAAATTACCAGGGAATGATTTGATTCAAATGCAGAAATGTGTGAATATGCATGAACAGTGTTTTCCAAAGAAGGTCCAAGTTACTCTCCAATAATACAGGAAATCTATTCCTGACTGAACAAGACTCTGTGGTTTACATTGCTGATAGTACAAAACAAAAGCTTCTTTTGCTGGCAGTCAAGCTTCCCACAAGCTGATGTAGCTGTTGTTCTTCTTTCCATATTTTCACTATAGAGAGCACATGAGTTCAGTTTCCTTTGGTTTTGCTGTGAAAGCCAAGGCTTTCACCCCCACTCCACCCCCACAGGAAGGAAGTTTTTCCTGTTGACAACTTCAAATGTGTACACACTGACGGTTAAGGCTGTGATTTTTTTTTTGCTATTTTTCCAAAAGAATAATTTTTGAAAATGCCTTTATAATGTCTTTTTATGTCATATGAAAGATATTTATTCCAACTTGAAAGTGCTCCCCTTTACTTTCATGTGTATTTATTCTAAATATGAAAGTATTATGTATGATAAAACTAAGGGTGGGCTAATGTTCAATGTTCAGTGTTGAAGATTTTTACATTGTGGTCATTTTCACAATTTAATGGTGAAAGTTTTATATAGGTGTCTCCTTTGTGCAATTAATACCATTTACTAATTATAATGACCATTGCGAGTTAGATTAAACATAAACATTTATATTCGTTTGACACATTAAGAAAAACTATAAAATTTGCACACATCCACAAAGGTTGTGTTCTTGTTTAAGTGTTAGTATTTCAATAATTATGTATTGGTGTTTGCTTATATATACTTCATAAAATAGTTTGCTTATCTACAATTGATTTCATACAAATTAAATGCAATACGTTATTTTAAAACTTGATAGAAACAACCTGCTGTTTTCCCCATTTCCATAATCATTGGAAGTAATAATAGGAGGGGAGATTATGGCTATTATTAGGAGTCTTTACACAGATTAAAGATAGTCAGTGGGAGGCCGGGCGGTGGTGGCGCACGCCTTTAATCCCAGCACTTGGGAGGCAGAGCCAGGCGGATCTCTGTGAGTTCGAGGCCAGCCTGGGCTACCAAGTGAGTCCCAGGAAAGGCGCAAAGCTACACAGAGAAACCCTGTCTCGAAAAACCAAAAAAAAAAAAAAAAAAAAAAAGATAGTCAGTGGGCATTTTGACATGATAACATTAGCTTTAATGTGTGTCCTACTTGATAACCACTTCTTTCCCTTGTAGCACCCTATAGTCATAAGGAGATATTAATATTAAACAAAAAAATGAACATTTTCCCCCTAGGTCTTTGATTTCATAATATTGTAAACAAAAGCTAAGCTATTTGGTTCTGTACATCAGCTTATCAAGGGAGGTTATCAGGCATCAGCACTTCAGCACATGAGAAGGGCTGTGAGAGCCCTATATCAGATATGACTTGTTTGCAAGCAAGATAAATTAAGAATCCAGCTGTATTAAGATCCATGTTATCATAAAATAATTAAAAATTCTAAGAATCCACACTAAGGCTGAGAAATCAGATTTGGAAATTACATGAAATTGAGTGACTCCAGGACAAAAGGAGGAATTATAGCTTGAATGTTATAATTCACACCTTGTTATTTGAAATCTGATTTTCACCCTCTTCTCAAGAGGATCTAGAGTCTGACTGAAGGTGCCTTCACATTGATGGTATTAGGAGAGAAAAAAAAATATTACCCAAGAAATCTTCAGTTTCTCATTGAGAAAGGTCCATTAACTTCACTCCACATTCCTCGAATTGGAGTCATCACTGTGTGAGGAAGCCTGCAAAGGTACAATTCCGAATGGGGTAGGTAAAGCAAGTAAACATCATGGTAGCCACAATTCATGTTTACTAAGTACTGCACATTCTCATGCTGTTAGCCTAGTGCCTGCTCTGGTTACGTAACCTAAGCAACATTGCTTACAATTAATGTTATGCTTAAGCATCAGGAATGGTGATGCACACAGAAAATCCCAACACTTCAAAAGTGGAGGCAGAAAAATAAGGAATTGATCTAAGCTCAGCTACACAGTAAGTTCAAAACAATTCCTTGTTTATAAGGCAACTCCCCGATCACCACAGTTTTGCAAGGTCTGTCCAAGGGTCATATTTTCTGACTTTGTATAGATGCAGACATTTTGAATGGTGGAGCTAAAATGCATGATTCCTATTTTAAGTGAGTATTTTCATGTTTAATCCCTGCTTTGAAGTAAAATCCAGCACATATAAACATCTTTTGCTTATGTATAGCTTTGGATTTGTTCTTTCTCTATGAAGTTCATAGTTGGAAAGGTATCATCAATCAAAGTTCCTGAATCAACTCAGACTTTATTTTAAATGAATAAATGACTAAATAAGGATGAAAATAAAATTCACCTCTGTTGTGTTTTGGGAGGGCAGGTAAATTTAAAGTAAGTGATGAGAAATCTGGTTTTATTATTATTAAAAATAAGTTACTATTTCTCCATTAAAGATGAGATCTGTGGTAGCTGGGTATTATAATGTGTGCATCCATAGTCTAGGTTACCAAGACAGAGTCAAGAAAATGGCTGGATCTCAGGATTGCTAGTCATACTTGGTAACAAACCAATGAGCCCTGCTATAATTTGACTGTGTTAGCATGTGGTGGCCAGTTAGTGGCGCTGTTTAGAGGTTGCAAAGGGTTAAATCAGGCATTCAGAAGTGCTTTGTCAAAGACAGACTTTAAGAGTTAGTGTCTGCTAAAGTTGTAAACTGCCAAGAGTTTTGTCATTTCCTCGAGGAAAATAACTAGTACAGTTCATTACAAAAATGAAGAAAGAAATTAAAATCTTCTGTTAAATATCACAAACTGAGGTTTTTTTCTTAGCGGTATATTATGGTTTGCTGAAATAAATCTGTGAATTCCCACTCATATACACTAGTATTACTTCCCTTTTCTCTTCCCTCTTCTGTCTTGTTCTGATTTTGTTTGCGATTAAAAAACAAATAAACAAACAAGTAAACAGTAAAAACAAAATCTGTCTTAAAGTCGCAAATTTCCATGTGGGACATTCACACATACTTCATTTGGGTTGTTTACCCTCTTATGTGCTTGCACTGCCCCATCTTCCTTTCCTTAGCGTACACATTCACCCAGTTTACTCCTTCTATTATATTCTACTGACTTGCCTATATTTTATTTAATATTCCATCCTGAGGGCAAGAACTCTGATACTAACCCACACATTTAGGCCCTACAAGAATATGCAAAAAAAGCTTTATTTTTTGTTGGGGGTGGAATGATTGTCTGGTAAGCAACACAGACCCAATGTTTGGAGTACAGTACAAAGACTCAGAACAAACTGAGAGGAAAAACTACCTCTTTTCTCATGGAAAGCTGCTCTACATTCACCTTTCTTGGACATTTATTTGACTTAACATTTTGAAGCGTGCAGAGATTTATCACACCAAGGTGAAAGAAATCTCTGATCTTATGAATAAACTGTTTAAAT
Organism: Peromyscus californicus insignis; assembly: GCF_007827085.1. Classification (NCBI taxonomy): domain Eukaryota; kingdom Metazoa; phylum Chordata; class Mammalia; order Rodentia; family Cricetidae; genus Peromyscus; species Peromyscus californicus. The sequence continues at coordinate 57,069,800 of NW_026294617.1, read as the reverse complement.
TTTTAACCCAACCATTTCGTACTACTTCTTGACTTCTGAGTTTATTTAGTCTACAAATATCCAGTCATCATTCTGTGGGCACTGTAAACAAAATTTCATTTAAAAGTAAAAATTATAAAGAAGTCACTTGGCAGAAATTCAAATTAATCCATAGTCAATCCCTCTTAAACTTGCAGTATGTCCAAATTACCCTTTTCCCTAGAACTTGTGCTCCTTTGTTTAATCCAGCCACATAGCTGAGGCTGAGAGGCGATCACTCAGAGCAAAGCACTGAACTCCTTTGAATTAAGAATAAAATTCCAAGTTCAATTAGACATTTCCATATACCTTTCTACAAGGGTAGAAGTTGTCAGGCAGTGGTGGTACACGTCTTTAATTCCAAAACTTGGGAGGCAGAGGCAGGCAGATCTCAGAGAGTATAGGCCAGCCTGGTCTACAGTATGAGCTCCAGGACAGCCAGTGCTGTTTCACAGAGAAACCCTGTCTCGAAAAACAAAACAAAAGAAAAAAGAAACAAACAAAAAACTTTCTGCCTTTCTGAGACACTTGATTATGTAATTATTTTCTTGAGTCCTTGATTCATTTTTTACATTACTCGTAATATCACCAGCAGCATCACCATTAACAAATTTACCAGTGTTTTTACCGAATTCTATTGGTGATCCTTTAACCCTGTTAATCATAGTCACTGAAGTCCTCTTTAAAATACAGGTCTTCATGATTCTATTTATATGACATGCTAGAAAAAAAAGTGGAGTTAGAGACAGACCCATAGTTGCAGGATTTTGGGATGGAGAGGAAGAGAACAATAGAGCAGTGATGGACACATACCATCTGACACAAAATACACAGAACTGTGCAGCATAAAAATTTACTCATAAAAAAAATTTGGACATGGTGGCACTGATATGAATTCCTATGATTGGAAGGCAGATTCTGAGTGACTGTGAGTTCACGTTAAAACTTAGCCATACAGTAAGATTCCTTGTCAAAAACTAAAAAGCATAATATATAATACATAAGTGGTAAAGTTCCTCCACAGCATAAGGAAATCCCTGAATTAAAACCCCAGCATTGCAGGCACTGAAACCTAAGGCAAACTGTAGAGCTAAGTTAATAATAATGTGCCTGTGCCGGTTCATTATGATAGCAATCATTCCATATCTAAGTAGGGTGTTAATAATGGAAGGAAAAGAGATATGGAGCCACAGAAGACTCAAAGAACTCAAAGTCTCTTTAAAAGTAGATTTATTATAAAACTAAACTTATTCCAAAGTGGTGAAATTGTTTTTAAACCCCACAATCTCATACCATGACTTAGAATTCGACCATCCATAAGGTCCACTGGATAAGTCTCATACCTTGCCCTCCATATACACATACACACATGAGATTCAAGGTGTCTGAGCCAGATTTTCCTGGAATATTCAAAATTATTTATAGGATATTAGTATTGTGAATGAAGATCAATTTATAAATTCTGGGGCGAAATAAGGTGAATTGCCAATTAAAGCATTTTACTTCTCACCTTTGTTGATCACCACATTATTCTTTATTCCATTAAGCAGTGAAGAAACTACTCCAGGCAAACTCACACCTCAGACTCAGAATGAGAGTTAGACCTTTCAGAGAAAGAGAAAATGACTATTCACTCACAAAAATGTCTGCTATATGCAAAAGACTATTTTTGTACAATGGGGAAGGAATTAATAATAAAATAGTGTAGTATGTCATCTCACACTAAAAATAAGATATTTTATTATTAAATATAAATATATATTTAAATACATAAAACATATCAACATATAAAATATATTAGTTTTAGTATAAAACAAAACAATTTCTGGGGCACTGATTTGTCTGTCATATTACAATACACACATCTATATAATAAATATTAAATGCATGTGCTGAGGTTGGACGTTAAGTGTCTAAGGTCTGTCTGGGTATACAAGGAGATTTTTCCTCAAAACTACAAAAATAAATAAATGAATGAATATTAACAAGGTTCTACATAGCTTTTACAGTTATTGCAGAGCTATAAAATGTGTAAGGCTACAAAATTTTAATATGAAAATGTAATTTGGTTCAATAAATGAGACATGGTGTTCCCTTTGTTTAGTGCTCAACCTTGAATTATTATTGTTGTTGCACAATTGTCTCTTAATCTTAAATCCATATTTCAAATACATGTATCACTATTTGGCCAAATGCATTATCTTACAGTATCTGTTTTCAATGTGATTGACTTTGGCACTAGTTCTCACAGCTAAGTAACAATCGATGCTCAATGATCTGAAAGCAGAGTGTATCTAGGAGGACCCCTGAAACATTTTTCAAAGTTTTATGATACATGTTGGTTCTGTACATATATAGCCAATGAGGCTTCACGTCTTTCAAATGTATCTTTAGAGAATACCATATGTAATTGGAGACATTCAAACAGTATCTTCTTGAATATTCAAAGGGAGGAATGTAAGCCACGTCTTTAGCCAGGCTGAAGCTACATAGCACAGTGAAGAGTGTGTAAGTTCCTGCTCTAAATGCAGCAAGCTGGTTCTCGCTATTAGAGAGGATCCACGCATCCATCAGGTACTGTGTTCCATAATGCTGGCAGGCAAGAACAGAGATTTTTCTTGCTTCAAATTTAATGGAGACATAAATAAGAATCAACCTGACCCCGCGGGAACTCAGCTTTACATAGTTGACATACTATTGCATTGTGGTTTGGACAGGTGTCTTCCACCTCTTCATGGTATAAAAGCTGGGTCCCTGGCGTGGCGTAACTCGAAGGCGACAGAACCATTGAGAGGTAGGAGTGAGCACTGTAAGGCCACTGGAGATGCAGGTTCTGGCATGTGTTTGTTTGCTGAACCTGACTTGATCAATTGGCCACATCACACACTCTTCCTAATTTGCTGCCTCATCACTGGGCCAGAAGCAATAGGACAATAACAAACAAAAACAAAAAGTAAACTTCAAAAGATCTCAAGTTGATTCTTCTCAGGAATTTTCTTCACGACCAGAAGCTGTCTAAATATGTGTCATTGTTATAATATGGGAAAATGTTATCTGAAAATTCTATTTTCTATACTTTCCAAATGATGCTAGCAAAATAAGCTCCTATGTTTTCCCTAATGGGAAATCATACCGTGCTATAGTGATTTATGTGTTCTTAGGAAATGACAGGATAAACCTATACTTTACTTTAGAGAAATATCTATGAGAATATTATTGTGTACATGAGTAATTAAAACATTCTCTGGTTTTCTGGTCTTTCCAAATCAAACCTGATGTGGTAAACCTCAATGATTGTGCTTTTGCCCAAAGAATGTGAATGCACTAACAGCATCTGAGAGAATACAGTTTGGGTTCATCACTTTGTTCTCTCTCCCAATCAGGCTTATGAAGAACTTCAGAGGAGTCCTAGCCTGGAGCCAAGAATGGTTTGCATGCTGTCGGAAGCACAGTATGGTTGTGTTCACATCACACCTGGGGCAGATACTCAACAGGATAAAAGCATTGCTAGGACTTTGTTTTATTTTAAAAGATACATTGAGTTCTCAGTTTATAGTTAACCTGAATAAATGCATGTGACGTTCCCAAGTCATAGTGATAAATCTCAGAGCTTCTGTGAATGTTAGGATGTACTTAGACAATTAAAGAAATGGAGTGTTTATTGTTATTATCCCTGAATAAAAAGAATACATAGGGACACAAAGTAACATCATTTTTATTTTACAAATTTGTTTATACTAATATATCATAGTATAAAGATGATATGATATAGATGTAACCAACCATCTTATTAAATAAGAAACACAGAACCAATGCAAAGAAGAAAACCAAGAGATCAGAGCTAAGAGCCTTACCAGCCTGCTGCAGCTAGCCTCTTCAGCCAAGAGACCTCTCCGAAAGAGAGCTACTTCCTGTCTGTTTGTCTTTATATAGATTTTCTGTTCTGCCTTCTCATTGGTTGTAAAACCAACCACATGACCGCCTCGTCACTGTATGTTGTACAACCCTCCAGGTCCTCTATGATATTGAGATTAAAGGCATGTGTCTCCAATGCTGGCTGTATCCTTGACCACACAGAGATCTACCTAGCTCTGCCTATCAAGTGCTGGGATTAAAGGCGTGCACCACCACCGCCCAGCTTTTGCTATGGCTCTAATAGCTCTGACCCCCGGGCAACTTTATTTATTAACATACAGTTAAAATCACATTTCAGTACAAATAAAACACCACCATAATATGACATCTCCATATTTTTGTACCTTAATTATTATACTCATATCCTCCTAGAGAAAATCTCCAGTAGTGTTGATTAGTAACATTCTACTTTATATACTGTTCTATGTACTTTGTGATGGACACAAATCTATTCATGCTAAAGGTGATGAGGAAAAAGCAAAGCCAATAAAAAAAGAGTTTTGTTTGGGGAAGTATTTTATATATAGTCATATAAGGGGCTTGATTTAGTCTGAGCCTGGACTACTAGATCAGTAATGAATGATTTCTGGAAAATTGTTCTCATCTCATTTATGATAGCATGCTCTCATTCTACAGCACATTTATATTCAGAATATGAAGCATGCCACATGCTTCCATATCTATTCTTTGGTGGCTGTCCCTCTTTATTGCTTGCTTAATAAAATCATCTTAGAAGCAAGCATAGTTGACTAAGTAAACAAGAGTTCACCATGAAAATGACTTGCAAATTCAATCTGTAGCCATGCCTGCAAGCCAGATGAATCTGATCATACATGCATTTGTGTTTGCAAAAGGCAGGAGTGCCTGTGGACTCACAGAACTAACTGCAAAAAGAACCTAAAAACACCATACAATTCACTATAGAAGACCAGCAGAACTAAAGATCAGTGTTCGCACATGGGAAGTATTTTAACAGTTTCCATAGATTTGGGTAGGTTTATTTGAGTAAGCATCTGGTATATAGAATAAGGTATACAAATATATAGACTCAAAGAGAACAAAGAATGGTGATTCTATTCCTAATCCTACTCCTAGAAAACAAAGCTTAGAGTTCTAAGCTGGTCACTTTCTAGTGAGTCTTCAGAATAAAATAGTGAAGCAAACTTTAAAACATGGTTCCACTTTTGGTACATAGTACAGAAGTGTGACAAGAACACATGCCCAGTGGACACAGAAGAATGGTATATAATACCTCCAGCCAAGAGCACTTGAGAAGGGTTGATGAATATTGCTGGTGAACACTATAGAGAGTAAAGATGTTTCAGGAAGAAAATTATAACCACTAATTTAAAGTAATTTCTGTGATGTGATTTAAAATTATGTGCAATTCGGTGTTTCCAAATTGGACTTTAATTAAGGAATATGAGAATCACTTCTAAAAGGGACTTCTTTAATAATAATTTATCTGAGATTCGATTATTGGAAAAGATTAGAGTCAGAAGATATTTAAAAATCATACTCATCTGACTCTCATATTGTCTCAGACTTGGAGAACTAAATATTAATGTCTCCAAACAAGGGTTTTATTACAGATAACAAGAATGCCATGGAAATAAAAATATAAATTGTTCAATATTGCTAAGGGAAGTAGAATTGAGTCATGAGAACCATATGTCCTAACTCAGGAATGAAAACTCCCATTTCAAAGAAGTAGTACAAACTCATATGACTGTGGGTAGTATTTCAGCAATCCATATTTATGGTAGAAAATCAAAATTTACCTTGATTAATTATTCATCAAGATATTGTCACACCTGTACAATATATTTGATACATTATCTTCCTTGCTGTTACAGGAATGGCCTCCTAAAAAATACTTTCATAAGGTTAAAAATATTTTGGTGTCAGAAACAGTAATAGTGAGCTAAAAATTAAGCATGAAATATCAGTTTCCACCCACTGACATAACTTCCAAGATCATCAAGTAGTGATAAAGAAATCGTCAAAGAGGAAGCATAAAATCTATGTTAAGGATTCAGAGTCTAGGGCTGTAAGTACTGGCAGCAAAATCATGACCTGTGTTTGATCCTCATCACCCACTGATAAATCTTGGCAAGGAAACAAATAGGGGATGTGGAGAAATGATTCCCAGGGTAGCGAGCTCCTAAGGGAAATCATTTGAGAGTGACCTCTGACCTTATTATGAGCATGCATATACATGTACCTTCACCTTCATATACTCATAATCATGCATACCTGCACACAATATACAGAAATTTAGTCCATCAAATAACCCAGATGCTTTCAATGTTTGCAATTTCTATTTGTACCTCATGAACTCAGTATGATTTTCTTGCTTATAAGGTGAATCTTGAGCATTTTAGAACACCAAGGATAAGGATGTGACTCAGTAAGAAGAGTACTTATTCATCCTACATAAGTCCTGGGTTCGATCCACAGCACAGAATAAACCAGGCTCAGAGGGGCTGATACTTTCAGTACCTGAAGGGAACCAAATGGATTAGAAGCTTCAAGCCATTCTGAAGCATAATCAATACAACACTGAAATTAGCTATCAGAAATACATAATTAATAATTATGTGGCATGCAAAATATATAGATGTTATTTATAAGATAAATTTATTGAATCTACCTCCATAACATATATTATCATAATTTATGCAGGTTTAATGACTGTTGACATGATTTTAAATTTTCTAGGTCACACATTTTCCATACTTGGTATCCCCTCATTTTAATGAAGTCTGGTACATGGATCAGGGCAGTCACTAAATGCACAACCCTCTCTGTAGCTGGAATGTAACATATAGCATCTTACTTACCTTAGTCTTGGGGAGAAATTTACAGTGAAGTTCTCTGGAAATTTATGATAGAATGAAATCACTTTCAAGGAGGGTCCTCTTTGCCCCTTTTCTCCTTAGGAATTATGTGGCTTACTGCATGCATAGGTTAGCAAAAGTGAGTCTTGCAAACAAAGCTAAGAGAATCACAGAGAAATTGACTCTGAGCAACATCCTTGTTGACCTATTGAATTATCTAATCTTAAACCATCTACCTCATATTGTCTGTTCTGTGATCTTATAATCAAAATCCTATCTCATTTGCTGATGTTTCTCACACATTCTATTTTTTCTCTTGACAATATCACCATCATTGGAAAACAAATCATTGTTATTTATGACTAGTTTATTTAGGTTTAAATTCTTAGGACAGAAAGTTAGGGGGTAGGGAGAAAGAGAGGGAGAGAATAGATATTTGACATTGGTAATTTTTCTAAACTATGACATAAGGACATAAGGACATTTATCTATTTATAGGAAAGAAGGAGGAGAAGAGGGAAAGGGCAAGAAATAGATGTGGGCAAGAGGAAGCAAGACAGAAAGGGAGCAGATTCAGCATCACCTGCATCCATGTCAAGAGGACACTACAAGGACTTAAGTCAGCTTCCTTGAATCTGAGTTTATTCAGTTTTCCAGTTATCTGAATTCTGACTCAGTGAATATTAGTCGCTTGGTGTAAAATAAAGATATAAGTTAGTTCTTTATCTTTTCATGATGACACGTTGTAGCTTTATCTGAGAGACATTAAAAGTTAAATCCATTCTTAAATTAAGGGATTCATAAATTCCTTTTGAAGGTTAGTTGTAAACATAGAGTAAAATCTCATTAATTAAAGTAATTAAAGTTTTTTTTTTGTCAGTCTGGAAATTAGATTGGCAAACCTTGCCCAATATAATTCTTTCTGGACCTAGTCTAAAAAATAAATTTGAATCATGCAGTCAGCACATGGTGTCTATGCAAATCAGCATTGCTAAGATGTATGAAAATGATTAAATAATTTCTGTGTTCTATTTCCAGCTTCATGGCACCAGTAAGAAACACTTATAAAGACTTAAACAAGTTAAGTAAACTCTTGAAGGCTTGGTTTACTCATCTGTAAAATGGAGTGGGTTTCATAGTTTGAAAATTCCATCCTGCAGATACTCAGTTTGTTGTGTTTTATTTATGTCTATGAAAAGGTCAAATTAGTTAGAAATAAATAACTAGGATTTTTGTTTCTTGAAATGACTCCATATCTTTCCATCATGATGACAAAATGCCTGAGATAATCAGCCCATAAAGAAAGGTTTACTTTGGCTAACAATTCTGGAAATTTCAATTCAGTTTATTAGGCCATTTTTTTTCTGATTTAAGGCCTATGAAAAGGCAGAACGTTAAAGTACAACACATGGTAGAAACATCTCCTCACCTCCCAGCAACAAGGGAGATGAAAGAAAAGAGGGGCCATGCTGTTTATATCTCTCTATATAAATAAAATGCTGATAGGCCAGTAGCCAGGCAGGGAATATAGGCAGGACAAGCAGAGAAGAGAATTCTGGGAACAGGAAGGCTGAGTCAAGAGACACCAGCCTGCTGTCCAGGGAGCAGCATATAATGGCAACAGGTAAAGCCATGGAACACGTGGTGACATATAGATTAACAGAAATGGGCTGAGTTTAAGTGTAAGAGCTAGTCAGTGGTAGGCCTGAGCTAATGGCTGAGCAGTTTAATTAATTTAAGCTTCTGAGTGATTATTTTATAGGCAGGTGCAGGGTCCGTGGTGCTGGCAGGACTGGAGAAAAATACAGGTCCAAGTTCTCAAAAGCTCTGCAAGGTATGACCTGCAAAATAGAAAGAATTCCTGTTGGCTACAGCTTCCAACAGAACTAACCTACCATGATTGCCATGTGCTGAAGATACACTTTTAACTCATGGATGTTTAGGAAACATTTATGATCCAAGAATAGCCCCAATCTCCCTCTGTAAAGAAGAGAAATCATGAATACCTGGTATCTAGTCATGTCATATTACATGATTTTATGTGCAAAGAATTTATATCAGCAACTAAATTCTGTTTACCTAAGCCACCTAGATAAGAGGATAAAATTAAGAAAATTCTTATATTTTATAAGTATAAAAATGTTGTTTCTGATTTTATTTATCTTTCATTTTAAAACCAGCTCTTAATCTTGAAAATAAAGATTATCTAAGAAATTCTTGAGTGAATGAATGAATGAATGAAGATAAAGGTAAAATGAGAATGTTGAAATAAATCACCAACAATTTGAATATGATAAGCACTATCACATTTATTTTCAATTGCATTTTTATTTTTTAATTTTTCATACAATATATTGTTATATATTTTCCTCTCCTTCAACTCCTCCCATGTCTTTCTACCTTCTATCTTTTCAACTTCATATTATTTGTCGCCAAACAAATAAGTATACAAAAATAAAGCAAAACAAAACTAAACACAAAAGATAAAAAAACATTAACTCCTAAGAACAACAAAAAAAGTCTACACACAGAAAATAGCATTTGTTTTGTGTTGGCCAACTACTCATGAGCACGGCGTGTGCCCTAGAGTGTGGTTGATATATCCAGTGTCACTCTAAGGGAGAAAATTGATTTCTCCTTCTCAGCATATATCAATTGCAAATGGCTTTATGATTAGGAATGAGACTTTGATTGTGCTTCCCCTTCTCCCTGCTGGGATTTGTCAGGCTCCAGTTTGTACAGGTCTTCTGTGTGTGGCCACAGTCCCTATGAGTTTGTATGTGCCTCAGCTCTGTTGTGCCACCCCTCTTGCTCATAGAACACTGAGTCTTGATGGGAGGGTTTTGAGAAAGCCATCCCTTTTAGGGCTAAGTGCTCCATGGTCTCTAATTGTCTGAACACTGTTCACTTCCCCCTCTTAGTGCTGGTACTCTGTCTGGCTTGAACCTGTACAAGTCCTTTGAGAGTTGCCACAGTTTCTCCTAATTCATATGTCCATCTGTCCTGTTGTTCTTTCTTAGAAAACACCATTTCCTCATGGTTATCAATCACATCTTGTTCTTAATATATTACTCACTCCTCTTTTGCATATATCTGAGCCTTCAGGAGAGGAAACCATGGTAGGATGCAAAGTGCTGGAGCAGTAGCTAAAGGCTACAACCTGATCTGCAGGCTGAGACAGAGAGAGAGACTTGACATGGCATGGACTTTTGAAACCTCAAAGCCTTCCTACAATAACACACTTTCTCCAACAAGACCATATCTCTAATCCTTGTAATCCTTTCAAACAATTCTACTCCCTGGTAACTAAGCATTTAAATACATAGTTCATGAAGGCCATTCTTATTCAAACCACCACAATGCCCAAGAATGATATAGATGGAGCTTGTGGTCTATCAAATTTTACCTATTTGAGAAACCTCCACACTGATTTTCATAGTGATTGTACCATCTGAATTCCTACCAGCAATGAACATGCATCCCATTTCCCCACACACTTTCCAGTATGTGCTGTCATTTCTTTTAGTGATCTTGGCTATTCACCTGGGGTAAAATGTAACTCAAAGTAGTTTGCATTTTTCTGATTTCTAAGGACGTTGAACATTTTAAAGTCTTTCTCAACCATTTATCTTTCAACTTTTAAGAATTCTGAGTTTACTTTAGTTCTATATTTCATTTTTAAATTGGGTTATTTATTTTGTTCAGTTTTTGTTGATTTTTAGTTCTTTTATATTTTCTAGATAATAACACTTGATAATATGTATAATTTTGAATGAATTTTCCCCCACGTGTTAGTTTGTCATTGTTCAATTAATGGTGCTTCTGCTGCTCAGAATCTTTTAAGGTTCATGATATTTCATTTGTTAGTTTTTGGTCTTAATGCCTTCCGCTTTGTGGTACTTGCAGATGGTCTATTACTGTGCCAATGAGAAAGACAAAGCAGAAGAGATGGTGCCAGCCATGGCCATGAGAAACATGATGTAAAGATACCAGTAAGCCATGAGCCACGTGGCAAAGTATGCATTTATAGAAATGGGTTAATGTAAGATGTAAGATCTAGCTAGTGAGAAGTCTGAGTCAATAGGCCATATAGTTTGTAATTAATACAAGCTTCTGTATGTTCATTTAGGTCTGAGTGGCTGTGGGACCACGAGGTCGTGGGAGCCAGGCTAGACCAGAAAAACTTTCAGCTACAAATGATTTCAAAACAATTCTGTATTTTCCCTTCTTTCAGATTCAAGGTATCCACTCTTCATTGATGTCCTTGATAAATATGTAGTTTTGTTTTGTGCAGAATGAGAGACATTGGTCTATTTTCCTTCGTCTACATGCAGCTATCCAATATGACTACCATCATTGTTTCCTCACCCCAGCACAGTCACGTATATTCAGTATCATTGGAAAATACCACACACATACAAAAGTCTTGAAAAGCCTCTTCAATATCATCAGTGACTGAAAAGGAAAATACCTTTCATAATATAAAGTAAGTTAAAAAAAATTGAACATTGACAATATCCTAAAAGTCTTCCTTGTACCTTATCAATCTCACCACTCCAGTTCTCTACAGCAAATAGTAATTGTAATTGCAATTTTGGTTGTAACTTTTGCATTTCATTCATAGTTTTGACAGATATTACTATCATAGATAGCAGAGTGGTAATATAATATTTGTCATAGTATGTTTTTGCTTCTGAGCCTGGAAACAGGCATTCTAGCTCTTTTTCCTTTATATTTTCAGGTCATTTTCCATCCATTCATCTTTAGGAAATTTATCAAATTATATTACTCTCTGCCTTCATTATCATCCATATAGTAACATTTACCCATTTACTGAAATGCCTAGGTGGACAGAGCTGTTGTTCAAATCAGTATAATTTCACCAATAATTCTTTTGTATTTTATTTTTTTCCTGTAGATAATATTCATAGCGACCACAATAAAGTTCCTTAAACCTGCCCCTCCAATACTAGGTCATTCTTGAACTGTTGTTATTACTAGTCATCACAATGTGTTCTGTAATCACAATTGCATATATGATTCATCTTGAATAGGCATCATTCATCAGTCATTACGGATTTAAGTGGGCCCACTTACAGAGATGCTCTCATTCTTCACAGCCTGCTTCTGCAATTATAACTGCTTCCTCTCATAAATCAAGTGCTAGAACCCTTAACCATTTCTTCAAATTTCGGCAAAATAGCAATCATAGTTTAATTCAATCTCTGATTTCTTTCAGTGTAGTGTGAATTCTTATTGGTCTTAATCATAAAAACCCAGAGCCAGATATTGGTGTAAATGCTGAAAGATCAGAGAGACAAAGGAGCAAACCACAACCACCTCTTACCTCATCAACTCCTCAGCCTGAAAAGGATGAGCTCCTGTCTCCTCCCACCTTATATTCCTCTCTCCACCCATTCAAATCAATTTCTGTCTCCACCTCCCAAGTATTGGGATTAACAGTGTGTGCCATCACCATCTGGCTTCTAGCTTTAGCTAGCAGCTAGCTCTGCATTCTGAACTCCAAGCAAGCTTTATTTGCTAGAGCACAACAAAACACAATCACATTTCAGTCTGGAACTCAGCAAAGCAAATTGTGTTTAAAGAAACTCCCCAAGATTTTAATGAATGAACAAACAGCTAAAGTGGTTTTTATGCTGCCAGATAACCAAACTGTATGTATTTCATCCACCAATTCCACTGTGACACTAAGTATTATTTCATTTCTTGCTTTTCCCCATACACCTTCTAACATTTTCTATGCCGTTTACATACTTTCCAAATGACTTTATTTATTTTAAAATATGAAGGCACCATAAAAGAACATCAATCCATTCCAACCACTAACTGTATTTTCAAGCCAGCATCTGTACAAATATAATGTAACTCTTGCCCTTCTACAAATATGTTGTAATTATGTATCTGTATAATGCCAGATGTATGTTCTCAATTCTTTGTATTACCTACTCAGACACTTCACTAACATTTCTGTGCCCTCCCCATTTTACTAAAGTTTCACTAACATTTCTGTCCCCCCAATTTTACTAAAGTTTTTTTTTTTAATCTAATACATTATTTCAATAAATATTGACACATTTAAACCAGGTCTCCTACCGTAAAAAAATTTAGACCTCTTTTCTTTAATATTCTGGTTTGCCTTTCTGGAAAAACGTTGAATAGTCATATTATGTAAAGACTTTCAATTTCACAATCTTCTTCTAACTATGTATTTACTCTGATTTAACTAAAGAAGTTCTCCCCAGTTCAACAAGGTAATTCATAGTTTTGCTAACTTCCATTATCTACATGTGGCATTTGACGAAGTCACATTTGCCAACAGTGACATCTACCTCCTATTGATAGTCTTCCGATTTTTTTGTTTGTTTTCCTCCCAGAATATAGATGAATCTACTTTTTTCTTCTTTGATAATTCCCCTTGTCTGTTAGACATTTTTCACTGGACTGCTTTTAGGGATATATGCAGCTGGTACCCTTTTCCATATAAACTTACCTGTGTAATAATCTTATGTATAATGACCTTTGTAATCATACAAGATTACCCTTTCAACTCAGATTTATGTGATTCACATATCCCACTCACAACAAACAGAAAAGACTTGGCTTGGGAGGATCTGGGAATAGAACTCATGGTCTCATACATGCAGTCAGTGTTCCAGTGAACTGTATCACCCAATCTTCATTTGTTAGTCATTATATTTCTCTTACTGGGGCAGAGAATAAGTTTGTAAGTCTCCCTATAAACACATTGATAATTCTTTGGACAAGTAAACAAATGCCATTTAATTGAAGAAAACTGCTCATCTACTACATGCTTTGAAACAGATATACCATAAACCATGTGTCAGAGCTAGAATTACATTTTATCTTTGAATGTATGTGAGTAGTCCATGAAATATACAAATTATTTAATAATCTGAGTAAAACATCAGATTTAATATCCTATTTAAAACTCAATAACACATATCATTTAATGCCCATTGATGCTCATTTTTTATTTAGTTAACCACTGGTTTTACAGGGAGAGAGCATGGTCTGTGTCTGTGCATAATTACTTTAGCCAGCATGACTGCTAATATAATTGAAATTTAAAACTTTTACTACAATTAATCAGTCATTTTCATACACTGAATTCTCTAAGAAAACATATGCCTAGTATCATAATACTAGATTTGAGAATAAAAAGGAGAAAGAGAATAGGACAAAAGAGATGCAAGTTCCTCCTTCTTTTATTTGGATATAGAAGCAAGAATCTGATTCTGCAAAATTAAGGAGTTGATTAGTGGTCATGAGAAGTGAGGCGTGCTAAGGGCAGGGAGGTTAAATGAATTTATAAGGGATAAATGTTGAGATATTTAACCAAACTGATGTTAAATATGTTCTGGTATTCTACAGCACCGTAGGGAAGTAACTAGAAGTCAAGCAGTTTCATATTTTATAAGGAATTGTGGAGCAGAGTTCAAAGTTCCATAATATTTGTGATTAATGTTTGGAAGATGGAATGTTAATCACTGATGTGATAATTGCATATTGCATAAATTGACCAATTCATCACATGAGGAGATATATACACATATGGTTTAATGATAGCAAAGTATTTATTGAAAAATAAATAATGTCAGAAAGAGATTGAAATAGATACCATATTCGGTATAATAAATGGTTTGTAGGAATTTTTAATTCTTGTTCCATTTACAATAGGTTAGGCATCTGTTAGGAAATTTTCTGGCTGTGTTTCTCCTACAAAATATCAAAATGTTCTATAAGGTAGATTAATAATTTCAAATATGAGATTGATGATGGAAAGCTCATGACAAACCTTTGTTTTCTCTCTAATAGTAAATACTTAGCGTTATCTACACAAAGGTACATTGTACAGATTTTCTTGTGCACTCAATGATTGAAATCAGAAGGGAGCTGAAGCAATATGGAAGGCATTTGAAACCCAGGAAGATATGTTCTTGAAATGAGTTGCTGTTTAAACTTTTGAAAAGCAATTCATACTAAAGTGTGTCTAGTATTTCTTCAGGGAGTTTGACCATGTAATGAATAAATAGCCTTTTATTAAGGGACAGACATTTATTTAGTTCATTGTTATGAGACACAATATTATAACTTTATTCTAAGAACAAAGTGAGCAGTTACCAATACATGGTAGATCTACTAAAAAAAGATACAATGTATACTAATTTAGTATTTATCTGCATCTCTTTACTTAATAAGAAAGATTTGCCTTTGATATAGTGAAAAATTAATTTGTGTTATAAAAATATCTAGGCAATAAATATGTGGACTAATTATTTACTTAACAAAGCTTGATGATCTCTTCTACAAATAAGAATAATTCACATAATATAAAAGTTCGATAAAATTCCTTGTAATGGTGGCACATGCCTTTAGTTCTAGCACTCTAGAGGCAGAGACAGGTGGATCTCTCTGAATTTGAGACTAGCCGGTTGTACAGAGCGAGTTCCAGGATTGGCTCCAAAGCTACAGAGAAACCCTGTCTCAAAAAAAAAAGTTCAATAATATAACACATGAACTAAAGGAGCGGTAGTTGCTCAACTGTTCTCAGTGTGAACACGTACAAACAACAGAGGATAAATTGAAAGGTACACTTGCACAGAAAAGTTCAGCAAGCCTTTCGTCTACTTCATTAAATAATGGCTGAGAAGAAATGCTTATGCCTAACTTTGCAGAGTTAAAAATAAAATGGCATCCTTTTACAGTCATTGTATGTGACCCTAATTTGGGTCTAATACCTAGTATTACATGGATTCTTTGTAAACTGTTTCAAGTTGTCAGCTTTCTTTTCCTTCTCCTCCTTCCTTTCTCTTTCCCACTTACTCCCCCCCACACACACCCATAGCTTTCTCTTTCTATTTTCTTCTTACCATCAGCATTTCTTGTATCCTGAAGGACATTTAATCTCAGGGTCTATATCCTAAAATACCTATGACAATTGAAATGTTTTACAAATTTCAAACAATGCCTGGCACATAGGGAAAAAAAAAACAATTGTTAATTATCGTTTCTATGATTTGGTCCTTTGCATTCAATATTTGCATGATGTATTTCTACATAACTATCCACATATGTACACAGGCATTCTTGAAGTTTTGGAACTATTAAAAATTGATAATGTGCTTGGCCACTGAGATCACTCAGTGGGTCAAGGTCATTGCACACAGACAAGACAACTTGAGTTCAATTCCTGGGGTTGACCTACAAGGTGTCAGCAGAGAACCCACTCCAGAGAAATGTCCTGTAACTTCCACTAGTCTCTGTGACATGCATGTGACTGTAAACATCCACATCCACACTCAGTAAATAAATAAGTCAACTCTTTGTCTTCTGCATTTTTTTACTTAGGCCTTTAATTTCTCTTAGCAATCTTTGCACATCTTTTGTCAAATGTATCCTCAAAAATTTCAGAATTTGAACCATGTGTAATTTGTATGTGACAAT
This sequence comes from Peromyscus californicus insignis, assembly GCF_007827085.1. Lineage (NCBI taxonomy): Eukaryota > Metazoa > Chordata > Mammalia > Rodentia > Cricetidae > Peromyscus > Peromyscus californicus. The sequence goes on along the minus strand of NW_026294617.1, from coordinate 57,053,541 downwards.
CACTTTAATGAAAATTTAACCTAGAAATAAAATAAAGAATAGATAAATAGTTGTAATTCTGAAAAAAATATTTCATTTTTAAATACTACTACAATTTACTGTTATTCCTTTAAAATTAATAGCTATGCTCTAAAATCAGATGATTTGTATAATTAGTTTGACATTAAAAGGCTAATTCATTACAATATTTTCATGTATATAGCATAACTGTTTTGATGTTGTATAATCTTCATTGGGAGATGTGAATGAACATCTAACTCATAGAGGAAACTGGCAAAAGACCATAAAGAATCAATCCAAATTTAGCGTAGCACACTAATGATTGTATTGGGATTATGTACCATAGCATAAATGACTTAAAGGCAGCTGCATCCTTGAAAAATCAATACCAATATTCATGACAATTCAAGAAAACTGTACCTCTGAAGGACCTTATATTATCTGTAGGTGGATTAGCCCTTTGGAGAAAATCTGTTCTCAACAATGCTTAACACTTGTATAACCTTTGAACAGCATTGCAAATTTTGTAAGTTTTGTAAGTTTCCTGAACTTTCTAGTTTCAGGTAACTCCCTGAGTCTTGACCTTTATATCTAAATCTTTGTTTTTGTTTATCTGTAATTTTTATCTCATATAGAATTGTATGATATGAATTTGAAAAAAAATCCACAGGTAAAACAAGGAAAATGCCAGTCTTTGTCAAATTAACCACAATATTCTTTATTTACCATTTGTGGATCTGTGATTTTCCTGATGCAAACAAAAATGATATATCCATATGACACGCTAAGCAAGAGCATTGTATTAACAGTGGTAATGAGGAAGCCTCATGGCAGATATGTCCAGGACCATCTCAAATATATAACAAAATGATTCGTTTGTGGAGAACATAATTATATTTAATTAATATGAGGCAAGACAGAAAGTCAACAAAATGATGGGGACAGGAAAATGGAAAGGTGTCTTTCATTTCACAGTCAGCTTGAAGCTGTATCTTCTGAGGATCAATAAACCCTGTATAGTTAACAATCTATCCTGTAAATCCTTCTGGCATACAATTATTATTTTCATATATATATATTTTATATAAAAATAAAATGACTCTAAAGTATATGACCTTGAATAGGGCCTCGTTTCTTCCCCAAACATTGGGACTCTTAAAAAGGAGTTTACACTAAAGATATCCTGCCTCCTGTTTCCCTGTGGATGAGAATTTTATCTAATTGATTGTAATTTCATCAAGTGCCATCATTGAAAAAACAGCAGTGTCAAACTCCACCGAAATCCAATATGTGATTATTGTATGAAGAATGAAAGGAGATCTCCTTTGAGGAACCTGTACCCACACTTGGGTATATCTTACTTTCTTCAGAGCACAGTTTTCCTCTACCAATTGTTAGGATTAATCCTAAATTAAAATACCATTAATAAAATCTGCAGCTCTACTTCATGAACTGGCTAGGCTTTCAGCGCTGAAGCTATGAATGAGTCTTGGTTCAGTCTTAATCAAGGTCCCTAAATCTCTGGGGGAACTCCTCAGACTGCAAAAGAGAAGAGTAGGAAATTGTGTCTCCTCTACGTTTGCTCCCAAATGATAACAACATTCCCTCAGGTTGTGGAGATGCTGGGGATTTAGTTGGGTCCTTCCTTATTCTGCCATGCCATGAAGAATTGGAAGAAATAAAGTTAATGTGAACAGACACAACAGCCAGCTTCAGCCTCCACTAGATGTGTAATCCCCTCTCATATACTTCAGTCACACTGGAATCTGCTGTTTCCCACTCAAGCTCAACTAATGGAGGTTGAAAAGATGCTGATGGTATTGGCACTCTATAAATCCATGCAAGAAACACATAGATCAAATGTAGCAAAGAGAAAAGAGAAATAATTCGAACAAAAGGAGAGAGGCTGCCATGTGTTTCACTGCACATGAGCAAACAGGGGACTCTTTTCCTGGAATTTAGGGCAGTTGTAATTCCAAGTATTTGATGGTTTCTTGGGGATTCTGTGGAAAGCCCCTAGGTTTTGATATCCATCTTCAAAACAACAGAGGCTCAGATCCAGCTGAAGAGTCCAGATGGAGTGTGATAAAAGATGAATATCCTCACTGCCCTTTGCTCTTCCCTAAGCTTGTTTCTATCAAAGCCTAATGTGGTCCTGATTCATATGGCCTTCAAAGGTTTCAAAACTGTATGCACTAGTGCACTTCCTTGAAGCTATTTCAAAAAGTCCTCTGAACCAAAGGTCTTTGCTCCATAAGGATATCATGAAATAAAGCGTGTCAACTGCTAGTTAAATCATTTATTTATTGTTTGAGACTGAATCTTTCCATGGGTCCTTCCTGTCCTGGACTTCCCCAATTTCCAAAGTGCTGAGATTGCAGGAGTGAACCTCATGCTCTGCCTTTTATTTCCTCTTAACTTTAATCGCTAAAAGAATATCACCATTTGCAATAAATTAACCCCTAATACTTGGTTGGAAGACTCCATTTCAAATGAATCCCAACATCTACTCTCAAAAAGACATACACACATATATTTACATGATAGATAGATAGATAGATAGATAGATAGATAGATAGATAGACAGACAGACAGACAGACAGATAGATTCACTTTTACCCTGTCTTTAAAGTCAAGTCATAAGCTTCTTCCCCATCCAGGAATCCATGCATGAAGGATAACTTTCTCAAACACATTAAACTGTGAATTGAGTTGGTTATGTTTATATGAAGATTTTACTGGCTAATTTTATGTCAGCTTGACACAGGCCAGTGTCATCTGATAAAAGGGAATCCCAATTGAGAAAATATCTTTGTAAGGTTGTGGGCAAGTCTGTAGAATATTTTAATTGAGGAGGGCCCAGCCCAGTGTATGGAACCACTTCTGGCAGGTGGTCCTGGGTTCTATCATAAAGCATGTTGAGCATGGCATGGGGTGTAAGCCAGTAAGCAGCACTCCTCCATGGTGACTGCATCAGTTTCTGCCTCCGCTTCTCCTGTTAGTGTTCCTGTTCTTACTCTCTCACTGATGAACTGGTAACTGGAAATGTAAGCTGAAATAAAGCCTTTCCCCCTTAAGTTGCTTCGGCCATGGTATTTCATCACAGAAATAATAACCCTAAGACAGAGATTAAGAGTAAGGAGGCATGTGGAAAATAAGAAAAGTATTCAACACAGTAGGCACACAGTGAGCATAATAAATGTTCCCAAATAGAGGTAGAAATTCATTGGTTTTGAGAATTAAAAGAATTATGGCATTTTCTTTAAGATGGTGGGAGGAACTGTCAGAAATTCTGAGAGAAGAAGAGAGAATTTTTTTCTCAGATTAAGAAAAAATTTACCAGAATTTCATGATCATAGATTTTAGTGTCTTGTCGGTTTTACATGGTTTGCAGATAATACCTTTAAATTATCAGACAATAATAATGGGCTCATAATGTTTGACACATAGTGATGATCTCATTTGAGACTCATTTTTGTTAGAAAATGAAAAAAAAATTAAGAGCTAGAAGGAAAAGATGAAAGTTGAAAGGGGAAACATAGCATATTGGAGAGAGAGCCAGAAGAAGAGGGTGGGAAGGAAGGAGAAAGAACGAGAGGGAACAGAAGGAGGTCAAAGGCTGAAGTGAGTGCAAAGAGTTATGTCATCTACTCAGTCTGGCTTCTTCACTATATCATATATATATATATATATATATATATATATATATATATATATATATATATATATATATATATGCATATGTATATATGTATATATGTGAAATACACACATTTATATCAATTCTGCTGCTCCAGCTAAATAATACAACTAAATGAAAGTTAGGCACACAACTCATAGCCTGTAGTCTTCAGCTCATAGCCTGTAGTCTTCTCTGAAGTCCACACCCCATCATCCAGGAGAACACTCCTAAACAGGGTACATATGATCAACCGTGCTTTAAATCCCTTTGTCTATGGCCTTCTTTTTCCAGTGGGACTCCAGACAATTTTACCCCTTTGCTAAAGAAAAGCTGGCTTTGAAATTTTTTTTTAAAAAAAACTTATAACCTTGTCTTCTAGAAAAGACTTTATCACTTTTGTGTTCTCTTGCGCCTTTAGCTAAGTTCAAATACAAAGTGCTTTAACAGCACACAGCCTGTGGCCAGAAGTACAATTGCTTTGCCTACGGCTGTTCTTAAGATCTTACCTAACTTCACCTCTGGAATTTTCAGACATCAAGCAGTGTGCATCTTCAGTGACAGCCAAAGCGCTCATGTCTGTCCTCTATTTTTATTTGGGGGTGATATCAGTTCCTTTTCCCATTTATTTACACCCATTTCCAAAGCATGGGTTTATAGGGACTGAAATTTTCTGGCACTTTGCAGGCTCCTCTTGTCGTGCCTAATGCTGTGATTCTTTTTCCATTCTTTCTTTCTGTCTTCAGGCTTAGGCCTGTTTGCTAACAACCTTCTCTATACTTTTTATTGGGTTTCATTTATCGTGACACCTACAAATTGTAGTGTTGAGGAAAAAAATCCATTTTTTCACACAAATCTTTTCTATCTTCTCCTCTTAACTTTGATAATGCCACCCAAAGGATACAATTTATCCACTTAATATCTATCCCCATCTCAAGATCAATCCATTGTTGTCTATTTTCCTTCCCCAAAGAAGACTTCATCTTTGCTGAGACACACCTCATACTTCTAAACTCATAAATTTCCCTGTGGAACAGAGAGGGAGAGTTTGCCTCCTACATCAAACATTTGGATGTGTTTATAATATAATATGGAGTAGTTTATGCTGAGAATGCCTATCTTTTCTCAGTAAAGTGATGGAATTTGGAAAAATGAAAGTATTTCTTATAGTCAGGAAAGAAAGGCACAAAGCAGATATCAGAGAGAACCAATGTATTTATTATCCACAATCTGTAAAATAAAACACACAGTAAACCTTCGTTATCAGTCCCAAGCTGCAATGGATAAGTGCTTGTGTAAACTCTACACTGATATTTGAACTTCAAATATATTTGAATTACCATAATGTATTAGGGTTTTTGTCTGTTCATATTTGTTAAATAATCCACAGAACTCAACTTTTAAATAATATATTGTACATGAGTATGTTTGTATGTATTTATTACATGGAGAAAAATATTTTCTTACTCTTTCTATAAAAAAACCCAACTTTTTATTTAGCATATCTATGCACATAACATTGCATGTATGTCTCTACTATACATATCTACAAACAAAAGTTTTTCTAAGATATCTGTTTTTGATTTGGCATCAAAGATTACATCAAAGACTTTCCAATTTATACTTTTCCAATCTATAGTTGTAAAATACATCTGTATTGCTCAGAGATAAAAAAATTATGATTTTTGAAGAACTGATTATGGAAATTCTTGTTTCTTTGCTTCACCAATGCCTAACTTATTTCCAATGTAACTCATTATCATTAAAAATATGATTTGGTGAATTTTAAAAGCTGAATACATATAATAAGTATATCCATAATACACAGACATAACAAACATGAAATGGAATAACTATTAGAAACATGATAGAAACATTCCAATAATCCAAACTTGACAGATACTGCCCTGTACAGTCAGAGGCCTCCCCTCATATGTGAGGTGGGCAGCCATGGTGGAGCTCAGTCCACTGCCTGTGAGTTACTCTCTCTGATATATACTCACAAAAATGCAGAGACATTTTCCCTATTTGCAGGGGAACATTGAGAACAAGAAGCCAACCTTTTCTATCTTATTTTCTCTCTAAGACTTTTAATGGAAATATTGCTGATGATACAGAAATGTTATTGTTTCAATAAAAACATTTTATTTATGTCATAGGTTTGAAATATGATCACAGTGTCTATTGATGCACGTGTATACATATGCTAGTAATACTGAATAAATAATAATAGGTGATTATAATTCTTTGTTTGCACTGGTTTCTCTCTATTTTTTTAAAAGTTCCTACACTGAATTGTTTTATATTCTCGCAGGAAAAAATTAAAGACAAATTATCTTGTTTACCCCACATGTTTATCTTTTATATTATATTTTTATGTGGATATATTCTGTAAGTTATATTTCATCAAATTTGTCTCTTAAGTCTTTTGGGGGTGAGAATGAGAGTTGAATCCAGGCCACTATGTACACTAAACACACCCTCTGGCTAAGCTTCCATGAACAATTTTAATTGACTTTATCATCCTGCATGCTGAACTCCAGATTTCATGTGTGTCTTAGCTGGGGTTTCTATTGCTGTGAAAAGACACCATGACAATGCCAACTCTTGTAAAGGGAAACATTTAATTGGGGATGACTTACAGTTTCAGAAGTTTAATTCATTATCATCCTGGTGGTACATGGCCATATGCCAGAAGACATGATGCTAGAGAAAGAGCTGAGAGTTCTGTATCTTGATCTGTAGGCAACAGAAAGTGAACTGTGTGCCACACTAGGTGTAGCTTGAGCAAAAGAGACTTCAAAGCCCACCCAAACAGTGACACACTTCCTCCAACAAGACCACAATGACTCCAACAAAGCCATATCTCCTAATAGTACCACTCCTTATGGAAACCATTTTCCTTCAAACCACTACAAATGGCATTATCAGAACATTGAAATTTGTCTTTAGAAACACTGTTTATGTCTCGAAAGTTTTATTATTTCTTCTGCTCTTGATATTGCTAATACTGAAACAGATAGCTCCAAGTTTGTTTTCTTAATACTGTTTTGAGGAGTGCACCTCTAATCAGTATCTATAGACAGGAAGCTTTATTCACACTGTGTCTCTTTATTTTTGCTTTATGAACATCAGAGTGATAAAGCCATTTGGCATTGATTTATCAATTAAAAAACAAATATCTACTGTATATTATTGTTTAATACATGCTTTAAGCCTTCTACAATCATCTAAAACATATGGGAACCTTTGCATTGAATTGCTGTGTAGAAATAGCAAAATCTGTTCCTGTGCTTTTCTTCTGGATGTGGAAAATTCAAAGTCCTGGCTTCCATTTCTACTTACCTATGGCAACATTTGATACACAGTCATACATCTCTAACATGCAGAACTCATTAGCTATTTTGAATTTTAGATCTACTTTCAAACTTGAATTTCAAATCTGCTTGTGCATGCAGGTGGCTAGGAGTTCAGTTTCCTGGTGCCATTATTCATAGGCCACTTTCCCCAGAATACCACTCGTGTTCAAAAGTTTTTTCACTCATGCAAATCTTTCACGGCATCCTTCTTCAATTCATCCATTGCATCCCTTAGAGCAGTGTTTCTCAACATTCTTAATGCTTCGACCATTTTATTCAGTTCCTCATGTTGTGGTGACTCCAAACCATAAAATTACGTTGTTTCTCCTTCATAACTATAATTTCACCACGGTTATGAATCGTAATGTAAATATATTTGGAGACAGTGATTTGCCAACTGGGTCACAACTCACAGGTTGAGAACTGTTGGTGTTGGCTTAGAGCTTTATTAAATAGATTTTTATCAGGATTTCTCTTTGTTTTTTAACATTAGATACTTTTCAAATGTGATTTTTAACATTATGTCTCAACGTTTTCATAAGAATATTTTACTAATGACTGGCAAAAATGAATATGTTTGTCATCAATAGCCATTAGTCAAGAACAGCAAAAAACAAAATAAATAAAACTCCTAAATGTTTTAAATGAGATTTTGGAAAATAGACTTTCTGCTGCTGAAGACACAGTCTGAAGTGTTCTGTGCTCAGTGTGTAAATTTTGAGGTCTTATTTTGGAGAATATTAATATCATGTAAATTATGGTGTTCAAAATGAAATTTTAATATTTTTGTTACCTTTACTTGTTGAGTCTCCTATCTTTTAAATTGTGAGTTGATCCATCAAGCCCCAGGGGTCTGCCTGTCTCTATCTTCCCAGTAGCAGAATTACAAGGGTGTGTCACTGTGCTCTGCATTTTCACATGGGTTTAGGGGGCTGAACTCAGGTTCATACTTACCCATTAAGTTCTCTATTGATTGAGTCATCTGAGAAGACCAGGCAAATACCATGACAGGCTCCTAATAACTCACTTAAAAACCAGGCCTCAGTTCCTGCCTCTTGAAACTAGGCAGGTAGTTTCTGAGGGAGCCACAAACAAAGGACAATCCATCTTCAGTGCCCCTGGCAGCAGGAACAAGAGAGATAGCACAGTGGCTCAAGCCAGTGGGCCAGCTTGTAAGACGAATTGCTAAACGATCTCATTAATAAAAAACCCGGAGTCAGATATTAGGGTAAAAACTGATAAATCAGGACAGCAGAAAGAAGCCAGCCATGTTCTTACCACTGGAAATTCTCAGCCAAAAAGGCAACTACTTCCTGTATACCCACACCTTTATGCCTTTCTGTCCCTGCCATCTCACTTCCTCTCTCCACCCAGCTACATCATTTCCTCTTTCTGCCCAGCTCTGTCATTTCCTATCTGTCTGTATAGACCTCCAGACCTCCAAGGTTAGTGCTGGGATTAAAGGCATGTGCCACCATGCCTGGCTCTGTTCCCAGTGTGGCCTTGAACTCACAGAGATCCGCCTCCCAAATACTAGGATTAAAGGCAATTGTCTGACTTCTATGTTTAACATAGTGGCTGGCTTTTTTCTCTGATCTTCAGATAAGCTTTATTGGGGTGCACAAATAAAGTATCACCACACCAGCCCCCATGGTCAGTGGCTCAAGGTAATAACCAAGTAAGAATAAGGCCTGGGACTTGTCCAGGCCTGCCCCCAAATGGAAAAACTGGAGCCTTAGCCAGTCCCTGCCAACCCTAGCCTATTAGGGTTGGCACTAATATGGCACTAATAATCACTAATATGATTCCTAGTCACATAATCCAGTCGCATCTGAAATGACCTAACTATCACTAAAACTCCTCTTGGCTGTGAATAAAAGTATGCAAGTCTCTTTTAAGGTCTTCATCTTGCCTTTGTGTTGGATGAGTGGCCCCAGCATGCTGGTACTTTTACTCTTGAGATAATAAATGCTCTTGTTGATTGCATACATAGGTGGTGGTCTTTTGTGGGACTTCTCCAGAATCCTAACATCATCCTCTCAGCATCATATTTCCTGAAGCACCTTACATTGACATTGTTACCCTTGCCCAGGTGACAGGCATCTCTGTTGTCCTGACATTCAGCAATAGTGTAGATTTTATAATTGGGTTTCATTCTCTCATATAAATTGCTACCGGGAATGATAACCACTCTGCAGCAAATACCTGACTGTAGAGAAATATTAGGTTCACATGTAATAACCAGATGTGATACAATGAAGAGGCACAACTAAAATCATTTAAACAATTGAAACTTACTATCCAAAATTCCAGAAGGGCTTGAGTGTTTTCAAGTGACAAAGAGCTCTCTAGCACATCAAGTGAGGGGCAAATGAACCTGAAGGACAAGATTTTATCAATAGTGTGTTCTCCAGATTTCCCCCATGGGATTTAGAGATTGGCTGGCTTATGGAAAATGTACATGAGAAAGGAAAATATGTACTGTACTCTTGTGTCCACTTTTGGGTTTAAATGTGTTTAGTGGCTATGGAATCTGTTGAGTCTGAAGTTAATGAGATAAAGAGCACAAAAAAAAAAAAAAACCTTTTCAGGGAGGGACAATTTTAAATTGGCAAACATTGATATACAGCTAGGTTTGAAAGTTAGATCTAAAGATAGCAACTCTATCAAGCAAGTTAATGACAAATATAATTACTACCACCATTCATTCCATAAAATGTCAGTTTGTACCCTATACTAGCTGGTTTCTATAGCATGACCTAGGCAAGGTTAGAAGCAGCAGATTCACACCAGGATGTTCTTGTTGACTTGTGAAAGACATTGTCATCTCAGTGGTAAATTTGGTAACCAGTCCACAAACCCCCACGGATTATCCTGTGTCCACCTGCCTTCTCACCATAGGAGCATTAGGATTATACACTTGTATGCCACTTTGCCTGGCTAATAAATTCTGGGATTCAAATTTAGGGTCTCAGACATGTTTGGCAAATATTTTACTCAGGCCTTCTCCCTGGTTCCACTAAAAACTAATCTTATCAAGGTAGTTTACTTATCTCACTATATAAACTATTCTCCAATTCAGCTCCAAAAATAATGTAAGAGGTAAATAAAATATAAAACTTTTATAAGAAAGCATAACAAGCATAAAAGCCTTTTCAAAACTTTAGAGAATACATATTTAGATATGATTCTAGAAAGTACCATTCATGAGTGAAAAAATGTTAAATGGCATAAAATGAAAGAATAACCTGCTGTCTAAAGTCATCATCATATAAATTAAAATTACAGGCTAAAATGTTTACAGTTTTTGATAATGTTTTAATAGTTTATAAGTAATTATCATTACCTAAGATGTAGACAATCTACTATAAAATAGATAAATATTTGGAAAGAGCCCTTCATACACTCACAAAGAAGGAAATAATGAAATCCGTTTAACGTCATGAGTCTTTAAGGAAATAGATGTGCAAACTACAGTAAAGTGTCCTGAAATGCTGACTAACATAATTAACACTATAAACATATAAACGCTGTCAACATTAGCTATATCATAGGGAAACACTGGTGCCAATGCAAGGTAGCACATCCGAAATCAGTTTACAAGGGCATTAAATTCCTTTCATGTCTGTGACGAAATCCCTGACAAATGGAAGAAAGGAGACGTTTATAACATCTGAGGGTGTAACTCCATAAAGGTGAACATTGCTTGACAGATGGGACCACCCTGCAGTGGGGCAAGAGCTTGCAGATCATCTTGGTTAAATCTCTGAACATTAGGAAGCTGGGAACTCAGGAAGGGATGGAAACAGGTGGTAACCTCAAGACCTTCAAAAGTGGTCTGTCTCTGCTCTCTAGATAACAGTTCCAAGTGTTTTCTAGAATCTTAAAACAGAGTAATAAGATTAGGACTGAATGTTCGACGTCATGAACAATTGGAAATATTTTATGTTCAAACCATCGCAGCCTTTTATGGGGTGGGGTGGGGTTAAGGCTTGCTGAAGACTCCAAACATGTTGGACAAGTTCTCTGCCTCTGAGCTCTCCATCTGTGTTTGTATTCTGTGACAGTGTTTTGCTGAGGAGCCCTGGCTGGCCTTGTCAATTCTAATGTACACATTTCTCTAAAACTATGATAAGGTGAAATGTAATCTTTTTGTCCAATAAGCTTATAGAAACTTGATAATAAAATATAAAATTAATCTAATGAAGACTCATTCTAGGTAAATGGAAGTGAAATAGCTATTTTGGTTTGTGTTCATGTCCTAATTCTCTGTCAGTCCAAAAATGAGAGTGAATAAAAGACCATCCGAAGGTGAATTCTGCCTCATGTTCAGCCAAAACTCTTGAAGAATAACAGTTCTTAACATGTAAAAATTGGCAGAATAAATAAATTTATATGAGTTATGCTCTTAAAATGATATCAGTACTGTAATGGCTTTTAACATCACTCTGGAAATGAAACTCAAATATTTTCGTGGCTACTCCATTTCTATACATTATTATACTAAACTTTAATCTTCACCAGATAGAGGAAAGACAAAGGCTGTCTTCAGCAGATCCAAGGCCAGGCCAGAGAGTACAACAAAAACAAAGTAGCAATTACTGAGCAAAGTTTCTTTTAGCAAAGCTTATTTTACTATTCTCTTGAAGAGATGTAATTTCTTCCATAAAAATTAGTGAAACAATGGGGGTGTATTGAAATGTAAGAAATAGTGGAATTATTTATAAATGCATTGAGTTTGGAAATGGAGAAATAATTATTGTCTCATATAGCCAACAGAAATTACATCACACCTACGGAAGATTATTTATCTTGAACTTCCAAATTACCATGCAGAGAAGTAGTCTTAATATTTTTGTTTGTTATTTGTCTGTGTTGAGGACTAAAAACAGGGCTTTGCATATTCTGGACATGAATTATTCTAAAAACCTAAACTGCAAGATAAGCATCCAACTGTTGTATTAGTTCTTGTTTTACTTCACTTTTTCCTTCATAAAATTAGCACAATTAGCTAGCAAATGCATGTGTTGGTATACATCTACCAAGCATCAACAAACGATGTCATCAATACTGTATTGTAAAATCAACAGCTTCTCACCCTGAAGTTAGGATTCAATATGGAGTAGGACTCACTTTGCTTCTTTCTTCCTCCCTCCTTCCCTCCCCCCCCTCTGTCTCTCTCTCTCTTCTTTCTTCCTAATAGTTCTGTGAGAGTTTCAAGGTTCATATTCATTCCTCCCTACCTCTGGCTAGTCCAAATCCCTCTCTATTACTGTCTCCCACTTCTGCTCAGCAATACCCCTTTCCATATCATCCAGCCTTGTGACCTTTAATTAAAACTTTCAAGACCAATTTGTGCTCACCCTCTTTTTATCACCTTCCCTTGTAGGGTAGACTCACTTGTAATCATTGCGTCACCAACTTTTATATTGAACAGAACATTTGTTGATATCAGAAAAGCATTGTGAACAGTTACTTATAATAGGAAGTGTTCAATTAAGAAGTATTGGTTTATAATTTAAATCAGACAATTAGGCCAGGACAATTCTTGATGCTCATTACTTTTCAGAAACCGTTTAGTTTCTTCCAGCCCAATTTTTTTGTTCATGTTTCAAAGGCCTTCCATACTGATTTGAGGAATGCATATACTCTCAGTTTCTTTTTAAGTGAGGGAAGGGTATGTGATTGCCTCTAGTTTTCATTGAAATTTTCAGTAAGTCTTTGACTAGTCCACTTCAGGCTATGTGTCTGATCATTTGGTTATTCACTGAGCTCAGGGAAGACTTGTAAACTAAAGGGATAGAAGAGTCCTGAATATGCATGAATAACTTTTCACTCCCACTTCCTCAATTATATTGACTTACACATCATTCTTAGTACACATCTCTTTTTAGCCTATTCTTTTCATTTTTTGGCATATCCATGATAACTTGGTAATTTCTGCATTTAACACTAATAGGTAGAGTCACCAAGGGTAGGTATAACTTGCCCTTTATTGTGTTTCACTTCTTTGGCATGTTTCCAGTTTTGCCATTTATTCTCATTTATAGAGAATGAAATCTTATCCTTTCATATTCAGTTGGTAAAAAAATAAATTGAGATTCTCAGTACTCTTCACTGCTATGAAATGTACAACATGTCTTACATCTAACATTAGTAATGTTTTGTTCAACAACTTCTTTACTGTTCTGTTATTTCAAAATGATGACTATTAAATATCAGTAGCTTCATTCTTCTCTTTGTAAATCAGAAAGAATCTCCTTTTACATTATGACAGACCCTCAAGCTTCACTAATGGAATCTTGTCTCAATAATTACTAGAGTGTTTATTCTTAATTCTAACTATCAAAGAAATTGGATATAAAGGTAATACATTTACATGGTTTTGCATGACTATTCTACCATTTATAACTGTTTTTCTAAGGAAGCACATGATGGACCTGGGTGTGGTTGCAGAAGCCTTTAATCCCAGGCAGAGGTAGGTGGATCTCTGTGAGTTCAAAGCCAACCTGGTCTACAAAGAAAGTTCCAGGGCTACACAGAGAAACCGTGTCTCATAAAACGAAAACAGAAACAGAAGACCCCCCCCCAAAAAAAGAGAAGTACTTGGAGAAGAAAAATGATCATCTTTGAGTTCATCTAACATTGTTGGTTAGATGCTTAGGGCAGTATGGTATTTCAGATTCACCATATTCCCATGACCTGCTGTGGATGATTGATTGATAAATAAAACACTGATTGGCTAATAGCCAGACAGGAAGTATAGGCTGGACAAGGAGAGAGGAAAATTCTGGGAAGTAAAAGGCTAAGGCAGAGAGACACTGCCAGCCGCCGCCATGAAAAGCAAAATGTAAAGATACCCCAGTAAGCCACAAGCCGTGTGGCAACTTATAGATTAAGAGAAATGGGTTGACTTCAGATATAAGAACAGTTAGCAAGAAGCCTGCTGCAGCCATACAGTTTATAAGTAATATGTTTCAGTGTGTTTACTTGGTTGGGTCTGAGCAGCTGCGAGACTGGCGGATAAGAGAGATTTGTTCTGACCCTGGGCCAGCCAGGAAAACTCTAGCTACAATGACCAGCTATATTTCTATGAATAATGTGGAGACAGGAGGGCAGAATTACTAGTGGTTTTAGTACTGCTTGTGCTCTGAGTTGCGTGGTGTTTGTCGGATGGTGTTTGGAAGACACTGTCAGGCATTGCAAGGCTGTGCCTTGAGAGAAGTGGCAGTAATGATGTATCTGCTAAGTTTCTACCTGGGGAATTTGCTGGGACCTTTGGGCTTAGGCCCCATAAACTCCATCAAAGTGAAGAAAAGTCATACCGAAGACAGGGTCCAACATGATGATGTCACTGTATGAGGTGACAAGGCTGGAATAATACACCTTGTAGATCAAAAGGAATAAATGAGACATATTCTTTGAAAAGATCCTCTGGTGGTTGTTGGTATAGGTATATGTTGCCAAGATAAAAGATATGAGTTTGCCCTTTTACACATGTGAGAGAATAAGAGAACCAAGCGTTGCATGCTGTCCTCTGATACGCCATGCAGTCCATGGCATGAGTGTGTGTGTATACACACACACACACACACACACACACACACACACGCACATGCACACACACACACACGAAAACGTACACATGCACATGTGAACATAAAAAGACACAAACAGAAATGTAATATTTTAGCTGGGCAGTGATGGCCCACACCTTTAATCCCAGTATTTGGGAGGCAGAGGCAGGCAATATCTCTCTGAGTTCCAGGCCAGCCTGATCTACAGAGTGAGTTCCAGAACAGGATTCAAAGCTACACAGAAAAACCCTGTCTTGAAAAGCAAAACAAAACAACAAAAACAAGTAAACAAATAAACAAAATACAATTTTTAAAGTGTTCCTATAGATAGATGGATAGAGATAATAACATCTTATTTTCATCAGTCATAATGCTACACTTATTTTGTCTTAACTGTTTTGCTTAAGCATTCATAATGATGGAGAACTGAAACGGTTAGGCATCTCATTTATCAAATGGAAAAACATTTTAACAAAATCTTGAATGGACTTGAACTTGGTGTCACTAGAGCATTTAGAAATGCATCTTAGCTCATGTCACCTATGTGTCCTGAAGGAGATGTCGAGGACGCATGATTTAGAGTGTATGCTCATTTATGAGCTAGTTCCTCATATCCTCCAGTCAGTAGAGTTTAGGGGGAAAGTGAGATGATTCAAGATTTTATGAATCTCTGTTGCAAAAGTGTTTTGGGAAAAAAATAGCACTGTCCTATTTAATATATTTTCCTTTGAGGCATGAGTAATAAACACAGATATATGGATAGAAGAATTTTATATCAAGTTTTAATGAAAGGTTAATTACTTCAGCATCAATAAGTCATTTACTAGGAAAGGTATTCTAATTCATAACTGCAAGGTTTGATATGTGCTTCCTTCTATTAAAATATAAGGAAAGAAAACTCAGTATAATCAAACAAAATATAGCTATTAATAGCTTGGTGCTTCTTGATGCTAAGAGTGTCCTGTCAAAACAGAATCTGATTTCAAGCGACCTTGGTCAAAGTCAACTAGTACAGCAATTCAATTAACTGCTACATTAGAGTAGTAATGAGTTCACTTTATTACAGGGTGTAACTTCCCAAAGAGACAAAGCCCAAGGGTCTAGTTGGTAAGTCTGTCACAAAAGCACTTGGTGTAACAAGTTTCTTGATGTTGTAACACAGAGTCATTGCTCTTTTACAGGAAATTTCAGAACACCTGAGTGGTAGGGATGCTGCTAATAGTTTCTCTGTACATATGTAAGAATGTGAGACTGTTTTGACACAGACAACTAAGGAACAAGCTTATTCATACTTTTTTTTCACATTTTTTTAATTTTTTTTTCCTTTTTTGAGACAGGACAAAACAGGGCAGCCCCCAACAGTCTCGAACTTTCAATATAGCCTGTAATATATTTGATCAGCTTTTGTGGTTCTACTAGATCTGAGGAGTCAAGATTATTTTTATTTCCATGCTTTTGCTAAGTGACTTTTTTAAAAAAATAATATTAAGGCTTGCTTTGTTTGTTGAACTTAGAAGAGTCTTGTCATTTGCTGCAAAATGAATGAGGCACAGTTATGTATTTTAGCCACTTGAAAAGACCTTACTTACTTCTGTTCCTTAGTTGGATGGACTGTTTTGTTTTTGTTCTTTGTATTGTTTGTTTGAGACAGTGTCCGTGTCCGTCATATGTATCTGAGACCGGCACTGTACTTACTATGAAGCAAAGAACACCCTCCAACTCTAATCCTCCTGCTTCCACCTCCCAAGTGCAGAGATTGAAGCAAACACTGCTCTATCAGATGTATGCGGTGCTGAGGACTGAACTGAGTTCCACGCATGCTAGGCTAGCACTCTACCAAATAAGCCATGTCTCCAGAATGTATACTTCTATGTGAAATAAAGAAGACCAGATTTGCCAGAAATAAGAAAACCAATGAAGATCTCATTCCATTTCTCTGTCATTGGGCGATCCCCGTGTCTTTCTTGGGGTCCTGTTTTCCAGGTAGCCTCCCTTGTGATGTGAGTAGCAGACAAGTCATCCTTGTTCCACATCTAGTATTCTGTTATGAGTGAGTACATACCATGTTTGTCTTTCTGAGTCTGGGTTACCTCACTCAGGATGATTTTTTCTAGATCCATCCATTTGTCTGCAAACCTCATGATGTCATTGTTTTTCTCTGCTGAGTAGTATTCCATTGTGTATATGTACCACATTTTGTTTATCCATTCTTCAGTTGAAGGGCATCTAGGTTGTTTCCATGTTCTGGCTATTACAAACAATGCTGATATGAACATAGCTGAACAAGTGCTCTTATGGTGTGGTTGAGCATTCCTTGGTTATATGCCCAAGAGTGGTATAGCTGGATCTTGGACAGCCTGGACATGAGTGGGGGTAGTGAAAGGCGAGGGTCGAGGGAAAGAGAGCTTGAGGGAGTGGGAGATCACAGCTGGATCAACAACAGAGAGGGAGAACAAGGAATAGGAGACCATGGTAAATGAAGACCACATGAGAGTAGGAAGAAGCAAAGTGCTAGAGAGGCCCACAGAAATCCACAAAGATACCCATACAACAGACTGCTGGCAATGGTCGAGAGACAGCCCAAACTGACCTACTCTGGTGATGGGATGGCCAAACACCCTAATTGTTGTGCTAGAAACCTCATCCAACTACTGAGGGATCTGGATGCAGAGATCCATGGCTAGGCCCTGGGTGGATCTCTGGGAGTCCAATTATCGAGAATGAGGAGGGTTTATATGAGCGAGAATTGTTGAGACCAAGGTTGGATAAAGCACAGGGACAAACAGCCAAATGAATGGAAATACATGAACTATGAACCAATGGCTGAGGGGTCCCCAACTGGATCAGGCCCTCTGAATGGGTGAGACAGTTGATTGGCTTGATCTGTTTGGGAGGCATCCAGGCAGTGGGACCGGGTCCTGTGCTCATTGCATGAGTTGGCTGTTTGAAACCTGGGGCCTATGCAGGATTGCTTGGCTCGGCCTGGGAGGAGGGGACTAGACCTGCCTGGACTGAGTCTACCAGGTTGACCTCAGTCTGTGGGGAAGGCTTTGCCCTGGAGGAGATGGGAATGGGGGAGAGGGCTGGGGGGAAGATGAGGGGGACGGGAGTGGGGAGAACAAGGGAATCCGTGGCTGATATGTAGAACTGAATTTTATTGCAAAATAAAAAAAAAAAAGAAAACCAATGGAGTAAAAATCCCAATGATTTATCCTGAGAACCAAAATGATCCAGAACTCACAGAAACTTGGCAAAACCAGAGTTCATCAGCTCTTTCCAGCTCGGATTTCTCTGCCTGCACTCAGTGTGGCTAAGGCCTCCAGGTTTGCTATGCCCATGCTGACTCAGGGACTTGTGAGCCATGGATTTCACTGAAAAAGATAATTGATATTATTGTTTACACTGTGTTAGAAAACGTCTTCCTTTTTTGTTTTGTCTGTTTGTTGCAACTAAAGGAAACAAAAGCCTCCCTTTCACTGTACACAATGGTATTGCAGATGAGCAGCTCAGGTGGTGTTTATAGTTAGTAATAGCGGAAATAGAGAAAGGAAATCAAACCCCATATCAATGTCTCGTTCTTCATGAGACAGAAAAACTAGTCCTGCCGAAATATTTAATTTATTTCATTGTTCTTACTCCAGGTGAAAATATAGCTTCCTAGCATGTCCTGTTGTACCTCAGTTTCCCCCCCCCCAACCTGCACTAATATACAATGGAGGCAGAGAGTCGACTGCAGAATCCCATCCCTTGTGTTTCTGCTTGCCCTTTCCATGTCAGATCCCTCATATCAGGGTGACAGCCTGTCGCAAAACCATACTCCAGTCGGTTTTTTGAAGGAAGCCTCTTTCCTTTCGAGACAAAGTTTACTCTACAATCAAGTTTAGTCTGATAAAGATGTAAAAAAAAAAAATCCACCACATGTGATTCTTCATGGGTAATTTATGGCCTCTTGTCAACATCTGTTTGTGACTCCACACCATCTCAGAATGGCTTGCATCTGTCATTCTCAACTCTTTGCCTATGTGCTATACCTCATATATGCAGTGCACTGCACAAATAAGTCTCCAGGCATTTTATATTTTAGTCTTAGTAACGGTAAACTGAATACATGTTTATTTTACCAAGATGCTACCGACTTCATTTATATAATATGTGTATGTATATATGTATAAGTCTATATACAATGAATATATACTTTAAGCATATATAGCTGAACATTTTCTTATTCTTGAAATAAATGAACATAAGAAAAATAATGACATAATTTGCAAAAATAAATACTATGAAGTGATTTTAAAAATGTTCCATTGGTTGAAAAGTATCAGTTTCAGGTGAGGCTGCTAATGCCAGTTTAATGGAAGAGTCAGAGACCCTTAGAGATACCCAGGAGGGAATGGAGAAATTGTATGAGCTGCAATGAGTATAGAGTTTAAGTATAGTATATGGGGGCAATAAGCTTAGTCCTGGAGGCTCTGAGGAGACACAGATCTGACAGGAGCAGTTAGTGGATGCTGAAAGTGAAGTCTGAATACAGATGAAGTGGTTCCCAGTACTAGCGCTGGATTAATGGCTAGAGACAGAATTCCCCAGGTTGAGTCCAAGCTGAGACATTTAAATTGTGTGACTTTTAATGCCTACTAACAGGCTTCTGTTTCTCACCTGTGAATAATGAATATTTTTTACATTTTAGGGTTGTTGCAAATGCTTCATACTTTATTTTATTTTCATGAGGCTTATTGTCTTGTATATATTTGATTTCAGGCTGACCAGTTGGTGCCTGATAACCAATTGGGGGATTCTTCCCTGAGGAAAACTCTCCTGTCAGAATTTCTCAGTTGCCTATAGTTCTTTATACAGTTGTGCCTCATCAGATTTACTCTTTCCATGTTGTCAAGACTATTAGAGTCTTTCTTGTTCAATTCTTGTTAAGGCAGACATGTTGTTAGTAACATTACACAGGCTGAACAGATTGTTGTTGTTATTTATATATTCAGGGAATATATATCAACAATTATAGGTAAAGCGGCCATGAAATGGAGAGAGAGCAATATAGTAGGTACATAGTAGGGTTTGGGTGGAGAAAAGGAAAGTGAAAATTGATTAATTATATAATAATCTTAATAAAATAATATAATATTAATTTCTGGTATACTGTGTCTTCTAAAATTCTTGCCTCATTTACTCACTTCTGAACATGTGTCTCCTTCTTTCTGTGTATATATAGTTTTTGGTTTTGAGCCTAGCCTTTAATTGCTGAGCCATTTTTTCCAGCCCTTTCTGAGTATATAGATCTAATGCCCTTGAACATTTCTGCCTGCTATCTCATGATCTATTTCTTCATTTAAATTCTATCTGTTCAAACATCACATCTTTAGCTAATTCCTAGCTCATTGCCTTCATTTAAAACAAAATGCTTCTTACCCCTTTCTCTCTCCTTATTTTTGTACCTCCCTACATTTCTTATTGGTGCTTGTCCTAGTCACTTTTTTTTTTTTTTTGTCAATTCTATATAACCGAGAGTTATCTGAGAAAAGGAATCCCACTTAGGAAAATGCCTCCATCTGATTGCCTGTACACAAGTCTGTGAGGAATTTTCTTATTAATGATTGATGTGGGAGGGTCTAGTCAGCCCATTGGGTGTGGTATCACTCCTGATCAGGTGAACTTGACGTGTACAGGAAAACAAACTGAGCAAGCCAACATTCCTTCATGGCTTCTGCTTCAGGCCTTGTCTCTGGATTCTTGCCTTGAGATCATAGTCAACTTTCCTTAATGATGGACTGTGAAGTGGAACTATAATCTGAAATAATGCCTTTCCTCGACAGATTTCCTTTTGTCATACTGTTTAATCACAGCAGTGCAAACCTAGCTAAGACATCTGCCAACATCCAATTGTGAATTTATGAGTTTTTAAACTTTGTCTCTGTGCTAGAAACTAAGATACAGTAGATTTTTACCTTCATTATTCCAGTGGTTCACTACTCTAAATCCCTCCGTTTAGAAATGGTGCACCAGGCTATTACAAACAATGCTGATATGAACATAGCTGAACAAGTGCTCTTATGGTGTGGTTGAGCATTTCTTGGGTATATGCCCAAGAGTGGCATAGCTGGATCTTGGGGGAGATCAGCATTGTTTGTAATAGCCAGAACATGGAAACAACCCAGATGCCCTTCAACTGAAGAATGGATAAACAAAATGTGGTACATATACACAATGGAATACTACTCAGCAGAAAAAAACAATGGCATCATGAGGTTTGCAGACAAATGGATGGATCTAGAAAAAATCATCCTGAGTGAGGTAACCCAGACTCAGAAAGACAAACATGGTATGTACTCACTCATAGCAGGATACTAGACATGAAACAAGGATGAATTGTCTGCTACTCACATCACCAGGGAGGCTACCCGGAAAACAGGACCCCAAGAAAGACACAGGGATCACCCAATGACAGAGAAATGGAATGAGATCTACATGAATAGCCTGGTCATGAGTGGGGGTAATGAAAGGCGAGGGTCGAGGGAAAGAGAGCTTGGGGGAGCGGGAGATCCCAGCTGGATCAACAACAGAGAGGGAGAACAAGGAATAGGAGACCATGGTAAATGAAGACCACATGAGAACAGGAAGAAGCAAAGTGCTAGAGAGGCCCACAGAAATCCACAAAGATACCCACACAACAGACTGCTGGCAATGGTCGAGAGACAGCCCGAACTGACCTACTCTGGTGATGGGATGGCCAAACACCCTAATTGTTGTGCTAGAAACCTCATCCAACTACTGAGGGATCTGGATGCAGAGATCCATGACTAGGCCCTGGGTGGATCTCTGGGAGTCCAATTAACGAGAATGAGGAGGGTTTATATGAGCGAGAATTGTTGAGACCAAGGTTGGATAAAGCACAGGGACAAATAGCCAAATGAATGGAAACACATGAACTATGAACCAATGGCTGAGGGGTCCACACTGGATCAGGCCCTCCGAATGGGAGAGACAGTTGATTGGCTTGATCTGTTTGGGAGGCATCCAGGCAGTGGGACCAGATCTTGTGCTCATTGCATGAGTTGGCTGTTTGAAACCTGGGGCCTATGCAGGATTGTTTGGCTCGGCCTGGGAGGAGGGGACTAGACCTACCTGGACTGAGTCTACCAGGTTGACCTCAGTCTGTGGGGAAGGCTTTGCCCTGGAGGAGATGGGAATGGGGGGGGGGGCGTTGGGGGGAAGGTGAGGGGGACGGGAGGGGGGAGAACAAGGGAATCCGTGACCAATATGTAGAACTGAATTGTATTGCAAAATAAATTAAAATAAATTAAAAAAAAATATGCAAGATATTTCAAATAGGAGTAAAATAAATGTACAAGAAATATAAAAAAAAAAAAAAAGAAAAAAAAAGAAATGGTGCAGCAGAAGATACTTCCTGAGTGAAAGGTGGGAATGCAACCAAGAGAGAGCACGCGAGCAGCTGGAACATGACAGCTGCTCTCACTGAGGCCTGAGAATTGTGATCCACAAGACTGGGACTGAATCCAGGCAACAGAGGATGGCTCCTTCACTGTCCTGCAACTCCAGGTACAAAGCATTGAGCCACAATTACTGTATCAGTGTTGCTAGAAGAATGATGCCAGGGGAAGAGAGAAAAGAGGCTGAAATTGAGTCATCATAGAAAAGAAGATGTAAAGCTGAGGATGCTACAGTGAAAAAACAGAGACATATTGGGGAAGGGGATTAAAGATAAATTATACCATAGAGGCAAATAAAGTATGACTGATGCTGACACACAGGTAATAGGGATAAATAGGAAATAGAGACAAATATTTTCTTAACATGGAGAGTATGTTTGGGGACTACAAATTCTCTATGTACAAAGAAGGAAAGCACTTAGGCCATCCTTTGA
This sequence comes from Peromyscus californicus insignis, assembly GCF_007827085.1. Classification (NCBI taxonomy): domain Eukaryota; kingdom Metazoa; phylum Chordata; class Mammalia; order Rodentia; family Cricetidae; genus Peromyscus; species Peromyscus californicus. The sequence continues at coordinate 57,031,032 of NW_026294617.1, read as the reverse complement.
AGTAGCACTGAAGACTAGTTTAGTGTGGTCACACATCATATAGAAAACGCTCTAAGTGCTTTCAAGGATAGCTATCAGAGGCAGTGAATGAACGGGGAGTATCTATGAAAACAACAGAATGCCGACCTAAGGTATGGCAGGTCCTAGTGCCGTCTAGACTAGGTAAGTACATTTCCCTCCATTTTTCTTTCATTTTTGAGATTATAATATAATTATATCATTTCTCCCTTTCTTCTTCCTAAACTCTCTAATATACCTCTCCTTGATAGCTTTCAAATTCACGTCTCTTTCATTAATTGTTTTTACATACATATATGTAGATACATATATTCCTGAATATAATCTGTTCAATATGTATAATGTTACTGATATGTATGTTTTCAGGGCTATCTATTTTGTATTGGATAACCAATTGATTATTGCTATGCTCTCCCTTGGGGAACACTATTTCTCCACCTCCCCACATTCTTCAGTTGCCTGTAGTACTTTATGTAGGGTTGAGGCCTCCTGGTCTCTCCCTGTGCTCTTTGATATGTCCATTGATATTGTGCTGGTTCAGCTCATAAGTAGCAGATCTGTTGGTGAAATTTTATGGGTGTACCTTCTGATATTACTAGGAGACACAATCTTACAACACACTCCCTGATCTTCTTGCTCTCATAATCTTTCTTCCCCCTCCTGTATTTCTGCTAGCGCTCCAAGCTAACATCTTGTTTCTCACATTTGAGCAGTGAATATAGTCAAAATTAAGCACTGTAGTGCGAAGAAAGTGTGTCACTAAAGAGAAGGGCTAAATATGTTAAACACATGTTATCAATATCTAATTGGCATATTAAGACTTGATATGATTGAACAATGATGTTATTGACTTCACTTATTCACCCATGGCAACATAAATGATTTTCACTTCCTTTGGGGGCATAATGTACTTTATTTCACATTTATAGGAGAAACATTGACTTTTGTTATTCTGCTTAAATAATTATATGCAAATTTGTTAGTTATTGTGTCAGCTATCCATCCCTGTAAAAAAACAAAACAGCTTAAGAAAATCAACTTAAAAGAGAGAAAGACATCTTTGGCACACAGTGTCAGAGCTTTGGGGCATAGTCACTTGGCTCTATCACTCTGCACTTGGCGAATAGCAGATCTATGTACATACTGATGGAAAAAGAAAACAAACAAATAAAGCCCCACTTGCTTAATGTGGCTAAGACGAGTAGAGAGAGGAAAGACTGGAATCCCAATTACTCTCAAGAAAGTGACCCAATGACCTAATGTCTTTCCACTAGGTCCCACCTCCTTCCATAGTGCCATGGGCTGGTAGCCATGCACTTAAAATATGACTCTTGGGAGACATTCCATTTTTATATAGTAACTGTTACACTTCATGCTATAAATGAAGACAACTCTATAATTACACAAATTTGAAGTTCAGTCAATTTCTAGTATGTGATTACTCACTAATTCTGTGAAAACTAGTATTTCAAAACTAAAAGTTTAACTTACTTAATTTACAATATTTTTTGTGTTTTAACTTCTTTTGTAGAATGCTTCAGAGTTTAAAAAAAGTAACTAAAATATGACTTAATTTCCTGGAAATTTTTTGGAATTTATCTGTCTATAAATGAGTAGCATAAACACTTGTTTTCTTTTCTATTTTTTTTTTACATTTCATTCTCATTTTAACAGACATGTAATAGAAATTCAAATCAAACCTATTATACACACTTCCTCGGAATAATTATCCAAATTAATTATTTGTAGTCAGTAAGTGTCATCTCATATCCAGGTATTGCTGTCGATCCTCTGCTACCTGATTCCTAGTTAATGTACCTGTGACCAAATGGCTGTGGCACAAGGACCTACCTAATACCAAGATCAGGACAACAGGCACGAAACAGTAACAGTCCCGGGGCTTAGAGCCCCTGTATTAGGCATCTGCTGTCTTTTGCATGTAAGATGAAGGGCTCTGCTGGCTCTGACTTGGTCTCAGACCTTTTTGGTCCTTCACCTGACAACTTGGAGTTTGGGATAATGAATGTAGCTTTTGAATCAGGAAGGAGAATGGAAGTAGGGCTTGAATGGAAGTTATCAGGCACTGACAATAGGAGCAAGAGACTGCACGCAGCTCTCTTTATAGCCTTTGCAGTCCCGGCCACTGAGATGGAAAATCTGAACAGGCGAATGAGGCACCAGCATGTTACCTTACTGCACTGTGCCTGTTAAAGATTGATGGCATTTTGTTCTTCTGAAACCGCACGTGGGATGGATGAAAAGGGTATGTGGTTTGCTTAATGCACTAGGTTAGTATCTTGATTTATGAGCTGCATAGAGCTTTCCATCAAAGTAACAGAAAAGGTTTTACTGTTGCTTAGAACGGCATTCTGACATTCCGACTTTTGTCTAAGAATGAAATGTGGTTTAAAGTGTATCGCCTTCTTGATGGGGAATACTAACCCCTCCCTACTGCCTAGTTTACAACTTATTTCAAATAAGTCTTTTCAGTTGGTTTGTGGTGAGTATATTTTCAGTTTTTAGAGATTTATTTTGGCTCAGACCATAACATCACAGAATAATGGTTGTGTTCTAAAAGGGAGGTACTTCTTTTTGCCTTTGGCAATGTAACAGTTTAGCAAGGGGATAATGTTCAGTAACTGAATGCCCACTCTGTGGACAGGAGCTAGCTTGCATCTAGGAGTTCAGCTGCCATATAACTTAGTGAATGTAAAAAAGAAAAGAATGATAGTCTGACCAATATAGGTTTAATATTTAAAAATGATTAATAATTAAATAGGAATATTTCTAAATTTTTTACATATAACTAAGATCCTAAAGACCACACACACAGGTATACACACACACACACACACACACACACACACACACACACACACACACACACACACACTTAGAGATGACTAATTTTATATATTGCCTCTTTCAGTAAAGCAAGATCCAGGACAGGCACCAAAACTACATGGTGAAACCTTGTCTTGCAAAACCAAAAAAGAAAAACAAAAAAAGAAAGAAAGAAAGAAAAGAAAATTCTCTAACTTCCATGCTTAATAATTAATTGCATTTTAAAGAAATAGAATACATGTGATCATAACAGAAGCTTAAAATATTAAAATATTTTTTCTCTTTTAATATTTTCAGAGTTTTATTTGTTTATTTGAAACTGTTTTTCACTGTAGCCAAGGATGCAGGTAGACTAACTATAGAGTTTCACCTCTTCCTGCTCTCCTTCAAATCCATTCCCAAAGTCTCATCCTCAGCTCTGCAGCAGAACCCCTGCTGATGCCTTCGCTCTTGCTTTGCCCACACCTCCAGTGGATTCAAAGTTCCTTCGCTCCAGACTTCTTTCCCCAATTCACTGCTTTATCCCAGACTGCAACTCCAGACAGCATACCCTGAGAGCAAAGGCCCATTCCAGCCAGAGAAGTAGGTAGCCTGAGGATCTTCAACTCTTCTTCCATTCCTCTGATTCCATCATTCAAGTCTCACCCCCTATTCTGTAGCTTACCACCTACTGTGGCCTCTCCATCTTCTCTGCCCTGGTTTCCAATGGGTCAGGCACATCTCCCCAATCTTCCTTCCCACTCATCCTTTTATCCCAGTTCCCAAGTCTGACAAGCATTCTTTAGGAATTTGCTAGCATGCTGTGGATTCTCTTCACTCTCTGCCCCGATTGCCAGGGAACTAATCAAATCCTGGTGGATAACCCTGCTTTAAGCCTTCCTGTGGATGTCCTCAGGTCTCCTTTCATAAGTATCAGCCCCAATATCTATATTTCACTTGGTTCCCCCATTAGTCACACCTAGCAGGATCCTGAAAGAATTCCCTTCAGGCAACACACAGTAATGTTCTCCTAAGAACCAGAGAGGGCCACAGGTTCCCTCCTCTCAGAGGACTTTAGCTTGTGTCATGTTGACACAAAACTATCCATCACAACATTAAAATCAAATTTGTTTTTAAAAATTAAAATTTGATTAAAATCAAATCAAATCAATCTTGTGAAGACAGATGATCATAAAGAAAATTTCATAATTACATTTAATTGTATGAACAAAATTGATTATTCCTTAAAGCATGACTGCTAAAAACATTTTTAGGAACAATATACACTATGAAGAGTCATTCAATTTTAAATTTAAAAACAGCTTAATAATGATTCTCATCTCAAAGAGGCTTCCCTGCTCCATTTTTTTTGTGTGTCTCAATTTAAGCAAATATTTAAGAATAATTACTTATAATCTCCTTATATCGCTACAAGTAGAAAAAGAACAATTCCCACATTGTGTGATTCACAATCTATAAATATCATGTTGCCAAACTCCACAGCACAGGAGATTAGAGGAAAACATCTCCCTTTACTTGAACAAAAATTTCTTTTCTCCAATCTCCTCACTGATTCTCTCTACCCATCCAACTCTACATCTTCTTTCTCTCTCTATTTAGAAAACAAACAGGACAATTAAAAAAAATTAAAACCAGAAAATGTAAACACACACACACACACACACACACACACACACACACAGAGAGAGAGAGAGAGAGAGAGAGAGATCTGCAAAAAATACGTCAATCAGAAATCTTTAAATACAAACAAAAGATTTTTTAAAATTCCTAAGCAAAATAAAAGTGGACAAAAAAATTCTTCAAAAGTACTATTAAGTTAATTTTGTCTTGGCCGTTTATTGCTGGGCATGAGACCTGCACTTAAGTGTGATTTGTATGCCTAATGAGACGCCATAGGAGAAAATTAATTTTTCCTTTGCAAGTAATTATCAATTAGAGATAGTTTTTTAGTGAGGAATAAGAGGTTGCACCCACTTTCCCATCTAACACTTGGCATCCCATCTGGCTTGAAAGTGTGCAGACACCATGCATGCTACCTCAGTCTCTTTCCATTATCAATACCCTTACTTGCTCTGTAAAATTCATTTGACCTACCCATTCAATAGGTGTAGGCAGAGTTTTACCCTCCTGGGAGCCACTTTCAAATTGCCACACAGAGGATTATATTAATTATAAATGCTTGACTAATAGCTCAGGCTTATTACTAACTTGCTCTTAAGTTTAAATTAATCCATTTCTCTTAATCTATATGTTGCCACATGGCTTATGACTTCCTGAGTAGCTGGCTCATGTCGCTCTGACTCTGCCCTTCTTCCTCCCCGCCCTAAAATTTTCAGTTTAGCTTTCCGGTCTAGCCTTATTCTGCCTTGCTATAAGCCAATCTGTTTTTTATTAACCAATGAGAGCATACAGAGGAATATTCCATAGCAAATAGGTGTCTGGTTTGCTTCCTTTATAGTCTATCATAACTTTGATTAAATAAAAAACATTGAAGCTACAGTGCTATGCCTGGTTCGTGCATGGTACTTACATGAATTAACATGTTTCTTCTTAGTTTTAATGCAAAAAAGACACTAAGCTTAGCATAATTTTTCTATCTGGTCATTTACAAAGCAGTAATTTAAAAATAAGATTTTTCAGACATGTAAATATCAATAATTTATTGTCAGTTTTATTTAAGGGTGTTATTACTAGTAGTGCAACCATGTTGCAGTGGAGTTTCACACATCCATGAGTATCTGGGTAGCACAAACTAGATTGTGTCGATGAGAACAATGAGGGGACACAAATGTGGATGAATGAGGAAGGGGAAGGCAAATCTGGGAGGAGTTGGGAGGGGTGAATGTGGTTCAGAAGTCATTGTTGAAATTCTCAATGAACCAGTAAAAAACATGCTTCCATATTAAATAAAAATAAACTTAAAACTAAAAACAAACAAAATATCCCGGTTCTCTCTCTCTACATAATTTAGAGATTTATTTTGATTTTAAATTATAGACTAACCCTCTATCTTAAAGCAGTTCATCCCCCTGTGTAAAATATAATGTATGTATTTAAACACTTTTTTTCTTTCCTTTTGCATACCAGCTCCTGTTCCCCCTCCCTCCTCTTCTCCTGCTCCCCTTACCTATCCCTATCTCACCCCCATCCCCTTCTCATAGAGGGTAAGGCCTCCCTTGAGTAGTCAGCATAGGCTGTCATATCAAGTTGGGGCCAGACCTAGCCCCTCCCCCCTGAATCAAGGCTGAGTAAGGCATCCCATCATAGGGAATGGACTCTAAAAAGCTAATTTGTGCAACCGAGATAAATCCTGGTCCCATTGCCAGGTGACCCACAAACACATCAAGACACACAGCACTCGCCAACATTCAGAAGCCCTAGTGTGTTCTCATACAGGCTCCTCAGCTCTCAGTTCAGAGTCCATGAGGTCCCACTAGCTTGGGTTAGCTGTTTCTGTAGTTTTTCCCATCATGATTCTGACCCCACTTGCTCTTATAATCCTTCCTCCCTCTCTTCAACTGAACTCCAGGATCTTGGCCAAGTGCTTTGCTGTGGGTCTCTGTATCTGCTTCCATCAGTCACTGGATGTAGGCTCTATGATGACAATTAGAGTAGACACCAATCTGAATGCAGGGGAAGGTTAGTTCAAGTACCCTCTCCACCATTGCTATGAGTCTTAGCTGAGGACAATCCTGTGAGTTCCTGAGGTTTTCCCTAGCTGCAGATTTTTCCCCATCCACTTATGGTACAATCTGTCAAGATATCTTTTTCATTGCTCTCCATCCCCATCTCTCCCCCACGTTCCCCCATGTTCCCACCCCCCTTCCCCTCCTATCCCCTCCCTCTGTTCCCCCCTCCTAGTCTACCAAGGATATCTTAACCTTTTCCACTTCTTGGGGTGATGCGTGTGTGTCCCTCTTAGTGTCCTCCTCTTTATTTAGCTTCTCTGGGGTTGTGGATTGTAGCCTGGTTATCCTTTGCTTTGTGTCTAATATTTACTTATGAGTGAGTACATGCCATGTTTGTCTTTCTGGGTCTGAGGTATCTCATTCAGGATGATTTTTTTCTAGTTCCATCCATTTGCCTACAAATTTCATGATGACATTGTTTTTTTTTACCACTGTATAATACTCTATTGTGTAAATATACCACATTTTCTTTAACTATTCTTCTGTTGAGGGACATCTAGGTTGTTTTCAGGTTCTTACTATTATGAATAATACTGTTATGAACATAGTTGAGCAAATGTTTTTGTGGTGTGGAGGAGCATCTTTTGGGTATATACCCAGGAGTGGTATTGCTGGGTCTTGAGGTAGGTTGATTCCCAATTTTCTGAGATACCACCATACTGATTTCCAGAGTAGCTGTTCAAGATTGCATTCCCACCAGCAGTGGAGTGTCCCCTTTCTCCACATTCTCTCCACATAAGCTGTCATCTGTGTTTCTGATCTTAGCTATTTTGACAGGCATAAGATGGTATCTCAGCATCATTTTGATTTGCATTTCCCTGAAGGCTAAGGATATTGAAGATTTCCTTATATGTCTTATGGCCATTTGAGAGTCTTCTGTTAAAAATTCTGTTTATTTTGTAACCCATTTTTTTTAAATTGGATGATTTGATATTTTGCTGTCTAGTTTCTTGAGTTCTTTATATATTTTGGAGATCGGCCCTCTATCTCATGTGGGGTTGGTAAAGATCTTTTCCCATTCTATAGGCCACCTTTTTTTCTTACTGACTATGTTCTTTGCTTTACAGAAGTTTTTCAGGTTCAGGAGGTCCTATTTATTAATTGTTGATCACAGGGTCTGTGCTACTGGTGTTATATTTAGGAAGTAGTCTCCTGTGCCAATGCATTTAAGGCTACTTCTTACTTTCTCTTCTATAATGTTCATTGTAACTGGATTTATGTTGAGGTCTTTGATACCTTTGGACTTGAGTTTTGTGCATGATGACAGATATGGATCTATTTGCATTCTTCTACATGTAGATATCTAGTTTTGCTAGCACCATTTGTTGAATATGCTTTCTCTTTTTCATTGTATATTTTTTGCTTCTATGTCAAAAATCAGGTGTTCATAGGTGTGTGAAGTGATATCAGGGTCTTCAATTTGATTCCATTGATCAAATTGTCTGTGCCAGTTCCAAACTATTTTTTTTTATTATAGCTCTATAGTAGAGCTTGAAGTCAGGGATGGTGATGCCTCTGGAAGTTACTTTTTGTATAGGATTGGTTTGGCTATCCTGGGATTTCTTGTTTTTGCATATGCAGTTGAGTTTTGTTCTTTCATTGTCTTTCAAGGTGAGGAATTGAATTGTAACCCCCTAACTTAAAGCAGTTCATTGGTAGAGCATGAGACTCTTAATCCCAGGGTCGTGGGTTCGAGCCCCACGTTGGGTGCCAGTTGCCCTGGCCAGCAGGGCTTCAGTGGGTTCTCGACCAACTTAAGGACAGAATGATAGGGACAGGAGACCCAAAGGAAATACACCAAGTCAAGATTCTGATCAAGGTGCCACCTTATTTTTCTCCAGGAGGGTTTATATAGTTCCTGCAGGGTGGGGGGAGCAAGAAGCTGTTATCTGCATAAGGTGGGGCAAGCTAACAGGATGTTTGTGTAGGATGTTTACAGGGTGAAAAGGTCAAGGGTTCTACTCAATGTCCTGTTGCTAGGCAATCTGACTGTAAGATGATCTAATTCCCTGTCTTATTGGGAGTCTGTATTTTTCCACTAATTAGAGATTCTGTCCTTGTCCCTGACACCCCTGTTTAAATTATATCACACATTGTTATGTTTGTTAATTGATACAATGACATTAGAATAATCCTACTTCTAAGGGTTAATCACATGGACATTCTAAGGAGATATAAAATCTCAGAGAACTAATGGTGAGTGCCATTATGCCTTCAACCCATCATCTATTTGATTACACAGTTGGCATTATAGCAACTACACAATGTTTCAAGATCATAACCAAATTATCTTTGTTCAGAGTGTTGCTTAAGTATTGATAAAGGTAGGGTGTACTATCCAAAAACTGGCTGCCTTGACTTATGATTAAAAATAATTTCTTTGTGCAGTGGTAGAAGAAACATACCTTAACTAGTAAGTTATACTCTGCTTATTGGTGTGAAAAAAAGTGTAGAACTTTGCAGATAATCCTGACTAAATGCTGGAGGAACACATTTTGCTAAAGTACTGAAATAATGTAAGATATTGGATAGCAGGCTCTTTGCTAACTTTTTTTTTTTTTATTTTGCAATACAGTTCAGTTCTGTGTATCAGCCACGGATTCCCTTGTTCCCCCCCCTTCCGTCCCCCTCACCTTCCCCCCAGCCCACCCCCTATTCCCACCTCCTCCAGGGCAAAGTTTCCCCTGCTGACTGAGATCAACCTGGTAGACTCAGTCCAGGCAGGTCCAGTCCCCTCCTCCCAGGCTGAACCAAGTGATCCTGCATAGGCCTCAGGTTTCAAACAGCCAACTCATGCAATGAGCACAGGACCCGGTCCCACTGCCTGGATGCCTCCCAAACAGATCAAGCCAATCAACTGTCTCACCCATTCAGAGGGCCTGATCCAGTTGGGGGCCCCTCAGCCATTGGTTCATAGTTCATGTGTTTCCATTCGTTTGGCTATTTGTCCCTGTGCTTTATCCAAAAGTCTTGGAGCGATCAGCAATACAGGGAACATACCTAAACATAATAAAGACAATTTAAAGCAAGCCAACAGCCAACATCAAATTAAATGGAGAGAAACTCAAAGCAATCCCACTAAAATCAGGAATGAAGCAAGGCTGTCCACTCTCCCCATACTTATTCAATATAGTACTTGAAGTTCTAGCCAGAGCAATAAGACAACATAAAGAGATTAAGGGGATACAAATTGGAAAGGAAGAAGTCAAGCTTTCCCTATTTGCAGATGACATGATAGTATACTTGAGTGACCCCAAAGATTCAACCAAGGAACTGATACAGCTTATAAACACCTTCAGCAGCATAGCAGGATACAAGATCAACTCAAGAAAATCAGTAGCCCTCCTATATACAATGGACAAAGAAGCTGAGAAGGAAATCAGAGATACATCACTCTTTGCTAACTTTTGTGTAATCAAGATGCCCATGGATTGAACACTGGGATTTGTATAAGGAAGGCATATGCTCGACTGCTAAGCTACATCCTAAGCTCATGTATCTCTGCTTTTGATTAGCTATGTACACTGAACAAATTACCTAATCCCAGCCATGTTTTATATTAAAATGAATAAAATATTTCTTTTACATGATTTTTGTTATCACTAGAAAAATTAAAAAAAAAACCTACTTATGCAAGAGAAAGGATGATGGGTGCTCTGGAAAGAAGAATCAAAACAAGAGATTGAAAATATGGTTTAGTTTTATTTGGATGCATATGGTTGTTTGTTCCTATTCATTATAATAAACTAAGCTTAAAGAAGTATAACATGTGGAGAAGAAATGTATTCATCCAGTTCACACTGTCACAGAAAGTTATTTTTTTGTTTGATGAAAATGTACATTGTCAATAATTTTATTCCACCTTCAGAATAACTCAATCATGCTGTCTCATTTAGCCAGCAGTATGTCAGCCCTCTTGCTGTTTCCAAACTGCATTGTTTTTCTTCTTTCTGTCATGCCCCAAACTTACCCTTCCTTGGGGGCACTCTTCTCTCTCCATATAGGTAAAGGAGGCTGTGGATAAACTTCTGTGAATTTCGCAGTCTGTATTTGTGCTTTATATTACGTTCATCTTTCTAATTCTAGCAATTTTTCAAACCTCTTGAAATTATCTATTTTTAGTCAGTACGGTTATGTATGACAATTTCCCTATATTCAATATGTATAATTCTGTATCTATGAACATATGAGTAAATGTATTTATATTCTATTTATCAACTATCTGTATACCAATCAACTATCATCTTTTCATTACCATTAGAGATTATTTCCATGTTCCTACATATGCCAAACTCTGAGAATGCTCAAGTCTCTCACAAAAATAACAAAATTTACATATAATCTGCACATATCATCCATAGGTTTTTAAAAAATTTTAATATGTGCAAGGCCCTATCTGGTCTTGTATGCTTCTCAATTCTTCTCTCTAAGGTTCCTGAGCTACCACACCCAGCTCCATCCGTTTATTTTTTGTAATCTCCAAATTACTTATAACCCATAGTATAATACAGATAGAAATAAGTGGTTTTTTACTGTGTCATCTGGGTTTAGAAGAAAGGGTTATGGATATATTCAATATAATTTTAACCTTTTTCCCCAGGGTGGATAATGAACCCACAATCTAGTTTCAAAAGTCTCTCTATGGATGTGTTATAATTTATGTGTAGACAAATACAGAGGATTCAATGATAGGTCTGCCATCTATTTAGTTATTACACTGCATTTATCCATTTTCTATTTATGTATAATTCCTTTTATTGCCATGAAATAGCTAGACTAGTTTTAATGTGGTAAATCCAAAGCCTAAAATCAGTGACTTAATCAGCAAATATTTTCTTTTCACATTAGATCTATCAGGAGTATGTAGTCACTGCATTGCTTTGCTGTGTGAAGTCACAAACTGGAATGTTCCTGTACCAGTAACCAGAAATACGTGAAGGATGCCACTTACAATTAAATACTCTGTCCTCAAAATAGCACTCATGGTTCAATACATAAATTCTATGTCAAGTTCATCCATGTACTCACATTACAGTGCTACAAAGGCTTGAAGAGCAGCAGTGGCTCCCATGATAACTCACAATTCTCATCAGTCCAACAGCATAATCATGCCATTGTATTTAATGTTCAAGGTCTCTGGTATTCAGATTTCATGGCTTGGGTCCTGGGACCCTGTCAATGGGTGGCAAGGGAAATCAGAAAGGACAGAAACATAGACAATTGTACCATAAAGCTGAGATCATGTGGTCTTGTGCACTCTGACAGAGAGCACCCACTGCTGCCATGAACCCACACCCCCAGATTCATTTTTAAGTACAACACAGAGGGAGGGAAGGGTGAGCTAGGTTCAATATAAGGTGTCTGTAGAAAAGAAGTCTCAGGCTTTAAACATTCAGGAGGAGAAAGAATCTACAATTGCTAGATCTTTTACACTCAAACCTGTATGAGAAGTCTTTGCCAACTTCAAGTCTAGTTTGTGTAGCTAGAGTTTTCCTGCCTGGCCCACAGTCAGGACAAATCTCTATTACCCGCCAGTCCCACAGCAGCTCAGACCCGACCAAGTAAACACAGAGACTTATATTGGTTACAAACTGTTTGGCCTAATGGCTCAGGCTTCTAGCTATCCAATTCTTACATTTTAAATTAATCCATTTCCATTAATCTATACCTTGCCCCATGGCTCGTGGCTTACCAGCATCTTCACATGCTGTTTGTCATCATGGTGGCTGGCAGTGTCTCCCTGACTCAGCCTTGCACTTCCCAGCTTTATTCTCCTCCTTGTCCCGCCTACACTTCCTGCCTAGCCAATGGCCAATCAGTGTTTTATTTATTGACCAATCAGCAACACATTTGCCATACAGAACATCCCACAGCACTTCCCCCCCTTTTTTTTTTTCAAAAAGGAAGGTTTTAACCTTAACAAAGTAAAATTACATTAATTTTGAATTTGGGCGTAGCTTCTCTTACTACTTCCTGCTGGAGGGGGGCGCTGTATCTTATGGGGACAAAAAGAAAATTTTAGGATTATGGAGTAGTCCGTGAGGGTGTATCGTCTCAGCCAGTTGCCTTGAAACGGTTCTGGATGTTGGATCATCTGGGCCATGGTGTCATTGGAGACCTTTCAGGGGGTCTTGGCTGGTCAAACCTGATGTATCTTAATCTGGAACAAATCCATAGCTTTTGGCTTTCTGTGGGAACAAAAGCAGAGACTCTTTTCCAAAGCAACATATCCTTATATCCAAATTTTGAAGTCAAGGTAACTTTAAAATATACATTTTGGCATAACTCAACAGCTTTACAATCAAATGTTTTTCTGCAGTTAAAAATCCCAAAGACAACACAATCCAGATTCTCTGTGTAATATTCATCTTCACGTGGCTTATTTTTTATATTAATTTTACTATCTCTTTAAAGATTTTATTTTTTAAAACTATATATTTGTTTCTATAACTGTATATATCACCTTTTTTGTCTCTTTCAAGCCTACGTCTATTTTGCACACATTGTAAACTATTACATCTGAATCTGTCTTATTGTGAATCTCTTGCTTTAAACTGCAGCAGCTGTGGCTGCTGGCTCTGCCCACCTCAGCTTCCCAACATGGCGTTTTCCACCAGCTCTGGGAGCCATCGTGGGTCTCTATGCTTTTATCCAAGCACCGTGTAGCCCAAAAACCTCTTTTTTTGTTGTTTTGTACTAACAAAGGCTAAATCCACCACGCAGCTTAATGTGCCATTTGCAGAGGCCTCATTCCCGCCATACTGCAGGTCGAGTGAGCACGCTAGGAATCCACAAGTAGCTCAAACCGGCAGCTGCTGCTCATTTGAGAGTGACAATTAGGAACTGTTTTTAGCTCCGTTTTAGAATTATTTCTCAGGTTTTAGGTGGAAACTCTTGCCCCACGTTGGACGCCATTTGTAGCTAGAGTTTTCCTGCCTGGCCCACAGTCAGGACAAATCTCTATTACCCGCCAGTCCCACAGCAGCTCAGACCCGACCAAGTAAACACAGAGACTTATATTGGTTACAAACTGTTTGGCCTAATGGCTCAGGCTTCTAGCTATCCAATTCTTACATTTTAAATTAATCCATTTCCATTAATCTATACCTTGCCCCATGGCTCGTGGCTTACCAGCATCTTCACATGCTGTTTGTCATCATGGCAGCTGGCAGTGTCTCCCTGACTCAGCCTTGCACTTCCCAGCTTTATTCTCCTCCTTGTCCTGCCTACACTTCCTGCCTAGCCAATGGCCAATCAGTGTTTTATTGATTGACTAATCAGCAACACATTTGCCATACAGAACATCCCACAGCAAGTTTGTATGGGCAAACAGTGTTGCCAGTTTTCCAGGAGTCTGAGGTCTGAGTTTTTGTCAGGACTGTGGCCATGTCAATAATATACACTGACTCACTCAAGGCTTCATCTGATTTCTACACTCTGGGCTACCTACAGTTGTCTCTGCACCAGGCCCAGGTGGTTATTATCTTGATCCAGATATTTATGAAACACAAACAAAATCTTGTTTCCTCTTTGTATCCTCAGCATCTTATCAGTTGTTATTGGTGAGACAGAAATAACTGATAAATGTCTTCCTTTCATTATTTAAAGAAGAGAGAACAGTTCTTTGCACTTGGGGATGCTGAAATGCCTTGGGCATCCAGCATTTTCCTTCATACTTCTCTAGGGAGAAGCATCCTTACTCTGCCAGGTCTTTTTCTCTCTATCTGAAAATGAGACCTTACTCAGTGTCTATCCGTGTGAGTTTTGAACAACATTCTTTAGCCAATATAATGGGCATAGTCATCTGGAGATATATGTTTTACTCTAGGTCATGGATTATTATATTTTCTTTCAGCTACCTTAGTGAATGTGGTCTTCTCCAAAGTGTAGTGAGGTTTTCATCAATTAAATATACATCACTTCCCAATACTGACAACTTAACATATGGCCAGGGGATGTAGATCAGCAGTAGAAAGCTTGCTTAGCACATAGAAGTCCCTGGATTCCATTCATATCATTCAAATCTAAAAGGAATGAATTTAGCTGCAGCTACCCGATGTTAACATAATCTCAGAGGACATCTGATTGAAACAGTGTGTCACAAGATCTGTGGTGTTGGCAGCAACACTACAACATGAATTGCATATATTTAAATATCTGCAAATCTTAAAACATGTAAGAAGAACATGTAGCATTACCTTTATGTCAAAAATACCTTAGTTTACAAAAAAATGTTCAATATATTTGGAAGCTATTCAATGCTCCAAACTCATTTGTTTTCTCATTATGAAATACCTAACAATTCATAAACTTCTTATGAGTGCTATGATCCCCTTTAATTATGTCAACTCCTTTGACACAGGTTTTACACAGGGCTGAAAATATCTAGCCTCTGCTGCAGCTTTGGCTCCGTATAATGGCAACACTCCATAAAGTGGCTAAAATCATGACATGGTTCACATGATCTTTTGTTGTTGTGTGTCTACTCAGTTCTTCTCTTCTTTTCTTTCTCTAACACATTCTCATTTTATAAAATTTATCCTTATCATTTTATATATGAATTACTATATTGGTTACATCACTCTGTACAATTCATAATGAGGCTTCTGCTTTAAAAGCTCATTGTACCTTGGTACTATCCTAGCATTTCTGAGAGATGAGATTTGTGGGTTTGATAAGCATTTTTTTTTTCCTCAGGAAAAATAGCTGAGAAGGTTAAATCAGATAGAAAATATGTTATAACACAGAGATTCTCAAAGTGAAGACTTTACTAATTCTGGCTACTGATTATTCAAGTAATGACAAAATTCTGTGAATATCGATGGACAGCCTATCTGCAAATATCATAATGATTGGACATACATGCTGTGGAACCACATAACAGGAAACGAGCATTGAGAAAGATCATGAAACCCAATACTCTCCTCTTCTGAACAGTATATGGTAAATTTATGCAATTATATTACTTCACATTTATAGTAGGTTTATAAATATATGATACTTATACTTTAAGTAAATACAGAAGTTTATCATTTCAAAATAGCATTAAATCCTCTCCTGGTCACTATCACCCTAGCAGTAGCAGCACCATAGACAGAGACTACTTACTGGTCACTATGTGAGAGAAAGGCATTTTTTGTTTTGTTTTACTTTGATGCTCCCCTAAACTAATGGAGTAGGTGCTAAAGATAAATTTCCTCTGTTTTCAAAGAGAGAACAGAGGGTTCTATAATTTTAAATAAACTTTTGAAGTACACATGATTGTTTGCACTACTTAGTTTAAAAATGTTTTATGAAAGCCGGGCGGTGGTGGCGCACGCCTTTAATCCCAGCACTCGGGAGGCAGAGCCAGGCGGATCTCTGTGAGTTCGAGGCCAGCCTGGGCTACCAAGTGAGTTCCAGGAGAGGCGCAAAGCTACACAGAGAAACCCTGTCTCGAAAAACCAAAAAAAAAATGTTTTATGAGAAATGTCCTATTCTTTCAATGTAATGGTTTTTAAAATCTTTGTAAGATGTAAAATTTGGCAGATATAAAGTATCATGCATTTGAATAGCATTAAATTAGAATAAACTGCAACTTGACACTAATTTTATTAAACTGTCTTTTTTCTTTTCATTTTTTAGTATAATATTATATTTAATTATGTTCATCAATTTGCACAACTTACTGGAATGAACTCTCTCTGAAAAAATTAAAACTACATTAATAAAATGAATCTTCTGAAAAATTTTATAAAGAAACATTAGAACGGTTTTCAGTAATGGAACAACAGCAAAATGGGAAATTGAAAGGATTAATGAACTGGTAGTAATATGACTAAAAATGTCTGTTAAAAATAGAAAAATTATCAGCCTCACCAATGCAGTCAAATAATAGAAATTTCATTATATAACTATAGTATTTTAAGGATAGAAGTATACTAACATTCACATTAGACTTCAAAAAAAATTGTAATGAGTTCAAATTTCATAGCTTACATATATAATATATATGTACATTTTATATACATAGAATTTAAATATTCATAGATTTTATCACACTATTTATTACACTCCAAAACACAGAAAATGCCTTAGAGGGTACAATGTACAGAAGTGTTTAACATAAATACTTAAATGTTCTAATGTTGCGGGGCGGTGGTGGCACATTCCTTTAATCCCAGCACTCTTTTGGGAGACAGAGCCAGGCAGATCTCTGTGAGTTCAAGGCCAGCCTTGCTACCCAGTGAGTTTCAGGAAAGGAGCAAAGCTACACAGGGAAACCCTGTCTCGAAAAACAAAAAAAAAAAAAATTCTAATGTTAATTGATGTAAGAATGTACATATTTTATAATGTATAAACATTGGTAAATTTTCATAATCATTATTATTATTATTATTAAACATTTATTATATTTTAAGCTAGTTTTGTGAAATAGGGACAAAGGCATTTATTTGGCTTACATGAGGGATGCCAAGGCAGGAACTCATAGCAGGAACCTGGAGGCAGGAACTGAAGCAGAGACTGGAAGAATGTTGCCTGTTGGTTTGCTAGCTTGCAAGATTGCTGGCTTGCTTCTCATGACTTGCTTATTCTTCATTCTTAAACCACTCAGAACTAACTGCCCAGAGGTGGCATCACCCTTAGTGGACTGAACTCCACAAATTATTAATCAGTAAGCTGTACCTACAGACTTCCCTACAGGCAATCCACTGAAGGCATTTTGCAGTTGATATTCCTCTTCCCAGGGACCCCTGCTTAGTTCAGGTTGAAAAACAGAAACAATTTCTTATTTGATGATCTCTGGACTCCAGTTCTGTGGTGGTCCTGTACCATTAGCTGAGCAGTGAGTTAGAAGAGGCAACTGGGAAGATAAAAGCTTGTGGTGCATGAGAACTTTTTTCTTTGGAATTAGGGACAAGGCGGAGATCAGGACCCTGTCTGTGTGTATGAGGAAGAGAAGCACTTCTGACAGATCTGGAGTGAGGCACATGGAAGGAGCAATGAAATGAAAACTCCTATCTTAGCTGGAAAATCCTTTCCCATTAAGTAACCCTGAAAGTACAATTAAATCTGGTGAGGTGGGTGAGTAAGGCTGTCATACCTACCCCAACAATAGGGAAACAAGGAGAGGTGAGACCCCAAAACTCCTAGAGTGGCTCTGGTGTCCAGAAGGAAAGAAACACGGATAGCTTCCATGCTGCGTTCTGGGTTTCCTGGGAGCCTGTGGCCAAGCGTAGGTCTGCTGGAGGTCTTAGCTTGATGTTCCCATTACACCTTGGTGTCTGGGTTCTATAAAAACAGACTTTAAAATAATCTGTCTCTGATAAAGCTTAAAACATGTTCCAATCTCTCTTTTTCTCTCATTTACACTAACCAATACAAGCAGAGTACTAAACACTACCATGGTCAGTAATTTTCTCATGGCTGCTTCTTAATCTGTTCAAAACTTCTCCCAAGCTCCTGAAACCAGCTTAAGTCCATCTGGACAGGACAGATGTACTTCAGGCTTTTCCTGTCTCATCAGCATCCTGTCAGACACAAAAGCGGCCAATGTGCCAAGCCAAGAGGAATGGACTGCTCCAGGGCAACAGGACAGCCTAACCCACCATCCCAAGATGTCTGTTTACTTTAGAAGCTCCCCTCCCTATTCCCCCAAAGAGCCAACTGATGCTCACAAGTCAGCTGGAAGCAGTTTTTCCAGGAGAAACGATGCCCCCATTCCTATTCACTTGCTTATTTTTTTTCATTTTGCAATAAAATTCAGTTCTACATATCAGCCACAGATTCCCTTGTTCTCCCCCCTCCCGCCCCCCCTCACTTTCCCCCCCAGCCCACCCCCCATTCCTACCTCCTCCAGTGCAAAGCCTCCCCCGCGGACTGAGATCAACCTGGTAGACTCAGTCCAGGCAGGTCCAATCTCCTCCTCCCAGGCTGAGCCAAGCGACTCTGCATAGGCCCCAGGTTTCAAATAGCCAACTCATACAATGAGCACAGGACTCGGTCCCACTGCCTGGATGCCTCCCAAACAGATCAAGCCAATCAACTGTCTCACCCATTCAGAGGGCCTGATCCAGTTGGGGACCCCTCAGCCATTGGTTCATAGCTCATGTGTTTCCATTCGTTTGGCTATTTGTCCCTGTGCTTTATCCAACCTTGGTCTCAACAATTCTCACTCATATAAACCCTCCTCATTCTCACTAATTGGACTCCCAGAGATCCACTCGGGGCCTAGCCATGGATCTCTGCATCCAGATCCCTCAGTAGTTGAATGGGTTTTTAGCACGACAATTAGGGTGTTTGGCCATCCCATCACCAGAGTAGGTCAGTTCAGGCTGTCCCTTGACCATTGCCAACAGTCTGTTGTGGGGGTATCTTTGTGGATTTCTGTGGGCCTCTCTAGCACTTTGCTTCTTCCTATTCTCATGTGGTCTTCATTTACCATGGTCTCCTATTCCTTGTTCTCCCTCTCTGTTCTTGATCCAGCTGGAATCTCCTGCTCCCCCAAGCTTTCCCTCTACCCTTGCCCTTCACTACCCCCACTCATGTCCAGGCTGTTCATGTAGATCTCTTCCATTTCTCCATCATTGGGCCATCCTCGTGTCTTTCTTGGGGTCCTGTTTTCGAGGTATGTGTAGGTTGGGGCCTGGGGTCTTGCATTGTCTTGCATCATCAGTGAATACCGTGTGGTCACGCAATCGCTGCCATAAAAAGCCGGATGCAGACCCCCACCCTTCTCTTTCCGTTTCCTCTCTGATCTCTGCTCTGCTCTCCACTTCCCTCCCCTACCAGGCCTGGCTCCTACCTGCTATCCCCTCTTCTTTCTAATAAAGTTCTGTATAACTCTGGTAGTCATGGCCATGACCCGTGACTTTTCTGCCGGCAACCAGTGCCACCAACCAGAGCTGTTTAACCATCATGTGGTCTTGTATATTTCTTTAAGAAAGATTAATTTTTTACTTTATTTGTGCTTTAAGATCTTCTAGACTCATTCACATTGCAGCAAATGGTAGGATCCCCTCATTGTTTTAATGTTATGTAATATTCCATTGTAAATGTGCACCGAATTTTTAATCATTCACAATCTGATTGTTGTTTATATTATTCCCATATCTTTCCTGCTGTAAAGTGGTGCAATTAATTTTAGAATAAAACATCTTCATAAAAAAAAAGAAAAACAGAAACAAATTATAAACAAAAACAACAAACAAACAAAAACCACCAAGATACATCTTCCTGCTTAATCATAAGAGTCTATTCAAAATATCTTCTAATCCCTATCTCTTAGCTCACACAGAATTTGTAAATAACCTCTACCTGCATGGTATGCCCAAGATTGCAGGTAAAGGCCCTCTGGATAAGTGAGACAGTTGATTAGCTTGATCTGTTTGGGAGGCATCCAGGCAGTGGGACCGGGTCCTGTGCTCAGTGCATGAGTTGGCTGTTGAAACCTGGGGCTTATACAGGGACACTTGGCTCAGTCTGGCAGGAAGGGACTGGACCTGCCTGGACTGAATCTACCAGGGTAAACTCAATCCTCAGGGGAGTCTTTGCCCTGGAGGAGGTAGGAATGGGGGGTGGGCTGGGGAAAAGGTGGGGGGTGCAGGGAGCGGGGAGAACAAGGGAATCCGTGGCTGATATGTAAAATTAAATTAAATTATAAAATTAAAAAAAAAAGAATTCTACTCTCTTTCAGGTCTGCCAATTAGTAATGACAGCAATAGTGAATGAGATACTTTATCATTTTAGATCTTATATCCAATTAAAGATGCGTGGTTTCTTAGGGAGATTATCTATTAAACACATTTAAGCTCAGACTTATACTAGGATAGAACTTGTGTCCCTATAATAAAAGCTAGCACATCTTGCCACTGTACCTCCTACGTGGTGATATTCATCTTCCCACCATTTCCAATATTACCCACCTTCTTTTTAAAATGTCCTACTGTTCTACTTGGGCCTTTTTAGGTGTCCAATCATTGTTACAGCTAATCTTACCAAACTAAAATCTGTTGAATATTTTAAGTATGCAAAGGGACTGGAACAATTTTATCATAGTTGAAAATAGGTTTCCTGTCAATCACACAATTCTAAGCATACATAGTCACCTCCAAATATGATTACATATCAAAGAAAGCAAATATATGTATTTAAATAAATTACCATTTTATTCTAATAACAGTCCTCTTAATATTTAGGTGGTTTATATTTAGAGGAACACTGAAGATAAATTTCACAGGTCCCATATGACATACTCCAGTTTTTCCTAATGATTCTTAGGAAAGTATCACATTAAGGGGCACTTCCTGTGTGCATGATAAATGGAGTTTCCTGGAGTGTAAGTGGAGACACTATATAGTACTGCAAATCAGCTTGAAGAAGCCAGAAGCTCAAGTTTTACACTGAGACTTTAGAGACAGCAAGAGAGGTGCTCAGATGACACATGTGCAAAGAATATAGTTGGATTAATCATTATGAATTCAGATAAACTTTACTAAAGGAGGACGTAGTTGTCTATAGAGATGTTCACATTAAACATAGCAGTACGTATACTACCAGCAACACACAGAGATACAGGCATGCACCATTGTTCGTATCCAGCCAAAACTAAGAGTATTTTAAATCAAATCAACAGAATTTTATGAATCCTAACAAATTACACACACACACACACACACACCCACACACAATGAAGTGAGAAAGTCTTTGTAGGGAAAATTGCCTGTGGAGTCTATGAGAGGTCATGGCACTCTCTTCACATTTTCTCTACAAGCCTAAAACTCTTCTAAAATGAAAATTATATTTTAAAATTTCTGTTTTTCTTCTGTTCCTGTCCAACCAATAATCTGTTTGTGTCTCTTTCATTTTTCTTTTACCAAATATCATATGAATGGAACCATATAGAATGTAAGTTCTTGGAGAACAAATGTACTCATATGCATATGTACTCATCTGTGGCTTTGCACCAGTTGATAGAAATTCCTTGGATTCTGGAGCACTGTTGCTCTGTTTTTATCATCTGCTCACTTAGTGAAAACCATCTTGCTTCCTTCCAGTTTTTATTGATATGTACAGAGCTGTTTTAAACAACCATGTGCAGATTTTAATGTGACATAAATTAACTAGAGTAAAACTGGAGCATCACATTAAAAGGCTAAATTTATACGGGAGTGCCTATACTCCACACATTTACACCTATTTGCATTTCCCCAGCTATATTTCCCATTGCATCTGATTATTGAGTGGTGCATTTGTTCATTTTAATTGGGTTCTTTATTTACTTAAAATGCTGTTTAAAATTTTCCTTCTGTCTGGGTGAAGTATACCTTTAATCCCAATACTCAGGATGCAGAAACATGAAGATCCCTGTGAATCCTACGAAGGCCTGGTCTACATAGAGAGATTCAGGAAACAGTGTTTTACATACACTACAGGAGAGATGCACACGTAACCCCACAGATTATGACAGCATTCATAAGACCTACAGTAGCACAAGCCAGACAAAATCCCAGCATGAAAGAGGAGAAGTTAGTATGAAGCCCCACCTCTAACCAAAGATCTAATCAAAACTAGCTATTTTTAGGAGATGGAGAATCACCCACATGAGGTAATGTCTGGTAATTGTTATAAACTACATGTGAAAAGATAGAGAGAGGGAAAGAAATATAGAGGCTTGGAAAGAATATGAAGTTGAGTGGTATGAAGACAGGGGAAGATCTGGGAGGAGTTGGAGGAAGGAGATGAATATAATCAAAATATATTGGAAATTTTCAAAGAATATAAAAAATCATTATTTTTTTACAGAGCAAAATCTAGTTAGTAGAACCAGGCTTGCTAGATAGGTCATTGGCCTTGGGGAAAACCTACTCAACCCTCAGCAGAGACACTTCTGATTGCAATAGATTGTAATTAAAAGAGAAACCAACTACTTGCCCACTTGTGGGAGGGAAACAATAGGCTTTGGCATGCTCAGCCCTAAGTGGGATATTTATATCACATCCCTCTTCTGAAGTCTCAGTGATCTAGGTAGAAGAGAAAAAATTCCAAAAGCCAGATTGTTAGATGATTTAAAATGAGTGAAATTGCAGCATCACATAAAACATCTAAATTTATAAGAAAGTGACTGTGTTCCACACATCTGTAACAATTTGCTCTTCTGTTGTAGTAGATTTCCCTTAGGGACAATGACCTATCTATCAACAGGTTCTTACCTTCACCACCAGTGTCGAGGATGGGATCAAACTTGTGGAGTTGGGCTTTAATCCAATAAAAAACGATTTCCATAGTATTGGTACCATTATTGAACCAGTAGGCATATTTCAACAGCCACACCATTATTCCAACGCATGGGATTAGTAGCTATGTGAGATTGCTGACTCCTTTTCTCCTGTAATAGAGTGCATAACACCCTCCATTAACATGAACACTAGCCAGTAGGAATGAATCTTCCAGCTGAAAAGCTGCTAAATATTTTCCATGCTCTATGACTCAAGTATGTTGAAACTTCAGCAATGGAATCTTATACCAAGAAATTCCACAAAGTGACATTTGCAATGTCCGATAATGTTTTCAGCAGTGCCAGGGTGAGGGTGGGGTTCTACAAAATTTTCTTGCTGTAATGTTACTTGACTTTGAATATTTCCACGGAACACACATGCTATCATATGAATTATTTGTTTTATATAAAAATGGTTATTAATAATACTTTATTGTGATCTTCGATTCTAATTACCTTTGGCTGATATAGAACAAGACAATAGATTTCTTGTGTCTAAATTGATCTTGTATCTGAAAAACTTGTTATACACATTTATTTATAAAACTTTTAAGTATTTTGAGTTTTTCTACAAAGACATGATATATGAAATTTATTTTTCCTCCATTTCTTCCTCTACAAACTGTGTATATTTTACTCATTTTTTAAAAAATTATCACACTAATAGCATGTTTGAACAGAGCGATGAGAAACAATGTTCTTGTTTTCTTCCCATATAAGACAGGAACATATTCAAGCAATTGCCAGTCTGATGTTACCAATAGGTTTTGGATAAAAATTCCCTAATAAGTCAAAGAAGACTTCTATCCATATATATTGAGATGCATAATTTTTAAATTTTTACACTTTTTATTGAAAACATACTTTTCTTATATAATATGTTCTTATTATGGTTTTCCCTCCCCAAAATCTTCCCAGATCTTCCCCACCTAGCCAATTCACATCATTTCTTGATTTCTTTCATTAGAAAACAGGTGTCCAGGTTCTTACTATTACAAATAATGCTGAGATGCCCCTCAACTGAAGAATGGATAAAGAACACGTGGCACATATACACAATGGAGTACTACTCAGCAGTAAAAAACAATGATATCATGAAATTTACAGGCAAATGGATGGAACTAGAAAATATCATCCTGAGTGAGGTAACCCAGACTCAGAAGGACAAACTGTATGTACTCACTCTGCTTTATATTTTCCAACTTGATGAAGTGCAGGGTTTAAAATTTATTCTTATGATTCTCTACATTTTCTCAGTGTTTGTTGTAATATCCCTGTTTGGTCTCCAATTTTGTTAATTCAGATCTCACTCCACCTTTTAGTGAATTTTGGTACTGGTTTGTCAATCTTCATGGTTTTATCAAAGAATCAACTTGTTGTTTCATTGATTCTTTGTATTGGTTCTTTTTCTTGTTGTTGTTTTTTCTATGTTATTGATTTTAGCCCTGAGTGTGATTATTTCTTACCATCTACATCTTTGGAGTGGTGTTTCTTCTTTTTGTTTATAGCTTTCAGGTTGCTGTTAAGTTGCTAATAGGAGAAACCAATTTTTTTTGTTTGTTTTTTGTTTTTTGTTTTTCGAGACAGGGTTTCTCTGTAGCTTTGAAGCCTGTCTTGGACTAGCTCTATAGACCAGGCTGGCCTCGAACTCACTGAGATCCGCCTGCCTCTGCCTCCCGAGTGCTGGGATTACAGGTGTGCGCCACCACCGCCCGGCTAATTTTTTTTGTTTTTAATGTAGTAACTTAGTGCTATGAAGTTGCATCTTAGGACCACATTTATTGTGTCCCATAAGTTTGGTATGTTGTGTTTCCATTTTCGTACAGTTATAATTTTTTTCAATTTCCTTCTTAATATCTGTTGACATATTTTATTCATCCAGTAGTGAGTTGTTCAGTTTCCAGAGTTTATAAGGTTTCTGTTGTTTCTTATATCATGCTTTAATCCATAGTGCTTAGATAGTAAAAAACGGTGTTTTTCCATTTTTTATTCTTTTGAGACCTACTTTGTAGCCAATTTTGGATAAAGTTTCATGAGGTTCTAAGAAGAAGGTATATTATTTTGTGTTTGGGTAAAATGTTCTGTAAATATCTGTTAGATCTATTTAGTTTAAAATTTCACTTAACTCCAGTATTTTCTCTGTTTAGTTTTTATGTCTATTAGTGAGACAGGGATATTAAAGTTACCCGCTGTTACTCAGTTGGAATCAATATGAGATTGTGATTGTAGTAGTGCTTCTTTTATGAACATGATGCCCTTTTATTTGGCACATAGATATTTACAATTCTATTTTATCATGATAATATTCTCTCTGTGGATTTTTTAAATTTGTGAGTATATAGTGTCCTTCCACATCTCTTTTGATTAGGTTTGGTTTGGTGTATTTTACCAAATATTAATATGGCTCCACTGGCTTCCTTGTTTGGTCTATTTGCTTGGGATATCTTTTTCTATCCTTTTACCTTAAGGTTATATTTATCCTTGTTGTTAAGGTGAGTTTGTGTGTTGCAGCAGAAAGCTGGATCTTGTTTCATATCTAATATGAATTTGTATTTTATTGGGCATTTGATACCATTGATATTGAGAGTTATCAATGAGCAGTGTTTGTTAATTATCTTTATTCTGTTATGGTTGTGTGGGGTTTTTCTCACTCTTTTGATTTGCTAGAATGAGATTATTTACTCCTGGTGCTTGTGTGTGTGTGTGTGTGTGTGTGTGTGTGTGTGTGTGTGTGTGTGTGTGTGTGTGTGTTTAACATTTTCTGGTTGAAGGTTTTCTTCTAACACCTTCTGTTAAGCTCGATAGATAGATACTTCACAAATTTGGTTTCATTGTGGAAAGTCTTTCTGCATGTCCTGTTATTGAAAATTTTGTGGGTATAATAGTCTGTTAATGGAATCTGTGATCTTGTGATCTTGCAGAGTTTGTAGAACAACCATCTAGGCTCTACTGGCTTTTAGAGTCTCCATTGAGAAGTTGGATGGTACTCTAACATATAAGTTCACCCTTTGTAGGTTACCTGGTCTTTTTCCTTGCATCTTTTAATACTCTTTCTTTGTTTTATAAATTTATTGGTTTAGTGTTTTGATTATCATGTGCTATGGAGATTTTATTTCATGATCTAGTTTGGTCTTCTGTATACTTCTTGTATCTTGATAGACACCATCTGTAGGGAAATTTTCTTCTATGATTCTGTTGAAAATATTTTCTGTGCCTTTGGCCTGGGTTTCTTCTCCTTCCTCTATTCTTATTATTCATAGATTTGATGTTTTCGTAGTTTTCCAGATTTCCTAGATACTTTGTGTCAGGAGTTTATGTAGATTTAACATTTTCTTTAACTAAGCTATCCATTTATTCTGCCTTGTATTCAATGCCTGAGATTCTTTCTTCCATTTCTTGTATTCTTTTGGTGAGGCTTCCTCTGAGGTCCTGATCAAATTCTTTAAAGTTTTTCATTTCCATATTTTCCACAATTGGGCTTTCTTTGTTGTTTATATTTCCTCTTTCACGTGTTAACTAAATTCTTTTATTTCATTCTACTGTTAATTTGTCTCATGGATTTCATTAATGGATTTATGCATACCATCTTCAATGTCCTTAAGCATAAACATAATAGCTATTTTTAAGTCCTTGTCTTGTCCTTCAGCTACATTGCATTTCTCCAGGCCTACTGCAGTAGGGTTACTGGAATCTAGCGGAGACACATTGTTATGGTTGTTATTGAGTTGTTGTTTTTTTTTCTAACACTGGCACCTAATCATCTGATTTTCAAATAATTGTGATTATAGATTTTGGTATCTGGTCTTGTCTTTGTTGAGTGAGTATCCAATCTTTGTTTTCTGGTGTCCTTTCTGAATCTTTGGAGTATGTGGGTGTTAGTTGCTAGATAGGGAATTCTGATTTTCTAATAGCTGTGACCACTGGGGGTCTTGAGTAGGACTTATTTCTAGGTACTGGGAGTTGACAAGCAAAAATCAGGATAGGTTAGGAGGAGGGGTTTTGGGTTGGTTGAGAGGGTCCACAGGAAGGAGGGAAGTTGAGTCTGCCATGAGGATCTGTGGTTTCCACTGGGAATGAAGAAAGACAGTGAAGACAGACCCCTGCAGATGTCTGCTACAGGGCTGGGAATAAGACTGAGGAATTGGAAGGGAATGAAAGGAGAGTGAACATCACATACCTAATGCCTGACTGCCATGGCCATTACTTTTCCAGAAAGAGACTGCCTTGAATGTTGGCAGGTGAAAGAAGGGTATGGGTTGAGGAAAGAAGGACATATAAGAGAATCTGATTGGTTCCGTGGTAGTAGTGGGGGCAGACAGAAATGGATGCATTTTTTTAAATAACTTTTTTTAGTGAACATGATATTTTGGTCTTCTGCTTGTTCATGTGGTGAACTCAATTATTGATATTTATATACTGAACTTGCCAAGAATTCCTAACTGTAAACAGAAACATTATTCATTTATTCATTAATATTGTATATTAATTCAGTAGGTATTATTTTAATAAGACTTTATGAGTAAATCAGGGAATATATTGTTTATACTTTCTCTTATAATATCTGTGTATGGTTTTCACGTGAGTTAATGTTCGCACTATATCATTAATTAAGAAGTGTTTTTTTTTGCCTTGATTTCTTGGAAAACTGAAAAATTGTGTTTTTTTTTTTTTCGTAAATGTTTTATGAACTTACCACCAACCCAGTATGGATGAATGTACTTATTTGACATTCATTAATTGCTCACTGAAGTATAATCAGTGCAGTATTAACAAGAACTAAGTTGAGCAGAAGACAGAACTGAGCTGTCAAAAGTTAAAGGATTCAATTAAAGCATCAGTACAACAAATAAAAATCACAATAATGCCTGGCTGTAATCACTTAGTGCAATGAAACAAGCAAAAAGCTGTTAGCTCTTAGAACTCGTCGATGCTTTTAGGTTCTGTTTTCCATGGTTGCTGGAGGGTCCAGTATGTCAGCACAGAAATTATATAGTTGTTTCATTTAAGTAAAATTTGTAGGCTTGAAGTCATCAACAGTGTTCCTGCATTACAATTTTTGAGCTGTTTTGTGTTTTCTTCCATGTTGTGCTGGCTAAATGTCATTTAAGTACAACAATAATTGCATTGATTTTTAAAATAAGTGACAACTGGACAGTGCAGATTGGTACAGTTGTTTCGATCTCACATTCATTTAATAATTTTCTTCCATGACCTAACCACTATTAGTAGAAATACACTGCACTTTTCAGCTAAAGTAATACTCTTCTGTCTATGTCTCTCATCCTAGTCTCATATTTTGAAGCCATTTCATTACATAAATGTATAAGGTTGCAATGTCTTTTGGGAATATTCACCTCTTTACTCTTTGATGTCTCCTGATCATTAACCATCTTTCACCATCTAAACTCCAAGATGAAATTATTGTACCTACTCCTGTTACTGTCTCTAAGGGAAAGGCGACTTTTATTTCTCCATCATTTTTAGCACATGTAAGACTATACCTATTATGTGAGCTTCTTGCACAAACTACATAATTAATTGTAGATAGATGATTAATTTTAAAGGCCGGGCGGTGGTGGCGCACGCCTTTAATCCCAGCACTCGGGAGGCAGAGCCAGGCGGATCTCTGTGAGTTCGAGGCCAGCCTGGGCTACCAAGTGAGTTCCAGGAAAGGCGCAAAGCTACACAGAGAAACCCTGTCTCGAAAAAAAAAAAAAAAAAAAAAAAAAAAAAAAAAAAAAAAAAAAAAAAACATAAAAAAAAAACATAAAATGAATATTAAACAACAGAAATACTATTTCTTGCCCTGTTACTTGAATTCTCTCTCTCTCTCTCTCTCTCTCTCTCTCTCTCTCTCTCTCTCTCTCAGTTTTTTTCGAGACAGGGTTTCTCTGTGTAGCTTTGCTCCTTTCCTGGATCTCGCTTTGTAGACCAGGCTGGCCTCGAACTCACACAGATTCACCTGCCTCTGCCTCCCGAGTGCTGGGATTAAAGGTGTGTGCCACCACTGCCCGGCTAATTCTCTCTCTTTTATTACGTTATTTCTTCTAACTTCTCAGACTGGAGTTACTCAATTTATCATTCTTCTTGTATCCTCTCAACGTATCTATTGTGCTTTGAAATTCTTTGGTATACCTTAAAGTTTAAAATAACGTATAACTGTGATGATCAACTTTCATTGTTAACTTGACTGAAATTATGATTATATAGGAAATACATCCTTGGCTATATCTGTGAGTGCTTCCAGAGAGGCTTACTTGAGAGGATAAAGACCTACTCTGAAAGTGTGCAATACCTTTCAACTAGTATCCCAGATGTAAAGACATGCAAGTTTAAGCCAGTTTCTACCTGCTTCATTACTTCCTGAGCAAGTATATCCCTCACTTCCTGCCACTGTCACTGCCCTCTACTTACATCAGACCCAGCTTCTCTGACTTGGCAGTACAGACTCAGTAGCAGAGATTCAAATGGTAACTTCCAGGTTTTCAGCATCAGACTATTAATGTTGAGGTATCTAATATAACAGACTAAATTGCTGCTCTTATATGACCCCAACAGTGTTTTGGAACATAAATTCTAGTAGGAACCTCAATGATTGAAATAGTGGTCTCCTGGCACATTTCTTACAGTAACAGTACAGTGCATGATATTTCTATTTAATAAGAAGGCCCACCCTAAATGTGGACATTACCATTCAGTGGACTCGGGCAGTAGAAGTCATGAAAAGGAGGTGAGGAAAAAGCATTCATCACTGCTACCTGACTGCAAATGCAATGTGACAAGTTCCCTCAAGATCTTGAGGTTTAACCAGGCGGTGGTGGAGCATGCCTTTAATCCCAGCACTCAGGAGGCAGAGCCAGGCAGATCTCTGTGAGTTCGAGGCCAGCCTGGGCTACCAAGTGAGTTTCAGGAAAGGGCAAAACTACACAGAGAAACCCTGTCTCGAAAAACCAAAAAAAAAAAAAAAAAAAAAAAAAAAAAAAAAAAAAGATCTTGAGGTCATGACTTCCTCACCATGACAGACTGTGAACCAACACAAGCCTTTTCTCCCTTAAATTGCTCTTGTGATGTATTATGTTGCAGCAACAAAACAAGTAACTAACTAATTCAATGGTCACTAAAGTAACAGGCATAAATCTACTGCGAAATAGTGTTATACCACATGCACTATGTGTTTTCACCAGAATAGTACAATTGTTCCTCCAATACTTGTAACCCTGCTGTTTCTGTTTTATATGAATATAATCTATAATCACTCATTATGCTGGAACCTCTGTTATTTTAAACAAAGAGTTTTCTTTTCGATATCATAAGAAAAAGTAAGTTATTTTACCTTACTCTGTAGTGTAAATTCTCTGATGTACTTTTAAATTACAGTTTCTCACATCACTTTGTGTTTGCTTGAATAATTTCTATTAAAATTTCCTGTGGAACAGATTTGTTAAAAAGTAATTCTGTCCTTACTTCCTGAAAGATGATTCCTTCTTATCTCTGTAGGATAATTTTGCTAGGTTAAAAAAAAATTCTAGGGTGCTTATTTATTTGTTTGTCTGTTTTTATATTCTAACACAGTTTCTCTCCCTCTTCTCCTCCCAGTGCACCCCTTACATCCCCTCTCTCTCTTCCCTCCTCCAATCCTTCTTTTCTCTTTGTAAAAGGATTGGCCTCCCATAGATATCAACCAGCCACAGTATATCAAGTTGCACTGAGAATACTTTAAATATCTCTGCTTATTTTCATTTTTCTTAGATGGCTTCAGATGAGGATATTGTAATGCTAATTTTTTTCTGCTGTGTATTTAAAGTATTACACCATTTTCATTTGGCTTTGTTCCATCTTTGTTTTTCTGTATTTAGAAGACACGTTATCACCAAACCAAACTAGTGGGAACTCATGAAATATAGTTCAACAGCTGTGGAGCCTGCATGAGACTGGGCTAGGCCCTCTGCATAGCAAGACTGTTGTGTAGCTTGCTCTGCTTAAGGGGTCCCTTAGCAGTAGGATCAGAATTCATCCCTGGTGCATGAGCAGGCCTTTTA
This sequence comes from Peromyscus californicus insignis, assembly GCF_007827085.1. NCBI lineage: Eukaryota > Metazoa > Chordata > Mammalia > Rodentia > Cricetidae > Peromyscus > Peromyscus californicus. Next base: position 57,000,187 of record NW_026294617.1, on the reverse strand, counting down.
GAGCCCCCTTCTATGATGGGACATCTTGCACAGCTTTGAGGTGGGGGAGGGGCTTGGACCTGTCTCTACTAAATGTATCTCCCCATGGGAGGCCTTACCTTCTTATGGGAGGGAATGGGAGGGGGGTTGAGAGGGGGAGGTTGGAGGGGCAGGAGGAGAGAAGAGGATGATCATTGGTATGTAAAATGAATATTTTTTTCTTAATTAAGAAAAAGAATAAGACATGTTATATATTTTCTTTATAGCTGTGTCATTTCAATCCATGATGGTGGTGAATGTGTGGTTGAACAACTCACTGACATAGGGTCAGGTGGCCAAGCTCCTCACATCACAACTAGAGCAGGATGCAGAAAACTATAGGCTTCATAGTATTTCCCTAGTGGTCTCTGGCTACCAGGTAGACCTTATACCATGAAAACCCACAACCTTCCACAAACATCAACAGCAGATGGTGAACAAGTGTTCCAACATGTGGTAGGAGAAAGGGCATTTAGAACTTATATCATTACAGATGTTACTATGCCTGGTGTATTTCTTCTTTTTACTTTTGTTTGTTTAGCTTTCTTAAAGATCAATATATATTCTGCTTGGTATTCTCACAGCTTTTTCAGCCTATGGTTTTATTTACATACCTCAAATATTGTTCCTTTCCCCTTCTATCCCTGGCATTTCACTTGCACTTATATCATGCAAAATGAAGTGTACGTCTCACTTGGGTGAAAATTCCCCTTGCAGACTCAGCTCTCTATGAAATCTGAAAAGATTCAGTGGTGTTCAGTTTATCTAAAGATGTTGTTGTAAGGATTCAAATCATGTCCTACAGACTCACTATACCCCAGAGCATCTGTTTATCTCTTGCCACAGGCTACTGTCTGCAGAGGCCAGTTCTTATCAATTTTTCTAGTTACCAACTAATTTTTAGCATATTAATCATTCTACATTTTCAAATGTTATTTTAAATCAATTCACAATTCTCTAAGTTTTTAGATATTTATTGAATTATAGAGTCCCAAATTAATATTCAAGAAAGCATCAAATGTGTTCATACGATAGTATAATTGATACGACACCTGATTTCTACATTTCTGATGAGACAGAGTCATTCAGTTCATGTGAGTAAAGTAAATCCTCATCTACAAGAGGAAATTTTATTGGCCTCTGGGAAGCAATTTTAATTCCAGAATAACTTTCTTCAAACTGATATGTGAAATAGCTTTCACAAGAGATCAATCTTTTAAACCCAATGAAAAAATTTCAAATATCTCCTTGGAGAAGTAATATGCTGGGTTCAGTTCTTCCATACCAAAATTAAATAACAAGTCCTTTGAAGGCAGTAAGAACCTGAAAAAGAAATGTAATGGAGCAGGAAAACTGCAACAACAACAAAATGAACAAAAATATAAACCTTCTCTGAAGAAACACTAAATGAGGACCAGCTCTCATTTAAAACAACAAGTCTATATCCTTATACAGGAAAGGATCTCGCGGTTAGAGAACAAGTCCAGATATACTTCACAAAGTAATTGCCAGCCAGTGCCTGCAGGAAAATCACTGGCATAGTCTTGACAAAAATTTAATGATCAGTTCATTTTCACAAGCGAAAAGAGACTCAATTGGCTAGTGATACCCCTGATATGACAGATAACAAAATCATATGTGTAATTAGAGTATATCTATATGAACTTTTGTCTTAATTCTTATTCTACAACAATCACTTTACTGATCTTTTATGTTCATACCAAGAATATGTGCCTTAAGTTAGAAAAGCAAAATGTAGTAAAGGTTTTTCTCCATTCTTTGAACTCTAAAATTACGAGATTGGATCTGAATTCATAAATTGAACTATACAATCTATACCACAAACTCTTATTTAGAGGTGATACACTGAGCACATTGATTTGGTTATTTTTTAAGACTGTGTTATTCATCTATAATATTTTAAACTTTTGTACATTTTTGGAATGCTAGAAATTTAATGTTTAGTAGGTTAAAAATATCGAAGCTCAGATATATGATAAAGAAATGGCATATTATTGAACAATAATTGTGCATTGACATGTGTTTTAATGAATGTTTTTATGAGCATCCTAATTATAGAAGAGCTCTCCCAGCCTAATAAAAACAGGCACAAAATAGATAAAATACCTAAAATTACCTAAAACAAACATTCTTGAGACAATATACATCAGAAAACAAGGGAGTCTGTTCACTGAGAACGAGAACAGAAAAACAAAGATGATTACTTAAAGTGTCCTATATCAAATCCATGGAGAAAGTTTTCAATATATATGGAAGCATGGAACAATTTAGTCTGATTTAACTTGCTGATAATGAAACCATATAACCAGATATGCTAAGACAATTAGAATTCCCATAGAGAGACATGTAGGTTAGTATATATTTTTAAACATTACTAATTACTTTTGAAACTACAGAGATGACTCAGGCCATAAGTACTTGTCCCTGAAGCATTCAGTTCTGCAGTACCCAAGGAAAAGCCTGATGTGGTGTGCATCTCTAACACTAGTGATGGTTCTAAGGAAGTGAGATGGACATATCCCTAAAGCTCACTGCCTAGTCTCTCAAGTCTAATGAATAAGTTCTGACTCATTGGGAGATTTCATCTAAAAAATATAATACATAGAGTTATCAAGGAAAGACACCAAACAAAGGCTTCTGGACTTGACATGCACACATCCACACTAACAAGTATATGCAAAACACATACACACCACATCACACACATCATATTACACATAACAGGCACTCACAAAATTAAAACTACAAGCAGTAATGAAAGAAGTAAACAGATTCAACCATTCTAGTTAAAATCTTAGCAGGTCAACTAAAGAAAAATATGTAAAGCACAGAAATAAGCTTAATATGTGAAGTAAGAGATTTTTCACCATGAAGTAAGGCAAACTCATCAATGCTTCAGGGTAAATTAGATTTGAAAATATGATAAATGAACCTTAATCTGACCTAACTTCACATAAAAACTAAATGGAATTGAAGCCCCATGTAAGTAAATGACCAAAACTAGAATATTTCTAGAAGTAAACATGTCAGACAAATATTTATGACCACAATTTTGCCAAACATTTCATATAGTCTCAATTATATAATGCATAACAGAAAAAAATAATAACTTGTGGTGTTGTACTTAAATTTATGATACTCCTTCCCCAGGAGTGCACCCCACAGTTGACCTAAAAGTCTTTATCAAAGTTTATATAAGTTAAAGTCCATGGAGGTCAATACATAGGTTGATATCAATTACATGTACTTCTGCACTCAGAAATGAGCATCATAAGTTTAAATGCAGGTTATGGCCTCAGAAAAACCTTCACAAATAAGGGTTTTCAAAAAGGAAACAGGTGTTGAGTGTAAAGACATAGGTTTTTGTCTAGCTGTGGCTCTTAAAAATTGTGAACCTGTAATTGTGGAAACATGAGCCTTTTAGTTTTGCTAAAATAGACTTTCTAAGGTAGGCTAATACAGCTGCCCCCAGATTCTATGATTTCATTGCAGTAGTAAACTTCCATATTTTCTCTGAAATTGATGTTAAGTCCTTGCTTCATGGGCTCTAAATACCCATCTATATTCAGGAATGAGAAATGTTTCCTAAGCAGCAGATAAAATAGAAAGTGATATTTGGAGATAAAAGGGGGAGAAGAAACCTTTGCTAACTAACCTGTTTAAACTGCTTTGCATTTTCATATATCTCTTTGAACACAAGGAGTGGGAAAAGTCTCAAGAGTTGTATGTTTCAGAGGAGGTAGGGCTTTCCAAGAGCAGCTCTTGTTATGTTCCTTTCTGTAGCAGTGGAATGAATATGTGTCTTGGGAAGGGAGAAAGAACAGCTTGTTGATCTGGACTAAAATGGAGAACAGATAAAGAACTAAAGTGGAGAACTGGAGAGCCAAGTGCTGCTCAGCAGTGAGAGGCTATCTTTCAAATTTTCTCTAAATAAAAATGAAAATTTCAGTGTACACACCCAAGTGGCAAACGCTACTAGGTGACCAGGAAATGACAGAACAATAATGATCTGAATAAAATAATACTATGTAATCACATGCTAAAAGGTGATAAATATTGACTCAGAATCCTAATGAACATGACACCATACGTCAGATAACCCTCATACCAATGGGAATGAGGAAATTATCACAAGACTCCACCCTCCAATTAATGATTCCTGAAGTAGGAAGAATTAGTCAGTCCCTTTGAGAGCCCCTCAAACGGTTTCATAAACACCAAATGATCAGACTTAAATGACTATAAACATGAATTGTCCTGAGAAGGTTGTTTTATTTTTAATCTTCATCTACCATCTATCAATTTGTCTATCTATCATCTATCTGTGTATATCTCTCTACCTATCATCTATCCATCTCTCTCTATGTGTTTGTAACAACAATAATTTAAGAAATAATAACTAAAAAAAGAAGCCATAAATTTGGGAGAGGATGGAGAGGTGATACTGGAGAACCTGGAGGAAGATAAAGGTATGAAAGATAATATTAACTATGATCTTTTATTTTATTTTTTCATGAGATTAAAGAAGGATAATGACAAAGTAATAAATAAAAATTAAAAATAAATTACAGAATAAAATTGGTAGGAATTCAGAAATCCTTGCCTTTTAATCTTCAGGTTTTTAAAGGTTGAAACCTCTCTTACTGATGTCACTTGGTAACAAGGATAACTGTAAAGTGTGCTAGTCTTATTTATATCACCAAAGCTGTGTCCCAGCAGTGAGTATAAGTCTGAGAAAATGTGCAGTTTGCGTAGTGAAATTGCAGCAGTACATAGACCTCTATGCTTGTATCTTTGTGAAAACCCACGAGGAGAAATACTCAATGTGGTCTATGATATAATTACAGATTATATGCAACACTGAGCCAAAATTATTTAGTAACAAGCTGCTCCCTTTGTAATTCATAATACCTAAAGTATTTAAGTTCAATATATTATCTAATATAAATGTTATTAAAATTGATATCAAGAGTTTCACCATAAAATTGTCTGTTAGAATTTAATCAGAAGTGATGTATTAATTGGGGAGGTGAAATATTAATACTTTATGATTCTGTAACCTAAGAAAACACTTGGGAAAACAGATCAGCTGGCAATACCAAGAGGAAATATGTCTGTCTCAATGAAGTTAAAGAAGCCCAAAATAATACTTAGCATATGACACATGGAACACTAGACTGCATATATTGCATTTAAATTCTTGGTATAAATGTATATTGTCTCTCATAAGATTATAAATTATTGCTGTTAAAATTGTTCACTTTTGAATTTCATGAGCATTCAGAAAACATATCCCAATCACTTTTATGGGAGTATCCCTTTCTCTCTATTTTCAGTAACATTTCTTTTTTGATATTCAGGACAATGCTTGCTGTTGTGGTTAGGGTTACTATTGATGTGATGGAATTCCATGACCACAAGCAACCTGGGTTCATCATCAAAAGCAGTGAAGGCAGAAACTTTAGCAGGGCACAAACCTGGAAGCAGGTGCCAAAGCAGAGGCCGTGGTGGAAAGCGCTGCTTACTGTCTTGCTGATCATGGTTTTCTCAGCCTGTTTTCTTAGGGAACCTTGAACCAACAGGCCAGGGTTGGCACCACCCACAATGGGTTGGCAGACACCCATCCATCACTAAGGAAATGCCCCCTACAGACAGATCTTATAACTTCTTAACTAAGGCTCCCTCTGTTCCTGGGAACTCTAACCTGATTCAAGTTTACATAGAATTAAGCAGTGCACTTGCTATTATGACATTTTACCCTAAAATGTGAGCATTGAATAACATTTTCCTTTTGAGCAAGTGTTCAAACACATCAGCCAATGAGGGGATGTTCCATATCACAATAATAATAGCTTTATTAGTAAGACAGAATATATCTATATCATAAAATACAACCCCAAATAAATTATTCTCAAAAGAATTTAGAAAATTTATTCATGATATCAAGTAAATAGCACCAATCTCTGAAATCATTTAATATTTTAAGTAATTGTGTAGTTTTTTCCTTTTAAGTATTTACTATAATTTGACTGTCTTCTATATCTAAGGTTTAAGAGCTTTTAAGTCATGTGTTTATGGTATTTAATGATGGGACCTTTTGGCAGTAATTCAAAGTAGAGGGCATCACCACAACATGCCAGTAAAGAGACTAGTGATTTAACAAATGAGGAGGCAGGCAGAGCCAGGCTGCATAAGTCTGTGTTTTCATCCACTTTGGGACTTGGGGGGGAAAGTTACAATTTTAAGGCCTGCCTGGGCTACAGAGTGAATTCAAGGCCAATCTGCACAACTTATTGAGACTCATCTAGTAAAAATTTAAAACTGATCTATTCAGAATGCACTGCAAATATAATGAGATTACAAGAGTTTGCTTAAAATATGCAAAGTCTTGCACTCAATCTCCAGAAACTGGTGAAAGAGAAGCAGCAAGAGAGAGAGGAAGAGGAGAGAGAGGGAGAGAGACACACACACACACACACACACACACAGAGAGAGAGAGAGAGAGAGAGAGAGAGAGAGAGAGAGAGAGAGAGAGAGAGAGAGAGAGAGCATTGAGACTCTGTGCCTCAGCATAGGATGTCTTCCGCTGAATTTTGCAGTATGAAGTCTCTTGTTTTACAGCTGACTCATGTACCACATTTCCAAATCACAGAATTATGCACCAATGAAACTTCTATTCTTTAGAAAGTTATCTCATTTCATGTATTTTTTCTAAAAAAAAGAGTAAAATTGTATTCATCTTCATACATTTTGTCTCAAGATAATATTATATTTTAAATGTTTCACTTACAAATATAAATGTTTTTACAACTACTACTATTTTGAAATTGCTAATATTTTGCTAGCTGTAAATAAGCAAAAGCATGTTGATTTTATAGGCAGCATTCATTTTCAGCACTCAGGAGAATAACATTCTAAAAGAAAAATAGTGAATTTAAAGATACTTATCTCAAGACATATATCAAGTCAAAATTTCTTGATTTTTATCATATTGCTGCAACGTTTGTAACTTCATGTAACCTATCAAAGACTATATTATGTTTGTAAATTCTATTAGCAATGTAAACGAATATGATTGTGACCATTATTTCAAAAATATGAGTTTGTCTAAAATGTGAATTTTTTGGTATCTACATATACTATATATCTCAAAAATTAAATATGATAAAAATGAGTCCTTTCAAAAACCTAATTTATATTCTTTGTAATAGAAGGAATAGTGAAAATAAAACAATAATACATTGCCTAAGCAATCTTAAGTAAATCCTACATAAACTGAGAACATTTGACTTAAGAGGTAGACTAAAATATTTTGTGTTACTCTTCACTTACAAGACTTTTGGAAAAAATATGGGAAAATAACTATGAAATATCTTCCCTAAAGAAAATTATAAAGGGTCAATTTTGTCATTGAAAGGTGTACTGAATAGCGTATATATCTACATGGACGTATTAATGACACTATTTTGTATCTCGTTAGTATAAGTTCTTTTACTCCTTAATTCATGCATTTATTTTTTTATAAATTAATTTCATTTATTTATTTATTTATTATGTATACAGTGTTTTGTTTGCATGTATCCCTGCATGCTGGAAGAGGGCGCCAGGTCTCATTACAGATGGTTGTGAGCCACCATATGGGTGCTGGAAATTGAACTCAGGACCTCTAGAAGAACAGCCAGTGTTCTTAACCACTGAGCCATCTCTCCAGCCCAATTCATGCATTTAGTGTGTCATTTTTATCATTACAAATCAGGAACCCATCTGTATTCTGACTTTAAGAAAAGCTCTAATAATTCAGACTTAAGAATCAAATTCACTGTAAGATACTGCCAACTGCCCTGCAATAAGGGGAGCTAAGAAATGGAAATTATTGTGAAGAAAGGAATTGACCAAGTGCTTTTTTCACTTATTGAGATAACTGTTTATTCCTCATCTTTAACATAACGGGTACATTATGACTCTTATATTTAACCGGAAGTGTTTTCTCCTAGGGTCATAGTGAAATTTGTCTTTGAACCCTCTGTTGTTTCTGTCTCCCACTTTGCTCATTTTCTGAGTTTTTACAGTTCCTTATGCTTTGACGACCCACTGAGTTGGTGGTTCCCACGAGATAGGATTGAGGGGTTTTCATTTCATGGATATTGGGTTTTGCCTCTACTTAGCACCCAAATAGCTCCCCCTAGAACTATATAAAATTAATGTTCCTGTTTGGATTTCCACGGGTTTTAGCACAAAATAGTCTCAAGGCCCACGTCACTGTGGGCTCAAGCCTGTGTTTACAAATTCTTTTTGGAAAAATAATCTTTTTTACAGATACTTCGGTTGATAAATGCATTTCTCTGTGTTGTACATGAAGGTTGGTTCTCTCAGAGGAGGGAAACATCCTCCCACAGAAGTCATTTCTTCAGAAGTCTTTGACCTTGTTGGATGTCCAGAGAGGAATGGCCAGGTAGAACAACTTTCTCTCTGTCCTCATCTCTTAGATCACAAATTCTTCTGTTTTGTCACTCATGTGATTCTTAGATTCCCCAAACTACACACAGCAGACAACAAGGGCAAAAATGCCTTTGTCCCTGATGCATACCCCTTGCCAGGGCTTCACTTGCATGGCTTGGAACTTTTCTCTGAAAAGCAATCAGTTCCAATAGTCTCCCCCTCTGTCTCTGTCTCTGTTTCTCTGTCTCTCTCTCATAATTTCTCCTGCATGCACAGCTACCTGTAAATTCAATCAATTATTTGTCATATAAATATAATTATTTATGCTATATTGCCATGATTTTTTTTCTTCAAAATAGTTTTTGCTAATTTTGCTATTATTTGTCTCTAGTGAAATGAGTTAGTTCTATGACATGAGAGAAGAATCATTATTTTTTCATACAGTGACTGATGTATTAGCTTCAGGGACTCCTAATTTTATTCTGATTATGTTGACCAAAGAACTGCCCAGTTATGTAACTGCCTATCTGTTACATAACTAAGAACATGGTTACTTTATTAAAATGTCAACATATCATCCTGAGAGTCAAGTAGCAATTAAACCTATAGCTTTGTTATATGCTAGACATGAAAACTCTTACATCTGAAGGTTAATTACATTTCACAGTCCACTCCTTGTCAAGCTAGACTTTGACCACATATGTTGGAATTAAGGATTTCATATTCAAAACAACATCTTTTGAAGAATCAATGAATTTCATTTCAATTTTATGGGAGGAAGGACCATAAAATAGTATCTTCATGTTTTCCCTTTTATTATCATATTAGTTTTAGAATTCTTTCTTTTTGTCTAGTTCTGTAAAAAATATAGTTGTAATTTTGATGAGGATCCCATTGGATTTGTAGGATATTTTCACAAATATAGCCATTTTTAAAATCCATACTTTGACATTTTGTGAGCATAGAAAGTCTTTACATCTTCTGGAGTATTCTGTAATTATTCTTTTCAATGTTTTTAAAGCTTTCATTGTAGAGGTCTTTCATCACTTTGGTTAGTTTTTCCAATAGTCATGATCACTTACTGTTTTCTGATAGAATTGTAAGTGGAATTTTTTCTTTACTTCATTGTTGTTGAATAGAAAATCTAAGAGTTTTAAAAGTTTTAAACTGTATCCTTCCAAATTTCTGTTATGTCTTTTCTAGCTTTAAGAATTTCCTGATTTAGTTTTAAGCACAGGCTACTGCAGCTTCCAAGTAGGAGCCATTTCATTTCTCCTTTCCTATTTATACTCCTTTCTCTCTCTAAGATTTCGAGCAGCATGAGTAATAAAAGTTGAAACAGTGGATACTTTTGACGCTTACACAGTTTTAGAAGAAATGCCTTCAGTTTTCCTCCATTTAGTACAATCGTGGCTATTGGGTTATCACATGTAGCCTTTATTATCTTGATATATGTTCCCCCTATTTATACTTTCATCTGGGCCTTTCTCTTTAAGACAATCGGAGGTCATAAGGTGTGTATTAAAGCATACAGGGAAGGACATTCTCTTCTTGTACACTTCATTGTTTGAGCAAACCTCGTGTCATATTAGTTTCTTTCAATTGACCCTACCTCCTGATCTTCACCTTTATATCTGGAACCTACCTTAAGGTTGGCTTTAGAACCTCTGACATGAATTCTCTTTGTTCTTAAGTCTTTGCTTAACTCAGTTTGAAAGAGTTTCTCTTCAAAACTTCACCCTGCCACAACTTTTTGAGACATATGTTGTGATGTACTGGGTCCATGGTTGATATGTCTAGCTAGAGGATCACTGTCTCCCAAAAAGTCCCACCTGGAATTAAGGCTTGTGAGATATGGGTGTTTATTTTTTAGGTAAGCCAGGCAGTCTCTGCCCATCAAGGCCATCAGGCTTACCTTTTTTCATGAGGGTTTTGCCTGCCCTTCTTCAGGGGGATCTAAGTTGAACCCTGTGCTGCTTACATCTTTGTGTACAGTTGTCTGTCTGTTTCTTAAGCATTTTACAGCTGTCCTCTAATGCTCTTTGAAATCTCTGATGTGCTTTTTTTTTCTTTGTTAGAATAGTCATTCTTTTGTGATCCTGATAATTTTCATTTTTTTTATCACAAAGAGAGAACTTTCAATCTACATTGCACCTAAAAGTTTTTCAAAAGTTTATATTCCTTTAATGGATGTAACAGGACCATTTATGGTAACCATACTATCTTTATTTTAGTTCATCTTCATAGATACTGATTTAACTTTTAGATTTAAGTATTTTCTGATTCTCTACTTTCAAGTCCATATGTCAAATTTCCTCCTGCAGCTCAAACATGCCTCTTTTATACTAATTTGGTGACTACATTAAAATGAAGACCTATATTTGTTATTTTTACTTATGTTGATTTATGAACCTTAACAAAAATATATTTTCTGTTCCTCCCACCCCCACTTTCTTTCTTGTTGTGTTGTTTTTGTTTGCTATTTTTTCTTTCCTTTTCTTTTTCTTTTTCTTTCTTTTTTTTCCTTGCTTGTTTGTTTTTCAAGACAGAGTTTCTCTGTGTAACTCTGGTTGTCCTGGAACTCACTCTGTAGACCAGGCTGGCCTCAAATTCAGAGATTCACCTGCCTGTGTCTCCTGGGTGCTTGCAGTTAAAGGCATGCACCACCACTGCCCAGCTGAAAATATATTTTCAAACAGAGAAAAGAAATTCAACATGGTTTCTCATTGAAAGATTTTCTATTTTTTTGCACTATATTTGTATTTTCTATATGTTTATATTGGATTATATATATATGCAGTTCTGTTTATAATTTTCTTTTATGTTAATCCTTAATTTGCCTATCCAGTGTAGCATAATCTGCCTTATTATTTCTCCTATAATCTTTCTCTACACTTTTTTCAAGGAATATTTTGATTAAAATATTCAAATTTTAAATAACAATAATGGCATTGTGCCTTGCACTAAATGACAATATAAATTAGAAATAAATTTTTATAGTTCAAAATTTGACATTCTTTTCAATAATTGGATCATTGTCGTCAGAGCGGTAAGTTTCTTCTGCATATTAAGAATATTATTCAGCTACCCACTCTCATATGACATGTTCTTGAGGAATACAAAAAGAGAGAACATAATGCAATAAGAAGAGAGAGTTTCTGCTATCATAAAAACACATTTGGCTACCTACTGCATTATTACTGACACTTAGCCATGTATTTATCACTTTCATTATGTCTCTTAAGATGAAAATATCCCCCAAAACAGAAGTATTATATTTACAAACACATCATTATTTACATATGTTATTTGACACCATCTCTGTATTCACTTAATTTCCATAGAAAATTTATAAACTAAGGATTATCATTATCCTACTTGACAGAAAGGATAACATTTCTTTATAGGTATTGTAGTTAATCAAACTCTCTGTTCTTTCTTGACATCTAGATGTCAACACATCAGGTGAGGTATAGGGAGATAGAAACAAAAGAAACAAAGAATGAAAAATATATAAACTGTACTTATAGAGGATTTGGTTTAGCATAAAATTGCTTTTAAAAATATAGCATTTATGTATTCATGTATTTTCTTTTGAGTCTTGTATCGATCAAAGTTCTGAATCAGAAAATATTCTATTGCAAACAATTTGAATTGAAATAGTTTTGTTAGAACATACCGAACAGTTTATAGAATTGTGATATTACTACAGAAAAATGTCAAAATTGATATTTCAGAAATTGCTCTCAAATCTACACTGATGAATAAGGGTGGAAAAAGGACTTGATTGCCCTGAAAATATTAGGATGGGCTAGTGAAATCAAGAGGTATCTGTTATTAAGGATGTAAATGGTACAAGTGCCTCAGTTCTGAGCTGCAGTGTTAGCTACTTCAAGTTCCTGAATAGTGTTATTCTTCAGTTAGGAAACTGTTATTATGCCACAGTCTCCCCCATGACATTTCTGTTCTCTAGAGTTGATTTTTGCTAAAGACTAACCACACTACATCTCCCACAAGCCATGCTAACAAAATGCATGGTCTGCTTCCTGTTCATTTCTAATTCAGTTTAGGTTCTCACATGATTACATGTGATGAGAGACCTAAATCACACTAATAACTTGAAGTAAAATGGACTGGGAATTTTATATTTTAGATTTCTATCTTTCCTAGGGATGAGCAATCACTTCAGGAGAAAGTCTGAATAGATCTTATATGGCTAACATCCACAACTGTGCTAGGACTTTATTACTCCTCTCTTCCACCTTTATCTTTTTTAATTGAAACATATTACATAATTGACCCACCTTCATACACAGTATTAGAGTCTATACTATTCCAACAATGAAGAATGTAAATGTCTTTTCTATAAATCATTGTGTAAATTAATTTATTTTATATGAATACAGTAGAAAATATGTAGTTTTGGTCTTCATTTTCTTTTTCTAATCACATTGTATATCAAGGAGCATCAGCTAAAGCCTTATATGAAATTCCTACTTATCTATTTAAATATATTAATGATGGGTAATGTTAATCACATTTTATAGAATTAAACAACTTTGTATAACAAATTGTAAAGAATAAAAAATTTTCATATACTATAAAATTGCCTAATAAATTCAATTAGTCAAGAAATGATGCATAATATACAAAGTTTTAAAGTTACCATTATAACCAAGTAACTAATGTTCATATTCTTTTGTTGAGTTCTCATGGTTACATGGATTGATACCCAGGAGAACAGTGTTTGAGATGAATTGCTATAACAGCTGTTTTTGAAAAATATCAACAAACAAAACCCATAAAATTTTATAGTTCAAACAAAAATTCTAGATTATGATGTTATATAAAATGTAAAATTATACCCTCCACCATACTTATGAAAACTCACCATTACTAGAAATCTTTCTAAAACGGAAGGGCCTTCTATGACAGTATTAGATTTGTGTCACTACAGTGAAATGCCCTGAATAACCAGCCTATACAGAAGGAAGGCAACTTTGACTCACAGTTTTGTGGTTTACAGAGCATGATTTATTTGTCACAGAATTTGGGCCTGTCATTCAAGGCCACAATGTATGATGTGGGTAACACATTACTGAAAGTATAGATGGTATGGAAAAAATACTTTCCTCTCCAGAAAAAAAAAAAGCAAGTGAGAGTAGGTTAAGGGCCTCACAGTCACCTTCAGTACTTTGATCTAAGTCCTACTGAGGTTCTTCTGTCTCTCTGGAATGACACTGAATGAATTACTTTCCTATGCTTCAATAAAATACCATGGTCAAAACAGCTTAGAGAAGAAAGAGTTTATTTAGACTTATAGTTCCAGAGGTTAAAAATCCATGATAGTAAAGCAAAGGCTGCCGGGAAAAGCAAGAAGCTGATGGCTCACATAATGAATACCAAGCAGAGAGTGAACTGAAAATAGCATGAGTCTTTAACCCTCAAAGCCCAACCTCAGTGGCATACTTCCTTCAAAAAGTCCAAACCCCCTAAACTTACCAAACAGTGTCACCAACTTGAGAGCAATACTCAAATTCCTGAACATCATTTTATTTAAACCTCCACAATCACCCTGGAGACCAACAGGGATATATGGGGTTTGGGGGAACTACTATACCACAGCAAAGAGCCCCAAACTGGTAATTTTCATTGTCATCATTTTCTCCTATTATTGAATGAATTGATAGCTATTACTTCTATTAGTTCATGATTTCTGCTCAAACACGGCTACTTTTCAGGGTTTGTAGACCAGTAAGAAGTGACGAGTGAAAGCCAGATATGATTATGTTGTTTTATTATTTTATGTGTATGAGTATTTTGCCACCATGTGTGCATGTGTGTGTACCACATATATGCCTGGTGCCTGCAAAGGACCCATAGGGCTTCAGATTCCCAAGACTGGAGTTACATACACTTGTAAGCTGCCTTATGGGTGCTTGGAATCATGCCATATTCATCTACAAGAACAACAAGTACTCTTAACCACTGAGTCAAATTTTTAGACAAAGCCAGTCATATTTAGGATACTGGTTAAATCCATAGACAGCAGGGCTGCCTCCATATGAGAACATCATAGGTGCTTGGGTGAGTAAAATATAGGTGAGTCTTTTAGTGTTTGTTGCCTCTAGTTGTAAAGGACCTCTTATAGACCAGGCATATTTTAATGAGCTTTAAAATGGGCAAAGGTACATCCAATATCTTGGAGCAAGGCTTCACTGTTTGCTGTAAGTTAGCATATGTATGTACATGTAATTACTTCCCTTTTTAGGCACAATATAAAGGGTAATGTAACAGTATTAGCTACACCTGCTTTTAAATGTCTCTTCTCTATAATTCCAAAGACAACATAAAGACAGAATCTATGTCGTTATAATATATAATATAGTTCTTTGGTTTCTTGTTTTATGTCCATGGTTACAAAATGTCACACACGAAGTCTAAAATGGAAGTAGAAGTAGATTCTGCAAAATGACCAGATTGGAAAAATGTATTTGGAGGCAAGAAAATTGTCCTTGAAATTAAACTGCGCTCTCCAAGTTCATTTAGGTCTTTTGCATGAATTATGCTTAATAATAGCATTCTTCTAGTCACATGTGATTCAGACATCATATCAGATATGTTAGCATATCAGATAATGTTAAACATACTGTAGACAGGTAAGGTATCCCAACTTTCTTTTTAAAAAATCCAATTTTTCAGTCTTCCTCAGAAAGTCATCATGCTTTTGCTTTTCTTCATCATTTTATTTTTGATAATTGTGCATAATGCATTCTGATCATAATTATGCACCTTCCGCAAATACACAGAAATTCAATATCATCCTTATTCACCCAATTTTGCTTCCTATCTTTCTTATTTTTTTAACCAATTCAAGTCAAATATATATTATTGGATGTTTGGCCATTCACTGACACATGGTTGACTTACCAAGTGATATGTCCTTCAAGAAAAGTGACTTTTCCTCTTCCAGTAGCTGTTATAGAACAATCTTTCTGTACACTGTGAAGCAGTGTCATTGCCAATGTGCTTTCTGATTGGTTTGATAAAAACCTAAATGACCAATAGCTAGGCAGGAGGTATAACTGGGACTTCTGGGCAAAGAGAGCTCTGGAAGGAAGAAATGCAGTTATCAGCTGGAAGCAGAGGAAACAAGACATGCAGGAGTGGAGGTAAAAGGAACGACTCCTGTGAAAACATGTAGATGAATAGAAATGGGTTGATTTAAGTTGTAAGAGCTAATGGAGACAAGCCTAAGCTAAAGGTCAAGCTTTAATAACTAGTAAGAAGTCTCTGTGTCATTTTTTTGTGGTCTGATGGCCCAAAGAAAAATCTGTCTACAAGTATCTGAGTTCAATTAAGGAGAACAAATTCACAGAGCTAGGCTATTGCTATCACAGACTGATTTGGGGTCACGCACAAAGAATCCTATAGATATTTTAAGGAATTGGCTGATTGTTGAGGTAAATAGAACTTGTAGAACCAGTGTTCTACAGTGGTCATACTTCCCCATGGTCTAGATCCTGCATAAAAAGTGAGGTATGAAAATACATGGAAAAATTTTCTTCAGGTCAATAAAGTTGTCTCTTAACATTAGATAGCATAAAGTTCAGCAATGAGTTCACAACATTAAAGGACTAAAACCAATTTATTTAAGCGGCAAAACCTGCCAAAAGTGTATAGTGTATCAGAATCCCATGCAGCAAAACTGTGCTCATGTCTGCCAAACTTGTGTCTTATTGAGTCAGACAGCAAATTGTCATTTTATAATTTGATGAATAATTTCAGTTCATTAAAAGCCAATATATTGGCTGGGCAGTGGTGGCGCACGCCTTTAATCCCAGCACTCGGGAGGCAGAGCCAGGCGGATCTCTGTGAGTTTGAGGCCAGCCTGGGCTACCAAGTGAGTTCCAGGAAAAGGCGCAAAGCTACACAGAGAAACCCTGTCTCGAAAAAAAAAAAAAAAAAAAAAAAAAAACAAACTAAAAAAAAAAAAAAAGCCAATATATTAGCTTGTATGATTGAAATGGCTAAAGGGCCCACATTTTGTACTCAGACTTTATACATGATACGAGAACTTCACTAAGATGAACAAAAAATTTCATTTAACAATTTTTTTTATCAAAATGGGGACAATGAGCCATATTCACAATAAAAGTTTTAAAATATACTACAGAAAGTATGTAAAAGAAATAAACTGAACAAATAAAAGCAGCACACACTTCAACAATGTGAGCCCTCCAACAAGCCTCATTTCCTGGCTATACATACCTTAGTGATATTTGGGTAAGCTTTGATTACTTGACTCTAAGTCAATGTCTGATGTAAGCTGGATCTTTGAATGATTTCCTTTATTTACTCGTTATTTTGGAATTATTAGAAAACATATTTGTATCTATTTCCTTGGTAGAAATTTTTCATACAAAATGACCAAAGAGATAAAAGATACTACCCATGAGTTAACACACAATCCATAGCTTCTGCCTGAACTAAATAGTATGTGACGTCTTCTTTAGACCATCTTATCATGTGAAGGAAGGTGATTGGTGATGCAGGTAAGCTTACATAAATATAATATAATATAATATAAATCCAATTATAGAAGATATGAAACTTTATGAGATGTTTCCAAGGGTCCAGGCACATCCATATTAATGACAAATTTAATAAATCTGGGATAAACATTTTTTAAGATAAAAGACTTTGATTTTGGGGAAAATATATTTTCTAAGCATCAGTCTCAGTAGAAACTATGCAATGGACACTATCCAACAACATTAGTTCTCCATGTAAAGGGGTCTTCCATAGGAGATGTCGCCAGTACTGAAAGGTAATATGACATTATTGACTTTGTACTGCAAGAAACATTGTAAAGATGACAAAGGAGAGCTTAAATTCATGGAAATAAAAAAAAATAGGAGTCTTAATTAAGATTTCTATTGTTGTGATGAAACATCATGGCCAAAAATTTAGTTGAGGAAGAAAGGGTTTACTTGATTTACATTTTAGATCATTGGAGGAAGTCAGAATAGGAACTCAAGAAGGGCTGGAACTTGGAGGCTGGAGCTGATGGGGAAACCATGGGGGGATGCTGCTTACTGGCTTGCTTCCCATAGATTGCTCATCCTGCTTTCTTAAAGAACCCAGAACCAGAGTCCAGTGATGGCACCACCCACCATCAGTTGGGCCCTCCTCCACTCATCACTAATTGATAAAATGCCTTACAGCTGGATCTCATGAAGACATTTCCTCAACTTGGGCTCATTCCTTTCTGATGACTCTTGATTGTGTCAAGTTGACACACAAAACCAGCCAGTATAACAGGTTTACAGAAAACATAAAAATTTCTTCTCAGCTGGGTAGGAAAGTTTGATTGCGTTTCTTCAGATGTATCTTATTCTGAAAGATGCCATAAGCCTCCGAAACCTCTCAGCCTCAATGTACAGACAAGAGTCTTCTTTCCCCTTTAATTCTCTAAGTTTCACATTAAAGCGTGGGAAATATCTAAATTTAACTGAAATATACAGGAGCCAACTCTAAATTTACTTAATTTTTACTGGCTTAGGATTGTAATGAAATAAATAAGACATTCTGTTAGACCACAGAATAATCCTAATTTCAAATAAATACTTGAAGGTTTGAAATACTGAAAGTTATTACTGTTCTGCCTCATGTATGTTAGAGAGAGAGGGAGACAGGAAGAGAGACAGGAAGAGAGAGAGAGAGAGAGAGAGAGAGAGAGAGAGAGAGAGAGAGAGAGAGAGAGAGAGAGAGAGAGAGAAATAGAGACAGAGATACAAACACAGAAAGAGAGAGAGAAAAAAAATTAAGTTTTTACTCCTTGACTTCTACAAGCCATTTTAATAAAATTCTCTGTACTCTC
The DNA here is from genome assembly GCF_007827085.1 of Peromyscus californicus insignis. Lineage (NCBI taxonomy): Eukaryota > Metazoa > Chordata > Mammalia > Rodentia > Cricetidae > Peromyscus > Peromyscus californicus. Next base: position 56,981,826 of record NW_026294617.1, on the reverse strand, counting down.
CATGCTCTTGCTCAGTAATCTGTTAATAGTTTTGCATTAGCTACTTCTCTCAATGCAGTGACTGATTACCTGGAGGGAAAAAAGCAACTTATAGAAAGAGGCTTTATTCTAGTAAACAGTTCCAGAGCATACAATCCATCAAAACAAAGGAGTATGGTGGTAGGAAGAGGAGGAGACTGATCACACTGAGTTCCCAGACAAGAAACAGAGTGATTAATGCTTGTGTTCAGTTTTCTTTGTCTTTTGTCCTGAGTGCAGACCCCAGCCTGTAGCATGAATTCTAATTGGTCTTAATAATAAAAACCCTGAGTCAGATATTGCGGTAAATACTGAAAGATCAGAGAAGTAAAGGAGCAGCCAAAGTCACTTTTATCTCTACAGTACCTCAGACCAAAAAGGGGCCTGAGCTCCTGTCTTTACGTGTTTTATATTCCTCTCTCTGCCTAGCCATATCACTTCTTGCTGTCTGTCCAGACCTCCAGGCTTCTATGGTTAGTTATGGCTAACTCTACCCTCTGATTTTCAGGCAAGCTTTATTTGTTAAAGCACAAACAAAAATATCACCACATTCCTCCCTTTGTGTCTAAAATTAAAAAAAGATTATCATTAATATTAGAGAAACTTTATACATAAGTAAAATAACTATATACAATATATACAGGCAATAAATACACCAACAATGTCTAGTCCATGAACAATTTGACAAGTTCAGAGAAAATATTCCATTATCTAGCCTATCTTGGTGAGTCCAAATGGTTGTACTTAATTCACCTACTATTAGCACTTACATTACCAAAACTATCTTTTAATGCCTCTCAACACTATATACCTTATATCTCTTGAGGGTATTTCTTTTCTGAATCTGGTAACAAGGGAAACTATAACTATAAAGTCTTAAGCTTCATCAGACACCAAAGAAGGAAATAATATTACTTGAGTAAGCAGGAAGTGCAAACAAGTGATTTCCAAAAAAAATGTGAAAATGACAGAAATGGCTGGCTGCCTGGACATTCACCCAAGGTTCCTCTTTAACATTTGGGCATCCATCTTCAGCCTACAGGCCTAAAATATCTGAAAAGACAAAAACAAACCTCTTCCCCAACCCTAATTTTGGGGAGGTTCCCTTATGGCAAGTTATATCTGATCAAATCAATAGCACCTGTTAGTTTTATAAGTTAGTTTAGATTGAATGACCAGGCTGTTTGATGAACTATCACCTCTTCTAATCAATAGGTCTCTCTAGTTAAAATCTAATATTTATCAGTTTTGATGGTATCCATAGCTTTGCTTCTTCTGTGGAAAAAAAGCAAAACCCCTTTCTCAATGTAACACATATCCTGGTTTCCATTCTGAGGTCAGCACATCTATAAAGTATACAAACTAATTTAATTTGGTAGTTTTTTCTATTATCCAACATCTCTCCACAGCTGTTGTTAATTGTTCATTAGCACTTAGAAAATTTAAAGTTAGTAAAGCATTGTGCAACCTATTTCTGGGGGGTCTTTATTACTCTTTTCTCTTTATTAAGCATATTTTTTAGAGTTTAATTTGATCTTCCTATAACTGCTTGTCCTGTGGGATTGTGTGGTATAACTGTAATATGTTTTATAGTGTAATACACAAAAAAATGTTTCATTTTGCCAGAGACATATGCAGGAACAGGTATACCTATGATGGCCATAACTTCTAACAAATGTGTGATTACAGAATCAGCCTTTTCATAACTCAAAGTAGTTACCCATTGAAATCCTGAATACGTATCTATGTTACGATGTACACATTTTAATATTTGAAATTCTAAAAAATGAAGCACATTCATCTGCCAGATTTCATTTCTTTGAATACCCTTTGGGTTACTTATTGTAGGTAGTGGAGTTTGGTTATATAAAGAACAAGTAGGACATTTCCTTGACTAGTTGCCAAGTGATGGAAAATTATTTTTTGCAAACCTTTGCTACTGACATTGTGTTTATGAAATACTGATGCCTCCCACATATTTCCTATCAATGGTTGATCAATTTCATCATTACCTTGTGCTAGAGGGCCTGGCAGACACATCTGGGATATGTGTGTTATATCTAAGGGATGGTTCCTATTCCTGATTTTTTTTTCTAATTGTACAAATAACAAAGTTAATTCTTACTCATCAGGAATAAATTCAGCAGTTTAAAGTATAAAATAACTCTCTACTGAATAAAAAATGGGACAAAACAGAAGAAAGAAATTAAAGATTTTCTAGAATTCAAAGAGAATGAATATATAGCATACCAAAATTTATGGGACACAATGAAAGTGATTTTAAGAGAAAAGTTCATAGCACTAAGTCCTTACATTAAAAACAAATTGGAGAGATCTTATACTAACAAATTAAAAGCACACCTATAAGATCTAGATCAAAAAGAAGCTGACGCAAGAGGAGTAGAGGGCAAAAAGTAATCAAACTGAGGGTTAAAATCAATTAAATAGAAACAAAGAGAACAATACAAAGAATCAATGTAAAAAAGATTAGTTCTTTGAGAAAATCAACAAGATAAACAAATCCTTATTTTTAACTAATTAAAAGAAAGATAGAGAATATCCAAAATAACAAAACCAGAAATTAAAAGGTAGATATGACAGCAGACATCAAGGTAATCCACAGAAACATAAAGTCATACTTTAAAAATCTGTACACCACCAAATTGGAAAGCCTAAAAGAAATGGATAATTTTTTCAATAAGCATCACTTATCAAATTTAGTGAAGATCAGATGAGCAATTGAAATAGACCTTTAACCCCTAGTGAAATAGCAGCAGTAATTGAAAGTGTTCCAAGCAAAACCAGCCCAGGGCCAGACAGTTTTTGTGCAGAATTCTAGTAGACTTTTAAAAAAGAATAAACACCAATACTTGTAGCAGGAATCTTAGAGAGCCTTATTAATAAAATCAAACCCGAGGCCAGTTATTGGGGTGAATGCTGGTAGATCAGAGAGACAGAACAAGTCACAGCTAGCTCACTTCGCCGGATTCTCAGCTGGTCTTGTTTCCTCAGACTGGAAGCTTCTGTGTCCTCATCCCAATGGCTCTCAGCTGAACTGCTGCTAGAAGCCTGAAAGCTTAACCAGCCAAATGCTTAACCAGCCAAATATCTAACTAGGCCAAATGCTTCTAGTTTCTGGTCCTCATGCCTTATATACCTTTCTGCCTGGGGTTAAAGGCTTGCTTTCTGGGATTAAAGGCGTGATGAGTCACCATGCCTGTCTGTATCCTTGAACACATGGATTTCTGCCTCTGGAATGCTAGGATTAAAGGCGTGTGCTACCACTGCCTAACTTCTATGTTTAATATTGTGGCTATTCTGTCTCTGACCCCTGATAATTATTAGCATGCACAATATTTGGGGGGATACAATACCACAAATACTCCTCAAATTATTCCAGAAAAGAGAAATAGAAAGAATATTGTCCAATTCATTATGTTAGGCTTTATTTACACTGATACCCAAACCACATAAAAATGCAACAAATAATGAGAATTACAAATCAATGTCCCTAATGAACACAGATGCAAAAACACTTGCAAATTAAATCCAAGAACACATCAACAAGAACACCATGATGAAATAAGCTTTATTCCAGAAGTGTTGGGATGGTTCAATATATGAAACATCAGTAAACACAATCCACCATATAAACATACTAAAAGAAAAAAAAAAAAACGTGATCATCTCATTAGCTACAGAAAAGACCTTTGAAATATCCAATAGAACTTCATTATAAATATTCTGGAGAGATTAGGGATACAAAGGACATACATCAACAAATAAGATAATTTACAATGAGCCTATATACAACACCAATCTTAATGGGGAAAACCCCAAAACTTTTCCATTAAAATAAGGACAGAGACAAGGCTGTCCACTCTTTCCATAACAACTTAATATAGTGCTTGAAGTTCTAGCTAGAGCAATAACACGACCAAAGGAGATCAAATAGATACAAAGAAAGTAGTCAAAGCATCTTTATTTGCAGATGATATGATAGTATACATAAATGACAGTGAAAATTCCACTCTGATACTTCACACTGATAAATCCTTTCAACAAAGTTGCTAAATACATGATCAACATACAAAAAAAATCAAAAAGAAAGAAAGATCAGTAACCTTCCTATATAAAATAACAAATTGACTAGTAAAGAAATCAAGGAAATAGTGTCTCATGAAAACATCAAATAATATAAAATACCCTGTGTTGAATCTAACTAAGCAGGTAAAAGATTTGTCTAAGAAAGAAACCAAGTCTCTGAAGAAAAAAATTGAAAAAGTTATCAGAGGATATTAAGATTTACCAATTTTTTTTCTTTTTTTTTTTTGGTTTTTCGAGACAGGGTTTCTCTGTGTAGCTTTGCGTCTTTCCTGGAACTCACTTGGTAGCCCAGGCTGGCCTCGAACTCACAGAGATCCGCCTGGCTCTGCCTCCCGAGTGCTGGGATTAAAGGCATGCACCACCACCGCCTGGCTAAGATTTACCATTCTTATGGATTGGCAATATTAACATAGTAAAAATGGTCATCTTATCAAAAGCAATCTATATATTCTATGCAATCCTAATCAAAATTCCAACACAATTATTTACAGACGGTACAATTCTCAACTTCATATGGAATAACAAAAATCCAATATAGCTAAAACAATCTTGAACAATGAAAGAACTGCTGGACACATCGCCATCCCTGATTTTAAGTTGTTCTCCAGAGCTGTGGTAATAAAAACTACATGGTATTGGCATAAAATAGGTATGCTGAGAAATAGAATCAAATTAAAGACACAGATATAAGTACACATACCCATGTACACCTGATTTTTCATAAAGAAGCTGGAAGTACACACTGAGGGGGGAGCATCTTTAATAAATGGTGCTGGTCAAATTGGATGTCTGCATGTACAGGAATGCAAATATATACATACTTATCATCCTGCACAATACTCAAGTCTAAGTGGGTCAAAGAACTTAGAAGCATACGTGTTTTCTGGCTTCTCATTTAAATGTAAAAGTCATCAAATTCATTAACTTCTTAAGCCATTTTTTGGTGCTAATAAAACAAAATTACAAACTGGTTATGACAAAAGAAATACATTTATTTTTGGCTCATGATTCTGGTCAAGCATCAATATCTAGTATCAATCATATTGTTGGGAAATTTCCAATGACTCAAAGGAACCGAGGCTGGAAAAACAGGAACACATCCCCCGAGGCTTCACTTTTTCTTTTGAAATCAACACTATTAAGTACAAAATAAAACTCTTAAATTTGTCTCATCTTAGCTACTTTATCACAGGCTCCACTTCCAAGTAAAATAGTTGCATTGAATTTCTACCCTCTCAGGAACTCACACATGAGATTCCACTCCCATGTGAGTTACAGTTACCAGTCGGAGGAACAAAGCAAGCACAGTAGTGCCACAAGAATTTCATCTGTTAATTGCATAATTGCTTCTCTTATGAACTATAGTCTTTCTTTCTTTAAAGCACATGTAGAAATTTGAAAGAAATGTATTATAAAAAGAAAATCATTAATATGCATCTTAAAAGAAGGTGTGCACTTAAATGTATTTCTTTACATATTTTTTTTGTATTTGTCCCTAATTTTTTTAAACAATACCTAGATTACTTACACAGGCCTTTCTCTAGGGTATACACTCCTGATAGAAAATTCTAAGAGTTCTGACAGTTACTAGTAATTTTAAGACAATATTAGTTTTTTTTTTTTTATAAAAGAGAAAAGTGTACAAAGTGAAAAGGTGTGAGGGAGGAAACCTGATGATGTTTTATTGAAAATGAAGAAAGAAAGCACTTCAAGAAGTGGGCTTTCTGAATAGTGGTCAAAGTGCCTAACACTCCCACAGCCACTGCAAAAGGAATTATGGAACAGTCACTCTGCAAAATACTTTGCAGTAGATCAGGCAGTTGAGGAAACTCTGAAAAATACTTAGAAATGATAGTGGGAAAAATGGAAGAAAAAAAAAGAGCCAAATATGTTTGAGCTGGCACTTCTTGGATTCCTGACTCTTTGGAATTTCAAAATCAATACCAACTGGTGACCCTTTTATTGTTAGTCTCCCACCCTTATGCATTAAAACAGTTCCAACATTTATAATCATGGTATGTGCAGAAGCACAATACAATGTTACCGAGTGCATTTTAGGAAAATGCAATCGCGTTAAAGAAATCTTTACTACAAAACTAAAATAGAAATGATCTCAAGTATTGTGAAAAAGAATAAACTCATGAAATATTACTAATATGGGAGTAAGCATGCGCTGCTTTCTGAATAGAGGGTTGTCTTTTAAGAAACTCTTTAAAGGTAGAGAAAGAGAAGAATTAAAAATGTAAATGAATTATACAGATGAGAATTTGCAAGGCAGGAAAATTGAATAAGCTTATCTGAAAACAGAGAGCATTCATTATATCCCTAGACAACAATGAACCAATTTAATGCATTTGAAGTTTTTTATTTCTTTTTCATTTAAATTTACTATTACAATATACTGTATTTGCATGATTCAAAGTAAAGCAATTTAACATGTAAATTGAGAAAAAAACGTTTGCATATTTCTATATCTAATATTTCTGCAACAGATAATCATTTTTTCTACTCTCCAACATCATCTTTTCAGGTTTCTACTAATAAGTATATTTGTACTCCCTTAAAGTATTTAAAGTCTTTAAAAACTATTCCAGTCATTTCATTGTTTTTAGCTGATTATGGAAAGCAGATGAAACATTCTTGCTCTTCCATTTTTCTTCTGATGTATCCTTGATTTGCTCCTGTGTGGAGTTCACCTAGCTTCTGTGTCCTTTATTTAGACTGTGGGACAACTTCCATCTGTAGCTAGAGTTTTCCTGCCTGGCCCACAGTCAGGGCAAATCTCTCTCACCCGCCAGTCCCAAGCCGCTCAAACCCGATCAAGTAAACACAGAGACTTATATTGGTTACAAACTGTATGGCCGTGGCAGGCTTCTTGCTAACTGTTCTTACAGCTTAAATTAATCCATTTCTATTGATCTATACCTTGCCACGTGACTTGTGGCTTACCGGTACTTTACATCTTCCTTATCCTGATGGCGGCTGGCAGTGTCTCTCTCACCCAGCTTCCTGTTCTCTCAATTCTCCTCTCTGTTAGTCCCGCCTATACTTCCTGCCTGGCCACTGCCAATCAGTGATTTATTCATTGACCAATCAGCAACACATTTGACATACAGACCATCCCACAGCACTTCCCCTTTTCTTTTCTTAAAAAGGAAGGTTTTAACCTTTACACATCTCCAAAGTCAGCTTGGTATATTTGGGAATTTGGGCGTAGTTTCTCTTACTACTTCCTGCTGGAGGGGGGCGCTGTATCTTATGGGGACACAAAGAATATTTTAGGGTTATGGAGTAGTCCATGAGGGTGTATCGTCTGAGCCAGTTGCCTTGAAACAGTTCTGGATGTTGGATCATCTGGGCCATGGTGTCATTGGAGACCTTTCAGGGGGTCTTGGCTGGTCAAACCTGATGTATCTTAATCTGGAACAAATCCATAGCCTCTGGGTTTCTGTGGAAACAAAAGCAGAGCCTCCTTTCCAAAGCAACATATCCTTACATCCAAATTTTGAAGTCAAGGTACCTTTAAAATATGCATTTTGGCATAACTCAACAGCTTTTGTAATCAAATGTTTTTCTTCAGTTACGAATATCAAAGAGAACATAATCCAGATTCTCTGTGTGGTAGCCATCTTTACGTGGCTTATTTTTTTATATTAGCTTGAGCCTATTGCTTTAAACTGCAGCCTTCTAAACCTGAAACGGCGCTGGCGCTGTGGCTGCTGGCTCCGCCCACTTCAGCTTCCCAACATGGCGGTCATACGTTTTCCGCCAGCTCTGGGAGCCATCAACTCTCAGAAATAGTGGGTCTATGTTTCTATCAAAGCAGCGTGTAGCCCAGAAACCTCTTTTTTTGTTGTTGTTGTTTTGTTTTGTTTTGTACTAGCAAAGGCTAAATCCACCACACAGCTTAATGTGCCACTTGCAGAGGCCTCATTCCCGCCATACTGCAGGTCTAGCATGCACGCACACTAGGAACCCGCCAGTAGCTCAAACCGGCAGGCTGCCTCTAACTTGAAAGAGACAATTAGGAACTGTTTTTAGCTCCGTTTTAGAATCTTTTCTCAGTTTTTAGGTGGAAACTCTTGCCACCACGTTGGACGCCATTTGTAGTTAGAGTTTTCCTGCCTGGCCCACAGTCAGGGCAAATCTCTCTCACCCGCCAGTCCCAAGCCACTCAAACCCAATCAAGTAAACACAGAGACTTATATTGGTTACAAACTGTATGGCTGTGGCAGGCTTTTTGCTAACTGTTCTTACAACTTAAATTAATCCATTTCTATTAATCGATACCTTGCCACATGGCTCGTGGCTTACCGGCATCTTCACCTGCTGTTTGTCATCATGGCGGCTGGCAGTGTCTCTCTCACTTAGCCTTCCACTTCCCAGCTCTATTCTCCTCCTTGTCCCGCCTATACTTCCTGCCTGGCCACTGCCAATCAGTGATTTATTCATTGACCAATCAGCAACACATTTGACATACAGACCATCTCACAGCACTTCCCCTTTTCTTTTCATCTTCAAACCCTTCAGAGATCTACAGAATATGGCATTTAAAATGTTTTAATAACTTAGAAAATTTTTCTTTTTTGTTATGATTATGAGACATGTCGGCTCCTGGCAGTACCAATCTACTTCAGAGAAAATATGGGCATTGAAGAAACTGCATATGGAGTTAACTTTCATTGTGGCAAAAGTTAGCCACTGGACAACAAAGTATCCTCGAATCAACTGCTGACAAAATGGACAGACAGGACATGAAACAAAGGACTACTGATTCTTGCCAAAACAAGTGTGGTTATGGCTTTATCAAAAGGCATCTTCTGAGGCCAGGACAATATGGCACCATCCCTGAAGTGGCCTTAGCAACTTGGAAAAGATACAGTGCGCTTTTCTTTGAAGGCAGTTGAACAGGCAGTGGGCCGATGGCTTCTGATGTGCAATGGAACAGCAGCTGAAACAGTTATTCTTGAAGAGTAACTAAGCTCATGCCTCTCAATAGTAGACTGGCATTTGATAGAGGGATGTGGAGAAGAACAGGATGCTGAGATGAAGCCATATATACACAGCCAAGAAGAATGGACAGCTGAATTAAAAAACTATCAACAATTTCCAGAATTTAAAATCCTGAATCATGACATGACACTAGTGGAATTCAGGTGTTTCTGGTACATGGACTGCTCTCACCCAATGTGAGGTTGAACTGTTGACCTTGTGTACATCCTACTTCACAAATGAGTCTGTCAGATATGCTAAGCCTATAGGCTGAAGATGATGCCCCAGCATTGCGGAGAAACCTCAGGTGACTGTCCAGGCAGCTGGCTGTTTCTGTCAATTCACAAATTTTTTGAAAGTTGCTTGCATCCACTTTCTATTTTTATTTTTTTTAGTTAATATTATTTCCTTCTTGGGTCTCTGAGGGAGTTGAAGGTTAGTTAGTTATAGTTGAAGATTAATTAGGATAGAAAGTGAATTAGATACATTTTGGACTTAAAATAGGATAGATAATGAAATTATTTTCTCTGAATTTGTCAAATACAAATGGACTAGACATTGTTTAGACATTTATTACTTGTATATATTGTATATAGTCATTGTACTTTTGTATATAGTTTTTCTTTTGTTAGTTATAACCTTTTTCTTTTTTTCCTTTTTATTAAAATAGAAAAGGGGAAATGTGGTGGTATTTTACTTGTACTGAAATGTGATTTTAATTGTATGTTAATAAATAAAGTTGTCTGGGGGTCAGAGCTATTAGAGCCATAGCAAGTGCGTGGCAGCGGTGGTGCATGCCTTTAAGGACCTGGAGGGCGGTACATTCAGGCAGTGATGAGGCAGTCACATGTTTGGGTTTACAACCAATGAGAAGGCAGAATAGCTAGAGTATATAAAGTCATACACACAGGAAGTAGGCCCCTCTTTTCGGAGAGCTCTCTTGGCTGAAGAGGATCCCTGAATCAGGAAGGGTGAGGCTCTTAGCTCTGACCTCTTGGCTTTTTTCTCTGAATTGGCTCTGTGTTTCTTATTTAATAAGACCGTTGGTCACATCTACATCCATCAGTTTCTACTTCAGCTCTTTGGTTGATCATTGTCCCATTTTGGAGAAAGAGTCCTAGTTTGTGCTGGATTTCCAAACAATGATAGTCATTATTCTTGCATCAACATCTCAATTTAATTATTGATAGAAATCATCCAATTGTGACTTTGACCTATGATCACATAGGCAATGTAATATTACCCGAAAACTACACACAGAAAGAGGAAGTACAAGTTCCCAGGACTCACTCCTGCTGGAATAACCTAGGAAGAAAGATAAGAAAGCTCAGTCTGGGAAAACAGGCACACACCACACTAAGCGCCCTTTGTGTGCATGACTGTTGTCTTTGTGTTTTCTCCTATAGAGCGCTCTTCACCGGAGACATACAGGTAGTGATTGTAGTCTTGGTGCAAATACAGTTTTCAAACAATTTATGTCCATGCTTTGAAACAGGGCCACTTATCCACTTAAAGGAAGAATTTATTTGGACAGGGATAAAAATCTGAAGGAGTGGTGGGTGGTTTGTAAACATGAACAGGTCTAATTGAAACTCACTTGTGATACTGGAGCCTGCTTGTAACTGTTACAGTAACTTCTAATGTGTTGTCCTTCTTGCATTATATACATGTGGCTATGCATGCAAAAGCATTTTAATATGTTGAAATGCCAATGTGTGAGTTTTATTTCCTGTTATCCTTACAAAATTTTCAGTTTAAGCACAGTAAACTTTTCTACTCATTAGAAAGTGTAGGAAATCATTAAATATAAAAGTAATAACAGTGATGACTGTGTACCGAGGACTGAACACAGATTTAAGTACAAATCTAACAATTCCATTTTGAATTTATACAGTTAGCTTCATTCTGTGAGTTGGATCAATGACTGTGGAGCCTACATGGGACTGAACTAGGTAGGCCCTTTGCATGGTGGGACAGTTGTGTAGCTTGATCTGCTTGGAAGGCCCCCTGGCAGTAGAATCAGAATCCATCTCTGGTGCATGAGCAGACTTTTTGCAGCCCACTACCTATGATGGGACACCCCATGCAGTCTTGAAGCAGGGGCAAGGTCTTGGACTTGCCTCTACTGAATGTGACTCCTCATGGGAGGCCTTGCCTTCTTGTGGGTGGGAGTGGGGGGTAGGTAGGGAGTGGGGGGTGGGTTGGGAGGAGCGGCTGAGGGGACAGGAGGAGGGGAGATTGGTGTGTAAAAATGAATGAAAAAAATTTCTTAATAAAAAATTATTTAAAAATATGCTTTTCTTTCTAAAATGTACTGAATTAAAGTGTAATTTTTCACCATATAACTGAATAATAAAATAACCTTCAAAGAAATTCTTGTGTATCTTGCAATATTTTCACTTCTGGTCCAATCTACTAGTTTTTTTTTTTTCCTTTTTGAGATAAGGTTTCTCTGTGTAGCTTTGCGCCTTTCCTGGAACTCACTTGGTAGCCCAGGCTGGCCTCGAACTCACGGAGATCACAGAGAACTCACTCTGCCTCCTGAGTGCTGGGATTAAAGGCGTGCGCCACCACTGCCCAGCTTACTAGTTTCTTAAGAGAGCCAACATGTATCCACTGGACATTCTAATATATTTATCCCATTTGATCACCTATTAATTTAATTGATAATTGTGAGAACTGTGAAATATGATTGTGCATCCTGTCCCACTGCAAAAAATGTTTGGATTAGGTAATATTTATTTTATATAACTCTAATTTTCCTGTTCTAATACATGAGACATTAAAACTTATATTCTCAAGTTACTAAAATCAATGTACATAACAATAGTCTTACCTAGGTGTAAAACCTATGAATCATAACAAGAACCAGCATCAGACAATATCCGTAAAAGTGCAACAAGTACCATTCATATGTCAGTGACAACCAAGAGCTGTCTAATTGGACTTAAGGTCCACTCAATAGGATGGAAGCCATGCCTTTTACAAGAAATCTGGCAAACTTCCTGGGGTTAGTGACATCATGGTCCCAAGAAAATGAATCTACCACCACCGCTTTGTAAGACCAGCATAATTTCTTGCTATATATGTTTTTAACTTGGCAAAATAAAATACAAGCTGAAGCAAAAACTGTCATATTGAAATTGGACCTAACAACTCAACAGGAGGGAAAATGTCCTAGAAGTTGACACGAGTCAGAGACACATTCCTTCTCATAGTCAGGAGACCCATATGATACTAAACTAATAGTTTTCAAACACACACAGAGGACCTGGTACAGACCCATGTAGGCCCTGAGCTTGTTACTTCAGTTTCTGAGTTCATATGTAGCTTGATTCATTGATTTAGAAGGCTTTCGTCTCCTGGCTTCCACAATCATATCTGGATCTTACCATCTTCTGCTCCTATTCCTCTGGATTCCCTGAGATCTAGGGGGTGAGATTTAAAGGAGACCTCCAATTTAGACTCTCTCTCTGAAAAATGTCTGGCTGTGGGTCTGTGACTATGTTCTTATCTACTGCCAGAGGAAGCCTCTCTGATGATGACTGGGTAAGGCACTGGTTTATGAGTATAACAAAATATTATTAGGAATCGTTTTTATTGATTTTTTTTAACCAGTAGCATTTGTTTTTGGCCCAGATCTCTGGGCTATTTAGTCTCTAGTACTTGGTTACCCAAGCAGTTTTGGGTGTGGATTTCTGGTTCATGAGTGAACATTAATTCAAAGCAGACATTGTTTGGCTACTCCCACAAGTTCTGTGCCACCAATGGTCTGGTGTATTTTGCATGCAGGACAGATTATAGGTCAAAGGTTTTGTGGCGCAGTTTGGTGTCCACATTTCTCTTTCAGTAGCCTGCAGAGTATCTTCCAAAGAGACAAAAATGTAAGACTGAGGGCTCTCTGTAGGCATCAGCTTGACTTCTCCAGGTTCAATTGCTTGTATGGGTGTTAACCTCAGAAATCAGGCCCCACTGTCAGATTGCAGAGTGCAGCCTTGTCTTAGCAACATCCCATCCTGGGTTGCTTAGAGATTTCCATAGGACTTTCTTGTCCAACAACTCAACTTAATGCACCCTAGCTCTACCATCGGATGCCCTACCTGACTACAAATGATGACCAGTTGAAACTATGTATCCCCCATTACTAGGTATCCTCATTAGGTTCACCTTTATAGATACTCGAGATACATGGGTTCCCAAGTTTTTGTGGAAGCACTACCATGATTTCCATATTAGTGGAAAATGTTTGCACTCTCATGAGCAATAGAGGAGTATTTCCCTTGCTCCACACACTTGCTGGCATCAACTGTCATTTGTGTTATGGATCTAATGTCATCTATTTTCCCTTCCCAATGCTATCCATGGGTCCTTCTTGTAAGAAGGTATCTCATAGTCATTTTGATTTACATTTCCCTGATAACTGAGGATGCTGAGAAATTCCCTAAATGTTTTTCATCCATTTGAGATTCTCCTGTTGAGAATTCTCTGTTTAGTTTTTTAATTGGATTGCTTGGTATTTTGATGTCTAGTTTCTTGAGTTCTTTATGAATTTTGGAGATCAGCCCTCTGTCAGATGTGGCATTGGTGGAGACGTTTTCCCATTCTGTAGGCCATCATTTTGTCTTATTTACCGTGGCCTTTCCCTTACAGAAGCTTCTCAGTGTAGCCGGATTTATGTTGAGGACTTTGATCCATTTGGACTTGAGGTTTGTGCATGGTGAAAGATATGGATCTATTTGCAATCTTCTAAATATTGATATCCAGTTAAGCCAGCACCATTTGTTGAAGATGCTTTTTTTTTCCATTGTACAGTTTTGGCTTCTTTGTCAAAAGTCAGGTGCTTATAGGTGATTGGATTAATGTCACGGTCTTCAATTCAATTCCACTGGTCCACATGTCAGTTTTTATGCCAATACAAAGCTGTTTTTGTATTACTATAGCTCTATAGTAGAGCTTGAAGTCAGGGATAGTGATGCCTCCAGAAGTTTTAGGATTATAAAGGATTGTTTTAGCTCTCCTAGTTTTTTGTTTGTTTGTTTTTCCTTATGAAGTTGAGTATTTTTCTTTCTAGTTCTATAAAGAATTTTTTTGCGATTTTGATGGGGATTGCATTAAATTTGTAGAGTGCTTTTGGTAAGATTGTCATTTTTATTATGTTAGTTCTACCTATCCATGATCATGGGAGATCTTTCCATTTTCTGATATCTTCTTCAATTTCTTTCTTCAAGGACTTAAAGTCTTGTCATATAGGTCTTTCCTACATTTGGTTAAAGTTATCCCAAGGTATTTATCATTTGTGGCTATTGTATATGATGATGTCTCTCTGATTTCTTTGTCAGCCCATGTATCATTTGTATATAGGAGGGATACTGAATTTTTTGAGTTAATCTTGTATCCCCAACATTACTGAGGGTGTTTGCCAGTTGTAAGAGTTCCCTGGTAGAATTTTGGTGTTCACTTATGCATACTATCATATCATCTGCAAATAGCAAAAGTTTGACTTCTTCCTTTCTAATTTGTATCACCTTGATCCTCTTTTGTTGTCTTATTGCTCTAGCTAGACCTTTGAGTACTACACTGAATAGATATGGGGAGAGTAGACAGTCTTGTCTTGTTCCTGATTTTAGTGGAATCACTTGAGTTTCTCTCCATTTAATTTGCTGTTGGCCATTGGCTTGGTCTAAATTGCCTTTATTATTTTTATGTATGTTCTTTGCATTCTTGACCTGAAAAGACCTTTATCATGAAGGGGTCTTGGATTTTGTCAAAGGTTTTCTCAACATCTAATGAGATGATCATGTTTTTTTTTCTTTTGTTTGTTTATATGGTGTATTACATTGACAGATTTTGTATGTTGAGCCTTCCGTACATCAATGGGATGAAGGCTACTTGACAATGGTGGATGATTTTTTTATGTGTTCTTGGATTTGTTTGCCAGTATTTTATTGAATATTTTTGCATCTATGTTCATGAGAGGGATTGGTCTGTAACTCTCTTTCTTTGTTGCATCTTTGTGTGGTTTGGGTACCAGGGTAACTGTAGCCTCATAGAAAGAGTTTGGCAATGTTCCTTTTGTTTCTGTTGTGTGGAACAATTGGAGGAGTATTGGATTAGTTCTTCTTTGAAAGTCTGATAGAATTCTGCAATGAAATTATTGGGGCCTGGGCTTTATTTTTGGTTGGAAGATTTTAATGACTGCTTCTATTGCCATAGGGGTTATAGGTCTATTTAAATTATTTATCTCATCTTGATTTAATTTGGTATGTGGAACCTATCCAGAAAATTGTTCATTTCTTTTAGATTTTTCCAAAGTTGTGGAGTAGAGGTTTTTGAAGTATGACCTGATGAATCTCTGTATTTCCTCGTTGTCTCTTGATAAGTCTCCCTTTACATTTGTGATTTTTGATAATTTGGATGTTCTCTCTCTGTCTTTTGGTTAGTTTGGATATGGGTTTCTCTTGTTGATTTACTCAAAGAACCAACTCCTGTTTCATTGATTCTTTGTACTGTTCTCTTTGTTTCTATTTTATTGATTTCAGCCCTTAACTTGATTATTTCCTCGAGTCTACTCCTCCTGGGTGAGTTTGCTTCCACCTCTTGCATTTTGTTGGTTATTCTTGCATTTATAGTCCCTGTTCATTTACTCATATTTTGCATTCCCAGCGTTCCCTAGGTTTGTTTCTTCTTTATTGCCTCTCTTTCAATTTCAAGTCTTGAAATGATTTCTTCATCTGTTTCATTTCTTTTTATTGGATTTCTTGGCTTTCTTTATGCAATTTATTGATTCCCCAAAATGTTTTGTTGTCTTTTTTCTCAATTTCTTTAAGGTAAATTTTCCTTTCCTCTTTAAAGGCTTCTATCATCTCGATAAAGTCATTTTTAAGGTCATTTTCTTCTGCCTCTTCTACATTTGGATGTTCAGGCTTTGCTGTAGCAGAACCGCTAGGTGCTGGTGGTGTCATATTGCTCTTTATGTTGTCGGATGTATTCTTGCACTGGCATCTACCTATCTCTTCCTCTAATTAGTGCAAAAGGTGTCAGTGTCTCAGAGAGCTGCTCTTGGTCCAATAGGCACTGGTGGTGTTTGTGTCTCATGGAAGTGCTATGGTCTCAGGGAATGGGTAGGTTTAGGGGGTGGCGTTGGCCTTATAGATTACAGGTTTCGATGTGAGTGGTGGCTGTCAGGCCTGCCTGCAGGAGTCTTGCCTGCTAGCCTACCAGTGGGGCTGCAATAGGTGGGGGTATGAAGGCACAGAGCCTAAGGCCTAGAGGCTGGGGTGATTGGCTGATAGAACAGTCATTCATTCACCTCTTGCTCCATTTGATACTGGTGTAGTTTGTGTCTCATGGAGCAGCTACGGTCTTGGGGGTTTGGGCTAGGTGGGTTTTTTTTTTTTTTTGTTTTTTGTTTTGGTCAGGAATGCTAGCTCCCAAATAAGTGACAGGGAGACAAATTATTATATATAAATGATTAGCCTATAGCTATTATTTAGCTCTTATTTAGCCATTTTTTAATAATTTATGTGCTGCCATGTGGCTAATGGTGTCTTCTCTCATTTTCTACATATCCTGCTTTCTCTGTGTCTAGCAGGTGAATCTGCCCTTCTTCCTAGCATTGTCTTAGTCTGACTCTCCCACCTAACCTTTCCCTGACTAGCTATTGACTGGTTAGCCCTTTATTAACCCAATGAGGGTAACACATCTTCACAGTGTACAAAATGATTATTCCACAGTATTTCCCATTTTTGCCTAATTATAAAGGGAGGTTTTAACTTTAACATAGTAAATTAGTATAAAACAAACACAATTATCAAGTAAGAGCTACAGTTACAACAACCAGTCCATTTGTATTTGGTAAATTTAGAGAAAATACTCTATTATCTATCTTATCTTTGTGAGTCTAAAGTTTTATACTCAATCTGTTTGATTTTATGTATTATTCTTATATTTCTATTCCCATATCCTGTTTTAAGTTAGGAAAATTTTTTTTGAGCTGAGGATCGAACCCAGGGTCTTGTGCTTGCTAGGCAAGCGCTCTACCACCGAGTTAAATCCCCAACCCCAAATTAGGAAAATTTTCTTCGATGATTTGGTTGAAAATATTTTCTAGACCTTTGAGCTGGGATTCTTCTCCTTAATATATACCTGCTATTCTTAGGTTTGGTCTTTTCATAATGTCACAAATTTCTTGGGTGATTTGTGTCAGGAGTTTTCTAGATTTAACATTTACTTTGACTAATATATCCGTTTCTTTTATAATATCTTCAATATCTGTGATTCTTTCTTCCATCTCTTGAATTCTGTTGATGAAGTTCCTGTAGTTCCTGTTGAAATTCCTAAATTTTTCCTTTCCAGAATTCCCTCGGGTTTTTTTTTTTCTTCTGTTTCCAAATTTTTGTGTCTTTCTTAGTGTTTTATTGCTGGGAAAAGATGCCATGACCATGGCAACTCATATGAAGAAAATGATTTAAAAGGGGGCTGACTTACAGTTCAGAGGTTTTTCTATTATCAGCAAGGTGGGAAGCACAGCAGCACACATGGAAGCGTGCAGGCAGACATGGTGCCCGAGAGGAGCTGAGAGTTCTACATGTGGATCCCCAGTCAGCAGGAAGAGAGAGTGACACTGGGCCTGACTTGAGCTTCTGAAACCTCAAAGCCCACCCCATGTGACACACTTCTTCCACCAAGGCCACACACCAAGTAACACCACTCATTATGAGCCTGTGGTGACCATTTGCGTTCAAACCACCACATTTTCCTTTCTAGCATTGCCTCAGCTTGTCTTTTATTTATTGATTTTATTTCTATTTTCAGGTCTTCAACAGTTTTATTTGTTTCCTTTAACTGTTTTGTTTGTTCTTTCTTGGCTTTCTTTAAGGAATTAGTTCATTTCCTCTGATTGTCTGTCATTTCCTTGGAGTTTCTTTAAGGGATTTTTTCCTTTCCTCTAAATGTTTGTTTGTATTTTCCTGGACTTCTTTAAGGGATTATCCATTTATTCTTTCAGGGCCTCTATCATCTCCATGTAGTTGGTTTTAAGATCTTTTTCTTGTTCTTCAACTGTGTGAGTATATTTAGAGCCTGCTGTTTTAGGGTAACTTCTCTAGTGGAGATATATTGCTCTGGATGTTACTGATTGTGTTTTTATGCTGGCATCTTGGCATCTGGGTTTAGGATGATTAAAAGTTTCATTGTTGATTTCTGAATTTGTATTTCTTGGGTGGGTAACTTGTTCCTTGTTTTCTGTTTTCCTCTCTGGATTTTCAGAGGCTCTGTGTTGTCTGGTGTGTTCACAAGAAATAACTGCTGGTGTTGGAAGCTGGATAACTGGGAGGTGTTGGGGAAGGAAGGTTGGAGGAGAAGGATATTGTGATCTGTTGGAGATGGGGTCAGGGAGAAAAAGAATATCTCAGTAGGTTTCCACTTACGGAACTGGGGATGAGACTGTGGGGATTGTGTCTCAGGAACAGTTGAAGAAGTGTTGATCTGGCTTCAGCCTACTTGTCATGGGTCTGCTGGATCCACAGGAGATGTGAGAAGGAGTAAAAAAAAAAAAGACTGAAGTTGATATTCTATTGCAGCACTAAGGACAAGACTGGGGGTGGGTCTGGAGGAACAGAGGGAACTCCTTACTACATTTTAAACTGTATCCTCACATGCACAGATAAGTGTTGCTACCACCCCTCAACAAAAAACTTCTTTTTTCAATAAATGGAAACCATCACAGAAAATCACATCAGGGCACAATGAAAACTTTAAGAGATTATGCAGAGCCCAATTCTGTAGGATACATCTAGATCACAGCTCCTTCATCTGTGGCTCAAGGGACATCAAGGGAAAGGGGGGAGGAGGAGTGTAAGAGCCAGAACACGAAGAAGTTGGCTGTAAAATAGCTGTATAAACAAGACCAGAACAACGGCAATATCAATAGACAAGCTGATGTGGAAAGAGGGAAATTACATGGAGTTCTAGTCCTAGACAAAAGCTACAGGTAGCTATTAGCTGCAGGGATGAACCTCCATGTTGGTATTCTGGTACAAAATAGTCACCTCTGGAGCTATACACACTTAAGCAATAAATTGGACAATAAAATACATGCAACAATAATAATCAGTGAAAAGTGGCTATCAGAGAGTGAACAGGAATGGCAGGCTCCCTAGGGTAGGGAAGAAAGGGAAGGGAAAACTTACATAATTCTATTTTAATTCAAATTTAATAAAAATTACAGTGGCATCATAGAGTTGATGATGTCTTAGAAAAGTAGAATGTGTTGAATGTTTACTCATGGGCATAACACATCCAGTCCTTGTAACTAGAGTTTTCCTGCCTGGCCCACAGTCAGGACAAATCTCTCTCACCTGCCAGTCCCACAGCTGTCAGACCCAACCAAGTAAACACAGAGACTTATATTGCTTACAAACTGTATGGCCGTGGCAGGCTTTCTTGCTAACTGTTCTTACAGCTTAAATTAATCCATTTCTATAAATCTATACCTTGCCACGTGGCTCGTGGCTTACCGGCATCTTCACATGCTGTTTCTCATCATGGCGGCTGGCAGTGTCTCCCTGACTCAGCCTTCCACTTCCCAGCTCTATTCTCCTCCTTGTCCCACCTACACTTCCTGCCTAGCCAATGGCCAATCAGTGTTTTATTTATTGACTGATTAGCAACACATTTGCCATACAGAACATCCCACAGCAAGTCCTCATTTTCCTCTTCTCTTCACTTGTGTATTTTGTTTATGTGTTTGTTTATGCAGCATTAGAAAGGCACAGCTGTATGTAAAATATTGCTCAAGAATTTGTATTTGCTATTTTGGTCCTTACGAATTAACATTATAGGATATATAGATGCCTATAAATAGCATCAAGTAATGGTTTAGAAAAGCAGAAATGTGGTACTTTGGAGACTTGCTAGTATGCTTACTGAAATACAGGGTTTGATGTATTTGAGTAACAAATGTTTTTCAGTCACCCAATTTAAATCAATGAAAAATAAGCATAAAAAGCAGAGATTAATTTGGCTTTTATGTAAATTAATTGTTGATCATAAGTTAGATATTTGCTGCAATATAGACTTTTTTCTGGAGATGAGGTCTCATGTTTTCTAGGTTACCCTGAAACTCACAATGTAGCTAACAGCTCACTAAAGATGACTTTGAGCATTTGACCATTCTTAGAACTGAGAGCTGGCATCATAGTGTGCCTACACTCCAGGCTCTTCTGTGTGGTGCTGGAATCTAACCCAGAGTTCTCAGAGTTCCTTTCATATGGAAATAATTTTAAATTACATTAGGCAATGACTTCTTTAATATATTGCAAGATTCAATTTGTTCTACCTCTCCTTTCTTTTTTCTCTTTCTCCCTCTCTCTTTTTTCCTTTATTTATTTCTTTCTGCTCTGCTTCATCTACTTCATCAATTTCAATATATTGCAAGATTCAATTTGTTCTACCTCTCCTTTCTTTTTTCTCTTTCTCCCTCTCTCTTTTTTCCTTTATTTCTTTCTTTCTGCTCTGCTTCATCTACTTCATCAATTTCTGCTCCTTTTACTCTTTGACAACTTATTCTTTTCTGACTTTCTATTTTTAGATTTCCCCCTCCCTTTTCTTCTCCCTCTTTGTTACCTGATATCTCTTCTTCATTCCAAATCTTTATTAGTGAATTTCATTATGATCTCAGGACAAAGATTGACGACAGCTTTTCAGAAAGATTCCCAAGGGGTATTAACAAATAGTTTAAATTCTGAGCTTTCATTCTATCATCTGTGGACAAAGGTGACAATAAATCATTTTACAAACACTACACTGAATAAAATACAAATACAAACATAGCTAGGTTCAGTATCCTGAGGTTCCCTATTTGTGTCGTAATCAGCGATTCAATATACTTCCTAAGCCATGTAAAATTAAACTTGTTTACCCAAAGGAAACCAAACAATGAAATATTGCTTATCATATCACATTTACACAAATTCTGTTGACAAACATGGAAAGTGTGTGACAGCTAGGTTACACAGTTTGCCACCACGCGAGCCACCACTTGGCAGCTTCACAGCACTGAAGCAAAGGTGTCCAGTCACTGTCAAGCTGCATTCTTCACTGGGAATCTGGCCTACCCGATTAACAGAAATAACTCGTTTCCCTCCTTTCTCTTTTGGCTTCTGCACACTGATTCTCATTTTACATTAAAAATTGCACATTGTTTTTATTTAAATTTGTGGATGACTTTTTGTTCAGATTTCTCATTGGCAAACAGTTATTTCATTATACCACAGAATTTTAACATTTAATGGTTACATTTGTTTTCAAACTCACATGACAATAATTGATACTATTATTATTAATGCTAACTTCCCTCAAAGCATTAAATTTAATTAGTATCTATATTTTTAAATATCTATTAAATACTTTCAGAAATCTATTCTAATAACATTAATAGTATTTATGACTAGTTAATATATTATTATGTTAAATATAATTACCCATGTAAATACACATAATTATAATCACATGAAGCAAAGATTCTAATACTGATGCTATCTGTCAAGTAACAAATAATTACAAAATTACACACCCACAGAACTACACAATAAAGGGGCAATGTTATTTGCAGTGCAGAACTGTCTGTTACTTTTTTAATATTATGCCACTTGTCTCCCAGAAGAAACCATTCCCCAAAATTAGCAACTTAACAATAACAACAAAGGTTTATTTTCTTCACTTAGAAACTTTCATTCTCAGGACCAGGAATGCAGCTCATTGTTAGATTATTTGCCAAGGATACATAAAGCTTAGGATTTACCCTAACCACAGACAAGCAAAATGCAAAGAAAAAGAAAAGGAACAGGAAGACCTGTGAGTGTTGAATAGTAAATATGATGATATTGCTGTAATGACTCCTAAATTGTTAACCACATAACATGTATGAACCTACTCTAACTCAGGTATGTCCAGTTCTGTGATATGCATCTTACTGTGATAATTTTAAGTGAGTAAATTAGCTGAGGCAATTAACTAATATCAGAGAAGGGGTATGTTTGTTGTAGGCAGTATGATCCTAAATATGGCAACAAGACCTGAGGAAAAAGCCACATTTTAATATGTAATTACATGTGACATATGGTGCCAGAAAGCATCTGAGGTATTAGGCTAAACAACCGGGTGAGGAGCTGAATTGAGGGAAAGCATTGACAGCCACAGAGAGGCAGGTTAGAATACAGAGAGGTCAGCTATAATTGATGAACTCAGTGTGCCTAAATATAAAATGTCAAGTTTTTGATTTCTGTTTTTAACCTTAATGTATTTATTCACCAAAAGCATGGGAACCAAGGAGAACAATTAATAGAAGGAGGACAACATGAAACTGAAAGGACACTATCATTTAGACAAAATGGGAAGCTACAGAATGTGAAAAAAAATTACCAACTTCATTACTGATAGAGGATTAATATCTAAAATGTATCAAAGAACACATACACACACAAAAATGGACATCAAGGAAACGCTCAGTTAAAAATGGATTACATATATAAAATAGGAAACTAATGGTTCAAAACACTTAACAAACTGATTGACATCCTATGACCTTATGGAAAACTGAATTAAAATGTCTTTCAGATCTTATCTTATGTCATCAGAATGACCAAGATCAATAAAACAAGTGACAGCTCAGGCTGGCATGGGTCTGGAGTAAGGGGAACTCTCCTACATCGCTGGTGGGAGTGCAAACTTGCACAATTTTGGTGGAAGTATGAAGGCAACTCCACGTAGTTAAAAGGGAGGTTTATTTTGTGGGGTAACTTACAAGTAAAGGGATAGGTTACAGGGTTCAGGAGATGTGAGGTGCAGTCTAGCAGTGTTCTCTGGAAAACTTTGCTCAGTCTACCTCCAGCATCCAGGATCCAGGAACCAAGAGAGCTGGTCTCTTCAGATCTCAGGTGTTAAGGGCTCCCACCTCGGGCATGCCTTGTAGGCATGACAGTTACCAGAAGCCTCAATGTGGGTAATACCTCCAGGTCAAAGCTGGAACAGCTACCCCCTACAGTAAAGCCCCTATTAAAACTGTTATGGCAGTTTCTCAGCATGCTGAGACTAGATTGCTTTAACATCCAGCTACATCACTCATGAGCACATACCCCAAAGATTTGACATCATATAAAAGGGAAACATGCCCAAACTTGTTCATTGCTGCTCTATTCCTAACATAGAAATTAGAACCAGCCTAGATTCCCATCAATCAATCAATGAGGGAAAAAAGTGCATAGTACACTTACAACATGGGAAATCGCTCAGCTGTTAAAAAAATCAAAATCATGAAATTTACAGGTAAATGGATAGAACTAGACAAAATCATCTTCAGCGAGGTAACCAGACCTCAGAACACAAATGTGGTATGTATTCACATGTGTGAATGTTAAATAGTAAGTCTTTGAAAAGTAATCTACAGTTCATATAACCACAGCTGCTAAGTAGAGAATAAGAGATTATGGGGAAGGGAAGAATCTTCAAAGGAAGGGGAAATAGAATAGATAGTTATGGCTGGACGAGGAACAGGAGCAGACTGCAACAGAAGAGCAAATGTAGAGGAGGATGCATCCAGGAATAAGGGAGGGGATATGGTGAGGGGCAACTGAATCTAAGGGGCATTTGTGGGGTGAAATGAAAACCTAACTCAACAGAAGCTTCTTAAAATATATGTATAAAGGAAATATAAAGAGAATTACCAAGTAATAGAGGAGACAGGTCTCAATTAGACATATTGGGTTACATGTAATTGAGTTGTTGGCCAAAGGGGCTCCACGGAAACCCTCAAACAACTCAAGCTATTGCCAAAGCGATTGTTTGCCCTCCACAATGTGCCATTGCTGGAAAAGAAATCACCTGCGAAACTCATTGAACAAGGAGAAGTTGAGCTGGTGACTACTTAAAGCTGTCACCCCTACTGATCAGTGTTTGTGGTAGTGGAGGGTATCTGCACACTCCCAGGGGAATAGGGTAGACACCAACCCAGCTAACTTCCTTTTAATCTACAATGGTGACCTGCCTACACAATATTACACTGGTGTAATAGTGGCACAAAAGTTGCAGGTGTAACTAACCACAATCTGATCAGATTTAAGGTCAATTTGATGAGATAGAACTCATGTTCAATGTTGTTCATATGTCGAGGAAACTGAGACTAGATAGGTTATGGACCTAGGGTAAAACAAAATACTATTGTTCTATTAATGGAACATAATAATAAAGTGTCTGCTAACAACATTCTACTATACTTGTAGATCATCTTTTTGCTCAGTCACCATCAGAGAAGCTTCCTCTTGCAGTAAATGGGAACAAATACAGAGCCTAACAACTGGACTATATGCCTACTGAGAGACATTGGAACATTCAGCCAAAATGAGATAGTCCCATCAAATCCCTCTCCTCAAGTACCAGGGAAGTTTGCAGAAGAAGAGAGAGAAAGAGCATAAGAGCAAGTAAGGATGGAAGATACACACACACACACACACACACACACACACACACACACACACACACACACACACAAATCAAGGCCTTCAAGATGAAATAGGATTGATAGACATGAATTCACAGAGACTGTGACAGCAGGCACGGGGCCTGCACAAGTCTAAGCCAGGTCTAATTTCTACCTAGTCCTGAGAGGCAAAGTAGATACAAGCCTCCATCTCAAAACCAGAAGCTGCCTCCAATTGATAACTACTTACAAAGGAAAAATTAGTTTAACTGGGTATATAGACAAAAATAAGGGGCATGCCCCTTTAAGAGAGTTGAGAGTTTCATTGTCTCTTAATGCTTTATCTGGGTATCTTCCTCTGTCTCTCTCTCTCTCTCTCTCTCTCTCTCTCTCACAACAGGTCTTTTGATTATTATAGTTTCACAATTTGTGTGTGTGCGTTTTTTAAACTTGTGTGTGTGTGTGTGTGTGTGTTTCTTATGCTTATTCTTTGGTTCTTTTATTTATGTTTTTTTATGTATTGTTCTCCTCAAGTTTGTTTTTATTTTATTTTATTATTATTTTTATTTTTTAAAAGATGACTGCATTTTTTCTCATGAGAGATCAGGAAAGGGTATTGCTGTGGGATGTTCTGTATGGCAAATGTGTTGCTCTGATTGGTTAATAAATAAATCACTGATTGGCCAGTGGCCAGGCAGGAAGTATAGGCGGGACAAGGAGGAGAATAAAGCTGGGAAGTGGAAGGCTGAGTCAGAGACACTGCCAGACGCCATGATGACAAACAGCATGTGAAGATGCCGGTAAGCCACGAGCCATGTGGCAAGGTATAGATTAATGGAAATGGAAATGGATTAATTTAAGCTGTAAGAACAGTTAGCAAGAAGCCTGCCACGGCCATACAGTTTGTAAGCAATATAAGTCTCTGTGTTTACTTGGTTGGGTCTGATGGCTGTGGGACTGGCAGGTGAGAGAGATTTGTCCTGACTGTGGCCAGGCAGGAAAACTCTAGCTACAGGGTATAGACTTGGGAATGTGTGGAGGTGGGGAATTCTGAAAGAAGATGGGAAGAGGAAGCTGTAGTTGGAAGCTAGAGTATGAAAAAATTATTTTAAATAAAAACCATACAAATCACAGAAAAAATATTTATTTTTAGTATGACATGAAAGCTGGAAATGAACTATACTACTTATCAAAACTAAAGTCAGAATTTCATTTTTTTTCAAATCATTTAAATCTCCAGAAATACCTGTCTACTTTACAAGACTTCAAATGGGTATGCTCATATAGATGTTAAGATATCACTAAATAATAAAATTAGCAAAACAAAAAATATGAGAGTAAAGATTAAAATACCATAGAGCATGGAGAAAGAAAAATAATAAGAGTGTACCCTAATACACAGCAGATAAGCAGCAGCTGATACTCCAGGCACACAGACACTTTCAGGACAGAAGCCACCACCATTCAGATGTGAAACAGACTTAATACAAACCAATCATTTTCCTCTTTTAAGCTAGTATGTGTAGTTTTTTGGCCGTTTATATCTGCAATAGCAGAGTGGAATAAGCAGTACTGAGAATTGTGGTACGCAAGTTCCCAGGATGAATGACTGCTAAGTGAATAAATACTCCCACAGTTGGTCAGTAGAGCAGAATTACCACAGTGTGGATGTAACATTCCTTGAGAATTCTCTGGTTTCAATTTCACTGTCCAATACATCTAAGTGAACAAAGCTTCAAATTTAAGTATTTGTAATGTGTTGACACATACAATCTTTAGTATGTTGCAAATACTTTAAACACCAGAAAAAAACACAGAAATCAAATATGTTTGTGAACAGTATATAGATCATGATTTCACAGTTTTCTGACTCAGTGTGTGAAGCAACACCAATCCTAAGCAGGAAGAAGAATCAATCTTGAGAATAAACTGAAGGTTGTTAAGGATAATGGTAAATTTGTTCAACTTCAAAAAGCTTTCAGATAGCAGAGTGTTCTCCCATTCATTATGAACCTCTGCGTAGAAGTTATAAGTATTCTACTGAAAAAAAAAAAAGAATGATATAATGTAGCAGACGTCAATGATGGATGCACCTGATTGATACTAGGTGGAGAGAATAAAATAAATCTTTTCCCCGTGCTCAGTTTGGTGACAGTTTAGCAGGTGGATGTTGGCCATGGTGGCCTGCTTCTACGACAAACCCTGCACACATTATACACTCACTACCTGTTACCTGGACAAGTTGTATGACAGAAATTAAGTTTGAAGTATTATCTTTTAATTGTAATATTTTGTGCTTTTTAAATATTTCTAATTTTCGCATATGAGGTTTTCCTTTGATACAGACATGGAGATGTTATAAAGATTTATAACAAGAAATTTTTGGTACCGATGAGATTAAAATAATTTATGATTTATAATTGTGTCATGTGTATAAAAAGAGGAAGAAGTAAAGACAGCACTGGGAAGAACGGCCACTCATGTAGTACACCAATAAACATGTACCTGATTTGGAAGACTCAACTCCAATTAATACCCTTCATTTAAGCTGTATTTCCCTGGGTGAAAAATAATGGAGGTCACATTTTGGTTAAACAAGTAAAGGTACTGAAAACCAGCCTCCACCTCTCCCTGTCTCTTTCTTACCATAGTATACTTATGTATGATAAAATATACGAAAGTGTGTACCTAGGAGTACACACACACACACACATACACACACACACACACACACACACACACACACACACACACACACACACACACATATATATATATAATGCTCAAACATTCTTACTTAAACAAGCAATATATAAATCTAGAGAAACATAAAAATGTGTAGATACTTACATTTATATTTATGTGAGCGTTTATACATGAATGAGTGTGTGTGTGTGTGTGTGTGTGTATGTGTGTGTGTGTGTGTGTGTGTGTGTGTGTGTTTGCCATTTGAACAAAGTTGTCAATGAAGTGCAGTCTTTATTTATATTCTGGTACAAGTTTCTTATAGCACAATAGATAGATTGATTGGTAGTAGATTGATTCAGATCTCTTATTTGGCAAAGGGCTTGAAAATATCTGAGAGGTGAGAAACAAAAGAGGAAAATAAGCTTGTTTGTATAGTTTGAAAGAATGGGTGGAGCTGCAAAAGACAAAAGCTGGGGATGGAAATGGGTAAGGCTGAAGTAACAGATAAAGATGAATTTTAAAAACTTAAATTAACTGGAAGTTGTGAGTAGTACCAACTAATTATTAATCCAGTGGTTTTAATGTAAGCAATTTATACTGTTGGTTTAACAGTGCTTTTTTATTCATAAAAGAGTGCCTATGATGATAATACTTTAAAATTCAATGAGTTTGTTTAATTGCATTGGTGAATGTTTTACATGCACTTAAAAATTTATGTGTCTTCTGGTAGCATTTTTTTGAGGATCTATTGGGTCAGTTTTCATGATAGTATTTTCCCTACACCTAATATACTTAGTTTTTAATCAAATATTGAAGAATTCTATAATTCATTATATGATTTATTACGTTTTTCTCTTTACCTCCTTTTTATTTCATGTATTCTGAAGCTCCATTATCAGTTGCTTGCATGCTTAAACTTTGTTCTTTTATTCTTTTTTTTTTTTTTTTTTTTTTTTTTTGGTTTTTCGAGACAGGGTTTCTCTGTGTAGCTTTGCGCCTTTTCCTGGAACTCACTTGGTAGCCCAGGCTGGCCTCGAACTCACAGAGATCCGCCTGGCTCTGCCTCCCGAGTGCTGGGATTAAAGGCGTGCACCACCACCGCCCGGCCAACTTTGTTCTTTTATAAAATATAATATTAAGTTTGTATTTGCTACTACTCTCTGATCTGAAATCTGTCTTCCTGATATGAATAAAACCACCTCATTTGTATAATGTTGAAGATACGTTTGGTGCATTTTATTCTATATAAAATGTGTAACGACTTAGTTCCTGGAAAATTTTGTACATGTTCCTAATGCATTCTGCTTACTCCCTTCACCAACTCTATCTTATCTCCCTAACATCTATTTAAATATCCTTTCTGTCCCACCTGTCCCTTTCCTAAATCCATTACTTTAGGCTATGTTTCCTGGCCCATTTACTTTAAACATATCCATCTGTCTAAACACTGGATTAGGACTGTCCCTTTTAGCAAGGTGTGATAATCAGTGGGTACACAACTGAAGGCCATGACTTTCTCTCTCCCTGAATCTAGCTATAGGAAATAGTTCAGCAGTAAGTAGTTGGACCTTCTACGTCCCTTCTCTGTCTTTGCCTGACTAGTTTTGGGCTTATTCTTGGACAGATCCAGTGCAGTCAACCTTAGTAGTTGAGGATTTTTTTTTTATTGCAAAGTCTATGTATTGTCCAGAAAGGGGCATTTCACAGAATTTCTCTTGTCTTCCTGTTCTTACAGTCTTTCCATACTGCCTTCTGGAATGTTCCTTGAGCCAAGTAGAGGATGGTACAAACATTTCACTTAGGATTAAGCAACCACACATCACTTATTGTTATTATTTTTGGCAATCTTTTATTCACTGTAGCTCACTAGAAAGAGGTTTCATTGATCAAGACAGAGAGTGCTGATTGTCTGTGGATATAAACATATATATTTATATACTATATAATATCTGTATATTATATATTATATTTCCATAATATATTTCCATATTATATAAACATACATACATAACACTCAGAAAGTGTTTTGAAACTGTGTCAATTTACTTAAATAATAATATTAAGTTACACACTAGGGCCTATCACTCCTTGTTGGGGACTTTTCGAGTAAGGTTACAGTACCAGGTAGGAATTCCTTCTTGTAAACTTGTCCCCAAATACAATCACTGAGCAGGTGGTTAGCTCTTAACAATTGTATGACCTTGGAACAGCTTGTCTGACAGGTTGCTCTCATAGTTCAGAGAGTTCAGGTCTAAGTAAAACCAGAGTTCTCTTCTCCTCTAATACCCTAAATGTCATGATCAATCATGACAAAACTAGCTCCATGGAGGAAACTTCCATCTCAGTTACAGTTTAATTTCTCTATATCATACAAAAAGGTATATATTATCTTCACCAACAAAGTCTTATCATCTAGTTCTGGTGGGCAACCAGGAGAAATGCTAAGAACCTGCAGTGTTTGAGAGGCATGTAGAAGCTCCCTGAGCAAGGTCACATAGTTATTCCACACCCAGAATTGGAGTTTTGGTTTAATAACTCATAGCTTCAGGACAAAGGATAGGGACAAGTTGATCAACATTAGTGAACACAAACAAAAGGGTGAATGTTTAAATTAATGAAGAAAGTGCAGGAAAAGAAAACTGAATTCAATAAAAAGATAAGAATACTGAAAAAAAATCTTAAAATGAAATGAAAGTGGGAATGACTAAATCAGTAGGTCAACAAACAAACAAATAAACAAAAAAAAAATGTTGTGGTCCCAGCATGAGTGAATGCTGCTACTCTCTGAGGATATGTAATTAAATACAATTAAAGTGCCAGGCATAGGATGCCTTCCTGTAATGATTTACTCAGGAGGCCCAAGAGGCACCCAAAACAGTAGTCTACTGAATTGGTTCTCTGTTGAGAATAGAAATGCT
The DNA here is from genome assembly GCF_007827085.1 of Peromyscus californicus insignis. NCBI lineage: Eukaryota > Metazoa > Chordata > Mammalia > Rodentia > Cricetidae > Peromyscus > Peromyscus californicus. Next base: position 56,951,628 of record NW_026294617.1, on the reverse strand, counting down.
TATGTAGGAGAGAGGGCACGGGTATAAGGGAGAAAACCAACAGAGGGATGGAGGGTAAAGTAAATGAGTTCATGTGTTTATCTGTGAACTCTGAGTTCTTTGCTTTCTTTGAGCACAGTTCTTTTAAACAAAATCTTAGTTTTGTCTAAGTTGTTTTCATTAGGGATCATGTTTATGGGACCAATGAAGTCAGAAAGAATATCTTCTCGAATTTTCATACTCCTTGTTATTTCAAATGGAACCCATATATCTAGTGTTATGATGTTGGTTGTGTATTTGGTTTTAAATCTTTTGTCCACTTGGCCTGAGGTAGAATGGACCTTGCTGATTTGAGAGAGTCCTCAGAGGACTTAATAGAACAGGTCTCTTATTAAGATAGTGTAGGTGATAAGAGGGTGCCCCAGTGGTAGAGGACTAAGCAGTTTGAGGAGAATCTTTGGGAGACAGAATTTAGGGTTCAAGGCCTAAGCAGATATGCCAGATCTCTCACTAGGTAAGAGATCATGGGCTGGACACCTAGAGCAAAGTTCCTGAGTCAGCAGGACTTAAACAGGGAAACCCAAAACAGTCATTAGATTCCAGGAGCCAGTCCAGGAGCCTAGAGTGGGATTCCAGTGGCAGTGTGCTAGAGACTTAAACAGGTGAAGCGAATCTCTTATCTGCTCCTAGAATTTATCATTTTCTAAACTTCCTTGATCATCTTAACACATTTTCTTGTCATAGAGTTAAATCCATCATTAAATATTTGAATCACCTCTATTTCATCTCTGACTTATGTAAGCCATTTTAATTTAATGAATTACTCAAAATTGTTGCACCTGTTTATATTATCTTGTTTTCCAACTATCTTCTCTTTCCATTATCTTTGTTTTCCATTAGAGTAATTAATTACTATTGTATGGGTTAAGACTTACACTTTTTCTTTTTATTTCTTGCTCTAATGTTACAGCATTCAATTTCATCATAACTTCCTGAATACAGTACTGTTTCAAGTTTACAAACTGTAGGCTTCCATTTTCTTCATATCATTTACGCAAATTTGAAACTGACTTTTAGTTTTCTATGCAATTTATAACAGAAAAAATGCTTTCTGAGCATGCTTAAGCTCCGTGCTTCTTTGAAAGAAAAATTAAAACCAAAACTCTAATCAAACAAAAAAAGAAAATAGAAAAAAAAGAAGAAATAAACAGCAGCAAGAAACCCAAGGTTGTTAAATGCCTATGAAGCAGTTAATTTATCCTATATTTATTCTTATTTATTTATTTTGCATCTGGACCTTAGTTTCCCCTTCCTCCTCTCCTCCAAGTCTCTCCCTAAGACCTTCCCTTTGCCCCCATCTCTATCCACTCCACCTCCATTTCTATTCAGAAAAATGTAGGCCTCCCATGGATATCAATAACATGGCATATCAAGTTGCAGTAAGGCTAAACACCTCGCCTTGTATTAAGGCTGGTCAAGACACCCCAGTATGAGGAATAGTGTCTTAAAAGGCATTGAAAGAGTCAAAAGCACGTCCTGCTCCCAGTGTTAAGAGTCCAATAAGAAGACCAAGCTATACAACTGTCATATATATGCAGAAGGCTTAGATCAGTCCCATATAGCCTCTCTGGTTGTCTGTGAGGTCCTATGAACCCATGTTAATTGATTCTGTGGGTTTTCTTGTGATTTCCTTGACTGCTCTGGATCCCACAATACTTCTTCCTTCTCTTATGCAGGATTCCCAAAGCTTGGCCTAATGTGTGACTGTGGCTCTTTGCATCCACCAGACTTTATAAGAAGACTCTCTAATGACTATTAGGCTAGGCATCAATCTATGAAGATAGCAGAATATCATTGGGCATCAATACATTGACATTTTTTCCTCCAGTCATATTTGTTTATATCGTAGGTCTCTTGGCCATCCAGTCCCTGGATCCTGGCACTCCAGGTAGTGTCAGGGGTGAGCTTACTCTTCTGTAATGGGTCTCAGGCTGGACCAGTCATTGGTTGTCCATCCCCACAATCTCTGTGCCATCCTTACTTACTTCAGCACATTCCATAGGCAGGACAGAATGTAGGTTGAAGGTTATTTGGCTGGGTTGGTGTCTCATTCCCTACAATGGAAGTCTTGCCTGGACACTGCCATGAAATCTATTCTATTTCTCCTTTACAGGGAGATCAGAGTGTCCCCCTAGGGCCTTCCTTGTTACCTAGCCTCTCTGGGTTTGTGGATTGTAGCAAGGTTATCCTTTATTTGGCATCTAATATCCACTTATTAGTGAGTACATACCTTGTTTGTCTTGTGGGTCTTGGTTACCTCACTCAGGATGATTTTTTCTAGTTCCATCCTTTTGCCTTCAAGTTTCCTGATGTCATTTTTTTAAACACCTGAGTAATGTTCCATTGTGTAAAAGTATCACTTTTTCTTTATCCATTCTTCAGTTGAGGGACATCTGGATTGTTTTCATGTTCTGACTGCTGTGAACATAGTTGAGCAAGTGTCCTTGTGGTATGGTTGAGTGTCCTTTGGGTATAAGTCCATGAATGGAATTGCTGGGTTTTGAGGTAGATCAACTCCCATTTTTCTAGGAAACAATGGTTCTGGTTTCTAGAGTGACTGTACAAGTTTGCATTCCCACCTGCAATGGAGGAGTGTTCTCTCTGTTCCATAGCCTCCACAGGATGGGTTGTCTCTTGTATTTCTGATTTTAGCCATTTTTGCAGGTATAAGATGGGATCCCAGAGTTGCTTTTATTTGCATTTCACTGATGGCTAAGAATGGAGAACATTTCTTTAAGTGTTTGTCAACCATTTGAGATTCTTCTGTTGAGAATCCTCTGTCTAGTTCTCTACCCCATTTTAAAATTAGATTATTTGGGTTTTTGATGACTTGTTACTTGAGTTCTGTAGATGAATTGCTAAACGGTCTTATTAATAAAAAACCTCAGAGCCGGATATTGGGGTTAAAACTGAGGTCAGAAAAGCAGAAAGAAGCCAGCCACTTTCTCACCACTTGGAGATCTTCAACCAAAGAGAGCTATTTCCTGCATACCCATACCTATATGGCTTTCTGTTCTGCCATCTCATTTCCTCTCTCTGCCCAGCTACTTTACTTCCTCTTCCTGCCCAGCTCTGTCACTTCCTGTCTGTCTGTACAGACCTCCAGACATTTATGGTTAGTGCTAGGATTAAAGGTATATGCCACCATGCCTGGCTCTGTTCCCACTGAGTCCTTGAACTAACAGAGATCCAGACGGATCTCTGAATTTCTAGTGTAGGATTAAAGGCATGTGCTACCATTGCCTGACCTCTATGTTTACTATAGTGGCTGGTTTTTTCCTCTGATCCTCAGATAAACTTTATTGGGGTATACAGATAAAATGTCACCACAGAGTTCTTTATATATTTTGAAAATTAGTCCTTTTTTCATATATGTGGTTGTTGAAGATATTTTCCCATTCTGTAGCCTGATGCTTTGTCTTATTGACAGTGTCCTTGGCCTTACAGAAAATTTTCAGATTCATGAGGTCCCATTTTAATTGTTGATCTTAGTGTCTGTGCTTTTAGCGTTCTGTTCAGGAAGTTGTCTTCCATGCCAATGTACTCAAGGCTATTTCCCACTTTCTCTTCTATCAGGTTCTGTGTAACTGGATTTATGTTGAGATCATTTATGCACTTGGACTTTAATTTTGTGCAGTGTGCTAGATATAGATCTATGTTGTTCGAATTTCGAAAGGTCTTATTAGTAAAAAAAAAAAAAAAAAAAACCCAAAAAACAGTACCAGATATTGGAGTAAATGCTGAAAGATCAGAGAGACAAAGGAACAAGCCACTGCCACGTCTCACCTCACCAATTCCATGAATCCTCTGAGTCCTCACTTGAAAGACTTCAGCCAAAAAAGCATCTAGCTGAAAGGGATGCTTCTGCCAAAAAGCCTTTTAGTTCTTGTCTCCTCATGCCTTATATACCTTTCTCTGCCCAGCCATCACTTCCTGGGATTGAAGGCGTGTGTGCTTCCCAGTACTGGGATTAAAGGTGTGTGCCACCACTGTCTGGCTCTGTTTCTGTCCTATACTGAATCAATCTCATGTAGTTCAGGGTGGCTTTGAACTCACAGAGATCCAGATGGATCTTTGCCTCCCAAGTGCTGGGATTAAAGATGTGTGCTACCACTGACTGGTTTCTATATTTAATCTAGTGGCTTGTTCTGTTCTCTGATCTTCAGGCAAATGTTATTGGGGTATACAGTATGTCACCACAGATCTATATGCATTCTTCTACATGCTGACATCTAGTTATACCAGCACCATTTGTTGAAGATGATTTTTTTCAATATATAATTTTTGCTTCTTTTTTCAAAAATCAGGTGACCATAGGTGTGAGGATTTATGTCTGGGTCTTCAATTCTATTCCCTTGATCCACTTGTCTGTTTTTATGCCAAAACCATGTGGTTTTTATTACTATATAGCCCTGTAGTAGAGTTTGGTGATACTGCTGGAATTTCTTTTATTGTACAGGATTATTTTAGCTATCATGAGTTTTTTTTTTCTTTTTCCATATGAAGTTGAGTATAGTTCTTTCAATATCTGTAAAGAATTGTATTGGGATTTTAATGGGAATTGCGTAGAATCTGTAGATTTCTTTTGGTAAAATAGCCATTTTTATGAGCATGGGAGATCTTACCATCTAGACAACTAAATTAGATTAAGGGAATATAAAATGGAAAGGAAAAAGTCAAAGTATCATTATTCACAGATCATATAATAAGTGACCCCAAAATTCTACCAAGGAACCTTATAGCTGGTAAACATCTTTAGTGAATTATCTGAATACAAGTGACTCAAAAAAAATCAGTGTATATGAGCAATATATACACAAATGATAAACAGGCTGAGAAAGAAATCAGAGAAAGAGCACCCTTCACAATAACCACAAATAATATGAAATTACTTGATGTAACTCTAACCAAGAAAGTGAAAGACATGAGTGACAAGAACTTCAAATCCTTGAAGAAAGAAATTGTGAGAGTTAGTTGATTTTGATGGGTTTTACTTACTAAAAGTTAAGGGAGAAAATGACCAACATTAGACTAACAGATTAGATGTTCTGACACACTTAAGTCTCTGTGGAAATGCATCCTCAAGTCACTGTTTCCTTTTTAGTCTGCAAATCTAAAGTAGTGTTTGAACATATAGTCCTTAGATGCAAGTTTATTTCATTTTATTTTTAACTGTTTAATGTTTAATTTATGTATAGAACTGAAAGATTTTTTATTGTTATGTTAGAACACTAGAGAAGTATACTTTTTCCTCATCTGTTTTATTCTATTTTTTCCTATGTTTTGTTTTGAATCAGTTATACAACTACATCTTAACTTCAATGGTATTATCTTCTTTGGCATTTATTGTTGTTGTTGTGGTTGTTGTTAACTTCCTCAATTAAAGTTTGTTTTTAACATTGAAATTTCTTTTTACAATTTTCACTGACTTTCTGAAGTACCTTTCATGTATTTCCTCATATGTTGTCTCCTTTGCATACTTATTCATATTTATAGCTCATTTTACTTTGCTAATTATATCATTTACATTCTTTATTAATCTTATGGATGCATTTTCTCAACAAGTAATAAGTCACAATTTTCTTTTTTTCATAGAAGGCTACTATATTTTTATTGGATAACAGGCTATATGAAAGTTAGTGATTTCTTAGATTTTTAATTTATAATTATTTTAAAATGTATTAATTTTATAAATCAAGACTGTGACATTTCAGTACATTCATAGAGACCTCCTGTTATCCATCCCTCTATTTTCCTTATGTCTAGTAATCAGTATGCTATATTTAAGTCAACATTTTTTAAATATCCACCTATTGACAAGAAAATACAGTACTTGTATTATTTAAAGACTGTTGGTGTATTTTATCATTCATTTAAATTATTTTCAGATTGGTTTGATACTCTACTCCGTATGTATGTGTAGGGATAGCCTATTGCTTATTCTAGTGGGGATATGTATCTATGTACCTAAGATATCTATCTATCTAAGACATCACTGTGAATATCTTAAAAGATCTAGTAACAGAATCTACACACGTTTGTTGAAGACATTTTTATATCTTCCTACCCTAGATTAAAATCTGTGAATTGATGTTTATAATGTAGCTTCCTAACTGCTTTTTCCCAGCATCTTGGAGTTTCACATGCTTGCAGGTGAGATAAAATAGCAAAGGCGGAAGACAGGAATAGCACACATTTCCTACACATGCCTTTTCTCTTTTAGGAAGAAAATCCTGTTCATCCTATTGTTAAGTATCATAACATGTTTACTTCTTATAATATTTCTAGTTTTTCCTTGGGTTAACATGGGAATGCATCGTTCTCATTACTGTCTTATTAAAATATGACACCTGCTTCAGACTTACTATGTTCATTATGCTTTTGAGTGATTTCATTTGTAAAACTTATTAATCTATAATGAAATATTAACCTTGTGCATAGTTAAAATATTTCTTCACAACTTCCATTTTCAATGATGAACATTATACCTAATACTAAAGAAATATGTAAAAAGAATCTAATTTCAAAGGTTTCCATATTTAGAAGGACATAACTATACACAGTTGAGACTAAAATCCTTTCATTTAGCATAAAATCAGATACCCACATGTGGCAGTGTCTGGTATATAGTAATGCTTTTAGTAAAAACTAAAGTACATTAATACTAATGCTTACCAAAGTGAATAATGGATAATGATAGCACCAGCAAAACTAAAGTACTGATATAATTTATACATAAGGTACAGAATAACCAGACTATTCACACAGAAAGTTTTTATCTATTCAGTATCTTACAAATAATAAGACAATTTATTTTATTCAAATTTAACAAGCAGTCTTTTCCTTTTCTCATTCTTTGTTTCTCTTTTATTCCATCTCTCTCTCTGTGCCTTCTATAGATTTTTTTTAGGTTAAATAGATCTAACTGAAGTAAATGTCAGTATATACTATTAGACTGCATGGCTCTCTAGAACTAAATTGCTTCTCTAGGCTGGGGTCAGCTATGCAGATTGCACTGCATCTTGAAACAACAGCTGAGGAAGGAACTTCCTTAGTTCAAAACTAACCCAAGCTCTTTGCTTTAAATTTGGTGTTAACAACTTGACAATCACCACTATTTATATGAATGTAAAAATAAAGTGCTGCTAACGTGATGAACTCATCTTGGGCATTTTTCAGGTTAACGGAGACACATGGAAGAACAATTTTGTGACAAGAGTGATAGAAAAGATTGCCTGAATCAGTGGGAAATGATAAGGCATGACACAATATAGACATATGTGGACAGGACAGTTGTCAATAGTCAGTTTCATTAGTAAACGTGTTATTATTCCAAGATCTTCTCTTGCCTGTTTGTTTAACATATTTGTCATTCTAGTGGAAATTTATCTCTCTGTGGAAGAAATATTGAGTGACTAAATCACTTCAAATGTCTGTACAACTAAAGGAAAGGAAAAGTTGCACAGGTTTATTTAAGAATTTTTAAATTTTATTTCTATTTTTGTCAATAAGTGGGGTAGATATTAATTTTTCAAAAAAAATCAAGAGCTTTAAAGATGGCTCAGCGGTTACGAATACTTGCTACTTATTCTTCCAGAGACCTCTCGGAACCATGAACATTCTTCCCTAGAAGAGAATATCTTCACAGCAGTTTCTTCTCCCTACCACTTGCCTCACCAAACTTCTCCAAACTGACCTTTGCCCATGCTTTCTGGTAACACGATGATCCTGGCAATTGTTCTCTGAACAAGCAGTGGTAAAACCTTCATCTCTGGTAGCAGAGTCCCCATGACCACCAATATGATGAGAAGCAGCGTGTAGCTCAGAGCAGAAGCCACCACCTCCATGGTCCTGCCACCACTGTTTGTGGCCCAGCTCCAGCCACAGGTTCTCTTCAGCAAGCCTCCCAGGCTGGCCTCGAACTCAAGATCCTCCTCCTTCTGTCTCCTTTAGCAAATCCTACCAGCCTGCATCACCACAAATGGCCACATGCAGCTATGTCCTGAGCTGGGGACCACAAGGCCACAGGTAAGTAGCTTTTTTGTGAATTTGTACCCGACAAGTTGGGCACCAGATGTAGGATGAATCTTAAAAGGTCTTATTAATAAAAAACCAACCCGGAGGAGCCAGGTCAATACATGTGCTATGTAAATGTATATGCAGGCTATGTACTCGTACACACAAAATTAAATAAAAATATTTTAAGGGGTTGTGGATTTAGCTCAGTGGTAGAGCACTTGCCTAGCAAGTGCAAGACCCTGGGTTCAGTCCTCAGCTCCGAAAAAAAAATATTTTAAACTATAAAATAAGAGCTATAACCCAATATATCTTCATAATTTTTCTACTGTATTAGAGTCTTGTTCTTTTTCCTTAGGAGAGCAATAGATATAGACACATTCTACATTCCAAATTTAGCAGGTTTTTTCTTTTGGTCAACCAACCAGCTCCCAAATCATGATACAGAGACTTATTAGTTGTGAGTGCTTGGCCTTAGCTTATGCTCATTTCTGGCTAGCTTTTTTCTTTAACTTAATCTGTTTCTCTTCATGTACATTTTACCTCAGGGCTTTTTACATATATGTATATGTTACTGAGTGTCTGCTGGCTGGTGGCTGCCTGGTTAGTCCCAGGCATCTCCCATTCTTTCTCCCTCATTCTCTCCTTTCTTCTTCTACCTTGAACCTAGATTTCTCCTCCTACTTATTCTCTCTCTCCACCAGCCCCATCTATCCCTCTTCTGCCTAGCTATTGGCTGTTCGGCATTTTGTTAGACCAATCAGGTGTCTTAGGCAGGCAAGAAATAAATGCAGTATATTTTTACATAATTAAACAAAAGTAATGTACCTTTACACAGTTAAAGTAATATTCCACATCATGAACAAATGTAACACATCTTTGCCTAGGTAAAATAATATTATACAACACTCATATACACAAAATAAAGTAAAATATTTAAAACAATAAAAGAAGAGCTATAAGCCAATATATCTTCATAATTGTTCTACTGTATTATGAGAGTATGTCTCATCTTTCTTAGTGTGGCAATACATGTAGACACACTCTTTATGTTCCTTCAGAGTTTAAATATTCTGCCAATATAGTTTTGGAAAGCATTATAGATTTGATTTTGTCTTCTGTGTGGATGCCTGTTCCTTACTGAGCTAGTGGATTCCATACATCAAACTATGTGTTATTCTTCATGATTCCTTCAGTTCCACACTATCTTACTCAGGCCCATTTCTACTATAGAGGGATCGCCTGAATATCTGTTTAACTCAATAATTGTGCTGAAGAAGTTTTGTGCTCTCATAGCTGCTACTTGAAAACACTTCCTTACTCTAGATCAGAGGTTCTTAACTTGTGGGTCACCACCTCTTTGGCAAACCTCTATCTCTAAAAATATTTACATTATGATTCATAGCAATAGCAAAATTACAGTTATGAAGGAACAATCAAAATAATTTTATGCTTGGGAGTCACCACAACATAAGGATAATATTAAAAGGTCACTGCATTAGGAAGGTCGAGAACCACTTCTCTAGATACTTAATTTCCTTCCTATTTTTTCTCTTAGCATCAACATTAATTCATAAATAGAGTACAAAAAAAGTACAACTTTTCATAGACTGATTAAAAAAGCTTCTCTGAGTAGATTCCACTGAAGAAGAGTCTACAAGAATGTTCTGAGCTAGACAAGTAAAATAAAAGAGACAGTGAACCAAAGTGATGGTACAGAAACACTTAATGATGGTTTAGTGTGGAACAGCAAGTGGCCTAATTCCATGCCCTGGGGTATAAAATCTTGACAAGCAGATAGTATAAAATTTCTCCTTCACTAAAAGTCTTAAATTGGTAGCTGATGCACCTTCATACTGTGGGCTGTCTATCTATGTGTGTGTGGTATATTTTCTACCAAGAATGAAATTTAATTTGTAATGCCTAACAGAAGTTAAAGCTATGTGGATAGTACATATCTGCTGGATTAATTAAAGTATTCCAGTGCTTCAATAGACAGACCCTGACATCTCCGTGTCTTAGGTTCTTTGACCAAGAAAGTTGGCTTAACATTGTCACACAAAGTTTATCATGATGATAGTTCTGGTAGAGAGAATTAGTCAGGTACCCATATTGAGGGAGCCTCTACTTCTTTTACCTTTGACTTCTCATATAATCCCAAGTGAGATATGGAGGGAGGGAGAAGAGGAGAGAATATATCTATGTGTCAATGCAAATAAAGAAAAATTTCTTGGAGTAATAACCTAGAAGCATCTTTCAAAGTTCAAATATATCGCCCAATCATTGTAAGATATATTGGAAAACGTTTGCTCAAAAGAAGTAGCCAAATTAGAAAAGAGTTACCTAATCTCCATGACAATGAGTCACTACTGAAAGTTCTATTAAAACACAATTTGGATTTTTCTGAAACTAACAATATTTTTCAAGGTATAATATGTAATAAACAATTTGTATGCTTTTTTTAGATATTTTATTTACTATTGATTGTTATTCAATATCTATGTTAGAAAATTATATTATAAAATATTGATCCTAAATAAAATTATACTAAATATTATTTTATAATTTTATTTTATTTATTTTTATTTTTTATTTTTTTTATATTTTTATTGATTTAATATTACATATCAGCCATGGATTCCCCTGTCCTCCCTTCTCCCGGCCTCCCTCCCCCCCAACCTCCCATTCTTATCTCCTCCAGGGCAAGGACTCCCCTGGGGATTCAGTTCAACCTGGTAGATTCAGTCCAGGCAAGTCCAGTACCCTCCTCCCAGGCTAAGCAAAGTGTCCCTGCATAGGCCCCAGGTTCCAAATAGCCAGCTCATGCACTAAGGACATGTCCCGGTCCCACTGCCTGGGTACCTCCCATAAAATATTTATCCTAAGTAAAATTATACTAAATATTATTTTATAATTTTAATTGATTAATAGTCTCTATATTTTGTATTGTAAACAAACTTCTTAACTATTACTGCACAAGTGTGCTTTTGCCAGAACTACATGGGGTAGGAGGCAACAGCTGATATCCATGACTTTGCAGTTCATCCCAACCCTTCACAGTGTTGCTGTGTTTCTATTGGGGGGTTACTGAAAACCTCTGCTGCAATAGACACTCAGGGAGTTTGCATATTAAGCTTCTTTGCTCAAGAGGCAAATGCAGATTGCATATATGTAGACTACATAACATAATTTGTAGACCAATCTACGGAGCAAGATAACAGACCCCTGCTCCACTCTCAAATTCACCCAAAATTAAGTATTTAATGACATAAGTTTTAAATGTCATAGGTTTTTATAAAAATCTTATTGGAAGGATGTTTTTCTAAAGTTTGACACATATTATAAGGAACTTTAAAGGAAAATCTTCTTATTTAATTTACATCTGTAAGAAATATCATAGGACATGCATAAGACTCTCGTGAACTAATTTAACATTAAGCACTGCTTACAGTTTTGAGTTACTTTTCCAGTGAGTGCTCACTCAGTTCCTAAAAATCCACCTATGGCTGTGATGAATTCTATATCCCTCTCATAAACAGCAGGGATCTCTTTCATATAAACAGACATTGTACTATTAGAAAATGGTTACATTGTAAGATGAAAAAGTTTGGGTATTTTACAAAATCTTGAAATTCTGCCTTCCTTTTGGCTCATCATATCTTTAAATAGTTGGAGTTTCCATTTTCATGTTTTACTACAAGAATTTAGTAAAAATCTGAGTCACTCTTTCTCTTTGGTTAGAATTTACATAGCCAAATATTCATTCTCATCACTCCTAAGATCTACCTTGCAAAAACACTAGAACAGCCACATTTAATTTGTTTTATTTTGTTTTTGTTTGTTTGTTTGTCTGAGACAGGATTTCTCTGTGTAATCTTGGCTGTCCTGGAACTCACTCTGTAGTCCATGCTGGTCTCCAACTCACAGAGATAGGCCTGCCTCTGCCTCCTGAGTGCTAGGATTAAAGACACACCTGGCAGCCACATTTTAAACCACAGTGTTCTTTGGAACATCATCAATCTTGCAGTTTTTAATAATGTGTTCATTTTTTTGCAATCTCATCAAAACCACATAATTCCTATTAATAAGTGTTTGAATGTTTTTTTTTTGTTTTTCTTAAGAAGGTGGGAGTTTTTGTACAATACACCTGTGTCTTTCTGAGCCCTCATCAGAATCACCTTGAAAAGATGACTCTGTGAATATTTACCTTTTTCTGTAATGAATTTCAATTATCCTCTAGCTAAAGCCATTGCCCAATTCCCAAGACACTTCCACAAACTTATTTAGGGTAATATCCCATGACTTTCTTAGGTTTGACTGCCATAATAATATAACAGAGATCGAATGGTGCAAACAAGAGATATTTATTTCTCACAGTTCCAAGACTGGAAGGAAGTTCCATGATCAAGTACTGACATATTTTGTTTAATGAAGGCTCTATTCCTGGCTTAAGGAGAGATACCTGTGGAAATGAATGATGGATAGAGAGAAGAGATGGGGGTACGGTAGGATATGAAGAGGAGGAGGGCAATAAAGGAAGAGAACCTAGTATGATACCTTTCCTATAAGAACACAATACCCATCTTGTGGACACTACAATCATCTAACCTTAATTGTGTTCCAAAGGCCCCACTTCAAAACCAAACAATCTTGAGATGGAAAGTTGCAAGATAGGAATTTGGGAAGACACAAATTTTCATTCCATAATGTTCCAAAGATAAAGCAGATAAAACAGGATGACATGGATAGATCAACCTAAGATGGCTGCAGTTGTTAGCACTCACAGAAATGCAGGGCATCTCAAAGGAGCCTGAGACACCCATAGAGGCTCCAAGGAGAGTCTCGGTACCTCCAGAACCACTATTCCCTGATGGGAGGAGGGGAGCACAGGGCCTTGGCACTGCCTGCATTCTGCAAGGACAACATTTGTGCCTGATAAGCCTTGGGGCAGCAGGGACTGAGGGCAGGGAGGTGTACAGCAGCCTGGAGCGCATGCAGATGCTACATCTGGGTGTTCTGCCTAGCAGCAAGGTCACCCTGACTCTGGGCAACAGCAGACTATGCAAGACTAGTCTCGTTGTTAGAATTCCTAGCCCTTTCCTGAGCTACATGACTGCACATGCTCTGTCCAGTAGCCAGGGAAGATGCTTAGTCATCCTAGGGCCTTCCTTCCTAAGTAATAGGTACATTTAGTGGTCATGTAATATATGCACAACCCATATGTGCATGGGGGGGGGTATATGAAAGTGGGTTCTACCTATTCCTTTTCTCTCTTCCTGCATGGTCATTCCATAGCCATGTGCAAACCCCTTCTATTCCCTTCCCTTAATAAACTCTCATAGTGTGTTTTGCTGTGCCTTGTGTCTTCTCTCTCATGGTAAACAGCACCGCTTAATAAATAACACTCATGAATGGTTGATCATTATGGTTCTTTAAGACACCAGAAACCTTGAAACAGACAAATGACTCATTACAATGAGTATTTGCATGGAAAGCTGTTTGGGGAAAAAAAGAAATAGATTGAGTGACACTGTAGTTTGCAATATCACTTGGACAAACAAATATGCAATGGAGAGGTGAGAAAGAGGGAAGAAAGGAGCAGTGTGTACCTGATGAAGAGAGGCAGAACTAGAAACATGAAGGCATTGACAGTTGTGGGAGAAGACTGCTGTGGACAGGAGAGCATGGTGGTATGGAGTAGGTCTGCCATGGTGATGTGTAGTAGCCTGGAGCTCATGCAGGCTCTGCCTCCAATCATGCTGCATATCTGGGTGACGGCATTGGTTCTGAGCAACTACAGAGATGGAAAATGGTTCACCAGGCATCCTTAGAAGACCTCCATGGTCCTTGTGCTTCTGGAGGCCATGTTGGTGTCCTTGGTCTTTGCTACATCCCCAGAATACGTTGATATGTATGGTCTGTTCCGCCACCTGAAACCATGTTGATGTCCATGGGCCATGTTACAATCAAAGGGCATATGGATGCCTGTGGTTCATGCAGTCACCAGAAACCATGAGAAAATCCATGATCCATGCTGCTGCTGACTTCTTTTGTAGTAGTATCAATGACTGTAGATTCACAGTTGAGAATGAGAAATGGAAAGCTTCTGTGAGAACATCTCCTCACCACCTCCACCTCCACAAGAAAAACAATCTGAAAATTGTTATAGAGTTCCTGAAGTGTAGCTCTTTACAGTTGGCGGCTTTTGGTGGAGGTGGGGAAGAACTCAAGCTGTTGTTGTTGTTATTTTTTAAGCAGCTGGGCACTGGGAGTTTCACCATACTCCAGTGAGTATATGTGCAATACAAATTGGATTTGATACATACTTTTTCATTTTTTTCTTCTTTTATTTGCAGTCACAAAGGCTGAGGGATAGACCTGGGAGGATTGGGAAGTGAGTGTGATTAGAGTACACTATGTAAAATTCCCAAATAATCAATAAAAATAATCATGTTGGAAGAAAATGGTGCCTTCAAATTTTAAAAATGAATTTGCAAAATCTTGTAAGTCTCTAACCACTGAAAGTCTCTTTCAAAAGTTATGTGGACTTTTTTAGACAAAATTCAGAGAACTAAATTCAAAGCTTTCTACTAGAAAAAATATTTAAATTAAAATTTTCAGATAGATGGAAATGACAGCTGATAGATCTGAAGATTCACGGAAAGATTGATATAAATAAAAATAAGTGGCAAATATAAAAATGTTTCCATTTTCACTTTAAATTATAGTTGACTAGCAAAGAAAAAATAAATTATTTTGAAGATGGGAGCTAACAAAGGAAATCCTATGACAAAATAACACATTATTAGCAGGTTTTCAGGCTATAGTACCAAAGCCTTTTTTTTTTTTTTTTTCAAAATTGTAAAAGTCTCATTAATCACTAAGATTGGCTCTTTTTTTTTTTTTTATTTTTCGAGACAGGGTTTCTCTGTGTAGCTTTGTGCCTTTCCTGGAACTCGCTTTGGAGCCCAGGCTGGCCTCGAACTCACAGAGATCCGCCTGGCTCTGCCTCCCGAGTGCTGGGATTAAAGGCGTGCACCACCACCGCCCGGCAAGATTGGCTCTTAAAAGTTTAAAGTTGAATTATTTCAATTTCACTGTTTCCTTCCCTCCCTCCTTCCCTCCCTCCTTCCCTCTTCCCTTCTTTCCTTTCATCTCTAGTAGCTAGGAATACATTTGTGTGCCACAGTGCCATACTTTCCATATTTTCAATAAATATTTAAAAATGTATATCATATTCACTTGAAAATTATTCATTATTAAAATTGCAGATTCTAAGGATAAAATCTGTGATTTATTTCAGTAGTTTTGTATACACTTGGAGAAGTATGACAGGTTGTCTATGTATATGTAAGGATATAGATATCTTCAATAAACTTGAAGGGAGCCCCTTTCCTCCAAAACTACTTGAAAAAATTACTGAAAAAAGAATATGGTTAAGGACCATCAAGTTCTAAGGCCTCCCTTTCCTTTGATGTGCATGGGAAAGGATTTGGTGTATATAGAGAGAATCATGGAGTAGCCATACAAGTCTATAAATTGTCTTGCAAAGAAAATATGCAGTCTGTATAACTTTTCTTTCATAGTGCTGAGCTTATTTTATGATCCAATTGTGAGTGGAGTGTCTGTGATCACCACATGGCTCTACTTGTGTTATTGATTGGAGAAAGTGCATAGCACTAAGAAAGAGAACAGAATATTGGCATAAGTGTTTTTTCTCCCAACTCATTGAGTATATGTGTAGCAGGAATCTTAGAGAGTCTTATTAATAAAATCAAACTTGAGGCCAGTTATTGGGATGAATACTGGAAGGTCCGAGAGACAGAATAAGCCACAGCTAACCTCACCTGGCCAACTTCTCAGCTGGTCTTGTTTCCTCAGACTGGAAGCCTCTGTGTCCTCATATCCGAATGGATCTCAGCTGAACTGTGCTGCTAGAAGCCTGAAAGCTTAACCAGCCAAATGCTTCTACTTTCTGGTCCTCATGCCTTATATACCTTTCTGAATTCTACCACCACTCCCTGGGATTAAAGGCTTGCTTTCTGGGATTAAAGGCGTGTGTCACCATGCCTGGCCGTTTCCAATGTGGCCTTGAACTCACAGAGATCCAGAGGGATTTCTACCTCTGGAGTGCTAGGATAAAAGGTGTGAGTGCCACCATTTACTAGCCTTTGTATCATAGTGACTGTTCTGTCTCTGACACCAGGTAAGTTTATTAGGGTGCACAATATTTTGGGGAACACAATATCACCATGTATATGTCATTAGATTATCCTAATTCCTTAAATTCAGTTACAAGTTCATTAATTTCATGTGGATGAGCATTTTCTTGCATGCATGTATGTGCACAGTATCTGTAAATAGGACAGAAGAGGATGTCAGGTCCCCTGGAATTAATTGTCATGAACTGTTAGGAACAAAGCAAGTAGTCAAGTGCTAGGAACAAAACCCAGGTCCTTTGCTAGACCATCAAGTGCTATTAGCTGCTGAGACATCTGTCAAGTTCCTAGGTTAACTTTTTTATTTTAGAGAAAAATACCACTCTGGAAAACATTTTCAAAACTATCATAAACATAGAAACAACTAGCTGTTTTCTGATCTTGGGTCCAGGAGACACTCAATGGTTTCATCTCTCTTCATGGTGCCATCAATAGTGTTGGTCTGGCTTCCAGTGAAGTGTGAGACATTCTTAAGCAGTATATTTAATTATATTTATTTATAGAAGCTAAATGGGCAATTAACATGTTCAGAGGAGGTAAAGTAGGTGTTGGCTTGAGCCCATTAAGTGTCATCTAATCAAATTCAAGAATTAATGCTCCCAGCAAGCAGAGTCTCCTGGAGATGTATTGGCTAAGGTGTGAAATGGAGAGGCAGTTAAATTGAAAATCATTTTTGTACCAGATAATAGGCTCTCAGGTTGTTTCTCACTGTAGATAAGCCTAAAGGCACTTTGGATAATATAAAGTAAAGAAAAGGTAAATGCACAGCCTTCTTGACCTGACTCATTATCTAATAATGTCCAGTTTCACAATTATGACCAGGTGGCAGATGTATCCCATGTGTGGATAATCACATTACTTGATTTTGAAAACTATATTTAATTTTTACAGGTGTGATTATTTATTTTGTAGCATCTCTGATTATTGATCTCTACCAATGGATATTGTTACCCTGTAATACAGTTCATCTTTAAGCTTCTGAGAGTATTCTTCCTTCAATTAGACATTTTTAGTGAAGGAATAGTAAAATGAAGCATTGCGTTGAAAAGGTCATTAAATGACTAAATTCATAAGCAAGCCTAACTGTTTCTATAATAGCAAGTGCATGAGCACTAAAAGAATTCTTAAAGATGTATTATTACTGGAATAAAACAGAAAATATATAGGTAAAATCAATTATCCCCTGACTTGGAGCACAAGAACCTCACAATGCTAAAGGCTGCTGTGGGATGGTCTGTATGTCAAATGTGTTGCTCTGATTGGTCAATAAACAAATCACTGATTGGCCAGTGGCTAGGCAGGAAATATAGGCAGGACAAGGAGGAGAATAAAGCTGGGAAGTGGAAGGCGGAGTCACAGACACTGCCAGCCGCCACAATGAGAAACAGCATGTGAAGATGCCGGTAAGCCACGAGCCACATGGCAAGGTATAGATTTATAAAAATGGATTAATTTAAGCTGTTTTTTGTTTGAATAGGTATGAGCCCCAATAGACTCATGTGTTTGAATGCTTGACCCATAGGGAGTGGCACTATTAGGAGGTGTGACCTTATTGGAGGAAATGGGTCACTGTGGGGGCAGTATTTGGGGTCTCATATGCTCAAGCTATGGCAGATACACAGTCTCTCCTTCTGCTGCCTGTGGATTAAGATATTGAACTCTCAGCTTCTTCTCCAGTACCATGTGTGCCTGTATGCTGCCATGTCCAATCATGATACTAACAGACTAAACCTCTGAAACTGTAAGCCAGCCTCCATTCAATGTTTTCCTTATAAGAGTTGTTGTGGTCATGGTGTCTCTTCACAGCAACAGAAATTCTGACTAAGACCTATGTAAAAGAAAATGATATCAATATATGATAATAAAAGTAATAATATATTTTAACATGTTTGAAATTTTGTCTTGTACATAAATTTTAGAGAAAAAGAGAAAGTTAGTACCAGTAACTTCAGCACAGGTAATGGTAGTGATTTAATTTGCCTTTTTTTTGTTCTGATAAAACTTTCTGACCAAATCAACTTGAGGTGGGAAGAGATTATTTCATCTTATACTTTCAGGTCAAAGTCCCTCATCACTGAGTGAAGTCATGGGAGCAGCTCAGGGCAGAAAATGAAACAGAGAACATGGAGTGGTACTGCTTACTGATTGTTCTCTGGCTTATGCCCACATAGGCTTTTTTTTTTACAACTTAGGCTGCCCTACCTAGGTGTGGTGTCACACACAGTAGACTGGCCTACTCTCTTATTGATCATTAATCAAGATAGTTTCTAACAGATATGCCAACAAGCCTAAGTTATCTGGGCCAAAACTCAAAGTTCCCTCCCCACAGGTTACTCTGCTTTGTCAAGTTGATGAAATCTCATCAGCACAGGTGTTATTTCAATATGTTTCATGCAAGTAATCCTTGCCTCTATATTATGACTAAACTTACCTGCTCTGGTTATTTTAAATGACATATATGTTTATAAATCACTGAAATTAGATCACATTATGTATCTTAAACTGTAAATTTCATGCTATGTCCCTTGGGTGCACACTCTACTTTCTTCCTCAGACTATTCAAGTAAAATCCTCTTCCAGGAACATAATTCCAGGTATCTTCTCTCATACCCACATTTAAGTATCATTCTATAGGTTATTATCATATCTTATATTCCTATATGACTTAGAAATCATAGATTATAGTTTAATACATTTCAATTAAATCCTAAGGCTATGATTTTAAAAACAAAACAAAACCTTCATTCTCTTTTATAAGTTCATATTTTCTGGCTCTTCTATCTAAACATACTTGCTACATTTGTTTTTATGTCCTTTTACCATTAAAAAATCCATGAACAGTTCTTGTAATCCATATTTTCAAACAACTAAATAATTTTTATGGTTTTCCAAAGATGATTTTCCATGAATTTAGAACCTAGAGTTTATAAAACATACTTTTTGTTTTGTCTGTATTTGTTTCTACAACCACTATAAAATGTCATTTTTATTTCTAGAGCTTCTATTATTTCTGATGAGTAGGTGAAAACTTGTGGTACTGTTTCCTGGTATACACCATTCTTTTATTCTCAGAATTTTTCAAATCATCTTTGATTTCCTGTTGAATTTACTTGAATATGTGTTTTGATTCATTTCTCTCATGCTTAGGAAATTATCTCAATTTACTTCTCAGAATGTTCAAACCTGTCCATAGGTTCATATTTTGGAACTCTTGTTCTATGTACACTAAACTGGTTCCTTTTATCCTTAAATTGCCAGCTGTTCTCTGTATTTTTATTTCAATCTTATTTCTCTGTTATTTAGCTAGTATAATTTCTATGAGCATAAAACACAAAATTTTATTCCAGCTATTGTAACTGTCATTTCTAGAAGTTTCTCCATTTTGTAGATGCTACCTCCCTGACAATGTTTCATATACTTGTATTTATTATCAGCTCATGGTAATCATGCACTAGTAATTTTCAAGTGTTGGAAAACCTCTTTGTTTCCATGAACTGATAAATAGGCTTAAACTGGCTGTCCCATACCTAAAAGCAAGCCATTTTTGGTTTGATTTCTACTGATTTGTTATTTTATTAGCTGTTAGTCACAGTGTCCATTTTTTTGAATAGCTAACCCTTTAAATTATTTTGTGACAAAAATTACTTATGAGACATTGTAGACACTCAAGATTGTGCTCAATCTTGAAGCACATTCATTTCTTCTTGCAGAGCTTAATTACTGGCTTGTTACCTCATCCTCATAGAGACTTTACTAACATACTTTGGGATGGATTCTGAAAAACTAAAGTGGGTTTTAGTCCTTTGTCCCTCCAAATTCTGTTTTGTGGCCCCTTCAAGGACTGATTCAAGATCTGTCAGGAGAGCGGAGTAGAGTGATATGTCTCTAACTTGTAACACATGTTTTTTTTTTTTTTACAATGTTTTTGTTTTCTGATGTCTCGATTGGTTTAAATACAAGTAAGATGGTGTTGATGATGTGTTTCCAATGTGTCTGTGTTGTACTATTTGCCTTCTTATGTTTCTACTTCGCTCCAAACTCTACTGTCATAGCTGTATGAGAATCTTGCAATCTTGTATTTTATATATATGAATCCTAATTCTTAGGCTTGTGCTTCTGAGGAAACCTCACTCTTGTTTCTGGGAGTACCCTATGTAAAACCCTCTGGGGTGGCTTTATCCATAGACCATAACTGCATGAGCTATAACAATCCTATGTTTCCCTCCTCATCACTGTTTCATCACTACAGTTCTGCTTAGAAACCTGCTTGTTTAACCAGCAGATTTGTCCTGGCAGAGAGGTTAGACAAGCTGTGGACCTAATCATTTCAATTTCCACAAATGTCAAAGTTTGCATTTTTGTTCTGTCTAATGGATATGCAGGGTATGCAGTGATAACATGCTTTGTCTTTTTATCAGTTATATAGATTAGGATGTAGGCTACTGTCACTTTATCATTTGTAGAAATGAATCTCAGTGTTGATTTGCAATACTGGGTTCTAATAAAGTACATGAGACTCAATTGTGACTATAGAAGAAGATAAAATTATTTTCAACCTTGACAAAACGTATTTATAGTTCACATAAGAATAGGGCATAAGGAATAAGTATGCTTGTTTCTGTTCTCATAAAGAAATATATCAATAAATAATGCTTAAATTTGTAAGTTGATTATATTAATAAAAGAATCATCTGGGGATTTTAAAATCCCATGCTTATTTCTCATTGATTAAAATAAAAATAGTTATAAGTACAGTAGCGCCAAGAAGATAAATTGTTATCTTTTATGACAGAAAGTTACTAGATCCTATCTAATACTGACAAATACAAAATTAACAGAGGAGTTTCACCATGCACATAAATCAAAGATAGTAGAACACCACCACAGAGGAAAGTGTTGTTCTCCTTTCTAATCTGCTTTCAAATTCCATAGACAAAGATAGACATAAAGTATATCTATATGAATATACATATAGCTATAAATGAATATACATATAAGTCTATACATATACAACAAAGTATACACTGTTATACAATAAATTAGAATATCCTTTCTGTCTTCTACTCATCAATAATTATTGATCAGTTTTAAGTTACACATTAAAAATGTCCCCCTTTATTTCTTAATGGTTTTATATAATCTTAAGTAATTTAAATAACTACCTCATTTTTATGTTCAGAAGGTTAACAAAATCAGTCTGATATTTAACAGAGGACTTGTGTGGCAGGTTCCTGTGCTGTTCCTTTTGGGGTAGGCAGTGAGTAGGCATGGAGTTAACAACACAGACTCTGAGAGATGTTGAAACAAGTTCAGTTTATTCAGAAAGAGACAAACCTTATAGACCCTCCACACCACCTTGGGGGAAGGTCTGATGAATATGCATGTGCGGGTATGACATGGCTGCCTGTCATTGGTCCAGGTCATCTCAGATCATGTTTCAGCTGCTGTTGCTAAGGCCCTTAGGCAGATCCAGGTTGGCTCTCAGGGAGTATCTTATTGCTGATTTGGGCCAGCTGGCCCTCAGGCCTGTTAGGGCTGAGTCATTTCACAGACTTGAGTTGGATTTTTATCTAAATGTTTTTCAGTAAATATTTGAAAGGAGATTATGGATCAGGTTATAGTCTGCTCCATATTCCTTCAGTGTACTAAAGACACTTGCAAGTAACTCCCCCAAAATTACTCAAGGCAAACAACTGGTCCACTAATATGCCAGACATTTTTTTCCATTGAAGCTCAATGCTTTTCCAATGAATTAATATTCTACCTTAGAGTGATATCCAACATGTGTGTACATATTTCATTTGCTCCATTGAATAAGTAGTCATCTTATAAATGGGACCGCTGATGATAGGATACTGCATATAATAAATCAAGAGATAGGTACAATTTTTAATTTCATATTCTTCATCAACATGAGTTGGATGTGATACATGAATTCAATGGTCTCCTTGGAGTACTTGGGTTCTCATTATCATTGGATGAGATTGTCTGCATCTGAAAAGGAAGTAATCAAGGAATCATAGGACAGGGTGACTTATGATGTCATTTGGAAGATGACAATCTACACATGCATCAGAGTAGTATAGTGTTCAAGACAGTGACAAGTGCCCCATGTACACCTATCCTGAAATGTGTGGTACATACCTTTAATTTTGCCATAGACCATTATTCAGGCTAGTTTTAGTCAACTGAAATGAACTAGAGTCATTAGGAGTATAGGTAGCCTCAATTGAAAAAACAAACAAAGCCGGGCGGTGGTGGTGCACGCCTTTAATCCCAGCACTCGGAGGCAGAGCCAGGCGGATCTCTGTGAGTTCGAGGCCAGCCTGGGCTACCAAGTGAGTTCCAGGAAAGGCGCAAAGCTACACAGAGAAACCCTGTCTCGAAAAACCAAAAAAAAAAAAAAAAAAAGAAAAGAAAAAACAAACAAACAAACAAAAAACACTTTCATTAGATTGGGTTGTTGGCAAGCCTGTAGGACATTTTCTTATTTAGTGATTAATGTGGGAGGGCCCAGCCAATTGGACTGGTAGTCCTGGGTTCTATAAGAAATCAGCTGATCAAGCCATGGGTACTAATCCAGTAAGCATCTCTATGCCCCTTGCATCAGCTCCTGCCCCCAGGTTCCTGCCCTGCTTGAGCTCCTGACCTCACTATTTTTGATTGTGACCTGTTATATGAAACTGAGTGATATAAACCCTTTTCTTCCAAAGTTGCTTTTGGTCGGGGTGTTTCATCACAGAAATAATAATTCTAACTAAGCCAATCATAAACACTCTACTATACAAAATGAGGCAGTATTTTTAACATTCTGCTATTTGCTATGCATTGTGCTTTCTGCATAGTTTCTGAAGTTCATCTTGGCAGACTTGCTGACACTGTACATTATTCATAAAGTTTTAGCATCAAAATTTAAGCCGAAAGGTTCATTTTCCTAAGATGATTCTTGCTTAGCTTTACTTCGCACCACTCCACATTTTATGGCACAATATAAAATATCACAGGACGGCAGCATCCATGAATCATTTAGTGTCCTAGAATATATGAACATAATTGTCATCTAAGACAATAGAAAATACATAAAAGAAACTCTCAGAACTCAATGAGCATATCTTAAATCGCCAAAATATTTCTTGCCCATAGAAAACTTTATCATGGTTTAATGAGCAAGAGAAAGTACATTGTGTAATTCAATAATCTTCTGCATAAAGAAGGCAGAACTCAGGCCAAGACGGTTATTTAATAGAGGAATAACTCCTATTCTTAACATACAGAATGCTTGATATATTATGCGAGTTAGCCTGGTGTATTCCTCTGTGGTGAGGTACATTTTGCTTTAAGATTTGTCTGAGTTCATCTACAAGGGATAGGTAATTAAAACTGAAGAAGCAATGCTTGTTCCCATCACGAATCATACCTCATTGTAATGCACACTTTTAGACACACATTTAAAATGTATCCATCATAAATTTTTATGTTGTACATGAAGAAAAGTGGCTAATATTGCAAGTAGGTAATAACTTTATAAATTATATGGAAATGAATAGCACAAATGTGCTGGCATCCTTTTATTTTAGAAATACACAGCAGTTCAATTCATCAAACAATCATCAGCTCAGAAATCCTCCTCCCCCATTCATCATTGACTTTTATTAATAAATAAAGAGTTGGAAAACAAGATCTCACATTTATGCAATTACCTGAATGATTTTTGAAGTCTAGAGACAATTCTTGTAGCACCTGTTCCTTGTAACAAACAGAACTTCTTGTTCCTTTTTTTCTTGGTTTGTTGTTGTTTGTTTGTTTTTCCCCTTCTTGAGTCTCAGAACATGAATAGGTTAGTTAAGAATAATGACTGCACTGAGGTACTGGCAGGGAAACTGGAAGGTAAGTTTGAAATATTAAGAACTGTTGTGGGGAGATTAAATGCTCTTGTCTGTCATGCATGTGTTCATGACACTGAAGATCTCCTTTTTTCAGATACATTTTTATCCAGGAACTCAAAATGCATATTGTTTGCTTTGGGTAAGGCATGGATTCTTTACCATTCAGGCTTCACATCCTGGGGCCTCAGCCTTCTCTGAGTATCATCTTTACAACACAGAATCCAATAATTGTTGTTTTGAAACTGCTGAAGAGCGACTGGAAATTGATGTGGTGACACACTACAATAAAATAAAAAATTTGACCAAAAATTGTTGGAGAAAGTTATGAGCATTGCTTTATTTATATGCCTAAATTTAGTCCTATCCCTTGTAATAAGGAGATAAGGAAGGCCATTTTCTGAGGCTATAATGAAATTTTAATGAGGAATTTATTTTAAATGTCTTTGTCTCTTAAAAATAATAAGCTCAAAATAAATGTTAGTTTTCTTTCTTTTAGATTCACTAACATGACTAAATGATTCCTGAAATAATCATGGGGCATTCTAAACAATAAGACACACACTGAAAATTACATAAACAGAAAAGAATTCTTTAGTAAGGACAAAAGAAACAAGCACTCTGTTACCACAGTAGAGTGGTTAGAATGAAAGTACCTTCTCCTTACAGGCACATTCATTTAAATACTTGGTCCCAGTTGGTGGAAACTTTTTAGAAGTATTAGGAGGTGGATCATTGTTGGAGGATATGTATTATTGGAGTGGGCTTTGAGGCTTCAGAAGCTCACATCACTCCTAGTTCTCTCTCTCTCTCTCTCTCTCTCTCTCTCTCTCTCTCTCTACCTCTTGGATGTAGGTGAGATGTAAGCTTTTAGCTACTACTATAGTACCATGTCTGCCTGCTTGCTGTCATTCTCTTTACCAGATAAGTCCTCTCTAGATTATTTTTTATTTTCTCTTTACTAGAATTAATCATTCTGCAATACAAGAATTAATGAATGTTTCCTCCTGTTTTCATTTTAATAGACACCATTACAGTGATCTATAAAATCTCTAGGTATGTAAATCCATACATCCATGCAAATAGACCTTCCCTCTCTTTTTACTCATGCTGTGGAATGCCTTTCTGTATGCTGTGAATATGTGTTGCTCTGATTGGTTGATAAATAAAGCCTATGGCAAGGCAGCTTAGAGGCAGGTGGAAATCCTAGCTGATAGACAAGAAGAGAAAGGAGAGACAGGATAGATGCTAGTCTGCTACCAAGGAACAACATGCCAGCAGTCCAGTAAAGCCATGGAACACGTGGCAAAGCATAGATTAATATAAATGGGTTAATTTAAGATATAAGAGCTAGCTAGTAAGAAGCCTGAGCCATTAGGCCATACAGTTTGTAAATAATATAAGCCTCTGTGTGTTTACTTGTCTGAGCTGCTGCAGGTCAGGTAGGACACAGGAAAACTTCTGACTACACACTTGTCTTTTTCTTTTCTTCTTCATCTTCTTCTTCTTCTTCTTCTTCTTCTTCTTCTTCTTCTTCTTCTTCTTTTTCTTCTTCTTCTTCTTTTTCTTCTTCTTCTTCTTCTTCTTCTTCTTCTTCTTCTTCTTCTTCTTCTTCTTCTTCTTCTTCTTCTTCTTCTTCTTCTTCTTTTTATTTTCCTTGCTGAAAGACTTCTGGAAATTTTACCTCAGTGTGTTCACTGAAAATCTTCAGGGTGGAATTCTAACTCTAAGGGTTACTCCTCTTCATTTTCCTATCCAACACTAGTAATACACACTCAAAGGCCTTTACTGCATGTCATTCCATCAGGTTAATGGAAAAAAATCTGAGAAAACTTAGCATTTCTGAAATAGGGAGAAATAAAAGGGAAAGCAGAGATGAATGTAAAATTTTAGAAGGAAAGCATATATGCATCATGAGTCCTTAAAATAGAGTTTAGAAATCAGTTAGGGTATTTTAGGTAATCCTAAGGATGAAAAAGCAAAGAAAACAACAGAGTAGAAGATGCAAGTGTATGTAGATACCTGGTAACCACCTAGCATAGAGTGTTGTGACTCAACTCTGCAGTGGATCCTGACCTCTGACATCTCTATCTAACAAAGATAAGTTTCATTTTGCCCCCAGTTTGGCAAAACATTACACAGCATGATTCTTAATTATGGATGCCTGATCTCTTTATCTCTAAAGATCTCTTACTTGTAAAAGCTTGCTCATAAATTATTTTGAATGCTCTTTGAGGTGTATACATTTCAATTTCTTCAAAGTTTTACAATATAGGCCCATATTTCTCAAGGACTTGAAAACACTTTTTGGTAAGAAACATGTTATGAAATGGTCTATAATGCTAATTATTTTTCCAGTTCTAATGCTTTCATGGAATTTTTTGTTTGGGTTGTGGTTATGTGCATAAAATATATTCAATATGGTTTCCATTCTAAATGCATATTCTAATTTCTAATTGTATAAATTTCCATTGAGTTGTGTAGACTTTGATTTTGGTTTCTTTTGACCTGTGATATTTTTATTTTCTTGAAAGTTTTTTTATAATAATATTTATAAAATGTAAAAGAAAATAGATGTGATGTGTAATTTTTACACTATTGCAATAGTCTCCAATCAAATGCTTCCCTGTTTCACTCCAGTAGTTTTTCTTCAGCATTTCACTACAAGATAATTTTGCCAGATTTGCCTTCATTCTAAGGGCTAAGAAATGACAATTTTTCAGTAATTATATATTTGAAAATAAAAAGGAAGAAAACAATCTGAGAAAACTGCCAAATGTGTGAGAACTGTTTAAAATATCCTAATATCTGATATTCATTATAATTGCCTATGATCAAGATACCTGACTTATGAGTATACTTTAACAAATATATTTCATGCATATTTGCTCAAAATACTGTATTACTGGGTGGTATTGTATTCCCCCAATTATTGTGCATGCTAACAAACTTATCTGGGGTCACAGACAGAGCAGCCACAATATTTAATATAAAGGATAGGCAGTGGCAGCACACGCCTTTAATTCTAGCATTCCAGAGGTAGAAATCCATGTGTTCAAGGATACAGACAGGCATGGTGACTCATCACGCCTTTAATCCCAGAAAGCAAGCCTTTAATCCCAGGGAGTGGTGGTAGAAACAGAAAGGTATATAAGGCGTGAGGACCAGAAACTAGAAACATTTAGCTGGTTAAGCTTTTAGGCTTTGAGCAGCACAGTTCAGCTGAGATCCATTCGGATATGAGGACACAGAGGCTTCCAGTCTGAAGAAACAAGATCAGCTGAGAAGTTGACCAGGTGAGGTTAGCTGTGACTTGTTCTGTCTCTGATCTTCCAATGTTCACCCCAATACTTGGCTCCAGGTTTGTTTTATTAATAAAGACTCTTTAAGATTCATGCCACATACTGGTAATCACATACACTTTAAAAACATGGTCCAAAACACTAGACATTCATATTCAAAATTCACCTATTACTCCAAACAACACACCTGTAGGCATTATGTGGTTATATTTAAAAGATGGTTCACTATGGCTGTGACAGTTGAATCTAAACTACTCTACCCACCACAGTAGAATGCTCACCAAGCAAGCCTTTCCTGATCTTACCTCCAATTTCCCCAGAATGTAGGAGTATATTTTAGTACCGAAATATATTATGCATGTTTCTATACTATGATATGCTAAAGAATATAGCATATTGTTTTATCTGGGACACAAATGTCAAAAACAGACAAGTTTCACTTTTTGGTGATCATTTCATTCCTTTTAAAGATACATGTCTTAAATAACTCCTCTGAAAGTAAAGTGAAACTGGGCAGTGGTGGCACACATGCCTTTAATCCAAGCACTTGAGAGGCAGAGCCAGGCGAATCTCTGTGAGTCCGAGGCCAGTCTGGTCTACAGAGCGAGATCGAGATCCAGGACAGGCACCAAAACTACAGAGAAACTCTGTCTCAAAAAAACAAAAAAAATTTTTCAATTAAGCTATTCTGTAATAATGTTATTGTAAATCACTATTTCCCTCAAATATCTTATATATGTAATATATAAACCTCACTACTGTTGATGCAATTTAAGTGATTTTACTTTACCAAGGTCAGTCAAAAGGAAAATGGGAGGTAGGTGTTGAGGAAGGATCATATTCCAATAACATTTGGTTAGTATATTGATTCACATATTTTTGCCTGGAAAACACTATCAACATATACATTCAACAATGCCCATAACAAAACAATTAAATTACCTGAAAAAATACTGGGAGGGATAATTAATTCCCTAAAGAAGAAGCTTTTTGCTTTCATTGTTGTCTCCATTCACATCTGTTCCAATGTATGTAAACATGCCTTTTATACAATGCTAAGAAGACAGAATTTCCTGCTCACTCTGGAGAGTCCCTCAGCTTGTCAATATTTCTTTTTCTGAGATCTTAATGAGAGAGGCTTTAAATTTCATTAAAGAATGTTTTCCCTTTGGGGAACTCATGAAGAGTTTACAGCAATTTACTCCCAGACAGTATTTCAGAGCACCACTGTGACAAAATTCCCATCAAATAATTTTACTAAAGAATTCTGTTGACAGCTGTAAAGAGTTGTACAGATCATTTTTATTTTATTTTATATTTTATATTTTGGGTTTTGAGACAGGGTTTCTTTCTGTAGCATTGTAGCCTGTCCTGGAACTCACTCTGTAGCCCAGGTTGACCTCGAACTCACAGAGATCTGCCTTCCTCTGCCTCCCAAGTGTTGGGATTAGAGGTGTGTGCCACCACCGTCCCGCAACTTGTACAGATCTTAATAGTATGAACTGACTAATATCAATCTTCAAAAATATCACCATAATACTATTATATTGTTGAATCCCACATGTTACATTTACTCATTTCACTTTATCAATTCTTCAGTCCAAAGTAATTAAGCTAAAGAGCCCATTGATATTATTTGTAAACTATACTATGATATACATTTTTATATTTATGAAAATTCTTTGTATTATTTTGCCTCACTTGTAGTTAGATCAATATTCATGGGAAAATGTAATATTTAGAGCCTAATTTTGAGTATTTACTTCACAATACATCTAGAAACACTAATAAAATTCAACCAGACCTTTGCTTTCACTGTTTAAGCATGAAATGATTTAATTTACTTCTATATTTCCTTTGTATGCACCAAATAATGCCAAAGCAATACAAGAGGAAGACTGACTTGACACTAAGAACTGCTTTCATAGTATTAAGTATGCTTCATATCACGATTCAAACACTAAGTCTTTGACAAGATGTTTTGCTGATAAATTTGAGCATATGCATATGTAAGTAAGTGCACCTCCAACACAGCACTTGTGAACATGGATTCTTGAACAAGGTTATGAGATTCCATTCAGAGATATGATGGATACTGTCTACACGACCTAACTAAGTTCTTAACAGTTAGTCACTACTTACTTAGTATTTTTATGCCACTTCTCATTTTGTGGAAGAAAAATTTTAATAGTGTTTTCATTAGAAAGAAGCTTTAAGTTACATTGCTTAATCATAATTATATAGACATTCATTTTCTTGAGACCTGCTTTTATGTAGTCCAGGCTGGACTGGAACTTACTATGTAAATGCGAGACAAGCACTCTACCAACTTAGATACATCTCTAATCTGTTTATATAAACTTTTGAAGTAGAGAAAACAAATCCATGACAGACTGAGAATAGATAGTTCTAATGATAGGTACTGACTAGGAATAAACAGTAATAATTATAAGTGGTAAATTAACATATATTTCATACATTTGTAACTGGATCATGAGCAATATGGATGTATTCATTAGTCAAAGTCATCACTTTTCCATGTTATGTCTTAGTTCTTTACATGTCAGTTTCCCTAAATATTTTACATATGTTGTTAAAATAGTCACTTATCTTATTGAGCATAGAGTAAATGTATCATAAAATTCCAGCAATGGATGAGTTCCCTGAGTGATTACAGTTTGATCTGGACACTCCTCTGCTTGTTATATGTCTGGTGATCACTGTTTTTTTCTCTTTTTCCTTCATCATACATTTCTCCCCTTGCCTTCATTTGCACACAAAAGTGGAAGAGAATATAAGTCCTGCCTTAAAAGAGCTGAAATTAGAGCTCTTGGTGAGCTGGTTTAATTTGCCTTTTCATCCATAAATTGTGAGTTAGGATCTGCTAACACCTCCATAAAGATTAAGCTACATGGGGAATTCATTGTTTCTGACACAGAAGCTTAGGGCATTCTGACTTTAGATACAACTGCATCTGGAGAGTAAAATGGTGACATTTAGACTAATAATTTCCTTTTCCATTTACAACTATGGTTTCTTTGCATTTTTTCTTTCTTTCTTCTATGCAGGGGACTACATCATCATGGCAGGGAAGCAGGTGATAATCTAGATACTGGCACACGTATTTATGTTAAGAACATAAATCTTCACCTTCCTGTGTCCTGATCACCTGGATGTCTTGTGTGGAAATCCTCTATAGTCAATTCATATGCTGATGAGAGAATATTTTCAGGGAAAGAGATGAACAAGATCCCAATTAAAGGGAACACAGGAGCCTGCTCCAGAAAGCAGACTATGAAGGCTAAATGCTGGCTATGAAATAAATTTCACATTCTCATCATAAAGAAGGGAAGGGTATTTGACCAGATCGGTATGTTTAACATGAATTAAACTTATATACATATATGTGTGTGTGTTTTTGTGTATGTGTATATGTATCTATGTATCTACATGTGTGTGGTGTGTGCTATATTACATATATATTACATTATATATATTTCTATATATATAAAATGTATGATACCCTATAAATATATATGAACTAAATTTCCCAGTAGATATGCTGTACCTGTTAAAAGTTATGCAACCACGATTAACTGGTTACAAATACTGTAAAATGTAATAGGTTCAGAGACAAATTTTCGTGGGGTATCTTTAGCCTCTATAACAGGCTTCATGGTCCAACTCTACATTTGATCTAATTTCCTTGTATGAATATTTTGGAAGGGACCAACAGATCACTTGTTTCTACCAACCAAAACGTTAAGAATGTGGTCAGACAGTGTCTGAGAGCTATAATGAAGATTTCTCCACTCTGCAGTAATCTGCTTTCACACCAAAATACTTCAAAGGTGCCTTGCATAACGATTTCTTTTGTTCTGTTACTATAGACACTTCAGGAAAAGTGTTATCATGCTTGAAGATGTTTTTGGATAACCTTTATTCATGTTCTTGCCTATGGTTACTCATGTTTGCCTCCAAAATAACTCATTTTTGAGATATTTCATTGACATACACATGTATTTGTATAATTATATACATACACATAAAACATGTATATATATATATACATATACAATACATACATGCACACACACACACATATATATACATATACATATATATATATATATATACACACACACACACACACACACACACACACACACACACACACATCAAGGTTGTTGTTGGTTGCTTTTTTTCACTCTTTGTTCTTTTGAATCTTTGATTCTTTGGGAGCCCACCACCCAGCTCACAATTAAACCATGCATGGAAGCTTATTCTTTCTTATGAATGCCAGGCATTACCTTGGCTTTTCTAGCCAGCTTTTCTTTCTTTCTTTTTTTGGTTAATAGAGACAGGGTTTCTGAGTGTAGCTTTTGGAGCCTGTCCTGGAATTTGCTCTGTAGATCAGGCTGGCCTGGAACTCACAGAGATCCACCTGCCTCTACCTCCCAAGTACTGGGATTAAAAACATGCAATATCACCACCTGGCTAGCCAGTTTTTCTTAACTTAAATTATCCCATTTACCTTTTGCCTCTAGGCTTTTACCTTTCTCTATTTCTGTATATCTTTTCTTTTCTTCTTATTTCGTGTCTGGCTGTGTGACTGGGTGGCTGGCCCCTTCTTTTCTCGCTCCTTGATTCTATTTCTTTCTTTTTCCCCTTCCATTTATTCTCTCTTCCTGCCAGCCTTGCCTATCCTTTCTCATGCCTTGTTATTGACCATTCAGCTCTTTATTAGACCAATCATGTTTTTTAGACAGACATAGTAACACAGTTTCAGAGTTAAACAAATGCAACATAAAATCATGCAACACATCTTTGCATCATTAAGCAAATATTCACAACATAAACAAATGTAACACAGTCTAAAATAATATTCCACAATACTATATTAGTAAATTTTCAAGCAAATTGCACATTTCATTTCTCTGTGGTTTTATAAATTTACTTGAACTTTTTGTGCTTCAGTTTTACAATTTATACATATAGAAATATTACAATTAATTAATTTAAATCTGTATTATTTTTGTTTCATGTTTGTGTTAATTGTTATAAACTTTAAATTTATTTTGAAATCAGTAAATGAATCATAAAGTCATGATATTAAAATATTTCTAAATGTCCATCGTGATAATTAGGCCTTACCTCTTGGGATATTAACTTTTTAATGATATATGAATAGAACATGATATAACCAATGCCACTTTTGACAGATGTATGTAATCAAACTAAATAGTCATCAAAATCCCAGTACACTCTAACGGCTATGACACTATAGATACAAAACAGTTAATTGCTTGATACTGTCCAAGAGAAAATTGACCAGTCAAAATTACAGTGATTAAGTTCAGCATCTCGCAAATGTCAGACACTGTATTTTAGCTAAAGCTCACCAGATATAGGTAACTATCAGGATTTTAGACTTCTGAGATCTCAATGGAGTCGTTTTCATTCCACTGTGGAATGTGATTACTTATCCAGAACAATTTGAAAACCTAGAGACCTCAGTAAATCCCTTTCTTTGGTCTCTTTATAGAGTTGCATATAAATACAGAGCCACTGTGATATTTTGTTTTATGTTGTATTAGCTGCGGATCAAACAGGTGCATCCCACTGAGCTCTTCGATTACATCTTGATAAAAACTAAGAGTTCTTCCTCAGTGCACTTCAGGCCACAGGTAATTTCCTTTGAATCCTTACAGAGTCCAGCAATTTTATACTCTTCACTTGAGGGAGCCTCTTCTGTTGTTAAAACAAAACAAAAATAAAGTACTAAAAAAGGATTCAGTGCCTGCCTTATTTTTCAAAGTTACTTCCATCCACAGCCTACTCTAATCGAACACAGAACAGCTGTAAAATCTAAAGGCAAGGCAGCAATCAAATATTTTCTAAAGCCTTTTTTCAATACCCCTGTTCATTTACTGCAGTTTGCCCTATGTCACTAAGAATGGAGAAAATAAATAAACAAAAATCAAATTAGATTGACTACATTACCGTAGCCATAAAAGTTGCTATTTATTGGTGAAGAACATGGAAATTTGTTTCTATTTGCTTCTAGAAGCATGTTAAAGAAATAAGCATGCATTTATCTGTGAATGACTCTAAAATGTATACCAATACTAACCATATTCTACTTTATTGTGGCTTTTTACACTGTGAGGCATGATGGGTAAGCATGTTTATTGTGAAATACTGCTTGCTCTGAGGCTTTCTTATGGTAGAGAAATAATACTGGCCAAATTGTTGGACAATTGCATGTTCTTGTCCTCCAAAGGATCTTGCAAATTTTTCTTGGCTTTCAGGGCCAAGGTCCTTTGTATTCAGCAATTGATTTATGACCAGTTAAGATGCAAAACAAACCTAAGTATTTGTTTATAAGCAGAAGAAATAATTATTGTTCAAAGTTTTGCTTTGAATCCATGCATTTCTTTGTGTTTACATTCCAGGATAGTGATTAAGATAATGTTTGTCCTTCCACATAATAATTCTCTGTTGTGTGGTCTTTTTGCAAAATAATGAAAGGCTAAGTCTGTTCCAACCAAATTAAGAGAGTTGCTTTCCTTTTTCTGGACACAAACTTAATTAAAGGGGAAAGCTAATAAATATAATTGATGTTTACAAAATGTTTATCAAACATCAAATATAATGCCATAAATATCCATGGAAGGTTCACATGTTGGCATCAGGCAGAGCTCAGGTTGTATCTAATCTGTGCGATGACCTTAGGCAAATCACCTCCACTAAGCAATTAATATGAAAACTACAAATAACATCAGCGACCTTTAGTGATTTCTGTAATAGCTAATTAAATAAACATGTAAATCTTAACTACATAAAATATACTCAGTAAAAAACCTGCTCTCTTTACACAATTACTTTGTTTATTCTTCTCAAAAAACTTAAAACATTCAGCCATGGGCAACATGCTGTGTTTTGACCAGGAAAAGAAAAGACTGCATTTATCCAGGTGATCTTGGGACTGGAGAACTAGAGACACTCCTTTTGTAGGATCTCAGTGTTGCAAATAAAAAATGGCCTCAGAAGGAAGATTGAGGTCAACTTTTGTTTTAAAGTTTGAGAGAGAAACAACATAATGAGAAAACTTTAATTTCAATGGCTACCATGAAGAGGGATGTGGACAGGAGGAGAAGGAAAGACAGGTGTTTGGGATTGGAGAGTATGAAAACAGGCAAGCTCAGCATTGAATCTCTTAAAGTACCTGTATGGAAGGTGGTGAGGGAAAGATTGGGAACACAACAGAGTGTCAGAGTAAGCAAGTTCAGGGTTTGGGCCACTGTATAAAGAAGGAAGAGAGGTTTGATAAGGGAAAAATTATACTTTTTTTGACTTACAGCTCAGAAACAATGAACATCTGTAGCAGAAGGCTTTGTCAGCAACTATAGTGAGGAATGGGCTTCTGGGATAATGTTGAGACAAATATAAAGTCATCCTAAAGGAAATAGACAGTTTATTCTGGAGTCAAGTATGAGTGACCATGTCATGGGAACACATATCTAAGTTACCTGAACACCATCTTCCAAGGTGGTATCTTTTCTGTTAAGGATTCACAGTGAAAGAACTAAAATGAATCATAAATCAAGGCATATATATATATATATGTAAAAAATATATATATATATTTATATTATATTTATATATAATATATATAAATATCAGGCAAGAAAGCTACAGAATATCAAGGAAATCATTTTTATAAGCCTCAGATATTATCTGGCTCTATTCTTAGCATTTGAGTTGACAGAAGCTAGGAATCTGTTGGTACAGTCACAAGACAACTGAAGGTTACCTAGAACTTAGATCAAACACAGGGTGTGCGTTAAATAGCAATTAAGTGGTATATGATATTCAAAGAAAATTTGACTCCCAACCTTTAGTATTCTCTTTCTCTAAAATCAGAGAAGTTCTATTAAACTAATTGGCCATGTAAATTGCTTATCGAAGATGTGCTCTTTTTTTTTTTCAGGTAAATTCAGTTCACACTGAATAATACATATCTCATGAAGGGGATAGTTATTCCTCCCAACTTTTTCAGCATTTTTTCAGGTAAATCAGCTTTCACGAGGGATGTCTGCTAACCAGGTGATTGAAAGGCATATTTAGATGAACTTTTTGTCTTTGTTTTGAGCCTGGATGTCACTCTGTAGCCCAGGGTGTCCTAAAGCTCACTATTATTACCAGCGTGACCTTAAACCTGCTGTGATTCTTCTGGCTCAGCCCCCAGAATACAGGACTGCAAGCTTGAGCCACCCAATGCCCTGCCTCCATCCGGATTAAGTTGGAGGGAAGGGAAAATAGTAGGAATTTGTCATTTTTAAACTCCTTGGCAGGTTTAAATTGCCATGTTTCCATTCAGAGCCTGAGTCCCCAGATCAGGTAACAATCGGACTGAAGATAATGAAAGAAAACGTTCTACTTTCCTAGAAGGCAACACTTTCCCTTAGTGGACATCAGCACTGCCCTGCTGTCTCTCTCTTCCTCAGCTTCACATCATTTAGGTCTTAAAGAGACATGCTGCTTCCTCCGGTCTTTAACTTTCTATTTCAAACCACTAGAAGAACCATTGTGCCTGATCCAGTGGGGACCCCTCAGCCATTGGTTCATAGTTCATGTGTTTCCATTCATTTGGCTATTTGTCCCTGTGCTTTATCCAACCTTGGTCTCAACAATTCTCGCTCATATAAACCCTCCTCATTCTCGCTAATTGAACTCCCAGAGATCCACCCGGGGCCTAGTCTTGGATCTCTGCATCCAGATCCCTCAGTAGTTGGATGAGGTTTCTAGCACAACAATTAGGGTGTTTGGCCATCCCATCACCAGAGTAGGTCAGTTCGGGCTGTCTCTCGACCACTGCCAGCAGTCTGTTGTGTGGGTATCTTTGTGGATTTCTGTGGGCCTCTCTAGCACTTTGCTTCTTCCTATTCTCATGTGGTCTTTATTTACCATGGTCTCCTATTCCTTGTTCTGGATGAGACAGTTGATTGGCTTGATCTGTTTGGGAGGCATCCAGGCAGTGGGACCAGATCTTGTGCTCATTGCATGAGTTGGCTGTTTGAAACCTGGGGCCTATGCAGGATTGTT
Organism: Peromyscus californicus insignis; assembly: GCF_007827085.1. Classification (NCBI taxonomy): domain Eukaryota; kingdom Metazoa; phylum Chordata; class Mammalia; order Rodentia; family Cricetidae; genus Peromyscus; species Peromyscus californicus. The sequence goes on along the minus strand of NW_026294617.1, from coordinate 56,915,061 downwards.
TGGCTCGGCCTGGGAGGAGGGGACTAGACCTACCTGGACTGAGTCTACCAGGTTGACCTCAGTCTGTGGGGAAGGCTTTGCCCTGGAGGAGATGGGAATGGGGGGGGGGGGCTGGGGGGAAGGTGAGGGGGATGGGAGGGGGGAGAACAAGGGAATCCGTGGCTGATATGTAGAACTGAATTGTATTGCAAAATAAATTAATTAAAAAAAAAAATTAAAAAAAAATTAAAAAAAAAAAAGAACCATTGTGGTATCTTTAATTTCTTGAAATTATTGAGTTATTAGGGAAATAGGATCTAAATCAATTTTGAGGGCTGTAGGTAAGATTCGAGTCCATCCCCAGTGTTTTTCAATTCTTTTAGTTGTCTAACTAGCTGCCTGTTTTGTAAAATGTTGTCACTTGTGACACTGCGGTCACTTAAGTGTAATGGTGATCCTACACTGAATCTCAGGAAGGAAAAATAAGTATTCAAAAGAGAGACAGATATTCAACTCTCTTCTATCAGACCATTGTTTTTCACTTACAGAATCAATGTGTTCAGCAGTCAGGGAGGGCATGGGGCCAAACAGCATGTGACAGTGTCAGATTTCTTGCAAGAAGACCCTGAGAAGCCTTTGTGTGGAGCTCTGAAGGATGTGGTGGAGAACACAAGATATTATGGATGCATAGATGTTAGATCATGCCAAACAGAGCTGCTGCATACACAATATGGATCCACCTGAAAGAGAAATTAAAAGCAAACAAGCCGCACCCCATAAAACAAACAAACGGACAAACAAAAATAAAATTGTTGCATGAATCCGAAATGCTCAATAAAAACCTTGAGCCAGATATCAGGGTGAAAGCTTAAAGATCAGAGAAGCAGAGCAAGCCACAGCCACCACCTCTTACCTCACCAACTCCTCAGTCTGAAAGAGAGTGAGTTCCTGTCTCCTTCCTTATTTTCGTTTCTCTGCCCAGCCATATCACTTCCTGTCTCAACCTTCCTAGTGCTGGGGTTAAAGGTGTGTGATCCCAAGTGCTGGAATTTACATGCCACCATTGCCTGGCTCTGTTTTGTTTTTAGACTGAACTAATCTCATGTATCTCAGTGTGGCCTTGACGTCACAGAAATCCAGATAGAGCTTTGTCTCTGCCTCCTGAGTGCTGGGATTAAAGGTGTGTGCCACCACTGTCTGACCTCTATGGCTAACTCGGTGACTTGTTCTCCTCTCTGATCTTCAGGCAAACTTTATTTGTTCAAAATATTACTACACAAAATAACAAACATTCCAGGCCTGAAATGGGTGTGGTGAGAATTTTTCTGCCCACAAAACTTTTAATTCTTTTCTCTTTTAAAAGTAAGCAGATCTGTCTGGCCACTAAATTTTCAGATTTGTACCTTTGGTTCATGACATTTATGAATCATGAAATGGCACAATAAGGAAAAATCAGACTTTTAACCCCTACAAGTCTTAATTTGTCTGAACAAAAATAAATTCATTTTTTCCTTTACTGATGTCTGCTTCCTAATTTTTTTGAAGGGCAAGAGAATTGAGGTTCTGATTTTTTTTGAACAATCAGCATGTAAATCTATCATTAAGCACACAACAATGCCTGTGTTAAAACCAACTATCATTCCAGCAGAGCAAAAGGATGTTATTTGTGAAGTTCTGCGCTTGCCTACCGAGAATAGCAATGCACACCATTTTATGAGTACCACTGTGCACTGGTGTGGATAAGTACACAGTGCCTGTTGCTATGTATATTTTTATGATTTTTAAACAACAGTGATTTTCCCAAAATGTACCTATTTTCAAATGATGCATGATTGTGCATTGGAATCTTCATTATAACAAAGATAATTATAAAATTATGAGAAATAAAGAAATTTGCCTATAGTGAGTGCACATAATTAAAATAATTTGGACCCAATTCTGTAAAACAAGTTTCTGTTTTATTGGGACAATACTCACCTACTTTGCGTTTTCTGATATTTGCTAGATAACAATTGTTCTTCTCCTACTCTGCATTTCATTTTGTGCATGCAGAATATAGACTTTAAGTTTAATGCATATCATAATAAAATTCTCATTTAATGGTTACTACCAGTACTTGCTGGGTAGAGAATATAAATGAAAAATTATTCCAATTAGTTTTCAGAAAATCTGTACACATACTTAGAACTACATTTTACTTTTTACTAAGAAACTCACAGAAGTTAAAGGCTTTATGATGATCAGGCAAGCAATGTGAGGGTGATTCATTATTCAAAGCCATGTCTATCATACTGTAAAGTTTTTGATAACATCACCAAGCAACACTGCCTCACAATCTGAGTACAACATAGTTAATCTTGAATCTTTAAGAATTGCTTCTGCAATGGGACCGGGTCCTGTGCTCAGTACATGAGTCAGCTGTTTGAAACCTGGGGCTTATGCAGGGATGCTTGGCTCAGCCTGGGAGGAGGGGACTGGACCTGCCTGGACTGAGTCTACCAGGTTGATCTCAATCCTCGGGGGAGTCTTTGCCCTTGAGGAGATGGGAATGGGGGGTGGACTGAGGGGAAGGGGAGGGGTGCGGGAGGGCAGAGAACAAGGGAATCCGTGGCTGATATGTAGAACTAAATTATATTGTAAAATAAAATATAATAAAATTTAAAAAAAGAATTGCTTCTGCAAACATGATCTGGCACATCTACTCCCAGAGATAATTTACTCATTATATGACATATAATTATGACTTCTAGCTTTTATGGTTCCATTAGAAATATTAAAGATGTGAGAAGCTGAACAAGCAAACCATCTTCTTTTTGTTGTTGTTTCTTCACAATTCCATAGACTGTTCATTTTCTCATATTTTGAAGTAAACAAATCTGGAGGTCTTTTTTTGGCAAGAAATGTGGATTTCTGGACCTTTTACAATTTGATTCATACAAAGAAAATGACAGGCTCATATTTGAGCATATTATCATCTACAAAGAATGGGACAGAAATTCCTGACCATAAATACTATCCCTAAGAACTCTCAATACGATTAGTCATATTTCACAATTTACACATCCTAATGACTTCCAATAAATCAACATGAAGTCGGACACTTCAGTCATCAATATCCTAAATGTCTGTGTGTCTAGAAGTAGAAGGTGAATTTTTGTTAATACAATACACGTTTTTACTCAGTTGAGAAATCCTGGATAGAGTATGCATTGTATGGAGAAAGTTGGTGCTCATGGATTCTGGAAGTCTTCATGGGGTTAGGCATGGTGTACTGCAAAATGTGCTGATGATCACAAGCTATAAATCACCAAGGAAAGTGCAAATGATTTTCTAATTAGGTCATCATATCTTCCATTTAGTAACAATGGTATAAATTTAATATTTCATGCTAAATAATGGAAATCTCATAACGAAAAATATGTTGGAGCATTCAATAAGAAAAGACAAAGGTAAAATGTTTATTGTAATTACCCATTATGGAGCTCTGATTTTATTTATGTGCATTATTTCAAAAATGACATTGCATACGAAACATGTTAACAGAAAATTAAAGTTAAATGAAGTATGCAGGGAATGATTTAGCATGATTAAGTGTTCTAAATCTTGACTGAGAAATACAATTAAACTATATATGTGTGTATATATATATATATATATATATATATATATATATATATATTTGTGCCCATATTTCTTGCATCTTCACATTAACCAACCTTAAACCAAGATAGTAAATACAGTCACATATATGCTAAATAACGATGAGGAAAAAATGATTCAATGTTTCATTGTCAGCTTTATGAATAATCCCTTAAATACTTAGATTATACAGAGGATAAACAGCACCTCATGTCTATTTTATGTGTGATTCTTTGCAATTGGCATTTTACAAAAAGACCATAGAAAACCCAGCCATTGACATCATGCTTAAAGCACTGTTGTTACCTTATTATTAGAGGTTTTAGGGTCAGAACCTGAGCCCAGCCAGGCCTAAAAGCTAAACTTTTTCTTCAATGTCTCAATAAAATAAGTAAGTATTAAAGAAAAGTGGAGAAAGATTCAATGTAGCCACACTGAGAAGAGAAACAAACATATCCAATCATACAATTACTCATGATTTAACTTCTGGGTACTGAATTGAGATACATATTTAGATATAGGGCATTAATATGTATCACTAAGCAGTACTGGAAATACTGTCATCCTATGCATCATTGACACATCATTGTCTCCCTTCCAGTATCTCTAAGTAACCTGACATGTTTTCAGAAATTCTTGGGAGATAAACTTATCCTCTGGCTCATACCAGTTTCACCATTTTCCTTTCACAACATGAGATACCTGGGGGAAATCCAACTCTGTGGGGACCACTAGGTCTCAACCATTTGACAGTCAAAGGGAAGAGCATAAGTGTCCTTTAGATTATCCCTCCTCCTGCCACAGTATTATCTTCCCTGTTTTGACACAATATTATCAAATGACTGTCACAGATTCTTCATTTTAAATTTCCATGATAATCTAGGATACAGGATGTAATGGTTTGAAAGGTATGGCTCCCATAGACTCCTATGTTTAAATGCTTGGCTCATCTGAAGTGGCACTATTACGAGGTGTGGCCTTGTTGGAGTAGATATGGTTGTAGTGGGTAGCCATTCCAGCTTTGATCTGGAAGTTCCAAGCCCCATTGAGGCTTCAGCAACTGTCATGCCTACAAGGCAGGGCCAAGGGAGGTGCCTGGAGGCCTGAGATCTGGATGGGCCAGCACTCTCTCTGTTCCTGGACCCTGGACGGTGGAGGTGGACTGAACAGAGCTCCAGAGAACACTGCTGGACTGCGATACACCTTCCCCAGACCCCCAGACCTTGCAACCTACCTATCCCTTCATTTGTAAGTTACCCACTAAATAAATCTTCCTTTTAACTACATGGAGTGGCCTTAATAATTTCACCAATATATGGTCTTGTTCAAGAAAGCATGCCACTATGGGTGCAGGTGGTAAGTCTCATATGTTCAAGCTATGCCCAGTATGGCACCCATTCTTCTTCTGCTACCCATGGACGAAAATGTAGAACTCTCAGCTCCTCCAGCACAATGTCTGCCTGTGTGCTGCCATATTCCACCATGATGATTATGGATTGAACCTCCAAAACTATAAGCCACCCCCAATTAAATGTTTTCCTTTATTCAAGTTGCTGTGGAAATGGTGTCTTTTCAGAGCAATAGAAACCCAACTAAGACACAGGATTATCACAGGTTCTATTGCTTAAAGTCATTGAAAGATCAATTTATTCCCTGCTTTCATATATGAGGAAATCATCTTCAATGCTCCTCACAGGTATTTTATAAGTGAAAGTTGTTGATTTTTATTTCCATTGATAATTTACTACAGGATAGAAGATAGTCCCTGCATCATAGAGTACTATAACTCTATATGTGGGATCTAAAATAGTTAATATTTTAACAAGTTAATAGTTAGCATGGAAGAAGAATTCTAGAGTCAGCTTAATATTGTCATGTTCACATTTTAACAGTTGATAAGTATTTGAATATTTATTGATTTCTGAATCAGTGAACTTACTATCATCCTGCCTGCAAATACAGAGATATTTCATGGTTGAATGCATCATCCAGTGTTCTATTTATATTTTGCTTTTCCATTTTAACCCTTTCTACCTGTAGTTTGTGAGATTTCTTGAGAGAATGTTATCAACACTGTAAAAAGAAACAGACTGGTTCAAAAAAATCATTTAGATAAAATTTACTTTTTTTTCTTTTTAACTTTTTTTTATTAAGAGATTTTTCTATTCATTTTGCATATCAACCACAGACTCCCCTGTCCTCCCTCCTCCTACCTCCCGGTCTTTCCCCCCAAATCACCCATAGACTACTGGCAATGGTCAAGAGGGTGCCTGAGATGACCTACTCTGGTGATCAGATGGCTGAATACCCTAACTGTCATGATAGAACCCTCATCCAGTGACTGATGGAAAGAGATGCAGAGATCCACAGCCGGGTCCCAGGCAGAGCTCCAGGAGTCTGGTCGATAAGAGAGAGGAGGGATTCTATGAGCAAGAGATATGGAGACCATGATTGGAAAAGGTACAGAGACAACTAGCCAAACTAATGAAATACATGAACTGTGGACCAATAGCTGAGGAACCGCCATGGTACTGGACTAGGCCCTCTGGATAAGTGAGACAGTTGTTTAGCTTGAACTGTTTAGGGGTCCCCCAGGCAGTGGGATTGGGACTTGTCCCTAGTGCATGAACTGGCTTTTTAGAATCTAGTGCCTATGGTGAGATACTTTGCACAGCCTTGGTGCAGCGGGGAGGGGCTTGGACCTGCCTCAACTGAATCTACCAGGCTCTACTGACTCCCCAGGGGGAGACCTTGCCTTAGATATAATTTAAAGACAAGTGACTGAAAATTTTCAGGTAACAAACATGGAACATGTTTGGTTTTCCTCATTAGTTCCCTGTCTTTGGCAAAGTTTACAGGTGAGACTAAGACATATCTGATAGTTTTCCCTGTATTTTTTTTTTCTTTTTTCAATACACATAAAAAATGGTATACATAAGTCCTACAGTGTCTCAGTGCAGCTTCTGTATGTGTTATGTGACTAATTGCATCAGTAGACCTATCTCCTTGAATTCTTTATGTTGAATTTGTTTATTTATTTTTAACTATCTAACCTTAGTTAATTAGTTCAAGTTTCCAATGATATGGAAGCTGAGCTCTATTAAACTGACAGCACTGAACATTGAATATTGGGACTCTACACCGAGTGCTTGCCTTTTTCACATTTGTACTCTCAGTGACTTGCCTGTGGCTTGCACTACTGAGGAAACAAGCAGGATTGAAAAGTTATAATCAGAAGGACAGGATTAGTGTAAGTTTCCAATATGATCCTTCAGTTGGGCAGATCTATTTAGGAGACTACTGGTAGCCATGAATATGTGACACAAAGAAAAGAAGAGAATTTTATAGAAAACCGAAAATAGAGGTAGATGTTTTGGAAGAATGGGGCACATCATTTCAGTAGGAGGTAGTTTTTATGAGAGGCTAGGCAACCAGAATGCAGCCTTTGTATAGGAATGCCTCCTAAGGTCAAAACTGTTAGCTGTCATTTCTTTAGTAATATCAGCCACACACATATCTGCAGACAGGATGGTGACTATTTCATTGTCTCTGTGGGAAAACGCCAAAACTGTAGTGAGAAATATGTGCTGTGTTCTTTACTGCTCACTTCCAAAGAGTAGCTATTTCACACTAAAATAATGATATAAATGTCCATCAAAGAAAGACACGACGGTTCAAATATCAACCTTGACAGAATAAAAATCCTAGAAATTTTGGGAAGCAAGAATCTTGACCAAGCTGGCCTACTTTGGATCACTGTTGATGCTTACAGATCTCTTTGCTTTTCTCTAGTTGACTCCCTGGTGTCTGTGCTACAGGTGATACATTCAAAGTTTCATTACACTTGACCTTCTGACCTCTGCTCATTCTCACATCCCTGCAATTATATAAGTTATCTTGTATTTAGTGGAAAGGCTGGAGATTTTCTCATACACTGAGTGTTCCATCTGAATGTAGCCATAAGCACACATGCACCTCTTGTGAAATTAGCGTAAAATAATCTTGTCTCTACTAGCATTCTGTTAATAGATAAGACACTTTAATTCTGTAAATAAGCAATTGTTTTTTTAACATAATCAAACTCAAGTGAAACGTCCTTTCTTGCATATTGAAGTAGGCTCACATTGTTCATAATTAAAAATATGTATATTTAAAAGAGCTTGCTGCGATTTGTTAATCTCCTGTTCAAACTCCATGAAATGAGTTACTTAGTTACACCTGCAAGTACTTATCTCTCTTTTCTTTCAGTGGTTTTCCTCCTGTACATTACTCCACTCACAGCCTGCCTAAAATATAAGAAATAAACAAAATAAAATACCCACTCCTTCATGTATTTCTTCTGGGTACTTCTGCAACATCTGAAAGCAACTCTAGTAAATATTTCTTTCTTCATAGTCCATGTTATTATGTCCTTCTGGGAATCAATGTTTTCATAAAACCCCTGCTGTTTTATTTTTCTTTTTTTTCTATTGTCTATGTTTTAGTACTCCTAAATTTAGATTTCTTTTCATTTAACAAAAGTTTTAAAATTTCATTGAATCCTCTATTTTTCATTTTCAAGAGGCTTTAGCTTAAATCATTCATTTTACTTAACGAATAATTATGCACATTTGCAGGGTAAAACTCCAAGATGTTTGCTTGGTACAGGTGCACATTGAGCAAGACCTGAATCATGTAGCTAGCTTCACCTGTCACTTCATGTACTATTTGTTCCATGGTAAAGACATTTCACATCTACTCTCTTAGCTACTTTTAAATACATTAATGTATCTGTGCTAACTATGCTTTACAAAAGATTTGTAGAACTTACCACTTCTAAACACTTGACCCCACTTGACCAGCACTTCATCGTGGTGAAGCCTCCCTCAGAACATTCTAGTTATTACTCTGCTCTCAACTTCAGTAAGTTGTACTTCTTTATACTCAACCATTAAGAGGTCATGAATTATGAAGATTCAGTGACATGCTCACTTTTGTTCCAATTAGTGAGTTGAAATTCAACAAAATATCCTAACTAAAAACACTTGAGAATTAAGGGTTTAAAAACCTTTCTTATCAGAAACTGTGAGATTTTAGAGTTGTAAGAATTGTATTTTGCTTCTCACAAGTGTGTAACATCTTACAATGAGGATTGGTGGTAGGAGCACTATTTTTGCAAGTTAGCCGTTTGTTTTATTTGTCATATACCAGCATTGTCTACTGCCCAGTGCTGCAAGTGTATGCATGCACATCTTCCTCTAGTTTACATGGGCTTCATGCATGCCAGGCAAGCACTGTACTAGCTAAGCTATATCTTTAGTTCAGTACATGTGTTTTGAGGAATTATTAGCATCAGACAACTTTACTGGCAAATTTGAAAATATATTATAGTAAAAAAAGACTATTACCTGAGTATATGGTACATCAGCTAAAGCTCCAAGGTCTTTATAAATCAGTCAAAAGATGAAAATATGTCACATGAGGCTGAGAATGAGTGAGAGAGAAAGTGAGGATGTGTGTGTGTGTGTGTGTGTGTGTGTGTGTGTGTGTGTGTGTGTGTTTCTCAGTCTTACAGTATTTATAACCACATTAACAAACAATGCATTCCATACACTTAATTTGTATTTCTGGGAATAGCCACAATCCAAATACAGATTAAAAGAGAAAAAAAGTCACAAAATTGAATATGAATTTTGAGTAATTGGAAATAACAATAAAAGATGTACTGGAAATAACATTGAAGAGATATGTTTTGGAGTTATTTCTACTAGAAAATAATTTAGAGGGTTTTATCCTTTCTATGGGTTTTAATGTGTCTTCGTTATTTTTTGCTGTAAAAGTTGTCTTGGGCATTCTTAATAATGACTAACATTTTACAAATTAAAATGTGTACAAAGTCATATTATAGAATCAAAATGTATCTTGAAATCTAAGAAATATTGGAGTAATCATTAATTTTTTTGTTTTATTATCAATTTAATTTGAGGAAGTAAATGCTAGCATTTTCTATATAGCACACATACTTTTTTTTACTTTCCATATGAATACGGCATATTTCATGGAGTTTATTAATTATATGATAATTCCAGGTGTTGTCAACATTAATTTTAATACTATGACAGTGACCTTTGCTTTGAGATTTCTACCAGATTGATGTATGTATGGCTGAAACTGAATCTAGTCTATTTAAAATATTATGACTTCACAAATATTCACCATCACAGATTAGATATTTATATTTAAAAAGAAATACTTTTACTCTGAAGCTCTTAGGAGTTAAAAGATATATGTACACTTTCCAGTGAATTTTCTTATATTGCAGATATATTTTAAATACATTATACAAAGAGAAGAAAACTAGCAGAGAATTATAAAAAAAGGTGATAAATACATTTTAATGATGTTTGGTATTGTTATTTAATATTGCAAATCATATATTACATTGTTCATAATGAGAGAAGTTTGTGTATCATATTGGTAAACAATAATTTCAAAGTTCAATGTCTTGAGACAGATAAATGACATGAGTTTGTTGTTGAGAATCATCAGAAGAAACCCAGTGTATGTGGACTTACAAATAAACAAGGACAAAATGGAAGGAAAACTACAGTGTTTGTTCAGAATTGGTGACAAAGACATAGAGTACAACAAAGAAGGCATTGAGAAGGATAGTGCATTTGCAACCTGTGGTTTGTTTTTCATAAGAAATAAAAATTTATTTTTCAATAAATGATCCATCACCCAGTGTCAAGCATTGTCAATAAGCTTCCAACATTTTTGACATTACAATTATTAATTATTGTTCATATTTTATCAACTATATCTTATATTTTTACTACTATACACTTAAACCAAGACCATCAACTTTTTGTTCTCATATATACCCATTTTGTTCATTTTTATATTATATATAAGAAAAATAATTGTTGGTAAAGCATTGTAAGCACTTTAAATCATTAAAATCTTCCATTCAAATATGACTCCTCAACTGATTTTATTTCTGTTTTCTGATTCAAATTGATGTTAAATTTGAGAGAAAGATCTGCAAAAAACCTCATGAAATTCATGCCATATAATGGCTTTATGATAGTCTTTCATTCACCACACTTACAATTACAAACATTCTCCTTTGATAAATTGATGGCTTCCACAATCGAATGCTGAAGATTCACGGGCTGATATTTACAAAATTGGTTCACAATTGTGACATTCCACATAAAAACCATTTATTGTTTTAGTCTAAGATGACCCAATTTTTCTTATAGGACCTCCAAAAAAAGTTAAGTTAGAAGAACAATGAATGAAAATAGAAGCATTGCAACTCTTTCAGAGATTAGGTTTGACTGCATTTCACAAAACTGTGTTCATTCCCCTTAATACACATTAGTTCTCACTCTGCTTAACAACAAACAGAACACCACAGGAAGAAGTGAGAATCTGACTTCTGGCAGTACTAACTTCGGATTAGGGACTCTAGCTCTTCTCGGATAATCCTTCAGCACCTGCAAATGTATAAAGCTAATCTGCTTTCCATAATGTACATATGTCTTTCATGCAGATGTGACATATATTTTCACACTTCTGCTCTTTTGACTACATACAGTTATTCATGACACCCACTTTTTTTTTTGCAGAAAAATATCACCATGCCCTAGGAGATTAAATGAGACATGCTCCTGGCAATCATTACTTAGATGTGTCAAAAACCACAACAGAAGCACAGTGGCAGCTGATTAAAATATTTAGATGGGAAAATGAACCTAAGATGTAAATTGTCTTTGTTTTGAATATGTGACACATGAAAAAAGAAAGTCAAGAAAATACAGAAACTAATATTACTGCTATGCTTTTACCATTTCAGGCACAAACCTGTATTATACATGACCCCCTAATTATTGTTTTGTTTAGTGTTATATCTGTATACTGTCATTTTGTTTTGGCTTTACATAGAATGAGGACAGATATGTAATAAGGAGAATGATACAATTCTTGCACTATGAAGTTATTTGAGCTATATTGAATACAATGATAATACAGACAGGAGGGTAAGGGTGACCACCTACCTCAAAATAAAACATGAAATATAATAAAAAATTAGAGCACTAGGAAGTCATAGCCATGTCTGAGAATCTGGTGTGTGTGAAACACTGCCAAGTGACTAGGCAACAATGGCAATATGAACATCCAAAAAGAGACTCAAAGTTTATAACAGGGCAACCCACCACAGAGGGCACCCAAGTACGATACAGGATTCTAAAATCTGGAGAAGTTGGATGAGAGTCTGGATGAGAGTGAACATTCAGGCCTGTCCATTTTATAAGCTATATCTTTCCCCTATATATCTCTTCTACACCTCTAGTTATACACAATGTCATCTTCACAGTTAACTATGCCTCCCCATTCATGCCCTGTTGTTCGAATTCAGATGAGTCTTCTTAATAGAAAACCTAGAGCCAGATATCAGGGTGAAAGCTGAAAGGTCATAGAAACATAGCAGTCAGCCACTAGCTCTTACCTTTATGAAATCCTAAGCCTAAAGAGAGTGAATTCCTGTTTCCTCACACATTATATACCTTTCTCTGCCCTGCCATATTACTTCCTGGGATTAAAGGCCCGTGTGCTTCCCAAGCAAAGGCATGAGATCACAGTTCTGGGATAAAAGGTGTGTGCCACCACTGTCTGGCTCTGTTTCTCTCCTGTAGCCCATTGTGGCCTTGAACTCACAGAGATCCAGACGAATCTCTGCTTCCCAAGTTATAGGATTAAAGTTGTGTAACACCGCTCCTTGACCTCTATGTCTAATCTAGCTAGCTCTGTCCTCAAGAAAGTTTATTAGAGTACACAATATATCACCACAAAACTCTATATTGCTTTCCTTATTTTTAAAAAAAAAATCACGTTGAGGAGGCAGGGTAGATAGCTTAGAGGTTACAGCACCTAACTACTGCCTGTAATTTCAACTTCAGAGGATGTAACACACTTAATATGCATTGGGTGCCCATGGGCCCACTTATAAAGTCAGAATCAGCAGAATAACACTGGATTCCTCATGAGAAAATTTTAAAAACAGAAGGTAATCTTTCTGTTTGATATAATACAAGTTCTGAAAGACCACAGCTGCCAGAATAGACTACAATACCCAGCAAAACTGTTACATTTGGTGAAAAAATAAGTGAATGAATATTTATAACAAAAATAGCCGGGCGGTGGTGGCGCACGCCTTTAATCCCAGCACTCGGGAGGCAGAGCCAGGCGGATCTCTGTGAGTTCGAGGCCAGCCTGGACTACCAAGTGAGTTCCAGGAAAGGCGCAAAGCTACACAGAGAAACCCTGTCTCGAAAAAACCAAAAAAAAAAAAAAAAAAAAAAAATAGATTAAGGGAACACTTAGCTAGATCTACAGATGATACTGGAAGGATTTGTTTTTTTTTTTTTCAAAATAAAGACAATGATAAGCATAACAAAAGTCTACAGAGAAATCAAAAAATGTCAGAGCAGTAGTTAAGCAAGTAAGGTTTAGGGGAAATCTAAGCAAAAATGAGAAGTCTCAGATATAAACCTCATACCAATTGCTGGCATTCAACATGGTGGTTACTTAATATGAAACTTCCTTTGGACATTACAAAGGATTTCCCTGTAATAGCAAAGCTGTTTGGTATGGTGCAGAAGAGGGCAATAAATGGATATTGAGAGGCTAAGACAGCCCATGATAATTGGGCTCCGATTTCCAACATTCCAACCTCTCTACATCATTGAAGTTCTAACCAATCACCCTTTTTGTTCACAGCCTCTTTCCAGGTACTCTTATTTTCATATCATTTCTATGCCTAGAAATGAGTCATAGAAAGCAGAAAGACACACACACATACAAACATGCACACACCCACGAGAGAGAGAGAGAGAGAGACAGACAGACAGAGAGACAGACAGAGACAGAGAGACAGTAAGACACACAGAGAGAGACAGGGACAGAGAACAGGAAGAAGTGAGGCCAGGCTATAAAACGTCAAAGTCCACACTCAGTGTCGTATTTCTCCAGCAAGACATGATCTCCTAAAGATTCCATAAACTTCCCCAAACGAGCCTGTGAGTATCATCTCTCCTTCAAACTACTAAATATCACAAATAATCATGTAATAAACCTTGAAGTCAATTGTTTTTTCAATCATTTTCAGTGCACCCTATAACTGTACCTTTTACTTTTGTTTTACTTCTGTATATGCCTACTTAAAACACTAATGTATGTTTGTATGGACATGTATGTTTCAGGTATATATTAAGACACTGTAAGTACATGTTTGTAAACTTCCTTTCTCAATCCATTAACATAGTATCTTTGAGTCTATTCAAAGTTATATAAAACCTTAAAATATTATTTGTTAACATAAAACTATTGATTGTTCTCATAAGACACAAATGTTATTAAGCTGTCTGATTTAGCATTAACTATGTGGATTTGGATAATAATTTCATTCTGAAACAGATTCTGGAAAAAATAATTCTGTTTGATTATTCAAATAGTCATGGGTACATGAGCTGTAGGAGGTAAAATGGTGTATGATAGTTAAAAGACCTATAAGTAATTTACATTAAAATTTCACCTTTTAGAGTAATAAATTTTTCAGAAGCATTCTTAATATATGAGTGCAAAATCCAATATTTGTGTTAAGGCTGTGATATATTTAAATTAATGGCTGTATATGTTTTTCTAAGGTCTTTATATTGAATTTCCTTTTACAGTGGTAAAATTTAAAGTCTATATAAGTTTATTCTGTGTACAATTAAAGTCTCTATGTTATTAAATCTTAACATAATAATTAATTTCTAATATTTGTAAGATAAATTTTAATGTATTACATTAAGCAACAAATCATCCTGCAATTCTCTCTTTCAAAAGTAGGATTCTTCAGGTTATTTTCTTCCCTAATTTAAACTGGGGGCTATAAAATATTATTTTAAAACTAATCTGTTCATATTTGCTTAGCCTGCCTAAAAGTATACATTAATCAGGTTAGTCTCTGTGAGTTTGAATTCTACTATCTTTTACTTTGCTTATGTCTGACCTCATGTCTTTGAAAGTAAAGATTTTAGATTAAGAATTGCTTCCTGCTATGAAAGAAAATATTAGATAAGCAATCTAAATATAAAGCTGACAGGCTAATGACATGAGTAAATCTATAAAATCTGAAGCATTTGTTCACTGATCTATCTTGCTATAACACTATTTATATGAATATATATGCATTCATATTCTACATGTCCTTATGTGTCTATATTATTTCTGTGGTTCTAATTTTGGCTTATAAGTAAATGTTCACATGGTTTAGTACTGCTAAGTTACCCAACATTCCATTGAGACAATTACAGAACTAATAGTATAAAAAAGAAAACAAAAAGTATGTATGATTTAATAGGCCAAGAGAAGATGTTATTTCATTTAATTTTATCTTAAATATGATTCTGAAAGTGGTGTGAACAAATTTGTATTCCTTTGAATATTACATTGACTATAATG
The DNA here is from genome assembly GCF_007827085.1 of Peromyscus californicus insignis. Taxonomy (NCBI): domain Eukaryota; kingdom Metazoa; phylum Chordata; class Mammalia; order Rodentia; family Cricetidae; genus Peromyscus; species Peromyscus californicus. The sequence goes on along the minus strand of NW_026294617.1, from coordinate 56,899,950 downwards.
TTTCCTACTTTAGAGTAAAGTTTTATCCTCAAGTACAATTACTCTAATTGGGGCATGAGCTTCTAAATTCTGCTATTCCAGAATCCAGAGTTTTGTGAGAATGACTTATTTCTATGCTTTCAGCTTTTCTTGAGTAATTACTATGCTTAAAGAACAAAGATTTTGTTCTATCAAGACAGTTGCTTATAATTTCTCATGAATGTATTAAGCATCTAATTAACAAAAAATAAGTCTTAAAGAGAGTCAGAATTCATTTAAATTTCTGTTTCTATGAAACTTTGTCTGTGTTACACAAGAGCTAAATTTTAACTCTGATCTTAGTAACTGCGCAATTGATCTTCTGGGTATTCAATAATGATGCTTGGAGGCCAAAGCCAATGATCACACCTGGGCTAAAATGGTAGCTTATCTCATGCCCCCAAGTCATGTATGTCCCAGGGAAAGAATATGATGGGACCCCTCTTAGATGATTCTACAGCTCTAATGAGTCATTTGTCCTTTTTATCACAGAAGCCTTGGAGACTAAGAGGTTGGACATAACCAGTGCACATTCTGTAAGAAAAGGATCAATACAGAGGAATAGGTCCACATTAATGACAACTCATATAACTTAATATTTACTTAATGCTGAATGCAAATCTGTTGTGAATATATAGCACATTTTCATTTTCTACTCATCTATTAACGAACATTCAGGTTGGTCCCATTTTCTTGCTATTATAAATAGAGCAAAATAAACACAGGTATTAAGTGCCCTTATGGTCAGATAGAGTGTCCTTTGAGTGTATGCTTAAGAGTGATATAGTTGAGTAGTATGGTAGGTTGACTTTTATCTTATGAGAAATCCCTACACTGCTTTCTTCACTGATTTGCCACTACTTTGTATATCCCTAGGCACTGATTAACACTTAGCTCTGCCTCACATCCTGGTCAGGATTTGTTGCTCTTTACTTTTGATAATAGCCTTTCTACCTTGGATGAAGTAGATTATCAAAGTGGCTTTCATTTACAATGTCCTTATGGCTATCATCCTTATCCACATTTCTTCATTTTAAGAACCAAAGAAGAACCTATACACTTAGGATAGTCATGCTAAGTCACCGATGTGCAAATTTAGAGCAAATACTTCTCACATCTAACACTTCCTTTTGATATTTAGAAAATGGAAATTCTTTGTAGGAATTCTACTGCATAGAATTGAATGGGGAGCACATCTACAAAACCACTGAATTTAACTCCAGGAAATTAATTAGTACAGCCATATCTAACTGAACAAAATGTACAAAACAAACAACAACAACAAAATAAAACCCTTAGAAGCAGTGTTAAGAATTTGCGGGCATTTTTTTTATTAAGTTGCTTCTTCCATGCACTCTCTAACTCCATGTGTGTATAAATTTAGAGTTCCTCACCTTTCAAACATGTTTCTCTTGTTCCACAAAGATATAATCTCTTTTGAGGTTGCTTTCTATATTCATAGGGCATTAAGTTTTTGATCAATCAAAGATGTCAGAAGGAAACGTCTTTTTAATGTATATTTTTCTGTGTTTGAATTGATTTAGAGTTAACTTTGGCTGAGTTTGCTTATATAAATACATAAATAATTGCTATATTTCTTCAAATATATTTTATAGTTGTGATTTTATACATTAATAATATTTTGTGTAAAGTTATTTTCTCTTCCAAAAAATCTACTGATAAAATTATCTATTTTATTCCATAAAATCTAATAAGATATTCCGGAAAATGATTCATATCTTTTCCATGTGTTAATATGAACAATGATTATGGTATATTTTAAAAATTAATGAAATTAGAGAATATTAACTACTGATACATAACCATTCTAAATCTGTACTAAGAAAAAAATTGTACCTAGACTAATATATTTAAGCCTGTACCACCACATAATACATCAGCCAGATTGTGGTTTTAGAACATTTCTAAATGAGTAAAGATGCATTATTCATACATGTGACAAAGAATACGAATATAATATGAAATATAACCTGCATAGCCTCACATCATTTTTAAAAGAATACAGAAAGTAAGGCTACTTTTTTAACCAGAAAAAATCTCTAAAATCTCAGATGACAAAGAACTTACTTTATAGCTGTTAGTTGCAGAAATTAAAGAATGAAAAATGAAAATCTTCTTATCTATCAAAATAATTATGCTCATAATGAAGACAGAATATGAAAGCAAAGATGTTTATAGCATCAACCTTGATACAATGGATGCACAAAAAGCTTTAAATAAACATTATCATCATGTTTTACACAAATACTGATTTATCCTAACATCATACCTCTATAAAAGCAGCACATACCGGAATGCCACTGTCAATTACAACATGGTACATTTGAGGAATATGTACAGAATGATCTGTCCTATTTTTATTGCAACACTAAATCCAAAAGGAAAAATAAATCAGCAACAAGATGATTTTAATGATGCATAAATTTTATAGGCTTTATATTAAATGTTTATAGTGATAAAAGAACCACAAGGCATTACATATCCAGATAAGATATTTTAATGCAGAAGGACTAGCTAAAATGATGTGGTTTTCTTTGAAGACTCAAATCTGTATTTGTATATGTCAGTTTTAACTAGTCATGTTTTTGCGGGTTTTATTTTTATTTATTTGGGAGGGGAGTTATGTAACTTTATTTGATCCTCAGTAGTTAGTTCTCATCTACATTGACTGTCTGTAGATATTTGCATGTGATAACAGATATATACATCATCAAAGCGTAGCTCTTGTTTGGTGAATTCACATCCTCATTACATTTTCTGATAAATGTACATGGTTATGATACAGAAAATTCCCTATTCCTTTGGTCCAGATGGCTTTGTTGAGCCTGGTGTCAATGCACACACTCGGAGTTCTGATCTCCTTCGTGTCACATTTCTGGATTTCCTTGGATGCCTGAATGGCATGTTTCTCAAAGCTCACTCCAGGATGTGCTTGTGTGCAGTAGATAGGCCTTGCTTCTTCTAGGTACCATTCTTTGTGTGAGTCATTCTGCTTGACCCAATTTGGAAAGGCTGGTCATACAGTTTTAATACTTTGTTTCTAAATGTAAACAAATAATTGTAAAGAATCATCCCAAAGAACACTGAATTTATTAAACTCTCTATCTTCAACATGACTTTCAATACCTTGTTGGCTTCTCTGTGACACATTTTTTTTTCTTTTAGACTCTAAATCATAAGAAAATGACATGTAATACGTAGCATTTGTTTTAAGATATTTATCTTCTGTCATGTCTTATGGTATTATGGATATGTACCAAGTTAAAGACAGATTTGTCTGTAAGGAGACACAGACAAATGTGTCAATGTTACAAAAGAGTGTAATGTATGCAGGGTCGTGTAAGTTCACACTCTTCTGTGTGGTCGGGCAAGGAGCCAGGATAAGGACTGTCAGCCTGTGTCAGGGTGTCATTGTAGATGGAATGCTTACATTCACACTGAGAAAGGAATTTCGGTTTTAGATGATGAAGAGGAAGAATGTCAATCTTTCAGAGAAGAGATTAGTGATGTCAGAGGGCATAGGATGTTCATGCTGTAATGAGAAAGATAAAATAGAAGTAAACAGTGAAGCATGGCACAAAATTTGCTGGCAAAGGCCTAAATCTTAGCCCTGAGGCAAGTGACTCACAATTCCTTGAATAGCTGGGATATCAAAAGTAAAGAGCAAAGAAGGAAATAAAGGAAGAGAATGGGTATATGTCAAGTAGAATTGCACTAACAACAGCATAAAAATTTGTATGTTCTAAGGTAAGTGCTTTAAGACTAGGACTAGAGACTGCTGTGGGAATATTTAACATGTATTTGCATTTCAGACAATGTTTTGTTTTGGTCTGTTTTTTAATCTAGGTAGAATGGATGAACGTGCAACAAGGACAAAATATGAATCAAATCTAGATGTTTAAAGCAAAACAGTAAGACCAATGAAAAAGTCAATATATTGGTATGCCAGAGCCAGCCAAGGGTCTGAAGAGTGCAGAGTGAAACAGCGAATAGAATGAGAAACGGGAGGGTGAGTGTGCAGAAGAAAAAGAAGAAGGGAACAAGGCGTCTATGGGTCAGGCTGGTCAGTGGACAGAGGCAGGGCACTTACGAACATGATAAAGACAGAGCAGGACACTCATGAACATGATAAAGACAGAAGCAGGACACTCATGAACATGATAAAGACAGGGGCAGTGAGTATTTGGGAGACAGATCATTTAAGATTGAAATATATTCTGTGTTAGTCGTCAATGTGACACTTCAGGGAAAATTCCATGTGGACTTTGCCTCAAAAGGACAGAGTTGAAAGTAGGTTCAGATTTACCAGTATTGGTTCTTACATATCTTTTCATTTATTTTCTGTGACTAAGACAAATATTAGAGATGATTGAAAATGATGGGAAACGTTTTAATTCATCATTTTAGAAGTTTCACTTCATAACTGGCTGGTAGGCCTTGTTGTTTGGGGGGCTGAGATGGAACAAAACTGCTCACTTTACCATAAGGAAGCCAAAGAGAAGAAAAGGAAGGGGCTGGGGTTCCTTTACCACCTGGGGTGGCACATGCACTTGTCCTAAAGACCTCCTGCTTGGCCCTAACTTTTGGATCTCTAACACTTACTGGGAGTTAGCACCAGCTAGAGATTATGATATAACATTCCTTTCAGGACATCAAAGATCTAAAATACAGCAATATCATAATCAATCACATATAGCTTGGCAATTATTTCCTACTGTACTTCATTCCCAGGCCCGAGTATTTGAGATGATGTTACCCTGGGTGGAAATGTAAAGAAAGAAAGGCTATAAGAGCAATAATGGAAAGGAAACAGATAAAAATAACCACACAAGTTTTCTGTGATAATTATTGAAAAGGGGTTTATATGGCTCCAAATGCTACAAACATTCATTACTTGTCATAGGTGAATCTAAGATATGGTTTTGTAAAATATAGTACATGTTTATACTATATAGGAATGAATAAATGATGTATGCATAGATATGTATGTACATATATTTATATATACCTAAACTAGATTGCTTCAAGTGTATACAATGACTATAAGGGAAGACAGTTCTAGAATAGTCATAAATTTATATTTATGTCCATATCATATATAAGAAATATATTATAAAATTTTAAAATGTACTTATCATTAGTGATAGGAAAATAACTTTCAAACAGCTCAACAACATATTGAATAAATTGGACTGGAATTTCATTTCTTTAGCTAACTTTAAATATTGCTCTATCCTGTTGCTTCAACCTACAGATTAAATTGCCACATTCTCCCTTTAGTGAAATTCTTCTTTCTCCTGTCTACTTCACCTAATCCAGACATCTTTTAAGCATGCACTGGCATAAAATTTCAATCAACTGACACATGTTTCAAACCTTGTGAGTTTATTTTGTAGAAAATAAAGAAGTCTCTTGCACAAAGAGAAGTTAACTTACACTTAGTTTGCATTTGGCTTATTTTTGTAAAAGGAAATTGTGCTGCTCAGGTATTATACAATCATTTTTCATAATGTATGCAGAATGAATAGAATAAGAGCAATCTATACCTCTGCATAAGAGCTTTTACATGTCCTGAATGAAGATTTGCTCCCTTATAAACAACAGATGATTATTTTATGATCTAATAGCTGTAGCCATTTGAACACACAGTTTCAATAGCTGATGAAATCAGGCTAGTTGCTGTCTTCAATCAAGAAAAAAACCTAGAGTCCTCAGGTCATAAAAAGTGCACTGCAATTAGGGTTTCCACTGGAGAAAATAGCTTAATCTAATTCCATTTATAAATAACAAAGGGAACAGTGATAGAATAGCAATTTATCATCACTCAATGCTAAGGAAATACATAGAAGGGAGTGAACAGAAATACTAATAATGCTTGAAGGCTTGTGTGCTGGGATACTAAACCAATGTGGGTTTAGATCTTCAAATCTTCTTGCATTTAGTTTATTACTGAAAAATAAAATAAAATTATGGAAAAATAAAAGAAATTAAAAAATCCCAACTTTATTTGTATGTAGCTGATAGAACTATGCATATTCGAGACATATAATTTTTGACATTTGTGTATATTGTGAAGTAATTATCGATATCAAGCAGGCTAACATATGCCCTGTTTCACCTGTTGATCTATAGTGTAAATGTGTTTGTGCCATGAGTCCTGTAAAAATCAACTAGATCAGAAGGTCAGTGGCAACCTATCTAGGACTCACCTGCTTGTTTCCTTTCTTCATAGCATTCATGCTCCTCTTCACAACTTTCTAAACCAAACAGGTAAGTAAAGACCTTAAGTGCAGTTTTACTAATTCACAGGATATGAATTCCAATAATGGTGCAGTTGCAAGAAGACCATTTGCTCTGCAGTGGACCAGTGGGAAAATGTGGCACATTTTTTTCTCTCCTCCATAACTTGCTAATCACTATACAAAGATAACTATAGAAATTCTACCATTGTGTGCATCATTGAGAATTTCATTCTTCAGTTAGTGAATTTCAGTTATACAATGTCTTAAAAAATGCTCAATCATTTCTTTTCTTTTAGAGATAAATATTCTTTAAAAAAAAAAGTACAGAAAGGTGAATTCAATTCTCTTATTTAAAACACTGATAACAAAAAAGATTCACAGTATTTTTGTCATCAATGTTTTCTTGAACTAATACTGAACCCTGGTCTGGCATTGAAGTTGAAATCTTCCTGCTTCAATTTCAAAGTAGCTGGGTTCTATGACTATTCTGTCACTCCTGCTATCTACCTCATTTATGTCTAGTACTGAATAACACACCATTCTTTTTTTATTAGCTTTTAAAAACAAGTTTAAGCCTCTTAGTGCTGCACAAGCAAGATAAACTAACAGTGAATGCATCAGATAAGTGAAGATCTTGAAGAGAGTGGATGCCTTGAAAACCACCCTTTCCTTTGAGATAATTTAAAAACTGAGAGAAACCTAAAAACAAACAATAAAAACAAAAACAAACAAACAAAAATCATAAAAACAAACAACACCCCCAAACAGAAGAATCTGGTTTGACTTGGACTGTCCACGATGAACAGTGTAGACACTGGAGCATTTAGTGGTTCGTTTGACTAGATAAAACAAGACAGCTAAGTTCGTGTCATTATACAATGAACATTTGAAGTAAAGCTGTGTGAACAAAAGAGTATCCTGGATGATACACCACAGCACCCAATGCCACTAAGGAAAGTAAAGACATAGTGGGGTGCTGGTTCTTTGTTTTTTGTTTTTATTTTTTCCTGTTTTTGTTTTGTTTTGCTTTTTTTCTGTTTGACTGCTTGTTCTCTTTTCTCTGGTTGTTTTATTTTTTAATGGATATTGATATTCTTGTTTGTATTTTTCATTTTTATTATTTATTTTATCTTTATATCATTTTTTACTAATTTTTTTAGTTTTTCTTTGTGAGGCACTACAAGGATTTGGGGTGGATATGGAGGAACTGGGAGATGAGGGACATTGGGGTGTAATATGTGAAATTCCCAAAGGATCAAGAAAACAAACAATAAAGAATTTTAAAAATTTTGAGTGTATGCATTAGTATTGTTTAATTTTCTTTAAGACAATGTCTTACATTGCTCCAGTGCTCAGGGCGGGCCTCTGTGAGTACATCTTTGACTCTCGGCCCTGTTTCTTTCTCCTAAGCAGAAGTTTACCAATGTACAAAATAATCCTCTCTAAAAATCTTACCCTCATGATGCCCCTGAAATTCATCCTTGTAGTTTACAAGATGAGTCCAGAAGACACTGGTCCATAGTGATTTTGGTGATTTGTGGTTTTCAGGGCCTCTAGACCCCCAAATTATAGCTCATCAGAGGTGCAGAAAACTCGATCACTATTAAATACTCCCTTTTCCCCCTTTATCAGCAGATGATATAAACAGTCTTGCCACTAGGTAGACTAAGTTAGACTTGCTCTGATCCTCCTGTCTCAGTGTCCTGAGTGTTGTGTTTAGTATAGACATGGGCTATCACTCCAATAACTAGCTTATTAGTTTAACAATTTTGACATTAACTGGGAAAATCCTTATAGTTACATTCTAATATTTGTAAGATGAATAACTGTGACAGATCTTTAATTGTATTCTTCAAGCAAAGTACATACAGAGGTAGTCTAAAAACATGTTATAACTTTCTGCTACATTTTACGCAGAGAATACACATTTAAATTATTGAAATGTTACCTAATTTTGTTTATTTATACAGGTGGGAATGTTGCTTCTATATTATTTGGTTTTTGTAGCCACTTTGCTACTCCGTGGGCAATTTTGCATGCCATTCCTTTTGGGACTGTCAAAGTCTGTCAGAAAAACACATCGGTACACACAACAGAATCCAGTGCGTTGAGGTGCTTATAGTATTCAACTTCACACAGATGTATGAAATCCCTGCAGCAATGCAAACAATCCGTGCTGCGTGAACCCATGAATGCTATTTTTTTAGTATGAAGAATTCCTGACCATTTCCTCAAACCGTGTATTTAGTTGTCTATCAATCATCCTACCTATGTTTTCATCCTGTACAACAGCATAGTTGAATTACACACTCTCTTGGACAGCATGACACACCCATTCAATCGCTGTCAATGAAGACATTACAACTGATTCCTTTCACACAGTAAATAGTTTTTCACCTTTAATCCTGGACCGAAATCTCATGCCCACCCACCCCCATATCATAAATATAATTCTAGAACAGGGTGCTTTAAGTCACATTGCATGATGCTTACTCTTTGGGACTCTATCCCCATACAGGATGAATCAGCACAATTCCTAAAATAAGGATTGTTAGCCACATTAAAGAGTCCTTAAGATATTTATACTGTATCAAAAGTAAAAATAAAATCTTGAAATAGGGATTTTATAATAAAATGACAGACTGCATATAAGAAAACTTCACATTTAAAATAATAGTTTATTGAATTACATAAAAAATGGCAGTGTATCACAAAATTACTAGTGCTCTTTCTAGGCTTTGGAAGAAACCAGTGAAAACAAGCCTGTTGAAGAGTTGGTCTTCATTGAAAATCTAGTGTGCCATATCCTCTATATAGTTGGATTGGAAATTCACTAACTTAAGAGTGAAATTCCCAATGATGCATACATTGTTAAGAATTTCCACAGTCATCTTTGTATAGCCATCAACAATTTATAGCGGATGAAAAAAAATGTGCCATATTTTCCCACTGGTCCACTGCAGAGCAAATGATCTTCCTACAACTACACCAGTATTGGAATTCTTATCCTATGAATTAGTAAAACTGAACTTAAGGTCTTTTCTTATCAGTTTGTCTTAGAAAGTTGTAAAGAGAAGCATGAATGCTATGGAAACAAAATATTTCAAATAAAACATTCATTGAAGTATACCCCCAAAAAAATGTATTTTATAGCATTTTTTTTTTTTACCTAATCCCCCAAAAGACACTTTGTCTGGCATTTAGGAGTTCTATATGAATATTTAAAGTTCTATTCTGGGATGGAAGGTAGCACAGTGTTATAGTAGATGTCTAGCATTCACAAGATGCTAGGTATAATCATCAATAACAACACTCTACCACTTTCTGCACCCCTGGAAAGTAGGAAGGGCAGAAGCATTACTGAACCAACAAGATGGTTAAGTAGGTAAAGATACTCCTACATAAGTTCTTTCTCCAGAACCGACTTAGTGGAAGAGTATTGGGACTCCCACAATTTGTCTTTTGCCTCCCTCCACCCACACACATGTGCCATTGATCCATGACCCCCCCCCAGGATAACTAACTAAATGAATAAATAAATAAAATAAATTTTAAAGTTAAAAAGTACTATCCAGACCAAATCTTGCCTTTTTATTTGTGTCTTCTGTATTTGCTTATTTTCTTATTGTAAGAGTTCTGTTCATTTTTTCTACCCTATAGGACTTTCTTTCTTCTGGAGTGTTCCACTTTTTATGTTCTAATCAGAAACTCCTCCATTTATTAACTAGCCCTTTAGCGACACATTATTTCTGTCCTTAGCATTTCCATTTCTTCTTTTAATGTCAAAGAATTTATACCTTTAAAATTAGCTCAACTACACTACTACTGCACACTCATGAAGATAAAGGCCCTGCGTGTTCACTTTTATAACCATATTCTATCTTCCCAGTGGCATGAAAAATATCTAGACTACGATTATTTATTCAACAAAACAGAACTATATACATTAATAAAAACAGCATAGTTAATTATAACTTTTACCCTCTCTGCATCACTTCTGGGCTACCTCTGTTCTACAAAATAGTAACTATTTTCTCTCCCTTTCAGTTTTTCTAGTTAAACAGGCCTAGTTTATACATTTGAAAATTATTTTTCTGTAATAAAAACAAAGTAAATTCACTAATAATTTATTCAGTGTTCATACACATTTGTTTTGCCTTTGTTTTATGGTTTGATCTTAATACACTGACCTAATTATTTTGACTCAGTGTTAAATAACCTTAAAAATACATCTCACTCGTGGTAGTTACATTACAGAGCATGAATGGGAATGCCTGCTTCTCTCATAAATTGTCATAAATCATAAACCATAGTCATGTTTAATGATACAATAGGACAGAGGCTGCAAGGAGGCTAAATGAGGTCCTGACAGGTTCAGAATTCAGTGACAGGTGGCAGAAAAGTGGAATGTGAAGGAGATAGGCACTCTGTGAAAAACAATAACCATCTTTTGTTTAATGAAACGGTAGCTTAGTCTACAGTTAGACATGAGCTTTCTTGGAAAGATGCACTGTGAAGGAGTAACTGACAAAGCTGAAGTTAATGATACACTGTTAAAGGTACTGCATTTATAGCAAACCAACTATGTGCTGGTTGGTAAGCATGGTTACAGGAATATTATGAGCATCCCTGTATCTGCAGACACCCTAGCAACAGTGAATAACAGCTGACAGCACACCTACACTGTCAGTCTCTGCAGAAGCTTGTGTACTTTTCCCTAGCAACTTCCAACTTACGAGTCGTACAATACAGTCCCAGATTCATTTGGAGTTAATATTTGTACACAGATAAGGAACAAATTCATTGTTTTATGTATGGATAATATGGTGTTCCTGGATCTCCTTTCTTGGTGAAACTGTCTTTTATCCAATGTCAGCTTTGGACACTTTTGTCAAAAAGGTGGCTGTAGCTGTGTAGGTTTAATTTTGGTGTGTCTACTCTGCTCCATTGACCTACATGTCTTTTTTTTTTTTTCTCTAAAAGTACAATGTGATTCATATTACTATGGGTCTATAGTGGAATTTGAGAACATCGTGGCATTTCTACTGTTCCTCTTTCAGATTAGAATTGCTTTGGCTTTATAAGGGCTTTGGGCTTCCACATAAATTTTAGAGCTTTTTTTTTTTTTTGCAGTTTTGATCAAAATATAATTGAAATTTTGAAGCATCTAACTTTTACACACTTCCAATAATATAGCCATTTTGATAATACTAATTTTTTCTAATCAATAATCATAGAATGTCTTTCTAACTTCTAGTATCTTTTTCAGTTTCTTTGGTGTATATATTTTTGTGAAAAAGTTCTTTCATCTATTTTGTAGGCACATTTCTTGAGAGTTTATTTTTGTTTGTTTGTTTCAAAGTTAATATTAATGAAGTTTTTTCTGGTTTATTTTTTAGTAGTTTTGTTTTTGGTATATAAAGAAAAAAACAATTGTTTTCATGTGGATTCCATGCCCTGCTCATTTATTTGTACACTGTTCTTCATAATAGCTAGGAAATGGAACCTAGATTTCCACCGACAGATGAATGAGCAAAGAAACTAAGTGCACACGCATAATGGAATTTAATTCACCAATAAGAGACAATTAGATCATGAAATTTAATTCATCAACAAAAGACAATTAAATTATGAAATTTTTAAGAAAATCGATGGAACTAGAAGTTGTTATTTTAAATTAAATAACTCAAAATTAGAAAGACAAACACTTCATGCTTTCTCTTGTGAATGAAAATTGTCATAAAGAAACTGTAGCTTCAGTTGGACTTTTTGCATGGCTAGTTGTTGATTAGAATTTCAGTGGTTATTGAGAAGTTTGAAAGTGGAAGACCCTGGGCCTAGCTAGAATTTATCTTAAGCTATTTTTGGTCTCCTAAATAGACATTCCTTGCTTGTCTCTGTGTGGAACCTAACGTTCTGTGGCATGTGGCATTTGAGGCTTCTGGCAGAGGTTTCCTGGCTTTTCTTCAACCTACATATTCAATATTTCCACCACTGTGTTTACAAAGTGTCTTGATTTATGATTTTTTTTTGTTTTGCTACTACATGAACTTCAAACTGTTACCATACTAGAGCATGGAATATGAGGTAACCACATTCTGTGTTCTCAGGCTATTTTCACACATACCTGACTCTTTAGTAAATGATTTTTTTACCCCGTTGATGTGGAAATTGTGTTTTCTTGTGAGGACAGTCTTTAGTGTTGCCTCTAGATAATGTGGTCCTGTGTATATGTTGAGTGTGAGTGTGTGTGCGTGTGCATGTGAGTGTGTGTGTGTATGTGTGTGTGTAAACTACAAAGGCAACCATGAGAGATGTGTACACAATCTTGATGGAAGGAGAATAATAAGAGATCAACATATAAGATTATATATATATATATATATTTGAATATGTAAAATATATAGGCAGAAACAAGGTCTATTTGGGCATACAAAGAGTACTGAGAGATCAATGAAGTGAGTGGCAGGAGATGGACAGGGAATGTATATATATATATATATATATATATATATATATATATATATATATATACACACACACACACATACACATTATGATGAATATTTTGTATACTAACTTAAATATTATTTTGTATCCATTGTTTTGTGCACTAACTTAAATATTTTACTAAGAAAGGAGAACATGGTTACTATTTGGAGCAGGGGAACTGAAAGCATTAATGATATATTCAAGTAAATTATTTTTTTCTTGAGAAGTAATTCAGTCCTGGAATCAGTTGGAAATGTTTTGTGGAAAATGTATTATTGAGACAAGTGAACAAAGCAGTGTTGGAGAGAATACCCGAAACTGGCATGGGAAAGGTTGCAGCCGTGGAAAGACTGACAGCCCTTACTTTTCCTGGGTTTCATTCAGTCAAGCAAGCAAGCTCTGAAAAACCAGTATGCATTACAAGAAGTTAAAAAAGGGACATACTATGCTAATGACATAAAAAGTCACTAAAGAACTCTTACCACATCACTTTCCCCATCTTTTCTTTCTTGGAGAATGGCCACAGGCAAGCTATGGCACACCTCTAGGCTCCCCCTTTTGTCTCAATGAACACAGGATCCTATAACTGTCCATGTGTCTGCACCATTTATTGTGAAGAGACAGAAGAACATGGTAGTTTCAGTTTCTGCCTTCTTAGATTTCTCCATGCCTGTTACAGTCTAAAAATCCAACCACTTTTGAAACGTTGGAAATTCACTTTAGAAATGTTGGAAATTCAGTCAATGCGATGAGATTCTGTATCACCAGGTTGGCAGTTAATGACTGTCCTGGCTGTTATTTGTGTGTAAACTTGACACAATCTGAAAGGAAGGATCTCCATTTGGTGAAATGTCTCCAAGAAGTCCAGTTATAAGGCATTTTCTTAATTAGTGACCAATGGAGTACAGCCCATTGTGGGTGGTGTTATCCCTGAGCTGGTCTAGGGGAAGCAAGTCAGTAAACAGCATCCTTGCATGGCCTCTGCACCAGTCCCTATTTCCAGGTCTCTGCCCAGTTTGAATTCCTGTCTTCACTTCCTTTATTGATGAACAACAATATGGAAGAATAAACTAAATAAACCCTTTCCTCCACAACTTTCTGTTTTTAGCCATGGTGTTTCATCACAGCAATAGAAACCCTAACTAACACAATGACTGATAGATTGAATCCACAAATTCTTGAATAAATCTAAAGGAAGCCAAAGCACCATCAGGAAACATTCATCCAGTGCAAATAGGATAAAGCACAGTTTGCTGACTTCAGCTTTGTGTAGTGTGTGTAAATGTCTCTGTGTCTGTTTGTATGCCTCTGTGTGTGTTTTCATGTTTTCTAATTCAAGATCTTTGGGAAGTTTAATGGACAAATATAAAGATGTAAGGGATCCCCTGGATTGGAATAAAATTGCCATTTAGTAATTTTATTTGGAAAAAAACTGGTCACAAAAGTGAGCAAACCTCTAATCCAGTAACTTAAATACACAATGCTGGAATAATCATCTAAAATGGAGTTTGAATAGTCTATTTTTCATCAAAGTGTATGTAGTATGAGATGTTTTTACATGATCATTTGAGCGCATAAATCTTTATCAAATGAATTACTTGCATGGAGTTTTTATTATATTGTGCTTTGCTTCCATGGCCTGTCCATAGAGGACCTGGCCTTGGCAATGCCTCGAAGGAAATCCATGTTCTTTGAGCATAATTGAAATAATAAGGATTTGCATGAAGGAACCAAGAAGAGGGCATAGAGTTCTCCGCTTGTTCTGAGCTAGCTGCTTCAGAGCCACTGGCGATGGGTGCAATAACAACAGTGGCAACTAATTTGTGAGGCCATGAGTGACTTCTGCCAAAGAGGTGTTACTTTTCTTTTTCCCCCTACTCCAGTTTTAAGCTAAGTAATTAGTAGGCGTTCCTCAGCCTGCAAGACTAACACCGCTTGTTTTCTTATTTGCTCATCTTTTCCTGCCACCATTGCTGTCACCTGGGAATGCCACTTAATGGGTTGCTTGTGTCTATTCTCATCAGGTTCATCACACGAAATTATGAATTTTTTTATTATTAAGAAATTTTCTGTTCACTTTACATACCAACTACAGATTCCTCCCTCATCCCTCTTCCCACCCACAGCCTTCCCCCCAAAAAACCACCCCCCATCCCCACTTTTTCCAAGTTGAGGACTCCCATGGGGAGTCCTCAGTGCCCAGCATACTCAGCTGAGGCAGGTCCAAGGCCCTACCCACTGCAACAAGGCTGTTCAAGGTGTCACACCACAGGCACTGGGTTCCAAAAAGCCGGCCCATGCACCAGGGATGGATCCCAATCTCCCTGCCTGCCCCTCCCCCCAAACAGTTCAAGCTAGACAACTGTCTCCCGTATCCAGAGTGCCTAGTCCAGTCCTGTGGGGGCTCCACAGCTATTAGTCCACAGTTCTGAAATTAGTAATTTTAATGTGTATTTATTTCTAACTGGGAGGTAATTTACACAGCAGTAACATTTTCAGCTTGTTTTTTTTTTTTCATTTGTGATACCTTGTTTAATTTTATGTTTTCCCTTTAATTGAAAAATAGATTCCTTTTTCATACAATATATCCTGAGTATAATTGCCCCTCACTCCACTCTTCCCAGTTTATCCTATCTTCCCTCCCATTCATATCCACTACCTTTTTGTCTCTCATTAGAAAAGAACAAGCTTCTAGGACATAATAAAATAAAACACAGTAAGGTCAAACAAAAACCATCACATTAACTTTGTAGAAAGCAAACCAACAGAAGGAAAGGAGCCCAAGAGAAGGCACAAGAAACTCATTTATTCCCATACTCAGGCATCCTGTTGAAACACTAAACCAGAAGCCATAATATATACATGGAGGATCTGGTGCAGACCGCTACAGGCTCTGTGTTTGCGGCTTCAGTCTTGTGAATTCATATGAGCTTTGCTTATTTGATTTAGAGGGACTTCTCCTGGTGTCCCCCATCCACTCTGGCTCTTACTTCTTTCTGCCACCTTTCCCACAGGGATCACTGAGCTCTGGGGAGGAATTTGATGGAGCTATCTAAAGCACTGATCCCTAAGTATAGCAGAATATAATCAGGAATCATTTTATCACTACTGTGATTGTTTGTTTGTTTTAGGCCAGTGAGATTTGGGTTTATTTACCCTAGGTTTCTGAGCTATCTTGTCTCTGGTTCTTTGTTACCTAAGCCCTGTTGAGTATGGGTTTTATCTAGTGAAGTGGAACTTCAGTCAAATCAGACATTGGTTGGTGACTTGGACAAGCTTTGTGACATCATTACCATAGCATATTTTTCAGGTAGGTCGGCATTGTAGACCAAAGATTTTGTGTCTAGGTTGGTATATAAAGTCTCTTTCGGTAGCCTGCACTGAGTCTTTCCATACTAAAGACACTAGTACATGGAAATTAAGGTACACCAGCTTAGTCTCCCCATGGTCAATGAGTCTTGGAAAATATGTTCTATGCATTATTTGCTAAGTACTTGCTTAGAATAGCTATGGCTGTTTCCACAGGACGCCACAGTTTACCTTGAACACTTAACCATCAAGCCCCCAAATTTAACTCAAATAAATTATACCAGCATCAAAGACCAACCAAAATGATGAATTTCCTTGGTACTATTGAACTTTAATCTCTTAAAATAGCATGTTTTGTAATATGATTATTTAAAAAGTATTCATTAAATTTCACAGTCTTTTGACCAGTAGACATACTATGATTTGTGTGTGTGAGTCAGCTTGGATATTTTTAATTCTAAGTAAATACATTGCTATGAGAGTTCAGTTTTTATAACAAATATGAATTTGTGTAAGTATTCATTGACAATTACAAATTTCAAAGGTCAATATATGCCAGTACAGAGAAAAGTCATGCCCCAATCCATGATTCTCATTCTTTCTTTAAACATCAACAAAGCAGATTTTATGAAGAATGGTGTGTTGTTCCAGCATTGACATAAGAGCATCTTCATAGATTTTAAACTTAATGTAAAGCAAATTTTCTCTCTCATAAAAGAAGTATGATTGGCACTTCAAAGGGCACTTTGAAAATAAATGTCCATACTTCCTGGAACTTTATTTCATAGGGAGTATAAATTTTGTGTAGATAATTATGCCTTCAATTATTTAATGTTAATAAAACCCTGTACATAAACATGAGGTGCTAAAGAGCATGTAATGGAAATTAGAGAGCGAGTGGGTGTCTGTGAATGTTAATCCGAGAAAGAGCATTAGGGGAGAGCAGAAGGATGTAAATGTGATGAAATACAATGTGCAGCATCAGGAGAAATGAAGTGTACACTTTTAAAAAGCCCACAATTCTATTAGGCACTCAAAATAATAACTTCAGCCAATGGACCTTTTACTAGCAAACCTATTCGAAGTTCCTTTTGGAATGTTCACTTTTAACAATTGTAAAGCATTTATTGAGATATAAGATTTAGTACATGCTCATAATTGTCATAGAACTGTGGCTTTCCCCAAAACACACCTATTAAGGCTCACGGTTGTTACAGTAATATGAAAAAGCTAAGGTTGAACATTTTCCTGTACTTTAAAAACCGGTCTCTTGCTTATGAATTTATTTGCAAATGAATCATTTTAGTGGTCTCTAAGGAACCTCTGATGCTTCTGCTCTTTGTCTTTCACAGGTGAGAAGCCTCAAGTGTTTCCCACCATAATTTCACTTGAGCCCTGGCTAGCCTTTTAAGCAGATAAAATGTATTTGAAAAGCTGTGCTGTTCATCACTTAGCAAGAATTTAATGTATATAACATTGAAAAAACATGCAAAATTAACTTGAAGTTGACTTAAAAAAACTTAAAAGGTCTTTGGCACAGTTCAGCAATTTACCTAATAAAGGCTATTTATTGACACTTACATTTATTATCCCTTCTTTGATTTCAAGTAATTTTAATTAAATTCATATTCACGCATGTTTGGAAATATTTCCTTACACTTATGAATAAACAACGGAAGTAAAGCCTAGAGTAAAACAGTGTTGTCTAAATTATGAGGAATCCACTTTCAACGACACAACAAAATCCACAGATTTCCGTGTCTTATAAACAACAAAAATGCAATTCCTCATTTGGAAGCTGAAGAGTCAGCAAAAGCTGCTCAAAGTGTTACTGTCCCCTGCGGTTTGTCTACACAGAGTTCAGAATGCTGTCATCTAAGCTGAATGCTCATATGGCAAAGGAGTGAAATTTATTTAAGAATTAAAGGTTCCATTCAGAAGCTCAACCATCATTACATTAACCACTCTCCCCATGTCTCCTCTCCTAATTCCATTAATTTGAGTGCTAACATGAATTGAAAGTAGACACATTCAAATTGCACATAGCAGGACAGTGCTGTACTTGTGACTCAAAGACCATTGCTGTATATTTGATATTATCAGGGATGTCACAAAAGTGACAACACTTAAGCATTACCATTCTGTTTGTCTCTTTATAGAATCACTATAAAAATGAGAGATTATTTTGAATTCATGATTTTATTTATCATGAAATTTTGAAACTTAGTTGATATTTCAATTGTTCTACTAAATAGCTCTGTGTATTTACTGAACAATTAGTTTCAAGGTTTTTTTTTCCTTAGGGAGCTCAAAAGTTGATATAGTGTGAATAATCTACTGGCTTTGTATATCAGTCAAATCACAGACATACTCTTACAGGTTCTTGTCAATAATTAACATTAAGAAATGCATATGCAATACAACCTATATACAAGGACAAGGACTAATTTAGTAAACTGTGAATGCAAAGAAAATCAATCTTTTATTGACCGAACAATATCCTTGATTTTTTTTCTGAATTTCAAACAAAAATTTAATTTTTCTTCCTGTTCAGTTGCCAAGGCCTCTTTCTTATAATTGCATTTGCAAGATATATTTTATTAATAAGATTAGTAGGTGATAATTTTCAGTGAACATTTTGGCTTCAGAATTTTTGATTAAAGAACATTAGCAAAGAGGTTGAAGGCTGATTCAATAGGCAAGATGATGGTATAGAATAGAGAGAGAGTGTTTTGCTTTACAATCATGGATATCGCTCTACCTCCCATTTGCTTGTATTCCAAGGTAAAGAAGCTGCAAGTCCCCAATTATTTCATAAGCATGTATATGACAGGCTTTCTAGCTCTAGGTGTATCAATATGTTGACCACTATATCCAGATCCATGTGTTAGACTGTCCAAATCCCTGCACTGTGATCTATATCCAGTACCTACACTAGATAACACTAGTTGGTTCTTAATTGTTCTTTGGAGAGAGGCTAAAAGGACCAGTGTTAAGATTTTCTGTCATTCACTTCTAATCCAGAGATTGCACATTTCACTTTGGAATGTACATTTTAACCCTCACTTGAAAGTAAGATTCAAAGACAAAATTGTTAGAAAATGTTTCCTTACCAAAGGTTTATGTTAGAAGGAAGTCACTTACAGGGACTAGCTTAAACTGTACCACACTGTATTCATATTGAAAAATTGTTGGGATTATCAGTAATTCAATATTTATAAAAGATCAGATTACCATTAGCCTGAAAGTCTCTTGAAACTCTGAGTTTCTACATATGAAACTGGCATGTGGTCAAACTAAATTCTAAGAAAATTGTGTAACAAATATATAATTTTTAGAAAATTTAAGTTTTAGCCAACCATGATGGGTAACCAAACCTTGTACTGCCTCATAATTCACATGTCATTTGATGGCTGGAATCAAGTGTTTCTCCATTCTCCTGGTCCTTTATTCTCCCTTTCCGCTTATGTTTCAGCTGTGAAAATCCATGCACACAAAGTAGAGCAGATTCATCATTCATCATATATATATATATATGTGATATATATGATATCATATATATCACATATATCACTATATATCACATATAATTCTATCACATATAATGTGTATCTATCACATATCATATATCTATCACATATTATATGTATCACTATATATATGGGGGTTGACTTTTCCTCTACTCTGTTCATTCTTGCCTAGAGCACTCCCTTCTCTGTCCTGATTCCCACATTTAAAAATGTGCTCTCTCCACTGTGTTTGCTTAGATCCACTTTAAATTAAAAGTTCCTTACTTTTTTCCTAGGTCATTGAATATCTTGTGGTTGACCTAAAGGTTCCGTGTGGGTTAGGAAATCTTATTGTTTCAAAGTCAATGGGTCTTTTATTTGTAAAGTGAAGATCCAGTAAAGCTGGGGGGGTCAACATTTTTTAATAGTGTGTCAGGTTGCACACACACATACACACACACACACACACACACACACACACACACACACACACACACACAAATATGAAGCTTAGATTGTCTTGTAGGACATCCTTCTCCCGGCTCCACCACTCATGTGTGTATTCTACCTACCAGTAAGAGGGCATAGGACTTTTACACTGTGTTTCTTCACACAGTGTAGTGGTCATTGTCCAAATCTGGGAAATTCTGCTCCTATGTGTATCCCTGGAAGTAGCTAAGCAAACTTACTTCTGGTTACTATTCCTTCTTTGAGGTTTTTTTTTTCAGGTGATGACTTTATATTTTTAGTTAACATGACAAGTCAACAGTACAGCATGGTAAATCACGAAACACAAATTAAAAGCAGCTATCAAAACTTCAGCAGATGGCTATAATACTCTTTAATACAACAAAATATAATTGTTGTTGTGCCGTGCTTGAGTCCGACTTAGTCAAGGTATGATCTGATCATTGAGCACTAACCCTACCGAGAAGGGAGGAGACAGGGCCAAGTATGGCTGGGACTGGGGAACAATACAGAGCCATGTTCAATACAAAGGGAGAAGAACACCAGGGAGATTGTGTCCCTGGACAGCTCATTATTAGGAGGGGGCAAGGGACGTTTATACTCTAGGAAGAACAGCTGGGTGGATTCATGTGGTAGTGTGTCATTGGTTTGGACGAGGACATTGAGGATGCTTCATTTGGGCCAGGGGAAGGAACCTTATAAGGTGATATAGGAAGTCCAGCCCTGGATGTTTAGGCTATTGGATAAGCAGGAACTAGTCCCCGTAGCCTAAGTAGACATGTGAGCTAATAAGTTGCTATGTGTTTTAGGCACCCATCTGCATTTGGAGAAACCTAATTTGGGGGTTTGCTGGCATCTGAGCCAGACAGGGGCAGAAGTCCAACTCCTGCCACTCTCAGCATGAGAAAATCCAGGGTTTTAGGCACCCTTCCACCCCCTTTTAGCTTCTGGCCAGCCCTGCATTGTTAGAGTGTTATTGTTAGTCGTGTATCATCTTAGTGCTAATATCCACAAAAAAAGAAATAAAGAAAGAAAGGAAGGAAGGAAGAAAGAGAGAAAGGAAGGAAGGAAGGAAGGAAGGAAGGAAGGAAGGAAGGAAGGAAGGAAGGAAGGAAGGAAGGAAGAAAAAGTCATTTAAGTACTGAATCTAAACACTGTGGTTTTCAAAACAGCAATTTATTTGAGACAAGTTAATGTAATTTGAAATTATACAGTTTCTCCTTTTAAATTGATTCCCCTCATACACATACACCACTCTGGTTCACAGACACAGAAAACTGTGTGGACAGGAGGGTGGCTCTACATAGTTCTTTTTGGTCCACAGCCAGGTGGTGTTCCAACGACTGAAGAACCTACCTTAGTCAATAGCGCATCAATTTCTTCTAAGTACTAGAAAGAAGTTAGTAATTCACATAAAAATCAAACTCTCCCAATCAGTCATTTCAGGACCTCAGGTCATTCCTTGGATTTAGAATCCCTGGATCTTTTGTTTTGATCAAATGTAATACAGCCTTCCAGCTTAAAAAAAAATTCTAGTTAAAAGTTGTACTTTTAAAAAATAACAAATAATTGGTTTGTAAATATTTTGCTCATCTACTGAAACCATGTTTATGAATGAAACAGTACATTTGAGATCTACTGTCTTCTTCAAAAGATCAACTACAAAATGATTTCAAACATATGTTTTAAGGCTTGCCACACCAATAAGACACATCACATTGAAATGCTGTTCCTACTAGGTGTGGAGGAGTCTGTTGCTGTGCAGCTTTTTAGAGGGATCAACCCATCTATGCCGTACATGTAGAGCAACCATGCTTAGATTTTTAGGATTTCAATATTTCTGTACTGAGGCTGTTGTAAACCATTCCCCAGGATTGTTAAATGCTGTGCTCTGATGCCCAGGTGTTCATAATATGGGCCACCTGCCTGGAGTCACATAGTCCACTACAGTGAGGCACACATGTTAAACTACACAGCCCAGTTGGGTTTTGTCATCCAGCCTCACACCACACAGGTGTCATCAGCAGATTCAGAAATATTTGTGATTATACTCTGTTTTAGGGTACAACTTGAATGTCATAGCTGATAATGTGTTTGTTTTGAAGACATGATCATTAATTTTGTATTGCAAAGAATTTTCACATAACATAAATACACATTAAATAATATGCCAAAACATGTAAAATATTAGCATAGTGAAAACAAACAAACAAACAAAAAAAAAACTACCCTTTGGCTTTAGTTAACCAAACCTAATCAAAATCTCCAGGGTTTTTATCCTTATAAGAGCCATGAGTACTTTATTCCCTGTGTTAACTTATGTAAACCAGAATGACAAAATTTGAAGCCTTTCATGCATATCAGCACCAGTATGTACAAGAGATATTTTTCTTTCCGTTCTGAAATTCCAGGTAGTTTATATTCTCATCATGCCAGAAGATGATCTTTTCTTCTTTATATCTGATATTTTAGAAATTATACAGCGAAGGCAGACATGTTTTCTGCAATGAATTTCCTGGTATGATTTTCAAATGAGAGCTACTGTCCTAGATTTATCATGAAGAATTAATAAGATTTATGTTGTAGTTCAGTTATACATTTCATTTATCTAATTATACATTTTGGAAATATGAACATATTCTTGAACCTAAGACAATAATTACATGGCTACCAAGTGTAATGAAATATAATAGGGTACTTAGGAAATATTTAATGTTGTTGACATTTGTTTCACCTAATTTGCAAACAAGGTCAATGAATATTTATCATTATTTTCTGAAGTGCTAATTTAAGTGTTTTCCCTGAATATCTTTAGTTTATAAGCATCAATAACCATTCTAGTAAGAAAGCTGTATCCAATTATGTTAGTTAGAAAGAAATCTCATTGCAAATAATTATTTCTTTCCTTTGTGTATCCTTATAGTACAATACTCCTGGGCAGAATATGAAATGTAAAACATAAAAGAAAATTTTTATACATTTATTAATACAAAAATTTACAAGTTTATTTAGCCTTTTATTCCCAGGTGATTAATACTTGTTTTCTATCTTGAGTTGAACAGTCTAGATTCATAATATTTTCAACTGTAATAAATATGTGAAGACTTTCAGTAACAGCTGATAGAATCCAGTTGCTAGAAATGATATAATTTTTGACTAGCTGGCCTCTGTGGATATCAGATAGAGTGAGGAGGGGAATGATACATTCCAAAATCATGAGAATTTCATGATGAAAATAGTGTTAAACTATAAAGATGCTTGTGTGACTTTTAAGTAGTATAGTAATAAAATATGCATACTATATTTACACAATGAAATGAAATCAAGCTACCAAGTTATGAATTGTTGCTAGGTGTTATTTCATCCAGACCAATGGAATAATTACTTGTTAATCTGCAGTCAACTTGTTCCTTTATTTTAAAATATCTTCATAATAAAACATGAGAAAATTAGGGAAGAATAACATACCAAATGTATATATCATAAAATTAAAATTTCTTAATTTAGAGATACCTTAAATCTTGTAAGGATTTACTGTACCTCTACTTTGAACATAACCTTGTAGCTTGTTTTAATAATGCAGCAGCAAGACAACCAGAGATAAATTAGCGAAGGACACACAAAAATGGCATCAGTGTAGCCAATGAACATGGAAATCATCCCTTTGCAAAGAAGTAAACATCATAATTCTATTGGGCATATGTAATGTTAAGATCCCACATGTTTCACCTAGGGTACTAAAACTTTGATTTGATGTTATGATTCCATTCCATCAAAATAAGCTAAGATTTTTTTTATGTGATGGGGAGAAAAAAATAAAATTGGGTTCTCTTTAAAGGTCATAGTTATAAAGATCAGGGTAATATTAACATTCTAATACAAATAGTATGTATATTCTATATGCATATGTGCATACTAAAAAGGCGTATTGCTCCAAGTGTATAGATTATTACTTCAGTATAAAATACTGTATTTTTTTAAAGACAATAGTCATGCAGGAATGGATGCAGCTGAGAGCAGAAACACACAGGGGCAGTTTTCTCTCTTTCACATGTGATATGCTACGTTGAACCATGCTAACATGAACACTATAAAAATCATATCAGCTTCATTCAACTTTCAGCTTTGGCAAAGGCAACTGACTGGCAACACAATGATCAGCATCTTAAGATGAAATGAGCACATAGAGCTGTGAGCGAAGCAGCTGGGGCTTGTCACATTTAACACACAATGGTTTTTTTTTTTTTTCAGAAGTTTCTCAATCCATGTATTTGTACAGGATGATTCTACCTCACCTAAAACTGATTAAATATTAAGATTCTGATCCATGTACTGCTTCTTTATAAAACCAGATATGAATTTTAAAGTAATTGCTATTATTGACTAAGTATTATGTTATGAATTCATAACACTATAAACTGTGGTTATGAATTAACATGCAATTGCGGGTTACTTCTCCATTTTAACCTGGTTTGACAGAAATCACATTAGTGCTGTCTACTGTGCAAACACTCACTTGAAAGCCAATTGTATTGATCAATTTACACTTATAAAAATTATATTGAATTTATATAAAGTTATTAGTCTCCTGGAATTAAAATTCACGCTAACTTTCTGACACAGATGTTACTCCTAGTAAGTGAGACTCTTGTATAAAGTATGTCAAAGAAATAAAATAAAACTTTAGCTCCCTTCCTGCTCCCATTTCCTAATTGAAAAGCAGTTAACTGTCTGGACTTTTGCAGGTGTTTGTATTACACATATACTCATATAATAGTCCCGGCCAATAATTCCATTATATAATTTAGTATTTAGTTTGTGTCTTATTTTTGTATTATGTTATTGAGTATTTTAGGCAAAACTTAACATTATTTAAAATATTAACCTTTTTTGACTTCTACCTGCTATCAATGAAACTGTCTCAGACATTTTAAAGCTCACCATAGTGACATACATGGCAAAGGCTGCAAGTATTCACTGGCATATGGCATAATATTTTGATCAACCACTGCTAAATTTAACAATGAAGCTTGCTGAATAAATTTATCTCAAAAAACCAATAGATAAATAAATAAATAAATAAATAAATAATAAATTTAGAGTTGATGTTTGGCTTACCCATTCTACCTGCTATAGCAATGAGTACTCTTATCTGAGTTCAGTGAATGAGAGCTGCTAAAGTTTTCATGTCAAGTGAAGCCTCCTCCAAATAAAAATTCCATGATAGGTTGAATTTTCAAACATACTGTGAATAATATATATATATATCTCCTACCCATGACTCACAAATCCCATCTTGGAAAGTTTGAAATATTCTTCTCTTATAGACATCAGCTTCTCTGTCAACCTTCTAGTGGGAACTTCCTTTCGCCACATCTTCAGCCCATTAAATTAAATGACTAATTAGGAATTTCTTGGCACAGTTCTGCAAATATTAAAATTTTACTTCTATTTTCATAAAGTCCATAGCTGTCACTTTAACTTTATAAAAGTGCCATGGTCTTCAAGGCATGTTATCACCCAAATAGTCTATATATTGTCTAATAGAGAAAATCTCCAGACTAGCGGTGAAACTAAAATCAAGAGGCATATCCAAATGATTTATCACAGGAAGAAGTGTTTGCTAGGACTTGCTCTCAGAAATAAAATGGGACGAGTGTTTTAAAATGAAATCAAAGTGTACTTGAAAGGAACTTCTGCTTATGTAACGAGCTGATAAACCTTAATAAAGATAATCAAATCATAAACAGAAAATGTGAGATGTATATCTGTTATGCTTTTCCTCTTATGACTAAAAACACAATTGCATGAAATAATCAATCTAAAGCTACATTGGTGACTTACAGTAGACAGAGATGTAATTCTCATGATACAGCTGACAGAGAAAAGGGATAGGAAATACGTCTACATGAGATGAAATTGTAAACTTCCCCCTGTTATTTAAGCCCAACACAAGAAACTGGAAAGGAGGGAAATGTGGACAGAAGCACAGGACTCTCAATCAACTGAAATAAGGGGGAAAGAGCAGCATTCAGTGCAGCACTGGCATCCGCAGGAGATGCCACAAACAAAAACACCAAAGTCAGCAAACAACCAAACAAAACCCTCTCTTTTTTCCATAGGATTCCATGTCACCAAGGCCTGTGTTATAAGGGTGGCAGGCTGCCCAAGTCCCTCTCTGAACAGCGCTCTCGGGAAACTCAAAATGCGTCTCAATCGTGGGACTGTTGTGGGCCTCTGGAATAAGCACTTCAACGCCAGTGAAAGTGAAGGCAGAAGATGTTTCCGGGACTCTGAAGCCAGAATAGCTCTTGAAAGGCTTCAATCCTTTGTCTGGTTTATATTTTCCTTTTGTTCTCTTAAAGCTAAAAGGTGGAGAGGAAAAACAAGCAAGATTGTACAAAAGCAATGGTGGCTGGTCAGCAGCTTGTTAAGGGCAACAACCCATTGTTTCTCCTATCCCTCCAGGTCAGTGTTCCGAGTAGCAATCGAAGTCGTGCTTGGCAAATAGGCAGTACGGGCAGTATTTTAAGTAAATAACTCAACGATTCAGTATCTAGTAATTAGTATTTTCTACCTTATTCTGCTTCAGGACTATATGCTGAAATATGGCCAGCAGAAAAATGCTAGACTGTGGGACAATGTGTAATCAGTGCTCCACAGACAAGGGAGGTAGAAACCTGGTAGGAAGCAGAAAGCACAGGAGAGTTAGGATACATGGTAAGGATCAAAAAGAAGCAGAGCCAGCACTGGCAACTGGACTCCTGAAAGAATGCTCCTGAATATGGCAGGTACTGGGCATCTTCTTTCAAAGAACAGTTTGACTTGGTTTGTAGTATCTTTATGATTCAGCTTCCTGAAAGCTGGGAATGTGCTCATTGTATGGTTATATTAATTACACTCCTTTTCATTTCTCTCGATGTTGTCTCTATAGATTTGCCTTCTTATTATTGATTTTTTTTTAATTTTACATACTGACCACAGTTTCCCCTCCCTCCTCTTCTCCCATTCCCTCCCCCTGCCCCACATCCCACCTACTCCTCCTCTGTCTCCATTCAGAAAAGGGGCAGGCCTCCCATGGGAGTCAAAAAAGTATGGCACATCAAGCTGAAGCAGGACCAAGCTCCTCTCCCTGCATCAAGATTGGGTGAGGCAATCAAGCATGGAGATTGGGTTCCCAAAAGCCATCTCAAGCTAGGAACTGGTCCTGATCCCCACTGCTAGGAGCCCCACAAACAGACCAAGCTACACAACAGTCACACACATGCAGAGGGCCTAGGTTGGCCCCATGCAAGCTCCCTAGCTATTGGTCTGGAGTCAGTAAACTCCCAGGAGCTCAGGTCAGCTGTCTTTGTGGGCTCCCTTCTCATGACTTTGACCTGCCCTGGTTTGTATGGTCCTTTCTCTCTCTCATTAACAGGACTCCTGGAGCTTGGCCCAGTGCTTGGCTGTGAATGTCTGCATCTGCTTCCATCACTTCTGGATAAATGCTCTCTGATGACAAGTAGGGTAGTCACCAATATGATTACAGGGGCAAGCCAGTTCACATGCCCTCTCCACTACTGCCAAGAGTCTTAGCTGGGGTCGTCTTCGTGGATTCCTGGGAATTTCCCTGGGACCAGGATTTTCCCTAAACCCTAAATGGCTCCTTCTATCAGGTATCTCTTTCATTATTTTCCCCTTCCATCCTGGCCCCAACCTGCCCAACCCACTTCCTCATGTTTTATACTCACCTTGATTCATTAGCTTAGGAAGCATCAAAACATACAAAAAGAGTGAGTTTGATGGAGAAAAGAAAAGAAGGAAATAACCTGAAAAACCCAGGAGAGCAATGATGAACTGATGAAGAATGCTAAAAACAGAGATGTCTAGGTGTGTCTTCACATTCTTTTGTTTTTTTTTTCAAATTTTATTAGCTTAACAAAGAAGGGGATCTTGTTGTAGTCAAAATACATATTCTAAGGCAAAGTATGACTTATTATAATATTTAATTTACTTTAAAAATATCATTGATTGCATTGTTTGAGATAGTTTTATGGTAATTTGAGGTATCTCAAAAATAACATTTGCTATTTTTACTTTTTAAACTCATTCATCCTCGAAGTTTAAAATATATGTTGTCTGGTTTTCAATATCCCAAAAATAATGATGATGATATCCATCAAAAACCTCATATAACTTCTGAAAACTTATGCTTCCAGATCCATGCATTCCCAGACATCTGTGAGTCATGCTTGTTTTGCTGTGTCGAAGGGGAGGTGTGCACAGCTTGATCACACTCTCAGATAACACCACACCACTACAGTTTATACACCTGATTCCCCTTGATGCTTGCAGAGAAATCTCTGCCAAGGCAAAGTGGAGAGAAGAAATATAAGAAAGAAAGGCTAGGAAAGACCTATTTTTCTTAGCATGCTTTTAACACAATACAAAGATTCAGAATCTATAGTCAGCAGACAGTAAATCACTCTGTAGCTACCTTTATCCTCGCAGACAGCAGTGGAAGACTAAAGTTCCAAAATTACTTTTACTGCACAAGTATAGACTTGAGATAAGTGCAAGACTTCCTCCAAATCCTTACTGAAAAATTAATGATCCCCATGATAATGAGTCCATTTCCTCTGCAAGCCAAGTCAGGAAGTTATTTTCTTTCACAAGAGAAGTGCTAAACACTTCTGGGTTGGGTACTAAACACTCCAACTTCAGATGGAAGTTTTAAAATTTCAATCAATGTCATCTTTTCTTCACTGAAATTTTGAGAGAAACAAAACCCCTGAGAATATTTTCCTTCCAGGATGCTTTGAGAGACATAGTAAATGACACAATTCAATTTCAACTTTGTATCTGGCAATATTTTTTTTTTTAGATTTATATGGAAATAAGATCATTATTACAAAGACAGAATTTATAATTAGTGATGGACAGCTAAAATGTTTACATTTCTTAGGATACAATATAATCAATGACATTGAGTAACCTTTACAAAATTTGAAGAGAATTTGGAAATCAGTTTTTATCCTAAAACCTGTAAAAATTTGAAATTAGAGAAATCCATTGTTTTGGAATTCCTTCAACAATAAGCAACGTAATCCATATTTTCTATTCTAAAACCATAGTCTGTATACTCCTCAAATTCATGTAATGCCTTTGTTATAATTTACACTGTATCATTAGTTTTCATTCTGTAATCTCCCTTCTGCTGTGGGATGGTCTTTCTGTACGCTGTCAATATGTATTGCTCATTGGTTGACAAATAAAGCTGTTTGGCCAATTGCAAAGCAGAATAAGGTTAGACAGTACTTTGAAGGGAGATGAAGAAGGGCGGACTAGGGGCAGACCCAATCCAGTCACCCAGAGAACAAGATGTCAGAGGACCAATAAGACACTGGTCACATGGCAATGCATAGATTAATAAAAATGGATTAAATAAATGTAAGAGCTAGCTAGTAACAAGCCTGAGCCATCAGCCAAACATTTACAACTAATATAAGCCTTTGAGTGGTTATACAGGAACTGGAAGGCAGGAAAGAACCTTCTGTTAACACCCTTCCCTGTGGGCCACCTCATTGACAGATTTCTCCTTTACCTACTCTAGGCATAGCAGTGTTCAGGATTAGTAGCACATTTTAACTTGAACTTTACAAAAAAAATAACAATTCTTTTTATTGCAGTTACATTCTGATGTGTCTAGTCCTGTGTTATTGAGATATCTGAGCTTGGATTCTTTACAATAATTGACATTAGGTAAATATTTATCCTCCCACCTGCAGCAGATGTGGACTCAGGCTCCAGGTTACCCATTAAGGGCTCACTCTATCTCTGGGCAAGAATAGAAATGATGTTAAGTTTGAAATAATTCCCTGGATGTGGATCTCTGCATTTGCTTCCATCACTTGCTAGATAAAGGCTCTATGATGACGGTTAGGGTATTCATCAATCTGATTACCAGGGTAGGCCAGCTCAGGTACCTTCTCCACTATTGTTAGTAGTCTAAAGCTGGGTTCATCCTTGTGGATTCCTGGGAACTTCCCTAGCACCCTGTTTCTCCCTATCCCCATGATGTCTCCCTCTATCAAGACATATCTTTCATTGCTCTCCCACTCTCCCTGTTCTAGCTTGACCATCCCATTTCCTTATGTTCTCATCCCCCATCACCTGCCCTCTATTGCCCACTTTGCCCCCAGTTTACTCAGGAGATATCATGTATTTCCCATTCTCAGGGTGACTGATGTGTTCCTTTTAGGGTTCTGCTTGTTAGCTAGCTTCTCGGGAGCTGCGGCCTGTAGTCTGACTATATTTACCAGGCTTTGCTGTCTCCGCATGGGATGCCTTACCTTTTCAGAGGAGGAGATGGGGGATGGGTTGGGTAGGAAGCATGGGGGAGTGGGTGGGTGATGACAGGAGGATCCATGGTTAGTATGCAAAATGAATAAAAAGTTCCTTAATAAAGGAAAGAAAGACCAAAAAAAAAAAAAAAAGAAAAAGAAAAACAACAACAAAAAAGAAAGAATTCCTTGTTCTTTAGATAATTTTGGAAAGAATTTCTCTTTAGATCAAATATATGAACATAAAGTTAAACCTAGACTGAATGTCCAAATGTTGATTATTTTCTGCTGGACTTTGAGCCATTGAATTCACAGATTCTTTCATATAAGCAAATCCATATAAGATCTACAAATAAGCAACATTGACTCATGATGTTGGCTCTTAAAAACACATTTTTAAATATATTAAAATAAATATTAACTGTTTAATCACAGCCTAGGAACATTAGCTTAGAAGTGAAGAAAAACTGGTTTTGATTGTAGACTTTGGTAACCATCTCTACTGCCATTCTTAAGTCAAACAAAGATGTTTTCATCTTTGGTACTATATTCTCTCTCCTGTTTCACATTGTCTTCACTACCAAATCAAGAATGAGATTTGGTTTGATAGTATTAATATTTTAATATTTGAAAGATGAGAATTTAGGCCAAAAGATACAATGCACTGCCTGTGTACATCTTGGCCTTTGTATAATATGCAGTACTGTATATTATATTAGAGACTGGACAAAAATGATAACTCTTGTATCTGCCTATTTGACTCCTATGATCTAGATTCTTCTGAGACACTCTTTACAGAAAGTGGCAAAGATAGATGGCAAGCATATACCTTCTTTAACCCCTGTTAGTGGCTCTGCTCCTGCATAGGAGTCATGACAGATTTATGTTGCTGAAATAAGTGAGTATAAACAACCATTAGGCATTTCATTTTACAGTGGTTGGTAAAGTTTGTTATAAAAATATAACACAGAGCCTGACTGGTTGTTTTATGTTCACTGAGTAGAGGGTAAGGTGGGTTGTGTACTTTCTTGCAAATTAGATATCACTCAATTCTTGAAAAACAAAACACATTTGTATTTCTTTTGCTCCTGCTGACTTGGGAAATACATAATGTCTCAATCCAATGAATCCAGAGGATGCATCCACTGTTAGTTTAGATTGGTGGGTGCAACACACACATTGTTAAGACACAATGAACATAGGCATGCAGGTCCTTGTCTTTTGCTCTGTCGTTAACAGTATTTGTTTAGTAAGATTTCAGGCAGTAAGATTTGAAAGAGCCACATGCTTTTGTGAACAAAACATTCTAGGCCACATAAACAGCAATGACAGGCCAAGTTACATATGAAGAAATTAAAAATCCTTTAGTAAGAGTTTAATGTGTACCTATTTAACCAGATACTTTCACATATAATTCTCTCTCCCTCTCTTTTTTTTTCTGCAAGTTTTGAAAATATATTAGTTGTTGTTCTGTTGCTGTAAAGATACACCTTGGTCAGGGCAACTCTTATAAAAGAAAGTATTTAATTAGAATCATACTTATTGTTTCAAAGGCTTAGGCTATTATAATCATGGCAGGAACCATGGTAAGCAGGGAGGTGTGATGCTGGAGAAGTAGCTGAGAGAGACAAGGTGATCAAAAAGCATAGAGAGTGAAGATAGGCCTGACATGGGCCTCTGAAACCTCAATGCCTACCACTTCCTCCAACAATGCCACACCTACTCCAACAAAGCCATACCTCCTAATTCTTCTGATTCTTTTAAACAGTTCCACTCCCTGGTGACTAATCATTCAAATGTAGGAGCCGAAGGGGGCTGTTATTATTCAAAAAGGAGGATAAATTTAGGAAAGTGGTCAAAGGAAAGGAGTGAAGATAAGGAGGGAGATAGAAAGGGACAGAGACAGAGAGAGAGGGAGAGAGAGAGAGGGAGGGGGGGGAGAACCACAGGAGACAGGATTTAGTGTTTCCATAGTGACTCTTCCTATTACACAATTCTTTTCCATTTCCATCCACAGCATCAGGATGGGGTGCTTTTTTAAACAGTTTGAACTGAAAGACAAAATAGGTCAATAAGTGATTCTAAGCAACTGATCTTTTACAAGATAGCTTTTGGCACAGTGGAAATGTGGAATCCCTTACACTGAGGTTTTAGACGTGGATATACTACTTAGCATAGCACAGTTTAGGTACATGCTTAAGGGAGTTGTGCTAAGCCTTTAAAACTTTGTTTTTTGCAGTCAGAATTCAATCAGTGAAGGGGAGTTAAATGGTTTTCTCTTGACAACAGATTTATCAGGCAAGCTTTATAAACTTATGGGGTAAGCTGAGACAGCAAAGATTGGAAGGGGAATTAGAAGAACAAAATGATACTGTGTTTTCAACTTGAAAAAAGAAGCATGCCCAGGCCAATTTACAGAGGAGTAACACATAGATAGAATGACCCTTCGAAAGTGACTGACTCTGATTCTCATTTCTCTAGGTCCATGGTAAACCCTTTGATAACCATCCTGCTATCAATGAGCTCAACAACTGGAAGGAGAACTGTGATTGAGGAATGCTTCTGATATTACACTCCTCAGAAAGTAATCACTAGGGCTTCATTCCTGTTTGCCAAATATTGCATCCAATATGTTTAACCAAGTAAAATCTATTACTGTACAGAGAAAGGGATTATAGAAAACAGGGTTCTAACTTACACCAGTAGTGTGTTCATACATTGTGCTCTACTGGTGTAAGTTAGTAAGTTACCTAAAACTGCCTTTTGAGTGGAAATCAACTTAAGAGAATGAGTGTGGTAATATATTGTGTACCCCAATAAAGCTTACCTGGGGATCAGAGGACAGAACCAGTCACTAAATTAGACATAGAGGTCAGGCAGTAGAGGCACATACCTTTAATCCTATCCCTCAGGAGGCAGATATCTATCTGGATCTCTATGAATTCAAGGCCACACTGGGATATATGAAAGAAATGGAGCTGGGCAGTGGTGACACACACCTTTCATCCCAGGAAGTATTATGGCAGGACACAGAAAGTTATATAAGGTGTGGAGAAACATGAACTTTCTCTCTTGAGGTTGGGGATTTCATAGAGGTAAGTTAGTGGCTGGCTGTTCTGCTTCTCTGATCTTTCAGTTTTCACCCCAATATCTGACTCTGGGTTTTTTATATAAGACAATTTAAGATTCGTCTTACATTTGGTCCCCAACTATTACTATTTTACTAATTTACTTTCACTTTGGGTCAGCTTTTAGGACATTGTAGTATGTCCTCGGTACAAGGTGTTTAGAAAGTTATGGCCAGTGCAATGAGTGGATCCAGTTTAGATTTTGAATTATAATGTAAATAAATAGTAAGCAACAAAGAAGGCTTTTAAGATAATGTGGTGCTGCGGGATGTTTTCTATATGCTACGAATATGTATTACTCTGATTGGTTAGTAAATAAAGCTGCCTTGGCCTATGGAAAGGCAGCTTAGAGGCAGGCAGGAAATCCAAGCAAATACATGGAGAGAAGAAAGGAGAGGAGGGGGAGATGCCAGCTGTAGCCAAAAGAGAAACAAGATGCCAGCAGACGGGTAATGCCATAGACATATGGCAAAACATAGATTAATAGAAATAGGTTAATTTAAGATGAAAGATCTAGCTAGCAAAAAGCCTGCCATAGACCATACAGTTTGTAGATAATATTAAGCCTCTGAATGATTATTTTAAAGTGGTTGCAGGACCAGGGGGCCAGGCAGGACTAGAGAAACCTTCCAGATACAAATGAGCATATTTTAGGAAAGGAAGAGTGGTACATGAATAGTAGAGGAGATGATGCAGCATTTTAACTCATCCAGGGAAATTAAGGCTCCAAAAGACTTATAGTGTGTGTAGAGATGGCTTTTTATTGCAACTTTGAATGACTAAGCCATAAAAAATGACTTTTCAAAAAAAAAATCAACATCATGAAAAGAGATAAAAATAATTAAGGAAAAAGATTTCCTCAGCACACATGGAGAACAGCCTTTCACTGTACATTAATAAACGAGAAAATGGAAGTTTAAACAACAAGCAACAACAACAAAAGATACACCAACCGTGGTAAGAGCTGTGAAGCTGAAGGAACCTCCTGGCAGCAGTGGGTTAAGGACACCGGTCAGCAGGCAGCCCTGGACCAGCACCATTTTAAATATCATTGGCTAGACTGAGAAATAAGGCAAATTCTAAGGGCTGAAGAGCAAAGCAAAATACTGGTAAAGCAGAGGCCCCTGCCTCAAGAGAGCTATTTTTTCCAAACATTGGAGCAGTTGTTGATGAGTAAGAAGAAACAAATAAACAAACAAGATGATGTTTATGAATAGAAAAATAGTGTACATATGTGACACACAAACATACATATATAAATAAAACATAACTCTTAGCCTTTTAATTCATGACCATTTCCTTAGTGTATTGTTATAGACTATTTCAGAATTTACATCTATTTATTAAGTAAAATTTGATAAGTAATCTATTTGTTGTTAAAATTGGTACCCTAGTGATACTATTGAAACAATTAAAAATAAACTCGATGTACTCATCATCAATTGGGGAGCAGGTGCCACATTTTCCTTTGTCTTAGTCATGCATGAGCTTGTCACAATTGGTGCTTGTTCTAAGAACAGTTCTCTACATGGTGCTGTATTTTTTGGAAGCTGTCATATATTTCCAACTCTTCTATAACTTTCTTTTACCATCATGGTTGGAAGATAAAGTGATGGTCTTATAGGTAAAGATCCTCACAGATGAGGTTCTAATTTAATTTGAAACATATAAATAAATTATGCTTTCATGAGGTTCTAACATTTTCTTGCACTCTTAGTGACTACACACAAGATCTTACTGTGTGTGGATATTTGTAGCTAATTTTTCACTTTTTAATATGCCTAAAGTTTCATGGGTGTAAGTTCAAAACAGGATTCTGTTTGGACTGTTAGTATTCTGCCCTTTATCCAGAATTACCAGCCCAAACTACTTCATTAAACTCTTCTTCACTGAAACAATTGGAATGAATTCTTACATTGGTTTCTTAAGCTATGACACATACACATTTGCCTCTAAGAATCGTTACATGCTCATACATACACTAACTAAAATCTTAGGAAACAACCATCTAAGGAAGAAAATTATAAAAGTTCTCTATGATCTTTGTTTGATTGGAAAGGAAAATGTGCTACCACATTGTGGAAGAGAATTATATGAGACCTTTCCTAGAGAGACATTACACACATATGCTTATCCCAGAACAAAATAACCATATCACTTAAACCCAATTTGTTGAATAATGAATTTATAGAGATGGCTCACAGGAAAAAAAAAAAGATTGATTACTTCCAGGATCAGGGATGACTCAAAAAATGTCTTCATCACTGAAAAGTCCACACCAACACGGATGATGTGTAACACAAGCTGGAACCTGCAGCTTTCTGTACCACTTGGAGGCAGCTTAGCGGATCCAACATTCTCCTCTCTGCAACTTGACTGGTAAAATTCTCTCCCAGGAGTTTGTCTCCAGTGACTGAAGGAGAAGAGCTCTTCTGAGTCTGGAAATTTCAACTCTCCCAGAAATGAAGTATGTTTACTTCTTGAGTCTCCCAAGAATCCTCTCCCCACTTCCTGGAGGGAACACTATGCAGTAGAGTGATTGACAGTAATACATTTCAAACTGCACAGAAACTAGAGAAACGATACATATGACTTGCTTTATCTGATTTTGTCTCAATTTTCTCAAATCCTATTTGCCTAAATTAACAATTATGATAAAGCATATGCATAATTTTTGAAACATGCCTAAACAACGACTATTGATTATATTCCATAAGTACATTTATATTTATACAAACACAATTTCTTGCCCACAATGATACAGACTTTTGACTTTGCAAATTTGAGCAAGAAACAAATTGAGAAAGCAGAATTTAATTATCTATATTTCCCAACCATTATAAATCTTTATTTGTGTTTAATATTAATGACATAACAATATGATGCCATTGCTGTTAGTCACCCTTCTATCTGTTCAGACTATAGTGTTCACATCTGCCTGCCTTTCCTCAGCTAAAACTAAATGTTCATTAACTAAACATTCTACCTGCCTTTGTCCTATACAAGGTAGTACACACATTAGCAACCTCATATACAGCAGCTGTCTAATTCTGAGTTAGTCTTGATGAAACCCCAGTATCCAACATGGAGCAAAGCCTTTGCTATGGATATGGCTCTGTATTCTGTGAATATGTTACTCTGATTGGTTGATAAATAAAACGCTGATTGGCCAGTAGCCAGGCAGGAAGTATAGGTGGGATAAACAGTCAAGGAGAATTGTGGGAAGGCTGGAAGGCTGAGTCAGAAGACGCCAGCCCATAGTCCATGGAGCAGCATGTAAAGGCACACAGGTAAAGCCACGGAACACATGGTGACATATAGATTAACAGAAATGGGCTGAGTTTAAGTGTAAGAGCTAGTCAGTGGCAGGCCTGAGCTAATGGCCAAACAGTTTTAATTAATATAAGCTTCTGAATGATTATTTTATAAGTGGCTATGGGAAGGTTGACCCCAACTTGGTATGCTGGCAGTGGTATAGAGGGTGCCTGGACTGGCCTACTCTGGTGACCGGCCTAACAAATAGCCTAGCTGTCATCATAGAGCCTTTGTCCAATGACTGATGGAGACAGATGCAGAAATCCACGGCCAGGCACAAGGCTGAGCTCCGGGAATCCAATTGAGAGAGAGGAGAGATTCTGCAGTTGAGGGACATAGAGATCATGATGGGAGGATGTGCAGAGATGACTGGCAACACTAGTGGAAGCCCATGAACTGTGGACTGGTGGCTGTGGAGCCCCCATGGGACTGGACTAGGCCCTCTGGATACAGAAGACGGTTGTTTGGCTCAAACTGTTTGGGCAGGGTTCTGGGAAACTGGTGCCTGAGGTGTGACGCCTTGCACAGCCTTGGTGCAGTGGCGAAGGGCTTGGACCTGCCTAGGCTCAGTGTGCTAGGCTCTGCTGACTCCGGATGGGAGACCTCGATTTGGGGGATGTGGGGATGCAGGGTGGCTTGGGAAAGAGGGCTAGGGGGTGAGAGGAGAGAGGAGGGGGATCTGTGCATAATATGTGGAGTGAGTAGAAACTTTCTTAATAAAGAAAAATGAAAAAATAATTGGCTGCATAGTCTATGGGGCTGGGCAGGACTGGAGAAAACTTCAGCTACAAGCCTTCATTATAAAGACACTTTCTTTTTCCTCTGTGAGTTTCCATTGCCCACTCCACTACCATATCCACATCTGTGAAACAACGTTTGAGCCAGCCTTACCTTCCTTCCCAGCCTGAATATTCAACTCCCAACAATAAATTTAAAAAGTGGAAGCTAATAGCAATCTTATTGTCCACGTCCGTTTCCAGAGGCCCCCATCTGATTGTGGCCTTTTAGCAGTGGCGTCCCACAAGCCAACTCTCCTATTACTTGTATGTTTCCAAGAGTTGATGGTCACGGGGCTGTCACTGTCTCACATCTCACCTAATTTAACAAGCCTTTCAGCCACTGAAGGCCTGCAGGAGCCAAGCTAGAACTACACTTGTCTCTTACAAGCAGAGAAGTTGGCTGTGCCATGCTTTTCTGCGAAGTGTGTCTTTCTCAATCCAGCTACCTCTTCAGTCCTTGTACTGTTACAACCCACCTTCTCCAGTGTCTCTTCCTCCCTGTTCTTACCATGGAGCTTTCTGTGCCTGAGAATTTCGCACAGGCATAAAATGAGAAACGATCAAGTACACTACATCATTTTCTCTCTCCAACTACTCCCAACACCGTGATCTTAAAGCCAGGTTTTCTCTTCCGGGCACGGGGACACAATTTCAGATATCCTCTTCTATTACTTTCCACGAATCTCCTAAATGTTACTCTCTGGAAACAATTCAAGCAGACTTCAAGCATTTTTAGAAACATATCTAAACATGATCTTCTGAGGTGTATCCTCTTATTGTGAACAACAGGAGGTGGGAGCTTATAGGCAGCTAAATAATTATTAGCCGAGAGTATCAGACGATTTCACATTCTAGAAAGAAAGAAATGCTGATTACAAGACCTCCTAAGCTGCTGCTCATGCACACTCTTGGAAACTGTTAATTTCTCAGCCAATCTTCCTGACCTGCTATTTCAATCAACAATTTTTTTTCTGGAGGTATTACACAGATCAAAAATGAGACAGAGATGTGTTAGATGATCTTTTGTGTGTGATACCTGCTTCTTTCATGTGATTTTCTTCTGAAAGGAAAATTCTTTCATCAGGTTTGGAGTGCAATCACTTATAATGAGTGTGAGTGGTGCTTACATTTTGGCTTTATTTTGCGAGACAGGAATTGGTTCTGTTGGAATAGCAACAGGTAATTTAAAAATTTTAAAAAGAAAACATGTATTTAAGAAAGATATGCAAAATAAGTATGTATGATTAAATATAAATATTTTATCATCTTACATGTATTCGTATATTTAAAAACAATCAGGTGTAAATCCTTTTTTCTTGACTTTATTACTTTTTTTAAATTCAGCTAATTACGTTCATCATACATTTGAACTTTGTTGAAAACAATGGTAACATTAGAAAATTCAGTACAGCATTCACTAAGTATGCTATCTAATTTTAGGTGGTTACAAACATCTTTCTTCTGCTTTTTTTAAATAAGAAAATGTTTAATATCTGTGTTCAAGCATAAGTATTACTTGCCAGCAAATGTCTCTTTAGGTACATGCAGACCCATACTTTGGGGTACATAGAATTCTTAAATAAACGTTCATACCATTTTTAACCCAGAAATGTCCATAAAACCATCAGCAAAGCATCACATATGTAAGATAGGGTCTAATATAAAAAGTGTTGAGTGTGACCATTACAGAGGAGAAATGAAAAAACATCTACCTATTCTAGACCCTGAAACAAGGACTTTATTATGTCATCACATTCATTGGAAAAGTAACTGTACCTAAGACTCTCATAATGAATACAAGCTATCAGGTATAAGTCCAGTATTATAAAGTACCTTGATTTCCCCAGAATACTGGAGAAGACTCCATATATAATGATATGAAGCAAAAAAAAAATCATCATTATTCTAAGAATCTGGAAAAAGACAATGTTATATATTTTACATATTGAATTAGAGATTGAGTATGGTATTTTACAATAACACTCTAAAATGCCACACATTCAAAAATATATGGATAGCAGAAATCAGACTTGATAGGTTAAAAGAAAAGTGTGTGTGTATGTGTGTGTGTGTGTGTGTGTGTGTGTGTGTGTGTGTGTGTGTGTGTCTATGTATTGATTAAATAGAAAATGGGTGGTAGATCTTAGAGGAGTTGGCAGGAATGTGAATGTGATCCCAATCCAGAGAAGAAAATCCTCAAGAAACTAAATTTAAAAATCAATAAAGTAATATATTTCTAGACAACAAAATTTAAAGAATCCATACTTCAGAAATTGGCAGATTTCTAATGCTCATATCTTTTGATTTCTTATATAAAATGGAGCAAAAGAAGCAAAGTCTCTGCCAAGAATTATGGGACATCAATGTGGAACTGACCACTACATATAAAAATCCAACAGAAAATATGCAATATATTCCCCCAAAATGGTAAATCAATGTGCTTTGCTACTATGAAAAATACTGATATGAAATAAGAGAAAATCGTGAAAATTCTTGATTTCCAATTCTAGTTCTTAAAAACTAAAATTAAAATTACTGAGTAAATAAATTACATTTTTACTTTATATATCCTGTATTCCACAGACATGAAAAGACCTCAAGACTGAAAAGCAATATTTGTTCTGGATTAGGTAAAGTAAATGGATTCCACCATTTACCTTGATTTGTTTATATGTGTTTATGTCTGTGATAAATAGGAATTTCAAAAGGAAAAATAAATTAATTCATTAATAAATACAATTTTTAAATTAAAAGAGAATTTTCAACTGATTAGGGAAATTTCTGTAGCTATAATGGGTTTCCAAAACTTGGCACCTTTACATCCAAGTGCTGTTTTTTCTATTTCCTCCAAAATGAAACAACTCCTCCTGGAAGAAAGGGGAAGTCATGGGATTCAGGAAGTAGCAAAAATGACAGTGGTCACAGGCTCATTGCAAAAACTTGCACCACTGAGTTTTTGGTGATGTAGTCATCATGGATCACTCATGCTCCTTTAGATAATCAATCACATGTATTCCTATAAGCGATTCTTCACATAAGCTCCTGTAAACAACTACAATACATTTATTAGAATGAGAAACTAGACATTGGTGAAACTATTCCTTTATTTCATCAGTACCCTATCTTGGGTGAATATATTTTTAGTGTAATATTCATGAAAATATATCACTATAAACAAAGTTTATATCCTTAATTCTGCATATCTCAATATATTTTTGTATTATTGAATGAAAAGATGATGTATTTGAACTCAAGCACAGCAGAAAATCCCCACAGATATTCAATATGCCAAATGAAATGCCAAAATGCTTTAAGAAAAGAAAAAGAAAAATTCTAAAAATAGTTACTTATATGGTCACAAATAATGGAGCATATATATGCATATATATACATATATATTCATAATATTCAGTTTTGGCAATCATATTTGGTATCTCACACGTTAGACAATCATTCTATCACAAAGATATATTCCTGTAGCTATTCTTTCTTTGGACTACAAACTCCTGAATAATGAGTTCACAAACTCCTGAGACTTTTTATTAGTTATGAAAGCTTGGACTTAGCTTAGATTTATTCCTAACTAGTTCTTAAAACTTAAATTAACTCATTTATTTTAATCTATGTTCTGTCCTGTGACTTCTTACCTCTCCTCAGTACATCCTGTGACATCCTGTGCATCTCATTGGCAAATCCCTTACCTCTCAGATTCTTCCTCTGATTTCCTCTCTCTCCACGGAAGCTCTGCCTGTCCTCTTCTGCCTAGCTATTGGCTATTTGGCTCTTTATTAAACCAATCAGGAGATGACTTAGGCTGATGAGGTAAAACAGACACATCCTCACAGTGTACAAAACCATTATCCTACAACGTGTCCCCCCTCCTCCCAAAAAATAAACAATCTTCAACAGGAGTCTTTACGTTTAAATTCAACATAATTTAAAATTGAAGTTTAATTAAGGATACATCTTTATTTTTAACATGCCATTACAATTAAAGTACTATATATGTTATATCTCATTAATACATCCTAAGGTCAAGAAAAGATACTGTAAATGTGATTATGTAGTAAAATATAAATTTTACTACAGCATAATCCAAATATAAATATTAGTTACAAAAAAGTCAGATTTATTTGGACAGATGTGACACATAGGGAAGTGAGACAGAAATTTTATGTAAAATCTGAACGCATATATTCCACTGAATATATGGATGAACTTAAACCTACATTGTTTTATGTCACAATCATTGTTACTATAAGTCTAAACCCTAACGTGTATTGGTACTGACGTTCTAAACAAAATGTCATGTATGTATGGTCTTAGGATGAAACTCCATCTTCTCATTTGTGAGAAATAGTGGAGATGGTTTTGAAATGCTAAAATGATGTATGTAAGGAAGTGAGAACACTCAGCCTGGAGCACAATAAACATAATGTTTTACTGCCTTTTACCAATCTCCACACACTGGCACTGGAGTGATTTCCTAGAGACTTTCTGATGGAGTGGAGGGATTAGCACATAAATCCTCCATAAAAGCCACTGTCAGAGTTGTTACAACTTACAACCACTAGTCCCTAATTTGCCTGACATCTTCCTTTTCTTCTCTACTGGTTGTCCAGATTTTTAATATTTGGTTTTTAAGTATCTATATGTCTTTACATTTTACAAGAGCCATGCTCCAAGGATAACAGAGTATCTTTTTGCTGACAAGAGTTAGTGGTACTGGGAGGGTTTGACTGATAAGAAAGAATTCCAAAGAATACAAAGCACCTGAGCAAAATAGAAATCTTTGAAAAAAAACTTGTAGACACTTCAGGAATACGATCCCAAACAAGCCCTCTTTTCCTTTGCACATACTAAAGCAACGGAATTAGAATAAGTTGGAGCATACATGGTTGGAAATGCACCACACTGACACAGTTTTGTTCTTCTCAAAGATGAGTTGCTCTGCTGTAGTACTCCCATTTCCATAATTTATAACCCACCTCCACAAACAGACTTCAAAGATAGAAGCTGCCTAATGTATCACTGTGATTCATTTACAAATGAGATGCATTGTACATTAAAAATAACCAAGGTCGGAAGGCTCCAGTTTTTGAACTTGATGAACGTGGAAATGTGGCATTCCAGGCACCTGAATTTGATGCACAGAAGAAGGCAACAGTTATATGTGTCAGAAGTTTAGACCCTTGTCATGGCCATTTATAAAAGCAGAGTGTGGTATTCATACATTGTATAATGATGGGATAGATTCTGAAATACAGTGCTTTTATCATTTTGATTATCATAACATCATGTTATTAAAGCATACCATTCACATAAAATCACTGTCCAGTGTGCTACATGTTGCTGACTGAAATGTGATTATCTAAGGCTTCTATAAACTTCAGGTTATCCAATTAATTAATTTTTTCTGTTTTTCACAGTAAAAAATTATTGTAATATTTTAAAAGCTCTACCTAGAACAACATATATATGATACTTTGTAAATATGAGTTCAATTTAAAAAGAATATTGTGATAAGGAAGACAATACACATTGTTTCATGACTACAAATTAGAAAGGGATATTAAGTGTAGCCAAGACACAGAGTCCACTCAACAGAAAGTGGGAAGAGATTTGGTTCAAGACTCAAGGGTCACACAGCCATTTAGCACCACTAAGTTTCATTTGTCGTCAAAATTCACCAAATACATCACTTCCTCCAAACCATGAATTTTTAACCACGATATGTCCATAAAATGGATTAATATAAACACACAAAATAAAACTGGTATGATTAATATTCTGAACTCTAAAGCACTTGAACCACAAATATTAAGAAAATAAATATTTTAAAAAGATGGTACCATAGAAGACAAATTACCCCAAAACTTCTCTGACAGAAAAAACACTAGTCACATCCTGCTCTTGTGGTTGTGATTGATTAGCAATTTAATGACAAAAAAAACTATTCTAAACTTTGTGCATAGAATCCTGTAACTTAGAACAAGATTTTTTCCTCTGGATATTTCTTTTCCAGACCTACTAGATATCAGTAGCAAAACATAAAACAAATAATTCTTTAATGTCTAGTCCGCCTATATATGAAGTTAATTATTAGACTAATTTACTACTAATAAGTGACTGTTATATGAAGCAACCCCCAAAACTGGTATGTAAATTCAAAATCAGTGACTTTTCCAATTATAGAACTATTATAGTTACCTTATTTGTTTTGTTTCATTTTACAACTTTGGAAAGCATGAACAACATAAGGAAAACCTTTTTATAAAATCTCAGAGCATAGACTATAGATCACATGCCAATGTAAACACTCAGCATTGCACCCAAAAAACCCCTACAATTTTAGGCCTTTATATACATATTAAACACACTTACTTTATAATTTCAAAAGATTGTATGCTTTAAAATAGCTCTAGACCTACAGAAATATTGGGATCAAATGCAGTGAGTCAAGCAGCACTGTGAGATAGTTCTTGAACTCTTAAGATTAGTGTGGGGAGATCATTATTAACAATATTGTCTTCCAATCCATAAATATTAAATGTTGCTTCATTTATGTAAAGTTTATTTCTTTAATTTTTTCTAGTTTTCATTAATACTCTATACCTATTTGGCTGAACTTTAAGCTTCGTAAGCTGATTTTTTTCTCAGTAATTGAAATTTCACTAAAAGTACACATGGAGTTCATTTTTTTAAATGTATTTATCTTATATTCCTCAATCTTACAGGAACCATTAGCACAAATGTTTTCATGGATTCTTTGAATCCTCTGTATAGAAGATAATTACTTGCAAATACAGTTTCACCTTTAATTCCTACGGATATGCTTTTTATTTCTTTTTCTGGCATAATTTCCCTAGTGAAAAAAAAAAAGTCTTATATCTGTCAAGGGTCTCAATTTGTCCTGAGATTCAGCTGTATAGCAAAGTTTCCATGAAGTTAGAACTTTTTAAGGCTTAAGATACAAAGGGCCAAGATGCCTGGATTAAGCACACATTAGCTAGCTTGACTCCCGAGAATAAAAAAGGCCAGCCGAGCTACCTAGAAAAGGCTCAGACCCACCGAGCCACGTGGAAAGGACGCTCCCCTGCTGACTTGCTGGCAGGCTGCGCACTGCCTCCCGTTTTCTTCCTTTCGTCATCTGCCACCCAGGTTGGTGTGTCTTTGTTGACTGAACCATCTTTGAGTCATTTCTGCGCCTGTAAGTAACCCTTTACCAATACTCCTGTAAGTTATGCCCCTCCCTGGTCAAAAAAACACACCCTTCCCCCCCAGAAAAACCAACCAACCAACCAAAAAAACCAAACTTATTCTCTCATCAACTGAAAATTTGGTAGCTTCTGTACTTTGATCTGTTGTCAGTTCCCTACGTGGGAT
Source organism: Peromyscus californicus insignis (assembly GCF_007827085.1). NCBI lineage: Eukaryota > Metazoa > Chordata > Mammalia > Rodentia > Cricetidae > Peromyscus > Peromyscus californicus. The sequence continues at coordinate 56,854,958 of NW_026294617.1, read as the reverse complement.
GAGTGTGTGTGTGTGTGTGTGTGTGTGTGTGTGTGTGTGTGTGTGTGTGTGTGTGTGTGTTTTATCTCCTTAAGAAAATTCTCTTATATAGCAACAGACACATAAACAGTGTGTTCACATGTATGTTTGTATTGTGTGTGAACATTTATTACAAGGACTTGGCTCATATGATTGTGGAAGATGCCTGCATACGGATCAGAAGGCTGGTGATGCTGTGGAAAGACTGATGTTTCAATCTTCAAGCAGAAATTTGCTTCCCTATAAACACAGATTTGGCTTACACAGTACTTGGAAAGTAACCGTTAGAGTAGCTGCACCAACTGGGATTCAAGTAGGCAGATTTTGCTCTCCCTCATGCCCACCATTACAATTCTTCAGGTCCCGTCTCCAACCCTCTATCAGACCTCTTACAGGAGCCTGCCATGCCACCCTACCTCCACTCTCTGGGTACTTGCTGAACCTTGTGGCAGATCAGTTTTCCTACTTCCTACAGACTCTTTCAGTCTTCCCCTTCTAACCCATCTTCATTCCTTCCAATCTTCCCCCAGTATTTATGAACGCTTTTTACCCAGGACCCCAACAGCCACACCTGGTAGGGACTCAGGCTTTTCTCCTAGCAACTCTACCATTATCTGCCACCCAGGTATACAAATCAGAGGAGGAGGGGGAAGGAATAGGATGGTAAGAGCAGGAATATGAGGAGGTGTAGCTAAAATGAAGATCCATTTGTGGGGTCCTATGGAAACATAGCATAGTAGAAGCTTTTTAATATATATAGATATAGATATATAGATATAGATATAGATACATGATGAAAGAAATCTAAATTGAATCACCAAATAACAGGGAAGAGAAAGCTCCAAGTGGACATCTCTTGTCACCAAATGGAAACTGTAGTGTAACTCCAGGAATGGGTTACATCTCATTGAGCCATTTGCCAAACCTATGGAAATCCCCAAACAATCCTAGGTATTGCCAAAGGTATTGGTTGCTCTTCAAAGAGTGACAATAAAATACTATTGTTAAAGACAACACCTTTATAACTCATAGAACATGGAGAATTTGAGTTGTTCCTACCTGGAGCCATAACCCCACTGACTAGTGTTCATGGTACTAACAGGTACTCTGGTGACCGTCAGAGGAGAAATGTAAACACCAAGCTATAAACCCTTTGATCTACAATTATGACCTGCCTCCAAGGTGAAATAGTGGCACAAAAGTTGTGGGAGTAACCAATCACTATCTGATTGGATTTAACATCCACACCATGAGACGGAACCAATGGCCTACACCTCTCAGGTGGCCAAGAACCTGAGAGTAGATAGGGCGTGAACCTGAATAAAACCAAATACTATTGTTGTGCTAAAGGAATATAACAATAAAATGACTCATAACAACATTGTACTACACCTTTAGACCAGTGTGTCACTCAGCTATTATCAGAAAAAATTTCTCATGCAGGAGATAGAAACTAATACAATGACCAACAAAAGAAAATATGCAGAGAGGGAGAGAGCCTGGAACACTCAGTCCTAAATGTGGTGTCTTTATAAAATCCTTTTCATTGGAGCTTAAGGAGCTACGTGGAAGAAGAGGTAAAAAGATTATGTTAGAGACAAAGGATTGGAATGCACCAAGGAAACTGCCTTCTATATGCAATAGGACAGGATTAAGTATTTATAAACTCACAGAGAGTGTGGCAGCATGCACAGGGCCTGAACAGTTCCAAGATAGTTGGGGTCCCATCACTGAGAGGTAAAGTGGATACTATCTGTTATCTTTAACCAAGAAAATGTCACCAATTGACAATTGCTTACAAAGGAAAAATTAGTTTCTCTGATAGTTACATTGGGTAGACAAATCATGTTTAAGAGAGGTCCCATGTCCAGTAGTAGATAGCCAATACAAAACAAACTCAGTGGTATTTTTGGTGATTATTTTTCTTCTCATAAAACTTTGTTTTGGCATTTTTAAAAAACTTGCTGGTCTTTTGCTTGTGTATATGATGATATTTTATTTGTGCTGAAACGTGGTGATGTTTTATTTTGTGCTTTAATAAATAAAGCTTGCCTGGAGATCACAGGGAATAAATAGCAAGCCATTTTAAGTAAACAAAGAAGTCAAGCAGTAGTAGCACATGCCCTTAATCCTACCACTTAGCAGGCAGAATCTCTGTGTGTTAAAGGCCATACTAGGGAACAGAGCCAAGCATGGTGACACATGTATTTAATCCCAGTACCAACCATAAATTTATGGAGGCCAGTACAGACAGGAAGTGACAGAGCTGGCCAGGAAGAGGAAGTGATGTAGCTATACAGAGAGCAAATCTGATGGCAGAACAGCAAGGCATATAAGCCTGGGCAGACAGGAAGTCTCTCTCTTTGGAAGCTGCAGTTACTGAGGTAAGCTTGGCTGGTGGCTATCCCTGTTTCCCTAATCTCTCAAAGGTTTTCACCCCTATATTTGGCTCCGTGTTTTTTATTTAATAAGAACATTTAGAAATTCATCTACATGTATATTAACATTTCTCATTTATTTTCTATTTTAATAGGCTTAGTGTATGAGTGCATGTGTGTATAACTCCGTGTTTGTATGTTTTTCTCTGTATTTTCTCTTTTCTTCTCTATTTATTTTCTTTTTCTTTCTTTTTTCTTTCTCCTTCTTCTTCTTCTTCTTCTTCTTCTCCTCCTCCTCCTCCTCCTCCTCCTTCTTTTTTGCTTGTTTATTTTCCAAGGAGATAAAAACCATGTAAAGTTGGGTAGGTTGAGATGATCTGGAAGGAGATGAGGCATGGGAAACTGGGATCAGAATGTATTGTAAAAAAGAAAAGTTATTTTCAGTTAAAACTTTTTACAAAGTTAAAAATCTCATGGCCTTACAAATTCAAACACTTTTAGTATTGTTTCTAAAAAACATACAATCTCTTTTAAAATCAAAATTCTCTGTAAAGCCCCCAAATCTCTTTCTAAAAAAAGCTTGAATTCCCTCAATTGTTGACTCCTATAAATCAAAATTAAAGTATTTTTTTACTTCAAGAGTAAAGAGCTGGTGCACAGTCACAATATGTACAAAGCAAACAAAACTTCAAAAGTAAACATCACAATGTTTAACACTGGAATCTACTCACAGTCTTCTGGGCTCCTTCAAAGGGATTGCGTAACTTCTTCTCGGCCACCTGAAATTTCATTAGCCAAGCCTCCATCATCTGTACTGCCCTTAACATTCCAATCTTCAAAGCTCTGACAGAACATCCCACTGACCTCTCAATACTCAATGGCTCTTCTAGCCCAAAGTACCAAAGTTCTTCCTTAATCCTCTCTAAAACATTGTCAGGTCCATCACAGCAAGACCCTATCATCCTGGTACCAACTTGTCTTGGGGTTACTACTGCCATGATGAAACAGCACGATGAAAGCATGTTGGGGAGGAAAAGCTTTATTTGGTATATGTTGCCAGCTCTTCCTTAAATGAGGTCAGAATAGGAACTCAAGCAGGCCACAATGGACAGGGCCCTCTGCCATCAATCATTAATTAAGAAAATGCCCCAGTCTTGCCTACAGACTATCAATATGGAGAGATTTCTCCACAGAGGCTTCCTCCTTCTTGATGACTCTTGCTTGTGTCAAGTTGGCATAAAACTAACCAGAACTTATTCTCTTTTCTTAAATCGTAGTTTATTTGTTAATAAATTTATTCATTTATTTTACATTCTGGCCATAGTTTCCCCTCCCTCCTGTCCTCCCCAATTCCCCCCATCCCTCTTCTCTTCCCACCCTCCTATCCAGTCCCCCTCCATTTCCATTTAGGAAAGAGCATATATCCTATGAGTATCAACAAAATATAGCATATCAAGTTTCAGTAAGACTAAGCACCTCCCCATGTACTAAGACTGGGCAAGGAGATCCAGTATAACGAGTAGGGTTCCAAAAGCCTGTAAAAGAGCTGGAGACAGCCCTTGTTCCCACTGTTAGGGGTCCCACAAGAGGGCCATGGTACACAACTGTAACATATATGCAGAGTAGTCAATCCCATGTAGGCTCCCTGGTTGTCAGTTCAGTCTCTGTAAGCTGCTATGAGCCCAGATTAGTTAATTCTGTGAGTTTTCTTGTATCTTTGACCTCTCTGTCTCCTACAATCCTTTCTCCTGTTCTTCTGCAGAATTCCTCGATCTCCACCTAATGATTGGCTGTAGGTCTGTATTTGTTTCCTTTAGTTGCTGGGTGAAATCTTTCTGATGACAAATGGCCTAGGTACCAATCTGGTCACAGGAGATAGCCAGTTCAGACTATGTACCTGCTATTGCTAGGAGACTAAGTTGAGGGTCTTCCTTGTAGATTCCTGGGAGATTCCTTTGCACCAGGTTTTTACCTGAACCCTAAATACACTGTACCCCCTTTCCAGTAGTCTCTTAGAATACTCTTCCCCTCCCCCAACCTGATTGCTCATGCTCCCAATTCCCACCTGTGAGCAGAGAAGGTAGGAAATAAACTCAAATAGGAAATAATTCAAATGAATTGGCTCAGGAGACAATTTCCTGAACAGAACACCAATAACACGGTCACTGAGATCATCATTTAATAAATGAGACCTCATAAAACTGAAAAAGTTCTTGTAAGGCAAAGAAGATTGTCAATAGAACAAAATAGCAGCCTACAGAATGGGAAAATATCCTCAACAACCCCACATCCAACAGAGGGCTGATTTCCAAAATATGTAAAGAACTCAAGAAGCTATGTATCAAGAAAACAAAGAAATGTGGTACATATACACAATAGAGTATTACTTGGCTGTTAAGAACAAGAACACCAGGAAATTTGAAGGCAAATTGGTGGAACTAGAAAAAAATCATCTTTAGTGAGATTTCTCAGACTGAGAAAGACAAACATGCTCTGTACTCACTCATAAGTGGACATTAGCTATAAAATAAAGGATAACTCTGCTACAAGAGAAAAAGACTGGAGTATGTCTAGAATGGCCTAAAATAACCATCCATTCTTAAAAGTTCCACCTCCTTTGACAAATACCAACCTAGAGATCAAGGATAAACCAATTTGTCTACAAAGATCTGTAGCTGGAAGTTTTCCTGTGTCCTGTCAGGTCCTATAGCCACTCAGACACAAATAAACACACAGAGGCTTATATTATTTTTAAACTATATGGCCTAATGGCTCAGGCTTCTCGCTAGCTAGTTCTTACATCTTAAATTAATCCATTTCTATAAATCTATACTTTGCCACGTGGCTTGTGGCTTACCGGCACTTTACATCTTGCTTGTTCTGGTGGTGGCTATCAGCTTCTCCAAGCTCTGCCTTTCTCATTCCTCTCTCTCTAGTTGGAATTTCCCACCTAACCTTATTTTGCTTCATCATTGAACAAACATCTTTATTTATCAACCAGTCAGAGCAACTTACGGTCACAGCATGCAGAACATCCCACAGCAAAGGTTTCATATTAGCCACATCAGATAATGCCTTCTTAACAGTGTCCATCTTCACAGTTTTACAGCTCACCATGCACTATAACCTAGCTAACAGGATACATTATACTAATCCTTACATGCCATCCTACAAGGCACCATACATATAGTCTACCTTGATTTTACAACCCTGAAAATGGATACCACATTTGTCTGAGTATCACCCTGTTTCCTGAATGTTAACATTTCTCTTTATTCATTAGTTTTAATTTTCCCCTCCTTTACATCCCATAAATATCTCAATGTCAGTTCCTTCCTAGGTTTTTTGGCTTTTTAAAGTTCTATCCTTTACTATGCCCTTGCCTATTTATCAGTGAAATAAAAATAAAAAATATGGAAATAAAAACAAAAATACAACTACATTGTTTTGAAAATAGTCAAGATCTGTCCACTAAAAAAAATAAAGAAAACTTCATGTTATGCTGAGAAAAATAATTTGATATTTGCCAACCCAATGTCCTTCAAAATTCCTGTTATTCCATATTTACAATCATATTCCTAGACTGAGAAAAATAGTTGTTACTTCCATGCAGGTCCTGTATTATAACTCTCCCTCTTCTCAGATGCTACCATCACCCTGCTAGAAGCTTACCGGCTCCCATGTGTCTTTCCTAGAACATGTTTATTTCCATTAGAAGTACAGAGTGCAATTCCTGTTCATTACAAGGTGATTGAAGGTGATACTCTGTCAAATTCTATTGATTTTAGATAAGCTATCTCTGTTAGAATTATAATTCTTTTAAAATAAACATGGCCATTTTCAGCCTGCCAGTTAGATCTCTGATAGTTCTGTCATTGACACAGCATAGCCCTGGGTAGCTTTCCTCTTTATTTTACTGTTCAATTATGTTCTTTTAGACTGAGATTTCAAGAACAACTACAAATATGATTAGATGAAATATTTATATGTGTAAGTCACATTTTTTTAATCTTAGAACATTGGTGACTTTAAAATAACACATTATCATGAAGATAAAGTCAGTAACCATTAATAGGACAAATACTGAAGCTTCAATTTAAATTGAGTTTTGACTGAATTGAATGTTACACATACATTTTCACACCATTTTGAATGTAAATGAAGTTGAAGGTGCTGAATGCAGAAGGAATTTTGAAGTGCAAAACCCCATGAGGTTTCATGCCATATTTTTTCTTCAGTGGGTAGAAAATATTTCTCATTTCTCAGTTCCGAGGTTAAAGCTTCAAACTCATAACTAGAGATGACATGAGAGTACTATTTAACAGCAGTTCCATTGGGTACAAACTCAAGATTTTAATGGAATAAAAGGTATTTGATTTATGCATTTCTACATTTGTCTTACCTAAATATTTTAAACAGCACATTTCTACATACAAAATCAACTGATATTTTAAAAATCTATTCCTGAACTTAAAAGTTAAAGATAATGTATTGATGTTTACAGAATGCCATTGCATCATTCTTGATCTTACAAAATCAATATTCTATTCATTTTCTTGACTCAATAGCTTAATGTAGACATGCATGCTATTGATATATGCATGCATGTATATTATAAAACCTCTTAAAATATCTAAATGTTATTCACTTATGACTAAAAGTGAACCATAAAACTCTTGTAGACAAATTTCATGTGACTGACAATCAACCAGGTGTATAATATCTCTTATTGATCTTCATTTCTGCCTGCTTACCTCAACACTTGCCTTCTCACAAACAGAGTTCTTACTAACACTGTTCATTCCTCTATGGAAAAGAAATGTCATTCTCTGTTCTTTGGATTTTGAAATGTTTCCAAATTTCTAAGATCAGAACACCCTACTTTCTATAATTTAAAAAATCAAACATGTCTTTATTTGAAACAGCATTAACACCCTTTTTCATACAAACATAAAATCAGAGATAATTATATGAAATTTATACTCTATATCCTACAAGCTATATTTAGAGCAATTATTATCTTTTAATCTTTCCCTTAAATATTAAAACAAACAAATTATATTCTATAAATTAATATTCTTAGGTGTTGTATGTAGCTGGAGTTTTCTCTAGTCCCGCCCAGCCCACAGCTGCTCAGATGCAAATAAACACACAGATGCTTATATTAATTAAAACTGTTTAGCCTAATGGCTCAGGCTTCTTGCTAGCTAGATATCACACTTAAATTAACCTATAATTCTTATTTATGTTTATCCATGTGGCTTGGTACCTTTTCCCAGTTCTGCCTCCACATCTTGCTTCCTCTGTGTTTGGCTGGCAACTCTTCACTCAGCCTTCCTGTTCCCAGAATTCTCGTCTGTCTTTGTCCCACCTATACTTCCTGCCTGGCTACTGGCCAATCAGCATTTTATTTATTAACGAATCAGAGCAACACATTCACAGCATACAGTGCAATATCCACAGCAGTTGTATCTGTTGATCTGTAGCACATCCTGTATAGATATGCAAAACATAGTAAATACCATAAAATCTCTAAAGGAAGAAGATCCATTTATATTGTGCTGTCTTAAACACAGGGAGATTTTTAAAACCTATATTTACACCATTTAAATTATAAGTAGTAGAGAATTTGTGACTCTGAATCAGTCTTCATTAAAATATGTCCACCTTCAGGTATTTATAAATTTTACAGAAGCAAAAAATAATTCTGTCTGGGATGCTCCATGGCAATCCTAACAGAGTTCTAGCCTCTTTTCTCCCTTAGAATTAACTAAGAATTAGCCAATTCACCAAACTTTGTGTAGTACTTTAGCTAATCCCCACTTCTAATTAGACATCTTGTGAGTCTAACACATATATTAATCTATTTAATTTATTTCTTCTTATCACCAATATAAATTCATATCACACTTGCTGTATTTTCATAAAAATCTATACTTCAAGATTTTCATATATGTGTTAAGTGCATATTGATCATATTAATCCCAAGCTCCTCATAATTCCCTCTACCAGATCCATCCTCACCTCTTCATTCTCTACCAATTTTATGTGCTCTTTATTTATTATTTCTCTTGATATCCAATTTATATTGTTCATATAGTTACTCATGAGTATTGTGGCCTCTACTAAAGCCTCAGTAAGTTAATTTATTAGGAGACATGCCCTTAAAGGCAACTGCCTCTCCCCACTCTAAAAGTCATCAATCTTCAATAGATCCTTAGCATTGCAGGGCTTCTGAGACCCTAAACCCTTCATACTAGAGGGTCTACTGGCTCAATCTTCTTAGAGCTTGTCCAGGCCACCCACAGCTGTTGTGAGGTTCTCATCATTGACATCTGACTTTTACAATCTTTCTGCTCTCTCCTCCACAAAGGTCCATGAGCCATGAGGGGAGGGGTATCTGGTACCTATATTCAATAGAACTTTATTTGCTTATACAAAAGTTGAAATTATGATATTTGAAGTCAAAACTGACTGTGATGAAAAACATCATCCTGAATGAAGTAACAGAGTCAAAGAAATACAAACACCCCATATTCTCAATCACGTGTACATTTTGACTGTAAATCTTTAGATGGATTTGTTGAACTTTGAATACTTGTAGAATATAGGAAACTAGAAAGTACCAAGAATGGAGAGAATGAAGAAAAATCTTAAGGAAGAGAGTAGGGGAACATAGGTGATATAAAGGGGAAGTGGGAATAAAGGGAAAAGTGATGTCAGTGAAGAGAAAGATTGGAAAGGAGAGTGAGAGGAACAACTAATAGTAAGCATGTTTTAAAAAGACATGTGGAAACCAACTGTTTTGTGAGTTTCTTAAATGTAGCTATACACTGGTGAGTATGATCATTTAAGTGCCAAATTGTTGACAAATAAAAGTCTTTCCATGAAACCATCATAATCATGCTACAAAAAAATATGAAAGATTCTACAAAAAATTATATCAGATTGCTATCCTCAAATGTTACAAAAACACATGGAAAAATTATGTTACATAACCAAATAGAGTTAGTTCATACATGAATGTCTAGTCCAATGGTTGAAAATCACTTAACTCAGAGTGTCAGAAAATTACAGAGGAAAGAAAAAAAACATAGGATTTTTATCAATAAATGTGGAAAACACAGTTGAAAAAATCTATAGTCATAATAAAAAAGTAGCAGAATGGAGTTTACTCAATGCTATGGAGACGAGCTGAAAGAAATCTGGAACTAACAGCACATTTACTGCTAAGAAATGTGAATCTGTGTGACCAAAACGAAGAAAAGAAAATGATGTCCCTCCTCAGTTTCAAGCCCCACAATAGCCTTAACTAATGCAATACAAGAGGGAAAAAAGGTCTATTGAAATGGAAAGGAAGAGCTAAAATTTTATTCGTTTTCAGATGAAATGCACATCTAAGTAGAAACACAAAGGATTAAAATAATCTTGAATCTAATAAACGATTCTAGTAGAGTTGCAGAATATACAAAAGCCAGTCTTGAGGGCTGGAGATATGGCAAGTTAGTTAAGAGCACTCAAGGTCCTTGCAGATGACTGGAGTTCAGTTCCCAGAAACCACAGTAGGCAGATCAAAAATATGTGTAACTATATCTCCACGGGAATCTCCTGAACTTTTCTGAACTCTATATCCACTTACACACACATACACATAATAAATTATAAAATAAACTTTATTTATGAAAGCCAATCCCTTACTAATCAACATATGCAATTTGAGTAAAATTCAAATACCATTTCAATGAAGACTTTCCTCAAAAATTAAATACATGTCCATATATTCAAACAGACACATAAATAAAAATAATTAAAATAAATCTTTAAAATATACTTAGATATAAGTCATAAAATTTATATTTATCTATAATGAAAAATGTATAAAATTCTGATGCATAAAATCAACTATATAAATGGAAAAAATGTCCCATGTTCATAGGAAAGCACAAAAATTTCAAAATACCATTCATTATCAATTTATTTATATGTTGATTGCAATCCCAGTCAAAACACTCACTTATTTTTTATTCATTGATAAACTTATCTTTAAGTTACACAGCAAATTCGAAATAAATATAGCAGTGATTCTCAATCTTCCTAATGCTACATACAACCCTTTACTATATTTCCTCATGTTGGGTGATCACAACCACAAAACCATTTTTATTGCTGTTCATAACTATGATTTTACTGCTCTTATGAATTGTGATATAAATATTTGATATGTGGAATATCTGATATGTGATCCTTGTAAAAAAGTTTTTTGGCCCCCAAATGGGGTAGTGACTAACAGGTTGAGAACCACTGAAATAGGATAGAATAATATCTAATCAAATTTTAAGATATGTTAAAATGGTGCTTAAACTTGAAGAACTGAACACAGCTCAGTTTTAAACTTTAGCATAAAGTTATACTAATTAAAATAGTTTTGTGAAAGAATACTCAAATAGCTAAAAGGAAAAGTAGAAGACAGGGAAGCTGGTTGACACAAATAATGACAATGCTAACAGAGCCGGGAAGACAAGACTCAGGCTTAAAAAACTAAGAAGTAATGCATACAGTACATCTCACATCTTTCAAAAATGTTTTCTTAAATTGTATCATAGACCTAATTATAACACTAAATGATAAATATAGAGTATCATATATAATAAAATCTACCAATATCCTTTGTATTTAGTAATGGTATTTGTAATGAATAGAGCCCTAAAACTGTGATTCATGGATGAAAATGAATATCAACTGAATTTCATTTGAATGTCTTCTTTGTGAAAACTGCTGTTGGGTAGAAAAAAATAGTGAGAGGTGGAAAGGGCTGGAGAGAAGGCTCAATGGTTAAATACACTTATTGCTCTTGCTGAGGATCCAGATTTGGTTCCCCACATCCACGGGGTGCCTCACAACTGTCCATATCTCCATTAAGAGATCCTGTACCCTCTTTTGTCCTGTTTGTGTAGCCAGACACACTAGGGGTCCATATACATACATTGGAAGTAGTGAAGGTGTTTTATTTGGTATTTTCTTCATAAATAACTGTATCATACAAGGGGATGGTCAATGAATTATGAGAGATTCACACATTTGAATATTTTCTTTCTTTCCAAGCAAAGCAACATTTCTTAGTATTTCTATTGCTGTGGTAAAACATCATAACTAGAAGTAACTTGAGAGGAAAGCATTGATTTGACCTAGAGCTGTAGTCCAACATAAAGCAAAGGCAGGGCAGCAACTGGTGCAGAGGCCATGAAAGAATGCTGCTTACAGGCTTCCTCCCCCTGGCTTGCTCAGCTTGCTTTCTTATAGGGTCCATGACTACAGACCATCAGAGTCATACTCACAAGGGGTTGGACCCACCCACATCAATTATTAATCAAGAAAATGCCATATAGGCTAGCCTCTAGGCCAATCATATGGAAGCATCTTTTTTCAATATAGAGTGAGCCTTTAAAATGATTCTAGCTTCTATCAATCTATCAAGTTGACTTAAAATTAACCATCACCACTACCATGTGCACTGCCTGAAGTTTTGCTCACTTTGAAGATTTGCCTTTCCAAAAACATGTTGTTCAGGCTCGTCTCAAAAAGAGCTGTAAAGCTATAGCTGGACACTTTTGAGGTGGTACCTTCATAAAGTAAAATGCTATCTTTATGCAAAGCACTACTCTTTTCTTTCTCAATCAACTGATCTTGGGATCACACTAAGAGACTTGCTTGGGAAAAGAAGGCATTTTATCAGGAGTAGGAATCAGAGTCAATGGACAGCTTTTCCATGCAATTAACTATGCCCCTGAATATGTCCTGGTGTGACTACATATATTCTACTTTCATTTAATGATGGGTTGCTGGTTTTCATATGTAAGATTATGGTTTGATTGGATAGCGCCCAGCTTAGCTCACATAATAACTTGGCGGTCCATCATCAAACATTTGGTATTCACTAACTAAGGCTCAGCAGCAGGCCCAGAATGTCTCTTTAAAAGAGAATAGTTGTGTGTAGATGACAGCAGAACCTTGCCCCCAAATCCCAAGGACCTTTTGTAAGGATTATGTCCTTATTACATCATCAGCCTGCAAAGGCGTCCCAGCCTAAAAAGCAGACGTGCCCTCCCACGGGTCCTCTTTCCATATTTTCTCTGTACTTTCCACCGCCCGATCTCTCTGTCTCTCTGTCTCTCTGTCTCTCTCTCTCTCTCTCTCTCTCTCTCTCTCTCTCCTTTCTCCTAATAAAGCTCTTAAAAGGTAACCATGGCTCCGTGATTCTTCTTCCACCACAGCATCTAGCACCAGGCACTAGCGCTGCATACCCACCGAGGCAGCCACGGCCAGCCACGAGTGCCACCGTTTAACCCCTTCACCTTTACTGTGAGTTGTTAGGGTCCATAAATCACCCCACCAAAGACCATCACTCACGTATAGGAAGGCAAGAGCTTTTATTTCTGGAGAGAAAATTCCTGCATGCAGGCGTCAGCCACACAACAAAACGGTGAGAACCCTGAGAGAAGCTCTCAGGCTCCTTTTGTACACCACTAGGGAAATTCCAGGGACAGTTAGGTCATCTCCAGCAAACGCGATTGACTAAGCAATCAAACATTACATTAGATTAAATTTGATCATCTGTGTCACCTTTGGACATGTCAGGACAAGCCTGGACATGTGTCAAAAAAGGGGAGTGGGAGTGGCTTGCAAGATCTTCCCTTTTCTGATTGGCTGGATCTAGCCTGCCAGGACTGGGCAGGCTGCTGGACTTGGGAACAGGATGGGGTAGAAAATGGTGAAGTAGCAAACCAGAAGCAGAGCAGCAGGCCCCATACCGAAGACCAGGGCCAAGGCAAGTGGGAGTAGACGGCTGGGGTCTGGCTCCCAGCTGTGTGCCCAAACTCACTAGGGCACTCTGCTTCATCATGGCTTGTTGCCAGCTTTGCCAGGTGACCCATACTCCATCACAGTTGCTGCTGGCCATCTCAGAGTCAAATACTAGGGCCTGCACAAGTGCCCAAAGAGCATTTCTAGCTGCCATTGGAACCTCAAGTACCATTAGATCTGCCAGACTGTATGTTCCAAGTGGCAGAATAGTCTTCAGTGCCAGCCTGGACCAGCTACGAACCTTTTCTGAGTCCCACTCATAATTAGTAGCTTTCCAAGTCACTTGATATATGGGCTATCACAAGAAATCCAGGTCCGGGGGAAGAATGTGTTGTATCCACATCCAAACAAACATAATAATTATTGCACTTTTTAATTCATATCCAAAGACCAAAGAAGCTGGGTTCTGATGTCAGCAAAGGATAGCAGCAGTACTGGGTAGCAATTTCCTGAAACAAAGAACCACATATTAGAGGGGCATCTTGTTCAGACACAGAACGTTTTAAAGGGAGGGGAAACATTCCATCCTAAATGTAAACTCTTTCAGTTCAAGAAGTAAACAATTCAATAGCCTCAGAAAGTCCCTGAAACTGACCAGACTTACTAGGTCCCTATGTCCCCAAGCATACTGAAGCAGTGAAGATGGTTGAGAAACATTCTCAGACCAGGTGATCTTGCTAGAAGAGGCAGATCAACTAAACTGCCCAGAAAAGACTTAGAGTAAGTGAGGTACACAGAAGAGATAATCTCCAAATTTTGAGCCACTTGCAAGTTATGTAGTGAGCTTGGTTTTCCAGCTTTCAAGAGTACCACTCATGGTAGAGTGGCCATTTAGTGACATAGCTATCTTTGAGTCATCTTTTCCTTGTAAGTAACCCCTAACCCATATTTGGCAAGTAACCCCAATAAACTCATTGGCTCATTGGTCTTTCACTGGTTTCCTATATAGGGTTATATAGGGTGAGCAAATGTTTCCTCACGTCTCCCCAGGAGTAGCATCACACAACAAACAGCTGTGCCAGCCATGGTATAGGTGCACACACCATCAAGGAGGAAAAGTAAGAAGGCAAAAGTAGCCCATCTTTTCCCTCAGATCTCTTTAATGTTGGTCACTATGGGATGTTGAGGCCCACTATGGGGGAAAGTGTTTCTCACTTTGTTAATCCATCTAGATAATATTTTCACAGATTTGCTAGAGGCACATCTCTTAATTAACACTGACCTAATCATTGTGACAACTTTGGTTACCTACCCCAGTAGTGCCCATGAGGTAATATCTATACCCCAATCCCTTCCTTTCTCTCTTCATTTTTTTTTTTGATCACAGTGTCCATTAAATGAGCAACCCTCAGCAACCCTCAGTGACATTCATGATGATGTGCTATGATTCTACAGGCCAAAGCAACCATAATAAAAATCTTAGAAGACATGAACCAGAATAAGTACTTCCCCTTCCTAGATTTGTCTTGGACATTTTGTCATAGTAATAGAGAGCTAAGTAAAGTAGGGTGATTTTTAATTCTTCCCTTGCTACTTAAAAGAACTGTCAGCAAGTTATTAAACTTGTCCCTATTTTCTTGTTTATAAAATACATAAAAGATAATAGCTGTCCGGGAAAATTTGAATTCATCAGGGACATCAGCATCAGAAATTTGCTGTGTGTTTTAGACACATTGTCTCTTTCTTTTTAATTCATTTATGTACAATTATCTTCATTTAGCTACTTCCACATTTCTTTCATCCAGAGATTAATTCCAGCCCTTCAAAGGATAATCCTATATAAGTATCTATTCAATAAAATAGTCTGTATGACTTTGTTTATAATACTTTAGTATTAAATTATTTTCTGTGATAAAGTCCAAGTTCCACCTTTGAGTAGAAGCCATGAAAGGATCAGAGAACCTTACAGGCTTTTTGCAGCAGATCTGGGTTGTGTCTCCTAATGTACAGCCACTAACAATGTGAGAGGTGGGTGTAAAATGTGTTTACAAGGTTACCCAAACTGTATATTCACAGGTTTCCCTTGCATTGTCTCTGTTCACTCCCATTCTCATGGCAGCTATAGATGCATCCTGCCTGCATCAACAATCCCTTTAAATAACCCCAGGATCCCTGGCATCAGCAATTATCAGTGAGGATCACACCTAAAAGAAGAAATTCAACAAGGTAGGTGAACATGTGTGGGTATGTTACACAAAACAGAAACTATAATTAAAACAAATAAAAACAAACCACTAAGAGTTAAATACCTCAATACAAATTAAGCTACCCATTGGTAAGTCCAGTTTGTAGCTTTTTCTAAATTAAATCATATTTCATAGATGCCAAACAATTTCTATAGTCAGTAAGTATTTCAAGACCAACAGTGATAATTGTGAATGAAATCACACAGAGGTTCAGTCGCAATATAAGAAATCTATTCCAGACTGTGACTCTGTGATCAGTCATCTGGATTCACCACTCTTCTTCAACCTCTTCAAGGATGTTAAACAGGAAGTTGCTCGGTGGCCATCTACAACCATCATTGCTGGGGTATCATCACACCTCATAGATTGGCAAGGGCTGTAAAACAATACTTCCATCCACACAGTTTAAATGTGGTGAGACAAAACCATATCTTAACCTTTTCATATAGGTAGGTGCACATTATCTTGAACTGCTGAAAACAAATGTAATGTGAGCTCAGTGAAATTTCATAGTTTTATTTTTTACATGTTACCTGCTTTTATATAAAAAAGCCTTTTTATATAAAAAAGGGGTGCACTATGGGATCTTACAATATTTTATGTAGTATTTTTATTTGCGTTGATAAACATTTTTATTTTATGAAAAAACGCTGATAAAGCCAGTTATGTCATAAGATCACTCTATTAAATCATAAGTATCACCTCAAATTCTGATTTTGTGTGTGTGTGTGTGTGAGAGAGAGAACATTTAAAATCTATTCCATTAGCAATTGTCAGGCATAGTGTATATTTTATTGGTAGCAATCATCCATTTCAACAAATTTCCAGAATGTGTTCCTCTTGTCTAGACAAAGGTGTGCCCTCTAACCAGTGATTCATCCACTTCAAATTCCAGCTCTAACTGTAGCAAGGGTCACTCTACTCGTGACGACTCTGAGCTTTTATTTTTAATATTCCACAGAAGTGGTCATGCCATATTCATCCAGCTATGTCAGGTTTATTTTCACTGATCCTAATGTCCTCCACTTTCATCTGTGTTATCACAGACACCACAGAGCTTTCTTCCTTCAAGCCAAAAATGATCGTCAGTCATACACATGTCCATTTTTTTAATCAGAGAAACTTTCATAGTTTATTCAATAGAAGCTGTATTAATTTACATCTCCATTGCTAGAGTGTGTCTATTTAAGTTGTGGTCTGCAGATGCTGGGGATGGAGATTTCACTGTATGTGAGGTCAAGTCATTAGAACTTTAGAGAATTGTAGGGTATTGGATTTCATCTTCCATTTTGCTTCTTGTTTGATGAACAGAGCACTTTGCTTCACCTGTTCCAGTCACGTGCTCCTTTAGTGATAGCCCTGCAATGGAGCTGCCCCATAATAGGCTGTACCTCTGTGCGTTGTGATTATTATAAAAAAGCAGCACTCGTCAATGCAAGTGTTCTCCTTTCCCTACATCATTGCTGGTTCTTATTAAAATTTGCCCCTTAGAGAAAAATCTCTAAATTCTTGATGATTACTGATGTTGAACGTTTTTTTCCAGTTAGACATTGTATGTCTCTTTTGAGATATGAATTTCCATGCCCTTGCCCATTTCTTGATCAATTGTTTCTTTTCTTGCTATTGTGTTGGGTTCCTTAAATATTTCGGATATTATTTCATAATCACATATATGTTTACAAATGTTTTCTTTCATTCCTAGGTTATCTCTTCACTCAGTTCATGTACTTGCTGTGAGAAATCTTTTAACTTCATGGGTTCTTTCATTTTTTCCCCTAATGTTCTTTATTTTAATTAAAATATATATACATCACTTCTACCCTTCAATTCCTCCCATGTTTCCTCTTTTCAATACTGGCTACCTCTGCTTACTCCCTCTCAAATTCATGGGCTCTGTCTTGCTGATTATTATTGTTTTACATGCCCACATGCATACACACACACACACACACACACACACCTATATATAAATATATCTGCTGAGTCCTTTTTCTGTTGCTTTAAAGGTTGACCACTTAGTATTGGAAAATCAATCACAGACTCATCTCTTATTTGCCTATAGTTCTTTGTCTATTAGTGCCTGCCACCATGAGATTTACCACTTCCATGTTGGCATGGCTACAAAGAATCTTTGCAGTCCATGGGGACCATCACAGAAAACAACTGACCAACGTAGAGAGAATAACTGATTATGGGGTGTTTGAACCCAATGGACACATCTACAGTACAATTCATGCCCCTATGACTCATGATACATTGTGAATGTGTGGTGGAGAAGATTGTAAGTGGCAGAGGAGAAGAAAATCTGATATGAGATTGTGTCTTCTTGAAGAGACACAAAAGCTGTGTCCACGGTATGTCAAAAATAGGGATGCCTAACAAGTCCTAAACAAATACAATACAGTCATTCATTTATTTTTATGAGCAAATAGTCACCTATGCTCCTGAGAACACATCCAAAACCTTCTGGCCAACTCCAATCTGTGAATGACTTGCTTATAGGCCTAAGCAAGTCATTTTATGGAGTGTTGTCTTTTTATTTGGTATCACATTACTTTTAAGATGTAACCCTAGTACATTTTATTTTCAGTTAAAGAGCTGTTCTGTCCTAACAATAATCTTACTATGGGGCTCTATTATGTTATATACTGAGCAAATTACCCCTACTAAAACTCAGGAAATGTTTCTAAAAGAAAATTGACCAGCTGTAAGGACTTTTATCAAAATTTATCATACAAGTAGAAACTAGTATAATGCTTATTATTTACAGAACGCTACAATGCATTCATTAATGTGCTTATTAATACTAGTGTAGTAAATCAAATAACAGAATATTTCTCTGATCAATCAAGAAATACTTATAATGCCTGGATTTATGGGACTGAAAACACTTCAATGGTTTTTCCTAGGTGGTTATTTTAAATACTTATCACATATTTCAAAACAAATTACCCGTCATGAATATAAAGCCTTTATTTTGGGAACTTATTGACACTTTACTTACCTTTGTCTTCAAGTTTTCATGTTTTGTTTGCATTTTAATTGTGTGTGTGGGGGTGCAGGCGTATATGTATATTCTGTGTGTGTGCTTGTGTGGCAAGTGGAAGACAGCATGTGTCCTGCTCTATCAGTCTCTACTATATTCTTTTGAGACGGTCTCTCTCTAAACCTGGAGCTAAGCTGGAAGTCAGCAAGCCCCAATGATGTTCCTGTCTCCAGCATCCAAGGTACTGGGTTTGCAGGTACATGCTTCCATGCCCTATGTGGGATCTGAGGATTTGTACTAAGGTTTTTCATGCTTTCAAAGCAAATACTCTTAGCTTCTGAGGCATCTTTCCAGACTCTGGAATAAGCATTTCTTAAAACATTTTAAATTAAATTGATAAAACATTAGAATTGAATGAAACTCACTGGGAATGTTTCTTTAGGAGGTTGGGGTAGATGACAACACTGAGAAGTTTCAAAAACAGTAGCTAGCCAGGAGATTCACCACTGACCAGCTTTGACCTTGGATGATCTTAGTTCTCTCCACTGTCATTTTATCTGCTAGGAAAACAAGACTATAATGAGATTAACCTTGGAGTGTGTTGTTTATGTTGAAATACTTCAGAAGACATTATTAATACTCAGACCTCTAGTGACCATCTTTCAGTGTGCTGATACACATATATTTCTATATTATTTTGACTACTGTGAATTTTATCTTATGTCAGAGAACTTTGTTTTATTAATAATATAAGTAATAAAGATCTAACGTCACTATGGTGATATCCTACATTTGTTTCTTTGTTATTTTTTCTATATAAAACAGCATTTTCTACTATTTCTTTGCAGTCATCATTATACTTGTATCCACAAAATTCATTGATATTGCAAATATAAATGCTATTGTGGAAAAATTAGAAACAAATAAGAAAAGGATATAGTGTATGTCTCAATATGTATAGAACTTTAATTTGTGTGGCGTGTAATCTTGGATCATTCTCAACACTTCAAAAATAGAGAAGTAATAAATAAATAAAAGCTAAGTTTTTTGTTTGTTTTTTGTTTTTTTACCAAAAGCAATTTGGCTGTCCAGTAGTACTCTGTATATCTTGTTCTATTATTTTCAAAAGGAAACACATAGTTTTTATAGCATGGAGAAGTAGCTAGCACAATATATTTTTAAAGCTTTTTTTAAAAATAGAGTTGTCTATTACTCCAGTGCTAAGAAAGTATTCCTGAAACATAATAAAGTCATGCAATCCCCTCTATTGCGCATGTAAGACTGTCAATCATTGCAAATGATAAGAGTTAGGCAAGGGCAGGGAAAAGCAATCTCTGACACAGATTTTAGAATAAACAAGAAGCAATACTACAAGAAGCTCTGGTGAGTTCTCCTAAACAGCCTTTGTCAAGCTCACAGTTAACAGCCCAGGGCAGCATTCTTCTGCTCTATCAGTCAAATTTAATATCACTCTTTCATAAGAAATATTAAAAGTCAATTAACTGTAAAGCAGAGAGTACTAGCTTCTAGTGTCAGAACATCGCAAGATTTTCTTGAGTCCTTTCAATCTTTAGAGGATGGGAGAAACAATGAGAACAAAAACTAGGAGAAAAATTGCTAATGAGGAGCAGGTGTAAGACTGATGCATTGATCCATGCCTGTCCAGGAAGAAACTGTAGGAATAAAATGTGTATCTGTGATGCAGGAAATATTACAATAATCATCATGGAAAAATAGCTGATTCTTTTAAAGATATACTTGAAGTGTCTTCCAAGAAATATTCTAGAATATATTTTGATTTGAAGTTTTATTCCCCACTGATACTATTTCCACTCTGCTTTTGTATAGGGTTACTTCCTGATATATGGCTTGTATCCAGCCACTGAATGATATAATATTCATAGACATTCAAATAGAGTTGGAAAATATGTTCCATTGAGATTTATGAATTTAAGAAAAATTAAAAAAAAAAACTTTTACTAAATAAGCAAATGTTAAAAAAAGCAGGGCAATTAAATAACAAACATATTTTATATTATATATTTATATATAATATGTAGTATATTAACACAATATTAAATTTCATTTAAGTTTTAAAACATTTGAAGAGCAAACTTACATATATTAATTTATGTAAAAATGGGAAAGCTACAAAAATTTAAAATAATTATATTGATATATATGCATACATATATGTGTATATATATATATATATATATATATATATATATATATATATATATATATATATATATATATATATATCCTTGAAATGTCTTTAAACTGTACCATGGGTATACTTCTGTTATTTCAATTTTAGAAGACAGACGATGGCTTTGAAGAATGTAGGTTTGAAATGATGAGGGTAAAATTGTGTATGACTAACAGTCTCTCAGATTATAGTTTACTATGAGGGAAATGCTTTTCTAAATAGCACTTAGTGTGAAAGTAAATTCTACAAAGGAACTTAAATAAAACAAAGTGTGCATACAAATCTCAGTAACCAAGGAGATCAGACTGTAAATACCAGCGTCTTTATAAGCACTGAACTCTCATGTAGAAGACAGACTTGAACACGTAAGTCTCCTTCCCTCCAGCCGGTTAGCACTGTGTTCCTCATTCCCACCTCTCCCTGGGCACTTCTGTTTGTGCCACTGTGGAGCCTGCCCACTTCTCTGAGTGACTCAGAAAAGCATCATATCCCTATTCCTCCCCCCTCATCTCTTTTTCTTTCAAATAGTGCCCATGCATAGTTTGTGCATGCCTTGAGGATGCTTTTGGATATATATATATATATATATATATATATATATATATATATATATATGAAAGCTGCACACACTTTCCCACCACTACCACTACCAAATGTCACCATCATGCAATTTCCTGTCCACCATGTAGCTGCTGACAAATGGGATAGTTTTCTATCCCATATATAAGATAGTTTTCTGTCTTCCTTTTCTCTATTTCGGTTCTTGACAGCTTTGCAGTCTACAGTTCTTTGCCCTGTTGTTTTTCTCTCCTACTCTAATAAAACTGTCTGTCTTAGATAGGATTTCTATTGCTGTGAAGAGACACCTTGATCAAGGCAATTCTTATAAAGGAAAACATGTAATTGGGGCTAGCTTACAGCTCAGAGGTTTAGTCCATTATCATCATGGCAGGTGGCATGGAGGCAGACTCGGTGGTGGAGAAGGAGCTGGGAGTTCTACATTTGATCCACAGGTAACAGGAAGTTAACTGTGTCCCACCTTGAGCATAGCTTAAGCAAAGGAGACCTCAAAGCCCACCCCTATAACGACACACTTCCTCCAACAAGGCCATCCTTACTCCAGCAAAGCCATACCTCTAAATGGTGCCACTCCCTATGGGGACCATTTTGTTGCAAACCACCACACTCTTCTGAAGTTCTCTTCAAAACCTCTTTCTAAATTATTTTTATTAACAAAACTAACAACACAAAAAATGAACCCTAATTCTCCTTGTAAGAAGGATCCTAGGGAAATTCCAGTATCTTAGGGCTGTCATTTTAATAGTCTGATAACCAAAGGGGAAAGCACAAGGCTGTCTGTACAGAGTCTATGTTCTTCCATGATGGTTACCGTCCACCATTCTTTGATCGAGACCTTAGTTTTGAGAGTACACCTTTTTTTTTTTTTGTCAGAAATGTGTCTATACCTTAAGACATATTAAACAGTGTATATTTTTGGTTGTAAGCCTTTTTGTTGACACCTCTGGGAGGCCTGCCCATTTCTGAATTCAAACACAGGAGTGGCTTAGGGAGGTGAGGGGGAAAAGAGAGGTGGGACAGGGAATTGGAGGAGAGGAGGAAGGGGAAACTGTGGTCAGAATGTAAAGTATGATAAGTTTAATTAATAAAAATATAAGGAAATAAATAAATTAATAAAAAAGAAACAATATGTATTGTAGCCAACGTCTAAAGTCATTCATTAAAGTTAGTTAACCTTGGTAAGAACAATTTCTCCAAAACCTTTGGGCTGTAGTCATTTTTAGAATGTCTGAGATAAGTGACTCCATGGTTGTTGTAGACTTTGAATCAGAGTCTCACTCTGAGGATGGAAAATTTTGGGGTGTCTTCAGTTTGTCACCCCAAAATTTCTTGGTTCTTGGTGAGCTTGCCTAGGGACTAGAGTGCTGGAAGACATGGTAACCACCAGACTGATCCAAACCATTGGCTTTCGGCTTCTTCTGTCACAAACTGGAAGGATGAAGCTGAGGGACTCCAGCAGGGAAGATTCATAAGGAGATTACTGTAAATTCATAACTGGGAGCTTAAGAAAGGAAGAGGGCAGAGCTCCGGTATGACACGAGTGGATCACGAGAAATGGGGTACTTCTGAAGTAACTATCTGAGGACTTTTTTTTATTTTTTATTTATTTATTTAGGTTTTTTGAGACAGGGTTTTTCTGTGCAGTTTTTGTGTCTGTCCTGGATCTCACAGAGATCCGCCTGGCTCTGACTCCCGAGTGCTGGGATTAAAGGCGTGCGCTACCACTGCCCTGCTTATCTAAGGACTTTTAATATGAATTGTAGCAGGAGCTGAGAGAAACACTGGGTGGGCAAAAGCTGGAAGGTCTAGTTGGCTGAACCATTAGGTGTCTACTCTCAGTTTCATTTAGGTCCTTACCTAAAGCTTCTGGTCTAATAAAAGAGAACAAGCAAGCAACTATCAGCTGAAATCCCTGACCTCCAGAAAAGACGGTTGCAGACTCTTGCTTTGTCATCCCTCCCTTCTCTGTCCTCTTTGAACCTCCTAGTTCTGGGATTACAGAAAGCCACAATCCTGGTTAGCATTGCCTTGTTTTAACTCAGGCAATAATCCTCCACTTATCTCTAAACAAAATGTTCTGAAGCCAACATTAGTTAGCCTGCTGGGGGATTGATCTTGATTGTACCTCACTCAAAGGACAGAATTTTCCCTAGTTGGTCTCACCTGATCCTATATTTTGGGGTGTGATAGGCAGTTTCCAAGTGATTAGTCCCAGTAAACATCATTATGGACAATTTTTTTAAAAAAATATCTTTATTTTATAATTAATTTCACATATCAGCCATGGATTCCCCTGTCCTTCCTCCTCCCACCTCCCAGCCTTCCCCCGCAATTCACCCCCCATTCCCACCTCCTCCAAGGCAAGGTCTCCCCTGGGGAGTCAGCCCAGCCTAATAGAGTCAGCCAAGGCAGATCCAGTCCCCTCCTCCCTACACCACAGCTGAGCAAAGTGCATTATAGACAATTTATAAGCAGCTAAGATATATAGATGGGATGCTTCTTTTTTAATTTAATTTATTTATTTAAGAAATTTCTTTATTCATTTTACATACAAACCACAGATCCCCCTCTCATCCCTCTTCCTGCTCCCTTCCTCCAACTGCCTCACCCCATCCACCCTCCATCCCCTTCTCCAAAAAGATAAAGGATTCTATGGGAAGTCAGCAAAACCTGGTACATTCAATTGAGGCAGGACCAAGCCCCTCCCCACTGCATCAAGGATGGGCAAGGTATCCCACCATAGATAATGGTCTCCAAAAAGCCAGCTTGTGAACGTGGAATAGATCTTGATCCCACTGCCAGGGGCCGCTCAAACAGACCAAGCTATGAGGGAGTCCAGGGGAAGAGAGGGAAGAAGGATTATATGAGCAAAGGAGGTCAAGATTATTATGGGGAAATCTACAGAGACTGCTGAACTTGTGGGATCTCATGAACTTTAGACGAACTTCTGTGGAATCTGCATGAGACAGGACTAGACCCTCTGCATATGGCAGACAGTTAGTTGTATAGATGGGATGCTTCTTAAATCAGGCTTATTGGAGTCCATTCTTGTAAATTTTGTGTGTCCTGTGAATAATATGTGTTTAGAATCTTTCTAGAAACTGTACTTATGTGGAAGGCTATCTGTTGACAGTTACAGAGTTTCACAAAACACAAGCAACAGCAGCAAATACTGAAGGAAAACCAACTTGAAAACTAAACATTCCTTTACATAAACATATACTTGTTAAGTGACCAGTGTCTAATCCCTTTCTATTGTTAGGTACCAGTGTTAAAGCATACCCAATTTTATCCTTGATTAAGGAGAATAGCCATGATAAGTTAGGAACAGATATACCCAGGCTGTGGAAGTCAACACCACCAATAGTTCTTATTTCAGTGACAAGTAAAGTGCTCTTCTAATCTTTGTATCTTAGAGGACTTATATATTATAACAGAAACATAAATATATACAATACAATATATAAAGCAGCCAATAATATTTAGTGATTACAAGGAACAACACGAGCTCTTCACACACTAACTTTGCTTAAACTTTTCAGTCACAGTTTAGAATCTTTGGCTCATTAGGATAATAGGTCCACAATACTGGCAAAAATTGGCCTTTAATATTTACATAATAGTGCTAATGATTATAAAGAGACTCATTTTTTGGATGTAGAAGTGCACATCATACATAAAAAACAAAATGTTTATTTCATCAAGGCAAGTCAATGTGGACCTTATGAAATGTGAGATAGTTCAAGAGATTATTTTCCTTTTCTCTTTCAGTTTTGTTACTTCCGTGATAATGATTAAGAATAGCTGAAAGAAAAAAATTCCTTGGTCATTTTATACATTGATGGTCACTATATAATAAATATTGTAAAAATCAGAGCAAATGCCAAGCTGGGTAGCACACATGTTTCAGCCATGTACTTGAGGCCATCTCAGGCAGATGTGTTTGAGTTCTATATGTTCTAAGTCAGCAAGGCTGCGTAGAGAACCTGTCTCAAAAATAAAATAAAACAAAAATGTAAGAGAGCACTTCTCAGGTACTTTGTATGTATAAAATATGCATGTCTTTAACTCTGGATATTTTTGAATGATGCATAAAATTCAGGCACACAGCTCTATATGTCTCCATTCACCAATAAATAATGTTTTGGATGTATCACTATTTTTTTCTTATAAGTAGCCATTTAAAAGACATTAATGTAGGTACTTTGGGATGGTACATCATTCTTGGGATGACTGTGAGGTCATCTCAGAGTTTGAAGGACGCCGTTCCACTGAAACCAAAGATGACAGTGAACATGTATGTCAGTCTATCGCCATTAATAATCTAAGTGGATATGATATGCTGACTCATATTTATGATTCTCTACAGTTTAATCTAAAAATGTACAGTTGCATTCTGGGTCTGCATATTATGGATTTAAGGATATACTCCTGGCTCCATTTTCTTGACAAAACTGGAATTCCAAACTTAGTTAGAATATGGATATATCCAGAACTTCAAAATATTATAAGCAGGTTTCAAGAAGGTGAATGTTGACAAAGTAATTTCTGTGGTTAAATTAATAAAAATAATATTTCAGGGTGACTTTGAATTTGTTCAGTTCTTCAAGAAGTTTTCCCATGCAAACAATGGTGAAAAGGAATGCAAATGAGAGATCCATTTCATGACCCCTACTCCCAAGGCTCAAAGATCGCTGCTGCACCAGAGAGCCCAGAGATAGTGGACAACTACGGAGAAACAGTTCTGCACAGACAGGAGAGGACAGTCATACATAGGAACTCACATCTGTCTATAGTTGCCAGGCAAGACTGAGAAGCACAATGGCTTCTTCCCTTGGAGTTTCTGCTCTAAATAAACCAAAGAAGCTTCTCTGCTATATATAGCAGTGCAGTTCCACAGAGAACCATTTCAACACATGTTTCCACTAGGAAACATGGCCCAGGAACAGTGAACAAGAACCCTGGTATGGGCGGCTGGGCAGCTTCATCGACGCAGCAGGCCAGCACTGAAGCTTGCAGCTAAGGATTGGAGAAAGAGACTTCTGTTTGAAAAACTGAGAAACGTGAATTGATTTGCAAGGACGGTGAAGGGGAAGCAACACTCTATCACTAAATATTATAGACATTGTATGACACCGACGGGAGCTTTGTGGTACCTGATGAAGAGGCCCCACAGGAACAGTAAGAGTGTTGAAGAGCCTGGACAAGCAGAACAACATCTGGATTCTTCACTATTAAGTGTTACTTAACTGTTAAATACCTCCTGTTATTCTTAGAGGCCTTACTGGCTTCTTTTCATAAGCAAAGTCCAGCTCTTCTTGAAAGTGAACTTTGCTAATTGCCATCTACCTCCAAACAGAAGCTTCTCTGATGATGCCTAAAAAAAGCAGACACCCACAAATGGATACAGAGAATTAAAGAGTGTGGAGTGCTCAACTCTAAAGGAGACATGGACATCACAACCTCTCCTCTCCTCCCAAGACACAGAGAGCACTGCAGGAGCTGTGTGTGTGTGTGTGTGTGTGTGTGTGTGTGTGTGTGTGTGTGTGTGTGTGTGTGTGAGAGAGAGAGAGAGAGAGAGAGAGAGAGAGAGAGAGAGAGAGAGAGAGAGAGAGAGAGAGAGAGAGAGAGAGAGAGAGAGAAACCAATGAGACTGAACAAGTGCAATGAAACAGCTTTGCCTAGACAGGACAGTCCTATACAAAAACTCACAGTGGCTGTGACTGAATGTACAAGACCTGAAGATAGAGTCAGTCTAAACAAATTCCCAGCATGGATAGAGAAGGAGATCATGAAGTCCCAACCTAGCTGAGGAATTATTGGCAATTGTTGGTTACAGGAAGAGGGAGAGTAACTTCTCTTCAGAGATGTGGTCACTAAGAAATCATCCATATTTCAGTAGATCTATACCTATTGCACATACATGCAGCACAGAATGAATACAGTGGGTTTAAAAGGGCATCTGGGCCTGAACTGTTGCCAAAGGCCATGTCTGGGTTCATGGTCCTGCTGCAGCTGGAGTCTATGGTGATGTCTATGGCCCTTGTTAGCATGGGGTCATTGGAAGCACGTGGTGCTAAGCTGACCCTGCCCTTCACTGATCCTGGGATCTCTTTGGCCCTGCCATTCTTTGGATACTACAGCAGGCAAGCTGACTCTAGCCCTCATTCTACTCTGTTCTTTTTCTATTCTGTACTTCTACCCTGATATTTCTCTTCTTCTATTTCCTTATGACTTCCTTCTAACATTTTAATTTTTTTCTCTTACAGCTTATATACCACAATAAAATCTTTCAAGCAATATAGAAATTATATTACACTTACATTCTGTTTTTTAAATGAACAGTTTACAATGAATACAAGTTAAAAAAAACAGCATGCTTTCCATATCCCTTACGTGATTAATCATTTTACATATTACAGGTGAAAAACAAATTATCCCCAAGAACCCACATACATTCATGTCCAAGCAACTTGTTATAATTGATTAACAAAGTGTAAGGAAGCAAGATATTTTCTCAGCCAATTCTTTTCCTGGCAGGCTGCATATTGTGGTTACAAAGAAAAGATCAATCATATCATTTATCTCAAAAGGTAACCTTATAAAAAAAATCTTAGCCGGGCGGTGGTGGCGCACGCCTTTAATCCCAGCACTCGGGAGGCAGAACCAGGCGGATCTCTGTGAGTTCGAGGCCAGCCTGGTCTCCAAAGCGAGTTCCAGGAAAGGCGCAAAGCTACACAGAGAAACCCTGTCTCAAAAAACCAAAAAAAAAAAAAAAAAAACTTAAAACAATCACAGATCTATACATTTATACATGAAAGACAGTCATTTCTACTTTAAATCCTCAGGGTGCCTACCTACTCATCAACAGTTTTTATTAAATCAGATTAGGAAGCTGAAGACAGAAATGGATACAAGGAATTAATCATCACCCTTGATCACCAACTCATCCTAGGAAAAAAGATTCATCAGCTAGCAATATACAGGCTGTCATTGTTTTTGTTCCCTGACCTCAAGGAGTCCCTTGCTCAATTATTAAGTGTGTCTTTCTAACCTTTAAATTGTTCCCCAAAATTTTTCTACCTCAAAGCCATTACCCAAAGCACCTTAACCTAATCTTAAGTCTTTGTTTTAGCTATGATGCACACTAAAACCCATGAACACATCTCCCAACATTATATTGTAAGAACTTGAGCTAGTTTCTGGGACTTTTTTAACCTAAGTCCCAGTTCCTAATCATTAACCTGAGCTACAGTCTATATGGCTCCTCCAGAGAAACTCATAAATCGTAGCTGCGAGACACTTCCTTCATCCTATTTTCTATCCTCGGTAGTCCCTGCTTTATCATGGGTGGGAGCAACTCCATATCCTGCCTTTATCTATATTAATTTTCCCATTGAATTAACCTCTATCATAAACCATTACTTTATTTGATAGAAATCCTTAATCATCAAAATTCTACTTAAACTAACATAATTATTGTATAAAATTATTACTTCAATTAAACAGTACAGCTTAAGAGGAAATCATCCTCATAATAATCCACAAGTAAAAATGCCCAGGAGAATGGGATATTTCCATGAGATAACTACACTACATTAAAGGCAATGGGGATCCCCACATGCACACCACACCATGCCAGATACCAGAGAAAAATAGCAGTGGCAAACATGAAAAGATACAGCAGTAACGATGGACATTCTGGAACCAAAGACCTTGGGGCCTTGCCTATCTGAGATTCACCCATCAGTGCCTTATATTCTGGTTGGCCAATCTCCTGAATTCTAGTACTACCTGCTGCTCTTCTGACATGGCCACAGTCACACACCCACCCCAACATCTATGAACTGCTAGAGCATGTGAAGGGGACAAACCTCAAGTTATAAAACACTAGGATCTCAGTGACATAGGACAACGACAGGATAATAAAGAACAATCCCAGCGAGAGCCCATTTCACTGGTGTAGCAGTAACCAGAAGCCTTGAGGCAGACCAATGACTCCTGGCAATGAACACTTGCCATTAAAGATGAATGGTCTAAAGAGTAAATTGTGTGTCTCAACAGGCCACACTACAGCTTCCAGAACAAGATTCTTCTTTGTTTGTTGTTGTTGTTTGTTTGTTTTGTTTCTTTATTTTCTTTGGTTTTTGGTTTTTCTTTTAAATTTGATTTGGATTTTGGGAGCAGGTTGCAAGGGCAGATGGGAAATATGAGGTAGGGGAGATAAGTGGGATCAGAATGGATGATGTGCAATCCACAAAGAATCAATAAAATAAAATAGAAAAAAGAAAGACAGACATATAGAAGCAGTCTGCTTGTTTTGATGTTTAGTAGTCAATAACATGGCTTTGTGGGGTAAAGAATAAAAGTAGCAGTAAAAAAAAAAAAAACCAAGGGAACAAACATAATTGAAAGAGAACAATGCACTAGCATCTATTTGATTCACCTCAAGAACAAAGGAACTGTCTATAGGGCTCTCCATGTGGATGCTGATCAAACTGGCTGATGGAGAAGATCATGAAAATACATGAAATATTTTTTATGAAAAATATGTATACATGCATATATACTTACTCCTTAAACTCAGAGATGTTCCTGTCTCTGCTTCACTAGTGCTGGCATTGAAGGCATGTGCCACCACTGCCCCAATAAATATTTTTTCTTTAGGTTTGGTTTATGTGTAGGAGTGTTTCACCTGCAAGTATCTCTCTCTCTCTCTCTCTATATATATATATATATATATATAGAGAGAGAGAGAGAGAGAGAATATGTTGCAATATTTAAGATGAATAGCTCAATGAAAAATTTAGCGTTTCTCTGACAATTGTTTTCCAACTATCTCCAAAATTCGTACGTGTTATGCTTTTGGAAAATTGAGGTGCATACTGTTTTTTGTTTGTTTGTTTGTTAGCTTGTTTTTAAATATGACATTTTCTGGAACTTGTCCATATCTCTGTGATTTGAATGGGTATCAAGTCCCATTTTCGGTGTCTTTTAAATTACACACAATGCATATCTGCTCAGGTCTCTTTAACCTCTGGGGACTCCTCTGGCATCTTCAGTTTTCTGCTGGTAGTTAGAAGTACAGCATGGAGGTGACCATGCTGCCATATCATGCTGAACTTCTAGCAAAGGCAGTGATCAGTGAAGGCCAGCATTACCTTTCAATTTATAAAGCAGTTCCTAGTTCTCCATTGGTTTCTGAATACTTTTCCAGTGTTCTCATCTCTTTGGAGATAAAATTCACTAGTGTGTTTCAAAATGTTAATTTTTTTCCTGAAAATATAGTACTGTGACTGAATTTATTGATATTTAAAGTAGCTAGTTTTTTAACTCTTCCTAATTTACTTTGCACAGAACCCATCTATATTGGTAGAATTCGGCAAAATGTGTTATCCACAACTGAGACTGATCAGCACTTGATGTGCTCATATTCATTTGTGTTTAGCAGTAGCTTATAGCATAATGTATGTACAACATAGGTATTTTGTGACAGATGGTTCTTCAGTGTACGATCTTTATGGAATTCAAAGGAAATACCAATTCAGTAATTAGGAAGCCAAAAGGAAGCAAATTACTAGCCATTGATTATGCATACACACACATTTTAAATTAGACAAGCTGACAAGGGTAATTATAGCATGCAGTAGTTCAAAAAAATGCAAAATGATTTGAAAAGTGGGATGTGTGGGAAACAGCTTTCCCCATTATGAAATAAAAAGTTGGATGGATCAGTAAAATGAGATAGTTTTTTTTTTTAAACCATCCACCAGAATTTGAAGTCAGCCTAGGCAAATGCAAAATACTTGTAGTATGAGTGTGAGTGTGACACCTGCATGTATTTATGGGCAGCACATGTGTTTCTGAGGCCCACGATGATCAGAAGAGTGTTAGATCACCTGGGATTAGAGTTACAAATGGTTGTGAGCTACCGTGTGGATGCTGGAAACTGAACCCAGGTCCTCTACAAAAGCAACAACTGCTCTTAACCACTGAGCCAGCCTTTCTATGCATATTACACATAGATACATTATTATTATTATTATTATTATTATTATTATATACATATTTAAACAACAATCTTTATGTTTTTGATCCCAAATTTAAATGTCATCCCTTCAACACAGGCAGGGTACTTCAGAGACTTACAGTATTCAGTATTTCCCACTTGTCTAGTCTAGTCTCTGCTACTAAATCCTTATCCTTCTGAAGTGAACAGCCCCTCTGTTTCCTGATTGTTGGGCTCAGTCATGTACCAGTCTGTGTGTAACTTTTCAACCTTAAGGTAAACTGAGAGCCCATAAACAAGTAGGCACCAGCTGCTGCAGGAAGTGAGGAGAAGCATCACTCAGTTTAACTGTTGTTCTTTGAGAAGTCCTAAACACAATTCCTTCAAAAAGTGGATAATAATTATTTATTTCTGATTATTCATTACTCAGTTATTTTCCAGAACTCTAGAGGCAGATTAAAATTTACCCCTCACTATCTTAGAAACCATCATGGGGTTTGCTAAACACTGAGGAACCAGAAGAAGCAGCAAGATAGTACAGGCATAATATTTTCTGGGAATAAATAAATAAATAAGTACCACATTTTGTTTATCTATTCTTCAGTTGAAGGGCATCTAGGTTGTTTCCATGTTCTGTCTATTACAAACAATGCTGATATGAACATAGCTGAACAAGTGCTCTTGTGGTATGATTGAGCATTCCTTGGGTATATGCCCAAGAGTGGTATAGTTGGATCTTGGGGGAGATTGATTCCCAATTTTCTAAGAAAGTGCCATATTGATTTCCAAATTGGTTGTACAAGCTTACATTCCCACCAGCAGTGGAGGAGAGTTCCCCTAGCTCCACATCCTCTCCAGCATAAGGTGTCTTCTGTCCGCGGGGGAGGATTTGCCCTGGAGGAGGTGGGAATGGGGGGTGGGCTGGGGGGAAGGTAAGGGGGGCGGGAGCGGGGAGAACAAGGCAATCCGTGGCTGATATATAGAACTGAATTGTATTGCAAAATAATAAATAAATAAATAAATAAATAAATAAATAAAATACTTTACAAGTTAAAAAATAAATAAATCATAGTAGAAAGAGTTGATATTTGATATCTAATATCTTTGTTTCTCTATCTAAACACATTCAACAGAAGCCTCTTGGCTCAAAATCACAAAGATAAACATCAAACCTTTCTTGTCGTTCAACAGATGCCCAAATGCTTCAATAAAACAACAAATTTGCTCAACAGAGCTTCCAAATTGGCAAGGTCTAGCGATGGCTCAGAGACTCCAAAAGATGAAACCAGTCACCAAAGAGCAGTGGCCAACTGTCCAGAAAGAATCCAAAAACTCAAAGGTGGCTTGCCAGACCCACAATGCAAAGGCACCAACAGGGAGAAACCTACCAAAGAAAAGACTTTATTGAGAGATTGGCACAAAAATCAAATACTGATTTGCCTTCTGTATGTTAAAGGCAACTGGTGCTGAGTGAAGTTTGAAGATAGAAAAGGAGTGAAGTTTGAAGACAGAAAAGCCCCTAGAATGAACTGATTGCAGCAGTTGTATGAGAATGGTGAATCCTCTTCATCAGGTCCAACTGTGGCAAATGGCTGA
The DNA here is from genome assembly GCF_007827085.1 of Peromyscus californicus insignis. Classification (NCBI taxonomy): domain Eukaryota; kingdom Metazoa; phylum Chordata; class Mammalia; order Rodentia; family Cricetidae; genus Peromyscus; species Peromyscus californicus. The sequence continues at coordinate 56,822,134 of NW_026294617.1, read as the reverse complement.
CATCCAAAATACGTTTTCTTCTGGGCATTGCTTGTCAAAATCATTACCACATTGCTTCAGCATGAGATTCTTGGGAGAAATTCCAGTGTCTTGGGAATCGTGGTTTCAATAGTCTGATACTCAAACAGAATGATACAGAGTCTTTTTGCTTATTGTCTTAATACTGGCAGGATGTTTACCAGATCAAGGGAGTACAGCGAAAATCAGCCAAATTTCAGAGTAAAAGTCTCTATTTCACAAGCCATTGACACTGTTGGATTGGTGTATAGTATATCATACTGACTACCTAACTATTAGCAAAGTCTCAGGGTTCTGGGGGGTATGGAGCCATCTGGCCTTATCATTAAACAACACTGGTTAAGTTGCTGATGTTGTCCTGTGAGATCCCATTTTAAGCAAGGAAGATGTACATGAATGTAGGACACTTTCCTGAGAATGACATGAATCAGATGTGATGTTTTTAAAAAAACATTTGAAATATGTGCCTTTTAATATAAAATGTTTTGACTCTCACTGAAGAAGAAGTGTTGCTAGAGTTTTCCTGCCTGGCCCACAGTCAGGACAAATCTCTTTCACCCGCCAGTCCCAAGCCGCTCAAACCCGATCAAGTAAACACAGAGACTTATATTGGTTACAAACTGTATGGCCGTGGCAGGCTTCTTGCTAACTGTTCTTACAGCTTAAATTAATCCATTTCTATAAATCTATACCTTGCCACGTGGCTTGTGGCTTACCGGTACTTTACATCTTCCTTATCCTGATGGTGGCTGGCAGTGTCTCCCCCACCCAGCTTCCTGTTCTCTCCATTCTCCTCTCTGTTAGTCCCGCCTATACTTCCTGCCTGGCCACTGCCAATCAGTGATTTATTCATTGACCAATCAGCAACACATTTGACATATAGACCATCCCACATCAAAGAAGATACCATATAATTTGACAAGGAATGATGATACTTATGTAAATAGGGGTTATTAGCTCTTACAGTCTAAAGCATAAATAGAAAGACTAACAGTTTAAGAATAACGCCTGTGGATGTCCAGATCTGACCTATAGCTGGTGACTAACTGAATTATTTATGGTGGATCCCAGAAGTTAATGTGTGTTAATACTTTTCTAATGTTATAATTTAGTATAGATAAAATTAAATAAGGTTATTACAAAGGCTTAGATGGCTAAGAGATTTGAAATTTTTAAACAACCAAATCTGTATTAATTTCTTATTGCTACCATGCAAAGTTCCTGTAAGTTTAGTAGCTGTCTTAGGTACTGTCGTATTGCCGTTAAGAAACAGCAGGACCAAGGCAGCTTGTAAAAGGAAGCATTTAATTGGGGACTGACTTACAGTTTTGGAAGGCTACTCTGTGATTGCATGTAGGGAACTGGTAGCAAGCAGACAGTTGCTGGAATAGTAACTGGGAGCTTACATCCTGTAGACTTAGGTTCCAGTTGAATGATTTAAGAAAGTATCCAAATTCTTTGTCCAGCTCTCCAAAGCGACATAAAAAAATAAGAATCTACTGCCACAATTAACTGTGTACTGCACCATTTTGCAATACTATGATCATTTGCTCTGCATTTAAAACTTCATTGAGAAAATATCTGTGGCAGTTCAAAATTGCAATCCAGTATTCCAGAGTATAAAGCTTGAGTTATATTCTCAGACCTTGTCAGAGAAAAGGTACACATAAAAGTATTTTCATTGAGAAATTTCATTTATTATTGTATGTGCTGTATCTATGTGTATACATGTGGACATGTCTGAGAATCCCAATGTTCGAGTCTCAGTAATTTATTATCATCAGTAAAATGTGTTCTGTATGCAAACCTATTAGGTATACACACACACATTTTAAAATACTTCCCAAAGAGTGATTAAATTGGCTGACTGAACTAAAAATCCAGAAATATCTTTTTCTGATTGTGGCTCATCTATTTAGGGTTTATTCTCCTATATAGAACCAGCTATCCTCACCTTCATACTGTATTTCCCCATGATACTGTGAAATGACAAGGGATCATTTTATATTAAGCAAAGAAAATTCAGAAAGGTGAGTTTTATGTAACCAGCATTTGGAGTAATGCACGTGAAGTTTAATGTCAATGTGAAGTGTGTCAAGACACTATATTTCCATTATTTTGGCTTTCTTTCTTTCTTTCTTTCTTTCTTTCTTTCTTTCTTTCTTTCTTTCTTTCTTTCTTCCTTTCTTTCTTTCTTTCCTTCCTTCCTTCCTTCCTTCCTTCCTTCCTTCTTTCTTTCTTTCTTTCTTTCTTTCTTTCTTTCTTTCTTTCTTTCTTTCTTTCTTTCTTTCTTTCTTTCCTTCTTTTTTGGTTTTTTGAGATAGGGTTTCTCTGTGTAGCTTTGCACCTTTCCTGGAACTCACTCTGTAGCCGAGGTAGATCTTGAACTCACAGAGATCTGCCTGCCTCTGCCTCCTGAGTGCTGGGATTAAAGGCATGTGACACCACCGTCCCGTTCTGGTGTGGGTTCTTAATTTTCTTCTTGGTGTTGGTGTATCAGGAAGGAAGTAGTTACTGAAACTTGACATTCAATGTTGATGATTGACTTCGCAGCATCATTTAGCATAGATGAAGATATAAGATGTTACAATTTACATTGTCACATTGCACCCTCATTTAGATATATGGGATGGTAATGATTACATTTAATATGGAGTCAATAGTGTCATTGAATTCTGAAGTGCTAAGAGCACAGTTGGCTGAATATTGTTTATTGACCTGACCATTCTGAACAATTCTAGAATAAATCTTTCTGACAGAAATTTGCTAAAGAAAATTACCAATGGCATTCCCTATTACCTTGATATGAGAAACAAAGACATATTGTATTGGATTCTCAAAAATGTCACAGAACACCAATTATACTAAGCATGTAAAAGTCTGTGACATACAAATAATAGATACTACATGATTTAAAATAAGAGAAAAATCACTGTGGGTAGAAGAAAATACATTGCAGGTCAGTTGAGTCTTGGTGCCTAGACTGACAAAATTAGTATCAGTACTGTAAATTTCTAAGATTACATTCACTCTACCTATTTCTCCTTTAAAATAATAAGTTTTGTAACATATGACTTCTATACAAAATTCAACTTCAAGTAGTTTGTTTTCAGGTCACAAAATAGCATGCCATGCCCTTTCAAAAAATATTTCAGTTTTTCAAATGTTGTAGAATTACTAACAGTATTATCTCTAACGTGACCAATAATTGCATTGCTTTTTCATGTTAACATACTTGGTGGCCTTCAAATTATATGAGTCTTTTAAACAGGAATTTCTAACCCCTGTTCTCAGGCAACTCTGACCTCTCTTGTTGCCTTCACACGCTCTAGGCCCTCCAAGGGCTGCATTTATGACTTTAATTTTCACTGTCCTGTTCTTTTTAAATGGAATCAAAACTGACCTTTAAAATACAATAGCAGGAGTCATTGACTATGTTATTTTAATTGACTTTCCCAAAACATAAATAAAAAACTTACCAATAACTACTTATTTTTAACACAGTAATAAGAGAAATTGTTATAATACAGGGATTTGATTACAGTTCTACCTCCTATTAAAATTCAAATCATACTTTAACTTCAAATATGTCTGAAGAGAATTTGAACTTTGAAAACACTAGCTATACAACAATCATGTTTACTAAATATAAAGTCCCTAGATAAATATGAATATAAACTACACAAGTCATAGAGAAATATTGATAATGTGAAAGTCTCTTATATCTTTGAGCATCCTGGAGGTTAATTACAGTCAAAATTTTTCTCCTTTATATGCTATTTTGAAAACCTGGAAACATAATCACTTATAATTGATAGTTATTTTACATGTTATTTTAAATGTGTGTTTGTATGTATGTATGTACGTATATATGTAAGTGATTATGCCATAACGTATTTACTGGGGATTGACAGCAAAGACCATTACCCACTGAGTCATCTATTAATCCTTTTTCTTATTTAAACATATCTTTAAGATGATATGATTTGAAAAATAAGAGTAAAGAGTATATTAAGTGGAATATCTGAAGCATAAAATTCAAAAATTTTACATCCATGCATTCATGACAGTTCTGTTTCAGTCTGTTTTATGTTTCTGTGATAAAACATTCTGACTGACAGTGAATCAATAAGGGACAGATTTATCTCATCTGATAGGTAACAGTCCAACATCAAGAAAAGACAAAACAGGAAATCAAGGAAAGTGTTTGAAGTAGATATCACAGAGCCACAGAGGAACTCTTTTTACTAGCTTGCTCAGCTGCCTTCATATACAACTCAGAATTACCTGGTCAAGGGTGCCACTATCTACAGTAGGCTAGGCACTTCTCTGTAAATAATCAATCAAGAAAATGCCCCACAGATACAACAGGCCAATGTGATGGAGGCAATTCTTCAATTTGAGTTCTCTCTCCCCCAGTGTGTTAAGTTGACAACCAAGATTAGCTATCACGATTACCTATGAGTGAGAATGTGGAATGATGTATTTCAGAAATAAAGGAATATAATTTAGTATCTTTGCTTGGAAAATAATTTTCAAACAGCCCTCACTGAGACAGACTACAATGATGTGATTGCTGATCTTAGCGTTTGGGGCATGGTAGCAGGTGGAAAAAGAGTTTTGAAAGTCATTCTGGGCAACATCTTGAGTTTCAGGCTAATAATCCTTTCTTTGTCATGCTACCTTGAATTCCGGAGAAATGAGTAAAACTTAAATACTTTGCATAACATAGCTAATGCTTGATTTTTAATCAAAATAAAATATAAAAATTTCTTAGAGAAAAAAATGTAGATTCTCTGGAGTACTTTCTTGCTGAAAGTTGTAATTTGTCCAACAGAACATTGCCCATTACCCATTTTCTCCTCAGGCTGAAACACTACTTAAATGGATCAATTTTATACATAAAACATCTTTCCAAACTCAAGCATTTGCCCCCAAAATATTTTGGGCTAGAAAAATAGAATTACTTCCCTGAGGAAATAGAAAATATATTATCAAGGGAATGCATGAAACATGGATACAACTCCATTTCCTCTCCTTCCTATTGCATAGAGAGATCACATGGGGGTGCAAGCAGGGACAGTCATACACTGTGACTGATACCCAGAATGTGAGTGGATTTATTGAATGTGACTATTCAACTTCACACATGAAACTATAACAGAGATTTCTTTATGCTTTTACAGTTTCTTTGGACATGACCCAATGCATATATAAGTGTAGATGTTGAAAACTCAGACCCTCAGGATGAAAAACATAACTAGATCAAGAGAGAAAATTATAGGCATCAAAAACCTGTGCCTTTAGTGGCATAGTCAGATAATGGGTAGTAAGAAAAGTCATTTTGCTAGTGTTTATCTGAAGAAAAGTGTTCTTATTTGTGCTATGGCAAAATATGCTGTGAAGCTGTTATGTAGAAAGAAGGAATCTATGTACCTAGTAAACCTGCCTTGGGGACAAGGAATAAAACACTATTGTGTATTGTCTACTGTTAGCCTCTTTTGTTGAGTTACTAGAAGAGATTAGATGAGGTAAGAAAGGACTTCTTTCTTTAAAAAAAGAAAACTGAATATTCAAATAAAGAAAGCCAAGGAGTTTGAAAAACCACCAGTCACTTCTGAGAACTAGTGAAAGGATATCGAACTGGAGAAAACTTGATGATAAACAGTCAACAACACTCCTAAGTCAAACAAATGCCTTCATCTTGACATAAGCATTGTGTGGGCCAACATTGATGTAACTTTGTGATGTACAATTCTGATGTGATATTTACATTTAAACTGAGTATGTTGTATTTCAAATCATCCTCTAAAATAGCTCAGAAAACTAAGAAAAATATAGCATATACCCATAAAATATTTTGAGGAAGAGACAATTCAGCTACAACTCATAACAGATATTAATCATGCATGAATCCCAAGAAAAATGTTTCCATGAAAGTCAGTGTCTTATTTCCTTCTGTGATGGTGTAACACAATGTTTGAGACTGGGTTCTTCATTAAAAACAGAAATTGATTGACTTGTTATTGAGAGATGGGAAGTCTCAGAACAGTGACCTCCATCTGTGCTGAACCTCTGTTTACTGCACTATGGAAAAGTCCAAGACTGGGCTGGGGTGTGTGTAGTGGGGGGAAGGTGAAGCAAATATGGCTGAAGTTTTTCACATATTATGCTGCCACTGTCATAATTAATGATGTTAGTCAATATGTGGTAGGAGGGACTTTGGCAGGACTTCCATGATGCCTAGGTTATCTTGAATGAAGAATTGAATAGACACAGGGAAATAGTAGTGGGAGTATGGATTTATTAGAACTGAAAAAGAAAGCTAAGTTCACTGTGCAAAGGTTGACTTGAACAGCATAGTGCTCAAGAGCTCAGTTTTTTTTTTTTTTTTTTTTTTTTTTTTTTTTTTTTTTTTTGGCTCCCAGGATTTTTGATTACACAGAGAAGTGAGTAGATCTCTGCAGGATGAACCTTTATTTAGCTCTTATAGGTGATTGATTTTTGTTGTTTGTTGGAAGGTTTGCACAATCCTTGGGGCAGTCTGAGACTGACCAAGGAGTATTCTTTTGATCTGGTTACTGTGTTCCAGAGTTAACTTTCCAGTGACCTAGTCATGTGTGTCTGACCCTCCCTTCCTGCCTCATTTTGACTTTGCCTTCACAGCATGCTTGCTCATTAATCCCCATCTCCCCAAACTGTTTTTGTTGGGAATTGAATTTTCAGTGCAGGGTTTTTGAGGGACACATTCAAACCACAGCTGCAATGACTCACTTGGTCTTTATTTGTGTTGCTAGTTCTAAAAATATAGTGTCAAGACCCATAGAGAAAAGCTTAGAAAGACTTTTGTGTTTTTTATATTCTTTGTTTGATAAGGCAATGATAAGGTTGGCAACTCTATACTGAGGTCTAACAAGCTACAACTGAACGCTCACACATTATCAGGCAATTTTTAACTCAAGAACTTAAAATTAATTTTCTGTAGGATAACTGATTCTGAAATGGAAGTTTGAACTATTAAAAATTTTTACATTTTATTCTTAAGGAAATCGTTTCTACAATAGTTTTCCTAAACCATCATAGATCTTTCTCAGAAATACAGTAATATAATTTTCATTTATTTCCTCTTTAAGTACAATTATTGACCAAGAGTTGTACAAATCTGAGCACAAAATCACGAGAATGAAATTACTTGCAATATACCCAAATAGGAGATTTTAAACAAGCTGCTGAATTATTCCCCAATACAAGAAAAAAACAGTGGAAATTTCAACCTCTTGTGTTGATACTATGCTTGTCTCAGATCTGCCTGGGTGTTTACAGTCCCTTAGTCTTTTGTTTACCATCTGTATTATTTATATATGTTCCCAAGGTATAGGTAATTCCTGTAAATATTAGTATATGGCCAAAACAATGTGAGAAAATAACCTTTTATGGGGTCCTTCTTTATAGAATCTTTTTTCTTCTTTTAACCTATTTTTTTAATTCATTTTACATACCAAACATAGTTCCCCCTCCTTCCCCTCCTCCTGTTCCCTCCCCACCTCTTCCAACCACCATCCATCTTCTCCTCCAAAAGGGTAAGGCTTCCCATGGCGAGTCAACAAGGCCAGGCATGTTCAGTTGAGGCAAGACCAAGCCACCCCCAGCCCCAACAAGGCTGAGAAAGGCATCCCACCATATGGAATGGGCTTCAAAAAGCCAGCCCATATACCAGGGATAGATCCTGGTCCCACTGCTCAGGGTCCCAAAACTGTTGCCCACATGCAGAGGTCCTAGTCAGTCCCAGGCAGGCTCCCCAGCTGTCAGTCTAGTGTCCCTGCATTCCCACAAGTTCAGATTATCTGTCTCTGTAGGTTTCCCCTTCATGATCTTGACACCCCCGCCCCCTTGCTCCTATAATCCCACTTCACTTTCTTTGACTGGACTCCCACAGATCAGCCTGTTATTTGGATGTGGGTCTCCCATCTACTTCCATCAGCTACTCTTGGACCTATACCCAAAGGATGTTCAATCATACCACAAGGACACTTGTTTAACTATGTTCATAGCAGCCTTGTTCATAATATCCAGAACCTAGAAACAACCTAAATGTCCCTCAATGGAAGAATGGATAAAGAAAATGTGGTACATTTACACAATAGAGTACTACTCAGCTGTAAAAAGCAATGACGTTATGAAATTTGCAGGCAAATGGATGGAACTAGAAAAAAGTCATCCTGAGTGAAGTAATTAAGGCCAAGAAAGACAAACATGGTATGTACTCATTCATAAGTGGATACTAGATGTAAAGCAAAGGGTAACCAGACCACAATCCAGAGCTCCAGAGAAGCTAGGTAACAAGGAGGACCCTAAGAGGGATACATGGGTCTCTCTGGGAAAGGGAAAGAGATGAGATCTTCTGGGTAAACTGGGAGGGGGCCAGTAAAGGGGAGGAAATGGGGGATGAGAACTTGAGGCAATGGCATGGTTGAGTTGGCTGAGGGATGGAGTGGGAGAGCAATGAAAGAGCTATCTCCATAGAGGGAGTCCTTATGGGGCTAGGGAGAAACCTGACACTAGGGAATTTCCTAGGAATCCACAAGAATGACCCCAGTTAAGACCCATAGCAATAGTGGAGAGAGTACCTGAACTTGCCTTCCCCTGTAATCAGATTGGTGACTACCTTAACTGTCATCATAGAATCTTTACTTGAATCTTAAAGATGTATATATACACAGGCTGAAGGTCAGTCTTCATTGAAGGACAATTGTATGAAAGGAAAGTGTTAATATTATAAAAGTGTTCATTACTTAAAGTTGAAGAGCAACAACAGAGTAGTTAAACCCCAGTGTCAATCATAGAGGTGCCTAACAGCAACATAATTTGGAACCAAAAAAAAAAAAATCGTCCTCCATAAAACTTCACAGTCTTTAAATCTCACTTCTCAGAGTGTCTATCATGGTTTTCTAAATGTTTCGTATAACGTGTCGAATGCTCTTGGAATGTGCTTGTTTGTGGTTATTGTTTCAAAATAGAATACCAAGGATGTACAGATCTACTTTTGGTAAAGTTAGAAAAGTCTTTTTTTTTTTTGAGGAACCCCCAATCATGTCATTATTAAATGACATAATGATGACAGTGGAAACAAAATCACTGTGAAGTGCTCAAGCTGAAAGAACGATTTGATTTCTAGTAAACACAGAATGAAGAACCAAAGGGGCTCTAAATATTTTTAGATTTATGATGTGATTGCCATTACAATGTTTCCGTGTCCAATAAACATTCCGAAGAATTGGAGTAAATGACAAGCTACAACAATAACAAAACAAAGAAAGCGTGAAGACATCCTCCAGTCTAGATATGTTATTAATGTAGACACACACAAACACACACACACACACACACACACACACACACACACACACACACACACACACACACTCCTTTCCTATGCTATGCTAATTTTTCTATGCTCTTTTCTCTAGGCTAGATGTGATCATGGCTATGTTCCATTGGAGCAGCTGGGATTGCCTGCACCAGAGGCCCCGTTAGTTCAGATTGGCCTAGTTAACATCATCGCATGGGTGTTCGTGGGGACTCTTCAGTAGTGTTGCTGACTGTATGTTGAGCATGGCATTCCCTAGTGGTACAGCTTCCTTTGAATCAACCAAACATCCCCAACAAATTAATTGATTCACCAAGGTGGACACAGAGGGGATTCTTTCTTGTGTATGCTGGTAGCCTTTCTATGTCGGGTAAATACAGACTCTTTTTGCATCTCCTCAGGGCAAGTCTTATAATATTTATGTGTGTATGTATAATATAGTTATATGCATATTATGTATATATACAAATATGGATATTATACAGACACATACACAGAGACAATTAGAAGTTTAATGGGACGTGTTTTAATGGGCTCAAATGTATTTAGTAGTAGAAGATATCAGTATTGGACTTATTACTAGATTTTTAAATTTCATAATATTCTTACTATTTCTTAAGTTTGTAGTCAGTAATATAATTAACCCTCAGATTTCTCTTTTATAAATAGGAAACTATTCCCCTTGAATCCTTTTCTCTCTAAAAGAATAAACTATATAGTGTTATACGAAGAGTTCTAACACAACAGCTGAATTAAAAGAAAAAAATTCACTGAAAATTAATCCCAATGTATATTTCCCAAGAGCTGTTTTTCTTCATTATGATACATAGAGCAATTGTTTGGGCAGAATTTTTTTAAGGTGAAAAATATGCCAGTGAAATGGGATGCAATAGCCAGAACTCCTGGAACAGTAAAGCATGTAGTCATTTCTTTGTTCTGTTTATCCCATCAGAGGGCATTCCCTATGAAGAGGACTCTATTACAGGAAAGATGACAGGTTACAGGTAACATGGCTTGGTTGGCAGGAAGATGGGATTTACCTGGAGTCTATAACAAACTTCACTGTGTTGAGATTGTCATCTATCATCACCTATGAAATACTGACCTATCTGCCAAATACAGAGTCCAACAGGGAGCCTTGCTATGCTTCACTTCTCTTATAAGAGAATGCCACTGTGATCACTTACAATATGCCAGATAAGACGACAGCTGCTTTCCTTCCCCACAGAGTTTCTGACAACATTATAATATCCCTTACATTGTCAAATGCGGTATTCACTCTTTTCCTAAAGCTTTTAGTGTGTGTGAGTGAGGGGGGTGGCAACAACCCTGTTTTCATGGATTTCACTTATTATGTTGCATGTTTGCCAGCCAGAATCAACTGCTTTGTTCTTGTCTATTAAGTTTCAAATTTAGAGTCATCTTATTTAATTATTCTATATACATTTAACTTAATCTTAGCCTATACCTATAACCAAATTAGAGGTTGCAACAGTATGGCCAGCCTAATTAATAGCTTTACCTCTATGTGTTCTACTGCCTCATCTCCTCTCTTACTTACTGGCAACACTTCCATCAAGGTGAGAATGTAGTAGATATCTTCCTGTCTCCTAGCTATGTTGGGTTCATTGAGTCTCTTCCATTGGAAGATGCTTTCCTATTTTATATGCAATTCAGCTATCATTTATCTGTTTTTACCTGGTCTGGCCCAAGGAGACAAGATGATAAAAATCTTCCATGGGAGCAAGAAATATGCCCCTTTCCTGTTGAAAGGCTTTCTGTTTCCTGATCAGCATAAGAATGAAATAATGCCTCCCAACTTCCATTTCAAGGTCCTACAGTCTTCTCCCCAGGAAGATTTGCTGATCTTTGAGACTAAAGGTCAATTCCTCTGGAGGTCGCTCAGTGTTCTTCTGTGTTGTTCTGACTGCACATACATGTATCTCTCACTGTGGCACTCTAAGTTGGAACTCAGGAACCAACACAAGATCTGAGTAACTGCTATGTACAACAGGGATTTTAACTTGTGTTCGTTTCTGCCCTGAGATTCTCAGATTTTCTTAGCAATTGATGTGAAGAATTCTGAGAGGACTTAACCTCAGTTGCTACCAAGTAGGTGGGAAAAATGAAGACCTGTGAGGAGGTTATAGTATTGACAATGTTAGGTTCAGGCTAAATCAAAGAAAACTGTTCTTCATTCTTTTCCTGTGTGTGGAAGTTCAGATCATTTGCATACAGTTCAAAAACAACCAGTTAGCAGTAAGAACTTCTAATGTATATAGCTACTCAGCAACAGACTTTGCAGATTGTTTCTTTGGGTCCCTCTAATCTACAGCTACTGCACCAAGTATTCCCTGTGAACTGTTGTCTTCTACTCTCAACAAGGTCTTTATAATTCTGGCTCTTTCAGTTTCCCAGATATGTTCCATCTTCTCTCTCATCATGATGCTTATGAAGTTTGTTCCATGGCAAAACCCCTGCCTTTTTTCAGAATCCTCTCTACAAACTTAATAATACCTATTTTAACTGCATGCAATTAGAGCTATAAATCTCATATCTTTTGTAGCATTTTATGAAATCTTTACCTTCCAGAGGCTTCCAGAGGTTTTCAGCTGAGGGCTTAAGCTTTGGATGCTCTCTGGGGTTTTGTTCTTTAGTTCTTTATGTGCATTAGATGTCTCTTAATTACTGTTTTTAGAACATTCATATGGAATCATTTTGTTATAGAAATCTAAATGATAGCAAGATTATAAGGATGGAAAATTATAAATATCTCTATCTGCTCGAAATGTATTACTTTACTATTAAAAATATATTATTTAGTTATACTATATCAAAATATGTTTGAAATGTTTCATCACAGATTGGACTATTTTTAATATACATTATATTTTACTTTTCTTTGAGTTTTAAGCATCCTAGTATCTTATTTGGTTATATGTAGTATTTTCCCTTGAATCATTCAAAATTGCCGAAAAAGCGGAGTTTTGTGTTAAATAACAATTGTTTTTAAGCATCAGATGTGTTTAATCTTCTATTAAGTTAGAGTTAATATTTGTCCTCCTAGTCAATATTTCAGATGCAGATGTAATATGCAGCTGGCTACCAGACTCCCATGGTTTTGTTTATTTTCTAAGCAGGTAATACATTTTTCTAATGTTTATATTTTATGTACTACTTATACTGGTTTTTAACTTGTGCTGTGAATAAAAATCCTCTTATAAACAAATGTGCTACTGTGAGAGAGGTTGAATGAGGTGCCTGGAAGGAATATTGTAATATTTATTGACTTTAAATATTTTCATTGTGAAATACGACCATTAAAGTTGCTATATATATCATCAAGTTTGTCATTATCCTCCTGGTTGAAGTACACATTAGGAGTCCAAGTTTCTGAAGAAATCATCTGTCCTTATGTGTAATATAACACATCTCTCAAAATGCTTTTCTTCTGTTTTATTTTCAAAGGAAGCATTCTTTGAATGGTTGGCTTCCTGCTGTTTAGAATAGTCTGCCTAACTTAAAAAATGTAGGTATTATAAGTATAGTGGATAAAAGGATTTTGGAACTTCATTCCACCTACTTCCCTAGAGCATTGGCTATCAGTATTCCTGGGTCAGGACCACCTACACAGAAGCCTGCTCATCAAAGCTCTCAGTGAGATTCTGGATCTGCCGGTTTCAGATGCTGGTCTTTTTGTATGGCTATTTTCCAAAACATGGAGAGATCAGGACACATTTGCTTGCAACCATCTCCCTCCCTCCCTCTGGGAAAGAGTGTTAACAAGCTATGTTGTGCTGTGACTTCACACACCTACAAATTCCCTAACCTGAGGAAAATATTGATTGTTAACTGGACAATATATAGAATCAGAAAATAGATAAGCCTCTTGGAATATCTCTGAGGGATTTCTAGATGACACTAGCAGAGTAGGCAAGCATTACCCATGTGCAACACAATCTGGTAAACCGAGTTTCCTGACTCTACAGAAAGAAGAAAGCTAGCTATGCCCCAGAATTAATTTCTCTCTGCTTCCTGACTATGAATTTAATGTGACCAGCTGCCTGTAGATCCTGCCACCATAACGTCCTCCCATGAAGTAATGTTAACTGAGACTGTGAACTAAATTAGATCATCCCTTTCTCCATTTGTCTTTGTCAAGTATTTTACCATCACAAGACAAATAACAAGTACAGTATCTGAAGACTATTCATTGATTAGCAAAATATAAAACATGTTTACATATGGACAATATTAGAAACAAGACGGCAAAACAGAAAGAACTGTCTTTTGGTATAAATATTTCTTTCACTTGAAAATAACATCGGACCAGGAGTGACGGCCCATATCTGTAACCCCACAGCTCCAGAAGCATCTCCTACCACTGTGAGCTCAAAGCAAAGCAGGGCTATATCAATTGCAAGACTCTCTCTCTCAAGAAAAAATAGCAATTATAAAGGCATTTTCCCATATCTTATTCTAATTTGTAAAATATAATGACACTTAGATAATAAATATTTAAAGTACATGTGGCCTACTCTATTTAATGAAAGTATTTGACTAATATCTCATCATTTGTAGTTTATATTTTATTCACAGAAATCTGTGAAATTAAAGTATTATTTGAGTTTTAATAGGAGGTAGAATGGTAATCATAGGCCTGTATTATAACCATGTCTCTTATTCTGTTAAAAATAAATAGTTATTAGTAAGTTGGAAAAGATGTTTTGTTTCATTTTATTTTTCTCTCTGTCTGCTCAACAGAGTCCACATGCATGATTTGTCTGCCAGCTTGGTTTATCACTGACACACAGGAAAGGTGTGTCATAGCTGACATGGGCATTTCATTCTTTCAGAGTAGCTTTGTGAACTTGCTTAGAGTTTTAGCATTGGCATTCTTTCTCTAATTAAAAGAGTATCTTTTTTTTCCTAGAGTGGGTTTTTCTGTGTAGCTCTGGCTCTCAGGGAACTCACTCTGTAGACTAGGTTGACCTCAAACTAAGAAATACACCTGTCTCATCATTCTGAGTGCTGGGATTCAAGTCATGGCTAAGTCATAATGTGCTTACAAGCCTCTAACCCATTACCTTGAACACAAGTCTACACTGCTAGTTTTTATTTTATGATCCTCAACCACAGCCACTGAAAATGATAGTTGTCGATGATCTGTCTTCTTGCTCTATCTGGATAGCAGGATCAACAAAAGAGAGTGGGTGTAAAGGGAAGAGCAGGAGAAGTGCCTTCACTGCCTGCTATTCTTATCATGGACTCAGCAGCAGCTCTCCACCCAGCAGCCATGGTTGCTTCTGGCTCCTATGAGCATGTTCTCTTCTGGCGTCAGCATCATTGAGACCACCTGGTGCCACTGTGCTGGTACTCAGTCCTTGGAGCTGGAGCTCCTTCTCTGGAGGCCAGTTTCAGACAGTTTTCATCATAATTCCCACATGACCCCAACCTCCTCCAGGCTTAAGAGATGGATTCCTCTTGAGGTTGTGTCCTGCAAGCTTATTTTACTGCTGTCATCTTGTTTAGCTCGTATAGTTCCTGCATAACAGATTTTCTCTCCAGTTCCTTCACTGCGAAGACATAACATGATTCCTGTTCTTCCTGTCGGGTTTGTCATTGAACAGTTTTAGGATGTTGAGTGAGTCTATATAAAATCCCCATGTCTGCTTCATCTCTAAATTAGAGACTTTAAATATAATACAAATAAAGATCATTGTAAAACCAGCTATTCCAAAGAAACTACTTAGTATTGCATTATCATATGGAAATTGCTGTCAGGTAATTCTATAGTTGCTATTTCCACTGTTCAGTTGAGTAACACAAAGGCAATTTTTTTCCTAACCAAAAAGGCATTCAACAACACACATGTGAAAAACTTCTATAAATTAGAAATAGCTGTTCATAAAATTGAAGTTTCAATGTTTCCGACAACCTCTTCCTTAGGCTTGGCTTGCTAATTGAGTGGGAAGAACCTATGAATTCTCATTTCACACCTCTGGGGAACAGAACATAGGGAAAAAAAAAACCTTGTGAAAATCTTTCCACTTCATTTCCCCTTTCCCATATGTCCTTAAAATAAATGTGAAGGTGTATGCTAAAGGGATGTATGATTTTAATACCATTTGTACAAAGTACCTGAAGACAGAGTTAAGGTGACCAATGCAGCTTGCTTCATTTGGACAAATTTTCTCAATCCCTTAAAAATAAATCCCTATTCTTTTCACTTTTTAAAATATCTTTAGTATTTCTGTTTAGCTGAGATTCTGAGGAGAAAAGGATGATTATCCAGGTGAGAACGTGAATTCTTAAGATTTTTGAGTGTGACCATAAAATATAGATGGGTTAAAAAATTCAAAACCCTCAACTTTGGCCATCTAACTTTAATTACAAGGTGCATTTTTGTAGATGTAACCAACCGTCTTATTAAATAAGAAACACAGAGCCGATTCAGAGAAGAAAGCCAAGAGGTCAGAGCTAAGAGCCTCACCTTTCCTGCTTCAGCGATCCTCTTCAGTCAAGAGAGCTCTCCGAAAGGGGGCTACTTCCTGTGTGTATGTCTTTATATAGTCTAGCTGTTCTGCCTTCTCATTGGTTGTAAACCCAAACACGTGACTGCCTCATCACTGCCTGTATGTACAGCCCTCCAGGTCCTCTATGGTATTGAGATTAAAGGCGTGCTCCACCGCCGCCACGCACTTGCTATGGCTCTAATAGCTCTGACTCCCAGGCAACTTTATTTATTAACATACAATTAAAATCACATTTCAGTACAAGTAAAATACCACCACACATTTTTTTTAAAGGAAAGTGTATTTTTAGAAAAAAAAATGTGAATATGCTACATTTTCCGTGGAAGAAAGTAATTTCAGGAAAACAAGACACACATGACCATCTGAACATGAAGAAAATCCACAAATGGAGGTACCTGATTCCTGCCTTATCCTACAGAAATGTAAGAAAGGGCAAAAGGAGTGGAATGGATCTATGTAAGTAGCATGACAATGTGATAACATTTGTGAGAGATATAATTACGTCTTCAAATTTTTATCCTGGATGAAATATAATCCTCACTGGAATCAATAGGCAACTCCTCTTTCATGATTAAAATCAGCTACTGTGGTCTTAGCATCTCTCTGTTTTTCCCATCTCTATCCTTCATTTCTCCTCATTTTCTTCTTTAGAACTTTCTTTTCACTTTTATCTACTTATCAAATTATTCTTTGTATTTTATTTATTTATTTCGTTTGAGACAGAGCCTCTCTAAATAGTCCTTGCGATCCTGGAGCTCTGCAGACCAGGCTGGCCATGAACTCACACGTATCTGCCTGCCTCTGCCTCCAAAGTGCTGGAATTAAAGTCATATACTACCACAGCCAGCTATATTCTCTATATTTTAAAACAATTTCATGAAATTTAATAGTAGTTAAATTGACAAAAAAAAATGCTCTCTCAATATATACAGTTTTTAAATGGGTATGTACTTCCTGAGAACACCCAAACTCTCCAAACAGGAGGGGAGGGGAATCAACAAAACCCAGTGGGAAGAGATAGTTACAGGGAAGTTACATATTTGAAGTAGTATTTAAGTTCTTGTTTGTTAATAATTCCTCAGTTTGCCTTAGTCCATCACTCTTGAAGCCCCATTTCCAGCAACATTACCCTGAAGTCTGCTCTTTTAAAAGCTTCCGTACGTTAAAACCAAGGAAACATGAAGAGTTAAGTCTATAAAAAATAATAGGAGAAATTGTCCTGCTTCATTCTACTGCGTTTTCTTGTATTTTTTTTAAACAAAACTCAATTCATCAATTTGAGAGAGGGCAGAACATAAAAGTAAAGGATGTTACCATAAAAGTTGGAAATATGTCCTCGATAACTGCTTCTGGGGCCAATCTGCATAGCAAGCTCTTGGGTGTTTATCCTACATGAAAGCTAATAAATTTATTTGTGATAACTCCTAAGAGGAGATCATTTTCAGAAAAACAAATTCAGGCAAAAGCTATTGTTTCAACAAATGCAAATGACAAGTGCTGTAATCTGGCAACATTTGCAGTTTGAGGGATATAACACATTTTGGATCCATAAAAGTAGTGACACATTCTGTGTGGCAAAATACACTTTGTTGAAGTCCATCCTGCTGCACTGCGATATTCAGGGCGATGAACAATGTACTAAGAGGAGGAAGATAACACATTATAAATGTCCATAGATCTAGTCATTCTGCAAGGAAATCTTTCTTGTACTGTTTATCTTTTTATGCATGTGTTTGGGTTATACCCACTCTCTTACTTCACTTAGGAAGTCTATTGGCAGACAGCTCACTAACACTACTTATAGTTTTGTTTTATGGAATGTGTATCAGGTGTTTTAATAAAGAATTTCTACTCAATTGACAATTGTAATGAAATATAGTTCTAAATTAGTTAATTAAACCATATTTTGTTTTTGCTATGTGCAAGATAATGCTCTATATTGCTTTGCAATGTGGAAAATATTTACTACATTTCTTCAGTTTCTCTTTTGTGATTGTTCCTGAGATACAGTACTCTAACCAGTGTAGAAAATGAGAAGTTGATAGGCTTTGCACGAAAGCCGACCATCTGAGAATAAAAGTCAAGACAGGCAGAGTCAAAATAGTTGTAACAAAATAATGTAAAGATCCTTAAAAATTAAGGCAATGTGAAAGAGGGACAGTGTATTGTAAACAGAACCTGAGAAAAAAAGGTCATATTAGCTTGAGACTAGAAAGCCTCCTCAGCTATGTGCTGCTCAATAATCACTAACAATTACATAAGTTCAGATACTTTTTCTGGTGTGGTTGTAGACATCACTTTTAATCATCCCTGTGATGGATGTCTTCCTCAATCCACACTGTTCAGTGTCTAGAGACAAACACAAGTCTTTGAGGCATTTCCTCACTGCAACCCATCCTTCAGATTTTTTTTTTTATTTTGCAATACAATTCAGTTCTACATATCAGCTACAGATTCCCTTGTTCTCCCCCCTCCCGCCCCCCCTCACCTTCCCCCCAACCCACCCCCTATTCCCACATCCTCCAGGGCAAAGCCTCCCCGCCCCCCGGACTGAGATCAACCTGGTAGACTCAGTCCAGGCAGGTCCAGTCCCCTCCTCCCAGGCCTAGCCAAGTGACCCTGCATAGGCCCCAGGTTTCAAAGAGCCAACTCATGCAATGAGCACAGGACCTGGTCCCACTGCCTTGATGCCTCCCAAACAGATCAAGCCAATCAACTGTCTCACCCATTCAGAGGGCCTGATCCAGTTGGTGATCCCTCAGCCATTGGTTCATAGTTCATGTGTTTCCATTCGTTTGACTATTTGTCCCTGTGCTTTATCCAACCTTGGTCTCCAAAAAACCCAGGATAGCCAAAAGAATCCTGTACAATAACACAAACTCTGGAGGCATCACGATCCCTGACTTCAAGCTGTACTATAGAGCTACAGTAATAAAAACAGCTTGGTACTGGCATAAAAACCGACATGTGGACCAATGGAATCGAATTGAAGACCCTGACATTAATCCGCACACCTATGAACATATAATTTTTGACAAAGAAGCCAAAAGTGCACAATGGAAAAAAGAAAGCATCTTCAACAAATGGTGCTGGCATAACTGGATATCAACATGTAGAAGGCTGCAAATAGATCCATATCTATCACCGTGCACAAAACTTAAGTCCAAGTGGATCAAGAACCTCAACATAAATTGAGCTACTCTGAACCTGCTAGAAGAGAAAGTAGGAAGTAGTCTTGAACGCATTGGCATAGGAGATCACTTCCTAAATAGAACACCAGTCGCACAGACACTGAGAGAAACAATCAATCAATGGGACCTCTTGAAACTGAGAAGCTTTTGTAGAGCATCCCTCAGATTTCTATCACATCCTCTCATTCCCTCTCTTTTACCCCTTCATCAATCTTTTAAGTTCTCTCTCACATGAGTTTACCACAACTTTTACTGCTGGAGCCAAGTTCCCTGTGTCCCTGTCCTTAAGGCATTTACCTTCCTTTCTCTAACTCTAAAAACTGAAGTCCAAATGAACACTCACTTCTTCCAGGATATTGAACTTGGTCAAAGATTAAGTTATATAAATTTTGCCTATGAGATCACTATGTCTGTTTCTGTTGCTCCCTCAATTCTAGAATTTTCTGTGTGGAAATCTATGCTATATTAAATAGACTACATAGTCATCTTTCTTAAACTTCCCTGAATAGAACACTTTCATGTTTTCCCTTCATTACCCCCCTCACGTCCAGTTTGCTCATGTAGATCTCATCCATTTCTCTGTCCTTGGGGGATCCCTGTGTCTTTCTTAGGGTCCTCTTTTCTAGGTAGCCTCCCTGGAGTTGTGAGTAGCAGTCTAGTCATCCTTTGTTTTACATCTATTATCCACCTATGAGTGAGTACATACCATGTTTGTCTTTCTGAGTCTGGGTTACCTCACTCAGGATGATTTTTTCTAGATCCATCCATTTGCATGCAAACCTCATGACTTCATTGTTTTTCTCTGCTGAGTAGTATTCCATTGTGTACATGTACCACATTTTGTTTATCCATTCTTAGGTTGAAGGGCATCTAGGTTGTTTCCAGGTTCTGGCTATTACAAATAATGCTGCTATGAACATAGCTGAGCATGTGCCCTTGTGATATGATTGAGCATTCCTTGGGTATATGCCTAAGAGTGGTATAGCTGGGTCTTGGGGTATATTGATTCCCAATTTTCTAAAAAAGTGCCATATTGATTTCCAAAGTGGCTATACAAGCTTGCATTCCCACCAGCACTGGAGGAGAGTTCCCCTAGCTCCACATCCTCTCCAGCATAAGCTGTCTTCAGTGTTTTTGATCTTAGCCATTCTGACAGATGCAAGTAGTATCTCAGAGTGATTTTGATTTGCATTTTCCTAATGATTAGGGATGTTGAGCAATTCCTTAAATGTCTTTCAGCCATTTGAGCTTCCTCTGTTGAGAATTCGCTGTTTAGCTCCATAGCCCATTTGTTAATTAAGCTGTTGGGCATTGGTCGAGGGAAAGGGAGCTTAGGGGAGCGGGAGATCCCAGCTGGATCAAGAACAGAGAGGGAGAACAAGGAAAAAGAGACCATGATAAATGAAGACCCCATGGGAATAGGAAGAAGCAAAGTGCTAGAGATTTCTCCAGAAATCCACAAAGATACCTCCACAATAGACTACTGGCAATGGTCGAGAAAAAGCCCGAAATGACCTACTCTGGTGATTGGATGGCCAAACACTTCAACTGTCATGGTAGAACTCTCATCCAATGTCTGATGGAAGCAGATGCAGAGATCCAAGGCCAGACCCCAGGTAGAGCTCTAGGAGTGCAATCGGCAAGAAAGAGGAGGGATTGTGTGAGCAAGAATGGTTGAGACCATGATTGGAAAAAGCACAGGGACAAATAGCCAAACTAGTGGAAACACATGAACTATGAACCAATAGCTGAGGAGCCTCCAACTGAATCAGGCGCTCTGGATTAGTGAGACAATTGATTAGCTTGAACTGTTTAGGAGGCCTCCAGGCAGTGTGACCAGGACCTGTCATTAGTGCATGAGCTGGCTGTTTGGAGCATGGGGCCTATGCTGGGACACTTTGCTCAGCCTGGGTGAAGGGAGAAGGGGACTGGACCTGCCTCGATTGAATCTACCAGGCTGAGCTGAATCCCCAGGGGAGTTCTTGCCCTGGAGGAGATGGGAATGGAGGGTGGTCTGGGGGGGAGGGCAGGGGTGGGTGGGCAGAGGGAGTACAGGGGAATCCGTGGCTGATATGTAAAATTTAATTAAATTATAAAATAAAAAATAAAAAAGAATACATTCATGTTTGATATTCAACATCATTTTACTGAGGTTAAGAAAAAATACAATTATGTTGCTTAGACAAGGTTTTATTTAGCACATATGTTATTAATATTCTTGTTACATTAAGTATGTTAAAGATACTAACATACTTAATGGTGCATGGAGAGGTCAAGTATGATTAACATTAAACCTTTCATTCTTATTTTTTCATTTTTCTAAGTTAAATATTTATATTAATTATTTGTGAATTTCATATAATTTATTTTAATCATAATCATATTCCCAGTTCTCCTCTTAAACCCTTTTAGATATATCCCACTTCCTTACCACCCCAACTTCCTGTCCTCTTTACTTTGCTTTTGGTTAATATCTCAACAAGTCCAGTTTGTTCTTCCTATACACTCTTGGGAGAGGGACCACTCACTGGTGTATGTTAGATATTCCAGGTGCAACATTGTTAAATAAAATTGATGTCCTCTCTCTCAGAATCTAGCACCTGACCTGCAACCTCAGGAAAATAGGTCCAGAGTATTGAGGTGTTCAGGGGGAGGATTGGAGAGGACCAACTAAAGAAGTGATAGGTTGAGACCAGGATATGCTGCAGAAGCTGATAACTCAGCCAAGCAGTTTATTCAGTACATCATCTTATATATTATTTACAAGGGGAAAGTGGGACAAAGTCAATAGAAAACTAATTAAGCAATGGTTACAAAGAGAACACAGGATACCTCAGACACATCTGCCTTAAGAATGGTAAGCATATTCTATCAGGAAGGATCAGGTACCCAGAAACAAAAACCTTAATTCCTTCAAAGCCCTGGTCTGTGCCTCAGACCAGGTCTTATCTTGCCCCTGGAAAAGGAAAGAATTAATATTCCCTTATTCTTTCATCGGGGCTTTTGAGAAAGCCTTGGATTGGCCTGTCTCCTCAACAATCAACCCTCAATAGTACCAGTACAACAACTATGTCTGTGACTCCTATTCTCCCTGATTTATGGTCTTAATCTTCCCACCTCCTTTTCTGAAATGGTCCTTGAGCATGGAGAGAGTGCCATTTAGATGTCACATTTGTGTTGAGCACCCCAGTGAAACTTATTTGCTATACTTTGAGCAGTTGTATGTTTCTGTATTAATCATTCTCCATTGCACAATGAAACTTCTCTGATAAAGACTGAAAGCTAAATGCTGTACTAATATGTAGCATTAATCTTAAAAGTTCTTATTAATAAAATCAAACCTGAGGCCAGTTATTGGGGTGAACACTGGAAGATCAGAGAGCCAGAACAAGCCACAACTACCTCACCTCGCCGGATCCTCAGCTGGTCTTGTTTCTTCAAACTGGAGGGAGGCCTCTAAGTCCTCATCCAGAATGGCTCTCAGCTGAATTGCTGCTCAAAAGCCTGAAAGCTTAACCAGCCAAATGCTTAACCAGCCAAAGGCTTCTAGTTTCTGGTCCTCACGCCTTATATAGAGCTTGAAGTCCTAGCCGAAAAGGAAATAAAAGGGATACAAGCAATAAAAGACAATATGAAAGCAATGTTCCTTGTTGATAGCAGGACTCTATATGTGAGAGACCCTAAAGACCCTAATAAAAAAATTCATACTGCTTATAAACACGTTTAGCCAAGTAGGAGTTTACAAAATTATCCCTAAATCAAGCAACCTTTCTATATACTAAAGACAAAGAGACTAGTATTGAAATCATAAAAATTAACCCACTGACAATACTCTTAAAATATGAAATATTGTGGTGTAAGATAACTTGCTAAATGATCTTATTAATAAAAAACCCAAAGCCAGATATTGGGGTAAAAACTGAGAGATCAGTAAAACAGAAAAAAGCCAGCTGCATTCTTTTTTTTTTTTTTTTTTTTGGTTTTTCGAGACAGGGTTTCTCTGTGTAGCTTTGCGCCTTTCCTGGAACTCACTTGGTAGTCCAGGCTGGCCTCGAACTCACAGCGATCCACCTGGCTTTGCCTCCCGAGTGCTGGGATTAAAGGCATGCGCCACCACCGCCCGGCAACCAGCTGCATTCTTACCACTTGAAAATCCTCAGCCAAAGAGACCTGCTTCCTGTATACCCACGCCTGTATGCTTTTCTGTTCCTGCAATCTCACTTCTTCTCTCCACCCAGTTGTATCACTTTCTTTTCCTGCCCAGCTCTGTCACTTCCTGTCTGTACAGACCTCCAGACCTCTATGGTTAATTGGTGTTGGAATTAAAGGCTTTTGTCACCATGCTTGGCTCTATTCCCCAGTGTGGCCTTGAACTCACAGAGATCTAGATGGATGTCTGCCTCCCAAATGCTAGGATTAAAGGTGCAAGCTACCATTGCTCGACTTCTATATTTAATATAGTGGCTGGCTTTTTCCTCTGATCATCAGATAAGCTTTATTAGGGTGTACAATATATTGGGGTACACAATATAGCGCCATATTTTGAATAAACCTAACCAAGGAAATGAAAGGGCGACACAGTGAGAACTTTAAAATATTGAAGAATAGCATTGAGGAAAACACAGAAGATTGAGAAAAAATCTCCTGTGTACATAGATTAGTAGGATTAACGTTATGAAAAGATATCCTATTAAAATGAATCTATAGGTCCAATGCAGTCCCATCAAAATCCCAATGTAATTCTTCACAGAAATTGAATAAATAATCTTAAAATTCATATAGAAATACTCAAGATAGTTAAAAAAAAACTGAAAGTAAAAACAAAATGCTGGTTGATGTATCACCATTCCTGATTTCAAGTTAATACTTACGGAACCATAAAAACAGCCTGCTACTGCTAAAGAAACAATTACTTTCATCAATGGACAATAATGGAAGACCCAGGCGTAGCCACCTGATTTTTGACAAAGAAGCCAAAAAACATTAAAAAAGTCATTATCTTCAACAAATGGTGATGAGAAAACTGAGTATCAGCACCTAAGAGAACGGTATTTTTTCCTTTTTTTCTTGCACAAAACTCTATTCCAAATGCATCAAAAAGCTCAGTGTCAGACCTGAAGTTCTAAAGCATCTAAGAGAGTAGTGTCTCTATATCGCTTCAGGACATGGGCTCAGAGTAGGACTTTCTGAATTAGGAGCTCAGGAAATAAGACCAACAATCCACAAGTGTGGGTTGATAAAATTAAAAAGCTCTGTATTGCAAAGGAAACTCACAATTCCTGAAGAAGCAACAGTGAGAATCCAGGGTTTATTTTTATAATTATACACCTGGTCAATTCCTTTTCTTAAAAGGAATTGTTTGACTTGGACATGATGACTCACCCCTCTAATTTTAACATACGAATGGTTGAAGCAGTAGTATTGTCATGACTTAAAAGGCTGGCGTGGGATAAAACATAATTTCTGGAATTTGTTGTCCTAATTCCAAAAATAAAACAATAAAGAAATACATTTGGTATTGTACTTTTGGCTTTTAGTTGGGTTTTTATTGAAATAACTTTCCAAATTTCCCACACTTATTTTATTATGAAGCAATATAAAAAGGGGAGATGTATTCTTTTTATGAATTCCAGTTGATATAATTGATACAAGGTAGAATAAAAACCTATCACCTAACATATTAAGATTAAGATGTTGAAGTACCTTGACACAGCACTTTCTGCAGCATCCCTTCCCCTCTCAAAGATACTGGCAGGCATCCTACTGAGGACATTGTCTGTAAATCTCCAGCTAACACACTTCCGGGTGCCTGTATGCATCACCTGGGGAACAGAGTTTACATGACTCGGGGGTCATAATGATGCCACACATCCTGCTCTGCACCTGATAATTCTCTGCCTTCTGTACTGGAATCAGAGAGCCTGGCTGCAAGCTTCTCCTATAAGCATAACACCCACCCTCAGTGATCTATAAGAAGAGATCTCTACTCCTTTCCTGTGGGTCCTCATTAGTCTCTTTCAAGCCCCACCTTGTCAGTCTCTGGTGTTGGACTCTGACGTAGATGATTTTTCTTTGAGCCACCAGATAACAAAAAGATAACACCAAGACTTATTATTAATGATGAAATTGTGGCCAATAGCTTATGGTTGTTTCTAACTATCTCTTATAACTTAAATTAACTCATATCTTTTTTTTTATTTTTATTTTGCAATACAATTCAGTTCTACATATCAGCCACGGATTCCCTTGTTCTTCCCACTCCAGCCCCCCTCACCTTCCCCCAGCCCACTCCCCCCATTCCCACCTCCTCCAGGGCAAAGCCTCCCCCGAGAACTGAGATCACCCTGGTAGACTCAGTCCAGGCAGGTCCAGACCCCTCCTCCCAGGCCGAGCCAAGTGACCCTGCATAGGCCCCAGGTTTCAAACAGTCAACTCATGCAATGAGCACAGGACCTGGTACCACTGCCTGGATGCCTCCCAAACAGATCAAGCCAATCAACTGTCTCACCCATTCAGAGGGCCTGATCCAGTTGGGGACCCCTCAGCCATTGGTTCATAGTTCATGTGTTTCCATTCGTTTGGCTATTTGTCCCTGTGCTTTATCCAACCTTGGTCTCAACAATTCTTGCTCATATAAACCCTCCTCATTCTCGCTAATTGGACTCCCAGAGCTCCACCCCGGACCTAGCCATAGATCTCTGCATCCAGATCCCTCAGTCCTTGGATGGGGTTTCCAACACGACAATTAGGGTGTTTGGCCATCCCATCACCAGAGTAGGTCAGTTCCGGCTGTATCTCGACCATTGCCAGCAGGCTGTTGTGGGGGTATCTTTGTGGATTTCTGTGGGCCTCTCTAGCACTTTGCTTCTTCCTATTCTCATGTGGTCTTCATTTACCATGGTCTCCTATTCCTTGTTCTCCCTCTCTGTTTTTGATCCAGCTGGGATCTCCCACTCCCCCAAGCTCTCTTTCCCTCGACCCTCGCCCTTCATTACCCCCACTCATGTCCAGGCTGTTCATGTAGATCTCTTCCATTTCTCCGTCATTGGGCGATCCTCGTGTCTTTCTTTGGGTCCTGTTTTCCAGGTAGCCTCCCTGGTGATGTGAGTAGCAGTCCAGTCATCCTTGTTCCTCATCTAGTATCCTCCTATGAGTGAGTTCATACCATGTTTGTCTTTCTGAGTCTGGGTTACCTCACTCAGGATGATTTTTTCTAGATCCATCCATGTGCATGCAAACCTCATGACTTCATTGTTTTTCTCTGCTGAGTAGTATTCCATTGTGTATATGTACCACATTTTGTTTATCCATTCTTAGGTTGAAGGGCATCTAGGTTGTTTCCAGGTTCTGGCTATTACAAATAATGCTGATATGAACATAGCTGAACAAGTGCTCTTGTGGTGTGATTGAGCGTTCCTTGGGTATATGCCCAAGAGTGGTATAGCTCGGTCTTGGGGGAGATGGATTCCCAATTTTCTAAGAAAGCGCTATATTGATTTCCAAAGTGGCTATACAAGCTTGCATTCCCACCAGCAGTGGAGGAGAGTTCCCCTAGCTCCACATCCTCTCCAGCATAAGCTGTCTTCAGTGTTTTTGATCTTAACCATTCTGACAGGCGTAAGGTGCTATCTCAGAGTTGTTTTGATTTGCATTTCCCTGATGATTAGGGATGTTGAGCAATTCCTTAAATGTCTTTCAGCCATTTGAGTTTCCTCTGTTGAGAATTCTCTGTTTAGTTCTATAGCCCATTTCTTAATTGGACTGTTGGGCATTTTGATGTCTAATTTCTTGAGTTCCTTATATATTCTGGATATCAGTCCTCTGTCAGATGTGGGGTTGGTGAAGATCTTTTCCCATTCTGCAGGCTGTCGCTTTGCCTTGTTGACTGTATCCTTTGCTCTACAAAAGCTTCTCAGTTTCAAGAGGTCCCATTGATTGATTGTTTCTTTCAGTGTCTGTGCTAGTGGTGGGCTGGAGAGATGGCTCAGCCGTTAAAGGGTAGGCTCACAACCAAAAATATAACTCATATCTTTTAATCTACATTGTTTTACATGGCTCAGTTACCTATTTTTTTTTCTTTTTTTTCTTTTTTTTTTGAGACAGGGTTTCTCTGTGTAGCTTTGTGCATTTCCTAGATCTGGCTCTGTAGTCCAGGCTGGCCTCGAACTCACAGAGCTCTGCCTGCCTCTGCCTCCCGAGTGCGGGGGTTAAAGGCGTGAGCCACTACCACCCAGCTAGTTACCTGTTCTTTGAAATGCTCATGCTGCTTGCTCTGTGTTTCCTGGTGTCTCCCTCTTTTTCTTCCCAGCATCCTCTGTGCCTCGAAATTCTCCTTAGTTTTTGGCCATTCAGCTTTTTATTAAACCAATCAGAGTGATATATCTTCACTGTATAAAAAAGACTTTTCCACAAGAGTCTGAACTTTCCTTAAAGCCCCCTCTGAGCTCTTAACTGTCTGTCTGTCCCTGGTATTAATAATTATTCTAATATACTTCTTAGCTACATTGATCCATCTTATCATCCCTCATCCAAAACCTTTAAATAATCATATTTTCTATGAACTTATACTATTTCAGGAGATATTCAATTAGTTTTGCCTTAAGTTCTGTAATATCACCACAGAGGGACTCTTTGTTCTTGTCTTCTTGAAAGAATTTAAACAAGAGACACAGTTTAAGCAGAAGTTTATTTAGCAAAACAAAGCAAATATTCCTAACAAAGATTGAACAGAACTTTCCCAAAGGGTGGCAGCAGCTTGATGGGTTCTGTATTGGGGATTTTCAAGGACTTCTTATATTGATGTAAAGGCTGTTTTAGTTCTTGAACCACCATGCTAAAATATTCTGTCAAGTCCAAAATCATATGTATTTTTAAAAAAGAATATTTTAAGTGATTCCACCACTTAGAATAACATTTTTCAATTAGTGACTACTAGTCATTCTCTCCATTGAACCCTGCTTTGATTATTTCTTATATTATTTCATTAAATTTTTACAACACATACATACCTGCATACACACAAATAACTTTTTATTAATATTTATGTGATGAGTGTATTATTCTCAAACATGTTGGACCAGATCTTCCTTTAGGGTATTTTTTTCTATGATACCCCCCAAAAATCCACAAAGGTAGAGGGAACAAAACTACAATATAAACAAGATTATATCAAAATAAAGACCATTTGAAGATGTAGATCTTTAGTACACGTGTATGCAATGGGAACAATCTGTCTAAGCTCAAGGATTTGACCACAAACAGACATTCTGGCCATCTGGACAAACATGGCTGTGATATTCTTGCCTCCCTCATACCTAACTCCTTTTGGAGACTTCTCTTGTTCTCAAAATTGATTTTATGACTATCTTTGAAAACAACTTGAAGTCCTAGGGTTAGGACGATTCGTTGCTTTTAAATTCAAGTCTGCATAAAAGGCTGGGACTAGGGGTTTTGCAGTTAGATTATTGGGCTGCATAAATAGGAAATATGACTTAAGATGTCTTTAGAAACAGAGTCTCTCATATATACCATTTATGTCTGTCTTCTACACAGTAGCATGTCTTAGTAAAACACAATATAAATCAGTGATTCACTGACGTTATTATTATACTAACATCAGTGGCATTACCAACATCAATATTTTGTCTTGTAATAACAAAGGGAAGAGCACACCTTTAGAAGCAGCTCTGTGAAATGAGACTCAAACCCAGAACTCTCTGCTTCTCATACATATTTCCCCTGCCTTCTCATCAAACCTGATGCTTTCATGTCTCAGTATAGTAAGGGGATAATAGGAAGATGCATTGGAACATATACAAATTCTTATGTAAACAAACATGTACATGTCACTTTTCTTTTTTTAAGAGCAAACTGATGCTATATAATGGGTAATAATATTAATCTGTGACCAAACTGCAGGGTATCTATTTTATATGAGCATATTAAACTTATTCCCATTTGAAAAATATTACTATGATAGTTCTCACATTTCAGAAAGGTAATGATTCAAATCCTTAGCTAACTTTTATCCTTCTTTCCTGTTGCCCTGCTTAGGCACTCTAAAATGAACCTCATTCAGTATTTAGCAGTTTAAACTATGGCCGAGCTTTCTTGTCCGTCTCCACACCTGTGCTCCTGTTGCCTGCGATTCTGGTTCTTTTTCTTCTAATTGTTGCCATCAGAGCTCTTCTTAGGAGACCCCGACAGACGCTGCCATGACCTACTCCCTTGCTCAATCTGGTTTCCCTCTCATTATCTGACCCTTCTCACTGCACGTCATAGTTAGGAGGAGGGTCATCTGAGAGGGGCTTTAATTGTCTCTGTGAGCTAAGAATCAGATGCAGCCACTGAACAACAAAGGGCATCCAGATGAGCACTGCCGCTGTTGTTGAAAGCAGTGCTACTTCACACACTTTAGAAAAAAAATAAAAATAGAGCTCTAAAGTTCCAAAAGTTTCATTGTTCAGAAATATGGGCTTCTGGAATGTTGTCTGAAGTCTTTTTGGTGACTAATGGTGGAAGTTTGGAGCATTGCAGCTTCTCTGGCCTGAGGTTAAAACAGGCTCTGTCACGGAAATCGTGGAGGGACAGCTCAGGAAGCAAAGCAACAGTCAAGTCCTAACTTGCCATATGTTGATGTTTATGATTTTTGGTTTCTATGGGGTCTTGGAGTTCAAGTCTTGTGATGGGATTAATGAACTAGAGAAAGGACAGAGAGCTCATTCTTTGTGTCATGTGAGAACCTAGACAGGAATTGGGGACCTCATTAGAACCCATTTTGAACCCAGACAGGAACAGAGGGCTTACTAGAACATCATAATGATGCCCTGACATGGACATCACAGTACAACTGTGAGGAAATATATTTCTGAGATTGCCATGCATTGCACTGCGAGGCACACAGACTATTACGTGCTTTGCCCAGGTGAAAAAAAACCTCTCTTTTCTCCCTATTATCCAAAGCAAACCCATGCTCTAACATCTGGTTGTAAATATTCTTTTTGCCTGGAAGAATCTTTAAAGAAAAGGAAAAAACAAAACAAAACATTTGCTTGCAATTCTTTTACTTCAGATCATTGTTCGTCACATTTTCTCATTAAAAATCATCCTTCCTGTTCTGTTGCCACATCTGCAACTCAGGCCAACCATTTTCTGGCTATGAACTCAACTCTGGATTTACTGTGCTCCATATTTTTCATAAAATACATCATTTACTAATTACATTTATTATTGAATGAAAAAAGAAAGAAAAAGAAAAGGATATGACTGCTCCTAGGTATCGGGAAGGAGAAAGTTTATTGTAGATAAAAGGAGAGCATAGCCAGAGGCAGAGACATCTGAGAGAGTTCAGAGTGGACATGACCAGACTGATCTGTGCCATGTGAGGAGGGTGGGAGGTAAGAGAGAAGGGAGAAAGGGGAACCAGGTGCAATAGCCAGGATGCACAAAGGAGAATAAACCAGGGAACCAAAATGTCTGGGTTATATAAAGTAAAGCAGCTGTGGGGAGGGCAGCCTAGTTCCTGGGCTGGAAAATTCAGGGTAAAGGGTAGGGTATGCCAGCCTCAAGGACCCTGTAACAGGTAGGGACTGAGGGACTGTAGGGAGAACTTGCAGCCAGGTCTGCTTTGATATGTTAAATGAACACCTCAGCTAATTGTCCCAGGTTTGAAATTATTAAGTTATTAGCAATTATTAAATGCATTACATGACCACTAAACTATAGGCCTCATGTCAGTTGTCCCTTGCATTATTTCTTCTATTCTGATGCTTTACAAGCACCTATAAGAGAATTTCTTTTTCTTAGTAATTAAGTAGCAGGTTCTAGGTTAAGTTTTCTTGAATTGAGAATCCTTTTCTTATGATCACTATTTATTAATAGAAAGGTTTATAATTTTTATTTCATTATCTGTCTTTTTTTAGCTTTTCACATTTTTTTATAGTCACATGCAGAGGTCTGATTAATTTCAGCTTCTTCACTGCCAATCAATGTGGGAGAGACTGCTCCAACTTCTGGGTCTTCTTGTCTGTGATGACCAGGGTATAAAGGTACCTGCTGCAGCGAACTTCGAACTTTGTATTATTCTTGTTCTTCTTGATCTTGACAGATTTGGCATCCCTCTGCCTGGCTGTGAGCAGAAAGTCCTTGATTTCCTTGGTTTTCCAAGGCATGGTGAAAAATGCTTGGCTGTAGATACAGCATATCGGCAGCAAAAGTAGAGAACAGAGAAAGCCTTATTTCATTATCTTAAGCATTACATTACTTTAAAATCATGTAATTTACTAGTTTCATATTTTTTAATTTCCTCTTCTTAACTCATAAAATATAACTTCGAATAGGTTATTTCATTCCGAGTATTGCATTTTCTTTGTCCTAACAAGCCTATCATGTATGTGTGTATGTGTATGTGAGTGTGTGTGTGTGTGTGTGTGTGTGTGTGCATGTGTATATAAATCTAGAATTATCACCACAAATCACTCATGTTACAATTAAAGATATCTGTGATATATCTGGGATACAACAAAAGTCCTTATTTTTGTCTTTATATTGTGGTGTCTTCATATTATCTATTCGGTAGCCCAGAGTCCTCCAGTTTTCAATTCCAGACACAAATTTTCTCTGTTCATTCTTATCCAGAGAAAGCCCATTTAGGCCACAAGACTGAATTAAAATGTCTTTTCAAAGACATTGATTAAATTATGTACATACCACCAATCTTGTACTCTTAAATTTATAAACATTATCCTTGTTTTTTGTGTCAAGGAATTTTTTTCTAAAATTTCCATATGTATTTCATATAGAACTTTGATTTCTTTTTATATATTACAAAAATGTTTTCTGTCAAGTAATTTGGTGCATGTAAAATAACTGAAAGTAAATACAGATAGTGCCTGCTCACTCCCCTTGAGTACTACTCCTAACACTCTCTACCTTGGTTCTGTTTCATTTGCTTTTGAGAATTCCAGCCTACTATAAAACTTGCAAACTATCTGTCAGTACATTTCACTCCTTTCATTTCCGTTCTTTTGTGAAGATTCGTTTTTTTCTAAAACCTTCTTTTCATTCCATTATGAAAATGGGTTTAAGAGGTTTTAGCTGCATGTGTATTCTGTTGTGGTCTCAAGTCCCTGCCTGAGTGTGAATTAGGCACTTAGAGAAGAATGCAAGCACAGGAAGAACACAGAATGGGACTAGCATCCCTCAGAAGCCTGGCTCCTGCAGGGCTTGACTTACTTTAAGGGGAAAAAGAAAAAGCAGGATAAATAGCAGGATCCTGAGAAGTTATCTGCTTTGTTCTTTGCCTTCAGACAGTTAGCTATCTATGTTTTGCAGGACAGATATATCCTCATGATCATTCCAGTTTATAATGTTCATGGTTCTTCTCTGCCAACTTTCACAGCCTATAAGGATGCTGCACAGCTCATACTCCCTGATCCTGCTGGCTGTCATGGAGGCTTTCTGCTTCTTGTAAATGCTCACAGGAGGAAATTAAATACTTTTCAATACTCAACAGTTACAATGAGTTTTCAATTCTATTCACTTAACATGTAAAGCACAGTCTAATCTTGTTGACATATAGTGTAAGCAAACTCTTTGTGAGGAATGAGAGGAGATTCTGTCTGCTTCTGGCATCTGAGCCTTGATGTTTAATATATATATATATATATATATATATATATATATATATATATATATATATATATATACACACACACACACACACACTAACAACGACATTAGTTTGGTATAAAGATTAAATAAATGGATGCATGTGAAAACACTGAGAAACCCACAGATATGCTTCAGTTGTGAGGCCTCTCTTTTCTCCCCTTTTTATGGCCCACTCTGAGTTTTGCTTGTGTAGCTATTACTGCATCTGGAGCTTTATGTCTTTGCTTTTTGCTTTGTCTGTTTTTCTTCAACTCTGTAAATTTCCTACAGAAATTTGAAGTTAATATTTATGTTTTGGTCCTATTTGAAAAAGATAACCCAGAGCAAAATATTAAGGTCTAGTTTATCATTTGTGATTATGTCTGCTTCAAATATGAAAGACCAGCATATTACACTCTAGACTAGAGAGTAATGAGATGACCTGCACTTCAAATATAGGTCAACCATATCACAAATGCATCAGCTTGGCAAGCAGGGACCATCATGATTCCTAAAGGATAAGAATGTCTGCTACTCAAGTCTAAATATTATGAGCCACTGCCTAGCTTTGTAAACATGTTAACCTACTGTTTTAAAGTTGCAGTCAAGTTTTGTTTGAATATTCCTCAAATCAGATCAAAGATAATTTACCTAATACTGTGAATTAGAGTTAGGTATAATTAAAGGAAACACACTAACATCTAAAATGTTTAGTTAAGCTTAAATGTTTGCCAGTATTGGAAGAAGTGTTCAATTCAGCATGCTTTGACAGTATTAAAAATATCATTATGTGAAGAATGTTTGTGGTGTGAAGAATTAAACCATTCCCTTATAGAGAAGAAAGAAAACTTCAAAGGCTTAGGGGACTCAAAAAGTTGCTAGAGTCACAAGGAATTTCTTCAGTCATCGGTAAACAATTGCTGAGGCCATTAGACCATCTTCAGTGGGCTGACTGCATGTTGTGTTGTTAGCATCAGTGCTTCAGCTTTTGTGAGTCCTCACTCATCCTGGAGTGGGGATTTCAATAACAGAACTGCCTTGAAGTAGCCTATGCTGCTATGAGTAACCCCACTAAACCATAGTTCACTAGGCTAGATGTGGGTGGAATCACCTCCTTGGACTGCTGTCAGTACTTTATTTTTTATTTTAATAATTTTTATGCTTTGAAAGTTTCATACATTTATATAGCATATATTGATCTTATCTGTTTATTACTATTTCCTTCCAACTCCCCTAGTATCTGTTATCCCTTCTCCCTTCCAACTTTATGTCCCCTTTTATTAATATTATTAATTACATCTAGAGCCCAATTATTATTGTCCTTAGGTTCCTATGTGCATGATAACCCACCAGTATATGCAGCACCTACCATCTATCATAGTCGCAAAGAAGAGTAACTTTCCCTTCTCCAGCAGCCATCAACTGCCACTGGTTCCTTTTGTCTTGGAATCTCCAGTAGGTGTGGGGTCTCTTTGTCCCCTCCCAATTCATGCTGGGATTTTGATTGGCTTTATCTTATGTTATGCAAGTCTTGTGCAGGTACCCACAGCTGCTATGTTCATTCCTACCAGACATGTCATGTCCTGAGGCCAGCATTTCGCAGCTGTCCTCCCCTGCCTCTAGCTCTCACATTCTTTCTGAAACCTGCTGTGTGACCTCTGTAGGCACAACCAAAACACAGCTGAACATTTGGTGTTATTTAGATCAGCATTTTGACCAGTTGTAAGTCTCTATATTAACCATGTACTGTAAAAGAAAGCCTCTCTGGCCAGTGTTGAGTGCACCACAAACCTATGGGTGTAAGCAAACAATTTAGAAGGCAATTTGGCAGCAAGATCAATTAGTAAAATAATAGCAGTAGATTTCTTGTTCCTCACAGAGTTATGATGGCTAGTCATGGGGTTTTGATCAGGTTTTTAGGACTAGACATAAAATGTATCCCATGAAACTGGCCTCATATTCAGTAAGAAAGCAGTTGGTTTTCCCATAACTAACATACCACTATTGTAACAGTGAGCACATTTTTGCCGGCCAGTCAGTATTGTTTCATGCAGGATCCAGTGCTGAGACCATTAATATTGTTGCCCATTAGCAGCCTGAATAACAACTTCCAGCACTATGTAATAATCTAACTAGTGTGTGTTTAAGATTGGTTTCTCTATAATGTTTCCAAAGTAAATAGTGTTTTTGGCAATGAGGTGTTACCATCCAGTTATAGTGGAAAACCAAAATTAGTGGCAATGATTTTTATTGTATTGGCTGCCTCTGAGGGCTTCCTGATCAATACTCATAGGGAGGAATTGTGTGCTGGGCACTGAGGTCTACACTTAATAACATATCTTCTGAGAAAAGCATCATTCACATAGGCAGAGTGTTTCTGTTCAAACTGTGTGTCTCTCTATGTCTCTGTCTCTGTCTCTCTTTCTCTGTGGATATGTGTGCGTGCATGCATGTGTGTGTGTGTGTGTGTGTGTGTTTATGTGTATATGTGTGTGTTTGTGTGTGTGTTTATAAACTAGTGGATTTCCATAAGCTTTCTTCATCTATTCATGGTTTTGATCAAGTCACCCCTACCTTTTTGTCTTCCAAATCTCAGTCTTCTCACTTAAACCTTTACCTTTGGTATTCTCCCAGTCACAGTTCATGTCAACAGCAATCTCCTATCACTCTAACTGAATTTTTGTCTTTGGAAGATTATAGTTTCCTATACAGGTTTTTGTGTACTTTTCATTCTGATAAAACCTTCCAATAACAGCGAACTTCCCATCTTTCATTCATTTCCATGACTGATACTTTCTGCCCCAAGTACTAACTTCAATTTCATTTTACCTGCATTTTACTTCCCTCCTACCTTAAACAATCTACCCCACACATATGTTTCTAGTTCCTTAGCTTCTATATACCTTCTCAGTCAAGCATAGAAATTAAATATGCAAAACTAGAATCTTTGTATGAGAGTGAAAATGAGAGGATTTATTTTATAGTACATGGTTGTTAATATGGAGACTTACATCTGTTCAAAATGCTGACCTAAATAACACCAAACATTCAGCTGTGTTTTGGTTGTGCCTACAGAGGTCACACAGCAGGGTTCAGAAAGAATGTGAGAGCTAGAGGCTGGGGAGGACAGCTGTGAAATGCTGGACTCAGGACATGACATGTCTGGTAGGAATGAACATAGTAGCTGTGGGTACCTGCACAAGACTTGCATAACATAAGATAAAGCCAATCAAAATCCCAGCATGAATTGGGAGGGGACAAAAGGACCCCACACCTACTGGAGGTTCTAAGACAAAAGGAACCAGTGGCAATTGATGGTTGCTGAAAAAGGGAAAGTTACTCTTCCTCGAGAATATGACAGATGGTAGGTTCCACATATACTAGTGGGTCATCACACACATAGGAACCTAAGGACAATAATAATTGGGCTCTAGATGTAATTAATAATATTAGTAAAGCCAATTTAACTAAAGAAACACAGAGAAGACAAAAATTAATAAAATTAGAAATGAGAAGGAAATCATTACAACAGCTATCAATGAAAATCAGAAAAATATAAGGACAGACTTTAAAATCCTTATTCCAATAAATTGAAAAATCTAAAGTAAATGGGTGAATTTCTAGACACACATCACAAACCAAGGAGATACATTATTTAAACAAATTCATAATGAGGAAGATATTGAAGGAGACATAAAATGTCTTCCAACTTAAAAAAATAACCGAACCAAATGAATTATTCATCATGATTAATTTTTTTTTCCTTTTTAGAGATGAAGGTAAATCAATAAATGTTATCCACCACACATATAGACTAAGAGGTATAAATCACATGATCATCTCAATAGATGCAAAAAATGCCTTTGACAACATTCAACAGCTCTTTATAATAGAAATCGTAAGGAAGAGTGGCGCCGTGAGACACAGAATCTGCCAACTATGATTGGAGCAAGAGGTAAGTGTCTCCTCTACCATCTCGAGTCTTATATCTGGGACTCAGGCCCTAGGGACAAAATTCATGCTCCCCTTCTCCCACCTATCACTGCCCCCAGGTGCAGGCCATCAGGGAAGACTCCTACAGGCAGACATACCCACCAACACACCCTATCAGACCAGACGCTGCAATCTATATGACCCACTCCCTGCCCCAAACCCATCTTTCCCCCTGGAACCTCAGCAGCTCCCTGACACAGATTCCACCAACCCTGAATGCACTAAGAGCTCCAACTGGACCAACAGTGGCCCCCTGAGACACAGACACAGTCAGTACAGAGTGGACCAAGAGCAGCTCCCTCAGACACAGACATCTCTTGTACCTATTCAAGGAAGAGATGGGTAGATACCATTGCAAAAATACATACAACAACATAAAGAGCAATATGGCACCGCCAGAGCCTAGTGGTTATACAACACCAAGACCTGAATATTATAATGTAGAAGAAACCGAAGAAAGCAACCTTAAAAATAACTTTATAAAGATGATAGAGGTTTTAAAGATGAAATAAAAAATTCCCTTAAAGAAATTGAGGAAAATACAAACAAAAATTGGAAGAAATCAATAAATCCCTTAAAGAAAACCAAGAAAAAGAAATAAAAAAGGTGAAGGGAACAGTTTGAGACCTGAAAATTGAAATGAAGAAGACACAAACTGAGGGAATGCTGGAAATAGAAAATCTTAGTAAATGAACAGGAACTACAGATGCAAGCACAACCAACAGAATACAAGAGATGGAAGAGAGAATCTCTGGCATGGAGGATACAATAGAGGAAATAGATTTGTCAGTCAAAGAAAACACCAAAGCCAAAAAAGGCATAACATAAAACATACAGGAAATTTGGGATACCATGAAAAGGCCAAACCTAAGAATAATAAGGATAGAAGAAGGAGAAGAATACCAAGTCAAAGGCACAGAAAATATATTCAACAAAGTCATAGAGGAAAACTTTCCCAATGAAAAGAAGGAAATACCTATGAAGATACAAGAAGGTTATAGAACACCAAATAGACTAGACCCCCCAAAAAAATTCCCCTTGCCTCATAATAATCAAACCTCTAAACATAAGAATAAAGAAAGAATATTAAGAGCAGCAAGGAAAAAGGCAAAGTGACTTATAAAAGTAGACCTATCAGAATAACATGCAACTTCTCAATGGAGATTCTGAAAGCCAGAAGGTCCTGGACAGATATAATGCAGACACTAAGAGACCACGGATGCCAGCTCAGACTACTATAGGAAGCAAAACTGTCAATCAACATAGACGGAGTACACAAGATATTCTAAGACAAAACCAGATTTAAACAATACCTATCCACAAATCCAGCCCTACAGAAAGTACTAGAAGGGAAACTCCAACATAAGGAGGTTAGATGTACCCACAAAAACACAGGCAATAGATAATCTCATACCAGCAAATCCCAAAGAAGGGAAATACACACACACACTAACACCAAAAGATAACAGGAATTAACAATCACTGGCATTGATATCTCTTAGTATCAATGGACTCAATTCGCCTATAAAAAGACACAGGCTAACAGAATGTTTCTGGAAACAGGATCCATCCTTCTGCTGCATACAAAAAACACACCTCAACTTCAAAGACAGATACTAACTCAGATTATAAGGCTGGGAAAAGACTTTCTAATCAAATGGATTTAAGAAGTAAGCTGGTGTAGCTATCATAATACATATCAAAATAGACTTCAAACTAAAGTCAATCTAAAGACATAGGGAAGGACATGACGTATTCATCACAGGAAAAATGCACCAAGATGAAATATTTCAATTCTGAACATTTATGTCCCAAATACAAGGACACCCACATATGTAAAAGAAACATTGCTAAAGCTTAAACCACACATCAAACCCCACACACTAGTAGTAGGAGACTTAAAGACTCCCCTCTAACCAATGGACAGAACTGCCAGACAGAAATTTATCAGAGAAATAAGGAATCTAACCTATGACATGACTCAAATGGACTTATTAGACATCTGCAGAACATTTCACCATGACACAAAAGAATATACCTTCTTCTCAGCACCACTCATGGAACCTTCTCTAAAACTGACCACATATTCAGTCACAAAGCAAATCTCAACAGATACAAAAAAAAACTAGAATAACTTACTGTATTTTACTGGACCACCATGGCTTAAAATTAGATTTCAACAACAATAAAAATTACAAAAATCCTACAAACTCATGGAAACTGAATAATGCTCAACTGAATCACCAATGGATCAAGGAATAAATCAAGAAATTAAAGACTTCCTAGAATTCAGTGAAATGAGTGCATAACATAACCAAACTTATGGGATACTATGAGGGCAGTCCTAAGAGGAAAATTCATAACATTAAATGCCAAAATAAGAAAGTTGGAGAAATCTTAAACTAGGACTTCAATAGCACACCTTAAAGCTCTAAAATGAAAAGAAACAAACTCATCTGGGGAAATAGACACCAGGAAATAGTCAAATTTAGAGCTGAAATCAATAAAATAGAAGCAAAGAGAACAATACAAAGAATCAATGAAACAAAGAGTTGGTTCTTTGAGAAAATTAACAAGATAGACATGCCCTTATCCAATCTAACTAAAAGGCAGAGAGAGAGAGAGAGAGAGAGAGAGAGAGAGAGAGAGAGAGAGAATCCAAATTAACAAAATCAGAAGTGAAAAGGAAGACATAACAACAGACTACAAGGAAATCCAGAAAATCATCAAGTCATACTTCAAAAACCTGTACTTCACAAAATTGGAAAATCTAAGAGAAATGCACAATTTCTGAATAGGTACCACATACCAAAATTAAATCAAGACAAGTTAAACAGTATAAATAGACCTATAACCCCTAGGGAAATAGAAACTATCATTAAATATCCCAAGCACGAAAAGCCTGGTACCAGATAGGTTTGTCACAGAATTCTACCAGAATTTCAAAGAAGAGCTAATACTAATACTCTTCAAACTGTTCTGCACAGCTAAAACACAAGGAACACTGCCAAACTCATTTTATGAGGCTACAGTTACCCTGATGCCCAAACTACCCAAAGATGCAACAAAGAGAGAGAATTACAGACCAATCTTCCTCATGAACATTGATGCAAAAATACTCAATAAAATATGGCAAACTGAATCCAAGAACACGTCAAAATTTATTCACCATGATCAAGTAGACTTCATTTAGGAGATGCAAGGTTGGTTCATCATATGGAAGTCTATCAATGTAATACACCATATAAACAAACTGAAAGAAAAAAAACACACATGATCATTTCATTAGATGCTGAAAAAGCCTTTGATAAAATCCAAAACCCTTTCATGATAAAGGTCTTGGAGAAATCAGGAATACAAGGAACATACTTAAACTTATAAAGACAATTTATAGCAAGCCAACAGCTCACATCAAATTAAATGGAAAGAAGCTCAAAGCAATTCCACTAAAATCAGGAACAAGACAAGGCTGTCTACCTTTCCCATATCTATTCAATATAGTACTCAAAGTCCTAGCTAGAGCAAAAAGACAGCAAAAAGAAATCAAGTGAACATAAATTAGAAAGTAAGAAGTCAAACTTTCTCTGTTTGCAGATGATATGATAGTCTTCATAAGTGACCCCAAAA
Source organism: Peromyscus californicus insignis (assembly GCF_007827085.1). NCBI lineage: Eukaryota > Metazoa > Chordata > Mammalia > Rodentia > Cricetidae > Peromyscus > Peromyscus californicus. Next base: position 56,781,752 of record NW_026294617.1, on the reverse strand, counting down.
ATTCTACCAGGGAATGCCTACAGCTGATAAACACCTTCAGCAATGTAGCAGAATAAAAGATTAACTCAAAAAAATAGTAGTTCTCCTATGTACTAACGATAAATGGGCTGAGAAAGAAATCAGAGAAACATCACCCTTTACAATAGCAACAAATAATATAAAATACCTTGAGGTAGCTCTAACTAAGCAAGTTAAAGACCTGGATGACAAGAACTTTAAGTATTCGAAGAAAAAAAATAAAGAAGATATCAGAAAATGGAAAGATCTCCCATGATCATGGATGGGTAGAATTAACATAGCAATAATGTCTATCTTACCAAAAGCAATCTACAGATTGAATGCAATCCCCATCAAAATTCCAACACAATTCTTCACAGACCTATAAAGAATAATACTCAACTTCATATGTAAAAACAAAAAACCTAGGATAGCTAAAACAATCCTGTATAATAAAGAATACTCTGGAGGCATCACCATCCCTGACCTCAAGCTCTACTATAGAGCTATAGTAATAAAAACAGCTTGATATTGGCATAAAAACTGACATGTGGATCAATGGAATCAAATTGAAGACCCTAACATTAATCCACATGCCTATGAACAAATGGTGCTGGCATAACTGGATATCAACATGTAGAAGATTGCAAATAGTTCCATATCTTTTTCCACGAACAAAACTCAAGTCCAAATGGATCAAAGACTTCAATATAAAACCAGTTACACTGAACCTGATAGAAGAGAAAGTAGGAAGTAGCCTTGAACGCTTTAGCACCAGAGACCGCTTCTTAAATATAACACCAGTAGCACAGAGAATGAGAGCAACAATCAATAAATGGTACCTCCTAAAACTGAGAAGCTTCTGTAAGGCAAAGGACATAGTAAATAAGACAAAACAACAGCCTACAGAATGGGAAAATACCTTCACCAACTCCACATCTGACAGAGGTCTGATCTCTAAAATATATAAAGAATTAAAAAAAAACTAGACATCAAAATGCCAAACAATCCAATTAAAAAAAATTGGCTGCAGAGTTAGAGAATTCTCAACAGAATAATCTCAAATGGCTGAAAGACAATTAAGGAATTGCTCAACATCCTTATTCATCAGGGAAATGCAAATCAAAACAATTCTTACAACTGTCAGACTGTCTAAGATCAAAAACACTGAGGACAGGTTATGCTGGAGAAGATGTGGAGCAAGAGGAACACTCCTTCACTGTTGGTGGTAGTACAGACTTAAACAGCCACTTTGGAAATCAATATGTCAGTTTCTCAGAAAATTGGGAATCAGTCCACCTTTAGACCCAATGATACCATTCTTGGGCACATACCTAAGGAATGCTCAATCACATCACAAGAACACTTGCTCAACTATGTTCATAGCAGCATGATTCATAATAGCCAGATTTGGAAACAATCTAGATGCCCCTCAACTGAATAATGGATAAAGAAATGTGGTACATATACATAATGAAATACATATACACTCGGCAGTAAAAAACAATGACATCATGAAATTTGCAAGTGAATGTATGGAACTAGAAAGTATCATCCTAAATGAGGTAACACAGACTCAGAAAGACAAACTCAGGTGTGTACTCACTCATAAGTGGATGCTAGAAGTAAAGCAGAGACTACAACCCACAGCTGCAGAGAAGCTAAGTAACAAGGAGGACCCTAAGAGGGATACATGGAACACCCTGGGAAGGGGAAATAGATGAGATCTCCTAAGTAAACTGGGGGAGATACAGGAGGCAATGGAGGGTAGAAGATGGAGGGTGGGAGCATGGGGGAATGGGATGGTTGAGCTGGAACAGGGACAGAGTGGGAGAGCAATGAGGGAGATATCTTGATAGAGGGAGACATCATGGGGATAGGGAGAAACCTGGTGCAAGGGAAGTTACCAGCTTAAACTACTTAGCAGTGGCAGAGCGGGTGCCTGAGTTGTCCTACCCTAGTGATCAGATTGGTAAGTGCCCTAAATTGTCATCATAGAGCCTTCATCCAATAACTGATGGAAACAGATGCAGAGAGCCATCTTTAGAAATGCCTTGAGTTGCCAATATAAGCTACAATGACTTTCCAAGATCATAAACATGATAGGAACAGCAGAGTTTACTGACACTCAAGACAGGATTGGTTTGCCTTCTTCTGCAGCAAGACTGTGCCCACTCCACAGGCTTTGTTTGAATATATAGTATGATGGACACAGTGCTTAAGGATGGGAGTTGTGGGCCTGGGGAGAAGACCCAGTAGGTAAGAGCACTTTCTGTGAAAACATTGGCTTTACATGTCCAGCACCAGTGTAAAATGCCTGCCATGGCCCCATTCATCCATAAAAGCAGTACTAGGGGCATGCCAGTGTCAGGATAGCTGGAGCTTGTTCTTTTCCAGCTTAGCCGAAACATGGCAGCCCTCAAGGTTAGTGAGAGATCCTGTATCAAGGAAATAAGGAAAGAAATAAGAGGAGGAGACTTTATATCCTCCTGGGGCCTCCACACAAGCACATGAGTACACACTCCTGGATAACCATGTATATACACATGCACACACATAAATAAAAAAATGTATTTAAGATGAATACAATTTTGAAACACAAATATATGAGTTCAAGTTTGTTTTTCAAATTGAGTTTCAAATAAGTCTCGGGTACTTTTCAGTAACATAATTTTGGGAAACACAGCTTCTCTGTGTCTGTTTCTTCTTTCTAAGAGGATCATAAGAATAGCGCAACCCCTCCCAGGATTTTTGAAGCAGCTTATTTAATGTGCACTCTTTGTATGCAGAACATCATTTAACATAATAAGGACACAGTAAGCATATAACAAAGATGTATTGGTTTCTTTCTCATGCTATCCCTAAAAATCTGAAATTCGACAGCTGATGACATAAATGAATTCTGTCACACATGCAGGACTGAGAAAACTGAAATGGGATGAGACTACATTGTCTCTAGATGCTCTAAGCAAAAATATTCATGTGTCACTCTCAAACAGTGCCACCCAGCATTCTTTTATAGCCATATCACTGAACCACTAGTCTCATAACTTTTTTTCCTTCTTGGGCCTCTAGAAATCTTTCTCTGCCTCTTTCTTATTAGGATATTATTCACATTATTTAGTGTGCACAAAAATAACCTAGCATAAATGTTCCTCATCTCATGCTTCTTAATTGTTTGTGTAAAGGCATGTATTTTTAAAATACAAAAAAAAAATATTATTTTTTTATTTCAGAGAGTAGAGCTTGACACGTTTTGGTAAGCATTATTATAGCGACACCAAAAAAAATGCATCCTTACACTTGGTTTTTTAAAGAACTTCCTATTGTTGGCTATGTGTTCTTTATCCCATTATTTTTCAATTAATGTCTTTGCAATACTGAGCTCTGTAGACCAAAATTATTTAGGTGCACTTTGGTACCACTCCACATTGCATTGAGATTCTCTTCATAGAGCCAAACTGGGGTTATCCCCAATCACTACCAAGCAGGGGGCTATTAATTGTCCTTTACAAGGAGAATAAACAGCAATTGCATAGAATCCTTGAGTCCAAATACTATGGATACCACTGGATGTTGTCCCAACTGGAGTATTTATAGTTGGTATTTTAAAGACCACAAAGTAAGTCTGGCCTGTAGTTGTAGCACTAAGGAGGAAAAGGAAGAAGGATTCAGATCTAGACTGAGACCATTCCAAGAGCAGCAGGGGTTACAGACTGATACCATTCCAAGAGCAGCCTGAGTTACTGACTGAGACCATTCCAAGAGAAGCCTGGGTTACTGACTGAGACCTGGTGGAATGGAGCTTAGCAATAATGCCCACCCACCAGCCAAAAGGTGAATAAATACCACAGAAAAGTATGTGATCCATTGCTTCAGAAATAACCATTTTATTTGTGCTTTCACATTATCTTTTCCCAAATTATATACCATTCATGGATAAGGTTTCATCAAATTCCAAATAATTTCATTCCTTGATATTTTACTTCAGGAAAATCTTAGACATGGTAATATCCTGTTTTTGTACCTATCATCATATGCCATGTGTTTACTCCAATCATTTTTATACAGACAAGTACATTGAATCAACACAATTTATCAGAGTGCAAGACATGATTGTCATGATCTTTCTGCAGATTTGCACCTTTTCATTTGATATCAATATCATGAAGGCAGAATTTCCTTACTGTTAAGACAACACATTGAAGTGTATTGAAATTGCCCTAAGTATGTGCAGACTCTTCCAGATTTTCTTTTGCTGCACACAGGGAATAGCCAGGACTGAGGTCAATGACAGAATATTCTGTAGAGCAGAAATTCTGCAGGTAGACATTCTGGGTTCACACTTTAGCTTTACTTAATAATTGTGTCACTGTGGCTCAGAAATACCCTCCTGATATCTTTTGAACAGCTAATACTGTTTCAAATTTCACACTTCTTTCAGCATTAGTATAAAAGATCTGTGGTTCCTAGTCTGCTGCCCTCTTAAACTAGCAAGGGCAGGCATCCATGTATCATCAAAATTGAACATTAGTCATAATTTGTGAAACACTATATTACAGTAATCACCATGCCACTTTGAACGTATTTTATGCTTCGAGTTTTAAGCCCTCATCTTTGGTCTTTGATGATTACTCCCTCACATCTGTCCAGGGTGACTGCAAACTCTGTCTTACATTTTAGAAGTGAAGGCATAAGCCCCAAGCTGTAACCAAAGCCTCAGTCTTTCCTCATACAGCTAACAGCAACAAAGGAAATGCAATCACTTTTTTTCTTTGTAATGTAGTCTAACAAGCAGACCACTAAGAACTGAGACTTTTGTCTTCATGCTCTGCTGGGAATTCCACTTGTCATGGTAGATATTCATGTATATGTCACAGGAGATAATCAATCCAATTAAGCCTTACCTTTTTTTCCTCCACCCTGACTCCTTTGTTGCTCCGGAATTCTTCCACTGAGATTTTCCCTAAATGGATTATAGTTGCCTTTGAAATTCAATTATGATATATATATATATATATATATATATATATATATATATATATATATACACACATACAGTTCAGTCAAGGTGTATATATGCATATATATATATATATATATATATATATATATATATATATATATATATACAGTTCAGTCAAGGTATATATATATATACAGTTCAGTCAAGGTGTGTGTGTATGTATATATATATATATATATATGCAGTTCAGTGTATATATATATATATATATATATATAGAGAGAGAGAGAGAGAGAGAGAGAGAGAGAGAGTTCAGTAAAGGTATTTGTGAGAAATAGAGGTAAAGGTTTCAGAAACTTAACAACCCTCTTGTTCTGAAGACAACAGCCATCTAAGAGCTACCTCAATTCTCCAGGATGTGTCCGTAGGGCCAGCTTGACTCTTTCTTAACAGATGTTGTTTTTAAACCAATCATAAGGTATAAATGCCATAAATCAAATGGACATTAATATGTTTCTGTCAAGTCTCTCTAGAAGACAGTTGAAGTTACAAAGGAGGCTTTATTTTTATTAAAATATTTGGTAAACTTGAGATGTGACAGCATCAGTCAAAAACTCAAAGTGTACCTGGAATACGCAAATGAAAAGCTTAGCCTAAAGACAGGCCCTGTCTCCTGGCTATACCTCAAGTTTAGAGCTGAAATGAGAGCTGAAAATATGCTTTATGCTTCATCCTGATACATTGCTTATGAAAATGAGAGACTATCACCTAGACTACTCTTCATTGGTAAATATTAAAAATATGGCTGGGTTATAGTACATCAGTTAGATCTCAGCTGCAAAAAATGAGGCTTTGTGGGGTGAGATGTTGCCTTAACAGGTCTCACAGAAGCATGCAAACACCATAATGCTGAGTGTTGTTCCATCAAAATCATACAACATATGTGTGGCTCCTCAATGACCAAAGGCTACTAGACTCCACCCTGAATTATGCTCAGTAGTCACTCAGGGTCATTCTTGGCGAGTCACCTATTCTTCGGTTCACGTTGCCTAACATCTGAATTTCATAATTTAACAACATAGGCCACTGAGGACTGTCTTGTTTTCCCACTCTTCCCTACAGATGATGGTGAAGAACTGCCACTTGCTACAACTGCCCAATATCATGTGAGGATTATCGCATGCAGCAATCCCATTTTGGCTGAGGAGTTGATGAGGTAAAAAGTGGCTGTGGCTTGTTTCCTCTAATCTTTCAGCATTACCCTGATATCTGGCTCCAGGTTTTTATTATAAGACCATTTAGGATTCATGCAACAGACCTGTAGAAGGAAAAATACCCAGACGATGGATCATTAGACAAAATAATCAAACAAATAAAAAACACTATCCAAATACCATTAAGTTTGTTTTGTGTTGAACATCTACTACTGGACATGGTGTTTGTCCTTAAGTGTGGTTTATATACACAGTGAGACTCCATTGGAGAAAACTGATTTTTCCTTTACAAGTGGTTCTCAATTGAAGATACCTTCATGGTTAAGGTTCAGGGCTTGTGTCCACTTTTTCTCTCCATGCTGGGACCTCAGCTGTCTTAGAATCATACAGTCCCTGTGTATGCTGCCATACATAGTCTTTGTGAGTTCATATGTCCATCATTCCTGCTGTGTTCTGAAGGCCTTGTTCCTCTGGTGTCCCCCATCTCCTCTGTCTCTTAAAAATCTTTCTGCATCCTATTCTTCAGAGTTCCCTGAGCCCTGAGGTGAGGGAATTGAAGGAGATATCCCAGTTGGGACTCAGTGGTCCAAGTCTCTCAACCATTGTACTTTATCTAGTTATGGGTCTCTATATTTGTTCCTATCAAATGCAGAAGGAAACTTATCTGATGATGGCTGGGTGGGAAACTTATCAGTGAGTAGAGCATAATGTCTTTAGAAGTCATTTTGTTGCTACAGTCCTTTAGCAGAGGTTTCCCCTAGGTCCATGTCCTATCTAGTCTTGAATACTTGACTACCCGGGCAGTGTCAGTCATGCTTTCCATCTCATGGAGCAGACCTTAAATCCAATCAGTAGTGATTGGTTACTCCCACAACTTTAAATCAATGTGTTAAACACAATATTTATTAACATATTCCACATGATCAAGTTATCTTCCGGGAATCTTTTGTAGTATCATTTCTTGAAGTTCAGTTCAAGAAGGAAAGCTGTATTATTGTTTAATAATTTTAATGAACCAGGAAATGAAATTTGTCCTTGGGAAATACTCAATGACTTAAGATTGAATAGACAGCAGACTGCTTATAGAGAAATCATTAGTAACTATGGAGAAAACATCCATTCTTCCTTTAGAAATGCCATGCCTTCCACCATTCCATGCATGCTATCATTGAAAGCTTTCAGCAGTTTGAATGGAGAAAAACTAATAGAACTGTGGAGAAGGATATAAACATCATAGCACAGCAAAGAGAACTGGGAGTGAGCAGAACCACAGCTTTTAATATCAACAAGAATGGTGCTAGAGGTGAGGGCAGGGGCTCTCAAGTGACAGAGCTAAGGTAGAAATATCAAAAGGTTTCTTCCTGGCTGGCTCTCTGTCCTCTCTGGGAAGAAAGTGCCCAAAGCAAGGCATTGTTTGTTTGTTTGTTTGTTTTTTGAATTATTGAAAACTGTTTCTTTCCTTATACAATGTATCCTGATTCCAGTTTCACCTCCCTCTACTCCTTGCAGTTCCTTTCCACCCTCTCTCTCCTATGGATGCACCCCCTTTCTATCTTCCATTAGGAAACATCAGGCTTCTACGAGATAATAAGGAAACAAGACAAAATAAAGTATAATAAGATAAAACAAAAATCGTCACATCAATGTTGATCAAGGAAAACAGACACATACAAAGGAGCCCCAACAGAAGGCATAAGAGTCAGAGGTCCGCTTGTTCACACACTCTGGAGTCCTATAAAAATGCTAAACTGAAAGCTATAATGTAGATGCTGAGAACCTGGTGCAGACCTGTTCAGGCCCTGTGCTTGATGTTTCAGTCTCTGAGTTCACATGAGCCCTACTCAGGTGATTTAGAGACATTGTTCTCCTGGTATCCTCCATTTCTCCTTCTCTTACACTCTTCCTGCCTCCTCTTAGGTGTGGTTCCCTGAGTTCTGAGGGAAGGGACTGCATGGAAACATTCCATTTAGAGCTGAGTATTCTAAATTCAGCCTGTCTCTTCTCTGTCTGTCTCTGTCTCTGTCTCTGTCTCTGTCTCTCTCTCCCTCTGTGTAATTTCTGGCTGGGGGTATCTGTATTTGGCCCCATATCCTGTGGGAGGAAGTTTCTCAGATACTGGTTGAGTAGGGCATGGGTCTATGAGTATAGCAGATTCTCATTAACATTTTATCACCTGTTTTTTTTAATTTTGCAATACAATTCAGTTCTACATATCAGCCACGGATTCCCTTATTCTCCCCCCTCCCGCCCCCCTCACCTTCCCCCCAGCCCACCCCCCATTCCCACCTCCTCCAGGGCAAAGCCTCCCCCGCAGACTGAGATCAACCTGGTAGACTCAGTCCAGGCAGGTCCAGTCCCCTCCTCCCAGGCTGAGCCAAGCGACCGTATCACCTGTTTTTTTAAGACCAGTAGTAATTGGTTTTACAGTAGGTCTCTGGGCTATCTGATCTCTATTTTTTTTGGTAAACCAAGAAGCATCAGGTGTTGGTTCCATTTCATGGAGTGGGCTTTAAGTCAAATCAAGTCCTTTATAAGAGTAGTATTTCTATTAACTGCTGACCCATCTATCTGTGGCCTGCTTTTTGTTGTTGTTGTTGTTTTGATTTGTTTTTGCTTTTATTTTTCACCTTATGTATAGCCAGTACCTCGATAAGAGCCTCACATTAGCTCTTTAAGATCTAATTAAATGAATCAATGAAATGACAAAAAGGATAGAGAGAGAATGTTTGGATGATGGAGCAGGCAAAGGAGATATGGAAGCAAACTTCTCTCTTGAGTAAAGTCACCAGTAACAGTGGCACCAACTCATTCTAAAGTCCTGTCATCACTTTAAAATTATATTTTTGTTGATTCCTCACTAGAATGGTACTTTGAGGGCAGCAACAGTACTTCAGCTGCCTATGTTCCCAGTAGTAGACAATAGGCAGCATTTATTAGTTTAATTGAATTAAATATCTAAAAACATTCTACCCTGCCAGACTGAATATCAGTCATCCTGGTCTCTGAAACAACAACAACAAATTCGAGGTGCTGCTGCTTTTTAAATTTTCTGCAAAACAGGTGACAGTAGGAAGATGTGCCCGTGGTTTGACTACTCTGACAAAGACACTAATTTGATCTCTTAAATGTTTCCCTCCATAATTCCATTACTTGAGGCAAGCCTTGAAAAAAGTCTTGTCAGGCAGCTGTCGCCACCCACTGCTTGTCAGCCTCTCAGGAGATGGGGGCTGTGTAGAGAAGGTGAATTGACACTGATCGTTCAATCAGATGCTTCTGGAAAGTGTCTCCTCTAAGAAGGCAGATTCCTTACAATGAGAGTCTCATGCTCCGGTTTGACTTGTGTTGATAAAATATTATCAATATGAAAAACCTGAACACTGGGCAACAGAAGGAGACAAACACACCTTAACAGTATCACCAGGACCACAGGGGACATACGACAGTGCAGGGCCTTAACACATTCTCACTCTTTCATGTTCTAGACAAATTTGCAGTTCCAGAGGTGACAGCTAAGTCAGGTTCCCACAGAAGGGCAAGAACAAGTCTGTGCCTTAAAAGTCATACTTGTTACATGTAAACTAAGTGTTTCAGGCTTTTGCACTGTTTGGCAATTTAGTGTTGTTGATAAAATACCCATGTAGGCGTAAGCTCAATTCAGTTAAAACTGGAATTCAAATGAATTTTAAAATTCACTTCCTAGCTTGGCATGCGGGCACACACCTGTTATCTCAGTACATGGAAGCCTGAGGAAGCTTGACCTAGCTTCAAGGCTAGCTTTAGTTACACAACAAGACCACAATTCTCACACATATCCACTGTGATGTGGAATTACATAAATATTTTCAGCATGATAGAATGACTTTCGTTAACACTTATTTTCTATCATTTTTACATTTATACAATTTTGTCCTATTGTGAAATATATTAAGTTTATGTATTGAGGAGAAACAGAAATGCTTATTTATAGAGTTGCCTTAGGTAAGTTAAAAGGATGAGTAAGGTAAAAAGCTGTCTATGAATGCAAAAATTTCACAGGAATTCCAGTTTCTGGGGTTAAACAATTTTAGACAATGTATTTTTCTTGAACATTCTTTTCTTTTTCTTATACTTCTTTTATCCTTTTATTGAAAATAGATTTTTTCTTATGTAATAGATCTTGATTGCAGTTTACCTTCCCAATACTCCTCCCAGTTCCTCCTCACCTCCCCCTCACTGAGATGCACACCCTTTCTGTTTTTCATTAGAAAACAAATATGATTCCAAGAGATAATAACAAAATAAAACATATTAATATAAAACAAAGACTAGCACATCAGAACAGGGAAAAAAGGGGGGAAAGAGCCCAAGGACAGGCAAAATAAACAGATATAGATGCAGAGACCCACTCACTAAAACACTTAAGAGTACCATAAAAATGATAAATTCGATTCTGTAATATATGCAAATAACTAGTAGGGTAAAAGAGAGAGAATAATATATTTGTATATATAATAGATAAATAATATATCTATAAATGGTAACAGAGAGAAATACATACTAAAATAATTTAAAAAAAAAAAAAGAAAAGCCCTAATGACACATGGAACGCCAAATGACACCATAGATTTAATTTCCTGTTGACTGTCTACTGCTGGGCATGCCATCTTTCCTTTAGAACAATTTGTTTCCCCAGTGAGCGTTGCTTGAAGAAAATTAAATTTTTCCTTTGCAAGTGGTTATAATTGGAGGAAGCTTTTAGGTAGAAATGGAGCATGTGTCCATTTCTCCTTTCAGTTCTAGAAGAACATCTGGTACAGGCCTGTGCAGGCCCTTTGCATGCTGCCTCAATCTCAGTGAGTTCATATTTATATCTATCTTGTTGATTTAGAAGGCCTTGTTTCCTTGATGTCTTCTACTCTGTCTGGTTCCTACACTCTGTCCACCTTTTCTGTGGGATTCTCTGAGCCCTGAGGGGAGGGATTTGATGAAGATATTCCATTTAGGGCTGAGTGTCCTAAGGTCTCTCTCTCCTCTCTCTCTCTCTCTCTCTCTCTCTCTCTCTCTCTCTTCTCTCTCTCTCTCTCTTGTCTGCCTCTCTCTCTCTTCATATTGTCTAGCTGTGGTTCTCTGTATTTGTTCCTATCTGCTGCAGGAGGAACATTTCTCAAGGCAATGAGCTATAGCAGAATATCATTAGGATTTTATTGCTATGTTCTTTTAGTAGAACAATCGTACTTGTTTTTGTCATAAGTCTCTGGGCTAACTAGTCTTAAGTTCGTGGATACCCAAGAAGTGTTGGGTATAGATACTCATATTCCATCTTGTGGGATGGATCTTAAGTCAAATCCAGTATTATTTGGCTACACCCATAAACTTTGTGCCATCATTACAGCTTGATACAATTGATGATCCAAGATTTTGTGGCTAGTTTGGTGATTCTGTTCTTCTTTTGGGGGCCTGTGGAGTGTCTTTCTGTACACTAGACTATAGGGGTGAAGCTTCTATGTAGTCACTAGCGCAACTTCTCTATATTCAATGAGTTTTACAGGTGTTATCTTCATTAATAATGTCTTGTCGTCAGTTTGTGGTGAGAAATTTATAGTCTTAACAATAGCTTGGACTGTTTGGGAGTTCACATGGGATCACACTGGCCAAAAACTCAATATATATAACCCATTTCAAGTATTGGAAGCTTCATTTGGTGACAAGAGATAATCACTTGGGGCTCTATCATTCCCATTAATTGGCAATTTCATTTACATACATATATATGCAAGCTTCTACTATAATAAGTTTGCATACTACTCCTCAAATATCCCTTAATTTTAGCAGTCTCTACCCAATTTCCCCTTCCTTATCTCCCTCTCCTGCCACTCCCACACTAGATCCTGCCATTGCCATGACTCCCCACTCTAACTATCTATTCTATATCCCTTTCCTAAGGAGATTGATCTTTCTATCTTAGTCCTTTGCTCTTTACCAAACATCTGTGGTTCTAGAGCTTGTAGCTTTGTTATCATTGACTTAAAAGCTAAAATGCACATATAAGCAGACATATACCATATTTGTCTTTCTTGGTCTGGGTTACCTTATTCAAAGTGCTTTTTTTTTTCTATTTATAGCCATTTACTTGTGAACTTCATGATTTCATTTTTTTAAATGGATAATATTCCATTATATAAAGGAACCATAATTTCTTTATCTATTTGTTAGTTGAGAGAACTCTAGGTTGTTTCCAATTTCTAGAAATAATGAATATAGTAGAAATAAATATGACTGAGCAAATGTTTCTATGACAGGATGAAGTGTTCTTGGTATATGCCATAGAATGGTATAGCTGAATCTTGAGGTAGCAGTTCTTCAGTTTTGAAGAACTGCTACAGTGTTTTCCATTGTGACTGTACAAATTTGCAGTTCCACAAGCAGATTATTATTATTATTATTTTGATGTATATCCATTGCCGTCCTAATATCTCTAGGACACTTACACGAAATGGTAATGTATTTTTTCATAGACCTTTTCTGCATTTAAGAAGATGATCATGTGTTTTTTTCTGTTTTATATGCTGGATTATACTTGTCATTTTGTATGTGTTGAACCACCCCTGTATCTCTGGGATAATGTCTACTTCATAAAGATGGGTGATATTTTTGATGTGTTCCTGAATTTGGTTTGCAAGTATTTTATTAATACTTTTTGCATATATGTTCATAATTGCTCTGTAGTTACCTTTGTTTGTTGGTTTTTATGCAGTTTGGGTATCAGGATAACTATAGCCTCATAAAATTAATTGGACAGTATTCCTTCTATTTCTATTTTGTAGAATAGTTTGAGGACTATTGGGATTAACACATCTTTGAACGTATGATAGAATTCTGCACTAAAACCATCTGGTCCTGAGGTCTTTTGGTTGGAAGACTATTGGTGAAATTATTAAGGTCACTCCAAGTAGTTAAAAGGGAGGTTTATTTTGTGGGGTAACTTACAAGTGAAGGGATAGGTAACAGGGTCTGGGAAAGGTGTAGCACAGTCCAGTGATGTTCTCTGGAGAGCTCTGCTTGGTTTGCCTCCAGCGTCCAGGGCCCAGGAAGCAAGAGACCCGGCACATCTGGATCTCGGGTCTTCAGGGTCCTCTCTCGGCCCCACCTTGTAGGCGTGACAGTTACCGAAGCCTCAGTGGGGTTTGGAACTTCTAGATCAAAGCTGGAATGGCTACTCACTACAGAAGACTATTAATGACTGTTTATATTTCATTATGTTGTGTGGTATCCATCAGTGAGGATTGCTTGGCTACAAATTTAAGCCAATAGAAACTCTTTATTAGCCAGTGAGCACCTACACTGTACATTTAGGATCCCAATGTAGCACTGAGCACTTCTCAGGGTGAGCTTTTAAACACACACACACACACACACACACACACACACACACACACACACAAAAGAGAAGCATATTCTGAGTTGACATACTTCAATTAACAAGAATAGTTAGCCAGAAACAGAACTACAAAAGCTAAGAAATAAGGTTAGTACATTTAGAGATCTTCCCAGAATTATGGACTTTGATGGACTATGTCTTTATTCTCATTTTGGCATGTGGTACCTTCTATGTGCTGACTTTTATGGAAGGAATGGTACTTCCCCCATGGTGTCTGTTGTGCCAAGGTCTAGGGGCCTACTAAGATCTGGGGCACTGTTACACATAGGGGTTATAGGCCTATATAATTGCTTATCTAGTCTTAGCTTGGTTTGTTTCCTGCAAGCTTTCCTTCACTTTAAATTGGTCCATCTGTCTCTTGTCTCTGGGCTTTTTACCTTTCTCTATTTCTGTTTACATTTTCTTTCCTTCTAACTCTGTAACCTGCTGTGTAGTTGGGCGGCTCGACCCTGAAGTTCTCCTCCTTTCTCTCTTATTCCTTCTTTTTTTTCTCCCAGATTTCTCCTTTTATTTCTCCTATCTGCCTGCTGCACTACCTATTTCTCTCTCCTGCCTCCCTATTGTCTGTTCAGCTCTTTATTAGACCGTCAGGTGTTTTGGATAGGCAAAGTTAGTGTGGTAGTTTCTCAGAATACTGAGAATCAATGTACCACAAGACCCAGCTATACTGCTCTTGGGCATATACCCAAAGGATGCTCAATCACACCTCGAGCACACTTGCTCAACTGTGTTCATAGAAGCTTTATTTGTAATAGCCAGAACCTGGAAACAACCTGGATGTCCCTCAGCTGAGGAATAGATAAAGAAATTGCGGTACATTTACCACAGTGAAGTATTACTCAGCTGTTAAAAATAGGAACACTGGGAATTTGAAGACAAATGGAAGTAGAAAAAAAAAAGTCATTCTGGGTGAGGTAACCCCGACTGAGAAAGACAAACATTTCATGTACTTACTCATAAGTGGATATTAGGTATAAATTAGAGGATAACCATGCTACAATCCATAGACCCAGAGATGCTTGGTAACAATGAGGGTTCATGTGGGAACACCCAGATCTCCCTAGGACAGGGAAATAGAAGAGATATACTGAGTAGACTGAGGTTAGGTAAGGAAGGGAATGTGAGTGATCAGGTTGGTGGGATATGGAGGGGAAGAGTACTGAAAGAAAGTACTGAAAAGGGTGAAGCATTTTGGCATCAGGTAAAAACTTTGTGCAAGAGAATTTCCTACAAACCTACAAGGAAGACCCCCAACTTAGACTCTTAGCAATAGCAGATACATAGCCTGAACTGGATATCTCCTGTAACCAGATTGGTGCCAAATGTCATCAGAGAAGCTTCATCCAGCAACTGCAGGGAAACAGATGCAGACCCACAGTCAATCATTAGGTGGAGTTTGGTGAATCCTGTAGAAGAGGAGAAAGGATTGCAGGAGCCACAGGTATCAAGGACACCACATTCACAGAATTCACAGAATCAACTAACCTGGGCTCATTGGGGCTCACAGAGAATGAACTGACAACCAGGGAGCCTTCATGGTACTCAACTAAGCACTCTGAATATATGTTACAGTTGTGTTCTATGGACCTCTTGTGGGACTCCTAACAGTGGGAACAGGGGCTGTCTCCAACCCTTTTAAAGGCTTTTAGGACCCTGCTCCTCATCCTGGTTCTCCTTGCACAGCCTTAATATGTAGGGAGATGCTTAGTCCTACTGCAACTTGACATACCATTTTGTTGATGCTCATGGGAGGCCTGCCCTTTCCTAAACAATAGAGGAGGTGGAGTGGGAACAGAGCCAGCATGGGGGGAGGGACTAGAGGGAAAGGAGGAAGGAGAAACTGTGTCTGGGATGTAAAATAAATACATAACTATATTTGTTATTTTTTAAAAGGAAGCAATCAAGGTCTTCTTGGTAGATTTTTACTCTGATGAGTATGTTGTGTCCTTCCTTATGTCTTCTGATCAGATTTGATTTGAAATCTGTTTTGTTAGGTACTGAAATGGCTACACTAGCTTCTTCCTTAAGTACATTGATTGTGATATCTTTTTCCATCCTTGCAACCAGAGATGATGTCTATCATTGATGTTAAAGTTTATTTCTTGGATTCTGCAAAAAAAATGTAACCTGTTTTCACATGCATTTGGTTAATCTGTGTCTTTTTATTGGAGAATTAAGACCATTGATATTAAGTGATATTAATTACAAATGCTTGTTGATTCTTATTATTTTGTGTGTGCATGCATGCTTTCCTTCTTTTGAACTGCTCTTCTGGGATTATTGATTCCTTGTTTTTTGTTGTTTGTTTGTTTGTTTGTTTTTTTGAGTGTGATTAACCTCTTTCAGTTGGAGTTTTCCTTTTATCCCCTTCTTTAAGGTTGGATTCAGACAGATATTGCTGTCTGAAGTTATTTACGCCTTGTATCTTCATGATTGTAATAAACCTCTTTAGGTTGCAGTTTTCCTTCTAGTAACTTCTGTAGGGCTAGAGTCACAGATTGGTATTGCTTAAATTTGTATTTTTCATAGGATGTCTTATTTTCTCCATCTATTTTGACTGGAAGTATTGCTGAGTGTAATAGTCTGGGATGGCATCTCTGCTCTCTTCTAATCTGCAGCAAATCTACTCAGGCTCTTTCAGCTTTTAGAGTCTTTATTGAAAAGTCAGGTGTAATTCTAATAGGTCTGTCCTAATATGTTACTTGGTCTTTTCTCCTGGCACCTTTTACTATTCTTTCTTTATTCTGTACATTAGTGTTTTGATTATGTGCCAAAGGGACTTTTTTTTCCTGGTCCAGTTTATTTGGTGTTCTGTATGCTTCTTTATAGGTGTCTCCTTCTTTAGGTTATAGATACATTCTAGGATTTTGCTGAAAATACTTTTTGTGTCTTTGACCTGGTTTCTTGTCCTTCCTCTGTTCCTAGTATTCTTAGATTTGGTCTTTTCGTAGTGTCCTTGATATACTCTCTATTTTTATGCCAGGTTTTTGGGGTCTTTTGTTGCTGTTATTTTTGTTTGTTTGTTTTAGATTTATCATGTTCTCTGCAAATGTCAGCTGGTTTAGGGGCTGGGATAATGTGTTGATTTGAGGGAAGGAAGATCTAAGGCTAAGATTATTGTGATACGGTGGTCCAGTGGAGGTGGGAGCAAAAAGGAAGCCCCAGCAGGTTGTCCGCTACTGAGTTTGGAATGAGACTGTAGGATTCAGCAATTTTTACCCACCATGTCTGCAAACAACGCATCTAGCTTTCTTGCTCTGGGCATATCTTAATTTTCTTCAGTTTTGAAAGGCGTTTTTTTTTTTTCTTCTAGAAAATTATTTATTTTTAATCACTTTCTTTGAGTAGTTTGCATGTCTTCCCATAACCCTGGGCCTCCACTATCTGCAACGACACATTTAGTACTCATCTCTTAGGTTGTCCTGTTTATAATGGAAACCTCATATTTCTTCTGTGGCTGATTTTTCTGTCATTGTCTTTTTTGGAAAGGTATGGGTATATATGTGTGGTATGCATGTGTACATATGCATGTTCGGTTGTGCATGCAAGTGTGTGGAGGCCAGAGGTTTCATCAGACATCCTTTTTGTTTACTCTCTTGCTTTTTATAGAGTCAAGGACTCCGGCTAAACTGGAAGCTTGTTCACTCAGTAAATGTAGCTAGCTAACTTGTTCTAAGGAACCCTATTTCTGCTTCCCAAGGACAGTATTACAATGGATCTGGCATGCCTGTCCAGTATTCGGTATGTGGGTGCTAGGTATCCAAACACTGGTCATTTTGCGATATCCACAATGGTCCCTGTCATGAGCTTTTAGCAGTCTTATTCTGCTGTGTATAAGCATAGACATCTTAATATTTATACAGTTTGAGGTCATCAAACTTTTTTAATATGCAGGTTAATGTTTTACAAAAGTTTGTGACATTTTCAGTTGGTATTTTATTTTCAAATTTTCTCCTTCTTCGTTTACTTCCATTATGTATATTTGACTATTTGAGATTTCCATTCCTTTGATATGCTTTTCTCTTGCTCTTTAAAATGGTCAACACAAAATCACAACTCCTATCTTAAAAAATAGATAAGAAATAGTTCATTGTGAAGCCAAACATTAGTGTTCTTGACCCAGGAATGCAGATTTAAGAGACCCCAAATCCAAGTTTAAACTTGGAAGTCACTTCACAAAGTTTTAAAAGTAACAGGAGGAAGAAAATCATAAATCAAGACATTTTTCAAACCCAGAGGTGGAAGCATGAGAGAAGCAGGTTAGAGCCAAGTGGAGAGATCTCAGATAAAGGCCTCACATACTGTCACACAAAGTTCTTAGCTCTTTAATTCATGACAAACGAAGGTTTTGCTAAATTAACACATTTCAAATTTTTTAAGCTTTTAATCATAGGATGTTAGGTCAGTCACAGAGGTGGGCAAGGAACAGCTATTTAGATGGCTGAAGATAGCCCAAGATAAATTGTAATTAATCTCTGGACATGCAACCTTCCAACTGTTCCTAATCACTGAGGTTCCCATCAGTTAATAAACCTTTGCTGACATAGCTTCAGAGGAATCCCACCCATGCATTGAACAATCACTGTTTCCCCAGTGCACTGGAGCTGTCTCCTGTCAATTCATGCTCCCTCTGGTGAAGTTTTTCCAGTTGTTCAAGTTTTGAATTCACGTTTCAGTTCCTTTCCCTTTTCACTTCCATCGTTTTTTAGTAGTATCTCCTTCCGGTAAGACTTTGCTCCATCATTGACTCATTTAAACTCTGGGTGTTTCAGCTTCAGAGACATGTGTGCAGTGCCTGCTTTGTGCTTCTCTGCTTGCCTGTTGCACCCAGTTCCCCTCACTGGCATTTTATTCTCCTTTTGTTTACATTTTCACTCTTTCTACGTGTTAAAATAAGGCATATTATACGACACTATGGAAAATCTAAAATCTAACAGAGCAGCCTCGTGATTGCTTATTTGTTTATAGAGATTTAGCTGGACTTTTACAGTGAAATAGAGTCCCTACAAACATGAAAGTCTTCAGCATCAGGACACAGTAGGAGCGGCCTTGACATTTTCATAGTTACTATAGAATGAGATTAGCTAGCAGGGTTCTTTTTGGTTATTCCTTTATAGAAACGCTCTGCTCAGCTGTCTTTGCCTGCAGGTATGATGCCCAGCTGCTAGGCTACACTGATTGCTGGCTACTTTTGGTATTGTAACAGTACCCTAGGTGGTAAATTGTTCTTTAGTCTGTCCAAATTGAATTTCAGCCCTTCTGCAAGGGTAGGTTTTGAGGCTTATCTTCGCACTTCATTCTGATACCAGGAGTGGTCCCTCCAGCTGTCTCTTCACCTGATTCTTTGCAGTAACAGTAGTTGGCTTGGAATTTACTTTGTTGTTTGTATGGATCCATCAGCCTCCACATTGTTGTGTAAAATGAGACCTTCATTGCTTTGAATAGTGTCGATGTGATTTTCAACACACTCAGTTTCCAGTCCTCTGATTTTCAAGCTGACGATGGAATTCTCAGTTGTATGATCCACTTCTCCTGCACAAAACAACTGGGCACTGCTCGGAAAGTATGGGTGAGTAGGGTTGCTCAGTTTTTGGAGAGATATTCTCTCTAGAAGAGAATGACAGCAAACTTGAGTTGTCATAGAAACTGACTTACCTCTCCTCCCATGAACCCCATCAAATAGGTTGATGTTGTCCTCAATGCTCCAGTCTTTCCAGCTGACATATTTTCTGCCCCGTTAGTCCACTGCCCCATGTCAGGTGATACTGATAGCCCTATAGGCAATTTAAGACATGTAGGAACTTTGTCCAACCTGGTGAGTAGTTTGTTCTTGATATGATAACAAGCAAGAAGTTGCTTTTCATCTAGTGAATTCCAGAATTACTTCTGGCCCAGCATGGTGGCATTCAGGAAGCATAGGCAAGAGCATTCCCGTGAGTTTAGAGCCAGCATGAGCTATATATAGTGAGATTTCGTCTGACAAGTGAAGAAAGATGAGTTGCTCTGGAAAAAGATGACAAGGCTAAATACTCCAAAGCTAAGGAGAAGCCGAGCAGGAGATATTGCAGCGTCACTGGGGCATCAGAGCTAGTAAGAATCAAATAGCATTTAATGTTATTAGTTAATTATTTCCTTAGGCCATTATCAACATGGCTTATTTTAATTGTTTTCAGTATTATTGAAAAACTAATTAGACGTTGTCCATCTTCTGGTCTCCACTGGTCTCCCTTCCATCTACCTGAGCATGTGAAGTCTGTCCACCTCCAGAGAGCCTTTGTTCCCACCACTTTCTGCACTGTGTATTTTCTTCTGTACTTAGCATAAGAAAAATGTTGCTATTTAGTTTTTACAGTTTAACAGGATATTTGAAAGTAATACAGAGTGAACAAATGAAATGCAAGGAAGAAGACATGGCTACTCCTAAATGTAGACAAAATGGTTACATGTTTGAATTTTCTGAGAAAAATATATGTTAGAACTGCAACTAAAATTATCAATACTTATATTTGTTTTTCTACTGTAATTTTTTAAAGCAGTATTATTTTTGGTGTGGTGATTTTTAGTCCAATATTTTTTGTAATAATATAGTAATACAAATGAAAGGAGAAATGAACCAGATGTAGAAGGAGAGATTGGGTACAAATGGACAACACAGCCTGCAGTTTTATGCACTTTAAAAGATATTGTAAGAAACAGTTCTTCATCAAGCAATGAAAATGCACTTAAGTAATATTAGACATATCTTTAACACTTCAGTTAGAACACTAGTCAAATGTTTCATAATAATATTATAATAATACAAACAAAAAGAAGAAAGGGAGCTAGTTGTACAAGGAGAGATTGGGTTCAGATGGATTACACAGTGTGTAGTATTATGCATAATACATGGCAATGACATTTTTTAAAGATCATAATAGATGTGAGAAACAGATCCAGATCTTCATCAAACCATGAAAATGAACATAAATAACATTAGATACATCTTTAACACTTAATTTCAATAAATTAGCATAAAGAAATATAAACAATCATCCTATAATATATTAATATTCCCATATTTAAATACTCTATTCCTTAAAAACATTCTTCATGTTAGAAGGCTAATACATAAGGTAGACCTGCTTCTATAGACATCTGTAAGATTGTGAGTTCATCTTGGACTTTTTCAATACTAAGACAATAATCTTTAACAGAAAAATGTCCTTCTATAACTAATTCAATTTAAATACAGAAAGAAAAACTTTAAAGTTACATCATCTATTCAAATCACATTTTATGCCTAGTAATATTAATGTTAATATATCACAGAATATTAAGTAGAAAACATTCATCAGTGTACTTCTGCTTTTATTTATCATAGTTAAGAGTCATGATATTATTGTTGTCATATCTTTTTAATTAATTATTTTTTAATTTTTAAATATTTGTTTCATATACTTTGATCCTACTCTCTCCCCTCCTTTAACTCCTTCCAGATCTTCTTCATCTCCCTACCCATTCAACTTAATTCTCTTTTAATTCTCTTTCTGTCTCTATCTCTCAAAAACAACCACACACACACACACACACACACACACACACACACACACACACACACACATAAATACCCCCTGGGGAATATTTTGTGTTGATCAACACTAACTGCATATGGGACTTACCCTGGAGTGTGTTTGATATATCTACTGACACACCATTGTAGAAAACTGGTCTTCCCTTTTCTGGCCAGTACTGATCACAAAAAAAACTTCTTGATTAGGCATAAAACCTGTCCTTCAGTTCCCCTTCTCTGTGCTGGGATTTTGTCTAGTTTGAACCTGTGCAGGTGTAGTGCTTGCTTTCACAGTCTTTGTGAATTCATATGTATATCAGCTCTATTGTTTCTGGAGAATACTCTTTCTTTGGACTTATGCACCTTTGACTCTTGCAATACCTATTCCATATAGATCCTTGAGGCTTGAGGGGCGGGGTTTCAAAAAGACATACAATTTATGGCTGAGTGCTCCAAAATCTCTCATTCTCTGCACATTGTTCAATGTCTGGTCTTTGCATTAATTTCCATCTACTGTGATGAGGGGTGAGCAATTTTCCTGATCTATGAATATATCAGTTAATTTTATTGTTATGTTTCTTTAGCAGAATAATAGTAGTAAGTTTTCCCCTAGGCCTTTAATTTATCTAGACTCAGGTTTTTATCAACTAAATGTTAAACTTAAAACATAAAAGAAATCCAAGCATTCAATCATCTCCTGTATGTTTACTGACTGCTTAATATGTGTCTGAGAAGCTCTGTTTTGAAACAGTATAGTAGTATAGCAGACAATAGTCACTTGTCATTAAGTTAGATTATGAGTAAAATAGATGGTATGCTGATGTAATAAGCCAAAATTTCAATTATGTAGGCACTTAAATGATAATAAAACTAGGAAAATATAGTCTCAGCAAACTTAGATAGTTATATTTTGAAAAATGCAAAGAAATATTGCTAATTTTACATGAGGCAGAAAGAAATACTTATTGGCAGGTAGCTTTTTAAAGAAGGAAAAAAAAATCCTTAAGAAGGTGGCTCATGCATGTACATCCTAGACAAAAGAAACAAGAAGTGTTAAGGCCCAGAGCCAGCATTACACAGCCTTCCAAACTAAGGAAAGTGGGATGAGAGATGGTTCAGCAGTTAAGACCACTAACTACACCCACATAAGAATGGGATTCCGGCCGGGCGGTGGTGGCGCACGCCTTTAATCCCAGCACTCGGGAGGCAGAGCCAGGCGGATCTCTGTGAGTTCGAGGCCAGCCTGGACTACCAAGTGAGTTCCAGGAAAGGCGCAAAGCTACACAGAGAAACCCTGTCTCGAAAAACCAAAAAAAAAAAAAAAAAAAAAGAATGGGATTCCTTCCCCAGGACCCACATGTAACTTGAATTCCAAGAGATTCAACACCCTTGACTGGCTTCAACAGCCATTTTGCACATGGGTGTGATCCACATACAAAGATGTACACACATGTACACACAAATAAGAACAAATTAAAAAATAAACTAAAAATTTTAAAAGAGAGGGAAAGGAAAGTTACTGTACTAGAGAGAGATGAGTTACAAGTAACGTGGTTACTGAAGAACTGGTATGATACTGTATAATTTAGTTCTTTGCTGACAATTTAAGGTTTCAGGCTCAGAGAGGAAAGTCCTGATGGACAGAGACTATTATTTCTCATTTAAAATCCTTGTCATATAAAGGACTTTCAGAAGAGACCCCATAGTCTCCAGCTCTAAATTTGAGTCTGTCCTTTGGCAGCATGATGAGAGGCACCACATGAAGAGAATAGCAGATAAAGCCTACTTGCTCCAAAAGAAATTGAGAATTTGGTAGCAGTCAGTTAAGAGGAAGATGGTAGGGTAAGAGGGCAGCAACATATATCAGAGGTCAGGTCAGTGTCTTGAGAGAGCCATGGCAAACCATAGCAAAGAAAGTATGCCAAGTAAACTCCCAAGACTTAAAACTACCCCAAAAGAGCAGTTTGATGTTATTGGAGAAACCAATTTGTTTCCCAAGATATTCAGAGAAGACAGAAAGACTGTAAGAGCCAGAGGGAGATAACATTAAGCAACCAATGTTTTTCAGACAGAACAGAGCAATGACACACATGAATTCACAGAGACTTTAATAGCACACTGTTGCTCTCTTGGGCAGAGGAACTTATGTAAGATGCCAGGCCTGTTTCCCAAAACACATCATGATAAAAAGAAGTGAGTTGCCCTAGTTTCAGAGTGCATCTAATCTTTCTGTGGGCACTTAGTGGAGGTCTCTAAACAAATTCCTCATGTCTGAGGCATGAGCCTTACAAATGGATACACCAGCCCAGCCATGGTCTTCATAAAGTTGGGAAACTTCCCCAAGCATTTCCTTTGTCAAGGATGAGTATTTCCCTATCCTCATTGGACATTAGTTTACTCATGAACCTGCAAATCAACCTCTCAGAAAGGTTTCTTATAATTCTGTAGACTCAGTTTCTTTTTGTATTGAGTAGAGAGAAGCTTTCTTTGCAATCAAGAAAAGACCTTTCATTCTGCTTTCTGAGCAATGTGGGACTTGCTTGGTTTTCTATAGCTTATTATTTCTATTTACATAGTAAGCACAGAATTTAGGATATTCTGCAGGTCTCAATATGAGTACTCTAAAATGCTATTTGTGCATATTTGTTTAAAAGTGTGTGCTTATTTGTTTCCATGTATGTATTACTTAAATGAAACTTTTTAATTTTTACTGTATTGATACTTATATTTTTGCATTGTTTTTCTGAGCTGAATTTGTATTTGTATTATCAATGTTAAATATGTCTTAGAGTTTTGAAAAATATCAGGGAAGTGATAATACATGTGTGGATTTATAAATATATATGAATATACTTATTTGCTATAGTTTGGTATTAAATCATCTTTCTCTATATATATTATATGTGGAGAGAGAGAGAAAGAGTGATTTTATTTTTCTGTTAGTTTATAATTTTATTTATCTTTACAGGAAGTAGGGATGAGATTCTGAGATTTGTAATTAGTCAATAAGCTTACATTAAGATATTATAATTTAGTATACATTGTGTAAATTCATATTGAGGGTCTTGAAATAATAGGCATTCCAAAACACCAATGATGTACATTCAAATATTAAAATTTAATTCTTTAATAGCTATGTTCTCATTTCTGAATATACACAAATTAAAACCCAATAGGTGTTCAGTTGATGTAATAAATACACCTCCATAGTATATGGTGGGTGCAAACATCCAGTGTGATTTTGTCATTATAAATAAATTTGATAGGCATTGTAAAGTTAACATGGTAATGAAATAGCTTCAGAAATGTCAGATTGACCTGACTCTGTACCTCCCCTTCTTGGGTGCTGCATTTGCTTGTAAACAAATGTCTTCTGTTTCCTCTTGGTAAAGTGCTTTACAACACCAAACAGCCCTTCTTCCATGCCGAGAAACTGTCCTGATAGGTAAAAGCAGTTTGGTTCCTCTAGATTGGTGTTGTGTGATGTCTTACAAGATTAAATGTTACATTGTAAAGACCCCCTAGTCCTTACTAGGTATGATGTAATTGCAGTTTTTTTATTTTAAAAACCCTAAACTCTTTTGTCCTTGTGCCAAGAGTCCTTCCCAGGCATGAACCTACTCTTGGTCATCTGGCTAGAAGACTTTCTTTTATTTTATAAAGAAATTTTTTTATTCATTTTACATACAAATCACATATTCACCTCTCATCCCTCCTCCTGCTCTCCCCAAGACTTCCCTGACAACCCATCCATCTCCTCCTCTGAAAATGTAAGGCTTCACAGAGGTAATCAGTAAAGCTTGTTACATTCAGTTGAAGCAGGTCCAAGCCCCTCCTCCCTTTATAAAGGCTGTGCAAGATGTCCCACCATAAGTAATAGGCTCCAAAAAGCCAGCTCATGCACCAGAGCTAGATCCTGATCCCACTGCCAAGGACCCCTTAAACAGACCTAGCTGCATAACTGTCTCCCGTATGCAGAGGGCCTAGTCCAGTCTCATGCAGGCTTCACAGCTATTGATCTAAATAGAGTTCATGAGTTCCCACTATCTTGGTTCAGTTGTCTCTGTAGATTTCCCCATCATGATCTTGATGACCCTTGCTAGTAGAATCCCTCTTGCCTCTCTTGGACTGGACTCCTAGAGCTCGGCGTAGTACTTGACTGGGGATCTCTGCATCTGCTTCTATCGGTTACTGGATAAAGGCTCTATGATAACAGAATATTCACCAGTCTGATTACTGGGGTAGGCTAGTTCAAGCACCCTCTCCACTATTGCTAGTAATCTAAGCTGGGGTCCTCCTTGTGGATTCCTGTGAATTTTCCTAGCAGCAGGTTTCTCCCTAAACCCATAATGTCTCCCTCTATCATGGTATCTCTTTCATTGTTCTCCCACTCTGTCCCTGTTCCAGCTCAACTATTCTGTTCTCTTATGTTCTCATCCCCCATCCCCTATCCTCTATTGCCCCACCTCGCCCCCAGTTTACTCAGGAGATCTCATCTATCTCCCCTGCCCAGGGTGATCTATGCATCCTGCTTAGGGTCCTTCTTATTTGCTAGCTTCTCTATAGCTGTGGAATGTAGTCTGGTTATCCTTTGCTTTACATCTAGTATCCACTTATCAGTGAGTACATACCATGTTTGTCTTTCTGAGTCTGGGCTACCTCATGAAGACTTTCTATAAACAAAATGTGATGATCTGTAACATCCTCATGTAAATGAATTCATTGGAGGGTCCATCAGGATCTCTCATATTGCCTAGAACTCAGCCTTGCTCTAGCACTTGAGACCAGAGAGAGGTCACAGAGGAGGCAACCCTTAGCAAAAGTTCCAGAGTCCCTGCCCTCTTTCCAAGTCCTGAAAGGCCCAAAATAACTATTGTGTTCCTAGACACCAAAAAGGATAAGTCTTTCTCACATTCCAAGGAAGTTAGTCTACACTGAGTTCAGGTCTGTTTAGGAAGGAAGATCAGGCCTCTTGAGGAGTCATTTAAGGCTCTAAAATGATAGTCCTCTAAGGGGAACTTTCTTCTTGGGGGGGAACTCTTTGGGGAGTCTTCTTAGGTAGAAGAATAAGACTCTGAGGATCCTCCTTTGGGAAGGAAGGTCAGACTTCTTGGTGAGCCTCCTTAGAGTTAAGGAGGATAGATCCATGGAGGAGCTTTCTTCTGAATAGAAGAAATAGGCAGTAGCTCTTATAAAGGAAAACATTTAATTGGGTGGCTTACAGTTTGAGGTTCAGTCCATTATCATCATGGTGGGACATGGTACAGGCAGACGTGGTGCTGAAGAGGTAGCTAGGAATTCTGTATCTTACACAGGCAAGAAGAAGTGAGCTGAGAACTGGGTGTGGCTTGTGCCTATATGAGACCTCAAACCCCAGCCCCACAGTGACGCGCTTCCTCCAACAGGGCTATGCCTGTTCTAACAAAGCCACACCTCCTAGCAGTTCCACTCTCCGTGAGCTTATGGGGGCCAATTCCATTCAGACTGCCACTAGTCATAACAAGGAGCCATCCATCCCTCATCCTCGCCACTAAGTGGAGAAGGCAATTGCGGAGACCCCTGGGTTCCCTTTTCTGCCTCTCATGAAAGATCTGGTTTTGGTTTTAGCCTTGATGAACAGCTCACCATCTGTGTGAGTAAGTGAGTGCACAATGGGCAAGCTCTGCCCAGAGTCAGTTTGTTAGTTGGTTATTGGTGTGTCTTGTTTTGTGCTCACCCTCTTGTTGGTTCTTAGAGAAGGAGAGTTGGACTGCTTCCCTGCTCTCACGTTCCCCTAGCATGGCTTGTCTAGGTCTATGTTACTACTTTCTCCTCTCTGCTAGTGCCACGGCTGGGCTGTTCTGAGCGTTCGCTCTGGGTTCTGGCCCTCTGCACCACAGCCTCACTGCTTCTCTGTTGCCCGGAGCATTCTTTATACTCTTGGCCTCATCGTTTCTGTTATTTGTTATCTGCTATGTGTGTTCTCTACGTTATCTGCAGTTTTCCCAATTGTGCCCTTTCCCTCCTGCAGGAAGGGAGATTTGCAGTCATGATATACTCCACTCCCAGAGTCACCTCCTCTGATTCAGAACCCTGCACACTCCTCCGACACAGGATCTGTGACAGGTTTTTACGTGAGTTCATTTTCCTTTCATTGTTGTTGGTTCTGGGCTGGTCCTATAAATCTTCTATTTGCTGAGCTGTTCAAACATTCTTCTACCATAGGAACCACCCATTCCAAGCTTCAGTCCCTCTGATGTGTGCTGAAGAAACTTCCCTAGGGGTTTGAAGAGAACTATTATGCTTCACCTGATGAAGACACTTTGTAATTTTTATTGATCTGGAATGAGCATTCTACATGTTCCCTAGATTCAGTTATTCCCTATTCAGCTACTGCTCCAGTGGTCTGACTTAAGATATAGGGAACCCCAGGTACCCTGATCAGTCCCCTTACGTTGATCAATGGTTAACATTGGTTCAACCCTGCCCTCAACCTAGTTCAGGATTTGTTCTCTAAAAAAATCACCCCACTGTTCTAATTTCCAGAAATTTCCGTCTCTTCATCCCCGATGCTGTCAATTTTGGAGGCCAAGGAAGACCCTCTAGTTTATCTCCCCAATCCCTAAAATCCAGGCTCAACTCTCTAGTCTCATCCTCCTTGTCTTCTCCAGACTCACACCAATCCCTGTGTGTTTTTATGGCCTTGGCCACTGGTACACACGCTGGGAGATCACATAACTTTCAAAAAGCCTTTCTGTTCAAATGCCCTGATGGGGACCCCAGTACTTGTGCCAGTTCTTGTGCCTTGGAAAAGTGTCAACGGTGCTGTGTGACTGGGATTGCTAGTGCAGCTTTAAAGCCCACTAGCTTGTCACAGAGTTTTTAAGAAAGAAGCCTCTGTCCCAATGGGTAGATATCTCCTTTGAAAATTAGGTACCATCCTCAGCTTTGCTCCCCAGGAGACTAAACTTTCCTTTGTAACTGCTCACAAGCCTAATGTAACTGCCCCTCTATCTGAAGACTGTCTTGCCACCTTCCTTCCCAACCAATTCTTCCATTTCTTCCCAGTTCTCTGCCTCTCAGAGTATCTCAATCCTTCTCATCTCCACCACTCAGCTTCCATTTACACCCTTCTCCAAAGCACAAACTTCGTCACCTCCCATCTGCATCCTCTTAAAGGGCATCACAGGCCCATGCAGTGGCATGGGAGGTGGTGATATAAGGTCTAGACATTTACAACTTGCAAAGTAAGGCCCCACACCTAGGATAGGATGGCCTTTGGCACAGGGCAACTTGCTGTAGAATATTATTTTAGGAGGTATTATGTTTGTTTATGCTCTGGAAAATTTGTTTAACGATGCAAAGATGTGTTGCATTCCTTTATGTTGCATTTGTTTAACTCTGTGAACTTTGCCTGTCTAAAACACCTGATGGTCTGTCTCATGAACAGCTGAACAACCAATAGTAGGCAATAGAAAGGATAGGCAGGGCTGACAGGCAAAGAGAATAAATAGAAGGAGAAATCTGGGAAGAAAAGAAGAAAGAGCAAGGTCAAGGAGTGAGAAAAGAAAGGGCCAGCCACCCAGCCACATAGCCAGCCACAGAGTAAGAATGAAAATAAAATATACAGAAGTAAGAAAAGGAAAGAGCCCAGAGGCAAAAGGTAGATGGGATAATTTAAAGTTATAAAAAGCTGGCAAGAATCAAGACAAGCTAAGGCTGGGCATTTGTAATTAAGAATAAGCCTCTGTGTGTGATTTATTTGGGAGCTGGGTGGTGGGCCCCCCAAAGAGCAAATATGACCAACAGCAGGGACTGACTGTTGCTACAGGAGCTGCTATGTGGACAGGAATTAAGTAACTTCTCCTAATGCTTCATGCAGACCAAGACCCCAGGCATTTCAGCAGCCTTGCCAGCCTGTGAGTCTAGGAGCCCACCTCAGAGTGTCCACAAGTCTAAGGCTAGTTTTTTTCTGTTTAGGAAAACCCCTTAGTTATTGCTCAATTGATAAAGCCAAGATTGCCTACACAGAAAATGTATTTTCTGGAGTACACCTCAAATAAGAATACTAAAACACATTCTCTGTTCTTAGAGAGGGAATTGAAAGTTTGTGACCTTGAATTTTATCGTTTTTAACACTCAAAGCTCATCCCTAGCTCTAAATAACACACCCTCATCAAAATTGCCTTACAATTTGACTTACGAAGGAAAACTATGTAAGACAAATAAATAAGTAAACCATCCCATGTGTTTTTAACTTCTGATTTCCTGAAATTTCCTGCTCTGATTGTTCTTTCAGCTGTGTTGCAAATTCCATCCCTTGAGGGAGGTAACCTGGCAAGCACAGCATCGTTTACACACCCATCATAGTTTTGGTTGAGAGCCAAGCCTTGAATGGCTGGTCCACATCTCTACACCATAGAGTCATTATAAAGACTCTTAAGTGCCATTCTCCAGAGAGGTCCACACTCATGCCTTAGGGGGTTATCCTGCCCTAAGTCTGTGTAAATAATACCCATACCTAACTTTTCTTTATTCAAGATCATCCCAAAATCTTTTCTGCATTCTCATGGAGGATCTGGATTTACTTGGTTGGTGGTGACTAAAGCTGGAAGTTCCGAAGGATCCTGGCTGGCAATGGTGTTAGCTCTCCCGAAGCCTTCTACCTCTGATGCATTATGACAGTTATAGAATTTAGTCCTCCAGGAAGAGGGGAACATTCACCGTGACTTAACAGGAGGATTTCTGTAATATCAGTTTCAGATTATATCTCACCATGAAATTTATCAGCAGAGATTATGGTTGGAGGAAACATTAAATCAGACTTTCGAGAAGTGTGACATTCCTCTTACCCTTCCCGCAATTACTAATGAAAAACAAAAATACTGATAGGTGACATTAGCCTTGTGTGAGCTCCTGAAGCTGTGACACTGGGTTTTTTATATTATTCTCTGATAAATTAGTGTTTGTGAACAGTAAAATTGTTCTTAATTTTTTTCTGATTTTATAAACTTACATAATATAACCTTTCAGATGCAGTTAAACCCATTGTTTTACCCTGAAAAAACTTAGTGAATATAAAATTCAATTTAATTAATTTATTCCTTAGAAGAAAAGTCTCTAAAAGAGGTCTGAAGGTGCATCTGGCAGGTGATACAATTCTGAACTGAATGTCATGTTTTTATAGTTTGTCAGCCTCACACATACACAGATTTAATTAAGAAGGCAGGGATGATCTTGGAAATAGCACAGGTTTGCTGTACAGACCTTCACTTCTCTTGGTGTACCATTGTTCTCTTTGATTCAGTTTCTCTTTCATCTGACTCCACATTCTCTCTCCCTAAATCTGCTTCTCCCTCACACATTTTGTCGTTGCCTTGATGATATGCCATGCAAGGTCTATCATATCTGTCCCTTTCTATGAGCCATGTTAATTAAGCTACCATGTCAGATATGATTCTTTAATAATGCTTAATTAAGTGTATATTTCAAATGTATCATTTTATATATTAAAGACGAAAAGCTCACATTCTTAAAAATTGATATCTATCTTCTATTTTCTTTCTTTAATTGAATTTTATTCTATTAAAACAAAGTTTTTAAATGTTGCTTTCACTAGGATTTCTTTCTGCTTATACTATTGTTATTGTTTGTGTTCATATTTTTATGGATACCACTACACATAGAGGCCAGAGGTCACACTAAGCTCTCTTTCCCCTGGCACCATCCAGACATACACATTTGAGAAAGAACTTCTCTGTAGAGCAGTAATTAGAATACCCTGAATGGTCTATTTGGCAAGTTCTTTACAAACTTAGCCATAATCCAGCCCTGAAAATATTGCTGGTTTCTGCCATAGTCCAATCTTTATTTTATTTTTAATTTTTTTATTCATTTTACATAAAAACCACAGATGCCCCTCTTCCCTCCTCCCGCCCCCCAGTATCCTCCCCCATCCCATCCTACATTCCTTCCTCCCACAAGATAAGACCTCCCATGGGGAGTCAGCAGAGCCTGGTACATTCAGTAGAGGCAGGACTAAGCCCTTCCTCCTACATCAAGGCTGCGCAAAGTGTCCCCCATACGTAGTGGGCTCCAAAAAGCCAGTTCATGCACCAGGGATGGATCCTGAACATACTGCCAGGGGACCTCTTAAGTAGATCAAGCCATACAACTGTCTCGCTTATCCAGAGGGCCTAGTCCAGTCCCATGCAGGCTCCACAACCGTCAGTCTAAAGTTCATGAGTTCCCACTATCTTGGTTCAGTTGTCTCTGTAGATTTCCCCATCATGATCTTGATGCACCTTGCTCATAGAATCTCTCTCCTCTGTCTTCAGCTAGACTCCCAGAGTTCAGCCTGGTGCTTGGCTGTGGATCTCTGCATCTGTTTCCATCAGTTACCAGATGAAGGTTCTATGATGACAGTTAGGGTATTCACTGAGCAGATTATTAAGGTAAGCCAGTTCAGGCACCCTCTCCACTATTGCCAGTAGTCTAAGCCAGGGCCATCCTTGTTCATCCCTGGGAATTTCCCTAGCACCTGGTTTCTCCCGATTTCCATGATGTCACATTGCTTTCCCACTCTGTCTTGTTTTAGCTTGGTTATCCCATTCCCTTATGTTCTCATCTCCCAACCCCTACCCTCTGTTTCTCCTCCTCACACCCAGTTTACTCATGGAGATCTCATCTATTTCCCCTTCCCAGGGTGATCCATGCATCCTTCTTAGGGTCCTTCTTGTTAGCTAGCTTCTCTGGAGCCATGGGATGTAGTCTGGTTATCCTTTGCTTTACATCTAGTATCCATAGCCCAGTATTTAAAGGGCTTTCAGTCTGTGCTTCTATCTCAGAACCTGGCCATAAGACCCCTTTTCCTTTAGCTAAGTTTCTTTTCCAATAATTGTCTACTTCCTGTGGCTAGCTTTGCTCAGAGGCCTTCCTGTGCTGTTCCCCCTTTCCCCTCTGTTGATCATTTTACTCTTCATAGCTCTAACTTCCTTTTTTCTTCTACTGACTTCCACTCACTGAAGTTGCAGCCTCTCTGTGAGTCATGTTTCTCCTGAATATCTTGCTTTTCTTTCACCTTCAGATTCTGCACAGTGCTGTTGAGACGGCTATTTGCAATACATCTTTAGTCACTAAGTGCAGAGTGATGCTGATGTCTTGTCAGATATCTCTGCTCTGTCTTTGAAGAAGGAAGTGTCAACATCAAAATAATTGCAACATAAATACAATGTTAGCTTTTTGCTAGGTTTACAAGTCTGTATTTTAACTGTTCTGCGTTTTAAAAATGTGGTACAGATAGAGAGCACGGCTCAGTAAGAGAGCATTAGCTTAACAAAGCTAAGGCCCTGGTTTCTTCAACAATGAAAACAAAATAGAGCTTTTTTTGTGCATTTAACATATATAGATACAAGCAAAAAAGCATTGATTTTGAGTTTGTTTTTGGGGACTTGTTCTGACATAATTCCTTATTGTATGAGATATTTCGAAGAAACAAACATCACAGGAACATGTAGCTAGAGTTTTCCTGCCTGGCCCACAGTCAGGACAAATCTCTATCACCTGCCAGTCCCACAGCCGCTCAGACCCGACCAAGTAAACACAGAGACTTATATTGGTTACAAACTGTATGGCCGTGGCAGTCTTCTTGCTAACTGTTCTTACAGCTTAAATTAATCCATTTCTATAAATCTATACCTTGCCATGTAGCTCGTGGCTTACCGGCATCATCACATGCTGCTTCTCATCGTGGTGGCTGGCAGTGTCTCTCTGACTCAGCCTTCCACTTCCCAGCTTTATTCTCCTCCTTGTCCCGCCTATACTTCCTGCCTAGCCAATGGCCAATCAGTGTTTTATTTATTGACCAATCAGCAACACATTTGACGTACAGAACATCCCACAGCAGGAACAGGTTTTGGAACAAACACTAAATAGTCACAGAGAAAGACAGTACAAAGTTCCCTCCATCTGGTATTCCTGTTGAGGCCCTTTTAGGTTGACTAGAATTTCACTTCCCCAACTCTATCCTGGGACTTGAGGTCAAGACACCTCAAGTAGTTTATCTTGACTTCTGTTAAACTGCCTATGCATTCGAATATCCCCATCCAGGTAACTGGTTATCTTATTGTCTATTAAACTGCTTGTTTGCACAAAACCTCACCCTGAAGCTATAGAGCAAGATAATAGGATATAGAATTTTGCCTTTAAAATTCCCTTGCTCTGAACACTCGGGCCTACACCTGGGTCCATAATACCTGAGTGTAGTCCCAACCAGCTGGAATAAAGACTTTTGTTTGGGTATAAACTGTGTCTGAGTGGTCTTCTCTGGTGGGCTCCCCATAACAAAGGGATACAGTTAAGGTTGATATATTTTATGAAAAGATGAACGGAAACTTTCTTTGATAGGGCTCCCTTTATCTTTCTTCCATGTGCTCCTTCACCATCATTTTTTATAATAATATAGTGCACCAAATTATATATGAAGCCTAGTGAAGCATACAATGTCACACACACCAAAGAATTTCTGAGCACACAAGCAATAAAACATAAGAGGTTTATTCTTTTATCAAGCAATGACTACAGACAGCATCCACATGGTATAAGCTTCTAAAGAAGGATGTACATGTACAGGACAGACTTACACCAAATCATTAACACAAAGACATTGCATGATTCATGTTCACAGGGGAGGAAGTTAGAAAGAGTAAAACAGACTCATTCAGTAAAAACATAAGCTGAATTTTGTTGCTTATTAAATCTATCTCCCTTAATGTTCCCTTAAGCTAAGAAGAAATCTATTATCACACAGCCCAGGGTGCTATATACACACAAGAGAGTGCACACTATAAAATCCCAGGTTTCTACGCAGTTTTACACAATTTAAGCTTGAGGAAAATTTGTATTTAAAAAAAGATTTTATTGGATTACCTTCAGCAAATGGACATTATTTCATCAGCTCATTAGGAGTTTTAGCAACAATAAGAAGAAAAATAAGTAGAAAAGTTTCTCAAACCATTCCTATTTCCTTAAACGGGGATAGTTTTCTCCTTTTCTAATAACCCAACTTGCTGGTATTAATCTATTTCTACTGGTCTTCTATTTTCTCCTTTATTAAAGAGGAAAAAGGCAGTAAGTTTTACTTCTCTACAATATCTCAAGAGACTCAGTTGGGTCACAGCTAGAGCACACATTTAGAGAGAAGGTACTTTAGGTTATGAAGGAGTAGAAGTCATTTTGGAAAAAATGATGAAGGATGGGCTTCTTTGCTAGATATATCTGAATAGCAGAAGCAATGGAGAAGTTTACCTCCACTCTCCACTGTGACCTCCTCTCATCCTCTTTCTGTTAAAAAGCATCCATCTTATTTGGACCAACCAAGGGAATGCTGGAGGCAACTGTACTGCAGAGAGTGGTTTTCATTCTGTCTCACTGTCTGTCTGTCTATCAGCAGTCCGTTCTGTCTCACTGTCTGTCTGTCTACCAGCAGTCCGTTCTGTGCAGACACAGTAATGTTCCTTTCCTAGAACTGAGAAAGTTCCTGACTTATGCAACGCTAGGCTACATAAAAGGGTCAATCCTGATAATAAAGAACGCAATCTTCTGTAAGCAGTTGAATTCCCAGATAAACTTGCACTGATAACATAATGCACTCTAGTGAATGAAAGTAAAATGTATGCACAATACACTGCAAAAGGTTTTACCATACATATTTTTCTCCCTTCCTGTCCATTTTCTATAGCAAAATGCACATTGTACAGTGAATTCTGGATAGTTTCTCATCTGTCTATGGCCTAAGGCCAAATTATGCCTTCACATGACATTTCATTGAAGGTCAAACAAATGCCTGAAGGCAGGATTTGGTGCAAGATATAAACATCTCTTAATAACAGTAGATTCATAGCTATGAGGTTGTCCAATATGCAGAGTTTAGCCTTCCTTTTTCTCCTATGACATTTCCTTCAAGGCACAAAAGATTATAAACAGTGGACGGGACAGAGTATTTTGAATTAAGAATTTTAAGGTTTCCACAAGACCTTATATTTCAGATTTAAGCATAGCAAAAGGACAGAGAAAAATAAAATGCCTTAAAAAATGATATGATGCTTAGGTCATCTGAAATTCCCTGCAGTTTACTTTTTTAAAAGAATTTTAAATCTCATTTTATTGGTTTAAAATATAGTTACATGTTTGATTTTTGTGAGTGTTGTAATTGCTAATTAAGTATTGTGTGAAATATTTCTAATCTGCCAATATTATTGTAAAAAAAATCTAGCTTATTTAGACAAACAAAGGAGGTTCTGACTAGGATATAAACTTGGAAAAGTTAAGCTGTAATTTAAATAAGGACCAAGTGCAATGTATTGTAAAATTATTTCTCCATAATTAGGTAACAGGGCTCCTTAGGCATCTCCAACCCAAACAACAGTATTTCCTTTCTGAACTTCGGTGATTTCACAGTTTAACTTATTAAGGCGACCATCCAGAATGAAGAGAGAATCCTTGGAGGGTGTCATCAGATACTGTCCAAACAGGCCACTGCCTTGGATGTGCCTGTTCTTCTGACTCCAGGGCCAGTCTTCTGTCTTGAGAGGGTCTTTGAGGCTTTTGATCATCTTGACCTTCCCAGAGGAGAGCTCCACAAAGAGCACATCTGTTTGTTGGCTTGAGCTGCCATAGATGTTGTACTGGTGGGCTTCTGTGAAGGATGGCTGGAAGGCCAGGTCAGATATGTGCAGGTTGGTATGGATGTCAAATGTATCCAGGATTTCTCCTCTAATGGTGATAAACTGGACTCTCACAAGGCCTTTCACATCGTTAACGCTGACAAGATAGTGTCCATCTGGAGAGATGTAAGGGGTGCCAGTCACATCACTATTGAAGCCAATGACTGAGTCAGTCACACTGTCCACCACAAGCTGTGGTGGAAGGGCTCCAGTGATGTCAGGCTTACAGCTAATGAAGTAGTATCCTCCCAGATGAGTGTATGCCAAGGATAGAGGAATGCACTTTGAGTCTTTCAGGTTAATTGTTTTGATGTAGGACATGGTTTCAAGATCAATTTTATGTAGTGCTGTTTCATCTTTATGAAGAATAAATCCAAACCTGAAGAGATAAAACCAAAGTTAGAAAGGAAACTATAGAGTTGTTACCCAGTGATGAAGATCATGGACAGAAACAAGATCTATCCCAAGGTAGGTCCTGGATTATTGCGGGGAAAATATACTTTGTACCAGTAATTTTAGAATTAGTATTGGTGCGTCCTGTTCCAATGCTTTCTTAAAGTTATTTAATCTCTCTTTACATCCAAATAATTGTACATCCTGCTGAAAAGAGGAATATAATTTAAAGTAATAGGTCTAGTTAATGTAAACAACCAAGTTTACTTTTAACATGGAGAGATAATGAAATGTTGCCTTTATGTTTCTAAAGATGATACTATATAAAACTGGTTGACTAATACTAAGGATAACAAGTTTGAAAGGGAAGGAGGTCCAAGAGACAGGAAGAGAGAGAGAGAGAGAGAGAGAGAGAGAGAGAGAGAGAGAGAGAGAGAGAGAGAGAGAGGAGAGAAATGTGGGAGTCCATCTCCCATCTTTTGAAGGGTTCTTAGGTGGAGGAGAGAAGAATGAAGAAATGATAGCTAGAAAGAGAGACCTAGCCAATGAGAAGAAAGATAGAAACACAGGAAAGGTTTGGGAGGGCTGGGTCAATACCCAACCCCCTTGTTCCTTATTGATAAGGGCTTTTCAGAATACTTCAAGGGAAAAGGCAAAAGACCTCCACCTTGCAAGATCAAAGCACACCATACAGCCAAGTGTAGACTCTTCCAAATGACTGGTAAACACTTCTGTGACCAAATCATCCATTTTGTAGCCCTGCTGGGTAAAGCAAGATCAGATTCTTTGACCCAGAGTATTTTGGGCCTCCACAGAGAGAGCATCTATTAAACAAAATTATAGTCTAAGAGTTAGCATTCAGTTTTTGCTATGAGTAATATTGGTGGTAAAAAATCCTGATAGTTCTAAAGCCTCATGAATTAAAGGCCAGAGAAATATTGTTCTCTGTTCACATAAGAGGAAAATAGAAACTTGTATTGCATTAAGATGAAATAAAACAATATAGGACAGACAAAGAGGACAATGAGAAAAATGAGAAGACAGGACAATACAGAAGAAGAGAGGATGGAAAAACCACAATTAGAATGTTTTTTTAAAAGACATGGGGAATAATTATTTCATATTTACCTAAAATTTCATAAAATACACATTTATATGGATATATACATACATAGTTTTAAAATGAAATTATGTCATGTAGCTGGAGAATTTCTCTCCAGCGTCTGCCAAGTCCTGCCAGTCCTGGAGCCCACTTATAAAATAAACACACAGACTCTTACATTATTTAAACTGCTTGGCCATTAGCTCAGGCCTATCATTGTCTAGCTCTTACTCTTATATTTAGCCCATTTCTATTAATCTACCTAATCTATCTATTACTCTCTTCCTGTTTGGACCATGGACGCTAGAGGTAGACCAAGGAGAGCTCTCCAGAGAACACTGCTGGACTGCGCTGTGTCTTTCCCAGAACCTGCCACCTACCTATCCCTTCATCTGTAAGTTACACCATTAAACAAATCTCCCTTTTAACCACGTGGAGTGGCCTTAATAATTTCACCAATAATGTCACTTGGAATGATGATATTTTTCGCAAGAATCATAGACTATTTAACAAAACCTTAGTACCAGGTATCAAGTTTTTGGTCAGGAGAGTCCAAAAGGACACTAAAACAATATAGCTTATTGCTATAGCACTTGGTTGCTCTCAGACATTGAAAGAAATGTGTCACTAATGTCTAGCCTTCATAGAAATGGAAATTGATGGGCAGGATACCAAGAAAGGAAAGCAATGAATTGTCCTATTCATCTATGGTGTCTATGACACACAGCAATGACCAACACAGCAATGACCAACATAGCAATATATCCTTAGAAGTGCAATAGGGGCAACTCTATCCTATGGTAACCAGAAGAGGTCTAAGTGGGCTTAAGGGCTACTTCACAGGAGGAAAAACATCACACATTTATTTTATACCTAGCAAAAGACCTGTAGCTAGTGAGATCATAGATATTAGAGCATAACCCCTTTCCTAAACCAGTGTAATTCCTAACTGCATTAGAAAGATTTATACCCATAGATAAGTAGAGATCTCGCTTCTCATCAAATAACCTTCTTTGTGAAGATGAAGGGTATCATTACAGAAAGGGTCTAGTAAAATTGCAGAGAACAATTGACTTTAGGGTGTCCTCTCCCTACAACACAACTTTCACATCTAAGACTCAAAGAGCATCCCAGAGGAAGGGGAGAAGGAAGTTTGTTAGAGCCATAGGACCAGGAAGTCTGCTGTGAGTTTCTGGCCTCTAGTTATGATAGGAAAGCTACCCCCATGAAATCTTAACAGCATGACTGCAAACAAACAACAACCTGAAGACCACTCCATCACTAAATGACATCCCAGCACACATGGAAAAAATCTCACTGGGCCCCGCCACTAGAAAAAGATCTACAAGCAATTAACAAGTGTTGAGAAAGGAACAGTGAGTCTTCCCCAAGGATAAGCACCCTGACTGATTATGCAATACCAAGTGATCAGTCCTGTGTATGTATGTATATATATATATATATATATATATATATATATATATATATATATATATATGGAGAGAGAGAGAGAAAGAGAGAGACTTATTGAACTCAGTAGTTTGTATTTGTATTTGTGTTTATTTGTTATGTTTGTTTTTTATACACCCACACACATATGTAACAACAATGATTAATGAAAAGGCTGTGAATTTGGGAAGATTTATTGGGATGGGAAACAAATGTGGGAGGGATAGGAACCATGAGAGAGGGGGGAAATTAAGTAGTTATATAAATCAAAAATAATTGTAAAGATAATCAGCTATGCCACATGAAGTTTATTTTATGTATAGTAATAATCATGGGGATTTTATCTACATAAATAAAATTATTTCCACATACAATACAAAATTAATTCCAGCTGTATCTTCTTATCAGGGCATTCATATTAAGAAGTATAAAGGTTTACTATAATAAAAATTTTAGAAATCAGCAGTATGTATGATTATGTAAGAGAAGTAATGGTTTAGTACAGAAGTTTACTAAGTATTTCATAAAATTGTGACTGTTTCTACATTTCTTATATTTCATATAGTTTTAAGTTTTATATTAAAGACTTAAATGTACAGAAAATCCTTTCAAGAGCTTTCTAAATATTTATTGGAGAAGGTATTGCAGACATATTGAAGATCAAGTCTTCCTGATTTTAATAAGGCTAGAAATTTTAAGATAATAAAAATTTGAAACATTGTTAGTGATTAATGCTTAGTCTTCTTACTGATTCTGACTTAATAACTATTATCATCTCTGTGTACTTGAGGTAATATAATTGAAAACAGTATTTCTATTGTATTTCTGAATGATAGTCACTGTTTCTGATTTTTTTCTGGATTCATTATTCCCCTGTACCTTAAAACTGTATCTTTGGTCTTTGAATAAACAACTCATGCCATATCCATAGAAGATAAAATGTTAGTCCTGAACATTTGAAGGAACATTCACATTAACAGACTTCTCAGTATTCTTAATAATCTCTAATACGGAAGTATATTGTACCAATTCTTTTCTAAATAATATAAAACAAAAAATCCTTTAAAAGCTAGATGATTCATATATTTTCATAACTCAGAATCAAAATTATAAAATCTTAGGTTTTGCTATCCATGTTCAAATTTGTCTTAATAAACTACTCCAACCCACTGTCAAATAAAACATGTTGTCTTTCCATTAATGAATAATTATTATGAATACATTGGTATAGAAGTATAGCATTAATGAGATTATGAGTTCTAATGGCAGATATTCTTTTCAGATATAAATTGTACATGAGCTCAGAGGAAAAGCAATATTGGGCCCATTTAATGAAAGCAATATTCCAACCAAGTCTTGGCATTTAAGCTTTTCCAGTAATGTTGAGTACTCTAGCCCCTTTGGGCAATGGGTTGTACTTGCTAATGAGAAAGAATGAGCCAAGCTCTCTGTTCACCTGAACTCCTTCAACTGTGTTTGTGATGGATACACCCACATTTTCTGAGATATATCTTGGCTTCTTTTCTATAACTTAAAAAACTTCCATTTTAAAATGCAGGAGCCCCAAAAATGATGATAAAATGGTACTTATTTTAGCCCCATACTGTGCTTCAGGATTGAGTACTGAGCCCATAAGCAGATGCAGGAGAGTGCCTTCAGTTCCCACCATTACTTTATTGGCTAGAAGTGATGTTTCAAAATAAAAGTCTTTTCTCAAAACAGCTTGGTATTCAGAAGGCTCCACTGTTCATTAGGCTGTCATTAATACTTATGAAACTCATGCGTGCTTATTATCTTCATAAAATGCACAGTTCTGGTTTGTCTAGCATTTGTAAAAATATTAGCATAGAAGTTTTGAGCAAACAGCATTGGATTGCTCTCAAACTCATATTTTGACTGGAAATTATTTTTATTTAACCTGTATGGGCCTATGTAGGGTGGTTAGATTTGGTGTAGTGAGTTCTGTTTCTTCTTTATTTGTTTGCTTGTTTGTTTTGCAGAGTGTCTAGTCAATAGAGTTAATTTGGAAGTTGTAAAGAAAAGTCCTCACTTTAGTGATTTTCTTTATGTTCTGCTGTGTCCTGGAGTCCTGCTGGCTGCAGTGAAGTAGTGTCTTCTTTCTAGCCTGACTTAGTTTCCTGACACAGTTTTCACTGTAATAGACCTTGTGGAAACATGATCTTCTGTAGAGTCCTTACTTCCATAAGTTTCAATTTCTGCATCGGCAGGAAGAGGACACAGCATCAGCATACTTTGAGGAAGGGAGAAGTGTGTATATTGGCAAACACAAAACCAGCAGCCTTGCAAGCTTAAGGAGAGTGTTTTCCTGCAGGAATTGCATATACTACATTTGTTCTGTAACTTTATGCTTTGTGTATCTATTTCCTACTTACCAGTAAATAAAGGTTTGTTTTTGTTATTGTTATGTTTTTTTGTCATTTTTTCAATTTTAATATTCATCATATATGCATATTGTATGTTGCACTGTGTTGTACAAGAACCCTTAGATGCAACTGCACAACTATGCAAAGCACATTTCCCCACACTCACACCTCCAACCTTTCACTTTCTACCCTCTCATCATTAGTCCTATTCCTTTTGACAATTTCCCTTCAATCTCAATGTTGCAGATACATGCATGATTCATTTGTGACAAAATATCACAAGCCATGACGTGCAAAGCAAAAACACACTTGGAATCTACTTTCCGTTACAGCTACCATCTCCACTGTGCCACCCAATCTTCTGGATCAGATGCCATTGTTCCCCAAGAGCACATGATGGGAAGCTTGGGTCTCAGTTTGAAGTGTACACAGGGTGGAAGACTTAAGGAGTAGAGACTGTGTCCTCAGAAGGAATTGTGGAATTCTCAGCCTCTTGGCATCCTGTTCTGATATTCAATCTTGAAACCTTCCTCCTACCTTGATTGTATTGAAATGTTTGGTACCCCAAAGACAGACTGTTAAGACTGCTCCATGCTGAGCTTTCAGCTTCCAAAACCATGAGTTAAATAAACTTACTTTATTTATAAAATGGGCTACCTTAGGTATTTTGTTATACCAATAAAAAAAGGACTAATAATACAGATATGTTGTTCCATACTTGAGAGATCAGGGTGACAATGGGAACCCTGTGTGCATTTTTATTTTACTCTCATTTATATCTATAGGATGAATACTCAGTTTATACCTCACCTGGCCTCTAAATTTATCACACTATGAAGGAGTAAATCATTCATTCCACTTTTTCTTTATATTCAATACAGTGTCTCATTAAGTTGTTCAGTGGGATCTCTGACTTCTTCATACAAATAATCATTCTGACAGCCTCTGAACTAGCTAGGATGATGATACGTGCCTCTGCCGGGCCAGACTGTCACTGAACCATCTTCAGAGATTCTGCCTCAACACTTATTGAAGAGATGGCCTACTGGCCATGGTGAACTAGGTGATGCACAAATATTAGCATCAGAAGTAGATGCTTGTGTTACTTATGAGGTTTTTTTTTTCTTTTATTGCTAATAACAGATATTGTTCTAGTTGGTGTTAGGATCAAGGTATCTAAGAAAAGAGAGGAGCAGTCAGTGTCATCTCATGGTAATCTAGGATCATTGCAAGGAAACTACAGTGTGCTGGCTACAGTGGGAACAGCAGTTGTGCAGAGAGAAGAATGGCTGAGTCCTTGTGAAGCCTGCCAGAGTAACAACTGAAGATTCCACAGGGCCAAGAGCACATACTGAAGTGCCACACCAATGCTTCCCTCCTTGCCCTTTTCTCATACCACCTCCAAATGCATCAGTTCACTGAAAGTGTCTCAAAACTGTCTCCAGTCACTGCCATCCCATAGCAGCTTCCAAGTAGTCCAGATTTGTTTAAGCCCTGAGATACATTCCCTGATATACTGAGAAAGAAGTTATGTGATATCTATTAGTATTCATTAAAAGTTCCCATCGTGTGTGCTAAGAGCATTGTTCTCACATGGTGGCAGATGCACCCCAATGTGGGAATGAAATAACCACCTGTAAGATTTGAAGATTAACAATGATTTCCTTGATCTTCATGAAGAACTTCTATTCACAGAGTTCTTAGAACTTCCCAACAAAACTATTGTCCATATTGCTTATTTTTAATGTTTAACCATATAGGTTTAAAATCGTTATCAGAAGCTAAGGATTCACAAAAAGTCACTCCTTCCTTCTGACTTGAGCTTCCCTGAACTTCTACAGACCTTAGCACCAATATGTCCACACAAACTGTTGGGCAGAAATATAAATCAGCAAGTGGAGCCTGAATGTATTTATGCAATGACAGGCACCATGTCCTCTCCTGAAAATCATGTGCCTTTAATTAACACCCCCAGAAAGAGAATTGCCAAACGCTTGTCAAAGATTTCAGTTATTGAATACATAGTCCTTTAAATAAAATTCCATAGCAAAAGAATTTCAATAGGA
Source organism: Peromyscus californicus insignis (assembly GCF_007827085.1). Classification (NCBI taxonomy): domain Eukaryota; kingdom Metazoa; phylum Chordata; class Mammalia; order Rodentia; family Cricetidae; genus Peromyscus; species Peromyscus californicus. Next base: position 56,738,513 of record NW_026294617.1, on the reverse strand, counting down.
AATATTTTTATGGACATGTCTGTGGTTAATCCTTTATCCAAAACATATGATTATGTGGTACACATCTCCTAAATGAGGATATATAGAAATATTTGCATCAAGCTTTCTTAATCAGACTATGAATATTTTTTAGACTGGAAGGGAAGAAATGCTAAATACATAAAGGAGAGAGATGGCCAAGTCTTATTCCATATAATAAGCAGACAAAAGTAAACCACATTTCACCCTGTGGGGCACCACACTTTGCCACTGCAAAGATGTCTTCTCGTTTTCACCACTGACAGTTTCTGTAGACAAAAGCGATGTATGTGACGCAAGCCACCATTCACTAGTTAGGAATTACTTTCTCTTAATGCTTTCTATTATCTTAGACTGGCCCATGTAAGAAAAACATAAATTCTATTCCTGTCTAAACACTAGATTTAGACTGTATCTAAATTTCACAGAAATGAGTAAAAGCTGTATTAGATATGACCATGTTCACATTTTGGGGAGTGATACCAAGAACTAGAATTGCCACATTTACTAATGTTTTATACTAAAACAAGAACAAATTCAAAGCAATATGATACTTTAGTGAAATGATGACACTCAGAAGTTTTCTGGTTTTGAAATATAGGCTAAAAAGCTAAAAAAAAATATTAAACTGAACAATGTCGTCCCACCCATCATATATTAGTGTGTATATTACTGAAATTTCATAGGATAGATTGCACTTTTCCTCTTTAATTTTTATTTTGATATTCTTTTCTTTAAAAAGAAGTAGAACATCTTTCTAAACACTAAATCTCCTATTCTTTGTTCTCTGGTGCTGTTATACTGATATGTTGGCAATCTGGTTCATCCAAAGGACATTAAAAGATAAATGCGTAATTTAATTATACTACATTTAGAGTATACGTTTCTTGAATTTTAGTACGTAACTTGAACCTATGTGAAAATCAGCATTAAGAATTCTATGCATGTCATATATACTATAGACTGTTTTTCAAGGATTAAAAACCTTTACCTTTTTCTAATTTGTTAAGAGCTTGGAACATAAAATTGACAAACCTTAAGATGATGTTTTAGAAGACTGGGTGAGATTGTGATTGTAAATCACATTAGCAATCTTAGTACATTGTCTTCAATGGGACATGTTTTGTGTACAAGTTGATTAATGAACACAAGAGGACATGGCAGACATGTACTAAGAGAACAGAAAGAGATCATTCATGGATACATGAATGATAACAGAAAACAAGAAGGCAAGAGCAAATTGAAGTTTATTCCTTATACTAGAAATTTTATCACAGAAAAAAAAACCCCAAAAGGAATCACATCATTAACTACTCACCTAAAAAAAATGTATGGAACATGTAATTTTTCATACAAATATATAATGTAGTCTCGATGGACTTTTCTTGTCTGGGCTGACGACTCTTCCTCCAAGAGCCAAAGACCAACTAACAAAAACTCCAATACAAGACATGAGAAGCCTTCTTTAGGGCTTTTGGTTAAAGATGTCTAAGAGACTCCCCAAACATGCATCTTATTGTTATTCACCTTGGTTACTCTCCTGAGGTAAATGGTAAGCTCTTATTGCACTTCAGAAACAGGACCCAGTGGCCCTTGAACTGGAACTGATCTGCATTTCTGCTCTCTGAGGACTTGCTTCATGGTACCAGAAGACACCATGCAAGCCTCCAAAAGATGGAGGCAAACTATTGTCCTACCTAGCTATGGCACTTATGACCAGCTTCATTAGATAATCTTACAGGGGCAGTAGTGTCACACATACCTTGGTAGTAACCAACTGCTCTCTATTTGGATTTAAGACCCCCTCAACAAAGGTAATACTATACCTGGTATAAGAAAGGTAGCTAAATACTCAGTGTTAGTGAAATCATGGTTATTGGAGGAGAATCTATACCCACTAATTTACTAAACCAGAATAATCCCTAATAACTATCTGTCTTTATGTCTACAGATAGATATACTCTTTATCCCTCATTTTCAATACGAAGAGAAACACAACCAATCAAAATGTGGAGTCATGGTGGTCCAATCCCTATGACTATATCTATAAAACATTCATCACACCTAAGACTCAGCAAACATTGTGGAAGAGAAGGCAGACCTATCTTAAGGGCCAGATGATCAGGGACTTTGCTGTGAGTTTATGTTTCCTTGTAACATCAGAAACTATACCCATAAATATGTCTCACCAACATGACCACTAAAACATGAGCTGACCAAGGAGAACACAAACAGACATGCCAAATTGCATGAGGAGAAGTCCATGAGGCCTCACTCATACACAAAGTATTACACACAATTGAGTAAATCTGGGAGTAGAAGAGGAGGTCCTCCTCACCTAAGAGAACAATGGCTGTCTGTCTAATGACAAATGGTCAGCCTTGAACGTAGACATGCAAGGAACATTGTATGGAAATAACAGGCTAGTTTGGGGAAATTATATATATATATATATATATATATATATATATATATATATATATATTACATATATACTACATTGTCTTCAATGGGACATGTTTTGTGTATGAGTTGATAAATGAACATTTATATATTTTCAATAAAAATGATGGAAAAGGAAGTCATAAATTTGAACAAGAGTGAAAATGTGTATATGTAAGCCTTTGGAGGAAAGAAATGGAAGGGGAAAATGTAATTAAAATACAGGATCAACATTAAAAAAAGTAAAGCAAAGGATTTTAAATGCTTGCACTATAAAGAAATTTGAATGTATATGACAAAAAGTTTACCTATACAGTTCCATTGATTTATTCTGTAGGTAAGATTTATAAACAATATTGATTAAGATTAGAGTTACATATCAATTTAAGCAGAAAGGTAAAATTTTAAATCCAAATATCAATGACAGAACAAGAAAGAATTGAGAAAATCCTATATGTGTAGTCCAACCCTCCAAAGGAAGTCATCTCTGTGAGATTCAGAGATACTTTAAAAGTACAGGGTTACTACAGAAATGAGAGAGAGAGGGATTGAGAGGGCACTACTACATTTGTAAATATGTCAGCTTGTCAGTTGCAAAGTTGCTGACATTTAATAGCCTACATCTATTTACACATCTTTGTTTACTTGCAAAGAAACTCAGAAGGTTTAGTCATCCTGAATGAATAAAAGTAAAATCACAAGAATGATAAACACTAGAAACGTCTACAGTAATCCAGAAAGATTTTATGTGTTTATTCAATGAAGCATATGGAATTCCTGTAAAAATAATCTTATCATATCGTCTATTTCATATCTGTATGTAGAAATGGGCAATACTTGGAGGCACTCTACACTTGGAAACTCTCTGGCTATATTGACCTATGAATCCTAGAAGGGCTCTTCAAACTAATTCATACACTCTATTTTTTTTTTTTTTTTTTTTTTTTTTTTTTTTTTTTTTTTAGCCACTTCGGGACCATTTTTTTTTTTTTTTAAATTTATTTTAATTTATTTTGCAATACAATTCAGTTCTACATATCGGTCACGGATTCCCTTGTTCTCCCCCCCTCCCGTCCCCCTCACCTTCCCCCCAACGCCCCCCCCCCATTCCCATCTCCTCCAGGGCAAAGCCTTCCCCACAGACTGAGGTCAACCTGGTAGACTCAGTCCAGGTAGGTCTAGTCCCCTCCTCCCAGGCCGAGCCAAACAATCCTGCATAGGCCCCAGGTTTCAAACAGCCAACTCATGCAATGAGCACAAGATCTGGTCCCACTGCCTGGATGCCTCCCAAACAGATCAAGCCAATCAACTGTCTCACCCATTCGGGGGGCCTGATCCAGTGTGGACCCCTCAGCCATTGGTTCATAGTTCATGTGTTTCCATTCATTTGGCTATTTGTCCCTGTGCTTTATCCAACCTTGGTCTCAACAATTCTCGCTCATATAAACCCTCCTCATTCTCGTTAATTGGACTCCCAGAGATCCACCCAGGGCCTAGTCATGGATCTCTGCATCCAGATGCCCCAGACCCCATCCCTGGGCACCAGCCACTCCAGGGAAGACCTGCCCAACTTGGCCCCAGGTTCTGGCCACCCGGCAGGTTCCCTGCTAGCCCCACCGGGAAGGATCCCCTTCTCCAAGACCCCTGGCAGGCCCTGCAGTCTCCACGCCCTGCCCCCACGCCCATCCGCCTGAGCCCCAAGCCTCTTCCTGAGACTTAGGGGCCGGCCCCCAGCTCCCATCTTGCTCCGGACTTCCCTTTTGGAAAACTGGTGAGTGCCCTTCCTTGCCCCAGACCCCATCCCTGGGCACCAGCCACTCCAGGGAAGACCTGCCCAACTTGGCCCCAGGTTCTGGCCACCGGGCAGGTTCCCTGCTAGCCCCACCGGGAAGGATCCCCTTCTCCAAGACCCCTGGCAGACCCTGCAGTCTCCACGCCCTGCCCCCACGCCCATCCGCCTGAGCCCCAAGCCTCTTCCTGAGACTTAGAGGCCGGCCCCCAGCTCCCATCTTGCTCCGGACTTCCCTTTTGGAAAACTGGTGAGTACCCTTCCTTGGCCCAGACCCCATCCCTGGGCACCAGCCACTCCAGGGAAGACCTGCCCAACTTGGCCCCAGGTTCTGGCCACCCGGCAGGTTCCCTGCTAGCCCCACCGGGAAGGATCCCCTTCTCCAAGACCCCTGGCAGGCCCTGCAGTCTCCACGCCCTGCCCCCACGCCCATCCGCCTGAGCCCCAAGCCTCTTCCTGAGACTTAGAGGCCGGCCCCCAGCTCCCATCTTGCTCCGCATACACTCTATTTTTAACCCCCAACTCACATTTTTAGACCACTTGTAAGGACTGTCTTTCTTCTCTGACTCCACTGCCTAGGAACTCCACCAAACCTCATAGCAAGCCCAGTTTTTCTTTTTCCTCTGGCACCTTTCAGATCTGCCCCCTTGTATCCCATATCCATACCTTTGGGGCAGTCCCCTGTGAGGACACTGGGCAGGAATTCAGAAGCAATCCCTACCAAGCAACCCAGAGCCACCACACATTCTTAAGATGCAGATGGAGAAACAAACCAAGGAAAAGAACACACACCGAACAAAGAACAGATATCTATAAATATCAAGTCAAACAAAGTAGGTGTCATGAGCAATTAGAGCAAGAGTGAAATAAGACAGGTTTAAAAGACACATGTTTTCATGACATATATTTGTGTTCAGGTTTTTAACCATGTGAACTTTCTAACCATTTGGCAGATTTTACTTTTTAGGAAAAAAAATATTGAAGAAATTTGTTTACCATCACAATCATCCCAAACCTAGATACATAGAGGACAGTAGAAACATGTTATCATTAACATCCAAGACAGCATACCTCAATGAAAACCCACTACATTAGGCCTTAGAAATGCAGTATAGCTGAAGTCCAAGAAAAGGACTTTAAATTAGCAATAGTGGTAAAAAATACAGAACCTGGTTTGATTGGAATTGGCATTTAGGTACAATGTGAACTAGTCTAGTGCTTTCTATACACCATGTCTGGTACCTATGTCAGCCTGATGAAGGAAATGGAAAAGAAGTAAATAGCCTAAATCCTCAAGGAAAACTTTAGTCATCCAGCAGTGGATGCTTATAATTATAATCTCAACTTCCTAAAAGGGTATTGGGAGCTTCTGTAAAGACAAGCAAAGTGGCAGATGAAACTATATTCCTGTTTTGACTACTAAATCACATTTCTATTATGCCAGGACTCTTCTGGAGATTCTGTATTAGCCTGCATCCCAGAAGGAAAGTGCAATTTACAATTAGAATAAAAAAGAGCAAAATAAAACAATGGCTTGTAGGGAATGGAAATCTGGCCACAGGGATGGGATAGTGGTGTAACATGGGACTGTATTCATAAAGCTGTTACATGCCAGAGCCTGAGAAGACAGAGTTACATGCAGATTTGTGTTTTGTGAAGAGCTGTGAATTTGAGTTGAAGAAACATTTGCTAATACACAAATCCACAGATAATATGCAAAGAGTAGAAGCAACACAGTGGGATCTCATTATTTAGTATACATTTCTGTCAGGCTTTTCTTTGGTCACAGCAGCGGGAAGTCATCTTTCAGGGACATCGGAACAAAGTCACATAAAGAAATTAAAATAAAAAAATGTAAAATAATGAAAGGGAAATTTTAAAAATGAAGAATCATTCTATGCTTTGAAATAGGTATAATTAAATATAAAGTCAAAAGAATATTCATGTTTTTCAAAACATATATTTATGCACAATGTTGAACCATGTGCTTTATTGACCAATTGGTAAATTTTGTTTTAGGAGAAAAAATAGAATAAATCTGTTTAATGACATTTTACCTTATAAAATATTAATTTACTAATTTTATATAATAAGTATATAAATATATGCATACAAAATGCATGCACTACATATCTAGATATGCACATACATTATATTCCACTGATAAAATCTGAAGTATACACATATGCAATACTCCACTCATAAAATCTGAAGTACATCAAGGTATTTTATCTAAATGAAAAATGTTACTGGAATAAATTGTTCATAAGTACATTTACTACATATGTATCAAATTAAAAGCATACTGTGGTATTTAACATTATAGACAAGATATAGGCTACATGTATACTATCTTGAACAATCAGCCTAACATGATGTGAAAATGTGTGTATACCTCACTTTTACACAAAATGAAATCTATAGGAGTGAAATAATAATAATAATGATAACAATAAAAGAAACAATGGTCGAGAGACAGCCCGAATTGACCTACTGTGGTGATAGGATGGCCAAATACCCTAATTGTCGTGCTAGAAACCCCATCCAATGACTGAGGGAACTGGATGCAGAGATCCACGGCCAGGCCCCAGGTGGAGGTCCAGGAGTCCAATTGGTGAAAAAGAGAAGGGTTTATATGAGCGAGAATTGTTGAGACCAAGGTTGGATAAAGCACAGGGACAAATAGCCAAATGAATGGAAACACATGAACTATGAACCAATGGCTGAGGGGTCCCCAACTGGATCAGGCCCTCTGAATGGGTGAGACAGTTGATTGGCTTGATCTGTTTGGGAGGCATCCAGGCAGTGGGACCGGGTCCTGTGCTCAGTGCATGAGTTGGCTGTTTGAAACCAGGGGCTTATGCAGGGATGCTTGGCTCAGCCTGGGAGGAGGGGACTGGACCTGCCTGTACTGAGTCTACCAGGTTGATCTCAATCCTCCAGGGAGTCTTTGCCCTGGAGGAGATGGGAATGGGGGGTGGGCTGGGGGGAAGGGGAGGAGGGCAGGAGGGGGGAGAACAAGGGAATTCGTGGCTATGTATAATTAAATTATATTGTTAAATTAAATTAAAAAAACAGACAAATAATGAGAATGATGATATGTGATATGTCCTTGGATCAAACACAAAATTGTATAAATGCAATTGATAAGGCTTAATGAATTCGGCCATATTATTAAATCATATTCAGAGAACCCTGAAAGAATGAAAGAAATTTTGACAGGAACAGATCAATATTCATCTATATCATTAATTAGTAAGAATTGAAAGGTACAGTGATTAAGTAAACAAGTGGATATTCCCTTCCACTGAAAGACACTCATGGCCTCTAACATAAATATTCAAATTCTGTAAAGAACTAGGTAAACTTAAGTCAATGCCAAAGAATTTCATGAATTTGTTGGCATTAGCAGTAGAAGATGCTAAGATTGAGAACCAATGTTGATTTGGAGGAACTGAGGCTCTCAGAAACACTTTTAGAAATGGAATCATTTTAGACTTGCATTTTATTCTGAATAATAAGTTAGCATATTCTTCTAAAATGAAATGGGTATCTGCTTGAAAAAGGCAATAATTATTCTTACTTCTTTTCCTCAATAAATGCTCACATTTATGAATAATCACTACAATAATGGCTTCAGTAAGGATTTTTCAAATCTAAATATCAAACAATAGAGGAAGGAATGAACTACATACCAATGAAACTCCATACTGAAGTTATAAAAATAATAATGTGTAGAACTGACAGAGGTATTTACATTTTATTTTAATACTTATTTATTTTTCTTTTTATATATGTGTGCCTTAGTATATGTATGTATACTACATTTGTGCAGAGGCCCGCAGAGATCAGAAGAAGGCATCAGATTCCCTTGATTTGGAGTTACAGGTAACTGTGTGGTGCAATGTGGGTGCCATCAACTGAACCTGGCTCCTCTTCTAGAGCAGTAAGTGCCCTTAAATACAGAGCCATCTCTCTAGACTCAGATGTTGATTTTTAAATAAATACATCCTACATTGAAAGGAACATTTTGTAATTTATAATACTTAGGCAAACTTTCTTCAATAATTGATCTCAAAGATCATTCAAAAATTACTATTGCTCTGAAGATAAAAGTTTTACATGTCCTTCAGAGACGTAAGAGGAGAATTTTTATTATTACTATATACATTTTTTAGTGGTTTGGTTACTGTAAATAAGAAGCCAAATATATAAAGACAATGTTTCATGGTTGATGTGTTGCACTGTTAAAGTGATTAGCTAGCACTCTTGTGGATCTAGATTTCATCCACACCCAAATGTTGGGGGTGAGTAGGGGTGTGTGTGTGTGTGTGTGTGTGTGTGTGTGTGTGTGTGTGTGTGTACACGAGCGCACGTGTGTGCCCGTGTGCATGTTCATAATCAACGTTGTTATTTGTCAGTTGAATACATTTCAATAAGCGAGAAAGTAATTTCATTTAACAAATTAGGAATATGTGCTAAAAGATGCTAAAAAGTGGAATTTTCTCACACTGCTAATGACACATTTACTTGCATGTAGACAATAACTAGTAATTAGCATTGAGGATCTTTGTCATGTTTATGTACCTTGCGATAATAACTTATTTCCTCATTCATTTACCCTGAAGAGATAATGATAAATGTGTATGAAAGTTTTGGTGAAAATGCATTCATAACACCATTATGTATAACTGAAAAAAGGTGTAAGCAGTTTAAAAACACAAATGTAAGTGAATATATACAAAATGCTGATATAGTCATGTGATGATAACATACCAGATAAATTGCTGATAATAAAACGTTAATTTTACATTAACAATTGTTTAAAAATTGTATAAAGAGAATAATATTGTGTTAATGCTATAATTAAACCTTTAGAAATAAAATAAGCAAACCCACACATGAACTGAAGAGAAAATTCAGTTCAACTAAGGTCATGTTCAGAGAGTGGATCAGGCTTGCTTTGTTTCGTTTGTTTCAGTTTTATAGGCTTTGTTCATGAGCATAGTCTATGTCTTTGATAAGAAGCTTATATAGAAAGTCACTGATAAATGAATGATCAATATACATACAAACATTAGTATCTCTTAGTTCTAAATAAAACTTCAGTAGCTCTTACAATTGGTTACCATCAATTTGTACTTCAATATGCATTAAAATTCATGTAGATATATGTAATGACTTCTCAAGATGCTTTAATAAAATGATTCATATGTGCAAAGCCTCATATTTAGACGTAATTATGTTGAATTAATTTTAGGTGTCATGATATGCTTACATATTAAATGAATGGAAAAGATTTTAAATACAAATATTATTTGTACCATCAATGAATAGGGAGATAATGAAGAGCTAATAGTGTAGTTAAGAAGGGAACAACAGCTAATACCAGACTGAGGGTCAGTACAAAGTGCTTCCATCTGTGATAGTATTAAAGAATTGTCATAGCAGAATTAAACTACAGCATCACCAAAAAAAAATGAGCGCATTTGTGGGTCTTATAGGGACAGGGTACATTAACAAAGAACTCTGGTGAAAATGAAAACAAATGCTTTCCTCCTAATGAAATCTTCGCATAAAATAAGCCAGGGACCACGTTTTATATTTACCTAAGCATTCATTTTTTCAAAATTACATATATATATATAAATTTTAAAAATTAAAAATAATTACATCATTCCCCCTTCCCCCTCCTTCCTCCTGTGTTCTCAGTGTATTTTTTTTAAATTTGCTAGCTCCTTTTCTTTAATTGTTGTTTTCACCTAGATATATAAATAAAGAAATGTATAAATACAATCTGCTGAATACATTTAGTGTTGTAGAATGTACATGATTTCAGGGCTGATTATTTGGAATTAACTGATCTCTTAGGGAGCTCATTATCATGGGAGAGTAATGTTCCCTCTCTCTCTGGTCCTTAGATACGTATAGGGCTTTGTTTGTGCATTGGGCCTTAAAATTTTCCTGTGGGTGCTGTCATTATTCGGCTCCTGTTTAGGTTGCCATCTTATTGAGCCATCATGGATGTACTTTCTCTGTCATTTCCAGGATACTTCATTTTTGAAAATTTGCCATGAACTTCATTCTTTTACTAACCCAAATTCTGTACTTAAAATGGTATGTATGCTACTGATCTGCATTTTAATTTTTAAAAGCATTTGAAGAACTTTCATTTTTTTTAGTCTATTGCATAGTTTGTTGACTGCATTCCAGATGTAAAATTCAGTGTTCTGTTATTTTATATTGGAAAAGGTGGACCTCTGCAGAGCCTGAACTGAGCAGACAAACTGCAACAGAAAGAAGCAACAAAATGTAAGGAGCTGAAATTTTAACTGTGCTTGGGAATGGGCCTTTCTGAATTCAGTAGCCTTTCCCTAGTGACCCCTGGTTTTAATTTTTCTAATGATACTATGGAGAAATGTGTGAAATATTATCAAGATAATTGTAGAATAGAAAACCCAAAATGTTCCTGATATTAATGCTCTAAATCTCCCAAAGACTATAATCTCATGGATTTAATTTCTGTTTGTATAATGGTTGATTGTGCTAGCTAAGTCCCAGAATACTCTGAGAATAAATTAGTTTTAGGAATCTCCATGTTTTAAATAATGGCACTGCTGTGAAGGGTGAAAAATACATAGTTAGTATTGATAGCAATAGGCTGAAATTGGTTGTAGCTCACTTGGAAGGAAATCCTACTGCTACTATTCAAAAGTTATATAGTTCATGCTAATGAATTTAGAATGTAATAATGACAGTCTTTTCTTAGTATCTTAAATTAATTTATATTATCTTACTATTGTTTGACTTTATCTTAGATTTTACTTAAAACATTTTGAAATGATTAAAAATATATTTATGTATATCTGAAAATCCATTAAGAGCAGATGGAAGACACGAAGGGTCTACTTCTAAAGAAGTCTAGTTAATAGGATGGAGCTCACATTGCTGACCAGGAGAGTAAATGAAGACAGGTACATTCAAACATTCTCTCCAGAAGACAGTGTTCAAGACAAAATGAATGTGGGAACTAATAGGAAAAATTTTGCACAAAATATAGTTGATAAAGCTCATTCAAATAAAATTGTTTTAAGCAAAAAAAATTATAAGTAATACCCTGAATTGCTGATGTTAATTTTTCATGTTAATTTTTAATCCTTTTCTGGAAGGATCTAAAGATTGAACCTTATTGGTTGTTGATTGAGACATTATTACTGAGTTGAGAAGGTCCTCTTTGGAATAAGTCAATATTGGACTTTCTTTTCAGAATGTATTCACAGCATCAGCATCTATAGGGTGTAAAGCATCCTTTGCTTCAACTCAGTAGAATTGTTAAGCTTTATTTATGTTAGGTCAGCCTACAGTATTTTCCCTTGTTATCTCTTTATAAGTGACAGGCACATGAGGAACTTGGTCTTTGAGCTAGGACAAATCAAGACTCATTAAATGACTGCCACCACCATCTTCTAAAGAAATTTAAAAACATAGCTTCAAACTCTTTTTATGCAATCTACTATGTACATTTCCTTGAACCCCATGTTTTCCTGAAATGTCAAAATAGTATTTGGAACTTCCAGAAACTAGTAGTAATTATTGAACATAAATGAAAATCTGAACATTGACTCATCATGACAAGAGCTTTGAACTCTTCACCAACCGGGAAAGAATTGCCACTTTGTAATTTCTATAGTTTCCTGTTTTCAAAGCATTTGTGACTCCAGATTATCTTACTATCTTTATAAAATTAACAGTTTTTATTTGAAAACAAAGAAAATTTATTCTAAATTAATAAACTCCATAAAAATTTTCACATATTAGAAGTCCTACAAATTGCTCTAGCTAGTTTATTATAATTCACCAGTATTGAAATGATTCAGCAGCACACCAGTTTCCTTTGATCTCTTCTCGGGAAGTCTCCAGAATTTTCTCTGCCTTTACTCTATTACTGATCTCTGTTCACAATTCTTTTCATGTTAATGACTTGCCTCTTCATAAACAAAATCATTAATGGTTTATATTAAAGAATTATAAATTAAGCACGTCTTTGGTCCATCCTTATATTTAGTCAATGTTAAGAGAGAAAGGTAATCATCTCATAGAAGACTGTCAAGGTTATTAGACTTATAAACAAGATAAAGGCGATTAATTCAATTAAACAGATATCTGTTTGAAAATAGTAAAGAATAACCACATTTAGTACATGAATAAAAGTCCACTGCATATACTGTATCTATGTGGCATATATACTTCTAGAGTCTTTTGGGTGATTTTAGTTGTCATAGGTCATTTTGCAACCTAGAAATATCCCATAGGTTACATTATACCTCATAATTTATAATAAAAAGTAGATAAGAACCCAGCAAAAATTACTGTAAAATATTCACTAAGTAAATTCAACAAAAAAGTATGACAAGCACTGGTAGTCAAGAAAAAGTTAGAATATGTATGACTTAAGAATAACACTTAAAGAGCACGCCTTTAATCCCAGCACTCGGGAGGCAGAGCCAGGCGGATCTCTGTGAGTTCGAGGCCAGCCTGAGCTGCCAAGTGAGTTCCAGGAAAGGCGCAAAGCTACACGGAGAAACTCTGTCTCGAAAAACAAAACAAAACAAAACAAAAAACAAAAAAGAATAACATATAAATGAAAATAACAAGATATACCAGAAATTCAAGTACATTTTAATTGGCAACTCATTTTGTCCTCCATCTGGATTTATTAGTGACTTGATGTTTTTGTCCATTAGAGATATGGGCTTTAAGGCTCAAAGAGAGTATTCTGACCTGAGTTATTAGTGCCTGTTTTTGCAGACACTTAAAAATGTGCTTTATTGCCAGGCTGGCTTTGAATTTTGGTCTCTTACCTTGAAAGGTTTACTTTCTCTGAATTTGGAGCTATTTTTTTTAACTATGTCTTTCCAAAGAATGGTTCTTTGGTTCTTTCTAAATAATGTATAATCAGCAAGAATTAGAAAACATGTGTACAGAGTCTGATATATTATAGGTACTTAGTAAATTACAGCTATTATCATTAAGACAAATAATAAAATGTCAAGAAAACATATTGCATTATAAAGACTGCAAATATCAGTGAGTAGCTTATTCTTGCCTGGAATTTAGGCCATTTTCTTGAGAAAGACTGATGCACAGAAAGATTTAGGGACACAACTCTCTCCTTGTTCCATTTTCTTACATGTTTACTTTTATGGCTCATTTAGATTTTTTAGACTAATTTTATACCTTTGATTATACAAAAGAGATATGCAGCAAAATAATTCAACATGAACAGCACTTCAGAGCACTACCTGCTAATTACTTTTGACATTGTTTTTAATTTATGTCTACAGAGGGCAGGAGATGATGGATGGCCAGTTTGTGTAACTTGTTAATTTACAGCCATAAGGAACTGTTTCTACTTTAGGTATGTAAATCATTGTGGCAGTATTTACATTAATTCTGAGCATATACATGTCCAAATTTGTTGATGGGCTTTTCCATAATGACCCATCAATACCAATATATGGAGTAGTAAATAATTTTCTTGAAGTATCATGACCTATTGCAATAAATATCATCATGACTTCTATTCTAAAAGAAAACTTTTAAAGCATCATGTGATGACGGGTCACCACAGTCTGGTGTGTGTTGTCTGACTGATGTGTCCCAATATATCAAACACTTCAGAGAACTGACCAGGCCTCTGGCACTTCATCTGGTTCCTTTAATGAATTTGTGTTGTTACCATTGAAAGCAGATGTTTCCTAAAAGCTTTTGCTATTACTTTTTTGTTTCTTCTTAAGATTTTTGCCCTGGCCTTCATGCCTGCTGTCATGTCAGCACAGTGATGACTGGGCAGTTCAGGAAGGACAGCACTCTGCAGGCTGGGCTAGGCAGGGACAATGGCACCAGTCTGGGGGCTGCTTCTTCGTGAGTCCTCACATGGTAGAGGTTAAAAGGATAGAGAGTAGCTTGCTCCCTCACTTATTTCTCTTCAGGAGGCAGAGCCTCACTGCTCAATCTAAACCCTCCCCAAAGTGCTGCATTGTAGCTCAAATTACAGGGAAATGTTTGGAGGGCACAAGAAGTCAGTCAAGTCATGGCAGTGCCCTGGTTTTTGTCTGCTTAATCTCAAATATTATTGATATTCTTATTACTCCCCTCAATATACGATAGCTTCAGTTACATAGAGTGCTATTTATGTCACATTTAATAACATACCCCTCTTAACCTTTAATTTTCTTTTTTAATTGTAATCTGTTAAATTCGTGCTAGAGGCTAGAAATCTATCACTGACTGCCCCTAAGGATTTTACAGATAAAGGATGAAAATATGGGAACAGGGCTAGGGTTTGTCTGTTTTCAGATTTCACTATTAGCTAAATCTTGGCTTCTCGGGATTTAAATTTCTCATCTGTAAAATGAAAGCAGCAAGGTGAGATTTCATATTTTTTTGAAGACTGTATTAATGCAATCAAGCAATAAAGGTATCTTGCTTATACTACAAGTTAATTAAATGAATATGTTAAGATATTCCTGAATTCATGAATTCCTTTAATTCTGTGTATACAATATTGTATTAGGTAGAAACTTCCACTGGGGGCAGAAATTATAATACTCTTCACCTCTGAGTTACTATTGCTGTGATGAAACACTATGACCAAAGCAAGTTGGGGAAGAAAAGGTTTATTTCAGTTTATACCTCCATATTGTTGTTCATCTTGGAAAGAAGGGAGTACATGAACTCAAACTGATGCAGAGACCACATAGAAGTGCTGCTTACTGGCTTACTCATCATGGCTTGCTCAGCCTGCTTTCTTATAGAACTCAGGACCACCAGCCCAGAGATAGATAGCACCACCCTCAATGGGCTGGGTCCTCCCCCACCAATCACCAATTAAGAACACACACTACAGGCTTGTCCACAGCCCCATCTTATTGAGGTGTTTTCTCATTTGAGGTTCACTCTTCTCAAATGACTTTAGTTTCTGTCAAGTCACCATGAAACTTTCCAGATAGTCTTAAAGGATATAAAAGTCTTTCTCAGGAAATGAAGCCAAAAGTTACAAAGCATGGGTCAGATGGAGAAGTAGGAAATAAACACAAGAAACAAGACAGGTAGTGTGTTCTAACAGCCCAAGGAGTTCTTGAATTTCACAAGTGAAATGTGTAATGTGCAGCGAAATAAACACAAGAAACAAGACAGGTAGTGTGTTCTAACAGCCCAAGGAGTTCTTGAATTTCACAAGTGAAATGTGTAATGTGCAGCTGTTTACTTAAGCTCTTTTCTAAGACCCTGAGAATTGAGCCTTGGGCAGGCTGATCTGCAGAACTGGTTCTTTCCAGTACTGAGCTCTATCAAAAAGACAATCATCAGCATGCATTTTTCTCTAACAGCTTCCAAATAGCCTTAGACACTCTGCTCCATTACTTTGCAGGGCTTCTGCAGGGGTTCAAGGATAACTTATGATCTTTCAGGAGAGTGGAGTTCAGAGCTTCAGTTGCTGTGGATTACCATTGTGTTGGAGACATATCACCCTGTGATCACTCTGCATGTGTTTCTTGCCTTATGGCCTCTTTATTCTTTACTAGAGAGTCTCTATTCTCTATAAATCATATATATATATATATATATATATATATATATATTTATATTTCTGTTCATAGACTACACATCAGTTTTTTGACAGTGATATGTCCTTTTTACTCATCATTCTTTGAGTATAGAAGCTTTTGAAGTAGGAAAAAGGTAGGGAATACCAGCAAACAAACAAAATACTTGTGAAGACAGGAGGTATAGTCTCCTAAGCACCCTCTCAAAATTGAAATACTTCCTCTAGTGATGGCTCTTTGTCAATGGTTCACTCACAGCTCTGATCAGCACCTGACCCTTCACCAAGAATGAAACACTCCCAGTCCCTCCTCTCTGAAGGGCTCTCTACCTGGCCCTAGCATGCCAAACATGGCACCAGGAGGGCTTGCCCTCTACTCTTCTCTCTTGCTTGCTAAAAACTGTTAGATTACATTCCTAAAGCTAGGCCCCTATTTCCTTATCTGGCCACTGATTCATTCCTCATACTAAACACAAGGTCCAACAATCGAAATTCATTACTTGACAACATTGGCTAATATGTCCAATCTGGACTTACCAACAAACCCTAGCACAGTCTCCCCCCCACCCCACACACACCTCTTTTTTTTCTCTCCTTAAAACCCACTCCTCAAAAAAAAAAAAAGAAAAAAGAAAAAAAATTCTACTGCTTTTTTTCTGCTTTGCCTGATCTAGAGGCAGCACCCCCTCCCCTCTCCCTGCTCCCAGGGTAATAAATTTCTTTCTGGTGAGAATTTGATGTCTGGGTGTGTCCCATACTGACTCTGAGGGCTGCCCAACCCCTACATTGGTTCCAGGACTTGGATCAGTTTACAGGACTCCCAGTTCTCACACTTTCCAGACCAGCCTGTGTCCATTCACTTCATCCAAGGGGCTAATTGATGAGCTTTCCCTTACTACCCACCCTAAACATTCCCCAATACATCTGGCTTACTTGGATCTATTGAGCCTTTATAACCACATGAGCAAGGACCTTATAATAAATCAGATCCTGTAACAGTATCCACTGCTAGTTCTTTCTTTGGTGATCTTACCATAACAGCTTTGATATTGTATAATTTAGACATTTAATTCTTGATTAATATTTATAAATTCCTCTTGTGCAAAGTTATTGAAGACCACCTGAGCATTGCACATAAAATACTAGGTAGACTGTCTCACCATAGCTGATAAAATGGGCTAGCGAGATGGCTGAAAGAGTAAAGGCATCTGCTGCCAATTCTGCTTGTCTGATTCAATTCCTCTAACCTACACAGTAAAGGGAGAGAGCTAACTCCGTCAAGCTACACCCACACACCTCGGCACATGCGCACATACATCAAACAACAAGGACGACAACAACAGCAAAACATACACATATATACAGACATAAGTGAATAAGTGTAAAAAAAATTACAAAGAAAAGACTGTTCAGGAGCTCTTTTGTGCAATACGGTGAATGGAACCCAGACCTCCCACATGTGCAACCAATGCTCACCGCTAAGCTACAAACTCAGCACTTGTCTTTATTAGACAGAGCCTCAAAGCTCCAGATCCTCATGAATTGGCATTGTAGAACAAGATGGCTTAGAACTCACAATCCTACCTCTATTGCAAAGTGATGGTTACAGGTGGGTGCCAACTTAGAAGAGCACTTAGTATTATTGCTGATGATTATCTATAGAAGTCCTTGAGATTTCTGACCATGAACATGTAGCTTTTACTCTTGAATTAATGGGACTCATACATCTAGAACTATTTATCATTATTATTATTCATACTACTTGGGAATGTTGGGAAAGTAAGGTAAGTTGGGGAAATTCAAGGGCGAGAAGGTAGGATTCCTGGGGTTTGATGATAACACTGGAAGCAACTGCAAGTTTCTGAGCACCTAGGTTTCCACAGAAGACCTTAAAGATGCCTGTCTAACTTGCCATTGCGTTCTTCAAACAGACTGCGTAATAACAACAACAACAACAACAGACGTGATTTGAGCATCCCTGCAGGACTCCTAAATGTTACTCTTCAAAGTTCCCTAGAGAATTTGTTTTATTTTTTCAGAAATAGGTAATAATATAATGTGCCACATTTCTTGCTTAGAAAAAAGAGTATGACAGAAGCCAGAGCACTGCCTGGGAATGGGCTGGTGGTCTGAAAACATTACAGTGTATTACAACCCGATCACTGCTCCACTTATCTATTTGGAAAGGCATTTATATTGCTCTTATTACCTAGTACCTGCTAAAGCTGTTTATGGAAACCACAAGGAAGAAATAATTTTTATGCTCCTTTTAGTTTGCTATAAATTCAGAAACAATTTTGCTTGAACAGCTGATCTGTGAATTAATAATGAGAGACTATAACTTTTTTTCACTACAGTATGTCAAGCACTTCCTTTGTGTTTAAAAATTGATGAGGCTCAAAACTCCATTTCTTTACATGAAACAGATTTCAAAAGCATATTGGGTAATCACCACTTCTCTCATATGGAAAGTTCTTTCCAAGCTCATGTCTTGGCTAGTAAAAATGAAATAAAAACAGCATTCAGCTCAATATAAAATGTGATAATCCTCCTTTAAAGACTTCCAGAAAATGCTGTCTTGAAAAATCATGCCAAGAATTATTTCTAGTAAAAATGCCTCATGCTCTGTCTCAGAAACATTGTCTATATAAACCAACAGTTTAGAATATTTTTTTAAATTGAAAATAGATTCTTCTCTCATACAACACATTCTAGCAAGTTTCCCCTCCCTCTACTCCTCATAGCCCTCTCCTCCACTTCCCCTCTCCCCCAGACCCATTTTCTCTCTGTTTGCTCTTCCGAAAAAAAGGTCTCCGAGAGACCAAAGCCAGACAGGGCTAAAAAAGATACAATAAAATAAGGCAAAATAATACGAATAAACTTCCCATGTGTTTGCAGTTTCTTCTGCATCCTTTTATTTTTGCATACTTAATTTACATTTACTTTCTTCAACTAAAAAGACTTCGATTTTAGTCCTACTATAGGTTTCATTCCCTCTGGGACTGGCAGCGGGCCTTCCATCACAGCATAACAGGACAGATCCAGGACGGGATTAAACTCTTGTTCTCCTGGGATACTGATGTCAGCTGTGTGTAGTCACACCAGCCCCTGAGCCAAGCCAATTTGAAGGTTGCCCAAGGCAGCAGACAGGGCTTGACTCCTTCTAGTATTTTATACTGTGTCTCAGTAGAGGTTGAGTAGAAACAAGATTTAAATAAACCTGAAAACCTGTCCAAATTACTCATAAAGGAAGAACACTTCCTTTTCTTTTCTTTTCTTTTTTTTTTTTATAAAGAAGCTTTCAAACTAGTGAACAAAGTCAGTCGAGGTCTTTGTGGGTGGTGTTTTCATGCAGGCTTTGTTCTGCTGGTCTTCCTCTCCTATCTCTAAACTCCCTGTCCCTCCTGTTTCCTTCTTAATGATGCCTGGGCTCTGTACCAGGAGCCCCCTTGCTCTGCTTTTATGTCGCATGTAGTTCATTACACTCTATTTTCTTCTTTGTCCTTACTTTACAGCTGCATTTTTCTCTCTCATGGTACCCCTTGTAGTTCGATCACCTATGCCCACCCCAAATCTACACACACAAAAAAATTAAAATACAGGATCTGGCACACGCCTTTAATCCCAGCACACGGGAGACAGAGGCAGGCGGATCTCTGTGAGTTCCAGGCCAGCCTGGTCTCCAAAGCGAGTTCTAGGAAAGGCGAAAAGCTACACAGAGAAACCCTGTCTCTAAAAACAAAACAAAACAAAAAAATACAGGATATGTATATGAAGGGAAGGATATGGTATTTGGCTTTCCGTGTCTGGGTTACTGTGCTTAATATAATAATTCAGTTGTATCCATGTCTCAGAAAATGTCACAAAATTCTACTTTGTATATGTAACACATTTTAGCATGAACAATTATTAAAGTAGTGTTACTATAATTGTTTTATCTCATGAATAAATGGTTAATACTTTTCTAAATAGTAGTTAAGTGTTTACTTAGGATATAGGTCACTGTGTTAAACAACATAATGTTCTAGAAGTAACTAGTCTAAGATGCTCGAAGTTTTGAATGTCCAGGATAGGGAAACATTACCAAAGAAACTGAAGTGAAGTAACTGAGTATTGTTGTAAATGTAAAGCTTATAGCTCTTCTTCTAAGTTTTGTTAATAATTGGTTTTCAGATTACTTTATCACATTCTCAGTATTCTACTTTATTTTTCTGCTTCTATTCTATTTTCTCCTAGGAGTCAATTATAATGTTTTGAGATTTTTGCACCTAAGGTGGTAAAATCTAACTTCAGTCTTTACAGAAAAATACTCTGAAAATGAGATTCGATTTTAGGAAGTAAAAATTATAAGAAATTTAATTGAATCTGGAAGTTTTAGAGGCAAACATGAAGGTTAGAAAGAAAGTAGAAATGGGGTTATACTTAAATACCAAAACATGTCATTATATGAATGTCTGTCTGTCCATGTATACCCTAGGTAAACATTAGTCATGTCAAGGTATGAAAGACATCAGGTCCATGGAAACTTGACCCGTGGATTTCTGGAAGAACATCAATGAAATAAGTCAAGAATGGGATTTATTTATATTGTGTCCTCAGAAATTTTGGGTGTGGTATGCAGATCCAGTGGTTGCATGCTTTCTGTACAAGAATAAGAATTGAGTTCCATTTACTACACCCAGATTCAGAAAAGCCTGACTTGGAGCTTACTGGCCCCACAGGGTAGCCAAATCAGCCAGCTCTAGGTCCTGTGGTAGGTCTCAAAAAAGAAGGAGAGGAAGAGTTGAGAAAGAAATCCATCCTGACCATGGCCTTCATGTATGTATACTGACTGACACACTCACATACACACACACACACACACACACACACACACACACACACATATACTCACTCACTCACACATAGGTATACTTGGCACCATAGTAAACTGAGCTTCATTAGAGATGACATGGGTCTTTCAAACTTTGTAATGGTTCTTATTGTACAGGGGTTCCCATTCCACAGAATGCAAGCCCATTCTGAGCACATGGATAACCCTGGCAGCTGTGTGCTGCCAAACCATATCCTGAGAAGGAGACAGCTGGATATTCCTGGCTGAGGCAAGTTTAAGACTTCAGAGTTTGCTCTGGAGCTGGAGGACTTTGGAGATGATCTGTTTCAATCCCTTCATTTTACACACGAATATCTTGAGACCCAGTGAGATCAAAGGACACACCTGAAGTCACACAGCCCTACTATTGAAGAGCTTGTATTAGAGCCTAAGCCCCTAAGTTCTATTTACTCAGGAGTGAGATGGTCAAGATGAGAATTTCAAACTTATTGTTGGGCATTTTTTTCAAAGAATCATTTGCTATCCAATGAAAAACTAAGGCTATTTAGGACTCTTGAAGTTTCTACAAGGAGAGGAGCTGGTAAGTGTAGTTGAACTGATGTCTTGTCTATGCTATGAGCCTAGTATTGTCTTATATGTCTTACAGTTTGTATCTATACAGTCTTTAGTACACACAAGGATTAAGTATTAAAATAACAATGCACTATGCATGGTGATTTTAGCTAATGAAGGTTGCTGGTCATTGCATGGCATGAAAGTTTACTTTAATATTGCACCCTTACAACCTTAATATCTGAAAACTCAAATACAAAAGCATTTGATAGAAAGTACAATATAGTAAATTCTGCAATGGCATTAGCATAAGCTTTGACTAAGCACTTAGAGTAAGCATTTAGCTGCTGAAATTGTTCCATCTGTTCTATGTACAGAAAAAAAAGTTGAAAGATACTTTGTAAAATCACAGACACAATTTTAAGGGTTTTCAACCAAAGATAACTTTGGTTTGCAGAAATGAATGATGGTCATTCAGTGCCAAAATTATTCTGAGTCAGCTTCTGTCACACACCTTCACTCATCTCCAGGCTAAGATTATGATTCACATAGCAGAACTGATTAAAGATAAATAAATTGATGTTTTGGAGTTAAGTAAAAATGGAGGACTTTTATTCCAGTTTCTGGGTGTGCACTCTCTAATACTTTCACATGCTCATCTTCACATTCTATCCTTCAAAAACCATGATAGGGATAACTGTTCATGCCACATCTCTGAATTTTCTAGCATGGATGTGCCTCTTCTCTATGACAACTGCTACACTTACATAATGCGTCAGGATGTACTAGGTCATGAGGAAACGAGGGACTATCTTAGTTACACATATGTAATTAAGTTTAAGTTGTATGTAAAAACCTTCCATCTATGAGTCTAACTCTTTACAGATTTCTTCTGCATGTCAACAGCTGAAACATTTTAAGAATGGAGAGATGATTTCTCTAGAGGGTGTGGTTCGATTCTTAGCATTCACCGTTGTGGCTCACAATGGTCTCTAGCTCCAGGTCCAGAGGGTCTGTTGAGCAGTTAGGCACACATGTGGTATATGGGCATAAATGCAGGTAAAATACCTCCCTGCACACACAATACAATACCTTTTAATTGAAATATTTGGACTAGTCAGAATAATCACAATTATTCATTCTCTTTTTTTCCCTTTCTTTTGCTTTTTTCTTTTACTTTTTGTTGCTGTTTCCTATTGGAGTTCTCGGATTAAAACCCAGGGTTGTATGTATGTTAAGCAAGCATTCTAACCCTCATGTTTACTCAGGCTCCACCCCTCTTTTTGGTTGTTTCCTTCTATATTATCATCTCTACCTTTCTTCCTCTTCCTCTTTCTAATCCACCTTTCACTTTTGCTCCTCCTCTTCCTCCTCCTCTTCCTCCTCCTCTTCCTTTTCTCCCACCTTTCTTTGTCCTTTTCCTTCATCTTTTCATGCTTCTCCCTGGATATGCGCATAAGGGCTGGGTGCTTGCATGCCATTCCAAGCTATCTTCAAACCCCAAAATTACCAATTCTAGCTTTCCCAAGAGATATTGACTGCCTCAATGAGCTCCCAACATATTAACTAACATGGAAAAATAAAAAAAAAAAACAGCTTAAAGATGGCAGAGAAAATTAAATTTGCCTGCAAGTAACTCCTTAATATATTTCACTATTTCATTATATTCTGGATTTGTAATATCTGTCAGGCAGTAGGCTATGTCCTGGGGGCAACAATGCAGTGATTACGATTCTGTTACTAGGATTTTAATCTTGTGGTAAATTATATATAAATGAAGGACAGGGAGATGACTCAATGGGTAAAGTCCAACTACCACAAGTTGTCCTCTAATTTTCACAGTCATGCAAGCCCCCTCAAACAAAACAGAACAAAACAATATAACAATGATAAAAAGCTTTTAAACGGCTTGAGAGTTAACTCATTGGTAAACACAGTACCAGGGCTGAAAAATGGAGTTCAATCCTTCTGACCCACATGATGGAAGCAGAGAAATGATTCTTGCGTATTGATTTCTGGCCTCCACATAAGTGTAATATATGTGTATGCAGACACACACCATAACTAAATAAATGTAAAATTAAATAATACATATAATACTGTCATGGGAGCTTATACATAATTATAGTTCAGCACCAACATGAGGTTTGGAATGTGTTTAACAGGTTAAGCTATTCCAGGATAGACATTCAAGCATAAGAAACTGACATTAGCTAGTCACAATAAGCAAATTTATGGAAGTAGATGAACAGAAGTGAAGGAAATAGCACCTAGAAGATAAAATAATAGAAATAACTCAGTCGCAACATATCTTAATGGTCTTAAACCCATTGAAAGGATTTTTTCCATGCCATCGCCTAAATGCCCCCAATTCTAGTTGCTTTTCCCTACACTCCCCGCCACACACAACTAATGCCTCCTTCTCCCATCCCTACCTGCTCCCAGTCCCCAGCAAAATCTATGCTATTTCCCCTTCCCAGGAATATCCACATATCCACACTAGAGCCCTCCTCTTTACATGACCTCTTTGGGTTTGTCGATTGTAGCTTGATTATCATTTACTTAACAGCCTAACTGCCATCATTTACCTAACACTTATTTGAGAGTCACTGATACTATTATAAAACCTTAGCTAATAATCTGATTCTAAATGTAATAGGGAATGATAAAGAAAAGAGAAAGCTTTGTCATATATGTTGGTGAGTTGATGCACTGACATCTGGGGATCTTGTGAACGTGGAAAAATGGGTTGGTAGGCAGATTGTACACATGGAAGCAACAATCACTAAGAAGAGTTGACATCGAGAGAAAAGTGTCACAGTAGGTTGCCAATTACTGTGTAGAGGCAGATGGTGGCTTAGATAACATGTAAGAAGAAGTGAGAGTGATAAAATTGGTGTGAAAAATTGAGAGTGTCTAAAGTAGATTCTTCTTTCAACTTTCTAAAGAGGTTGGTGAAGGACCAGTATCCTTGAAGGACTGTATGCAAACCCAAGAAAGGTAAACAATTTTACCCCCCATGCTCACAAGCATCCATGTTGTCTAGAAGCAGCTAAATACTTCTAAAGGTAAGCATGAGTAAAAAAAAAAATGATTCTGATAAACTGAAAAGTGTAGACGAAGATTTAATTTAAATAGTTGTCTATAAAATAAATAATTTTAGCCACCTGAAATGATTATCTGCCTTTTAGCTGGAATCACCATTTGAGTTATCTCCATTTATCTGTAAGGGGGCCAAATCATATCAGTGCAGATTTCTGCCTCATGTGTATAATGTCCTGGAGAGATAATAACAACTTCCACTCAGGAGCAGGTGAGCAGCTCATTACACTAAATCATGAATGATGGAAATGAAAATCCCACTTTATCCAAATCTTTTATGTGTTGACTTTTAATTTACACCTTTATCTCTTGCTGATGATTTCTTTAGAAGGAAATCTAATTAGCTTCTTATAGAGCTACAGAATAGAGTGCTTGCCATGCCTCATTATGAAAGTATTTATGAAGGTTTAGGAAACATGAGTGGCTATTTTTTAAGTTATATAATTCCTAAATACAAATGAGCACAGCATACTGGAATTGGATTGAAGTATATCATTAATGTGTGAAATGAAATTAATTAACTTAATTTTTGTTTAATGATTACACTTTAAATGCTAGATTTTTTTGACTAATTATCATATATGAAATAGTATTGTGAAAGAGACTATGTGCACTGATGTAATAGATGGAAAATAAAAGTCTATGAATTCCAGATTTTACAGATTCTTAAAGTTTATTTGTGGCATCTTTGAAACTTATGATGGTTTTGTGTCTAAATGAGTACAAATATGGATGTCCACAGTTGATTTTTAATACATTGACAACTATAAAGGGTGGTCTTAGATAAGGTTGAAATAATAAATACTATTTTTTCTTGCCTACAGAGTAAGATAAGCTATAAAAACTGCATATTGTAGTCACTACCCAACTGTCACATAAAATGTACTATAATCTATATAGCTTAGTTGGACCAATGCCATATAATATCAACTAGTAGTTATTGTACATTAACCATAGGTATACATCAAAATAAAACAATGTATTTGATGACATAATAGTTTCAATATGCATTCATAAAGCAAAACAAAGCAAAAAGCCCCCACATAATAGAAAATTACCTTGTAAAACACATATCAAAAGAAAACATGGATATGTGTTTCAGAGAGAGAGAGAGAGAGAGAGAGAGAGAGAGAGAGAGAGAGAGAGAGAGAGAGAGAGAGAGAGAGAGAGAGCATGTGTGGTTGTATGTGTGGGTATGGGTGAGCTAGGGCTGTCAGTTCCAGGTACACAACAGAGTCATTTGGAAGACACTCTCTGAGTTCCAACCGGAGTATAGACTTCTGTTTTATAGATCCATCATTTAGCCACCATATAATACTGAGTAAATTATTTAATTTATTTGAGAGTTTAGTCCCTATTTTATGAAATGAGAAGAGTACGGTGGCTTTGAAAATAAAGACTGAAATCACAAAAGGTAAAAGTTTGCATTGTAGATTAGCTCACAACACTAAATAATTGGGATATATGCCACCTGCTCTACACAAAGACCTGAAGATGACTTACCTTTATACATGTGAACAAAGATAGAACAGTATACACACACAGTATGATTTGAAGCAAACTAAAACTTGAAGATTTTTATTTCTCAAAAATCAAGTCATTTAGGCACCAATTGATAGCCCATGTTAGCTGTCTGTGAATAAAGAAATGTCTAGCTCCTAGCTGGAAACATTTTCTGGGGTGCAGAATGAAGATGAGTTGTTTCTGTCCTCAGAAACATCAAACATCCACACTTGGATCATTTCAGCCATAGGAAACTGTAAGATGATTTGCCGTTCACTTAACAATGCCATGCCCACTATTTATTGTTTCTTTATGTGTGGAAAAGAGAATGTTCATAATGTTCCACACCAATGATATACTGTGTTCGGCATAGAAAGAGTTTCTAGTGAACATCTACCATACTGCCAAGATGGTTATTCTCATAAAAATACATACATGCCTCAGAACCTTCTTGATCTCACAGGCTGTGTTACATTCATTTATCCTGAGTGCCCAATGAGAATAATATCACATATCTGTATTTGTCAATCCTGATTTTTTTCCTCATACCCACAGATATCTCGAACAACCTTGTTCTCCAGCTGAATGAGGTTCTACCTTATTCCCTCATGGCATTCTGAGTTTCTGGTGAACATTTACCACCCTGCCAAGCTGGGTACTCTCATCAAAACACAAGTATGCCTCAGGACCTTCTAGATATCACATCTCAGTGATTATTTTAGAGATTCGTGTTTTTGACACATTTTCTCTTCAGCCTCAAGGAAACAAAGGTCTCCATCAAAACTATATTTCAACTCACTAATGGCTTTTTACCTCAAAGGCTCTGAGGTGAATTACTATAGGATTGGTGTGTCGTTTTAGACCAGTGGATATTGTGCCATGCAGAAGTAACTATGAGTGACAACTTTTGCATTTTCAGTGCATAATGACACACTGAGTAAACTGAGTGCTGTGTTTTGGGAGTGTTTAAACACTTACGTTCCTAATCCTCATTAATTAATATGTATGTGTTTGTTATTTGATAACTTCACTATTGATATCAAGAAAAATAATCTAATCTTTGTCAGAATTCTCCCATGTCATCATTGTTACACAAGCTTCCATCTAAATATCTCTGATTAGATATAAGACAGTTGGGGAAACTTTGACTTACTTTCTCTAAATACCAATATTAAACTCCTAATTAAAATTAACAAATGAACAAGGTTTCTCATGCTTTATAGATTTGTTCTTGTTGCTGCTACTGATGATGATAGAGCCTAGAGTCTTACACTTGCCCAGGACCTCCTACCTCTGAGCTCCAACCTCAAATATTTTATATAGATTAAGTGATAAATGTTTTCAATGTCAATTACTGAGGGCATTTCCTTCATTGTCTTACAATTTGATATATTTCACTTTATGAAAACAAATTGCATATTTTGCAGAAATATTAGCCATAAGCTGGTGGAGTTACTGTCTTACTTATAAACCTAATCTATCATTTTTTATTTTTATAAACTGGGTTGATATCAAATAAAAACTGAGAAACCAATGAAATATTCACTCCAGTATATATTTCTTTGAACAAGGAAAAAAAAACTTCACAGAGAAAATATCTCCTAGGGAATTTTTCGAATTGCATGAAAGACATAAATCTCAAATAAGTAACCCAGAATGTTTATAATGAAATCAACCTAAGTTTTAAAAAAGACAGATTCTCTAAGGCTTAGAAGACCTATATAATATTCCCAGTGTTCAAGATTTTGTTCAATCACAAGTTTCTTTCAAACTCCAAATGAAATAAGAATTTGCCTCTGAGGAAATTCCACATAGGTCTCTTCTTAGTGTTATTGGACAAAGTTGAGGTGACGTTTGAGAGGCCCCTGTAGACAAAGCCAGGTCAGTTCTGCCATCCAGGAGAATTTGACCTTGCTTTATTTTCACATATAATAGAATTATAATTGAGGTTATTGGCTAACATAAGTAAAAGTTGGGATATTTGTGAAAATACTATTTGCAAGTGAAATAAATCATAAACTCACCCAAAAAGCCACCTTTGCAAAAGGGCAGACCACATAAAGTGTTCAGGTATGTGCCATTACATGTTGGCTTCCATTCTTCCTGCCAGTCTCCTCCTCCTCCCTCAGTAGGACAGGAACCCCTTTCAGTCAGGGCTATCCTGATCCCTGATCCACTGTTTCCCACAAATAAATGCTTCATAGTTTTTATTGTCATTTCGTTTTCCTGATAGAATGTGCTTCCTAATTTTCTAGCAGAAATTAGAAAAACAGTTGTGGATTTTTAAAAGCCGTATAGATCAGGGACACAGACAAAGAAAACCAGTGACTTCATGGACATTGGTTATAGTTTATAATAATGTGAAAGACACTAAGGAAAGTTCCAGAAATAGCAAGTCTCTATGCATGGTGTTACTCTTGAGTTAACTCCAGTGACCCAAATATGTTCAGCACTAGCTGCCACCCTACAGTGTTGCACAGATAATTCCTGCTGGCAATTCCCTTCCCTTTTTTGTACTTAAAGTCACAGAGAAATGCACAGTAGACTAGCACTACATTTAAGCCCATCATACTTCTTCCTTTCCTGAAAATCACTGTGCTAGCTGGATGTTCAGAAAAATAATATTTCAATAAAAATATACTGAGTGTTAATTACCATAATCACTGTGGGAGATAGTATAATGAACAATTCATTATCCTAATTGTTAGTGACATATTGTATGCCAGAAACTGTGCAAAGATTTTGCACATAACAATGTCATGTGCATGCTTTAGACAAAAGAGAAGCACATTTAGACTTCACTTTTTAAATAATAAAAATGCTAAATCCAAATGTTTTTTAAAGAAAATCTGTCAACTCACAGGTAGCAAATTTGAATTCAGGATAAGGTCAATTATTGCTGAATTTGTTTCTGGAGTAACATAAGCATAGCACATTTTCTTAACAAATTCCAAAGTTATATCTGATATATCTTTGACAGCAGACCCAGGCTCTGTGTTAGATAACCATCAGCACATCTCAGATGGCCTCCAATTTCGGGGCTGAACTACCATAGCAAACATGCAAAAGTATTGCTGCAACATAGAGACTCCTTGGGTCACATATCTACTATAACCAGTAAATGTTAAGAAGCATGCTGATGCTTGAATAAATTTAGGAAAAAGATACATATTTGTCTTAAATTTTACAAATATTTTTTTCTGTATGAGTGTTTTGCTTTCATGAGTGTCTATGTATCATATGTGTGCATTGCCCACAGAGACTAGAAGAGGGCATTCGATCCACTGGAACTGGAGATGCTGACGGGTTTGAGTCAGTATACAGGTGCTGGGAATACAGTCTGGAACCTCTGGAAAAGCAGCCATCACTCTTATACACAGAGCCATATGTTCAAACCCTGTCTAAATATCCTTGATAGACAACTTTTTCTTAAATTCTATAAGAATAGTTCTGAGAAGGTTACACCCACAGGGTTACAACTAAATTAAATGCTTAAAATATTATTTCAGTCAGATGCCCTATGAATAATTTTTACAGCTTCAAATTGTAAAAATGACTATTTATGTAATCAATACCATTCTTTCAGTGATCATCTCTGACTTTGTTTTATACTCATTTTGAATTTATAGAAAAATCCAACATACCTTGGAGAGATCAGGGATACAAGGGACATACCTAAACATAATAAAAACAATACACAGCAAGCCAATTGTCAACATTAAATTAAATGGAGAGAAACTTGAAGCAATTCCACTACAATCAGGAATAAGACAAGGTTATCCACTTGGTCCATACCTATTCAATATAGTACTTGATGTTCTAGATAGAACAATAAGTCAACTAAAGGAAACCAAGGGGATAAAATTTGGAAAGGAAGGAGCCAAAGTACCATATTTTCACAGACGATAGGATAGTATAAATAAACAACCCCAAAAACTCTACCAGAGATCTACAGCTGATAACCACCTTTAATCGGTGACTTTTCACAAAATTAACTAAAAATAAATCAGTATCCCTCCTATATACAAATGATAAATGGACTGAGAAAGAAATCAGAGAATCAAGAACAGAGAGGGAGAACAAGGAATAGGAGACCATGATAAATGAAGACCACATGAGAATAGGAAGAAGCAAAGTGCTAGAGAGGCCCACAGAAATCCACAAAGATACCCCCACAACAGACTGCTGGCAATTGTCAAGAGACAGCCAGAACTGACCTACTCTGGTGATAGGATGGCCAAACACCCTAATTGTCGTGCTAGAAACCCTATCCAACTACTGAGGGATCTGGATGCAGAGATCCATGACTAGGCCCCGGGTGGTGCTCTGGGAGTCCAATTAGCAAGAATGAGGAGGGTTTATATGAGCGAGAATTGTTGAGACCAAGGTTGGATAAAGCACAGGGACAAATAGCCAAACGAATGGAAACACATGAACTATGAACCAATGGCTGAGGGGCCCCCAACTGGATCAGGCCCTCTGAATGGGTGAGACAGTTGATTGGCTTGATCTGTTTGGGAGGCATCCAGGCAGTGGGACCAGGTCCCGAGCTCATTGCATGAGTTGGCTGTTTGAAACCTGGGGCCTATGCAGGATTGCTTGGCTCAGCCTGGGAGGAAGGGACTGGACCGCCTGGACTGCGTCTAGCAGGTTGATCTCAGTCCTGGGGAGAGGCTTTGCCCTGGAGGAGGTGAGAATGGGGTGTGGGCTGGGGGAGAGGTGAGGGGGCGGGAGGGGGGGAGAACAAGGGAATCTGTGGCTGATATGTAGAACTGAATTGTATTGCAAAATAAATAAATAAATAAATAAAAATAAAAAAAATGGGACCTCATGAAAATGAAAAGTTTCTGTAAGGCAAAGGACACCGTCAACAGGACAAATGCCAGCCCACAAGATGGGAAAAGTTCTTCACCAACCCCACATCTGATAGAGGGCTGATTTCCAAAATATATAAATAACTTGAGAAACTAGATATCAACAAACCAAATAATCCAATTAAAAAATGAGGTACAGACATAAACAGAGAATTTGTAATAGAAGAATCTCAAAAGCTGAGAAACACTTAAGGAGATGTTCAACATCCTTACCCATCAGGGAAATGCAAATCAAAATGACTCTAAGATTTCTTCCTACACCTGTCAGTGTGGCTAAGAGCAAAACCAAAGTGACAGCTCATGTTGGAAAGAATGTGAAATAACAGGAACACTCCTCCATTGCTGGTAGGAGTGCGAACTTATACAGCCAATTTGGAAGTCAGTGTGGCTATTTCTCAAAAAACTGGGAATCGATCTACCACAAGACCCAGCTATACCTCTCTTGAGCATACTCCTAAAGGATACTCAATCATACCATAAGCAGACTTGCTCAACTATGTTCATAACAGCTTTATTTGTAATAGCTAGAACCCGAAACCAACCTAGATGTTCCTCAACCGAGGAATGTATAAAAAATATGGTACATTTTCACAATGGAATATTACTCTGGTGCAGAAAACAAAGACATCAGGAAATTGGAAGGCAAATGGATGGAACTAGAAAAAAAATCATTCTGAGTGAGGTAACCCAGACCAAGAAAGACAAACATGTTATGTACTCACTCATAAGTGGATATTAGCTGTAAAATAAAGGATAACTATGCTACAATCCACAGACCCAGAGAGACTAGGAAACAAGGAGGATTCGTGGGGGGGATGCCTAGATTTCCTGGGAAGGGGAAATAGAAGAGATTTTGTGAGTTTATTGAGGAATGGTGGGGATAGGAACATGATCAGTCAGGTTGTTGGGGTCATGGAAGAGACAGTGCTGATAAGGATCCCTGGGGCTGCATTTCAGGGTAAGGTGGAAGCCTGCTATGGGGGAATCTCCCAGGCGTCTATAGGACAGACTCCAGCTTCGACTCCTAGCAATAGTGAATAGGTAGCCTGAACTGGCCATCTGCTGTGACCAGATTAGTACCTGGTTCAATTATCATCAGAGAGGAACTATCTAGGAACTGATGGAGGCAGATACAGAGACCAACAGTCAAACATCAGTCAGAGTTTAGGAAGGAGTGTAGGTGCCGGAGGGGTGAAGGATATCACAAGAAAACTCACAGAATCAACGAACCTGGGCTCATAGGGGTTCACAGAGACTGAAAGGACAACCAGCAAGCCTGCTTGGGATTGACCTAGGCATTCTGTACTTACGTTACAGTTGTGCAGTTTGGTCATCTTGTGGGACTCCTAACAGTGAGAACAGAGACTGTCTCCAATTCTTTTACAGGCTTTTGGGGCCCTATTCCCCATACTAGGTCTCCTTGGCCAAATTTAATCATGGGAAGTGCTTAGTCTTACTGCAACTTGTTATGCCATGGTTATTGATTCTCATGGGAGACCTGCCCTTTCTTGCATGGGGATGGAAGAAGAGGAGATTTCAGGGATGGGAATGGGGGAGGGAGGGAGAAGAGGGACTGGAAGGGGAGGATAGGAGGTAGGGTGAGGCTGGAATGTAAAATAAAACAATGAATTAACAAAAAAGTAGTATTCAGGTTTGCTGAAGTATGCAATGGGGACACTACAAATTCATAACCAAAGTTTTCAAGGTTCATTAATAAACTATTCCATGTGTCCACTTTACCCAAGAAACATAAAATTGTGAAATATTAATTTCTGTTCCATGATGAATCGATAAAAATGAACTTGTGATGAGAATGTTTGACTTGCACATGACGGACAACAAAATAAACAAGATTTATTTTGCAAAAATAAATGTAAATAAATAAATAATTGGAACAGTTGTCAGATCTGCAATGTGGAGTGCTTGTAAACTGCATGATATTAGTGCTCTTATCTAATCAGTAAATTCCTGCAGCATTAGTCTATTTAGTGTTTACTAAATTCTAGCACTTAGAGTCCTCTAGTGATACCTGAATAAAATATTTTCTTTAAACCTTACATCTTCAAGTTTTATTTACATCTCCATATTTGAATATCACTCTCCTTTTAAATTATTTCTATTTTTATTTTATTGAAAAGAGATTTTTTAAAACAATATATTCAGATTACAGTTTCCTTTCCCCCTAACTCCTCTATGTTCCTCCCCCACCTCTTGTCCCATTCAGATCCACACCCATTCTGTCTCTCATTAGAAAATAAATAAGCATCTAAAGAATAATTTAAAAATTAATAAAATAAAACAAAAAATACAAATCATAAGAAAAAACAAACAGAAATAAAAGTCAAAGAAAAAACACAAGGAACACATATAGACTCAGAAACACGTGCTAGTTAGTACACACAGGAATCCTTTAAAAACACAAAACAGGAAGCCATGATGTGTATACAAAGGACCTATTATGTATAAAAACATGTCCTGATGAAACATTATGAGACAGAGGCCCTCCAAAATGACATTGAGATCCTTTGTTTTGGGTATTTACCTCTGGCATGGGGGCTGCCTCTAAAGGTGGTTTGCTTCCCCAGTCAAACCTTAGAAACAACTGATTTTTCATCTGGGAGTGGTTATCAATGGCTGATTGTAGCCAGAAGCTTCTTGGTTAAGGATAGGCTTGTGTTCACTTTCTCCACTCGACAACAACAGTGAAGTTTCTCAGAAAAGATTAATTAGAAATTCTTTAAAGGTGTTGCTGGCTGCTTACTTCAACCATTTAGGGCACTAGGCATTGTTTTGTTTCAAACAGGACTAAAGGAGAATTGAGAGAGTGCTGGAATTACAGGAAATTACTAGGCAGGGAAAAAGCCAGGACTTTGTAACTCAAGAAGTAATGAAAACAACAAACTGTCTCTCTGTCTCTCTCTGTCTCTGTCTGTCTCTCTCTGTCTGTCTCTCTCTCTCTCTCTCCCTTTGTGTGTGCATGTCTGTCTCTGTCTATCTGTCTCTGTCTCTCTCTCTTTCTCTTTGTGTATGTGTGTGAATGCACGTGCCTGTCTGTCTATTTTTACACACACAAGCATGCATAAATGCACATGCACAAACACCCAGAATTTGTCTTAAGTGTTGAGATACAGCAGCAGTACTATACTAGAGAAGGTTTAAAGTCCTATTAAAAATAGAAGTAAGAGGCAGAATGAAATCAGAGATCAAACCCTGAAGGAGAATATGCTTCTTTCTTCAGAAATAAGATGTCACTGCTATTCAAAACAATATGGAAGCTTCTGGAAAAGTGCACTAGTTCTGGTTATTATGCCTGTAGGACTCTAAATCAAAATAGCCCAGAAATGCTTGAACATTATTATTTATTACTATAGAAATCATATTAAGTAAAATGTCTAAATAGCCTAAGAGTTCATCACCTGATTAGTGAATAAAGAAAATGTGAAGGACTGGGCTCGGGAAGCAGAGCCAGGCCTATCTCTGTGAGTTCAAGGTCAGCTTTGTCTACAGAGTGAGATCTAGGACAGGCACCAAAACTACACTAAGAAACGCTATCTCGAAAAAAAAAAAAAAAAAACAGAAAAAAAGGAAAGAAAATGTAAAATATATAGACAATGAAAATTTTTAGTCACAGAGAAAAATAAAACAATGAAATTTTCAAGAAAATAAATTAAAAGTTATATCAAATGAAATAAACCAAAACAGAGGGAAAATGTCACATTTTCTTTCATATTTAGACTCTGGGTGTGTGTGTGTGTGTGTGTCTGTGTGTGTGTGTGTGTGTGTGTGTGTGTGTGTGTCCATTTGTGTGTACCTGTGCATGTGTTTATGTGTGCATGTGTTTATGTATGTGTATGTGTGTATGTATGTGTGTTGGGAAGTAAATCATAAAATTAGAGAGGAATGCAAGAAGAGAAGGAAGTGATTTGAAGTGGTGGTGGAGATGGTAGGGATATAAGGACAAAGGGGAATTTTGGTGAGAAAGGGATCAAGTAAGAGAATGAGTGGACGGAGGAGTCAGTACAAGAATATTAGAATAACAATAAATGGTAAACATGTATGAAATGCCCATAAGAAACTCATTGTTTTGTATGTTAAATTAAGAAGTTAATTTTACAAGGAAGTAAGAAGAAGTTGTCCAATATTTTCAAATTCCACACGTTGGATTCACATGTGCACAAAGATCTGCCAAAAATAACTTGCAGATGTAGGTTTGTGTCTATACATGTATGTTCCTTGTTTATTAAACAATTTATAAATCCTCTTGGCCTTTGGGGTGTGGTGATCCCACAGATAGGCCCTGTCAAATTACAGCTGACTTCAATTTGAGCTTCAGAAATGGAATAAAGAAGTATCTGAAATGGTAAGTCCTCAAATATTCATTTTGAGAGTGTACAGAGTTTGGCAGCTTGGTATATTCAGACACATTTTTGTTAATTTTTCCTATCTTATTTCTCTATATGAGTTGATTAGCTTGTAAGTATGAATGAAATAAGAAAATTGTTGCACCGATTTGCATTTAGAAATAATTTTGCATTCCTTTTTGTCCTTCTGTTTTTTCTTTTTGATTTTGTTGTTGTTGTTCATTTGTTTCTTTCTTTGTTTTTGAAACAGAATTTCACTACATAGCTCTGGTTGGCCTGGAAAGCTTGTAAACCAGGCTGGCCTTGAACTCACAGAGATCCAGAGATCCACTTGCCTTTGTCTCTAAAATGTTGGAATTTAAGGCTACACTAGCACCCCTTGAATTGTTACCTATCATCAGGAGATAGCACTTTCATTCAATGCTCTTGAACAGCATATCTTCTCTATTCCTTTCATGAGAAGATTTCAAACGTAAGCTGACAATTTTAGTGGCAACATTGTGCCTCCACACACCTGGCCTATCTCTGACAAGAATGAGGATATACTGATCTATGTCTCACCATACATACACACACACACATACATGCATATCTCTCTATATATAATATTGCTTCAACATATTTCATAAAAATGAAGGAGAATGATGTACTTTAACTTTCACAGAATGTTTATTTTCCCTGCAGGAGAAATATTTTCTCCTTGGAGGAGTTTTAAGGAAACATATATCAAACCCAATGTCTTCTCAACCATTTTTTGCTATAATTTATAACAGGAAAAGTGCACTGTAGACATTCTCAGACAGCAGGAAAGTGTCTCTTGCTTCTCACTTCAGGTGGTTGCTGTGTCAGCTGCTATGAAGTCCTGGCAATGAACTTGTCTAGGCCTATGACCCATCTGAGACTTCACAGGTCTTTAGTGTCTTACTGCCTGATTGTGCCCCAAACATTCCTATGTACACTCTTAGCACAGAAAGTCATAAAGGAATGCCTACCAACTAGCCTTGTTCTTTCCAAACTGAAGGGTCAACCAGTCTAAGAAATTCAGTCCAGAACAGCATCATACTGGAATAGAGAGTGGGAAATGGAGGAAAATTTGAGGAAAACCTTTCTATATGAGCTACGGTGTGTCTTTGCTTGCTATATTTAGCAGATCTTGTTCAGAGCAATATAACCACGTGGAAATTGAATTTTCAGTATTCTGTGTTAATGTGTGTGTGTTTTTTTAAAGATCTTTTCAGTATAATTTGCAGCTGTGATCATTGATCAAAGAAAGAAACCTACACATGGGCACATGCACATTAAAACATTGAATGAAGAAAGAGATGGGAAAGAGAGGAGAGTAGTAATGTTGCTTCCCTCTCTCTCAATCCAAACATTTGCACTGCCTTGTAATTTCTATGAATGTCATGTGTCACCTGACATCAGCATATTCGGCCTCATAGGATTAAAATTTCTACTGGAACTCTAATATGGAGAACTAAAAGAAGAGAAAGGATGACTGAACTGAACACAGATGTGTATGTGTGTGTGTGTGTGTGTGTGTGTGTGTGTGTGTGTGTGTGTGTGTGTAATAAAAATCCCATGGCATCTATATCTAAAAACTATTATTACAGTCAGTGATAAGTAATTCTTGTAGACCACACCATTTGACCCAAGTATTAATTATGCCCTTGCAACTCAGAAGATACATCTTAAAAATTAGGATAGGTTTAGTTATGTGTATATGAATGTTTTGCCTACATGCCTATCTTTGCACCACATTCTTGTCTGCTTCCTTCAGAAACCAGAACAGGGCATCAGATCCCCTGAAACCGAGTTACAAATGGCAATAAAGCAAATTGAGCGTATTGAATATACAAACTGAGTCTTCTGCAAGAACAGCAAATGCTCTTAACAGCTGAGCCATCTCTCTGGGATCGTAGAAGGTATGATGCTATGATTGTCCTTACAATACAATTCATTCAAGCTTTCCATTTTCTGCATTTGTTATAGATCACACTGTCTGGACTTATTGGAAGCCTTCACTAAATTTTGATAACA
The DNA here is from genome assembly GCF_007827085.1 of Peromyscus californicus insignis. NCBI lineage: Eukaryota > Metazoa > Chordata > Mammalia > Rodentia > Cricetidae > Peromyscus > Peromyscus californicus. Next base: position 56,701,393 of record NW_026294617.1, on the reverse strand, counting down.
CTTTCTCTGCTCACATCTGCTTTCATCTAGCTAACTTTCACTCCCTCACTAGTGGACACATGTTGGAAAGTGCTTTTGAAAACATTTATATTTTGAAAAGTGTTGTGAAAATAACATAATTACCTATTCCTACTCTTTTCCCATTCCTCTGCTTTTCTTCTACCTGTCAGTTCCCCCTTTTCCTCTGACATTAGCAGAAAATATAATATCATAATATGGTTGGTACAACTGTGTTTCCTTTATGAAAATTCTAGTATCACATGTGTGAGAAGCTGAAATGTATAAACATTGACTTGTGGAGTTCCTCCTAGAAGCAATACCACAATAAATCAGTTGATTATATAAAATATATATTCATGATATTTTATTGTTTGGGGTTTAAACAGTCAATGTTAAAATATTTTTTGAAAAAAACATTTTAAATTGGTATCTGATTTCTTGACTAATAATTATTTAAAACTAGTTATACTAAGTATTTCATGCAATTTCCATACCATAAGAAACTAAATGTGGTATAAATATCAAATTATACAAGTATATTTGTATATATGATAATTTAAGATTAATTTGAAAATATGGTCATATAATAACTTCTTTGCATACAAATTATAACAGAAATAATTAAATAATTTTCTAGTACTTATAGACCACATTTTATTTAAAATTGTTGGAAGCTCATTTCAGTCTTTATTACATTAAGTAAACACAATTGATTCCTATAAAATTATATTATTTCATTTTAATAGTATCTCTTTCAATTCTGTCTATCCATATTTTTATGTCAAAGGTAAACTTTTAAAGAATTTTTTAAATTTATACTTCTCAAGCCTTTGCAAAATATATTATTTTGAGGATATAAGCTCTTTAACTTTTAAGCTTTATTCAATTTATTAATATGCTGAAAAGTTTGAGGCTTTTAAAAGAAATGCATGCCATTTTAACTCATTCAAAATTTTCCTTGGAAGTTAGAGACTAAATAAATCAACTTAAAATTTGACTTATTGAAGTTAAGGTTTATCAGAAATTATCTATGTACTTTCAATAGCTCATCAGGTTATAGAGGGACATCAGAATTTGGAGTATACTACATGCTCTTGTACCCTACAGAAAACTGAATCAAGTGAAACTTCTTTAGGGAAAAAAAAAAAGGTGGAGACACACACTTGGTCCTCTAACCAGATCTCAAAAATTTAAGGAAACTATGATAAAGATCCAATGTTGTATGGCATTGCTAATCCCTGCTGGCCCAAGCTGAGGGCTCGCATAGGCTCCTGATCACTTTAGAGAGGAGTGAGAAGATCAGTAAGACACAAAAGGAGTATTTTGTCTAAGAATTACTTATTCTGTTGGATAATGACAAATGGCAGCATCAGACACAGGCTGTATTATCCTTGTGAGTGGACAGAGTTCTTTGAGGAGCTGGGGAAAAAGGGTACCTGGCCCTTATTTTCACAAAACCTGATCATGAACAATCTCCTCATAAAAGTCAAATTCCTAAAGCAGTCCAGAAACAGCCTGAGGATTGCAAAAATTTTTGATATGTTCAAATAAACTCTCCAAACTTTGTGAAGTTTAATAACTTTTTAAACAATGTTGATAAAAAATTTAGAACAATATATGACATTATTATGGCATTTTGTCATATACATATAAAGTTTGTAACATGATATCTTGTATATGCACATTGTATATGTTTTTTAATCTCAAGGTAAATATTCAAGCATATACACATACATAAATAGTTATGTACATACGTATGTCAAACTTGTGTGTATGTATTTCACTATACAAACCAAGGAATAAAAATACAAAAATGCATGCATAATGAAGTCTTTTTGAATTCAAACAAACAATTATATCCACTTTGGTATTTTAAATTCTTCCTACTTAACCTATCTTAGAGACAAGAATAAAGAAGTCTGAAGATTATAGTTACAAAAACAAAATAGATGATGAAGAAATGTGGCAGGGGTAAATATATAAATGAAGCCAGACCAAGAAATATATAGATGTTTAACATAATTGCAAATAATCCCAAAATGACTCAGTTTACTTGTATTGATTGTGAATTGTCCAGGCAGCTATCACTGGACAAAGGATTTCTGGAGCAACATTTCATGTCAGTCTTTAGAAGGAAATGAATTGGTTGCCGCCATACAGTGACAATGGTGTTGCTAGTGAAACAGGAGTTACCTCTCCATAATCAGAACAGCAAAGGCTCAAGGGATACTTATAAACTGGTCACATGAATTTGACAAGAAAGAAGCTAGCAGCCAATATAGGAAACTATCAATATCTACAAGGATGATGTCTGGCAAGGACAGCCAGTGATGTAGGGACCAGTGGGTGAGCCAACACTAGCAGCTAAAAAAGCAAGTGAAAAATGAACAGGGGAAGGGAGGCTTCAATCCCCCTAGCTGGACTGAGAAGGGCATGTGCAGCCCATGATCATCTCTTAGATTGGGCCACAAGGGCATGCACAGAGAGCAAGACCCCATATTGACTGGGCCCAAGGCATGCATGGAGAATTAACTCCCCTACCCTAAATGGCCTTAGTCTTTATCAGGTTTCAGCCATAAATCCTATGGAAAGTCCCCAGAAAAGAAGCCCAACATGGTACTTCTTTTCTTGAGATTCTTCCCACTTTGGGGAGTTTCTGTCATTGTTCTCTGTTTCCACACAATCCATGTGTCCTGGATGTTATGTGGCCAGTTGTGTTAGACATGGAAAAACCCAGTATGGCTGAAAGACAGCTCTTCCCCAAATCAAATCATACAAAATGTGACACTTTCCTTCTTCCCTTGAGAAACATAAATTAAGTATTCATCATTTTTGACACTAAGACTATAATACCCTGACTCTGGCCCAGGTGTGTTCCAGACATTAAGATATCAATTATATGAAGTGAGGATGATGCAATCTGGGAATAAAGAAGATTAATGGGATGCCAGGTCAGAGGAAGAAAACCAGTATTCATCAAACACATATTATGTGTCAGGCCCTCTGCCTGAAGCTGTGGAAGTATCTTTGAAATACAAAAGTGAAGAAGTACTGTCAAATTAGGAATATACAGTTCACAGAAATCCATTCTGCAACACATTTATACACATGGGAAATTCATTTGATAATTTACTCCACAAAATTGGTAGAACAAATCATTTTTACTAGCAAGGTGTTTCAAGTGTCGAATAAATTCTAGTTGTTTTAAAGAAATAGTATATAAATAACAATTTAATTTGGGAAACAAATACAACATTTTTATTGTTGTTCTTGATCATCATTATTGCAGTAATTGTGAGAATTACTTTAAGCTGAAATATAGGAAATTTGATGATCATCCCTGTTTATTAAAATTTGGTGCTATGTGGAGATAGGATTGTTGTGGTTAATGTTTACTATCCATTACTTTAATTACTTATAGAGCACAGTTTAGACATTCATGTATGTCAATATACAGCCCTAAAGGAATACAAATGCTAAGAAATTAAAATATCATCAACCATAACTTTAATACCATTTCAATAATACATAGCAATGAAATAAAATCATGTCTCTGTTTGTAGACAATATTTGGTTGTTTTTCAAGTTATCATCAGCTCTCATCTCCAGCTATCTAGAAATCATTCCAAGCCTAAAACCACATAATTTTCTGACAACATGTCAACTATATACAGTAACCCAAAATGGCACAATAGGTTGATGTGAATACTGTCTGCACATGTAAGCATTTTAACTACTGCTGTGAAGTCTTAAGCACATATTACTCCGTGCGTTAGTGTTACCTTCACACCTTGTAAATAATCGGAGGAAGAGAAAAAAAAAAAGTATCCCTTTAGAAAGATCATGCTTCAAACATTCCATATGGACTTATTATACTTCCTAATGGAATTTCATATTAATCTCATCAAGAACCAAAACTGTTATGGTATGATCAAATACACTGAACAGACATCTGAATCTGTGGCTCTTCCTCATGTCACATTCAAAGGCACATTTTCTCTATTTGAGAATTAATTCATCAGAATCATTTCATTTTTTTTTCAGGAAATATGAACATTTTATAAGATTCTAGGAAAAATTCCTAATAAGAATTTGGAAAAGTGTCAGAGTTAAATTGATACAAATAACAAAACACACTTTTGTCATTAGAAGTTTGTTCATTAGACATTAAAAAAAATAAAACTGTCTTGTTGGTAAGCTCCCCACTGATACTGATAAATGCATAATGTCAAACAGACATGAGAAGCCAAAAATCATAAGTGACTATTCTTTGCATTTGTTTTATAAATAAACGCGTTGATTTTATGTGTCTTTTATTAAGATTAGAGAAAAGCTTTGAAAATGGACTTAGCATTCATCTTAGCACTTACCTCATATGGGTGATAATAAGTGTTGTGGTGGGAATGAAAAAATCATCCACTCGGTCAAACTGTTTCCCCACTGGCTGTGTGTGGATGGTGTGGTGTGGCACATTCCCACTGGCCAGGGTTATCACCTATACACAATACACCAGGTTTAGACCAAAGCAGTATAGAGTATGAAGCTCAATTTTATTCAAGATAAATATATTTGTGTCAGTAAACTCTATATTCCTTTTGAGAGTTGGTATCTTAGTAGCAAAGTGTGATGTGTAATATGTAGCTAATTTTTGACGGGAAAACTTCTTTCTACAAAGAAGTCTTGTAGCATATGATTTTTTGCACAAGGCAGACAACTTAGGACTTAACATTCTCAGAACACATCTGATTGTTAAGAGATACAGGACTGTAAATATACATATGCAGCCTGTGCATTGTGGAAGCTGTGAAAATAGTAAACCAGACAAACATAGAGCAATATAAAAGAATTACTATGACATAATTTCTTCTGTAGAGCAGAGATAGCGATACGGCCATGAGAACAAAAACAAAGCATAGCATCATCTTAACTTTTGAAAATCTTGGACTAATGCAATTTTATTTTAAAAACTTTTATTCATTTTTGAAATTTATTTATTTGTGTGTGTGTGTGTGTTGTGTGTGTGTGTAGGTGTGTGCTCACATTCATATGTGTGTGCAATGCCATAAATGTGAAAATCAGAGGACTATCTTCAGGAGACAATTATACATAAAATATGGTTATATTTAAAATCTGGTTATATCTAAAATAAAATATGGTTATATTTAAAATATTTTATTCCTCATATTCTACAATGCATCAAGTTCTAGAAGTTCCCTTTATATGTCTTGTACCTTATCAGTATTGAAAGAAACAATTACTTGATTAAAATTTTGTTCAAATAGTGAGTATGCAGGGGGCTGGATAGTGGCTTGGCAAGTCAATGTGCTCACTGTCCAGCCTGATGACTTGTTCTACATTTGAATACATACTCCTCACCAAGTGTGAAACTGTAGAACACACTCTCATCATGACTTTTAGAATAGCAACTTTTACATTTTATAACGCATCAATATCATTTTAAAAGTAAAATCAACTACGATACACTTAAAACTCTGTGGAGAATCACTAATTAGTATGATAGCTCATGGGATTTCTTAGTAGTAAAAATTACAGAAAACTAATAATTTTCCTGAATATCTGTCAAAAATGTATGGCTTAAAAATCTAGCTTGAAAATATAAAATGAAAATATATGTAGGGTTTTCTATTATTGAGAAGTTGAGAAACTGCTGTTGCACCTTTCTGAGTAGATGGGTTATAAAATGCAATGTTCTGGAACAAAGACTTCTCAGCCTTTAGAGTCCAGTGCCTGGCTTTCACCAGTTGTCACTGTGATTGACATAACACAGAAACACAAACACCGCAGTGAGGACCTGCCCACAGTTTTATTATGAATTGAGTTTCTCAAAAGGATTATTCATTCCTACTTTCACAAGTCTAAAATCCTATTTCCTTTGCAGATGTATCATGATAATCCTAGTGGGTGATAAATTTCCGTGATTATTGGACATTTCTGCAGAGTCATGGTTTTCTTAGCAAAGGGAACTGGCAAGCCACTCAAGGAACTGTGGTCTGATATGTGGGCTTAGGAGCTTTTAGCAGTGAATTGATCTCAAAACAATAGTCAAGATCTCACAGGAGCCAAGATGTAACATTCCAAGCTCTGTCTGTCTATCTGTCTATCTATCTATCTATCTATCTATCTATCTATCTACCCACCGATCATCTATCTAACTACATATCTATCCATCCATCTATCGCCTATCACACATCTTTCCATCTATCCAGCTATCTAGCATCATCTATCTATCTATCTATCTATCTATCTATCTATCTATCTACCATCTTTTAGAATCTACCTATCCTCTATCCTTTGATAGAAAATCTTGCTTTCTGCCTTTCATTTTATATTTTCAAATATGATCTAATGTCTACTTGGAATTTTGTTTTAAAAATCACTGTGTTTTATAACTTAAAGATTTTATTAGGTTTTCAGTGGAAAAAAGTTATTTTTAGATGATTAAGCAATGTAGATAAAATTACTTAGGATGTCTATAAACTCTTTGAGGGGGTAATCCTGTATAATGTTAAAGGGTTTATCTAAAAAACTTCTGTGAATATTACAACACTTGTTATTTTAATCCATTTGAGTAGCTTGAACCAAAGGAGAATTGAAGTAATTGATTTTAAAATAGACACAAATAGCAGCAATAAAAAAAATAGTATATTAAAAACACATGCTGTCCTTTTTAAAAGAAAATAAAGTATTTAATCTTGTAAAAACATACCTTAATCTTTAAAAAAATCAATTAAAATAACAGCATTAAAATGTTTTATAGTTTTGTGTGTATAGATGTTTTGCCAGCATGCATATACATCCTCCAAGTGCCCAAGAAACCCAGAAGAGGGAATCAGATTCCCTGGGATTGAAGTCACAGATGATTCTGAGTGGCCATGCTGGTGCTGGGAATATAACATATATCCTCTGGCAGAAAAGTCAGAGCTGTTAAGCATCCCTGAAATACATCATTTTATAGTCCCCCATGCTGGCTTGTTTTGCCTTGTCAAGATTAGACTTAAATATCAAATCTCCAATAATTAGATGACTTCCTTGTCTGGACATATATCACTTTTGCAATCTTCCACTGTGAAGAGTAGTGGTGTTATTCAGCCTCTCTCACTGTGGCAAGTAGAGAGATTTTGCTGCGCTTAATGAGATATGGCAAAAGTGACTGTGAATTCTAGTCCAAATGCTAAGTCCCCTTGAGTTTTGACTCTTGTCTTCTGAAAGTGCTGGGCTGTGCAGATATCTGGCTTGAGGTCACAAAGAGGAGATGCAAGTACTCTAAGGGTACCACTGCCTTTTGATGGATCTGGAAATGAGCCAGTGGGGACAGTGGCGACTGGAGCCACATTGACAAACATAAATCTCACTTACATACAGCTCAAATGGCTATTTCACAAAAGTAGATTGCTACTTTAGCTTAAGTCTAGGATATTCATAGTTTAAAACATGAAGTTATAGAATGATTTGAGTTGTAAAGTAGGTAACTGATATACTCTGTTCCTGACATTTAAAATGTCTCTCATTTCTAAATATAAAGTGAACTGTCTTTATCATAATTAAAATAATTTATCTCAAGAGCTCTAGCATTTGAATAAAATATTTCAGTACTGAAAAATCCTCAGAAACATTTAAAACGCTGTTAATGACAACTACTGGGGAATCAAAATACTACATCTAACCTACCTTACTCAAATTTGTAAAAAGTTTGACACCTTAGGGTTCTGCATTAGTGGCACACTCCAGATAATACTGTGTCCACAGGCAGTGGGAGGAAGTAGTTCATAAAAAATTTCCAGCACCCATCTCCTTTCCCCTTAAACTTGTTTCTGAGGATCTGAAGGCTGTGGCACAAGGTCACAGTCAATTGATTATTTTCTTTCTCTGGTTATGTGACATCATCACGTAAATGACCTCAAAAAGAGACAATAGTCCCAAGATGAACACAGCACATCCCCCAATTAAAAGTAAGTCTGTGCTCCTACTACCAAAATCTAGAAGCTAAAGACTATAGAACAGCCTTTGTTCTTGTGGTTAGATTCCATGGTCTCTACCTCATGGCCTCACTCAGTGTACTGAAGCAAGGCCACAGTTCAAATGTGTCCTTACCTGTCTATTAATGGATGGATGGTTACTGAGGATGTGGCTCAGTTATATCACTAAACCTTCTCTGGCACGCATGCTTTGCTGCGTCATATGAGGCTCTTGACAGAAGCTGCCAGTATGGTCTTATAGTTCACAGGTTCTGTTACAGCAACAGCACACAGAGTAAGGTAAATTATAATGTTTCTTTTTCTAATGTCATTAACTGTTTACTCTCATTCATTATTTTAGCATATAACTGTAATCTTTAATAAATATTACTTGTGGTCATCCAAGTCTGAAATTACTAGAGTTTTACACATTTTTTCCCTTTTCCAATGCATAGACGGTGATTGAAACTACAGTTACTATAAAGAAGAGTGTCGTAGTTAAATGCTCATGAACATCACTGAGATACCTACAGGTTTTAAAATCATCACTTCCTCGGGTCCCCTGACATTGTTACCTGTAGAGTTGGTGATGTCTTGTCCATGCTACCCCAGCTCAGCACCCACACCTGGTCATGTGACTTGTCATAGTGTAATTTAACTGGTACAGGGTCTGTGCTCACTGCCTGTAATCAAGAACAATCGAAAACGTAAGTTTTAAAACCTTGGCAATATTGGAAAACTGTACCAGTAATGAAGGAGGAATCCAGTAATTCAGAATGAGATTAAAATCATATTTGGCCAGATACCTGATTTTTCTATAATCTATTAGATTAACCTAAAAGTATCATATTCAATCTCAATTTCTTCCAATATTTGAGCAATTTTATATAGTATTATTTTGTTCAACTGTCTAAATGTGAATTTTGAGTCAAGGAGAGTTGTTTCGAAAATGAAGGTTTATAAAATGTGGTATGTATGCTCACTACAGCTCAGTGATGACATAGTTCGGCTGTGTTTGTGTTCTCAGTTTTCACCATCTTCATGAAGGACCTGACTCAACTGAAGTCAGCCGGGAACAAAGGCCACATCTGCATTAAAGGTCTTATGAGGCCTCTGGACAGATTAGAATCCATGATGGTAATGCTGCCACTCCAAGCTGATATGCCCTGGGTCATCTTAGGAACCTTAATAGCCATTCATTGTTTACCTGTGTCTGAACAAAGCCTTCCAACCACCAGGTACAACCATGGAGTGTGTTGACAGGCCACAACCTTCCGCCAGTCCCCAGTGTCATCAAGTAGCATCAAAAGCCTACAGCAGCTAAGTTCTGGTTTCTTGAAACCAACCCAGGTACTTGAAAATGCCAAGATTTTGACTTTCTATTGTTTTATGACTGTAACCATTCAGGACAACATGACTCCATGTTCCCAGGCAGGGCCACTCTCATTTGGCTTAGAATAAACAGTTTCTTCTTTGATTTGTTAACTGAATTGCATGGCATGTCCATTCATGAACTCAAAATGGCAACAGTTGGACCAAGGGGCTTAAATGTACTACCTGGTTACATAAAAATCACTTTAATGAGTTTTCTAATATCACCAAAAAAACCCCCAAGGGATCTTTTTTAATTGTTTGTGACATAATTGGTATAATATGTGTATTTTTCTAATAATATTTATAATATTAAGCATCTACTTTAAATACAATTACCAGAAAACAAATTGTTGCTAGGAAGTCATTTTGTTCTCCCTAATTTTATCCTGCTTATATTATAAAACTAACAGCTGTAAGGTAATTTACTGTCATTGTTACTTATATGTGCTTTCTAAGTTTATATTATGAAATAAATTATATTCAGTCAAAAGTTATCCAATAATGACAGTGTTTCTTCCCAAAGCTATTGAATATTAGCAAAATTCCCCAAGAGGTAACTCACAGTAATATGCAGTTCTTGGTGGATTAGCAAAAGTTAAATTAAAGTTGTGGTTGCGCATATGGAAATTGATATTTCAATTTGTATTAGAAATTTAGGTTTACAATTTTTTAGTTCATAATATCTAAGGATTATTAAAATAATGAGTGGATTTGGGGAAAGAGCTGTTAAAAATTTCTGTACTGATGTTCTTATCCCTTTCTTCTTGGATGTTACAGTTGTATCATAGTTTATGGTCCAGCTAAGCAGATATGACATGGTGTGGGTGCATTGCCACTAACACCACTGAGAAGTAATCCTTTGCTGTGACAGATACTAAGCTTCCCAGCTTCCCAGGGGGTGCTCTAGTCTCTGCATTGTAACCACTAAGTCGCTCCACAATTTTTTGAGAATGATACTGTACTTCACAAACCAAGACAGCCACAGAACATCCTCCTCGACTCATTTTCCATGCCCTTCCTGCTTTGAATGCTATCTTGAGAAGATGTTCCTCTATGTTTCTAAGGCATTTTGAGTTGATGAAAAACTAAGATCAAATAGGAACAGACAAAAGTTGAGGTAGTAGGAGAAAAAGAAGCCTGAATTTTCATTAATGAATTTCAATTTATGCTGCATAAACACATAGAAAGACCCGACTAGACTTGGCATTATTAAAGTAATAAACTAGTTTTATTACTTAAGGAATGGCTATGATTGTATTTACATAACTGTTTTTGTATCTATGTCAGATGTTGCATTGAAATTTTTGCATGCATTAATCAATAACTTGTGAGCAACGAAAGAGCTGCCTCCTATCAGTGAAGTGGTGACAAAGAGGATTAGTTTGGCTTTTCACATCTTCTCTTTTATATTGTAAACTTGATTTGTATGTGGTTATTACAACCTAGTTTGCATGCTGTCTAAAATAGAATGATCATCAGGTCACCAGATTCTGAAGAAATATTTCAGTGTAAACAACAGCAACAACCAGGAAAACATTTTCGATATTTAACTTTTAAGAATACAGTAGGACACATGATAAAGGTTTGTAAATGACTGTTTAGGATCAAGAAGAGATTTTAATGGGAATTTCCACTCTGATACAGCTTAGATACTGCTTTTGCTTTTATAAGGCTTTTCCTAGCTAATACCCTACATGGATGCACGGCCATACATAGGGCTAAGAAAACTGTGGCTGTCACATCAGAGGCCATCTACCCTATCTATCAGGTACTGCACTACTTCCTATTAGGGGTATCTCTATGAACACAAAAGGTGCTCTGTCTAGATCCTCAAATTTATACCTTATATACATGAAGATTTGGGAGACACTGTTCTGCTTTGGAAGATGGCCAAAAACTCAAGGAGGCTCCAACATCTGTATCTGTATGTGTGTAGAAGTACAGTCTACAGTGCAGAGCCAGGGAGGCACAGGATATCTTATCTTCATGAACAGTCATTCTAAAACCCTTCATGTAATACAATAGCAAAACCTTACAAAGACATTAAGCTTATTTTTCTTATAAAGAACTAAAAATACCTATTTTCAAAAATTCTTGTGACTGTTAGGATAAGCAATGAATGTCTGTGTCTGGTGAATATTAAGCACTACTGAACTATTACTGCAACTATTATAAGAAGTAGTCTGCATTGCAGCTCACTCACTGGTAGATGCTTCCTTAGCATGCTCTTCAGGGAGCCTTTGCTTCCACATTGTAGATGGGTGCACACTAATAAATGTTGAGTTAATTTCATGATTGTGTTGTTAACATTACAATGTTTCAATAATCAAATGAAGACACTGAAGAAAATTAAGGAGCACAGTCTCTGTCTTTAAAGAATTTACAGAATAGAGGGGTTCATATGGACTTGGAATAACTCATATGGACTTAGAATGACTTGACATGTTCGTACATGATTACCTCCTTACTTATAAGTAACTACAGCCTTTAAATTTTGACTATCCTAATGGACTTCTGTGGGGGTGGGTTCCATTCTTAGCTGCCATTATCAATCATTATAGGAAATGGTTTTAAAGTGTAATGTGATTATTCCATCATAAGATATAAACAAGTATAAACAAATGTGCTGGGGTCATCTCCCCATGGCTTCTCATCTGTTAACTCAAACAGGAGTTCATGCAGTGGATACCACCTGGAGTGTCCAACTGTTTGACATTATGACATGACGGCATTTCCAAATATGTCGGGCCAAGTTCATGCCTATTTGGGACTCAAGAATTCCATAGGGCTGGAGGGCCACAGAGTTGATATGCATAGCTGCACACACTACTTTTTTGTGTATTTATTTGTTTCTAAGTTCAACTACCTCTTCTTATTCCATGAAAATGGTATTTGTTAAAAGACAGTGATTTGGAATGTATGCCTGGAATGTGGTGTACTGGCATGTGCTTATGTCTCTTCCAAGTTCAGCCTGTGTTGAATTCTACTTTCTGCTTTGACATAGTTTATATTAGCCTATAGATAATATTTTTCTAGAAAAATCTGTTTTCAGACTCTTCCACCGGAATCCTCCAGAAACAAAGGCCTATTGCGTAATTCTGGAGAAAACCCTTCTTTTAACAAAAGTGAGGGAACCAAACACAGCCGACTTAGTGAATTATTCTGGCTATGATATTGTTGGTTAATTTTTTTTCTTCTTGACAATAAGCTATAATTTTATGCACAGCTATTTGTCTGCTTTGTCTTATCCTATACCAATTCTACTACAACACATTGTCTTAAGATCTGTTGAAATATTAACCTTTACTGAAATACTTTTCAAAAACCAAGCATGTTATTGTCCTACATGTATAACCTCTAGTATGATTTCTAATGTAAGTACTATGCTCAGTTCTATAGTTAGTGATGAGCTCAACTCATCTCCTACTTGTTTTTTGAAAATATATCAAATATGCGACAGTAAAACAAAAGATTTCATTTGATACACTATAGCTTTATATAGCCATTGACAGAATCATTCTTTCTGTAATATTATAAAAATAGTGTTGAGATCCAAACTTCATATGTGCTTTCAGATTTAATTTTTTATATGTATTTATGTCTGTGTTGACCTATAGAAAATAATATTCTTATACATAGGTGGTGTATTGAGTCATCGGTCTTTCTTGGGCAAGTATAATAAAATCAAAAACCTAATTGTACAATGCACTTCTCATGGACAAGGTGCATCAGAGTCTGTGAAGATGATTCAGTTTGTTAAGGAGAAACAATGGCAATAGCAGCAAGGCACAGAAGAAGGGCTGAGACATGACATGCGGGAACAGTGGAGCACAGCTTGTTTACCAGTCTGACAAGGAGAGTACCAGCTGGCTAATTAAGTGAACCTAATTTAAACTAATGATGTAGATTCCCAAGATAATGTGCTAATGGCTGGAGGAGACTGCTGATGATCCCAAGAATACTCCTGAGGTGTCACACTAAGCCTCTTCTGCACCCAGGCAGAACAGAATCTTGTTCCATAGAAAACAAAATGAGGTCAGTTGTTTACCAGTTAATCAGCTATAAAGGGAAACATCATCTGTATGTCACTCTAGGAAATAATTGAAACAATTTGACATTTAAAACAATACCAAGTTTAGGAAAACTGTTAAATTATTGTCAAGTTATGCTTTTGGATGCAGATGAAAATGAAGTGGATGGATCTACTGAAAACACATATACAATAGTTTCTGGATTGTCATCAAATTCAGACCTAAGCTGGAAAAGCTAGTCACTTTTCTAAAACTAATGTGTAGCAATACAGCTAAAATTTGAAAAAACAAAACAAATTAAAAAAAAAAAAACCAATCCCAGCACTCCTGGGGAGGTCACAGAAGGATCACCAGTTCCTGTATGGCTTGAGCCACATACCTATTTTCATCTCAAGAACAACAAGGCCTGGATATGTACCTCTGGAGCAGAGACAGTTAGGTTGGCCAAGGCCTTGTGTCAACCCCAGCCCCATATAAGTTACTGTGATGTACTTGAATCAAAGCAGAAACCTTGAAGGACACATTTAATTAAGTCTACTGGCTTTGCTCTTGCTAATTCCATGAACAATGCATTTGCTTCTGGACTGCATTGTTCTATTTACAAAGTGTATAAAGAATTCCATAGAATTTTCTCTAGTGTTTAGAGGACAACTAATTTTTATTATGGATACTATTTTTGTCTTAGAATACTATATAAGGGATAGAAAAAGACAAGGATACAGGCAGGAAGGATAAAGCATTTGAATTTGGGAAAAAGCAGGTTTCAAGTTAGAACTTAATTGTGGTCAAACCACAAAGGAAATATTTTCTAATATTTTCTCTATACTTTACCATTTATAATAAACTTTATGTGCTCTGTCTTTGGATGAAGTTTTAAATAGAAATAACATATTTTATTTAAATTTTAATGGGTAGGAATATTGTCTTTAAATTTGAGCTAAATGGATTATTGCTTCATCAGCATAGTACTTTATCTAAATCTATGAAATCAGTCTTTTTAGTTTTTTTTTTAATTTAGGAAAAATCATGGGGGGATTAAATACCATAAAAGTTACTGGGAATCAAATCTCCAGGGTATACACAGTTTGTTTTTAAGCATGTATGTTTTCAACAGTCAAATTAATACCCTGCTAAGGTAATTTAAGACAAATATAAAGATAGATTATTTCACACAGCAGGTAATAGGATTAGGAAACTCATTATCAGAAGATATGAATGAGCTAAAATTATATGTGAAGAGTGAACAGAGAGTTTAAATTAATTCAAAATTACCTAACCTTGTTATTATTTTTAATAAAGAAATACATGTATTCTAGTAGCTTGTCTTTGAACTGAGATGGTGAAGATTTAACTTATTCAGGCAGTACTTGCCTACGAAACTCAAGGCCCCAAATTCCATCTCTCTTCCTAGAGGAAAATCAAGGTGGGGGTAATTTTGAGGTTATTTGGAGAAAAGAGGCCTTAATACATACTAGAAAGAGTAAAATACATATCCTAAAAAAGGGGTGGGGCAAGGAGGTGTCTCAGTGGTTAAGCATTTATCCTGTTACACAAACAAGGAGGTTGGACTTGGGATTCCCCAGACCTGCATAGGTGCTGAATGGAGGTCAGTTGCTTACAATTCCAGCCTTGCTAGGCAGTGACAGAATACCACTTTTTAAGGAATGAATAAATACTCCATTATATCATATGCCACATCTTCTTTATGCATTCATTCACTGAAGGGCATCAGTATTGAGCCTTTCTCTCACTTTCCGTACTGTATGGACATGTACAGACATTCCTTTGCTACGTCACATAGTGAGGCCATTTTAATTTTGACAAGTCACGGTACTGCATTCCCTGGTAGCTCCTCTGTGTACAACCCTAGTTACATTGTGCAAAAGGTCGGCACATTCTTGTCAACATATTCTGCTTGGTTTAATGATAAGTATGAATTGAATCTCACTGTAGATTTCATTTTCATTTTTTTTTTTAAATTTCAAATAGGGATCATCCTTTTCTGTGCTTACTGGCTGCTTACATACATTCTATAAGGAAATATGTATTCAAATCCTTGGACTTGGTCAAGTGAATTTGCCTATTTTTCTGTCTAGAAATTTTCTGTAGGTACTAGATGTCAATCCCTGTTAGAAATATAAACAGTCTGTTTATTTTATGTCATGTGCTGTGAAATCTTTACATATGTTTATGCTGTCCATTGTGTCTACTATTTTTTTAATTACCCACTGTTTTGGTTTCTTATCCAAGATGGCATCAGCAAATCTAGGGTACTGTAGCTTTGTGTTTGATTTCTTCTAGAAGTTTATACTTTATGTTTGTCTTCCATTTTTAAGATGATATTGTCTGTGGTGTTGGATAAGGATACAGCTTCATTCTTTCTTGTATGCATATCCACTTTAGTAAAAGCTTAAGATATCTTCACTAAGTAGTTCTTCTGATACAATATTTCAAAAATAATTTGTTCATATATTTAGGAATTTTTTGAATTTGTATTCTACTTCATTGATCTGTATGTCTCTTTCTGAGTATTATTTTGATTATGGTTGCTTTCTATAAAGTTATAAATAAGAAAATAAAGGTCCCCCAATTGTATTCTTTTTTATTGACATTGATATGGCTCCTTTGGGTGCAGTACAATATTCAGGATGTACCTTTCTAACTCTTTTATCTCTTTCTGTTCAGATTTTGCTTTGAACCCATAGATCACTATAGTTACGATTAACATCTAATAAATATGATGTATCCCAAATCATGGGCATTAGATATATTTCCATTTAATTAATTACTTATAACAATATGATATAGTTTTCTTTATATATTTTCACCTCATTTTTTTGTATTAGCTGTTTTATCATTTGATTCTTTGCCAATCAAACTCTTTTAAATTTTCAGATTATTCACTACTATACAATCTTAGTTATTTGAGACTTTTGCCTTTTTCTTTGTCCAGCAGATTAAGTTTGGAGAAATGCTGCTTATCTTTAAGAAGGCTGAATTTATTTTCAACATTTGACTTTACTTGGTATTCACTATTTCATTTACTTCAGTCTGCTCCTTACATTTCTTTTTTTAAACTTCTTTGTGATTAAGGGTTTTTTTTGTGATTAAGTTTTTTTGTGATTGAGGTTTGCAGACAAATGGATGGATCTAGAAAAAATCATCCTGAGTGAGGTAACCCAGACTCAGAAAGACAAACATGGTATGTACTCACTCTAAGGAGGATACTAGATGTGGCACAAGGATGACTTGTCTGCTACTCACATCACCAGAGAGGCTACTTGGAAAACAGAACCCCAAGAAAGACACTGGGATCGCCCAATGACAGAGAAATGGAATGAGATCTACATGAACAGCCTGGACATGAGTGGGGGTAGTGAAAGGCGAGGGTCGAGGGAAAGAGAGCTTGGGGGAGCGGGAGATCCCAGCTGGATCAACAACAGAGAGGGAGAACAAGGAATAGGAGACCATGGTAAATGAAGACCACATGAGAATAGGAAGAAGCAAAGTGCTAGAGAGGCCCACAGAAATCCACAAAGATACCCCCACAACAGACTGCTGCCTATGGTCGAGAGACAGCCCGAACTGACCTACTCTGGTGATGGGATGGCCAAACACCCTAATTGTCGTGGTGCTAGAAACCTCATCCAACTACTGAGGGATCTGGATGCAGAGATCCATGACTAGGCCCTGGGTGGATCTCTGGGAGTCCAATTAGCGAGAATGAGGAGGGTTTATATGAGCGAGAATTGTCGAGACCAAGGTTGGATAAAGCACAGGGACAAATAGCCAAATGAATGGAAACACATGAACTATGAACCAATGGCTGAGGGGGTCCCCAACTGGATCAGGCCCTCTGAATGGGTGAGACAGTTGATTGGCTTGATCTGTTTGGGAGGCATCCAGGCAGTGGGACTGGGCCCTGTGCTCATTGCATGAGTTGGCTGTTTGAAACCTGGGGCCTATGCAGGATTGCTTGGCTCGGCCTGGGAGGAGGGGACTGGACCTACCTGGACTGAGTCTACCAGGTTGATCTCAGTCTGTGGGGAAGGCTTTGCCCTGGAGGAGATGGGAATGGGTGGGGGGGCGCTGGTGGGAAGGTGAGGGGGACGGGAGGGGGGAGAACAAGGGAATCCGTGGCTGATATGTAGAACTGAATTGTATTGCAAAATAAAAAAAAAAAGTCACTGATGAAATATTTTAATTGCTCTCATTCTCTTAAATGATATAAAAAGATGGAGTATTTTTAGAAATGGATGGTAACCTATTGGCCTTAAAGCACAGTGGCTTTTAAATGCATAACTTTTCATTTATATTGCTTCCAAATTATATAGGAAGCTCAAAATTAACTTTGGAAAAAGTATAATCACTAGTTCTTGTTATTGTCCATGAATTTACCTATATTAAAATGACTCTTTATTTAGTCTGTCCAGTGACTGTGTCTTCATTTCACCAGCATTTTCGGTAGAATTTCAGAAAGTCAACACCAGGGATAATGAACACAATGGGCTTTTGCTTATGTTGGAAAGCCTTAAATTTTCTCTCATTTTTAGAAGACAATTTTTTCCGGGATATAGTATTATTCTTCATGAATTGCTCCTTTCTTTCTGTTCTCCCTTCGCTCATGTCTAGCATCTATTTTCTCTTCTTAAAGATTTATTAGTTAAATTTTTAGTGTGTGTACATATGTTTGTATGTACATGTGTTTTGGGTGAGTACTTACGTGCATGCATGTAGAGGATAGAGGAGAACATTGAGTGTCTTTCCCTAACACTCTCAGTCTATTCACTCCAGACAGGTTCTGTTACTAAACATGAAGCTTGCCATTTAGCTAGGCTGTCTGGCTAGGGAGCTCTAGGAATATATCTCCCTCCACATCTTCTCTTCCAACACTGGCCAAGTTCAGCTTTTTTATTTTTATGTAGATGCTGGATATTCAAATTCAAGTCCTGATACTTGTACAGCAAGTGAGCCTGCTTTTGCTCTCCTTTAATACTTTTAATACTTCCATATCACTTTGACACATTCTGATGAGATACTTCTCAGCTGACACTAACCAGTTAGGGAGACTTTTTCTGTATTTCTCTTACTGCTTCTAAGATCCATACAGAATTGTACAAGACAGCGTGGTGTTAGCCACTTTAAAATCTTCCTTGGAGATTAATAAACTCCTGGGTATTTGTCCAGGTAGTTTTCCTTGACTATAAATTTGTTGACCCACTAATTTTCTGAATGTTCTAACATTTCACTTCTGCAGCTTTTGCTTTTGGAATTTTCACAGTCAATATATCTATCAGAATTGTAGTGTCTCTTGGGTCCTAGAGGTTATATTGATGTGTCCTTCATCTATTTTCTTTCTCTTCATCACTCTCAACCATTTTCACTTTTTTAAGTTCAGGGATGGTATTTCCAAACATGTTATACTTGCCAATGACTAACAATAGTGTGCAGAAATGTTAAACTTTTATATAATGTGTGTATTTGTGTGTGGATGCATGCACCCTGTGTCTCACATGCGGAGGTAGGAGGACAAATGTGTGGAGTACACACTACATACTGTCCTTCTACCAGTCAGTTCTGGTTATCAAACTTAGGTTTGGCAGCAAGGGCTTTGACTCATGCAAGGTTACATTTTATTACAATTAAACCTTAAACAGAAAGAATATTCTGTTGACAGTTAAATTTCAATATATCATGGATATAACCATTCCTTTGTTCATTAGCACATGAAATTTAATGTTTAAGTAAGTTTTCTCATTCTGAATATAAACAATTTCAGTTTCAATTTCAATTTTAGTTCATTTTTGTGGTAAAATATGAATTTCTGCAAACCAGACAAAGAAATCAAAGTGGACTGTGGTTTTGAAATGTTTCCAGTGGATTTCAATAGTACCCAAAGATTTGATTTCTCCTGCTCAGTCTTTCAGGGATGTGACTTCACTCGCCTCTTGTATATCTCTGAAGAAGCCCTCAGGTCTATTTACTTCCTCCACACACAGTGATTTACCTGCTTCTCCACACCAGCATTGCCTTGCTGTTGGATAGTGTGCCTGCACTATTATTAATTCAGAACTGCTTTTGTATTTTAATTTTGCTTCAAGTTCTATTGCCCTTATTTAAAATGTTATTTAGCATTGTTTTAATGTTTATTTCAATCTGGTTAAATTTTAGGTTACACTCACTGTAGCATTTTTAATTTTAAAGTTGATTGTAATGCAAAAAAATTAATACCTAAAAGAAGTTATTCCCAGTTTTAAAATCTCACATTAATGTATAATTATGAGAAATAATACCACCAAAGAAATGTTTTTCTAATTTTACTACCATAGTCATCATTGTGCTAATTAGAATTTTTAAATTTGTTTTCATAGAAATTAACCACTAATACAAATACATGCTATTTTAAAATTGTTTAACCGTATGGTTCCAAAATTTGTCCATTAAAATTAAACACATGCCCACAACCTTAAAAACAATGTTGCTTTTCATATTTAACCTTGTATACCGCATGCAGGTTGGTATATTTTTAATTATATATATATATATATATATATATATATGTATATGTATATAAGATGGTTGTATATATGATCATGTATATACTGTTGTATACACACATATGTAATTTGATATATCACACACACCAAAGTACATCACACAAATATATAGCTAGTGGCATTATTTATATTAGTCAAATTTGATTATGCTTTAATTGTTCATTAATTTTAAATAGTTACAGCATTGTCTGATATGTACAAACACTACTGTTTTTAATTATTTGTGAAAATTACTGTCACATTATCACTAACATTAAATTATTAAATATTATTGTTTTATAGGAATTAGAAGTCCAGGTGCTAATGATTCTGGCTGTAATGTGTTAGCCACTTGATCAAACCCTTGTGTGTGTGTGTGTGTGTGTGTGTGTGTGTGTGTGTGTTTGAAATTAAGTTACTTAACACATATTGCTCATTTGCTAAAACTGAGGATAAGTACACTACGATTCATCTCTAGAAATAGTTTACCTCTAGGCCCATCAGAGCCCTTTATTTGAAGTTTAGGATCATACTAAACAATTTCTGTATGTGAAAAAAAATTATCAAATTGTGAACTGAAAGCATGCATATCCAGTGACAATGTCTCTTCAAGTCTGATCCTACAGAAAACTACAAAATGACTTGATTGCAGATTTAGAGGTTATAATTGATTTTACATTGGTGAAAATATAAGTACATACTCCATAATTATGAATAATTAATTGTAGTCAATTTCTTACACCAAGATAATAATACAAACAAAATCTACATAGAAATAAAACTCTGATGCAGTAATAATTACCAGACTTAGGAGATAGAATAAAATAATACCTACTATCTATTTCTATGCATATAATGTCCAAAATCTGGATAAAATGGTGGCAAAATATGCAATTACATATTTGGGTAAGATTATTATGAAGGGGTAATAATAATGTCATTATTTCAACAACATATCCATAAGAATCCATCTGGACTCACATATAATTCTCGAATCTAGGTGTTGAACTTGAGGTGAAAAACCTCCACAGAGTTGTGTCAGAATCTACTTTCTCTGTTTTAGAATTGCATGAGTTCTTACAATTTCCTTGCATTTTATAGATATAACAGGGGCTTAGAAAATAATGATTTGTGTGATCATTGCATAGCATTTGGCCATTTTATTATCCACTATTTCTATTAATTTTTAATTTGACATTTTCTGAAGGCAAAATTGTATGAATAATAAGTGATGTTGGCTTTTTCCACTTTCGAATATCTAGTAGGAAATATATATTCAGTAAGTATCAGTCTCTACTTAAAATTGAATTTAAAGACCAACTTGATTAGTCTCAGATCATGCATCTAATTTTAAAATTTTGGCAAAGAGTCCTGATCATTTCAGACCAAATGCTTCTAATTTACACTGTCCTATCTCAGAGTAAATCAAAATAAAACTACTCTTGTCAAAATTCAACAGCCTCGAAATCACATGCAAATGAACTGTAACATACAAGCTATTTGTTCTCATAATAGGTAAGAGACCATTAAATTGGAGAGCCATGATAAATGTGTGAGCCTGGAAGCCTTAGAATTTTCTAGTAGAATACCTATTCATGATTTTGTTCAAGATTTCACTATCCATTCTCACATCAGAATCTAAACCATCAGACTAAATGTCAGTGAAGAACTTAGATTCTGGCAGGCAGCAGATCTTTGTATTAGAACCAATTCCATTCATTTATTTAAAGCCAATGCATCTTATAATAGCAATCAATCCATGAATATAACATGAATAGAGGAACGATTGGCTGGCTGGCTGGCTGGATGTATGAATTCATGTGGGATTTTAGTAACACAATTATTTTTTCATCTTTGTACTTCTTAGCAATTTTTATTCCTTTAGATAGGAATCAAGATGTGTGGGCTAATTTCATAGCAATGTTGACTATAAAGCTTATCTATACATGTAAGTGGTGGTTTGACCCCATTTTGTCTAAGACACGTTGACAGTAGATAGATAATAGATCTATGTGGCTCTTCATATGCCATGGTCTGCTGTAAATGCTTAACCTGAATGAATTTATCTGAGCTTCAATGTTACTCTAAAATATAAACAGTGATTATGCCCATTTCAGAGGAATGTGTATCTCATAATGCTAGTTAGTTTGAGTTTGTCTTTCTGTACTGAGGCCAAAGATCTTAACTGTTCAGATGTAAATTTTGGACACAGATATTCAAGATATAATAACTTCCATGTGTTATTTTATGTTTAAATTTGAGCAAATTGCCTTATAGCATTTTCCAAGACTATGGTCTTGGAAGGAATAAAAGCTCAATCATGGTGGTTCATACTGGAAACATGAACCATACTGTGATTCCATCAGCATGGCAGGGTCTATTAAATGTTGGCTTCTGTATCATTGACCTATGGACCTGTTTTATTACTTATAGCGATTTAATATTTTTTACTAACTTGTGAATTTGAATATTGTCTCAGTTTTTGTTAAGATAATAACGGGATATCTCAGTTGGCTACCAAACATGATTTTCCTGTGTGGAATTAGAATAAAAAAATAAAAAGGCAATTAATCATGTTAATATTATGTATGAGTCCAAAATTCAAATATTATAAAATAAAAAATGTTGAAAAAATTTCCCTTAATTCACTACATGCAAAGAGAAGAGTTAGAAGAAAACTCTTAGAAGACATAAATATTTTTAGTATTCCAAGTAATGAAAGTCATTTTAATAATTAAATGGCAGTAGACCAGTGAGGTGGTAGAGACTCTAAGATGAATGCAAATATTTCTTTTAAGTTACATTTTCAAAAGTAGCCATCAAACATACCTGAACAACTTTTTGGGATTGCACATCAACAATTAATATTCTATCCAAAGTTGGCTGAGCAACATAAATGAACTTGTCTTTGACATTAACAGCAGAAGCCCACACACATCTCTGCACTTCATCCTCTTCATCTTTGGGACAGACTTCATCCTTTAGTTTAGGAAACAGAAAAACAAATTTACATCCTATATTATAACATGGTAATGAAAGTATCTTGAGTAAAATTTATATTTAGTGATTTTAGTATGCTCAACATTAAATGTTGAACATTTAAATAAGAAAAGTGGCAATGGAATGCAGAGAAAATTTAAGTTCACTGCAGATGTATAGAAAGCAATATAAATAATATTCCAGATCCCAAGATTAAGTGGAGGAGCAGAAAAAAAAACCACTGAGATGATTTTCCATGATTATGAGGAAGGTTTTTTTATTGTGGATAAGAGAGAGAAAATATCCAGCGGCATGTAGAAGAGTCTGGAACATGGAGAAAAAGAATCAGGTTGGACACGGCCAGGCCTAGGTAGTGAGAATCATAGAGAATAACAAGAACGGAAATAGTGAGAATAGCCAAGGCATGGGAAAACCTTACCATTACACAGGAAATTTAAAAAAGGGTATATGTGGTGATGGAATCCTGTGAATTACAGAAATCTCTATGGGTGACTAAGGGCTGAAGAGGCCTGGGGGCTAGCATCAACTTTGGTATGTTGAAAGGTGTCACAGGCATATGTCAATAAAGCAATATGTCCCTCTGCCAGAGGTAAGGAGAATGACTCCTTTCAGCAGACAGAAACCCACTTCACAGTCCCTGAGGAATGCTGGCTTTTATCTAACTGCCAAAAAATCCTTCTATAGTCCAGCTTGAGCTGAGCCTCCACTCAATTTTGGACCAAGTCAATGGGCTTGCCTTTCTGTGAAGGTAATGGAGTGTCCTTTGGACTTGATACCCAGTTACTGATTTTTCTAGTGAAATGGAAACCCTTTTCATTTTTATTGTTTGTTTATTCACTCAATGTTTAACAAAAACATAATAAATCTAATTTCTTCTAAGACCTCCCAGTGTCAAGTATCTTTACGAGAACAAACCTCATGCAAAGATATATTCAGTTTCTCTATCTTCTTTTTCCCCCTTTTTAAATTGAAAATGGATTTTTCTCTCAAGCAATACATCCTAGTCACAGGTTTACCTCCCTCCACTCCTCCTAGCTTCCAACACCTCCCCTCTCTCTCAGATCCACTGTTAGAGACCTACAAAATCACCAAGAAAACATGACAAAATGCCAGCAGCTGCCTCAGTATACTAGAGTTCTGAGTGTACACACATGCACAAAAATCTGATGAATGACCATTGTAGAGATTTACATGGGTTTTTATTTAGAACTGACAATTGCTAGCTAATGTCAACTTTCTTTTATTTGTACACTCTTGCACACAGTATTTGTAGACTATCAAATCCCAAACTACTTTTGAGTACCTGCTTTCTTCTCTAATTCATACAAAACAGTGTTCCTTGAATGTTCCATTTGGATTTAGCAAAACCAATGATAATATCCACATCAGACATGACTGATTACATTAATATCCAATAATACACTATATCTCAGGTATCATAGCCATTGCAGGTAGTTTGCAAGTTTGTCTTAAAATCTGCAATACAATGGAAACACCAGAGCACTTTGTAATGAGGTATTTGTGGTTTACAGTTTACATTATGCAGCATCAGGTGTAACTCAAGCAGGACATAGAGCATCTGCCAGCTGAAATCAGTTCAGTTTGTAAGGATCAGGAACATCCCAGTTCCCTATTCTTTAAGGCATTCTATTCTTCACAGAATAACCTGTAAATAACCTACAATCCAAGCAGTCAGTTTTGAATGATACAGATAGCTCTGGGTTAGGAAATGAATGTTGTTTAATAACTTGTAGCACAATGGCTGATTAGCAGTGAGGCCATGGAGAGTGCCATGGCAGTTTGAAGAGGTCATGCCAAGCTGGAGGCAGAACCTATTTAAAACAGAGTGTAGTTTTGAAATTTCACTCATCAGTTCCCATGAAACACCTGGGTAACTTTTCTTCAGAACTGTACTGAATGTCACTGACAAGACCCTATGTTTTTGAGAGATAAACACCAGATAAAATATTTATGGAGGTACAACGTGCTGGGAGGGAAGTTAGACCTAAGGTTGATATCTGATGAAAGGCCCTGAATATAAGGAAATTGTTTACAAATGTGTTGCTCTTGTGTAAAATCTTCCCACTAAATCTGCAGTAGTAATACGATGTGAATGACCTGACACATAGCTGTCAGGCAAACAACTGCCAGACCAGGAGCAATTTCCACAGCATTGGTGCTTCAGAATGATTCAACAGTAAACTAAATTGCTCAACTTAGGAATGATTTTCTATTTTTATGCCATTCCCAAAAGGCACCCCTGGTCAGACTTGTAATCATTTTCAAAAAGTCATTAGGATCTTCCTCTCAGAAACCTTGAGTTTCCTTTACTTTGCCTATGTTGTTATTTCTGATTAAAGTCTTTTAGGTTCCACTTAATGATAATGCTACTCTTCTTCAGATTAGACATATTAGTACTTATATTTGTGGGTGGCAATTATAGAGAGATGTTATTCACATGTATTAAGCATTTAATGGGAAAAGACAAAAATACCAACAATAAAAACAGCATTTAAATAATGTGTGCTAATAGGATAAGAGTTAGAAAGAAAAATATGATTCTAGCTCAAAATTAGAACTTATTCTGGTTGGGCCATTTCCATATTAAACCCTATATTTCATGTATATTTGTTAAGTTATCCCAAAATATTAATGGTCTATAAGATTTATGCTGGCTATGTTAGAAGTTATAATCTTGTAGTTTAATAGCGCTGTTGGTACCTTCTTTGCAGGACCTTAATAAGTCAAACTGGAAATTACATCCACTTGTTTAAAATTGGGAATTCATCATTATATTTTTTATATTGATTACCCATTACAACAATTTGGCCTCAAATATCTACTTTACTGTCTTCCCTCTTGCTCTTCATGCTCCTACCTTCAGCAAATCTTGCATTATGTCCTTGGGAAAGACAATTTTATTTTTTCATTTGCATTAAGTACTCCCATGTTTTCATCACTCAACAACTTTCTGCTAATAGTTTGTCTTCCTTTGTACTTCCTTCTTTGTTTCCTTCCTTCCTATCAGTGATTTTTTTGAGACAAGATCTATATATCCCAAGGTGGACTTCACCTCTATATGTAGCCAAAGATGGCTTTGAACTCCTAGTCTTCCTGCCTCTACCTCCTGTCAGTATATCCATGACTCACTGTGCTTGGTATGTAGTGCTCAAGACTGAACCTTGGGAGTCATGGTTAAAAGTGAAGCACTATACCAATTGAGGTACATGTCCAGGCCCCTGGAGTCTTTGTTTCCCATCTCTCTGATCTTAGGATACTTGCCTACACTTCCCTGTTTTCAGTAATGCTAACAATGCATTACCTCCTCAAAGTTAAACTACAAATTATGAACCACTTAATTAAATCAATTTGCATTTCCACTCTAAACATGCATTTTATTTTACTCAAATCTTTTGAGAACATTATAGAATCATAATTCTTTTTTCTTGATGGAGGGGGTCTCTGCAACCACCAAGGCCAGTAGAAAAATGATCCACAGCAGTTAAAGTAGTCTGGTTCAGCAGGACTCTGTAGCCAGTGATGGTTCAAACTTTGACAGTGCAACCCAGGGTTGTTTATTTTAGGCTTTTTAAAGCACAGAACAATTTGGTAACATTTGTCTAGTGATAATTAACTCAGTCCCATGTGCACAACAAGCTTAAAACATGACTACATGGAAACTCTTCATAAAGTACGAGTGACATCTTCCATAATGGTAATTTCTATAGATTAACTAAAATAAAAACAGACTCAGATTAAACAAGCTAATGATAAGGATCTGTGGGAGGAAGGATAGAACTACAGATTGATTGAGACAAACAAGCTCAAGATAAGGGTCTGGGGGAATCAGTGTATTCTAGCCACACAGATAGCACAAAAGTCACCAGGCTATTTATTAATCATGTCTGTTCCCAGCCTTCTAGGTGGAAAACAGTTATACATCTCTCTCTTGGAAGAGAAATCCCTTGTGTTTAACATTTCTGGCTCACCTAGTGCTTATCTGTGAACACAAGGACCTCCATGCCTCTTCTACTTCACCTTCCCCTGCTAAGTTCATCATACTAAAAACTAACCCCTTTACATCACCTTCTTTAGAGGACAGTTTTTCAAAGCCAACAGAGAACTTAGAATTTTAGATCTGAGGATGAGGAGATGGCAGCCATGAATATGAAAAATATTTTCCAAATATTGTCGGTGATCATGTAGGGTGACCTACAGCATCATATAACTCCAGTTCCATAGATGTTACACACTTCACTTACCTGGGCATACATCCTGAATACACACATAAACACATATATGAAGTTAAAAGAAAAGTTTAAGAAAGAAAATAAAGAAGTTTAGTTCTTTAGTCAGAGAGGCTAAACTTTCCACCTTCTGTCTCAGGCTCCTCAGTAGCTAGGATTATAAAGCCTGATCTTCAGACTCATTCATACCAACCACTAGTTTTCAGTTCTTGGACTGCTTTAATTGAGTAGCTACTATGTGCCTGATATGGTGCAGAGCCTTACTTGCAAATAAAGCATAATTATGAAAGCATGCTTATTATTTTCTTGTGCAATGTTCTTTCATTACTGTGAGACAGGGTCAGAAAATAAGGGGGCTAGAAACACATTCGGTCTACTGTCTATTTCACTATCAACCAGGAGTTAAAACTGTTTTTTTTAATATTGCTTGAAGAACAAAATAAAATAGAAAGAAGATAACAAATGCATAATATATAAAGCATGCATAAGATTCAGGTTTCTGTAAATAAAGTGTCTTTGAGATAGAGCTTCACTAACCCATTCATTTAAGAGAAAAAAAAATGGCTGCCTTTCTGCTACAGTGGCCATGAATGCATGGGCTGCAAAGCCTAAAAAAACTTGGCTGTGTAGGAAATTTTGCTGATTTCTGATTTTATACAATCCCTACCCTAGTTAGAAGGTTAGTTCTTAGTTAAATTCTTTTTGATCCTGGTAGCTTTATTTTCTGCTAATTGTAGAAAACCAGAGCTCAAATCTGGATTCCTTGATCCATTTCTTCTATGCTAGGTGGTCATCCATACTGAGGACCTACTATGATCACATGACACAAGAGAGTAATCTCCAGTTATTCCATCATCAGACCTCCTTCAATTTAAATCTTTCCAGAAAAAAACTGTGAAGTGTATAGTACAGATCAAACATTCTACATAAAAAAGGAATACATAAAGTGGTGAAAACTTCAATCAAAACTCAAACAAAGATAAGGTAACTTATTTGCTATGTGGGGGCATAGATAGGCAGATAGATGGAGAGAGAAAATAAAGCTTGGTTTATGTTAGGGAAACTCAAAAAATAAAAAGAACGAAGGAAAGAAAAGGAAAAAAGAGAAAGAAAGAAAGAAAGAAAGAAAGAAAGAAAGAAAGAAAGAAAGAAAGAAAGAAAGAGAAAGAGAGAGGAAGGAAAGAAGGAAGGAAGGAAGGAAGGAACAAAGAAAGTTAGAAAGAAAGAGAGAGGAAGGAAATTGTGGTTGCAGTTCTATAAAGTATTAGATGTAAAAGAACAGGGACAGAGAAAAATTGAGAATTAAAGTCATTTCTAAACACACACACACACACACACATATACATATATGTATACATACGTATATACATATATACGTGTGTGTGTGTGTGTGTGTATAAGAAGAATTGGTATGTAAATTATCCTGAAAATTAGGAGTGAAAAGGAAAGTGTAAGTTATAATATGTAAAGACTGGCACTCAGCAGAGAAAACCAATGACATCATGAGGTTTGCAGGCAAATGGATGGATCTAGAAAAAATCATCCTGAGTGAGGTAACCCAGACTCAGAAAGACAAACATGGTATGTACTCACTCATAGCAGGATACTAGATGTGGAACAAGGATGACTGGACTGCTACTCACATCACCAGGGAGGCTACCTGGAAAACAGGGCCCCAAGAAAGACACGGGGATCGCCCAATGATGGAGAAATGGATGAGATCTACATGAACAGCCTGGACGTGAGTGGGGAAAATGAAGGGCGAGGGTTGAGGGAAAGAGATCTTGGCGGAGCAGGAGATCCCAGCTGGATCAAGAACAGAGAGGGAGAACAAGGAATAGGAGACCATGGTAAATGAAGACCACATGAGAATAGGAAGAAGCAAAGTGCTAGAGAGGCCCACAGAAATCCACAAAGATACCCCTACAATAGACTGCTGGCAATGGTCAAGAGACGGCCTGAACTGACCTACTCTGGTGATGGGATGGTCAAACACCCTAATTGTTGGGCTAGAAACCCCATCCAATGACTGAGGGATCTGGATGCAGAGATCCATGGGCTAGGCCCCGGGTGGAGCTCCAGGAGTCCAATTAGTGAGAAAGAGGAGGGTTTATATGAGCGAGAATTGTTGAGACCAAGGTTGGATAAGGCACAGGGACAAATAGCCAAACGAATGGAAACACATGAACTATGAACCAATGGCTGAGGGGTCCCCAACTGGATCAGGCCCTCTGAATGGGTGAGACAGTTGATTGGCTTGATCTGTTTGGGAGGCATCCAGGCAGTGGGACCGGGCCCTGTGTTCATTGCATGAGTTGGCTGTTTGAAACCTGGGGCTTATGCAGGGTTGCTTGGCTCAGCCTGGGAGGAGGGGACTGGACCTGCCTGGACTGAGTCTACCAGGTTGATCTCAGTTCTCGGGGGAGGCTTTGCTATGGAGGAGGTGGGCTGGGGGGAAAAGTAAGGGGGCGGGGAGAACAAGGGAATCCATGACTGATATGTAGAACTGGATTGTATTGTAAAATAAAATAAAATAAAAATAGTAAGAGAATCTAGTGTGCTGAGACTAATTAAAAGCCAGGCCAGGTTCTCTCAACTATAAGGAGAGGTTATCTGGTAGTCTGAATAGTCTGTACAATCACTGTTTTATACAATTTAAAGAGCTGTGAATGGAAAAGTTGACACTAGTATGATGACCCATAACAGTGCACTAGTGGTGGCACATGAGGTGTCCTAAGATTTGTACAAATTATCTTGGACACTGAATGAAGCAGCAGCATGCATTCATCCCAGAGAGTGTTGTAGACAGCCATAGGTAGACAGGGAAGAAATGAAAAGGTGTTGGAACAAAGAAGCCAGGGGCTGACATCTTAATTAAATAGGCACACAGAAGCACTTAGGTGGACAGCTTGCAAGCTTCTGCACACTGTTCTTGTTGCTTGTCAGCAGTCGCTGAACAGACACTGGTTTGAGCTCCTTTGCCTCATCTCACTTTTGAATTTTCCACCAGGTGGTTCCCCTAGCCCTGAGAATTCCCTCCATTGGCTAAGAATGAGAAGCAGAATTGGGAGAGTTGTACTCACTGCTATTTATGAGTCATTGCACTCTCTGTTCCTTAAAGCTACAAACTCCGTACATCACTTCAGAGAATAAAGATGAGGGACCACTGTGTTTCATTATGCACTAATTATTCCTTCCTAAGCACATGTGTTGTGTAAACTAATGTTTTTGTTTTTGGTTTTTTTTTTTTTTTTTTTTTTTTTTTTTTTTTTTTTTTTTTTTTTTTTTTTTCGAGACAGGGTTTCTCTGTGTAGTTTTGGTGCTTGTTCTGGATCTTGCTCTGTAGACCAGGCTGGCTTCGAACTCACAGAGATCTACCTGGCTCTGCCTCCCGAGTGCTGGGACTAAAGGCGTGTGCCTCCACTGCCCAGCAAACTAATGGTATTAATTGAGCCAAATAATTTAACTAAAATCATTTTATTGTAAAGAACTTCCAAATAATAAACAGCAGACAGCTGGACTGATGTAGCCTTTTAAGCAAGTAGTCAAACAAGTAGTTGGCCAAACCCAGTCTTTACATCTAGACAAACCTCTCTCTCTATATATACACTAATTGTACAGAAATCACAAAACATACAACTCAATTTATACTGTCTTCAATAAGTTTTCTTACTCTAAGTATATTTCATTAAAAAAATAGAAACAATGATTTCCCTCAGCTCTTGAAAACATACCACCCATTTTCTTAATCAGTGTGTTTTCCATGTGGAGTTGAAATAGTCCCATTTTCTGCATGTGGACCTTCTATCACAATGTGTCTCAGGGATCTTCTTGCTTAGAGTTCCTCAGAGTTTATATTTGTATTCAACAGTTTGGCAAAGCCATATCCTGTTGTACACAATAAAAATATTAGCCTTTGGAAAATTTACTATAGATGAGGCACAAAATTTGGGGCATGAATATCTATTTAAATCTTATTTGTGATAGATAATAAATGGATCAAGATTTAGTCTTTTATGTGCCATCTTTTTAGTCACAATCTAGGAAGTCTAACTCTACAGCAGTACTAACCATAATGTGGTCTGTGCACTGCAGTCTTTTAGACCACTATCAGTAACTAAACTAAAACTAACCTATAGTTTAAAACAGCTGTTTAGTGCACTGACTCACTAACCAAAAGCAAACAAAATTAGATCGAGCTCCTGTGTCACAAATTCTCTCTTAAAAATATATGTGTGCTATATTCACATATGTGTATAACCAGTGTGATAACAATAATAAAGTCATACTTGGAAAATCGTGTGATAGGATACAAACTTTTTTTGGCTGGGTGTTTCTGATAAATAAATAATAGAAAATAAACATTTAAATTTGCATCAAAATATATAGTTCTATGTTATAATGATATCTCTTACGGCCTTTTAGAAATATGTGTATATAAAACTCTGTGTACATATGTATATTATCTACCTGAGCTATTTGTAAATGTTCTAGTTATAATACTTTTTGAATATTGATTTGCACAATGATTGTAACTTATATTTAAAATAAACTATTAAGTAATTTAGAACCAAAGACATTTTACTTTCCCTCTTTTGCTGCTGTGGATGAAAACTCAAGGATTTGCTTTCATTAGGCAAGGGCTCTATCATTGAGCTATAACTAGGACTCTGATGATCACATACTCATTTTTTAAAAATACTAACAGGAACTGAGATACAAATATTTTCCTCAATCTTCTAATTAGGATCACTGCTTATAACCGAAACAATACGCCACCCACCTTCAAAAATGGAGTACAATGAATTTGACAGATTCTATTAAAGACTTCATTTATGTCCATGTAGGCCAGAGCACTTTTGGATATACAATATAGGGGCTATTTTTACCTGAATTGAGGCTACACTAGAAGACTACTTATTGTATGGTTTTGATTTTAGGACATCAAAAGCACAAAGAATACACTACAGAAATCCTTACTTTCAACCTAAACAAAATCCGTTGATGTGTTTTACTGTCAGTGTAAAAATTAGGCTGAGGGCAGTGTGCAGGCGGAAGCCAGTGCTGGAAAGGGAAAGCAGAACAATCCACCCAGAGGCTAATCATGCCCAGGTGTAACACGCAGCAATACCCATATATTAGTTGCAAAATACTTTTCATAAGCCCTGATTACCTCTTTAGTGAAATGCATATAATAATGCCTTCCATCAGACAGAGTCATTGTGAGGATTAAACAAAATCATGTTTGTATTGTTCAAGTAATCAGTACTACTCACCTCTTATTTTCAGGTAGAATTTTCTCTGGAGATTGCACTTCATGAAATTACACTAGCCTACATATTTCACATAAACTTTGTTTTCACTTCCCATAACTGTTTGCACAGGTTTGGCTGCATGTATTTAAGAGTTTCTGGGTGATCTGAAGTGTGGCAAATACATATTTCTCTCTGTCATTGGTTGCTCGGCTTGAGCTTATTGGGACATTTCTCATTTACTGATCTAGATTTTGATAACATTGAATTTAAATTCTAGCAACTGTATTTTAATTCATGGATGAGAAATCAAAGATATTGAATGACTGAACTGTATCTAAATGCAGAATGTTTATCAAAATTTAAATTCCTTATGAATAGCTGATATGATAAATAATAGTGTGTTAGATATTTAATCCCTATAAAATATAGTGAGAAAACTGGAGACATTATAAGTAAGTGCAAATTAGAGAGCATTCCACTTCTCCTAGCGGTTGCAAGGGATTGAAATTCTGGGTTGGGGCAGAAGCTTAAAGGGCTGAGACTCCAGGGACAGGAATTTTGTGGCTCCTGTACAGGCTTGTGCTTCAAACAGTGAGAGAACCCAAAGGAACTCTCCAGGCCCAAGGTCTCAAGTTATGTCAGATAACCAGAAAAAAAAGTCATTGGCAAAATGTGTTGAACTGAAAACAAATACCAAAACCCCAGTGAGATATAGTAATTATGGCAATCATCAATAAATGTGAATTAGGTAGAAACTGGAGCTTCACATTCAGTCAACTTTGTTAAGAACTAGCATGAACATTTGGAATTAAAAGACTCAGTTCAATTTTGCTTCTCAACCTATTGAAGGTATTTTATCATAATGGAGTAATAAGTTTATTTTACAAAGTGAACTTAGCAAGGTGGCTAGCAAAGAAAAAACAATAATGAAAAATCTGTTACTTCATAACATACATACATCCTACTGTCCTATTCTTAAAATAATGGAAAGTTAAGCATAATCACAGTGCCCAAGAGAAATACTGATATTCCTTTCAAATATATTGTATACCTTAGTCATCCTACAAGGAGAGAATTCTAACTTCAAACACACTGTGTACCCTAATTTTATTTGTGTTTGCCTGAACACTCCAACTAACTGTCAACACATTCTTTGGACTAAAGAGAGCAATTAAACAGTGACCCCTCATTATATGCCCCACAGAATGATTTTCTGACTTTGAAAGGTGGACTCTTGGTTATAAGTCAGTGTAGCTGTTTAAACACAGCCAAGATCTGAACTTCAGTCTTTCCTTCAGCTCAAGTCTGTCTTGGGCTATTCATTTACCTGATCAATCAGCACTGTAACATTATTTAAAAAAACTGGCAATGGCTTTATAAATACGGTATGAAATCTTAGATGTGAAATAGGTTCAAAGGCAAAATCTAGCCATTTTAAACATTTCAAATGACTCTCAGTTGGATTTAATTTACCTTGGATGCTGTATTGTATTTGAAGTAAAATATTTCTCATCATTATAAATCCATACAAGAAGAGGAACAAACTTTTAAGAAAAAGTAGTTAAATAATTTGAATGACCTGGAGTGTGAGCTGTGGCCTCCTTCCCCTCAAAGTTCTTTTTTCTTAGTATGGCATTGAGTAATGTGTATTTTATAGGTTTCTCTTTTCGATTTTAGTTATGAAATAAGATTCTCCACCTCAATATGTAGAATATCTGTGTCCCTCTTCTATGCATTATCGGTGAGATGGGAGTATGAATTAAGCTCCTTGTCAGTCTGTTGACTCATCTCCATTATTCAACCCATGTAATAGCACTTAAGCATCCCACTTTGATCCAGGAGTGAACAGTGTCAGAGGCAGATGGTGCCTATCATTTGGATGAGATTCTTCCGTCTTCACATATTGTCCAGCTAAAAGTGCTTGATGTGGAAGACAGGCTGCCTAGTTTTGTGAGCCTGCTACTGGCTGAAAAAAATTATTCTGATATAACAGATTTATCTTCCCTAGATTATAAATCTATCTGCAGATATAATTATATACATTTCTATTTTTAAACCTGATTGCAGTTCGCGCAGAAATCTGTGCCACATAAAAATGCTAATGAAGAGCAACACTGCATTTGATTAACCTTTTTTTTTTTTTTCCTCCAGCATCAGGGATGGAACCCAGAGCTTCACACATGTGAAGCAAGCCCATTGCCACTCAGCCATAGGACAAGATTTCAAATAATTTCATATTTTTCCTAATACTTATTGCTTAATGATTCTTTTAGAAGACTTAAAGTTTATGTGTTTTTAAGATGGAATCTTACTATGTAGCCCTGCCTATCCTAGACTCATAATGTTGACCAGACTTAGCCTTGAAATTGCAACAGTCATCCTACCTCAGCCTCCTGCATGCAGAAAATACAGTAGCAAATTTTATTGTGTACAGGTTTATGGTGAAAAGATAATATAAAAAATTATATGGAAGTAAATTCATTTTATCAATTAGAGAAAAAATATGAAAAATGATCTGTTGCATAAAATCACATTTTCAATTATCTTTAGAATATTATATTTGTAAAATTATATCAGTTAATAAGTGTATTCAATGTTACAGATTAAAGCACCAACTATAATGAAAATGGGGCTGTAGATATAAAAACTTTTGAGCAGGGTCTTATAATGTTCCTCTGTTCTTATCATAAAGACCATACTTTTCATCTTAAAATATGGTTGAAACTGAAAGCCTTGAGCTTATGAACATGGCATTTAGAGATGGCCCAGGGCAGGCACAATCCTTGTGGACACCCAGCCATGTTGCCAGCAACTGAGTTGTGTTGCCCATGATGCCACTACGTTCATCCCATTGTCTGTGCAGCAGTGAGATGAAACTCGCAATTTTGCATGACCCCATGCCAATCTTTCCTGCTACTTCTCTTCTATCGTCATGATAGTGCACTTTACTAATCTAGGGAAAGATGCTTCATTCAAGGGAAATTCATCAGGGTGATTTTCTTTAACATGCTCCATTATTCATATTCCTATAAGAGCAACTGCCACACTTACACAGGCATGTGATTTATAGCTCATGTGTGTCCTCCTCTTTCCTCTTCAAGACATAATTACCACAAAACCTGACACAACAGGAGTTTTCAATACAAATCTATACATTAACAATTAAACAAAACTCATTTGAGATGGGTACGAGTAATAATATAGAGTTTAATATTAGAGAAATTTATTTTAGATTACAATGAATAGATAAGGAAATGGGGTACAACACACAATAGAATATTAAGTAGCTCTAACAATCCTGACAACCTGTTGTTTATTAGAAAATAGATGTAACTTAATGTTATGTTTAGTGAAATAGTCCAAAGTGAGACAGAAAGACACATTGCTACATATTTCTCTGATGCAGAAAAAATAAAAGTAAACTCTGATGTCATCGCACTGTAGATCAACTGGGAAGTACTAGAGGATAAGGGCTTTGAGTAGATAGATGAGAAAAAAGGCTGATAAGTAGGTACCATGTTAAAATTAGCAAGGTAGCAAGACACTCTAGGGTGCTGTTGAAAAGCACAGTGATTATAGGTAATTTTAAAATGGTAAAAGAATTGGGACTGTTTTTCTCCACAAAAAAAAACTTATCTGAAATCATATATATCTTATCTGATACAAAAAATATGAAATGACTACACGTATTGAAACACCGTATTGTGCTGAAGAATATATACCATACCATTTTATTTATATATATTTCATATATATATATATATAAATTTATATGTATATAACACACACACACACACACACACACACACACACACACACACACACATATATATATATATATATATATATGTATGTTTTTTGATACGGGGTTTCTCTGTGTAGCTTTGCGCCTTTCCTGGAACTTACTCTGTAGACCAGGCTTGCCTCGAACTCACAGAGATCCGCCTGTCTCTGCTTCCTGAGTGCTGGGATTAAAGGCATGTTCCACCACCGCTCGGCAGGAAATAATTTTTGACAGGTAGGACTGAAACAGAAGTTTGTGTGTCTATCGGTGTTATATAACATGCTGCTTTGTGCATGTGCATTTACATAAGAGAACAGTATCTACTGTAATTATTATGCATATTAAACTTTAGAGATAAATGAACAGGGTAGCTGATGGCACAGCTGTACTATAGCCTAGCAAGCTCTGGGAAAGATTGACTGCATTATTAAAGTGTTGACAAGTCCATGATAGTTGCCTAAAATGATTCAACAAAAATTTAAAAATAAATAAATCGCCGGGTGGTTTTCAGTACACTTTAAAAATGAAAATGGGGATTGTTTGTCTAAAATGATTAGTTGTCAAAAACATACCCACATAAAATATTTAATAGTGATAGTTCAAAATATATTATGTGCCAAGGACAAAAAATTGTTTAGTTTAATATATAAAGTGTAGAGTGGACATCAGGAGACATGGTGGAACAAATCATTATTTCTTAAAAATAAACAACAATAAACTTTTATTTCTTAACAATAAACTTCTGTATTTTCATTATACAAATACAATAAATACTACAAAACCTGTAATTTAAGTCATATACAGTAAGAATTGTATGGTATTTTAAATATCAAGTATTTTTATGCTTAATAATATCTGTATCAATATTTTTATAATCACTTAACATCTCTACCATGAAAAAAATCCAGCGAAAAATTCAAGTCACTTTGAACGCACTAATTATTCTGCTCACAGTGATTGAAACAACTTGGCTGCTTTTATCAACAGCTCCTTCAAGAGCCCTTTATGTGGTGTCTCTCTATAACCTTATTGTGCCTAATGCAGAAGGGAACTGCACACCTCCATCAGGACACTGCTACCTGCTTTAAACCCCCACCCTCTGCCAAAGCCACCCTAGTGGGAGCTTCCAAACAGATGTTCAACAGAAACACAGAGGAAGAATGTAACAACAGTGTGTATTTTCAGAAACGTCAGAAGATCTCTTTACATCTAGCACTTCAAAGAACAGTTTCATAAACGTATTTCTTTTGAAATCTAGAGAGTAATCTCTGAAGGAATATTTAGAAGGCATTTATATTACTCTCCATAGGAAGTTCTTTGCATGATGTCACCGCACATGCAAAGGAACAAAAGCATAAACTCTTATCGCTCCACAGTTCTGCAAATTAAGCCCTGTTTGAGCAGTGCCCCACAGAGACAGCACTCGGTGGGGGAGTCTCCTGATTGTGTTTTCCAGAACGCATTGTAGTGTGGAACTCAGAGGGCTGCCCACTGGCTATACCCGGATGTAGTGTGTCCACATCAGCTAAGGGGGCTGTTGTTTAAATAAGCATTTGGGGTGCCTAGTATCGAAAAGTAGTAATTGAATTAGAAACAGGACACGAAGCAAAGGAAAGCTGGAATCGTCACTAGGAGAGTTGGTGAGTTGGTTGCTTCCTGTGGAGAAACACAGGCTGTTCCTGCTTGCTGCTTCCTGTCACTCTTGCCTCATCCAGGTATTGGGCTGTGGATCTCCTATTCCTGGATACACTCTGTATTCTAATAAAGTACTAATGTTGATTTCTCAAAGGAAATTAATTTTCAAAGGAGGAAGCTCAACGGATAAAGTGCAGGAATCTTAGAGATTCGTGTCAGGTGTGCTACCAATGGCTGTGAGTTCAGTTTTGCTTCTCAGAACACTTTAAATTTGCACTGAATGCAGAAAAAGAGCCTTTGGGGGCATGTTCTAAATTAGTTAAGCATGATAATGCATGGGCCATTGTCTCACAGCTAGACCAATAGCCGGTCAGAGTAGTACCCTTTTTTTAGTCAAGACCAGCAGCTGGATCCAAAGAAAGCTCTATCTGTAAGGTGTGAGGTTGACTGAATTAAAAACCTTTGAAGGCCATGTGGGTGGTAGATGAGATTGACAGTCCTTGAAATCCAAGAGAGTGAAAAGTTATTAATCTGAAAAGAGTTTTAAATATTTCCCCCAAACTTATTTCAATTTGAATATGAATCCATAAGTCTGAATGAGAAATATATTTGCTTGAAGATCATACCCTCCCTAACAAGAAGAAATCTTGTGTAGAGCTAATATAAATAAAGCAAGAGTCCTGCCAATCAGAGATACGAAACAAAGGGCAAAAATCAACCCAGGAGATGAAAGAATAACACAGTTCACTGAACGAATCCTCGCCAGTGCTCTCCCAAAGTCTGAAACCTAATGCAAACTGACGTTGCACCAAAATTGAATTTTTATTTAGAGCAAGCAAACAGCACCTTTTGAAGAATTTGATGGAAGATTTGAAGTGTATCAGTCCTTATCTACACTTCACTGATCCACACACCCTGTGTGGGGAACTGAACTGTTACTACCTTAACGTTGAAATGACTTTGAAAAATATCTTATCAATGTTTATTTTTTATTCATAAGGAAAAAATGATTCCAAACGATTTCTCCCCTACCACTTATATCCAAGAGACTTATTCTCTAAAATCAGATAAGATAGATTTAATTTCACTATTTCAAAGAAAGGATGTTTTCACTCATCCAAACAGTACTTCAGATCTTATCATCACAAATTAATAGGCACTAGAGATTATATTTATCCCCTAAAACCTCAGTGATAAATTATTCTTGGAAATGTTTTGAGAAACAACAAAAGGGAAACACTGTTTAGTGTAATTACAAAGCAGGGATTAATGTTAAAATAGGGAAGAAATGAGATGTATCCCTCTTTAAAGTTAAACAAAACTGAGTGACTCATCGTGGTTGATGGCAATGGCCTTTTTGTTAAATTGTTTTTACTATGGCTCCTTGTACATGTTTATGTATAGCAGCATTTGAACTTGTCATGAATACACACCTCATCACACACTAAAGGGAGAACAGCAAAAGTGGCCACCCATGTCTCCCTGGGTATTCAAATGCTTAGCCAAATCCCAATATAGATAAGGAGAAGGCGTTTATGTAGGTGACTGACATCATCTAGTATGGTGAGCATTTCCCCAAACTCATGCTCCCAAACAGAGACAAAATTCTATCTCAAAATTATGATATTGAAACCTACACTGAGTTTTCTACCTGTCCTAAAATCCATCCTCAAGACTCCAACATTCAGGTTGATTTGAGTTTCGAGTCTGATGAACTGGCCCACAGCACTTAAACAGACAATTCCTCTCTCACCTAAATAGTCTACTGTCGGTCAGTCCTACTGTCATTGGACTTCACACCTTAGCCCACAATTCTGAGTCAATGTTTTAAAATTCATGTATGTGTAGATAAACAGAGAGAGGAGGGGAGTAGAAGGAGGGATGGGAGGAAGAGGGATTAAGGAAGGGAATGAAGGAAGGGAGGATGAGGAAGGGAGGGGGAGGGAGTGAGAGAAGGGAAGAGGAAGAGAGAGACAGGGAGATACAAAGAAAGAGAGATGCAAGCACAGAGACAGACACAGAGTGACAGATGTCCCTAATGAAACATTGTCATCTTATATAGCTTTCCACTACCAGCCTCTAATGGACTGGATAAAGATATAAAATGAAGTTCTAAATCACAATCTTAAATGTCTTTGTTAGTCACATGGCCTTGTCAACTTTAAATATGGGAATTAGGAAACAATTTTGAATGTTGTCTGAAAGTATGTTCATTATATTTTAAATAATCACATTTTGAGTTTTTAGCATAAGTCTAAATTTGTATGGGAGAAGATAGGGATAATAAGTTTAATATCCAAAATACATACATTCTAAAAATTATCCTCAGTTTTCTTTTACTTTGTTAAAGACATGATGTCCTAAAAACCTGGAGATGGTCTAAATTATATAGCCTAAGAAAGTTATTGAATGTTGTGTTTATTGTTAAAATTTCATCCTTATCACTTTCATTATAACACAAGTATTAAAATTGTAAAATATATTATTTTCCTTCTCAAACCTTCGTGAAACCACAGACAGCATCACGAATTTAGAATTGTCTTCCCTTACAAGTTTCACAGAGTTATACACTTCATTGTTTTTCTAAAGCATAATTTTACTTTATAAAAGTTTTTCTCATAAAACTGTAAAGGAACTTTTCAGATACTTGCCTGAAATCCAAGGAGCTTTTCACTAGGCTTAATGTGCCTCTGAAATTCACATTCTGTGGGTTGTATCACTTTGATTCCATCTTCATAAAAAACGTAGAACATGTTCCCAATTCCAAGACCTTAGGAATAAAACACATTTCAAAAGTTCAAAATAGAATTATCAGAAACCTTTACAACAAAACCTGAGCGCCTATTATCTCCCCAGCAATGCTATATTGAAGATGTTACATAATGCTAATAAAACAAACTACAGGGACGTCTCTGCAGGAGACAACACAGGCATTTTCCTGGTCTTCCTGACCTGCAGTGAGGTGGATCCCTTTGTAGAAATCAGTGCATGGTTCACTGGTCTCCAAACAAGCACAAACGAAGTTATGAACTCTTTGACACAGAGATTATAATGGAATACTACCCTAATTATTGTGGGTATTAGTTAAGGGGTAAAAATCACTGATGAAGAATAAATTCCATTGTAGTATTTATCATAGTTCCCCAAGAAAGAAAGAAATTTCACTCATTTGGGAGGTCACTGTGTATAAAGACTTTTAGAAATGAAAAAGACCAAATGTACAAAATTTTGGAGAATATAGACTGTCAAACATTCTACACCCAGATCTTAATTATCAGTGTTTATTTTTTTTAAATTCATAGTTTTAAAAGTCTCTTTCTCTACTCTGAAATAAACTAAATTTTTATAAGAATCTGTAAATTTTTAACTAAGTATTTTAACTGTTGCCTATTACAGATCTGAAGGCATTACATATAAAATTGTCCACTCTTTCATAAATCCACGGCAAGAGGCACAGGAAGGTGAAAGGATGCCACTTGATAGGTGGGTGAGGTTTGCTGAAATCTAAGCCCTGAAGCTCTTACCACAACTTAAGAAACACTTGCCCTTGGAGAGTGTTTACCCACCTGGATCTCCCATATCCTCATGCACACCTATTTGGAAATCTACACACCTGTACAAACAAATTATCATTTGTCCTGAGAAAATACATACATGTAGTATGGGCCCCCCATATTGATGAGCATCTGTATTGGAAGTATACACTTCTATCTGGAAGCGTCCATATCCTCATTTACACCTGTCCATGGGGATTATACATCTGTCTAGGGATACTATGTACTCATGTATATCTGTCCTGACCACATACAAACCTGACTTGTAGCTCTTACATATTCATTTCTGCATGCCTGGGAGTCTACAAATCTGTCTGGTCACCCATGTGTACATGCTTATCTGTTCTGAGAGAGTAAACACTAGTTCTGGGTACCAGCATGCTTATCCACACCTGTCCTGGGAGCCTACACACCTGCTACAGGCTGCCAATACTCATGCAGTCTATTCTCTGTGGATTCAGCCTCTGCTTATATTCACTATACTCAGATCTAACCCCTTGGATCTTCCTTTTCTAAACTGGGTGGTCAGTTTATTTTTCTAATTATATTGTTTGCTTCTAATTTATTCAGCCAACTTATATCTTACACAGTGCGTGATCTTAGAAGGATGAGGCATGATACTTAAATCTTGATAAGTTGAAAAGTCAATTGTTGGTTAAAATGCTTAAGTTCTCAAAATACCCATAAGGTCTAAAGTAATTCATTTAAATTTTATCAGCAAAAATTGACTAAGAATTTTCATGTTTTTCCATTGAGACCACTGCTAGTCTTCTAAGTCCACTATCAGGCTTTGTAGCCACAGAGGAACAAAATAAATTTCATCATTTATACAAATACTTGCCCATGGAATTTAAATGATATTTAATCTTGTAAATCTGCTACTAAATATAAAGTCATACATTTTAGATGTATAGAATCATATCTCTCTATTTTCATTATTGAAAGAGAAATATATTCAAAGATTAATTCTGACTTTATGTTCTTTTTGCATAGTATGTTTTTTCTTATAGCACATGGATTTACAACATGCAGCAACTCATATGGATTGAAACGACTATAGATTAGTTCAACAATGATCTGTTAATTGTATTATCAAAGAATACCACATTAAGAGAAGATATTCCTGAACAGTAGCAGATATGACAAGACCTACATACAAGCCATATTTGTCATAAAAAATTCCATAAGAAAGAATTCATTCATTGTCAGCTTTAAGCTATATATATAATGTGTATATATATATATAATGTATATATTAGTATCATAATTATCCACACAGTGGCTCATCTCAGACACACATTGAAAGGAACAGTAATGTAAATAATTCTGGCTGATGCATTGGTAGTGAGATGGTACACATTTCTGTACTATTAGTGCCTGTAAAAGTCAGGACACCATCATTCCCAAAAGTCTTTACAGCAAAAAATGAAACAATAAGCAAGATATATTTTCTGTTATTTTTGGGACTGAACCCATGGCTTTGTATATAAGCAAGTGTTACTTTAGTAAGCATAACACAAAGACATTATTTTCATATATATATATATATATATATATATATATATATATATATATATACCTGTGTGTAACATAATATAAATTTCACATACACATAACAAAGCTTAAAAAGATTGCTACTTTTTATTTGTGTTAGTAAAGCCTACATGTAAACACTAACTGGATTTATATATGTTATACATTAGTAACCATCAATTTAATATTATTGGTTCCTGTATATTGCTGTTGAAACTTAACAATCCAACATAAACAAGTCACACTGTGGTGTCTGTCTGAATTGTGCAGAAACCTCTAATGTACTTCA
Source organism: Peromyscus californicus insignis (assembly GCF_007827085.1). Classification (NCBI taxonomy): domain Eukaryota; kingdom Metazoa; phylum Chordata; class Mammalia; order Rodentia; family Cricetidae; genus Peromyscus; species Peromyscus californicus. Next base: position 56,658,179 of record NW_026294617.1, on the reverse strand, counting down.
TGTTTCTTATTATGCTCTTCTCAATTTTGAGTGAGTAGCCGTCTACCTTGAGCTGCTCCTGATGACTGCCATCATGAATTAGAACACATGTGGAATGGACAATTAGTTATCATCCAGATATCTGCTGATTTTCTTGAACTATTTTCATCCCTCACCTCTCTTTATACTTCCATTACGGTTTTCTTTTTTTATCCTGTTTTTCACATAACATACTCAGTGGGATCCCATTCTGAGTTACTGAACTGATTCAATTTCTGAGTTGAAGTGTCCTTTAAAACACCTAATTTATCCAAATCACACATGTAAGGCTGCAACTGTGTTTCTTATATATAAAATATGAATTCACACTAGTAATTTTATAAATCATAAAACATATCCCAGTACACCAGTCACAAGTAAAAATATAAATAAATATCTTTATCTGAGGTTTACTCTGTTTTCTTCATTTTAAGTTTCTTCAGTAGAAAAATAATCCCTTGGTGTTTATGAAATCATCCTGAAAACACTTACTTTTGGGCACAGAATTATAATTGTGAGATCATAGCCCATATTAGATTTAGAGGTAAGAAGTGTATGGCACAGCTATTATGAGAATTAAATGATATTGAGGGGTACAGAATTAAAAGAATGATTGGCACACAATAAGATTTTAAGAAGCAGTGAATGTTGAGAATTTAATGATGCTATATCTCATGGAAAGGATGTACAATGCAGGTAAGAAGTCAGTTCATCACTGTATTCATTTTTCCTCAAACCTAATTGGGTTCCTCGTTCTGTGTTAAACTTCTGTCTTCTCTACTATATCCAATTTTATATCTTCTTTCCCAAGAATTCATGAACCTACTAAAATTTTAATTTGATTTTAGAGTAGAACATTTCTCATACTTTGTCCTCCCAGATTTCCCCAAGAGCTACCTGTTCATATTCATGTATAGTAAAATGTCATTCACATTTTCTAGCTCAATCTTCTACAAAGACAGTGTGTTGTTCTTGAAGGCTAAAAGATGTGATGTCGTTTGCATCTTTAACACTCAATTCATAAACAGGTAAGTAAGCCAGTACCTGCTACTAAGCCCATCATAAAAAAAAAGTTTGAAAAAAATGCTAAACAATTCAAGTCTACTAATTACTTTTGAAAACACAATATTTAAAACAGTGTTGTATTCTTTAGGTAACATTTTGGCTTTCTTTTACAACTAGGACTGAACCCAGGGCATTTTTCATGCTAAGAACCTGCTCCAAAGCAAAGCTCTCCCTGACCTCATAAGTACTCAAACAAGTTAGCCTCTACATACTCAGTGTTTTTTCAAGTTCTAATACATACATCCATATGAGAAATAACATTTGTAAACAATATGTAGTGCTGCAAAGGCAGAGGGGTCCTGATTCTCAGAATAAGGAATAATTAGTCCTATAGTTTTTAACTACACTGAATTTTATTGGGTGTCCAATGCTGCAACACATTACAAACACCCTGGAATTCAGTGAAAGCTTCTGCCATGCTAGTTCTAATATCTCTTTTTTGTTTTTCATTTTCCATGTGTTGGTGGAGACATACACATGAATCATATCTTTCCCAAATCAATTGTTAATCTAGCTGTTAATCTATAAATTAGTTCATGCTTACCTTAACTCCTTTGTATTCTGTTTTCTTTCTATACAGAGTGTATAGAAGGCACAGAAATAATTATATGCCCTCTAATGAGTAGAATGTATTTCTGATCTATACTGAACATTTAATACAATATTAATGCACTGAAGGACTATGGTTGCAGTGTGTACTTGTATCTAATCCCTGGGGACAGGACACCAATAGAGTTATTTTATATCCTGTTAACTCTGATATTAATTATAAACAATACATACATTATGAAATTTGTTCCAATACAACTTGAGTCATTTCTAGATATTGGGTGCATATTTAAGCCAATGTTTGTGCCCAAATACAGAGCCTTTCTTCAAAAAGCCAACAGGGCCCTCAACCATCCCACCACCAGGTAAAACACAGGCGACAACAACCGTGAGGTGGGGACACCTGACAGGCAACACACACAGCCAGCAAAAGGAAGCTGCCCGAGGTAAAAAAAAAAAAAAAAAAAAAAAAAAAAAAAAAAGGTCAAAAAAGCCGCCCAAAGATATTGGACCTGCCTCTACTGAATGTACTAGGCTCTCCTGACTCCCCAGGGGAGACCTTGGCTTGGAGGAGGTGGGAATGGGGGGTGGTTTGGGAGAGAAGGCTGGGGGTGGGAGGAGGGGGGACAGGGGAATCCGTGGTTGATATGCAAAATGAATAGAAAATCTCTTAATAAAAAAATGTTTGTGCCAACAACAACAAAAAAGAATCTTGTAAAAATACTTTTTTTGGATTAACCTGTCAAATGGCCTTAGTATATATAATATGATCAGTAGCAACTTAAAATTCTATGATGATTTGCTAATCAAAGGTGTATCAGTGGATTTAAAAAGTTACAAAATATTTACTTAATTAATACTGTCTTTCCATTTTTCTGTGGCTATTAATATATATTTGCATACATATATATTATATATGCAAAACTTTCAGTATACATTCACATGTTACAAACAAAATCTCATTTTTAGCTAAAACTTTAATATGGACATTTCTAGCCTTGACTAGGACATTTTCTTTTGTGTTTTCAAATGTTACCATTATTTGTATTATAGTTTTGCAGCTAAATATGTCTTCAGACACTGGAAACAATCATATTAATGCATGAAAATAATGTCTTTGTGTTATGCTTACTAAAGTAACACTTGCTTATATACAAAGCCCTGGGTTCAGTCCCAAAAATAACAGAAAATATATCTTGCTTGTTGTTTCTTTTCTTTTCTTTTTTTTTTTTTTTTTTTTTTTTGCTGTAAAGACTTGTGGAAATGATGGCATCCTGACTTTACAGGCACTTTACAGGTACCATCTCAATACCAACGCATCAGCCAGAATTATTTACATTACTGTCCCTTTCAATGTCTGTCTGAGATGAGCCAGTGGGTGGACAATTATGATACTAATATTACATAACGATTGTGAATTGGTTATTATAAATTAATAATTCTATCATTTATAAAAGTTAAACCATATGGACTTTTTCATATACTTTAGGTTGATTCCCATATCACAGACTTGAAGAGGGAGTGCTCAGCATGTGTGGAGGAGTGCTGTGAGTAGTTAAGTGATAAAACAGTTCATTTAATTTGTCCAGCAGTCAACTACTAGAACCAGGTCTGTGATCCCTGATCTCCTGCTCAGCAGAAGTTGTACTCTCCATCGTAATGATAAATTGAAATATATATTTTAATGGTCAGAGAAGTAGGTTTTGCTCTTAAGAGGATATATGGTATAAAGAAATACTGAAAGGTATGTCAAGGCAGGTTTCAGCATAAATGAGCTATGTGCATTTGAAGGTGAAATATTCAAGTGGAGTAAAAAGGTGATGTGGTCACGTTAGAACTGCTTCAGTGATAAGTTACTAAAGAAGACCGTGACGGAGGCTTGAAGAGCTTAAGGTAGAAAGCCAGAATGCCTTCTCTTTGGCAAGAGAAGTGAGAAGGCCATTTTCCTCAGTCTTTTTGACTAGCGAAGAGGACAACAAAAATCGTGTTCCTGAATTATATTGTATAACATTTTTTCAATGCTGTCTACTATTAAAAAGCCAAGAGCAGCCCTCCTGAGTATTCATAAGAGCTATACTTATTTTAGAAATAAATATGAAGACTGATACAAAGTGGCAAGCCTGTGTTCTATAATGAAACTATTTGAATTATGCTTCAACTTAGTAACTAATTTTTCTAAAAAATATAATCATTTCATAAGACAGTTGTATAATTATTCTTATACTATGGAAAGTATAGTAATTTCAATGGCTTTTACTATTTTGACCTACTTTTAAACTTTGAAAACCACTTAAAAATGTTATAATGGAAGGTTTTGACTATTTTAATGCATCAAAGTGACGTGTAGTGAAGTAATAATTACTATGTTTTACATTCACTTAGGTGTGTGTGTGTGTGTGTGTGTGCTTGCCTGTATGTGTGTGTGTGTGTGTGTGTGTGTGTGTGTGTGTGTGTGTGTGTGTGTGCTTGCCTGTATGTGTGTGTGTGTGTGTGTGTGTGCTTGCCTGTATGTGTGTGTGTGTGTGTGTGTGTGTGTGTGTGTGTGTGTGTGTGTGTGCTTGCCTGTATGTGTGTAAGGCAAAGCATGCAAAAGAAGGCACAAGAACAACTTATAGAAGTTGTTACCAGGCTTTGCAGACTCCCCATGTGAGGCCTTACCTTTTCAGAGGAGGAAATAAAGGGTGGGCTGGGGGGAAGGCTGGTGAGGGGTCGGGAGGAGGGAAGAGAGGGGGATCTGTGGTTGGTATGTAAAATGAATAAACAATTTCTTAATAAAGAAAAAAAAAAGAAATGGGTTCTCTCCTTTTACCCCATGTGTCCCAGGATCAAATTCATGTTTTCAGGTTTGGTTTCAAGGGCCTTTACCCACTGAGCTATTTGATGTCCTATTCAAGTGATAAGTATTTTTATAGCACCAGGTTTATACTAGAAAATTGTAGTAAAATCAAATGAAATCTCGAGTCAAAGTGAAAATAAGCCAAATATTGAAACAAATGAGTTTGCAAATATAGTCAAATCAAGTCAAGAAATCACAACAATATAAAATATAATTTAATTTGGTACCTTCTTCTCTCCATAATATGTTAGCTACTGCAGCATGTCAAAAAAAGAAAGAGAAGAGAAAAACCAGTCAGGAAAAGTTAGTTGACTAGTGATAAGAATAACTACTATCGAGGTCAAAATCTAGAAAAGGAGGCATCTGTACGTGCTGAGGTGTACTTGAAAGGCCTCCACAGCTCAGCAAGTAGTGAAGGTGTGAATGGGTGCACATTTTTGAAATAGCCTAGTTTTTGGAACAAAGACTTAGTAACAGACTAAGAACATTTTTACATCCCTAACAGAGGATAGTTCAGTTAGTTTTTATATACACATTTAGAACAAATATTGGTAGTTAAAACTATTGAATTAGTTGACAATTTTAAGTCACCAATAAAAAAGTTATAATTTTCCCTGTTTTTACAATATGTAATATTCTCCCACAATGGGAACTACCTGTAATGAAGCATCATTCTAGAAAATAAGGGATCCTGAACATAGTTTGCACTTATTTTTATGTAGTACATTCATTCATTGTTTCAAACCAGACATACCGATAACACATGTAAAAGTACTTTGCTGATTTCGGGACACACTGAAAATCTGTGAAGATAGGTTTATTAAATACTAAATAGAGAATAAACCAATAGACATTTAAAAATTAGAACAGCAGTAATGGTAAATGCCATTTGCCTTTTTAAAATTCAAAGGTAACAGTCTTTACAATTTTGTGAAAAAAATACAATATAAATTAAAAGAATAGTTAAGTAACAGAAATTGCTTACAAAAATAATTATTCTCTGGGTGTTGACACTCATTTTTCTTAAAATAAGTCAACGTAAGTGTGGAGCCAAAACTACACAGTTTTGTCTTGTTTGTTTTATTGAATCAGTGTCTCATATTATAGCCTTGACTGGCCTGAAACTGATCAGGTAGCCCAGGCTGGTCACAAATGCTCTGCAGTCTGCCTGCCTTGGATACTTGCATGTTAGTATTACAAGTATAAGTTACATTGTTTAGCTAAAAATTTCTACAAGAAATGGGAGCTATGTTAAGTCACAAGCATTCAATAAGAATACAAATAAAGTGAGTCGATCAGGGCAGTTATGTGGGAAGATACAAAATAAATGATGACAAATTCATATTCTTCTTCTGAAAGGACTAGAAGACACATTATGTCGTTCATGCCTGAACACTATAGCATATTGGTGACTCCCTGTTATACAAAATGTGGACACATCATGTACTGTGCTTATTAAATGTACACTTGTTTTTAAGACTGGGACAGTGAATATGATATAGATAGAATCTGTTCAGATATTACAGAACTTTAAAATGCACATAGCAGGAATTAGAAGTACAGAACACTGGCACAGCAGCCACTTAGTACCCGCATCCTGTGATTAATACCACAATGTGTACAAAAACAAAAAATAAATCACTTGGACTCTAATTACTCTGGTCAAATAATCAAGGTCTCTTCCTTTCACATCTTTCCATTGCTTTTTGCCAAAATTCATATGAAATATACATAAGTAGACAACAATGTTTGCGATCCATTCATGACTATGTAATACAGAAATAAAAATTTGCAGCATGCTTATTCATCCACATTAACATATCTAATCTGGCCTTCAGATAGTACCTTTTTGTAAGTTTCAGGTATGAATTTCTACCATTTAAAATGTAGAAATGTTAGACATGATTGTGTTCTGCCTGATACGGGACCTGAAAGAGCAGCAGATGGTCTTACCGTCGAAGCCACCACGCCAGCATGTACGGACTCCCAGGAGGTACCAACTCTTACACCCAATATTATGTCTTCCTGAAGCTCCTACCAGAGTTCTTCACCTAGCATATTCTTAGTGAGTGATTTGTTTGTTTCGTTTTAATATAGTCTTATTATATTACCTATAGATACCCTGTCTGTAAATGAGAGTTTAGATTAAGTAAAATAGTCACATAACCTGATGAAAGACTTAAATTATTCTGTAACATGACATAAAAGTTATCAGTTCTCATCCATTGGACAATAAGCTTTTTAAAATTGTAGACCTCACAGTTCAATACTTAGTAAATAAGATTGTTTCAGAAGATAATAAACACATTCAATTGAAAATTCAGATCAATAAGACCTTGATAACTTAATACTCTATTATTAATTATTTTACTGATTTACTGTACTTTATATATTATGAGCCTGGGATTCTCTTTTTTTGAGACAGGGTTTCTCTGTGTAGTTTTGGTGCTTCTTCTGCATCTCACTTTATAGACCTGGCTGGCCTCAAACTCACAGAGATTCACCCGGCTCTGCCTCCAGAGTATTGTGATTAAAGACATACACCACCACCGCCCGGTGAGCCCCTGAGTCTCTTTAAAGTGATTAGTCTCATACTGATATGCTCTATGAGGAAGTGCATTTGCAGAGTTGGAATATTATAAAAGCAACAGTAGTAAGACAGTTAATGACATAACACAGTGCAGAACAGCTGCTTCCCTTGTCCATGCCTGCATATGCTATCTGGGTTTCACCTCAGCATGTCTGTTCCTTGCCTTTCTCCTTGTCTGAAAGCCTACAGTTTTTAACACTGCAAGACATTTTTTTTGATAAAGTGCATTCATGTGAGCATAACATTTAAGCTAAATGTCTTATTGTCTGCTTTCTTTTTAGATTTAAGAAAATGACTTAACATTTCCATTAGCAAGTAAATGTAAAAAGACAAGCTTAAGATAAAAATTTAATGTATCTAAAAATCTGTAGGGTTAGCATTATAGAATGAGACATTTCTTTGTATGTACATATGGGAAATGAAATGAGCTGTTTTAAATGCTATTTTTAGGCTAGAAACTATATTAGCTATGTCAAGTTCACTGACTGCCATATGCTTGATTCAAAGACCCATTTAAAGGAAACTAATTTTCTTTTTACCCAGAACGAAGGCAATTCCCCAGTTGCTAGAGTCACAACCTGTGTTTTATAATAGCAGACTAGGCTACGGTGTCCAGTGTCTTTATTAGGAGGTGATCATAAAGTGGCCAGGAAATGATATCCCCAGGTTTAAAGTGATGAGATGGGATAATCCAATTATTGGGTTGGGGGGTTGTAATAGGCAGGCACTAAGAAACTATTCCAGAAAATGGAGAATAAAAAGAACAGACGCCTTAAGATTATACAACAGATGGTTCTGTGAGGTATAAGGTGGACCCTGGAAAAGAACAGTCTGTGCAAGCCAAGAGAGGTGTCCATGAGAGAGTGTAAGTTATCGACTGTCTAATGTAGGCTTTCAGACACTGAATAAGAGCCCATCACTGACCACTGTATAATGTCAGCTTAGTGTTCACAGAAATTTTAAAATAAGAACTAATTTAAGCAGGAGAGAAAGTTTACTACTGGCAATTAAGTGCCTGTGATATATCCCAAATGAGGTGAGAGCTGTTGCTCTGTGAAAAGTATTGAAAACCACATGATACCTAGCATCACCTCCCAGGAAGCATACAAAATACAGAGGCGATATCGTGGTCATTTCCAAAAATGTCTAACTTACTGGTTTAGAAAAAAAAAAAATGTACTGAGTAGCACTGGTACGGCTGGGCAGGTCCCGGACTGCAGCCTCTTAATGAATTGTGTGGCATTAATGTGGTTGAGAGGGTTGAAGACAGCTGTCTACCAAAGTGTTATGTGGTGTCAGCAGGCATGGAAGTCTCCTAGACAACACCCTATCATGAGTCACTCTCATCTGGAAGGCTGAAATGGGCAGCGGAGTTAGATTTTAAACAGGCTCACTGAGAATGCTGGTATCTTTATTTTTTTTTCCGTTAAGAGATTTTCTATTCATTTTACATACTAACCACAGATTCCCCTGTCCTCCCTCCTCCTGCCCCTCAGCATTCCCCCAAACCCATCCCTCATTCCCACCTCCTCCAAGTCAAGGTCTCCCATGGGGAGTCAGCAAAGCCTGGTACATTCAACTGAGGCAGGTCCAAGCCCCTCCTCCCTGCACCAAGGCTGCACAAAGTGTTTCACCATAGGCATTAGGCTCCAAAAAGCCAGCTCATGCACTAGGGACAGGTCCCAATCCCACTGCTTGGGGGTCAGCCATCCGATCAATGCTGGTATCTTGATGCTAGATGATGGCAAGTGGTCTGAATTCTTCACTGTCCCTCTGGTCAGGGCTATACAAGTGTTCTCCCATTCTGGTATGGAGCTTCCTCTAGAATGAATTTTCTGAAGCTCTCAGGCATAGGTCATAATGCCCCTATAGCCTGGCTTAAAATCATTTTCTTTTTCCAACCTACACAACTGAGACTTTCCCTGCCTCTGTGTTGCAAGTGACTCTAGGCTAAGTAAGATAGAAGACATTAGGTAATCAAGTGTTCAGCAAGTAACCTTAGACCTACCTATTCTTAGTACAAGAAAACAAAATTTAAGAATACTTTTTAGCTAACACAAACCAATCCCGACCATTAGCACCCAAGCTCCCTAAACATGGAAATTCTGACTTCACTATTGTCTGGAAGTATGAATGAACTTTCATAATCCATCACTCAACTAATTGCTTAATGGCATACAATAAATGCTAACATTAGTAAATGTGTATTGGTAATTGACTATAGATAAACTGAGAAAAAAGGTGTCTTCTAATTTGAAGAAATGTGACAGAAGCCAAGTGATTTCATCTTTTGTTCTTCCACTCTAGAAAATACACCATAGTAGTAATCAGAGAAGTAACATAAAATGATTATAAAATATCTTCAGTACTCGGCATGTAAACAGTTGTTAGAAGTTACTGTCTATGAAGACATATATATCACAGAAAAAAAAAACTAAAGATGATCAAACTAATAAAAATATTTCAAAAGTGGAACACTGTAGAAAAGTATATTGCAGTCCAACAATGTGTCCATCTCTACTTCTTATCAGCCAAGAGATAAAACTATGAGAAAAAACACAAGACCAATTGGGTATTTATTAGCATATATGCAAATTAGTAAAAATAGAAAAACTTTGTTTCTCTAAAACTGTTGCATGTACTATATGATTTTATAAAAGACATTTTTTCTAGTTTTAGACAGGGTTTATCTGTCTAAATAATAATAGCCCCAACTGTCCTGAAATTCGCTCTGCAGACAAGGCTGCTCTCAAACTCAGAAACTCAGAGATCTGTCTCCTCTGCCTCCCAAGTGCTGGGATTACAGGCACGAGCCACCATTACCTGGCTATAAAACACCATTCTTCATAATACTATTTATTATTGATCATGTATTTTAAGCACCATGTTACTTAATATGTCTTTAACTGTACAATTAATATAGTTATATAATAATATAATTTTACATACAGGCATAATTATATAAAAACTGTGTCAAAACAATATCCATTCTTTAAAGGAAATGGACATCTTTAAAAGTGATTTATCAAGGTAAGTACAGATTGTTAGATATTTCATTCAGTAAGTTACAAATTATAATTTCAAAACAAATAAATTAGTGATGCTTGGCCATTCTGGCAAATGCAATATATACTTTAGTAAAATTAGCTTAACATTACACTTAAAAAACAGGACAGATATAGGGATACAAGGTCAACAAAACATGAGCAGAATAATCTCTGATGTAGGTTAGAAATACAGCTTCTGGAATCATTAACAGATACAGATAATAACTAAAATACATGTGGTATCACACTGAGCAAACTGTGCTCATATGGAAAAAAAAAGTCATAAAAGTTGACTCTGAGGTAACCTTGATGAACTTCATCCTAACTTATATTTGAAGAAAAATGTATTCCAGGATCTCTGAGAAACAAAGAGCTAGCATTGGCTTTATGAGTATCAAACAAGACAAAATTTCAAAGTCTTTAGAACAGTGTTTAGCATAAACACAATTCATGAGTATATGTATGTGGACACCTATAAGTACAACACATTTGCATATGTATAGATACTAAACATATTTTAAGCAATAAAATGTACACAGAAACATCATTAACGGCAAGTCCTTTTACTTGTGATGAAATATCAAGAAACTTGAGACAACAATATGTTTTTTGCAACAACTGTGGATAGGCTCTGGAGCAGAGGATCTGTGTAAAATGTGCAAACCCTTAGGTTCCATTTATAATACATAGAACTACTTAAATAGAATCGTCTAGATTTTCTAGATGGTGTACAGCTGCTTCCTCAGCACTGAGGAAGCTGAGGCAGGGGAACTTTAGTCACTTCTAAGGCCAGCCTTACCTATTGAAAATTACCTGTCTTTAATTGGAAGACAGGAAGGAAAGTTTGGCAGTACAGCTCAGTGGCAGAAGTCTTGCAAACATACATGAACTCTGAGTTTTGTCACTAGTACCAAACTGGGTAGGGATACTAGTATACAGAATGTCAGGGAAACATGGGCTTCAGCAGAGCCATTATTTTCCAGTTGATATCCAAGAGGACAACACCTGCTGTAAGGCTCCACAAACCACTATATTGAGATTGCCTACATAAAAGTGCAGGAAAAAGTGGCCCAAGTCAAAGTCAGTCATGGAAATTTTAATACAAGGTGGCCAAGGCCAGGTCAAGCTTAATCTACATATATTAATAATCAAATTACACACGAGTTTTAGAGGTGACATTCTAAGCATATGGAACATTAATATCTAAGATCGAATAAAAAGAAGACACTTCGGTCCCACAAATTTAAATAGCAACTTAGAGGCTGTGGCATATATTATATCTCTTGTCTTTCTCTTTGAAATATTAATGCTCCTGCTAAGCTAGACCACTATTTCTAATTGTTTCTCTAGAAAAAAATGGATGTTGTAAAAGGGCCAAAGGAACATCCTACCCCGTTCTTCTGTAGTCTGTGCCGCATCTCTACACTTCCTTATTCTGTATACTCCCAAACGGTAGCATCTGAACTAAGAAGAGAACAATGCCAGCTGCTCCATGTATTATCCAAACCAGAAAAGGGTCAAAATAAGCAACAGCAGCAGTGATGTTCTGGCAGTTGCCATTACGGGGACAGACTGGAATGGAAGGGGGTCAAAGATTCTTAACAGAGGAAATGCAGTGAGAGCAAATAAACTCAGTCAGCTGGTAGTGTGGAGAGAAGTTTCAAGAAAAAGAATGCTGGTGTCTACTGCAGTGGTTTTCAGTGCAGTCTCATGAAAGCACACAGACTCTAAAACTACAGCATTATCAAGCATGATGGATAAGATGTAAAGAGCACTTGCCCTTCTATCTATGTACATACTTTCCTAAAACAATTTATTTCTCATACTCACACCATCAGAAAGACGTAACATGAAAACTCAGTGCCAGCTATTGGGGTAAATTCTGAAAGATCAGAGAGACAGAACGAACCACAGCTCACCTCACCCCGCCAACTTCTCAGCCGATCCTGTTTCCTCAGACTGGAAGCCTCTGTGTCCACATCCAAATGGATCTCATCTGAACTGCTGCTAAAAGCCTAAAAGCTTAAAAGCCTCTAGTTCCTGGTACTCACACATTACATGTCTTTCTGCTTCCTACCATCACTTCCTGGGATTAAAGGTATGAGCCACCATTCCTGGCTATTTTCCAGTGTGGCTTTGAACTCATAGAGATCCACATGAATCTCTTGCCTCCCAAGTGACAGGATTAAAGGTGTGTGTGCCACCATTTTCTGGCCTCTATGTCTATCTAGTGGCTGTTCTGTTCTCTGATCCCAGATAAGATTATTAGGATGCACAATATTGGGGGACACGATAATACCACAGAAGAAAAATGATCATATTTTAATAAGACTATATATCTTATGTTCATGAAGTACATTTTAAATTTCAGAAAGAATGTGCTGTATAAACATAAAACACAAAAAACTTAGTTACTTTGAGCAGTAATAAAATATCTAAGATTTAAAATAAAATATTAAACAGTTGCTGTGCCTTCTAAAATTGGATCAAATAATTTATAACACACTATACTTTAAAATATTTTGATATTAAGTATAAAATAACTGAATTCATTTTTTTCTTTAAGAGTCTAGTATCCAAAATACATTGTTGACAGTTTTATTTATGTAGCGGTTTTTATCCATTATTCAGAGTAGAGTAATAATGATAATTGCAACCATGTGAAACATCTGAGTACTTAGTGTATGCCAAGGGTTTCAGATCACCAGACCCACTAGATATTCATTCCTACAAATATCTTCAATGACATTAACTTGTGTCACAGTTAAATCTAAAAATGTAAAATAACATAATCAAAATCTTTTGGAGGAAGTAAATAGTTGGAATTAATGCAATAATTTGCAAGTCAGAGCACGAGCTGGCCAGCTGCTTTTCTTGAGTATTACAAAAAATACTTCTGAAGCTCTGTAGCCAAAAGCATCCCTCACAATTTTTGTCCAAGTCACACAGGTAGATGATCCCCTAGGTTTTGTCACAGAAGGCTCTTTATGGTGGAAGAGTAACTTAAAGTTCACAATGAACTAGACAAACATAAGAAGCCTGAAGACAAAGATTTAGTCCCTGGTTATTTGTATATGCTTATCTATTATGAAGAAGTACTCTTGTAAAAATACTGATTTTCTTCTCAGAACCCGAGTAAGCTAGTAAAGCAAATTTTAGTATGCTTTTTGAAAATTACATTATGCCAAAAAATCTTTAGAAGGTAACCCAACTGCATACTGTTAACCCACATTATTGTATTCCATCAGGGAGGTGTAATGAGTTTCTAATACATACTTTTCCCCTGAGATTTAACAGAAAACACAAAGAATATCTCTCTTACTATGATGGAGATTGAAATTTGTCTAACTCGTACTTAGATAATAAAATGAAATGCACAAGGGCTTGATATGTATTGGAAATAAATTCCAGCAAAACCAAAGAAACCTTGCTTATTTTGATAAATCTTAGAAAATGCCTCAAAGACAAATATGCTGACGGATGGAAGGCATTTGCAGCATAGAGCATTCACACCTTTCTCGGTGTGACCTATTCCAGTCATGCTGTTAAAAAAGCCCAATGATTAGTCCACTTTAACCATGTCTTCGAAATTACAGGTGATTATTTTGTGATAATATTACAGTGTGATCCCAAAGTTGACCTAATGTAGAATATACTTCATGTTTCTTCTCTAGCTTGAATTTTCTCCTAAGTCTCTAACCCAATGGGGGTATTGTACAACACATTACAACTGTTTTCTGTCTCAGTGACTTATCACAACTGGCTTATGTGACTATCATGCATCATGTTATAGATTTGTTTGTTATAAATACAACCTAAACTAAATTTGAGCTTTTTGAATATTGAGAAATTATTTATAAAGTTGACTAAATGTCAACAACACATTTGTTGCTTACAGATAGAACTATGAACAAACCAATGTATTGTTTTCTGTAGGTATTTTATTCTCTTTAAAATGAAAGTTTTTAATGAGAATCTAAATTTTGTGAGTGTTTATTTTTCAGTTGCCAATTAATAAATAAATGGTGAAGTCTGTGGTAATATATTATGTCCCGAAATATATTGTGCACCCTAATAAAGCTTATCTGAGGATCAGAGGAAAAAGCCAGTCACTAGATTAAACCTAAAAGTCAGGCAATGGTAGCACACACCTTTATTCCTAGAATTCAGTAGGCAAAGATCCATACAGATCTCTGTGAGTTCAAGACCACATTGGGGAACCAGGTATGGTGACACACACCTTTATTTTTTTTTTTTTTTTTTGGTTTTTTTTCGAGACAGGGTTTCTCTGTGTAGCTTTGCGCCTTTCCTGGAACTCGCTTTGGAGACCAGGCTGGCCTCGAACTCACAAAGATCCACCTGCCTCTGCCTCCCGAGTGCTGGGATTAAAGGCGTGCGCCACCACCGCCCGGCCGACACACACCTTTAATCCCAACACTAACCATAGAGGTCTGGAGGTCTGTACAGACAGACAAGAAGTGAGATAGCTGGGCGGAGAGAGTAAGTGAGATGCAGAACAGAAAGGCATATATGTGCGGGTATACAGGAAGTAGGTCTCTTTGGCTGAGGATTTCCAAGTGGTAAGAATGTTGTTGCTGGTTTCTTTCTGTTTTTTCTGATCTCTCAGTTTTTGCCCCAATATATGACTCTGTTTTTTTTTTTATTAATAAGATTGTTTAGCAATGTGTCTTACAGAAGTCTGAAGTTTAATAATTCATACAATTTACAGGGTAACAAGTTTCATAGACATTTATATGGAACAAATCATCCAGGCGTTTCATAGACAGTAGCAGAAGGATCATAGGTTTGAGACCAGATTGTTCCTCAGTGATCTCAGACCTTATTACTCCTCCTCCCATAAACTTTACATCAAACAACTTATTGATATTGTGAAGAATTTATATAAGTTAAATCAATTTGTTTGTAATGAAAATTTGAAAATAAAATCCCAAGAGAGGTACAGCGAAAAGTCAGAACATACCATTTTCTTCCTAAACAGTGCCTAAATGCAGGGTCACCCCTTAACTCTACTGTGTGTGTTTTCTGAATGTGAGGAATATGCAAACTCAAATCCGGAAGATTTTGCCAATGCTATTTGCAAGGGTGTAAACGTGACAGTGGCAACAGCAATCTGCACTTAGTCCTGCTCCCATGCCCACTGATATTTTCACCTTTGGGCATCTTGTAGAAGTGAAGTGGCACTACTCTTTGACTGTATGGCAAATTTTTTTTATAAATGAGGAGTACGACAATGTAAAGAAAGTTCATTGGAAGTTTCGGCTTCCTCATCTCTGAAATGTCTTCAAAGACTACAGGTGAGTTCCCATTTAGGTTATGTATTCATAGGTATTATATGTGTATTTATTTAGCAAAATACTTTCCCAGGCATTAATTGTGTTACTATATTCCTTGGCAATTTTTTTTTCAGACACAGTAGCACACAGTTGTAGTCTATGGACCACACAGCCCAAGGAAGAGGATCACATGAATACAGGGAGTGGTGTCTAGTCTGGACATCAACCCTATCTCAAAGACAAATGCACAAATAATAAAAAGGATAACATATTGTTAATATATCTATCTTGTTTTCTCTGACATTCCATTATTTATTATGGAAGATAACACTGAAATTACATTCTGATATTATTAATAATATAATCATAATTAGTAAATAGATGTTGTTCCAAGCACGTATGTGCATATACACAGACTATATTCTTTACTTGACTATACTATGCTATTAAAATTACAATGTACATTTTTTTCTAAAGTATAATCTCCATCTTATGAAGTGAAACTATATCTAGGAAACATTTGGCTTTCTAATTGAATTAGAACATGTTAGAAATAGAAACCTAGATATTTCACCTACTCATTGTACAGATTTACTGTTCAAAATAATAGGAATGAACATAAATACACCCCTGAGAGAGACAGTGATCAACATGGAGAAGGGCCAATCTACTGGGATATAATTCATGCATGACTTAAATGTCTTTCCAGAAATCTAATATCAAAATTTCTGTGTAATACATGTATTAAAACAATCATGTAGTTGTAAAATAAGGATGCAGAGTAATCATCCTGTGTGGCACATTTCCCACATTCTATCCTTATCAGAGATAATGGTGCATAGCCTGGGGTTTGTCCACATTCCTGAAAATATTTCTACTCAACACAGTCACTGTGTAAAAATGTCACAGGCCAAAAGGACAGGAATGTACATTCTGAGCTCTCTGCACATGTTTAATAAAAATGTTGTGCCATAGGTTGACATTTCAACACTGTGAGGAAGTGTCTCATTCCAACTTCTGACCCTAATCTGGCTATGTCAAAGACACACACACATTTTATTTATTCTCTGTGTATTTACATTATATCTCACTGATTTCTTTTTCAGATAACCCTCAGAAAATTATGAAAAAAAACTGTGATTGTACTCTTTTAAAATTAAGCACACAGTTATTTGACCAAACTTCACTAAGTTTAATGCAGGTTTTGAAATTATAGAATCTCAAAAGGAATACCACCATTATATCAGTAAACTCAACAAAAATTTAACAAACTTTATAAAATTATCTATGGTTGTCATTAAAAATTTCAATAATTTTAAAATACAAATAAATAAACATGAGATTTATTTATGATATCTTATAAGAATCATTTTATGGCAATTTTGTTCTATACTATCTTTTGGAACATTTAAATGTAATTTCAGTACATATACTTTTTCTGTTCATGAAACTTTATATGTCTTTAAATATAAAGGCATGTAGACTTACATCATTAATTTTCATAATAACAGTGTGTCCTACTGTAAAGTTTTACACATTTATTTAACTAATTTCTTACTGATGGATATTGAGGTCCAGTAAAATACAATAACCAGGACTTCTTGTGTAGACTTCTATTCAATGCTATTTAAAATACTTAGTCAGAAGTAACATTTCACACCTATTAGTTTATTTCATTTGCCCACATAGGCTTGTTTCTATTTGGCATTTGTCTGAGGCACTGAGCACCAAGCAGCAAGCACCTCACTTTACCATTTATGATGGGCTTTGCCTACTCCTCACTAGTCTTCATTATATTTGTGGACCGTGAAGAAACAAATAATAAGCTGAGGACTATTCTACCTATCTTCATTTTTGCTTGATCACTTATGAATTTACCTTCACTTGATACATTATTTTCACACAGACATTCACAATATTTCATTGAATCCATACAGCTTTCCTTTTATGCATTTCTCCTTTCTTACAAATGGCTCATTGCTGTGCTTGCAATATCAAAATTTGCACTGATTCCAGGTTTGCATTGGCATATTCAGATAAGGCCATGCTTTAAGACCTTTAAAACGCCCTTCTTCTTCTAAAATAAACAAATACATCATAAAACTTTGTATATCCTGGATTACGAAAGCTTGCTGTTCTCAGAGAGAACCCGAGTTCAGTTCCCTATAGCCATTTGGGGCAGCTCACAACCAGTTTTGTAACTCTACCTCCAAAGGATCCAACTCAGACTTCAGACTACTATGGGCATCTGGACCATCCTCCATCTCAGTGAACATATTCATGTGTAGAAAAAACACATACATTTTTTAAATGTATTTTTTTAATTTTTAAATCTTCAATAATATTTTTAATTTTTTGCACAAAATAACTGCCTTTTGCCATGTATTTAAAGGTTTGCAAGTTAAATGACAGTTATTGCAATTTTACATAATCATTATCATCTTAACATCACATGCTTAAATGATTTACTCAAATCCTATTGTAGAATTTAACCCATTTAGAACATTCTTGTAGTGTGAAAAAGATGCTAGGAATTAGGAATTCCTAATATAAGAACAGCCAAAACTTTCTATGGAGAGTGGCACAGGGAACGTAGTGGAAGAACTATTCTATAGCAATGCATTTGCAGCTAATATGTGAAGGACCAATGATGGAAGAGAATACAGATTTAGAACAGACCTCTGAAAACATTGGAAACACTATGACCCAGTGTTACAAATGAATCCAGAAAAGGAAACCCTTTGCTAAATGGTACTAAGATGAATGGTCATCTACTTTTAAAACTAATTTCATTTCTAAAAATAAGTGCTCACTTCAAGAATCTTAAATTTTGTATAATAATAAACTTTAAACAAAAATATTGACTCATGTTATCAAAGAAAGCCACTTTTGATATATTTAACTTATATAAGGATTATTGTGGTAATCAAATATTTACAACTGTAGCCATATGGCAATAAAAAAGGAAAGAATACATAACATATAGATCATCATGCATATTTATTATATTTAGACCACAATGTGCTATTATAACACATTTGTATCCAATATTTCAGCATGTTCAATTAGCTGTATTAACCCCATTTCTTACTAAAATTCTGGCCAGATGTGATGTAATGCTTGCTTGGTTTTATGTAGCCGGTAGCTTAGATACTTCCTGTGGCAGACAGATTGCTCATCATGCACTTTAACCCCGAAGATGGTCTCCATCAGCTGAGCCCTACTGGGAGTGGAGATGTGGAAAGAGTTTGCCAAAGGCAAGATGTTTTCTTATAAATAGTATGTGTCCTTTGTCTAAACCCACACATGTGTTTCACACCATTCTCTCCTAATTCCTACTATAAGCACCACACAGCCCTCTAGGACTCACCCATTGAATTTTAGTTCCACACTCTAACCTCAACATAGCTTCAGGTTATCAGTTAGGGTCCTTCTTGGCAATTTGGATTTTCACTGAAAAAAAACTTACAGTGAGGTTTGGTAACAAAATCAGGCTTTGTAGCTCAAAATATTCAGGTAGAAGGGCGGTTCATACTCATTTCTCATCTTATGCTTTTCTTGAATTATTCTCTCAACAGTATCACAATACTAAAATATGAACTATGAAGAAAATGTGATTGATACTACTATGACTGTCCTATTATGTAGGAAATAGCTGGATTATTGCTACAAGGCTGTTGCTAAATAAAGTATGTATTATGCAATTTACTGAACAAGTAAATCCTTCTCCAATGTTCTATTATAAACATGAGACTCCATACTACAGTACATCTCCTAGAAAGAAAACACAAGTTGAAATATACTGCCATTTCATTGTCAGTCAAATATGAAGTGGTTGGACTTGCAGCTTTCGCTTTGACTATCTCTATGACATAGTTAATTTTGTGGGGTGAAGGAATCTGACCTTTATTTAAAATATTTCAATATCCACACAAAGGGAAAATTAGAACAGTGTTTACTCTTTTAAACGTGAAAAGAAATATTTCAAATACGTTTCATATTAATAAACATAATCGTATGTACTCATACCCATCTGCAACTATGTCTGTTTTTTTATTTATATGCATCATTCAATGTGAAATTTATGATTTCTACTATGCACTGGATTTCCAGGTTTTCATTTAAAACAAAAACTTGTTAACAAGTATCTAGAAGCTATTTTGAGAGAGTTGGTGTAAGAATGCACAGTGTGTTTCCCAGTCTGATAAGAACTTTATACGTAGTATCTAACCAAAGTTTCTTAGTTTGTTCATTTTTTATTTCCTATTGCAGCACAAGAACTAAAGCTCAAAGTGGTCATATTACAGACTCCACCCGCAGAACTGTTGGGTGATTTGAACACTGCCCTATTACAAAATTTACTCTTTTTTAGTTATACCAATGTGTATGTGTGTATGTGTGTGTTCACTTTCTAAAGGAAAAATTGCTTTGAAATAACTTTTGGTGGTTTTGGACAGTTCTTATTATTCTCTTAAATGCTTGCAAATAGAAAGAAAAAAACTGTGAAGGACAGGTGTGTGATGGTTCTTTTGGCTTTCTAAAAAACAGATGTCTGAATTCAAATGCTCAGTCTAAGTTTCTAGGAAGAACCAGAAGTAAGCCTTAACAAAATTACCCATCTTCCTAGAGTAGTCTCTGCACAACTACAGCTTTATTTTGTTGCACATTTTCAGCACTGCAGAGATCTGTCACATTACAATGACTATATTTTGGGTTTATTGAGCACCAGTGCATGTTCACATGTCTTCAGTTTGCATTTTTAAATGTAACTATAATAGTTAATATAGCTTCCACAACTACTTTATAAAATGCTATTTATATCAATATCATGGCACTGAAGAGGAAAATCAAAGTAATGAAGCCAAATCTTATGTAGAAAATCATAAAATAAAAATAATAAATAAATATATAAAACAAATACAAAGCAAGTTTTCAGTTACTTATAATTAAAATTTTAAGAAAAAAAGTTAAGAAATGATAGCTGTTTGGAAAAACAAAAGGGGTAAAGAAATTATGAGTTTGTTTAGGTTAGCAAGTTGGCTTTCATTTTGACTTTTATGCCTTAAAATTTATCTATTTAACTATCCACTTATACTTATGATTGCCCTTCCCAGAGAAACTATAGAAAAACTTGGGTTGATTGGCAAGTCTGGGCAGCCTTCTGATGATTCACTCGTACTTACCTGTGATAATTGGTGTAAGGGTGGGTAACATGACTATTTTGAGATGTTTCTACATTTATCAAAATTATGCTCAGAGAAATAGGCCCAAATGAGAGGTCCAAAACATCAGAGACTATCAAAATTGACATTAGTCAAAGAATGATCAATGAACGAAGGTGACAACCTGTTCAAGTACACACAGTCCAAGTCATCACACAGCCACACTATGGTAAATGTGAGCAGAAGATCAAGAAAAATCTGTCTTTGCCTAGAGGAGTTCACTTAATATGAAACCTTCAGCTCTAGCACAAATGTGTTGTTTTCATCATTCCCTTTCTGTGTCCACTGTCATGACACAACAGAATGAGTAAAATTAAAAATATTGCATCCCACATCACAGAATAGAGATAAATAAATATGTCATCATGACCAACAAGTTAAAAAAAGTTTAAACTGGAGGATACTCTAATTAGCCCGAGTTCACCACTACCCAAGAATGCTAGAACTCAAATACCCATTGGAATATATATGTATGTACACATGAAATAAGCTTTCAATGTGTATGTGTAGTCCGCTTCTATCCTAATTCTGGGGGATGACCATATGGCACATGTCATGATGACAAAGGATTTCTATTGCTAATGGACACTGGGGCAGGGAGGTTCTGCTGCAGAGGAGGTCTCAGCACAGCGGCTGCTTGGATGGCTGCTGCGCCTCTGGCAGACTCAGAAAGAGGCTGAGTTAAAACCGTCCACAAACACACTGATGATCATTTGAGGACATTGCACTTTACAAACGGTGTGGAAAAGGGACTTTACAAGGATTTAAATTTGCACATGAGCACCCAGGAAGTCAGTGTCTGGAACATCTTATGTTCATTGGTGTGCTGATGCTGGAGCTGGAGGGAAAATTGCATTAGCTGTCAGACATCTTCAAACCTATTTGAGTATTTTAAGAATTTTCTTCTTCATGAACACAGATTTTCTTTTTTTCTTAATTTTTTTTATGTCTGTGCCTGTCACAAACTACAAAGGACAGCACTATAAAATGTGCAATGTGCATGTGTGTATATGTATGTGTGCACACGCATGTGTTGGGGGGTGGGCTCAATACATACGGGTCTTCCTGGCAGAATCTTCCACAAAAAGGGAAGAGATGTCTTCATCCACGCCTGCTTCATTCCTAGCAATGCACGTGTATGCTCCAGTATCTTCATAGCGCACATTGCTTATGTGGACCTCACTGCCATTTGCTGGGAACAGAAGGCAAACGAAACTTGTAAACTACAGTTTCTGCTTTGGTACTGTGCATTCCGATTAAACAGGCAAACAGCTCACTGAGCTTGTACTAATTAAACCGTTTTCCTTCCTTCTCCCATACTTGGGAGATGTGCCAAATTGCTCCAGAGGCTCTCAAGTGTTTGTGCATTGTGTTGTCACTCCATTGATGAGAGCTTACCACCAGCAAATGCAAACACTCTACATTTTATAGCATTTCCTTTTCCTACAATGCATATTTCTTATTAGTAACTATCATCTTCTTGATATATGTATTTATATTTAAAACCCAATCTGTAAACTAACATTTTTTTTAGAACAAACAATAGCAATCTTGTTCACTTATAGAAACACATGTGAAAATCACTGGCATGGGTTGAGTGGATTCTATCAGTAAGTCTATCATCTCATTTAAGGAAATCCACTAATATGAATTAAATGAATTATATCAACATGTCTATTGTCTCATTAAGGAAGTTTACAGTGTACCACTGTCACTTAAGCAACCTTGTTAGATATTTGGAAATATTAGAGAAAGAGGATAGGCAGATAATAACATGATTGTCTGAAATTTCCCCAAAAACTTACCTTAAACTATAATTAAGAGATATAATCACTGTAAGTACAAAATTTCAAATATTGTTGAGTGAATATTTTATTCAATTCCTTAAATAATAAGTTGAATCTTCCAACACCAAAGTCAAGGTGTAATTAATCATGTATGACATGCTGGACAATGCTATAACCTTCATATATCTTATTATGTAATCTATACAAATGGCATTTCATTACCAGATGAAGAGCCTGAGATTCATAGAATGAATTCTTACAAGTACTCAAGTAAAAAGGCTTGATTTTTATGAAAACGTTGTACTTCCAAACCTGTGTTCTCTTGCTATCATGAGTTTCGATTTCTCTTTTCCCTTTTTCATTTTTATGTAGATGTTTCTCTGGTGTCTGTTATCTATGCTCTATGTTGCTCAGTCACAAAACAACATACAGTGGCTTAGAACACAACTCTGTGGCAAGTGAATGACAGGTAAACTGGTGTGGTTGAATTAGAGAAAAAAAGTATTGGTTGAGACAGAAAGATTGGTGAGAAGAGGAGAGGGTGTCTTCTCCCACAAAAGCCTATCTGGAAATGTAGTTTGAAATTGTAATGCCTCCATAGGCTTATGTGTTTCAACACTTGGTCCCCTGAAGGTGGCACCATTTGGGAAGTATGTGTATCCTTTAGGAGGTAGACACTGTCTAGGGGAAATGAGTCACTGGAAATAAGCCTTAGTGTTTCATAAAACTCTCTAGTACCTAACTAGGAAAACAATGTGGTCAGCCAACCTCCTGCCATCATGCCTTTGTTGCCATGGAATGTATCTCTCCAAGTGAAAGCCAGAATAAACCCTTCTTTGCTTACACTGTTATTGTCAGTTACTAATACAGGTGAAGACACCTGACTCAACTTGTCTACCTGAGTGACTGAGATCTACAACACTTCTACTTGCCTATGAGACTCTGCCAAAAAACAATCAGTGTCGAGCAATTCCCCAAGGAGGAGTGATACGAACTAAGGTTTACTTCTACCTCATGTTATTTACTAATTTCAATTTTCCTTTATTATGTTTAATTTTGTATTTTTGCTGTTGAGATGTTGTGTAGCTGATAGTGCATCTGAACAAGGCTTCTAAGATTGCCCTTTCTTTCTCTGTCCCTATCCTACACTGTTTTCCATCTCTTCCATAGGCCTAAACTTCTACGCCCTCACTTTAGGCACTGAGAGTAAGGGGTTTCCAGCCCTTAAGCAATCAGACAAATGTCCCCATTTTTCTTATCTCCTGGCACCAAGAGCTAAGGTGTCAAAGACACCGAGCAGTCAGGCCCCTACCTATGGTGCATACAAGTAAATCTTCCAGAATCCCTAAGCACTGGACCCAAACTTCTAGCACCTCCTAGCACTTGATACAAACAGGTAAATCTGGTGATTGTTATTTTATTTTGCACCCTAATAAAGCTTATCTGAGGATCAGAGGAAAAAGCCAGCCACTATATTAAACATAGAGGTCAGGCAGTGGTAGCACACGCCTTTAATCCTAGCATTCGGGAGGCAGAGATTCATCTGGATCTCTGTGAATTCAAGGCCACACTGGGAACAGAGTCAGGTATGGTGGTACACGCCTTTAAATTCCAGCACTAACCATAGAGGTCTGGAGGTCTGGACAGACAAACAGGAAATGATAGAATTGGGCAGAAACAGAAAATTGATATAGCTGGGCAGAAAGGGGAACTAAGATGGCAGGCACAGAAAGGATGTAGGCATGGGTATACAGGAAGTAGGTCTCTTTTTGAGGATTTCTAGGGGTAAGAACGTGGCTGGCTTCTTTCTGCTTCCCTGATCTCTCAGTTTTCACCCCAATATCTGGCTCCAGGTTTTTTTTATTAATAAGACTGTTTACCAATTTGTCTTACAGATAAGGAGTTCCTAGACCCTGATACTTCAGTCCAAACTTCTGATGATGACTGGTAAGTGGTACTTATTTTCTCACACCCTTGCACCTGCTGTGGACAGATGTATAGTCCCCAGACCATCAAACTCTGTTTCAACCTTCCACTCTACAAACTCCAGATGTGAAAGTTCCAGTGCAGAACTGAAAACAACATGAACATCTAGGACAACATGTGGCCTCCAAAATTTACTAATCCCATGACAAGGCAGCCCGATGAGAACTACCTGGAAGAACTTACAGACAAGAAATCCACAGAATTATTTTAACTCTGTTAAGACAACACCACAATGACAAAACTGTTCTCCAAATGAGGTTTTTCCACTGAGGCTTTTATTTTGGTATATTCAGGAAAACATTTCCAGCATCAATTTAGCTTTTCTTCAATGATGATACTACCTCTTTTAAACAAATTATATATTCATATCCTGTACTGGAATGCCACAACTATCAACCCAGACTATTATACTCAGGAAAACTACCTATTAAATTAGTGGAGAAATAAAAAAACAGCATTTCAATGATAAAAATTGTTTAAAGGAATTTTAAACTACTAAGTAAGTTCTAGCTCTACAGAGAATAGAAGTGACACTTCAATCTGAAGATAATGATAAACATGCTCAAGATGTCACAGGGAATAAATAAATAATTGCAGAACAATTAATCCAAAGAGGTGTATAATTAAATATAGTACTTGTGACCAAAATAAGGGCATCCTGTATTAATCTCTATGACAAGACTATATTTTCAACAGTAATTAGAGAACTGTATCAGCTTTTGTTTTAGATGCAACCATGTTTTAATAGTCTCAACTGCTGCTACAATAATTCATTGTTTCACAAGTGTTGTGTGTTGTCATTTTTTTCCCTAAAATTTAATATAGAAGATGTGCCAATTCATTTAAGGAAAAGAACGTAAGAAACAGGTACCTTGAAGTGTGAGCTGTTTGGAGAGCTTTGGTGTAATGTCAATTCCATTCTTCAGCCAGGCAAGCTGAGGGTCTGGTATGCCCTCTGCATGGCACCTCAGGCTTGCAGTTACCCCCGGTTCTCTGGCCTGGCTCTCTGGATACACTCGGATGACTGGAGGAACTGAATGTGGGAGAAAAGAAATGAATAAGTAATCATCATTTACCATCTTGGAAAATGAACAAAAATTATAAGATGATCCCTTATGAATTATACATTTTCATTAGGTTGTATAATCAGTTTCCTGGTATAATTCTCTACTAAAATGCCCCATGGATGCTTGTGGAAAGGTAATTCTGGGCCTATGTCAGGAAAAATACAATTCAAACATGGAATATCATGTTTCAGAAATTATAAAATCTTGAAAACATAATACTGAAATAGGCTCCCACTTGCCTACTACAGGATGACTTATGCATTAAATTAACACTTAAAATCATTATAAAGAATTAAAAGCTTATGGATTTAGTTATTTAAATAAATAAGTATGTAGTTAGAAAGGAATGTGTTTCCTTACCACAGCAAAATTTGTAGATAATAGTATACTAAAAACACACTATTAACAATAAATTTTGTTAAAAACATGCCAGACTTTACACTAAGCCCTGGAAAACATTGTTGAAAGTATTTAAAGTAAATGAAATTCAAGATAAAATATATTCATGAATAGAAAGAATTGGTTGGTAAAATGGAAACAATCACTGGTAAAATTTAATATCCCCTAATTGATCTGAAAATGGTAAGATAACCCTGAAAAGATTTTCAAAGGCAGCTTTGTATAGATGTATAGTAGCCACTCCTCAGATTCAGGAAGAGTGACTAGGGGCCCCAGTGACCATAATAATCTCCAGAAAGTCAGAGGAACACTAAAGGGATGACACTTTGGTCATTGGAGCCATGAGAAATGGACGTGAGGATCAGCACACAGGACTGCAGAGAAGAGTTGGAAGCAAATAAATGACCACACACTGCTGTGGTCAACTGATGTTTCACATAGCGCCAAGGTGTCTATTTTTCAGGAATGTCTAGTGCAACTGTCAATATGTTACAAGAACATGAACTTGAACTCCTACTTCATACTATATTCACGTGATTTGAATCAAGTTAAATCATAGCTCTAATTGTCCAAATAAAACACTATAACTCTTAATAAACAGCCCTGAAAACATAGGTATGAGTAACATTATATGTACTTAATGAACAGTTTATATCTAGGAATATACATGTATATGAATGTACAGATATGCATATCATAACAATCAGTGAAAATGGAGGTCATAAATTTGAAGGAGAGTGGGGAGGGTTTTGAAGAGAGGAAATGGAAGGGAGAGATATAATTGAATTATAATTACAAAAATAAATTTTAAAGAAAGATAAATAACAAATATGAGTCATAGGAGATATTACAGTCTTTTAATCAATGTACTCATACATATCTCCTTTTATAGAATAAACAGCACATTTAAGTGAAAGAAAAGAGAGAAACAAAGAAAGCATAAGAATAAATTAATAACTCATTCTATCATTGAATTTGATGAAGATTTCTTAGCTATGGCCCCATAGTCACAAGCACCAACATAAAAATAAATAAACTCATCCTCAATTGAATTAAAATATTTGGATCATCACATGACATTATCAAGAAAGATAAGGGAGGGAGCTCATGGAGAAATGTGGCTTCGTGGCTTGGAGTATTGGTTCCTATTTCGGAAGGCTTGAGTTCACTTTCCAGCACCACCATCCAATTCCAGTTGAAGGGAACCTGATACTCTTTGACACCTCTTTAAATTAAGCACATACATGGAGTACTTACAAGACATACACACTTGGAGGGGGAACACTCATGCACATAAAATAAAATAATCTAAAACAATAAGAAAGAATGGAAGGAAGGAAGAAAACCTAGGAGACAGTGCAGTCTATCATGTGCTTAACACACAAGCATGGGGCTTGAACGGCGTCCCCAGAATACACATGAATAAAAGGCCAGGTGTAGAGGTGCAAGTTTGTAATCTGAGTAATTGAGAGGAATGAACACACGATCCTCGAGGCTCACTGCATAGCCAGCCCAGCTTCTTTAGTGAGTAACGACCAGTGAAAGGTCCTGTCTCTAAAAAGAAAGTTGGCTGAAGCTAAAGAATGACAAAAAGCTTCTCCTTTACCCAGAAAATACATGTACATACATATACACTTCCTCACACACACTGTCACACAAACATATCCACAGATACAAACCCACACACAAGTGGTAGATTAAATATAACTCATAGAACACAGAATAATTTACAATTTATGTTTGATAAGAGACTAATATGCAGAATCTATAAAAATTATTGCAATTCAGAAGGTAAATGACAAAGAACTCAGTTAAAATATGGGGCCCTGGGGCTTGAAAAGTTCATTGACAAAGAGCACACTGCTCTTGCAGAGCACTTGGGTTCACTTCTTAAAGGTCCAGGGCGATCTGATGCCTCTGGCCTCAAATGAGTAACATACTCAGATGTGTATATCCTGCATAGATACCCATACATACAAATAATACAAATAAATCTTTAATAGCTACATGAAGCAAAAGACAAGAATAAGTATGTCTTACAATAAGATATACAAAAAGCAAGTAAAAGTTAAGATGTCAAAATAGAGGGTAACACAAACGAAAGTTTCAAATCCCTTTGCCAGTTTCTCTCTGTCTGTCTTTCACTCTTTCTGTCTGTCTGTCCGTCCCCCGGCCGTGTGTGTGCGTGTGTGTGTGTGTGTGTGTGTGTGTGTGTGTGTGTGTGTGTGTATGGTTGTGAGTGTATGTGTATATGCCAGCTTGTATATATATATATATATATATATATATATATATATATATATATACACATATATATGTAAACACACGAATACATTTACCCACTAAACTGGCTATTGAAACAAACAACAAAACATCATGTACAGATAGGAGATATGAAGGATCTGGAACACTTGCACCTCGCTGGTTGGGCTAGGGAAGAATGTAGCCATTCAGAGAGTGTGAACAATAGTTTGGTTTTCTATTAACATCTGAAACATAAAGTTAGAATTAACAAGGATCCCCATTAGCAGACATTAATGAGCTATTTCTAATCTAGGTTTCCTTCAGAGACTTGAAACTGGTTTTAAAAATAGTTCAAAATAAAAATCCATTCCTTGTATTAAGGAAAAGTTAAAATGCAAATGAACTAATGCCTAGTGACTGAAAAAATGACTAGTGACTGAAAAACAACATGTTTTTTTTTACAACATACAACAATTTCAGCAGGGAACCTAAGTTCTTAGGGTGCTACAATACAAATATTGAAGATCTGATACTAAGCGAAATCAGTCTAACAGGAAAGGTCAGACACAATAACAGTTAATTTGTGGGAAACAGAAGCAGAATGGGTAAATGTGTCAAAACAGATTTATAGAGAGCTAGGAGGAGGAAACAGAACATTTACTAATTGGTTGAGTATAAGGTTTATTTTGGAAGAGGCGTTTTAGGATTAGATAGCAGTGATGGGCATACAATGTTGTATCTGAACTATAAGTCACTGAATTTACATCCTATCTGGCTATATACCAGAATCTACGCAAACAACAGAAGTTTGAAAAAAGTCTTATAAACATTTACCTAAATTAAATCTATTAGTAAAAGTTCTTATTGTTTCACTAAAAGAAGTAACAACATCTTACAAAATGCATTCCAGCTAATGGAAAATAGATGATATGTGTCATAGGGTATAGGTCTTAGAAAGCATCAAAATATTTCTCCACATTCTTTGGCACCATTGTCTTTAAAATGTGAAAACTAATTCTCACCTTTCAGGGTAGGCTATATTAAAGAATTCAAAGTTACATGGCAAGAGGTCCAAAGTGTGGAACATTTGGACATAAAAAGTTAAACAAGTTTTGTTCTAGTCTTGGTTCTATGTACCATGGTTTCAGTTAGCTTTACTAATTTGTGGTCATAAAACATGAAATGGGAAAATGGCTAACATAAATAATCCACAAATTTTAATTATCATGCTGCTATAAGCACATGGTGAAATCTAACACTGTCCCTCTGCGTCCCTGCTGGTGGAAGTGTGTCATCAGAGGCAGACTTCGAGAGCTTCTCTCCTCACCCAGTGTCTAGGTCACTGTCCCTGTTTTATGTTTGAGGTTGAAGGTATAAACTTTCAGCTTCCTGCTCATGGCAATTGTTGCCACAACTTGCCTGCCATTATGGACTCTCCCTCTTATATAATCCAAGCAAATATACAAATAAAATAAAGAAGTTGAAAAACCCAAGATTCTTTCTTCCTTGAGGATTTTCTTCTTCTTCTTCTTCTTCTTCTTCTTCTTCTTCTTCTTCTTCTTCTTCTTCTTCTTCTTCTTCTTCTTCTTCTTCTTCTTCTTCTTCTCCTGCTCCTTCTCCTTCTTCTTTTTCTTCTTCTTCTTTTTTGGTAATGATATTTTATCACATCAACAAAAAGTATCTATTACACCCGATATCCTCTGTGTTCAATTAAATGCTTTTGCCTTAGTGTCAAAAATTCTAAGATACAATGACTGTAAGGTTCTCCTTAGTTTTTAAATCTGACCCAAATTTAATTTCAGGACACCTCTGTCTAATGATTTGTTGCTTATTAAAATCTGATTTACAAGGAAAATACAGTCTTCCTAGACCTAGTGACACTATAAATCCTGTGTAGATCACAAACTAGTTTCAGTGATAAGGTCCAGACTTTAGCTACCTCTCAAACCTGAATCCTTATTTCTCTTTCCCATGATGCTCTAGAGGTCTAAAATGAGTCAGTCACCAACTATAACAAAGATGAAACAGAAGAATGAGAGAAGACCTTAGAAAGTGCTGCAGGCTAGACTATTTTGATACTGCCTCTAGCATTCGTAAAACTGGGAGCCTCACAGATATCCAAAGTCATAAACATAGGAATTTTCTGCATCCTTTCTCCCTCTGAAATTGTAATTCAAAAAATATAACATAGGCATGATGGGGAGTTAATGCCTGGTTATATTTCTTTACCACCGATTACAACTTAATTTGTTTTGATGTATCAGATATGACTTTAAAGGCCCTCGTGATAACTTTGGCCTAGGTCTCATGTTCAAATTTAAATTTGTCTCATATATCTACCATTGAGCAACTTTCATAGCATTTTATTTTGTTCATGTTCAAAACAAACAGCTTTTAAAAAAGATATGCTGGTACACCTGTCAAATCCACATGAACATGTACAAAATACCTTTGAAGCAGTCACACCCCATTTCTAATCTCCTAACATCCAGAGAGGCTACAAATGAGCTTTTAGTAAAGACTTCTATAAAGAGCCAGAAGGGAAAACAACTCTTAATAAATATTTAATAAAAGAAAGTGTATCTTGCCACAGAATTTACGACCAAAATGAGAATCAATACCATCTGCAGCATTTCTTCCAGGAAAGAAAATAAGAGACAGCATAAATATATTAGAGAATTAATTTTAAAGAGCAGCCATCAGTCAACTCAGAGAGAAAGGTGGATTCTACATTACTCATATAGAATATATAGCTTTTATGTAGACTGCCTATAGTCCCACTAATCCTCACTGTCAAAGGAAAGGGTTTCAGAGAGGTTCAGCTTTTTCCTGCATTGTTACTGGTATCTGATTTGCCAAATATTCTGAGTTGAGAGGAACAAAACTATTGAATGCTACATCTTCAATATTGAAATTTAATACTCAAATCAATTGTGTTTTGAGGAAACAACAGATTCCTGAGGAAATATACATCTCACTTATTTTATTGACATTAAGTGGTGATCAACAACAGAATTAGAGTGCAATACATGATTGGTATAGTGTAGTGGTATTTGCTCTGCCCATGACCTTGGGCTATAGGGCCCAAAGGCGGCACTGCTTCTTGCCATTGTATGTGACTTCTTAACAGGAAAGAGACAAGAGTCATGAGCCCTTTCTCCCTGCTGCCTGCTTCTTGGTCTGATCAAACCACCAGGTGGATTCACTCCGGGTCAGAACAGAGGTCAGAACAAACTTCAGCTGTTTATTTGTTTCTGTATTTGTGAGTCTATTTCCTCAATTTGTATCTTAATAAATCCCTATTCTCCATTAAATAGACTCACATGGATCGATCTTAATAAGTGGTAGCCATGTGACAAAAAGACCCCACACTCCCTGTGGCTCCTGCCCACAGCCTCCATGGCAGCTGTGGCAGGTTAGCTTAGAGGCTCCTGTGCTCCTGTGACCACGCCTAATGCTCATGTGTGGCTGCTGGTGAGTTTCTCCACCCATGTGCAGCCCAAACCCCACAAGGAACTGCTCAGGTGATTGACCACATACAACAGCCTTGCAGGGAGCATGTAGGCTAGGCAGGTCATGCCCAAGTCAGGCGGCTCACGTGGCAGTGGTTACAAGAACCACTGCCAGAAGAAGCACCTGCACTCTGCAACAGATAGAGCACCACTTCAGAGAGAAAGGTACCACACTACGCGGCTTCCTAGTTCTGTGCTTGTAGCAGCTGGATGGGGTCACAGACCCAGGGCTGGTTAGAGACTACCAGCAGACTGTTCCTTTTCTTTTAAAACTGTTCAGTGTATATGCTGCCAACTCCACCTTTTGAAACTCCTGCTGCCACCACTGCCACTTTGTGTGCAGCCCTACAGAATGTCTGCAGGTGTCCCAGGCAGCGTTTCTAATAGTTTGGTGTATTACCTCATCTGTTGTGATCCAGGCAGCTCTGTCCACTACTCACGGGTAAGGTTGGCTGTCTGGGTTAGTGTTAGATTCACAGAGCTCATTCAGAAAGTTGAGTCAGCCCACACCAGATCTGCCTTGTACTCTACACCTTCGGCACTGGCCAAATATTGCTACTACTCCCAAAAACCATCACAAGAACTGGGACTTCATGAACACCTGCAACTGTAAGGACCAGCTCTCAAGGATTTCATCTGAGGTAAAATTACTCGATAATTTACACCTTAAACTTAAACCTTTTCGGATGAGGAGGACACAAGGAAAAGCGACTACTAAATTCTGCCACGACAGGGAAAGATGGTCTAACAAAATTCTTGTTTCTGAAAATGGTCTGTCAGATATTCTAGGCCTGTAGCCAAACTGGATGCCCCAACAATTCAAAGAAACTTTAGCTGACTGTTAAGGCTGCCAGATGTCCCTGTCTATTCTCAAAAGAATGTCAGAAGTTGCTTGCTTGCATTTTTCATTTTCTCAAGTATTATTATGTTCTTTCTGAAGTCTTTGATGGGGTTGAAGACTAGATAGTTACAGTTACAGTCCTCTTGTATCTTAACTAAGAACATATTAGGTACTAGAGTTAGATTCTTCAGGGTGGGACAGCTATTGGAGTTACCTCAGTAATTTGCAATTTACCTATGATCTGGACATTTCTGGACATTTAGCATGATTTTCTTATTTGATGTTGTTCTTGTTGGTTGTAGTTCCATTTTTGTTTATGTTATTACCTTTTGTTTTTCCTGGACAATACTTGATAATCATTCTTATTGTATAGAGTTTGCATTAAGTTTAGAACCTTCTTATTCAGACAAAAAGGAGAAATGTAGTGGTATTTGCTCCACCATGACTTTTGGCTATAGGGCCCGAAGGAGGTGGTGCTTCTTGCCATTGTATATGGCCTCTTAAAAGGAAAGGGAGATGGGTCATGAGCTCCTTCTCCCTGTTGCCTGCTTCCTGCTCTGACTGAAACACCAAGTGGATTTGCTTCCAGTCAGAACAGAGGATGACTTCAACTGTTTACTTGGTTCTATATGTGTGAGTGTATTTCCTCAATTTGTATCTTAATAAATTCCTATTACCCATTAAATAGACTCATGCAGATTGATATGAATAGTATAGCAAATATTGAACCTGCATAACAAGCTAAACATTTAAAAGCAGTACATTGTTGAGATATAGGTTTTAAAGTATAAATATTTTAAAAGATTATTGGCAGCCTCAATTCAAAAGTTGATAATCCTTTAAAGAATATTTCAAGTCCTTTTGGAACAATCATTTTTAGTAAGGAACTAATTATGAAATTGCCTTTCCTTTTTCACTGTTAGTGAGTAAAAGTGAAAATATATACATTTTATCTATGTAAAAGGTTTGCCATCGCTAGTTTTATGTAAACTTAACACAAGCTAGATTCATCTGACAGCAAGAAACCTCAACTGAAAAAAAATGCCTCCCTAAGATCCAGCTGCAGAATATTTTCTTTCTTTTATATATACATAAGAAATTTTATTTTGCAATACAATTCAGTTCTACATATCAGCCACGAATTCCCTTGTTCTCCCCACCTCCTGCCCCCCTCCTGCCCCCCTCCCCTTCCCCCCACCCCAACCCCCATTCCCACCTCCTCCAGGGCAAAGCCTCCCCCCGCGGACTGAGATCAACCTGGTAGACTCAGTCCAGGCAGGTCCAGTCCCCTCCTCCCAGGCCGAGCCAAGCGACCATGCATAGGCCCCAGGTTTCAAACAGCCAACTCATACAATGAGCACAGGACCCAGTCCCACTGCCTGGATGACTCCCAAACAGATCAAGCCAATCAACTGTCTCACCCATTCAGAGGGCCTGATCCAGTTGGGGACCCTTCAGCCATTGGTTCATAGTTCATGTGTTTCCATTCGTTTGGCTTTTTTTTTTTTTGTCCCTGTGTTTATCCAACCTTGGTCTCAACAATTCTCACTCATATAAACCCTCCTCATTCTCGCTAATTGGACTCCCAGAGCTCCACCAGGGGCCTAGCCATGGATCTCTGCATCCAGATCCCTCAGTCGTTGGATGGAGTTTCTAGCACGACAATTAGGGTGTTTGGCCATCCCATCACCAGACTAGGTCAGTTCGGGCTGTCTGTCGACCATTGCCAGCAGTCTATTTTGGGGGTATCTTTGTGAATTTCTGTGGGCCTCTCTAGCACTTTGCTTCTTCCTATTCTCATGTGGTCTTCATTTACCATGGTCTCCTATTCCTTGTTCTCCCTCTCTGTTGTTGATCCAGCTGGGATCTCCTGCTCCCCCAAGCTCTATTTCCCTCGACACTCGCCTTTCATTACCCCCACTCATGTCCAGGCTGTTCATGTAGATCTCTTCCATTTCTCCGTCATTTTGGGTGATCCCCGTGTCTTTCTTAGGGTCCTGTTTTCCAGGTAGCCTCTCTGGTGATGTGAGTAGCAGTCCAGTCATCCTTGTTTCATGTCTAGTATCCTGCTATGAGTGAGTACATACCATGTTTGTCTTTCTGAGTCTGGGTTACCTCACTCAGGATTATTTTTTCTAGAACCATCCATTTGCTTGCAAACCTCATGATGTCATTGTTTTTCTCGGCTGAGTAGTATTCCATTGTGTATATGTACCACATTTTGCTTAATTAGTGATTAATGGAGGAGGGCCCAACCCACTGTAAGTGATGCCATTCCTGGGCTGATGGTCCTGGATTCTCTAAGAAAGCAGGCTGAGCAAGGCCCAGTGAACATCACCTCCTGCCTCCAGCTTCCTGCCTTGTTTGAGCTCCTGTTCTGACTTCCTTTAATGATGGACTACAATGTAGAAGTGTAAGCCAAATAAGCCCTTTCCTCCCCAGCTTGCTTTTGGTGTCAATGTTTCATCATAACAATAGAAACCCTAACTAAGACAAGCTTCTTCAGATTAGATTGAGCAACCTACTTGCCTGCATTGACATGGAAGTCTTCAGACTTCCAATGCTGTACAGAAAGGTAGGTTTCTGAATAGTCTCTCTGCTATCCATTTTTTTAACTTGCCTTTCTTTTCCATTATTTAGGAGGAGGGAAATGGGTCAGGTGTTAAGACTGCATCCTTCTTTGTAGTTTGTTTGGACTCAAAATTATAATCTTTCTGCCTCAGCCCCCTGGGCACTGAGATCATTACCATGTGTGGATTCAAGGTTTCCTGATGATATTTGATATCTCACAAAAAAGAATTTATGAATTATTTCCAATCAGAATAGTTTAAACTGTTTGACTTAAATCACACTATATTGCCCAATTATGGGCTAGTCGAATGGCTCAGTAGATAAAGTCTTTGCTACACAAGTGTGAGGACCAGAATCATATCCACAGAAACAATCTAAAAGTAGAGCATGTGAGTGACAACATACAATCCTACCACTTAAGAGGCAGAGATGGGACTGCCCAGGGCTGGCTGGAAAGTTGAACTGCAAGAAATGAAGAGTTAAATGTTCAACAAGGAAATCTGCTTCAATAAATTGCAGAATTCTTGATGAAGACATTGGCTATCAATTTAAGGTCTACACACACACACACACACACACACACACACACATACACACACACACACACACACACACACACACACACACACACTTATGTTTATGCGTACCTGTCCATATATATGTACCCACACATATATGTAATACACATACACACATACATGATAAAACAATCAAATAAAAGCAATGCAGAATAATAAAAAAAACTGTGTTCACATCCAAGCTTATTTAACAACTGTGTTTATGCTGTTAAAATAATCCACAAAGCAGAATTGAATTTTCCTAAAATAAAAGGGGGCACAAATGTTATGGAATGTATAAATTTTACTCATGCAAAACTTTTAAGAAAACATGGGATTAGTTTGTTTATAATATTTAGGTTAAAAAATGAACAAAGTTTACATTACTACTGACATTTTATTTCCTTCCTTTTCTTCATTAACATGTTGACATGTGCTGAGTTCACAACTGCCAAATGAAACAAGGGAAAATATAGTGTTTCTCACCCAAATGTTTATCATCTGGTCCTGATCATAAATGCCTCCTTATATGGTTCTACTGAGACTCAACCAGTTCATATTAAAATCTAAACTAGACTTTTAGTTAAACTATATATGATGTACTGACAACATAAAGATATATTAAAATTTTTATTATAGAGTATTGTGTTATAAATGAATGTATCTATAGAAGTTTTCAATGTCTTGTAGTACAAATTTTCAAGGAAATTGGATAATATTCTATTGTTCAGTAAGAATAAATAAATAAGTAAATTGGAGGAAAATAATCAAAAGTTGTCTAAAAGTTCTCATATAGTAAATGCAAATAATAAGATACTTAGCTTGTTCAAGAAGATGTGAGACATTTTCATGAGTCATGCATCTTTAATGTATAGATAGGACTCTGATATTCAAAAGTACAACTTAGAATGTAAATAAAGTGAAGTATATTTATAATTATATTTACTTATGTCTTTCTGGAAATTTTGATTTTAAAACGAACATTTCCTAAATATTTATCAAAAAAATTAAAATTATAATTATACTGCAAATTAAAATTATACTGCAAAAATTATTCAGCAAAAGTCGGCATGAAATTGTCAAGCACATGGATCTATTCTCAAAGACTCACAATACTCATTGTATATGGACAGACAGGTATTTTCCTCTAAGTTAGGAAAGATCTAATAGAGCAATTTCATCCAAATAACTTTTCTATCCTAAGAGTAAAAAACATCTAATGAGAAGAAATTATCTCCACAGCATTAAAGATACTTCTGTTTCTATCTCCATACTTTCAGAATGTGATTTTTCTTAGAAGCTACAGCACTTTGCCTACACAGTATGCCAGCAGCAGAGCTTGGATGCTCTGGAGCAGGAATTTAACTAGAGGCAGAGATCCAGACCAAAGTGATGACTTCATTCTCACCAAAGGTCCATAGTTAGGTCACTGATTACTTTTCATTTGTTTGATGCCATTATCTTGCACTCTTTTGACAAATTCTATCACAGCTCGCCCACAAATTATTCAAACAGCTGCAACCATTAAAAAGGATTCTGAGAAAGCTTGAGGGTAGGAATATAAATGTGTCTGAACTAGTGCTGATTCACAGCAGCATCTGGATTGTTCTGTTTGTATTATGACTTTCTTTGTCATTAAAGCAACTTTCCTATGAAAAATTACAGACTGGGTTTAATAAATATTTTAAATGCTACTGAGCCAGTCCAATGCCTTTTGTCTCTGACATTATTAAAGCCATCAATTTCTCTTTAACATTGTCCCAAAGCAGTCTTTTTATATTCATGAGATTCACAATGCCTCTTGTCAATATTACAGAGCTCTCTGATCACATTATTACGGTCTCCATGAAAGGATAGGCTGTAACAAATGTGGAAGGTAAAATATAAAATTAAGATCAGTATGCATATAGGTATAATCTTTTGTGAGATTTGTTTATTAGGTCTTTCTCTCCTGTGCTATGCTGAGAAGTCACTCATTTTAAAGCTACTTTGATGGCAAC
This sequence comes from Peromyscus californicus insignis, assembly GCF_007827085.1. NCBI lineage: Eukaryota > Metazoa > Chordata > Mammalia > Rodentia > Cricetidae > Peromyscus > Peromyscus californicus. Next base: position 56,620,594 of record NW_026294617.1, on the reverse strand, counting down.
AGTTTATCTCAGTTTGATTAAATTAGATCAGATCTACTTGTTCTTAATGTTGTGGACACTTTCAAACTCCAGTTTCTAAGTTTCAAAAGCTATTAGTTTCAGAAACTCTACCTGAAACTCACAACAGACACACACACACACACACACACACACACACACACACACACACACACACACACACACATTCTCTCTATCTCTATGTCCCCATGCAGATGTTTTTGGACAACACATAAGATTTAGCTTCTCCAAACCTATAAGAGAAACTATTAATGAAAAAGAGAAAGTTACTGACTTATAGCCTAGTATCATTTTTATTTTATTTTGTTTTTATAACTTCATGTTTAATTGACTTACATGATTCATTAGTGGCTCTCAAATTACTTATCTGCTGATGTTCTAGCCTAGCTCAGTAAGCTGCTCTCCCACTTGTTTCTGTGCTCTACGGAATAATACGTTCAATTTCTTGGATGGGATTACAATGTTGTACCATCAGGCCAGGCTTCAAACTGCTCTAAGCAGAGCAGGGTTGTGACTTCAAGGAAAGAAGTCTGTGAGATCAAGAACAGCCTGAACTGTATAAAGAGGTTCTGGCTCTGTGTTGGTTAGATTTTGTAAACATAAGCCGGGCGGTGGTGGCACACGCCTTTAATCCCAGCACTCTGGAGGCAGAGCCAGGTGGATTCGGTGAGTTCAAGGCCAGCCTGGGCTACCAAGTGAGTTCCAGGAAAGGTGCAAAGCTACACAGAGAAACCCTGTCTCGAAAAAAAAAAAAAAAAATTAAAAGATGTTGTAAACATAACACAACCTCCCTAAAACTGGACTGTAGGCAAGTTTGTAGGGAATTTTCTTAACTAATAATGTTGTAGCCTGGCCCTCTGAGGCAGCACCAACACTTGGCTGTTGGTGCCAAGTTACATGAAAAAGGCAAGATGAGAAAATCAGGAGGAGTGAGTCAGTAAGAAGTGCTCCTCCATGTTCTCTGCTTCAGTCTTTGCCTCCAGGTTCCTGCATTCACTTCCTGCTGGGACTATTGCCTGGAAGTGTAAGATAAAACAAAGCCTTTCTTCCCCGAGTTGTTTTTGGTCCAAGTAGTACCAGAGCAAGAGACACTAAAGTAAGACAGTGGTACAATTAATTAATTAATTGATTAATGAATAAGCAAAGAGTTGAATAAAATAATCTTATCTTTCAATACTACATTAAAAAGTATGCTAAAATATATATATATAATCATGTAATTTTAAAAAATATTTTTATTTTATAATTAACTTAATTTCACATATCAGCCGCGGATTCCCCCATCCTCCCTCCTCCCACCCCCCAGGCTTCTCCCCAATCCACCCCCCATTCCCTCCTCCTCCAAGGCAAGGTCTCCTCTGGGGAGTCAGCCCAGCCTGGTAGATTCAGTTGAGGCAAGTCCAGTCCCCTCCTCCCTACACCAAGGCTGAGCAAACTGTCCCAGCATAGGCCCCAGGCTCAAAAAAAGCCAGCCCATGCACCAAGGACAGGTCCTGGCTCCACTGCCTAGGGGCCTCCCAAACAGTTCAAGCTAATCAACTGTCTTACTTATCCAGAGGGTCTGGTCCAGTTCCATGGGGGCTCATAGCCATCAGCTCAAAGTTCATGCATTTCCACTAGTTTGCTCATTTCTTGCCAGTACTGCAGTCTGTCATGGAGGGAAAGGCCTGATGATAAGGCCATGTAGCAGTTCATTCACATGTAGCACCTGGCTAGCTGCTGGGGGATGTCTTTCTATACACTGTGAATATATGTTGTGCCCATTAGTTAATAAATAAGTTGCTTTGGCCTATGGCAAGGCAGTTTAAAGACATGTAGGAAATCCAAGGGAAAAGAAAAGAAAGAGAAAGGTGGAGTCTGAAGAGACACCAGCCTGCCACCCAAGGAGAAACATGCCAGCAGACCAGTAAAGCCACAGAACACGTGGCAAAGCAGATTAATAGAAATGTGTTAATTTAAGATAAATGGTATAATATAACAGCTAGCTAGCAAGAGGCCTGCCTTAGGTCATACAGTTTGTAAATAATATTAAGCCTCTGAGTGATTATTTTATATGCAGCTGCTGGACCAAGGGGCTGGATGGGACTGGAGAAACTTATGGCTACAGCTACCTTTCTCTTTTCTTTTCTTACTCAATCTAGGACTCAGAGTATGGACAGATAAAGCCCACATTTAGGGTGCATCTTCCTCCCTGTTAGTCATACATGGAATATCCACACAGAGACACCTCAAATGTATGTAGCAGGAATGCCATAGGCATTTCTTTTCTTTTTTTTTTTTTTTTTTTTTTTTTTTTTTGATTTTAGAGGCAGGGTTTCTCTGTGTAGCTTTGCGCCTTTCCTGGAACTCACTCTGTAGTCTAGGCTGGCCTTGAACTCACAGAGATCCGCCTGCCTCTGCCTCCCGAGTGCTGGGATTAAAGGTATATGCCATCACCACCTGGCCTGCCATAGGCATGCATTTCTTAATCCAATGAAGTGGACAAATTTACTATCATACTAATTTTTGTACAGGAGGAAAGAACATAACACATACGACCACACAAGAAGAAATGCCGTGTACCACACAAAATTATTTGAGAGGCAAGTTTTAGACACAACCTGTTCTTACCTAGATATATGACTTGGGAAGACTTGCTTTTGCTACTTCAACACCTTTTTTTTACTTGAAATATGAAATATGAATATTTTAATGAAATAATGAGTAATAGAACTTTAAAATATGAAATCTTATACAGATAGGTAGAAATTAAATCATGGCAATATTGTTGGTTACAATGTTATTAAGGCATTTTTCAATAGAGAAAAATGTAAAAATATTGATATTAAATACCTTAGTTTGGACTTTTGCAAGAAAACTTGTATAGTAAAAGAAAAAATTGAAAACTTCTACTAGTTTAAGAATAAATTTATCTATAGATATGACCCAATTTGTCTAACCTACCACTCCAAGAGAACTTGTGTACTTTTATGGCAGGTTGAAATCATTAAGAGAAAAGAAATACTTTGGAAATTATCTATCTTTGAACAGTGTTGAAAAAGCTAATATATTGACATTTATAAATACAATTTTCTAATTTCACAATAAAATTTAAATATGAATTATAAATATTATTTGTATTGGAAACAGTTATGATGTTAATTTAGTTAGTAGCCTGTGTATCCCAAATTTTAAAAGACACTCTCATATAAGGCTCTCAAAACCATTGTTGGAACTAACTAATGTTTAACACATTAATAACACATTTATTTTCAAAGCCAATCTTAATGTTACAAAACTAAGGTAATAAAGACAAGTCTAAAAGTAATAAATGGATATACTAAGAAAAAAGCTAGTTGAGCAAAGAGGAAATTACCTTGTATGGCTTTTTAACTTAGCAATACATATTTTCCTCATTCTTTCCTTGTTACATAAGATGGTATTTTAATATTCATCTATTAAAAAACAAAGCAGAGACTGGGGATGTAGCTCAAGCTTAGAGTGCTGAACTGGGAGCACATGAAGCTAGGGTTCCTGCTTAGCATGCCCATACAATGCAAGCACACACACACACATACACACAGAGCACCACCACCATCAAACACTCATATGAGAGACAAGTACACACACACACACACACACACACACACACACACACACACACACACACAGACCCACACACAAAGTACCACCACCCCCAGACACTCATATGAGAGACAAGTGATTTTATTTTATACTTTTAGAATATTTCTTCATTTCCTTACTAAATGGACAGTTCTCTATCTCCCCCAAAAAACTTGTTATTTTTATTCTATGGAAACAGGAGATAAACCAGTACATAATTCCACTTCTTCTATACCAAAGGCCACTGGACTTCATGTCAACCACAAGCTAGGGTCCCCATTCAACAAGTGCCTTTCAACTTGGGGAGTCATGCTCCTAAGCAATCCATATTCCAGTTTTTTTCCATCATAAAGTCAGTCTAACAAAAACAATTACCTCCTAGCATTTTTGAAATATTAACTGTGTTTACAGACAAGTAATTTCAGTGGTGTTTGGAATCATAGTCATTATATTTTCCTTTCTAGTCTTTCTATTTTATGAATTACATAAATATGTATTTAACTTATTTCTTCCCTCCACTTTAGATTTTGTAATAACTAAAGTTAGCATTTATTACACTTTAATTTTTATTTTCTCTATGTATAAAACACACATACATGTGCTCATCTAGAATGTGAGCTTTCAAAATTCCACAGCTAAAAAAAATAAATCAACAAACAATGTATTAAAAGTAATTCAGTTAGAAAATTGACTAAAACCTGAAGGCTTAGTACGATATACAGATGGTAACTAATTGTATGGGAATATCTGGTATTATTTACCATTAATTAAATGCAAAATATGATGTCACTAGGATACTATTAGCAATGCCAAATGCTATAAAGGTTGTAAGTCAACCTAATAACTCACACATTGCTAGTGAGAATACAATATATTCACACTATTCCCTGTTCCTTAATAAAACAAAGTAGAAAGTAAAATAAAAACCTAGCATATTACTAATCAGTCAAACTTAAGCATTTATCCCAGAAAATGTACTTTTTGTTCACATAAAATCTGTATATTATTGTGTTTGCTTTTATCTGTAGTAGGATGTAATTGTAACTAATGTAGTTGTCTTTCAAAGGTTGTATGGCTAGACAAACTTGTGTTTACTAACAGGGAACCACACTACTAACCAATAGTAGCATGAATGTAATAAGAGTAACCACCTGCTTTCTGATTGTATTTAAGGCAGTTCAACAGAAGGAAAGTCATGCTTGCTATTCCTAAAAGAGCCCAGAACTCAGAGTTGGGAAGCTCACAGGTCCCAGGCCTGACTTATTACTATGATAATGCTAAATGGATGTATTTTCATTTTCAAACTACTTTGTAGATTTGTATCTCTGTACTGATAGATTATTCCATCTCTCAGCTTTTATCAGAGAAATTTCTTAGTGCAGCTGAGAGATGGAATAACATGTATTTATACATATGTGAATACATACACATGTCTTACTACATATAAGCAAATTATTTTAACATAATTTTCATATTTTGTCCTGATAACTTTTTTGTGATAACTGTAACAGCAAAGAATACTTAGCTTGGGAAGCCTTGACCTATAAATATTGAAGTATGAATTATCCTTATTCAAAGAGAAACTGCAGTTTTCACTTTTATCAATAGATGGCAGACCATTTGCAATATGTTTTATTAAAAATAACAATACTCAAACATATCAACTGATAAGTGATATAGTTTATCTAATAAGTAATGTAAAAAAATAGTTGTACATAGTTTATCTTCCCAATCAGTAACAAGTTTATCCTTTCATTGATTTACCTAAGCATTACTTTATTCTATATGTTATATTTGCTTTCAGAAACAGTACCTGAAATAGTCTCTGCAATAGAAAGTATTTTATAAACATTTTCATTATTCTTAAATTCTCACTACCTTGAAACCATCTTTTTTGTTACTATATTTGAACATTTGATTGAAGAATTTTTTATAGGATAAATAATCATTGTGGATTTTAGTAGTACTGCTGTCATAGAAACTTACATATTTATTTCTTAATTTATTTTTCTGTACCTTAATTTATTTTATTTGATATAGGTATCTATATATCCCAGACTGTCTTGGAACTCTCTTTTAGACTAGGAAGCTTTCAAACTCCTGATCTTTCTGCCTCACCCTCCTGAGGTTAAGACTGTTTTATTGTGAAATAACTAGTGGTCTTTAATCAACAACTGAATTGTTCGGCAGCACTTTAATAGCATACATTATTTAGAGTGATGGAATTATACTGACAGCCACAATTGGCACACATGTTAACCATCATTTATTAAAAAACATTATAGCAAACATTTACAGATTGTTTTTAGTAGATTTTAGATAATTTGTATATACATAATGAGATAGTTGAGGGATCTTACACAACTATAAATATAAAACTCAGTTATGTTTACTGTAACTCATCATGACGCCTAAAAAATAACATCATACAAAATGGTGTGTCTCACTTTCATCTATGATTTGTCACATGAGGTTAGGTGTGAAATTTTCTATGTGTGCAGTATGTCAGCACTGAAACCTTCGCAGAAGCTGGAGCACATGGGATTTCAGGGTTGTGTGTTAGCAATGCCTAGCCTCTGTTTTGTCTTATTAATCACTCAGTGAATGATAGACAGATTGCATTTCATTTTAAAGCGTATTCTCACATCACTATTGGAGATGTTCAGCAGAAAAATCCCATTTCCCCTTGAGAAAGCTATATTAAACTATTATGTATTAGTTGGGAATGTATTAGAAAAGAGACAGAGACAGAGACACAGAGACAGACAGACAGAGAGACAGAGACAGACACAGAGAGAGAATGCTCACATTTCCTTAAAAACAGTAAAGCAATCACAGTGACTTTCCTTGTTATTTTGCCATTCCATGCTTGTCAGTATCATCACATTTATCATATTAACCAGAAAATCAGTAACTTTTTCACTGGATCAATGTGAAATTTTTGATTTGCATTAAACTGTTCAAGGTTAATTTGTCTGCAGATCTCAATTAAAACAGAGGCCCCTTTGAACTTGATATAATCTCAATAAATACTGAAATCAATTCACATATAGTAAATCAAAATTTTGCAAGGCTAGAATTTCACCCAGATATCTATACTTATTTATCTTTCTGACTTGCAATCGTGTTTATTAATAGGAAACTTAAGAAAGCCAGGGATACAATCTTGGCACATTTTGAGACAGCTTTCTTCTTCAAATTGTACACTGCTTTCTGAATTTCTTTGTCATGTCAAGCTTCAAAAAAATCTCTTGAGGAGTACATTTTTACTTGTGCCAATAAAACAGATATGGTTAGGACAATTTATGCTTTACCAAAAACATTTTTTGATGAAAATAGTTCAATAATACCAAGATTGCTAGTCCACTTAAATACACAAGAACAAACAATGAATTTATGCAATAAATTCATCATTCAAATCTAATAACAAATCTACATGTATATTAAAATCTAAAAGGATGGTAGTATAGTTTTCAAATTAAATATTGATTGAATAAAGAACTATCATGGCACATATCCTATGGAGGCCCACAAAAGTTTCCTAGTGAGATCTGAGCTTGCTTTACACAGAAAAGCTGCATTAGATGATTGCTTGACCATGTGCATGGTTATCAGGTGATTGGAAGGGTCTACATTTAGCTGAGCTGGGGGGGGGGTCTTTGCTCCACCCCTTGGTATTCCTATAAATAGCCCTATAGAAGAGACATAAGGGCCTGGTAGATAAGGATCCAGGCCCTCCCGAGGCTATCATGTGTTTCTATCTGTTTCTCTCCCCTTTATCCTTCTATCTAAATATTTCTCACTTTACCCTCCTCAAGAGTACCCCTGAGAGGAAAAATGTGGGAGCCAGTCTCCCACAGATTGTAGTATAATTTTCAAGTTAAATATTGATTGAATAAAGAACTATCATGGCAATTATTCGAAGTGAAAGCAATTTATTTGAGTTGCATTGTTTATTGACATATTTGAGGAGAGAAATAAAGTATCAGATGGATCTCAGGAAAATGGTGTGACATCAACCAAATGAAATGAGAAGTCTCTTTATGATGAAGAATGTACACTAATTATTTTAAACATTAATGTGGTGTACAAGCAAAATCCATGGACAAGGTCTTAAGAGATCTCACCAGAGTAAGTGATAAAGGACCATGGAAGTGGATTTAGTAAGTAAGTAAGTAAGTAAATAAATAAATAAATAAATAAAGGAAGGAAGATAAAAATGTACTAATCTGAAGATCTCATAAATGCTTGTATGTACATTTTAAAATGTGCTCCATTGCCCCATAGTGTCAGAAGACAGTATGTAAGTGACTGAGTAACTACTGCAGAGGGTGGTCTATTTCTATATAAGTTTAATTTCTACACCCATCTATTCAACCACAATTAATAATTATATATATATATATATGAATAAAGTCAAGTTTACTGATAAATAACCTTCAATAAAATATTCTAATGACATGAGAATTAATGGCATGAGTGTAGCTATAGATTTCCCTAACTCCATTAATCATACAAAGCTATTGATTTGAAGTTTAAAGATGTCATTATAACTATTTGGACTTGAACTACAACTCAAATAATATACAGAAGAAATAACCACAGATTTTATTCAGTAGACAAGAGTCTTAGATCGCTCCACCAATAACAGCAAAGCAAACCCTGGACACAAAGTAGATACATTATTAGTTTAAATGAAGTGAAATTTATTTTTAGATCAAAGGTATTAGCAAGTGCACATGCAAATTGCAAAGAGTGCTTAAATTCTAATTAAGCTATCGAGAATGTCCTCATGTTAAATCTTTAAGCTCAAATCGGCATCATTACCACATTAACCTCCTTTGACTCTCTTGTTACACAAGTATCATTACATTAATTAGTCTTTATGCTCTTCTTAAAGTGTTGGCCACCTCATGATTATTTTGGAGTTTTCTCATTACTTCCAAACACAGCAGCAATCTACCCTGTGTGAAATCTTCCTGTGGAGTGTTGCATACTAGCCTAGTAAATCATATCATGATAATTTGAATATATATCTCCAATTATAATCAGATTATAGTTTTATGTACAAATGTGATACCAAAATATCTAATCAAGACTCAGTACTTTCACTTGCCCCTTTTAAAAATAGTTCTGGCTTACAAAAACCTGAATATAAGTTAATGAAAGGTGTGAACCAGGTAATAGTATCTATGAATGACTTGCCTGCCTGAGAGATCTGCTTTTAATAACAAGACTGTATGCTTCTTTGACTTAGTTAGAGGACTATCCATATCCTGTCCTGAGTCCTCAGAACAGGAGAGAAAAAACAGATCTCACCAGTCTGTTATAGAAAGTGTGGACATGCTAAGCTCATGGTTTTGGATCTGCTTTGCTGTCCCAAGAAATGACACTGTCGTAGCTGTGTCTCTCCAGGAGGACCCTTTTCAGCAGCTCAGGGGTGGAGGAGGAACCATGCAGTTGGTGAACTAGTCACTCAATTAACTTTCCTATGTGAGGGAGTAAAACTTCATTATCTGGAGCCACTGAAGGGGGGGCAAAACTTAGCCCTCTGGGGCTGGCAAAAAAGGGAAACACACACACACACACACACACACACACACCTCCAACATGTCAGGGTTTCACCTAGGGTGCTGATGAATGGCAAGCCTTCAGTAGCTCAGTGAAACTGAAGAGGAGATGCAGAGCAGATGAACTACTGGGCAGACGAACAGACACAAAAGGACTTTTCTAAGACCCAAAGCTCAGTTTCTCATTGTATTATTCTTTCTGTTGCTTGTTCTCATTAATTCTTTGTTCTGTTTTTCTATTCTGATATCTCCCTTCTATCTCTCTTGATGTCTTTATTTTAGCTAACTTTATGTTTTCCTTTACATTGTATATACCCCTGCAAAATCTTTCAAGGAGTATAAATATCACAAAGTGGTTACATTCTATTTTTAAGTGAATAATTACAATGAATACAAGTAAAAACCAGTATGTTTTCCATATCCCTTACATGCTTAAACATATTATGTATTACAGGTGAAAAACAAGTTGTCCCAAGAACTCACATGCATTCACACCCAAGCAAGTTGTTATAGTTTAACCAAATATAAGCAAGCAAGATATTTTTCTCAGCCAGTTCATTTGCTGGCAGGCTGCATTTTTCGGTTACAATGAAAAGATCAATCACTTTATTATTTATCTCAATAGGTAATCTTATAGTAAGTCTTTAAACAATAACAAATCTAAACTTTAATATATAAAAACCAACAGTTAGCTCTACTTTAAATCCTCTGGGTGCATACTCACTCATCAATAGTTTTTATATCAGGAAGCTGAGGACAGAAATAGGTACAAGGTATTAATTATCACCCTTGATCAACAACTCATCATGGCAAGAAAGGCACTTCAGCCAGCAATAGCCAGGCTGCCATTTTTTCTGTTCCCTGACCTCATAGTCCCTTGTTCAACTATTAAAAGTGTGTTTTTATAAACTTTAAATTGTTCCCTAAGATTTTCTACCTCAGAGTATTAACAAAAGCACCTTAACTTAACCTTAAGTCATTATTTAAAGCTTTGTTTTCGCTATAATGCACACCAAAATTGTGAACATATCTCCCAACATTAAGATTAAAAGAACTTGACCTAGATTAGCTGCTGGGACTCTTGATCTTTAAATCATTAACCATAAGCCACAGTTTATATGGTTCCTTAAGAGAAAGTCTTAAATCCTAGCTGCATGACACTTCCTTGTTCTTATTTTCTATCCTTTGCAGGCCCTGTTTTATCAGGGATGGGAGCAACACCATATCCTATCTTTACTTTTTCCACTAAACTAACCTCTATCAGAATCCCTTACTATATTTATTAAAAACCTTCAATCATTAAAAACTCTATTTAAGCTAACAAGACTTTTATAAAATCATTGTTCCAGTTGAACAGTATAGCTTAAGAGGAAATCATCTTCATAATAATCCACAGGTCAAAATGTCCAATAGAATGGGATAATTTCCATGAGATAATCATACAACATTAAGGGCAGTGGGTATCCCACAACACACCCATTCATATTATGCCAGATACCAGAGAAAAATGGCAGTGGCAAATTTGTAAAGGCAAAGCAGTAGCAAGTGACGTTCTGGAAGCCAAACCTTCAGGGCATTGCCTATCCGAGATTCATTCATTAGTGCAATGCATTTTGGTGGGCCAATCTCCTGAAGTCAATTGTCACCTGCTGCTCCTTCATGGCCACCAGCACACTAGAATAACCAATATGGGATGTCTAGACATGCCTATGAGTCTCCGAGAAACAGCATCCACAATGGAACTAATATTTACCCTTGCTTTGACTTATTACTGTATTTTGCCCTTAGTTAGTTATTAATTTAAAAGCAGAAAGAAAAGAGAATTATGTTATTTTGTAATCTCACTGCACACAATGTATTAGATGTTGGGAAACTAACAGGCTTCTGTGTGGTTGGTAAGATAAAATCAGAAGAGCCTGAGGATTTTGAGAAGAATTCAGTGATGCTACACTCCTTGCAAATGAACATTTTTTACTATTCCAGTGTTAATTTCTATGTCCTCCAGCCTCAGTAGGTAGCATTAGGCCTTCTTAAATGTGGTTAATTATATTTGATACCAGTGGGTCATCAGGGAATATCTGTGTTCATGTACACAGAGCTATCTAAATGATGTAGATCTTAAGAAGCAGATCACCTTACATACAGGCTGTCAGCACTCAATTTAAAGTTGCACAGATACAATGTGGTCTTTTCTTTTTAATAAAGCTGAAGCAGATAAGTTCTTTTAAATTACCATTCAGTAGCTTTTGTTTTGTTTCAAGTGTATCTATAGATATGGTGGGAGTTTAGTGGCTTTTTCTTTTTTTCTTTTTTTTTTTTTTTGAGCTAATTTCCACTAGCACTCCAAAACACAAAACATAGGATAGAGATTTGAGTTACTGGCAGCAGCTTTAGGTGGGTAGTACCAAAGTGACATTTAATGTTCCATTATATAGGAGGCTCTTTCAGGCTACTTTGCTGTACAGAGGAACATGTCATGCTTCTTAACCACCATCCATCCCATTGCTATGTGGTAATACAGCTCTAATTATGCTGTTCATGTTAGTTGAGCTAAATCTACACTGTCCACACCCCAAGAAAATTTGTTTTTTTAAGTTAATGAGAAAATACTAACCAAAAACCATGGCTACCAAAGAAAAGTTCCTCATTCCCAAGATATAGTCCCCAACTACCAGAATTTTATGGAGAAAGCTATGGTAGTCATCACCTTTCATGTGTTCCTGGGTGTGAAGGACGTCCACAAATGTTAAATCATCAAATGCACCATAGTTTAAGGAGTTTGATTAAGAAATAACTTGATGAAGACTATAAAAAATATTAAAAATTAATCAGCAATGAAATTTTGTATTCTGTTTTCTCTAAGAATATCTAAGAAGTAAACTTGCTGAAGATATCAAGTATTAAAGAACGAAAACAAAAAATAATAAAAATTCATAGTATCTCCAGAATTACTTAGAGAACAGTTTCAAGAAATAAAATAACCAGATATCAATGTAAAGTTAAAATTCTGAAGCTATCCTGCCCAGCATATACATATGCATACAGAGAACTCTTAAGGAAAGTATCATTTGAATTTGAGATTTTTTTTTTGTAGTCTAGATGATATAAGCATGTGTGAGGCCCCAAAATCTGAAAAGCCAGAAAAACTAAAAATCCCAGGGAACAGATAAAATGGTATCTTTGATAGTATCTAGAAGCAAGAATGAAGGTAAGCTGTCTATTTATGAAAGCATACATACCTGTTAAGGAAATAATGATTCATAACTACAAGTAAGATATTACTCTAGGTACCTAAATATAATAAGACAGGAAGAGAGACTAACAGAAAAACAGAGGGATAAAGAGAGAGACATAAAAGGAGAGAGAATATATTTTGAATAAGAGTAGTCCATTAATAATCTTCAATTATGTAACACAAATATTTTTTATTTAATTAAATTCAATATACTATTATTGATATGAGTAGCTATGGACAAAAGCGATCCATTTAATAGCACTCTGGCTTGTAAATAATCTAGTAGAATGTATCTTTCTTTCAAAAATAATAAAATAGGATGGAAAAAGTTTATATTTGCATTTCTGCTGTGCAGTATGCAAGAAGGTATTTGTGTCTTGGATATAGGGAAGTGGTTAAGATTAACCACAGGGAATAGAGATGGAGGTTAAGTAGCATTTAATTTTAAATTGTGTAAGCTAGGCTTCAATGAGAAAGTAACATAGTTTTAAAGAAATAATTTGGAATCTAATCTCCTAGAGATCTGCCAAAGTATCTGTTGGGTCAAGAGAATGGCCAGGTGAAGACACTTGTTGATCTTGTGGAGAACAGGGTGGGCATCAAGAGCAATAGGACTAGGTCTTCCTTCTTGGGTGAGGGGTATTGCTTGATGGTTAGATAGGAGAGAAACTGGTATGTGAGTTCACAGCTTTGTAGGGTATCCCAGACACTTATTTCCAATCTGAAAAACACTGCTATCACAAATGTGATGTTAGGGATACACAAAAACAAAACAAAACTGGGTGGAGGAATTTTGACATTTCAAAGAAAAGAAACAGGGTAATAGTGCTTGCCCCCAAGCTTGACGAACTGAGTTAGATCACCTGAACCCTCATGAAAGGGAAGAAGCAATTTAAATAAATTGTCCTCTGGCTTACCCTTGTGAGCAGTAGCATGAATACGCATACACACATTATAAATAAATAAGCACAAACTTTTGCTTTGAGAGTTTGGGTATTTCAAAGATCTGTTATTAAGAATTTATACAAATTGTGGATAAAATTGTACAGAAATATAAAAAGAACAATCTAAAAATTCTCCTGGAATGTCTAAAGGTATTCCAAAGAGACAGTGATTGCAGGGATTTTTATCAAGTTCTCCCCTAGACATAAGGGCACATGACTAGGAAGTCTATTGAATTGAGAATCTGAGGTTAGGAACTGCCAAGATAAAATACACATACTAAAAAAAAAGAAAGAAAGAAATCTGGGGAAGAAAATAATGGATTCTGTCTGGGCACAGGTTACACAGTGTTCTGACGGAAGAAAAGCCCCTGGGTGGGATTAGTCAAATCACTGAGGACAAGGTGGAAATATTTGCTTGAACTGTGAGTGGTGTTGGCAGACAGATGTAATATTTTCCTATCTCTCGCTGTGACAGATCCCATAGGACAACAGAGAAAGACATACAAGTCCAAGTCTGAGCTAGAAAGCAAAGCATCAACAAAAGGGAGGAAGACAAATTTCTTACAAACTTTCCAGCCAAAGAAAAAAGGTAAGCTACAGATGGAAAAGATGGCTAACCGGCTGGAAGAGACTTCTCTCTCCAGGGAGAAAGAGTGGAAGAACTAAGGGAAACTCAGCAGTACAAGCAGAGGAAAGACAAGATATGAAACACAATAAACACAGCACAAGGCCTTGAACATTTATATCTCAAGGCAAGACTACACCAAGGAACTGTTAGTGAGGAGCAGTCTTGCAATTGTCTCAGGAGAAATGGCCTTCAGAAATGTTAGTCGCAGTTTGGGTTTCAAAGTCAGCCAATGAATGTGGACCAGCTGAGTTTGTTAGGGGTGTTTACTGTGATTGCCTTGCATCCAACTCCAAAAGTATGTAGAATTCTATTGTAGCAGTAGATACAAAACTGCCTGTTCCCAGGAGACACTCTTGCGTTTAGAAGTAGCCTTTGTTATTCCTCCTTCAAGAAAGCTTGTGAACACTATGTTCTTGGGAAAACAATGGGCCACACACACACCGGATGGATCCCCTCCTCTATTATAATCGCATCTGCGACACTTCTCAGAATGGAATGACTGGCAGCTCAAGCAAGAGGACAGAAATACTGCCTTTCACCATCAGGTTTCACTGGAAAACCTCCCCATGTCTGACCTGTCCCTTCTACTGTGTTCTGAGTAGAAGTAGCAATCTTTAAGGCCTTCCTTGGGAATGTGATTTGGAAACTATCTGTTGCACATACACACACACACACACACACACACACACACACACACACACACACACACATTTTCTATAGTCACTGGTAAAAAGGTGAGACATTCACAGCTAATTCTATTTCTGCACTTTATTTGATGGAAAAGTAACAAGTAGTACACAATCTGGAATTCAGATGAAAAGTGTCATTGTGCTGTGTGGTACTGTCATCTCTGATAGAAAGGTTAGGTCACTGAAGACTGCTTGAACCAGAACTTCACTACCAAGCCCTGAATCAAGTGCTATACAAATGAGAAACAAATATGAAAAGACAGGGTATCATCAGGTGACAAAATATGAAAAAAAAAGAACATGTAGCAACATGTTCTTAGGAATAAGTTCAAATAGTGATGTATTCATGTGAATGCCATGTTACTGGTCTGGCTAAAGAAAGCTTGGATGACAATGCCTAAAAGACAGATACTGTGCCACTAAAATCAGGAAGAAGACAATGACATGTACTTTCTCCATAACTATTCAATAAAATTCTGAAGCCTTAACCAAAGCCATAATACAACTGGGGGAAAAGAAGGGAATACCAAGGAAAGAAGAAGTCAAGTATCTTTATTTGCAGATGATAGGATAGTATATATAAGTCACCCTAAAATTTCTACTGGGAAACTCATAGCTGATTAACACTTTCAAAGTAATTGGATATAAAATTAACTCACAAAAAACACTAGCATTCCTATAAACAAATGACAGAAGGACTTGCACAGTAGTCTTAAATAATATAAAATATTTTGGTGTTACTCTAACCAGGCAAGTGAAAGACTTGTTAGATTAAAAACTTCAGGTCTTTGAAAAAGAAATTGAAGAAGGAATCAGAAGATATAAAGATCTCCCATACTCATGGATCAGTAAGATTAATATATTAAAAATGTCCATCCTACCAAAGGCAATATACAGATTCAATGCAATCCCTGTCAAAATTCCAAAAATTCTTCACAGATCCTGAAAGGACAATTTCCAGCTTCATATAAACACAAGATAGCTAAAACAATCTTGAACAATTATCTATCTTCTGGAGGTATCACCATCCCTGATTTCAAGTTGTACTAGAGAGTTATAGTCATAAAAACTGCAAATTATTTGCACAAAGACACATAGTTCAAGTAAATCAAATAGAAGACCCAGACATAAATCTACATGCCTATGGACACCTGATTTTTTATAAAAGAGGCCAGAAGTACAAATGGATAAAAGACAACATCCTCAACAAATAGCACTTGTCAATCTGGATGTCTGCATGTAGAAGCAAGATAGATCTGTTCTTATCAATCTGCACAAAAATAAACTCCAAATAAATCAAAGACCTCAACCTAATTAGAAGAGAATGTGTGGAATAGTCTTGAACTCACTGGCACAGGAAATGGCATTCTTAACAGAACATCATTAGCAGAGGCACAAAGATAAACAATTAATAAATGAACCCTTATGAAACGAAAAGTTTCTGTAGGGCAAGGACACCATCATTTAGAAAAAGTGGCAGGCTAGGAAATGATAAAAGATTTTCACAAACTACATAGCCTATAGAAGACCAACATTCAAAATATATAAAGAACTCAAGAAACTAGATATCAAAGACTCCAAATAAACAATTTCAAAAGTGGTACAGATCTAAAACATAATTCTCAAAGGAAGAAACTCAAATACCTGAGAAATATTTAAAGGAATGTTCAACATTTTTAGCCATCAAGGAAATGCAATTCAAAACTACTTTGAGGTTTTATCTCACACTGGTCGGAATGACCTAACTAATAAAACAAATTATAGCTCATGCTGACAATGTTTTGGAATAAGGCGAACACTTATACATTGCTTGTGGGATTGCAAGTGTGTTTGCCTACTATGGAAATCAATCAGTTTCAGTGTTTCTCAGACAGATGGGATTGATTTACTTCAAGATCCAGCAATATCACTCTTCAGCATATGCCCAGATGATGTCACATCCTACCACAGGGACACTTCCTCAATTATGTAAATTGATGATCATTCATAATCATCAGAAATGGGAATTAACATAGATGTCCCTCAACAGATGAATGAATAAAGAAAGTGTGGTATATTTACAAAACAAAGTATTACTAAGCCATTATAAATAATAAAATCATGAAATTTGCTGGCAATAAATGGAACTAGAAGAAAAGTCATCCTTAAGTGAGATAATCCAGACCCAGAAAAACAAATATGATATGTTCATTTATATGTAGATATTATATGTTAAGAAAATGACAATCAAGCTACAATCCCTACATCCACAGAAATTAGGTATAAAGTAGTGAATTCGGAGGGAAAACTTTATCTCCCAGGAAAGGGAAATTGAATAGTTAGGGATGGATGTGGAGCTGGGGGTTGAACAAGATGATCAAGTGTGGAGGGAAGTGAGGAATGAGGGAGTCAATCTGGTGAGAGACATCCAAAATTAAGTGCCATTTGAGGGGTAGTATGGAAATCTTAAAAAATAAAATGAAGGTAGTCTCAATGAAATTGCCAAATAATGGGGGAAACAGCCCCGATTGGAGACTTCTTGTCAACAAATGAAGCTTCCAATAGCAGGAATGAGTTACATCTATTTGAGTTGTTTGCCAAAGTGGTCTCATAGGAAACCCATATCAACCATGATTATTACCAAGAATGTAGGCTGCTTTCTGTAAACTGTTGGCAATGCTCCATTGCTGAAGACAACATTTATAGAAGTCATTGAACATGGAGAAATTGAGCTGGTGTCTACAAAGAACCTTCACCCCAACTGACTAATGTTCATGGCACTGGAAGGTTCTCTTCATGATACTAAAGGAGAAATGGAAACACCAACACAGCCACAAACCCTTTGATCTACAATGGTGTACTGCCTGTAAGATATATTAATGCAATGGAGGAACAAAGCTTGTGGGAGTAATCAACCTATATCAAATTTGACTTAAGTCCTCTCCATGAGACAGAACCCATTCCCGACACTCTTTTGGGGACCAAGAACCTGAAACTAGATAGACCAGAGACCTCGTGGAAAACCAAATACTACTGTTCTACTAAAAGAACATAGCAACAAAATGACTTTTAATGACATTCTGCTACACTCATTAATTAGTGCCTTCCTCAGCCAACATCAGAGAAGATTCTTCCTGTATCAAATGGGAACAAACACAGAGACCTTACATCCAGACAATATCCAGAGAATGAGAGACCTTGGGACATTCAGCCCTTAATGGGATGTCTCCATCAGATCCCTCCTGTAAGAGCTGAGGGAACCCTGCAGAAAAAGAGGAAAAGTGTAAGATCCAGAAGGAATGGAGGACACCAAAGAAATAAGGTTCTCTAATTCAGCAGGATTGTCACACATATGAATTCAGAGACTGAGGCAGCAAGATTTTCGTGGGTCTGTACCAGATAGGTTCCTAGAAGTGAAAGAAGAAATGGACCATACCACCATGCCTAAATTTGAACTATTTCAAATTGATAAATATGAAAAAAATTGATAAATATGCACAAAAGAAAAGTAAGTTTTGTCCTGGGGAGTTTCAGTAGAGAGAACAAAGTACTCTTAAGTGTAGGCTGAATGTTCAGTACTAGATTGTCAACCGAATAAGAATTCAATATCTTTGGAAGATCCTTGTCTCATAATGTAGTATCAGGGTTTTTTTTCAATTTTGTTTATTTTTGTTTTATTTTTTCTTTCTTTTTAACCCATAGATCCTTTGGGCATATAGTATGGCTTTCAGCTTTAGTATTTTCACAGGATTCCTGAATGTGCAAGTGAGTGTGTCTGTATGTCTATATCTGCTTTATGTGACTTTCATTGAGTTATTTTCCTTCTATTTGTTTCTGATGTGTTAGTTTTCGCTTTATCTACTTTATTTTATTGCATTACTATCTGTTAGATGTCTATTTTTTTTTCCTTTTGAGAGACAGAAAGGAGATTGATCTGGATGGGAGGTAAGTTGGGGAGGAACTGGAAGAATAGAGAGAAGGGAAACTGTAATCAGAATATATTATGTGAGAACAAAGTCTATTTTCAATGAAAGGACTAAAAAACATACTGTAGCCCTTTGACATGTGCAAGGATGTTTTGATGAGTAGAGAACTGAGTGTACTACTAGCTCCCTGCAAGTGCTTTAAAAGTGTATTCAAGGGCCAATGAGATGGCTCAGCAGGTCAAGCATTTGTGAGCAGAGGTTACTGACTTCAGTTCAATCCCCAGGATACCTTGTAGAATGAGGGAATAGCACTAGAAATTTGTCTTCTGATTTCCACACGTGTGGGTGACATTTAAGCGTGCTTCCACAGTAATACACACACACACACACACAAAACACACTCAAAAGTTTATTGCGTTGTATAACACCATTCCTTATATGTGTTTTGTTTCCACATACCATCTATTATATAATTAGAGGATACAGGTATCATGATGTAGAATCTGATCACAGAATAAATATTTAAGGTGTTTAATGTATTATTATGCACTCTAACTGGATGTAATATAGCACAGAAAATGTGAAATAGGTGATCCTAGGTCTTTTACCAATACATTGTTCTATCTTAAAACCTTCCAGAAATATGTTACCACTAGATTTTCCAGGAGGAGCAAAAAAAAAAAAAAAAAAAAAAAAAGGTAAAAGTAATTATCAGAGAAAGGACTCCCCTGTGTCTGAGTATTTTCAAAAACAGAAACAAGGAAAGAACTTAGTCTTCAATAGTTTGGGAAAAATAAGACAACAACAAATAAATACATAAAAAAGAAAGAAAATAGAATCACAAGCACCATTATGATGGTCCAGAAGAACTTGATTCTAGTGTTCAATTTCTGAAAGGTCATGCAGAAAGAAAGGTGGTAGTTCAGAATGTTCCACCTGCAGGAGATGAACATTGAGCTTCCTTCCCAATGATGAGTCCACACTGGGAATGACTGTTCCATGACGTGTCGCCTCTGCTTTGAGAGCTGCTGATAGGCATTTAGGAAATGGTACAGACAGACTCTTGCAGCCAGCGGCTGCAGGGGGTGGTTATCCTCCATCATCGCCCTGCCTGTGTCAGACAAGGTGCCAGTCATGCACAGTGCCTCTCCCCGAGCCTTAGCAGGGAGAAAAATAAAATCTTACATCATTGATAGCAACCAATGTGAAGTAACCATTCTTCTCCTTCCCCGTAAGTTTAGACATGCAAGCCAAAGTTCCGTTTTCCTAGGAGTAAAATATCCAAACTGTGTTACCAAATATGACAGGAATATTTGTTCAGGCATAGATGAAACTTCACTGAGCATGGAATTGCTGTTCTAGTGAGAACAGTCCCAAGAACTTGCACTTTTTGATGCTGTTCTGCTTGTTTGTTTTTCTTCTCAAAAAGGACCAACAGATGACCAAGCCAGAAGAGCCTCTCTTTGCCCACCCTTTATTAACTCACTACGTGATAAGGACAATAAAGAGGCAGGCAGCTTCTTTCTTCCTGTGTTCTGCATTGCAAAGCTTGCAGAAATATTTTATTCTTCTCTGAACTTTGACCATGTAGAAAGCTTAGCAGAGCAGAGTTAGCTCCTGAATAGAATTCGCCATTTTCCTAGTGGCCCTGCAGGAAATATAGTTCCATAGTGCAAGGAGCAAACCCTTCATGGTTCTTCCTTCAGTCCCTTTGTCCAAATTTCCTTTTCAGTAGTGAAGATTAGATTTCAATTACCCTGTGTTTGGATTTTCTTTTAGATCTTTTCCAATTTGGACAGAGAAAAATACAAATGTTCAATATAAATATTTTATAACAACCAACAGTTTTATTCAGGAGTTTTTGACACAAATAGGAAAATGAATCTGTTTAATATTATGTGTGAGGGCTTAAATTTGAATGGCAGAGCAGTAGCAACACACATACAAGTCAGTTCTGAATATAGACAAGCATTTTGCCCAGAGGGTAGTATAAACACTGATGACTTCTAAAATTTTCAAACATTCTGTATTGGATCTAAAGGCAGTTTGCTTTATGTAGACAGAAAAATAAAAACATGAAATGAATTCCACTGGAGATTCAAAATCCTTTGATAGAAACAATGCTTTTTCAAACAAGGACACAGGTCCATGCTGATATTTCAACAATCTAATTCTACATTGTCAGAAAAGAAACATGGTTATGGGTAAACTTTTATTCTGTTAGAACCCTGAGATATTTAAATTACTTTGCATTTCAAAACACTCACATATTCCAATATCTGTGGTGGTTTCCAGGGACTGTCGTAGTAACAGGTCATATATTTATTTTCTATTACTAATTGCTGGATATACAGTTTTAAATCCCACATGATAACCTAATTTCCTAAAGGTATTCTTTTGCCTTTTGAAAAACGTGACAGAGAATTTAAAGTTTTCTATCTAGGGATGAGTTGGATGCACAAATGCACTAACTGCTTTGCATTCTGTTATACGTTCTTAGTGTTTCACTAGTGTCTCTCCTTGGGTCCCACTATTCTTTTGTTATTGGCCTAAAGCAACTAAGTGATGCCAATTTTCCTATATTGATTTATGCAAAAAACCCATGCATGTTTTAAGATATTGTATCAATGCCAAACACTGCAAAAAAGAAAATAAAATGTTTAAAAATTCATATATACTATAGTATTTTAATGAATACTGTTATTTTATATATTTTATTATTTAAATACTTCTGTACAAAATACTCCTATATAACAGAAGCCTATGGGAAAATTATGGCTTGTAATTTAACCAGTATTTTTTTAATTCCTTCATATTCATTAAAATTTTGTTGGTAGACTACTTAAAGATCACAGAAATATAATCATTTTCAACTTAATGGTAGTGAATGAAAATTATTTTGGGTGCTTTTTATTAAAGCTCCTTTAAGTATTTTCTCATAGGCAAGGTGCCATTTCCCTTTCTTCTATCTTTTATATTTTCTGTTCAAATGTGAAAAGAATTTCCATGGCTATTTTGAAAACTATGGGCTGCCGTAAGCATATTCCCTCTCGGGAATACCCTTCCTAGGCCACCAAGAGGCCCCCTTTTTCACATCCAAATAAAGTACATCTCTACCTCCTATAAGTTCTCCTTGTTTTTTTGGAGGGAGGGGGGAGATAGGAGCCAAAATTCTTACTGCTGGACTGACGTTTCATTTTCTTCTCTGGCTTCTCCAAAGAAGTTTAAACATTATAATCCTTGAAATGTGTTTATTGTAGAAGTTTGTGGCCCATGGTAGCTGAATTTGATCAATCAGAATTACTTCATACTGTTTCTTTTTTGGTTAAGGCTAGAACCAGCCAATCTAATTTAAAACATTTGAGCTGCTGAATGTTTTAGGAAACCTTGCTGGCTAGTGTTTTTTTAATTTAACACAAGCTAGAGTCGTCTGGGAAAAGGGAACTTCTGTTGAGAAAATGCTCCTACCAAATTGATCTTCAGGCAAGCCCACGGGGCATTTTCTTGGTTAATGATTGATGTGAGAGAACCCTTGCCACTGTGGATGATACCAATGCTGGGTAGGGTGGTCCTGAATTATTTTTCTAAAGGGCTAAGCAAGCCGCGGGGAACATGCCATTGAACAACAGTTCTCCATGGTCTGCTTCAGTACCTTCCTTTATGTTCCTGTCTTGAGTTCTCATACTGACCTCCCTTAGTGACTGATTATTACCTAAAAGTATAAAATGCAATATATTCTTTGCTCCTCAAAGTGGCTATGGGTAGTGGTGTTTTAGGACAAAAACAGAATCCCTAAATAAGACAAAACCTTAGTGGGCTGTAAAACATTTCTTTATACTCTAAACTGTTTATTATTAGATTTTTCCAGATGTTTGGAGAAAATGTTTGAGTCCCAAATGGCATATCTTTCTCCCCAGTACCTCACTCTATTAAGATTTGGATAAAGTGCAAACTTCAGCTAACTTCATTACTCATCACATTTTATATAGCTATAGTTCTGTCCCTACATTCCACATGGCCTGTGCCGTCTTTGTAAGTTTGCTTAATTTACTTTTATGTGTCTTCTAGACACTTACCAGACAAGTGTGATGTTTACTATATCTAAGTGTCTTTGCGCTCTGATTTCCAGTTCATAGTCAAGTACAATAGAAGGAAAGAGTGTACTGGAGCAAGCAAGAACCATCTCAATAACACTTCAAGCCCTGCTCATCATTCTAAGGACATATGACTATTTATCACTCCACTTGATCAGCAGACAATTATTTCCTTCTTTCCAAGCCACTTCACATTCACATTCACAAATTTCCCTCTAAGCTCTCATTCTTCATCTCACCAAAGAACCCCCAAGCAGTGCTGATGGTCTTCTTGAGCTGATACATTGAACATCCTCATCCCAGAGGTTTTCTTGTCTCCCGGCTGCATCACACAAGAATGTACCTCCCAAAGACCAATCTGCATTTATTTTTTTTTATCAGATAACGTCTTTAGTTCAGTGATTTATTATCCTTTCTCTTAAGAATTATCTGAAGTCCTCCTAGATTATCCATGTAAGCATCATAGAATATGCTTACATAATATAATTTTAGATCATATTCCTTCCCTTGACTCTAGGGTCTCTCCAGACACAACTCTCTATTGTTTGTTATACACTGCCCACCAGTGCCACCTTGAAGGAGTCTCATCCTTATGAAATTTAAAAATATTTCTATGTCTTATAATTCATAATGTACCCATTTGATCATAGTTTGTGCCTAGCCGTAACACAGAAGTGGGAGAAGGGAAGCTGATGAGTTAGT
Source organism: Peromyscus californicus insignis (assembly GCF_007827085.1). Taxonomy (NCBI): domain Eukaryota; kingdom Metazoa; phylum Chordata; class Mammalia; order Rodentia; family Cricetidae; genus Peromyscus; species Peromyscus californicus. Next base: position 56,597,206 of record NW_026294617.1, on the reverse strand, counting down.
AAAACATTCATCTGGAAACCATGAAGGCTTGACTTTCTACTTCAAACAGGACTAAAAGACTAGGTGTAGGCAGCTGTAAAAGCACTTATGTAACATTAGTGATTGAAGGGAGTACAGAGGCAGGTGTGTTTGCATCTGCAGATCTCCCTGGTAAGCTTAGCCTAGTCAACAAAGAAGCTTCTAACTTAGTGAAGTGACCATGCCTCATAATAAATGACTATATAAATAAATAAACAACCAATCAAGCAAATAAAACCATGGAACTAGAGCAGTGGATAAAGAATTTGCTATGCAAGTCAAAAAAAAGTGTAATGTTCTACAAGCTCTAAGAGACCACAGATGCCAGTGAAGATTACTATACCCATCAAAACTGTCAAACAAAATATACAGAGAAAAAAATCCACAAAAATATAGAAATTTAAGTAGTATACATCTGCCAATCCAGCTCTACAGACGGAGATATAAAGAAACTTAAATCTAAAGAGGTAAATAGAAAATAGATAAAATAAGATAAAATAGAAAATAAGATAAAATTAGAAAATAAGATCTGCCACATACAAGAAAGAGATCTTACTGTGAACAATAGACATCACCTCAGCATAAAAAGCGTGGAAAAGATAGTCCAAGAAAATGGACCCAAGAAGCAAGCAGGTATAGTCATTTTAATATCTGACCAAAAAAGACTTCAAGTCAAAACTAATCAGAAAAGATAAAGAAGGACACTACATACCCACTAAAAGGAAAAAGAAATACACCAAGAGGATATTGCAGTTTTAAACATTTATGCACCAAACACATATGAACCCTTGCATGTTGATAGTGGGTTACTTCAGTATTCAACTCTCACTAAAGACAGTTCATCCAGACAAAATTAAAATAGAGAAATGCTTGATTTAAATTATATCATAAATCAAATGAACCTAGCAAATATTAACAGAACATTTCACCCAAACATAAAACAATATGGCTTCTTCTCAGCAGCTCATGGAACAGTCTCCAAAATTGACCACATACTTGGACACAGAGCACATCCCAACAGATACAAGACTATTGAAAAACCATACCTCATATTGCCTACAATGGATTAAAGCTGGATATCAACAGAAACAGAAACAACAGAATGTATAATAACTCATGGAAATAGAACAACTCATTTCTGAATGAAATAAAGGTCAGGAAAGAATTAAGAAGGAAATTAAAAACTATTTACTTGAATGAAAATGGATTTCTGAATAGGACTCTGATAGCACAGGCATTAAGAACAGTAATTAATAAATGGGAGCTCATGAAACTGAAAAGCTTCTGTATGTTAAAGAACATAAATAATATTGACAAAGTGGCAGACTAAAGAATGTGAAAACATCTGTACCAATTACAAATCCACTTCTAGTGAGATTTCAAACTTGTAGAGGCACTATGAAAACAAGTGAGGCACTTCCTCAGGAAGCTGTGAATAGATCTACCCAAGATCTAGCTACAACCTTCTCGGGCATAAACCCAAAGGACTGCATGCAGCTATGTATACACATGCTCATCTTTGTTTACTGTTGTTGTATCGTTAAAGCCAGCTAGAAATTAAAAACCACCTAGAGGTCCATCAACAGATGAATAGGTAAATAAAATGTGGTACATGTATACAATTAAATATTTTTCAGTTGTGAAACAAGTAAATCACATAATTTGCAGGAAAATGGATGGAGCTAAAAAAAGAAAAGAAAATCACTGTGAGTGAAGAAACCCAAACACAAAAGAGAAATGGTGAATATGTTTGATTATCTGTGGATTTTAGCTTTTAAGCCTTTGATAAACATGCTATAATCCATATAACCACAGAGGTTATTTTTATAGAGTAAAGGACTAGTCAGGAGGGAATGATCTCTCTAGAAAAAGGAAACAGAATTTATTGTAATGGAGAAACAGGGTATAGACTGGAACTGAGGATCAAAAAGGGAAGGGGAGAGAAGAGGGTATAAGAGAGGCGATTCAGGGAGCCACAACTGACACTAAGGGACATTTGATGGGTCATATGGAAACCTACTACTCTAGAAACGTCTTAAAATAAAAGAAGTGCTGGTTTTATTTCTAATTTGATGCTGATTTGAGTATCTATATACTTAGGAAAGGAGGGGAGCAGATAGCATTCCATACAGGTGATAACTTTTATGTTGAATTACTTGTAATGAATTCATATTAAGGTTGATGGTGGATGGAGGCTTCATGTCTGAGGTCTCTTTTTTCTTTTTCAAAAATATTCCGTCTTTGAGAAAAAACTGATATCAGAGAACAAGCGGTTCATTCACTGAAGAGAGTAAAAGAAGGGGCAAACCTGGTAGTTGGGTATGAGTCCTAAAACATAGAAACCTACAGTTTGGCTCAGGTCTCAGGATTCTGCAGCTGGAGCTCAGAGAGTGGGTGACTTGCAGAGTAAACTTGCCTCAGAGGGGAGCAAAGAGCAGGAACTGTTGAACGGCAGCCATGTACAGCGATTCTCCTGCCCTCCCATGATACACAAGCTCCCTGCAGCACATTTTCCAGCTTGTCTGGGAGTACCAACTGCAAACCAAACTTCCAGGACAGCTGATAAAACTGGTTTAGTGCTTTTAATATTTTAAAATATAGCTCTGAAGCATATGGAATATGAACTAGGCTCATTAAAGAAGGACCAAGAGGCTAGGCAGAAAGATCAGGAGCAAGACTGACCGTAAATGATGCTAAGAGACAAAATATAATTGCTGGCAATACAGTGAAGTAGAACATCTGTGCTTTAATTACAAGAAAAGTAAGGAAGTTCAGGGTGCTGGACTTGCTGGTTAGCTTGAAGTCAATTACTACTAAAAGGGAAATGAGCATGGGTCTTGTTGTATCATTTACACTGTGTCTAATGTATTCAGACTGGAAGTAGCCACAGCATAGACTCAACTGAAACAGAGATGCAAGTGTGGCTCCAGTTCAAAGCGCCTGCAACTCCAACAATGTATATCATGACCTTGTCTTCTTCACTGTTCCCCTTGAAAGCTGACTTCCAACTAGACCCAGGGCTAGTTTCCTGCTGTGTTTGGCCCAGAAACCACAGCCTGGATCAGCTACTGTTGTGGGTCAAGGATCATCACACTTCTCATGGTGTCCAGCTTTATTTTACTTCTTAATGTCTTTTTAAAAGAGAGTCCCATGCTAGCTTCAAAATCCCATATAGCTGAGGAAGAATTGAATTTTAGATGCTCCTGCCTCCATCTCCTGGCATAGACATGTACCAGGACACTTAGTCCATTGTGTGCTGGGTACTAAACTCGAGGCTTCATGCTCACTACACAAGCACTCTGCCAACTGAGCTTGACCCCTAGCCCCATTTTCCAGCATTTTAGAGCATTTCCTTAATTATGTTCCAGGACATTGGTTTCTGCACACTCACTGTCCCTTGGCTTTGTTCTCTGTGTAATTTTTGTTTCAAGGCTCAGATCTCTGACTTCACATCCAATCTACACACACTCTTAAGGTAATCTAATCAAGCTTGAGCTTGATTTGATTAAAACTTTAATTGAAGTACCTAAATATACAACTATGGCTGTCAGTCCTCTCTTGACTTTTGCATCAATAATTATGCCTAAATTAACATATTAAAGGCTAATCTCACCCAGTCTCTTGATGTTCTCTCTCTCTCTTTTTTTTTTTCATTGCAGGCTCTACCTACTCTTCATCTCACATCTCTAAGATCTGTTTCCACTCTCTCTCACACTGACATGTGACTGTCAGTGAGAGTGGCAGGTCGCTTAATAAGCATTCTCCAAACCTGACCCCTATTGTATTACTGCACAGCCAACACTACAAGTACTTATTTCCCAGAGACTACAATATTTTAAGAATTCATTCATTTGAAACAAATAAAAATATCCCAGTTCTCTATAACAAACACTTTCATAGCTTTCCAGGACACTTACAAAAAAGGAAAGAAAGAAAGAAAGAAAGAAAGAAAGAAAGAAAGAAAGAAAGAAAGAAAGAAAGAAAGAAAGAAAGAAAGGAAGGAAGGAAGGAAGGAAGGAAGGAAGGAAGGAAGAAAGGAAGGAAAGAAAGAAAGAGAAGAAAGAAAAGAAAAAAGAAAACACCCAGTGTAGAGACATATCTGCAAGACCTAGTCTAGACCTCCAAACTCATAGTCTAATTTTTCTTTTACAGATGCAGGCATGCATGCCAGTCACACTGTCTACCCCTCAAAGCCACCTCTGCTTAGTTTTATAGATCACAGTATAGATAAATATTGCATACAATAAAGTATGGAACATAGTACGGACACATACATACATAGCATTCTTTGTCAACTCAGGTTAAATCTCTGCTAAATGAATGGTTTTGATATGTTTGTTTCATTAACATCCCAAACCACTGAATAAAGCATCACAGTGTAAAACGAGCTTCACATAAATAATACTGTCCTTAAATAAAAATTAGGCGATGTCCCATGTTTCCCAGAATATTCTCAGTTATAGGTAAGGATGGTCTTCAACTCCTAATCTTCTTCCCTCTACAACACAGGGATTGGAGTTACAGCTGATACCATGACACAAGTTAAGAAGGAGTTTTCTATGCTGTTGGTAAGAGTAATCCAATAGTTGGTGGTCTGACTTAAATTCTAAATTGCTAATCCTATCAATTCTTGAAATTTGTTTTATGATTGATATTTCAATTAAAACTAATAACTTAAATTTCTTACGCTTTAAAATGTTACTTTCAATAATTTATAATGATTAAATTGTTACTAATATATAGTGACTCTTCACTTCAGGACTTAAAAAATAAATGATACTACACTAACAGGAAGTCTAATAACTAAAATTAGAACCTTATGAAAACTAAGGGTCTATTCAATTGTGACATTATCAGGTAAAGCAAAAAAAGATGACAGTAACAATATTCTTCTTACCATTCACTTGAAAGATGTGTGTCTGACGTACATGTTCATAGCCATCTGCATAGCAGGTATAATTGCCCATGTGGACTGTGGTAACTTTGGTGATATACAAGGACCCATCATCGCCAAAGTCCTACAAAAAGAAAATAAATCACAGAGTTGGCTACTTGAAAAGTCATTACTATTCAGGAGGAAAATAAATATATTAAACATTTTAAAGGATATAAATTATGTAAACATGAAGGATATTGATTTATCTTAATATTTCTTCAATATATTCTTTCTTTAAAAGTGAGCTTTCATGGATAAATATAACTTTCCCATGTTAATTTAAAATACATGAATTAACAAAGTATACTAGCATAATTTAATTTTATAATCTGAATTTCAGATAATTAAAGCTCTACCAAGAACTTTACTTACAACTAAAAATAAATTGTTAATTACATTTTTAGTCTTATAATTATCCACAATTTATTATAAATATCAAGGAAAATGGCTACCAAACCAGTATGTTCTCAGTAAAAGCATTTATAGCTGTATCCTGAGATATGATGTTTCGTTTTATTTTATTTTGTTTGAGGGCCAATGGAGACTAAATCATATCCTCAAACATGCTAAGCATGAACTATAACATAATACTAAATTCTCAGCAAGGGTTTAATTTTAAAGATTGTAATCTACGGGCTATGTGGATAAACAGCCAGCTATTTGGTATTCTGGAGAATAAATGCATAATTATACCTAGGGAAATATATTAAAGACTCACCTCTGTTTATCACAACCGAGTCTAAACATTAGCCTTGGAACTTCAGTATACAACCCAGAAAATCTCCTCTTTATGAGTCAATGTGTGCAATGGGGAAAATTGTCAAATCTGTTTTTCGGGTCTTTGGAAAATCTGCTCTCATAATCTGGAGTGTTTATAAAAGCCTGACTGCCCTGTCTCTGTGAGATGTCATTAGTGGCCATTTTGACCTCTCTTCCTCCTCTCACATTCGGGCTTCTGTGGTAACTTTGAATCAATAGCTTGTACTCATTCATGCTCCCTGCGAACTCCACTATCTTCATGGACTGGAGGGGAGGGAAAAGCTTCACGCTCCCCCATAGGGAACTGTTTCTGTGGGACCATTCTACAGTTATCAAAATCTTAGGTTTCCATGACTTTGCTTTATTTAAACAAAACATAGATATCCCTCTGTTTAACAATTCTGTCCCACAGTGATTTTGGTGAAACAAAATCACAGAACTTTTTACCATAAGATTTTATTGAACATAGATACTTATTTGAGATCACAGTATCCTGAAGAACAGTTTTCAAAGCAAAACTGGATAACAGGACAGCTACACACCAATTGACAGTTGAATTTTGACAAAGAAGTCAGAAGTACATGCATGATAAAAGAAAGCATCTTCAACTATTGGACCTGGTCAAACTAGATGGGTGCATCTTGGGTGCATATGCATCACCCTGCACAAAACACAAAACATAACTCCAAATGGATCAATGATATCAACACAAAACAAGATACACTGGATATTAAAGAAAAGAAATTGGGGAATAGCCTTGAATTCATTGGCACAGGAAAATGATTTTTGAACAGAACACTGGTAGCATAGGAACTAATAACAAAATTTAACAAGTTGGTCCTTATTTGATTTTTTTGTAGACCTCCTTCTCACTCCTTGAATTGAAGGAAGAGAGCAGCCTCCTCTCTGAGCTGCCCAGAACCTCTACATTCTGCCTGTGTTGAGTCCTTTTAACTTGACAAAGTACTTCTATGACAGTAGGACTAGAGTAATGAGCATAAACTTCTTTGCTTTAGTTGACTCAAATTCTTTATCCCTAATAATTTTCTGGTACACAACAAGTTTGTAGGAACACTTAATGGTTCAGCACGTGTTTTATGAGATAATTTGGCTAGGGAGATGCAACATACATATGCATGTACTCACATCCAATGGGAACTCATGTTCAGATCCCATGGCTCAATCAAATTCCAATGACTCTCAGTACACTGCTGTCTGTGGGCAAATACTGAACACCACTGTGCTCTCTTTGCATACTGTTCTACCTTAAAATTCCACTTTACAAGTCCCAAGAAATAAATTATATTTCAATTTGTTTTATTAAATACTTTACACAATGGTAATATTGTAGTCAGCTCAGAAAAATTTGTCTTGAAATAAAACTCAGTAAAATGTTTTACTAAAGAATTAAAAATAAATAAATAAATAAATCGAACTGAAAAAGCTTTTATATGGCAAAGGACACCATAATTTGGTCAAATTGGCATGATACATAAAAAATATTTACCAATTGCATACCCAATATTGGGTAATATCTAAAATACACATAACTAAAAAACCTGGACACCAAGAAAGCAAATAACATAATAAAAATGGGTTTACAGAACTAAGAAGTTCACAAAAATGGCACATGACAAACGTGTACAAAACATTTAAAGAAATATTCAACATTTTTAATCATCAGAAAAATACACCTAAAAATTACTTTGATATTTCATTTTATACCAATCAGAATGCCAAGATCAATTTAATAAAAATTGCAAGTCATGATGTAGAGGATATGAGGAAAGAGTAACACTCATCCATTTCTGGTGGGACTAAAAATTTCTACAGTAGCATTTCCTCAGGAAGCTGTGAATAGCTCTACCTCAACATCTAGGTATAATACTCTGGTATATACTCCAAAAGAAAACTACATGATGCTAGGGAAACCCTTGTTCATCCATGTTCCTTGATGCTATATTCATAATAGCTAGAAACTGAAAACAGCCTAGATGTCCATCAAAAAATGAATGGATATAGAAAAAGAAAGCATTCTGAGTGAGTTAACCCAGACCCAAAAAGACAAATACAATATTTATAGTGTTATATATAGATATTTGCTTTTAAGCCTTTGATAAGCAGGCTACAACCCATATGACCACAGAGTTTATGCATAGAGTAAAGGACTAGTGGGGAACATGGGATCTCCCAAGAAAGGGGAGAATGAATATATAGTTATGGAGAGGAAGGAGACAGACTAAAATGGGAAAATTAAACATGCAGTGGAGGAGAAGAGAGTATACAGGAAAGAATACAGGGAGTGACAACTAACAATAAAGGGCATTTGATGAGTCATAGGGAAACCTACTAGAGTACAAGTTTCTTAAAACATATACAAACATGAATGAAATCTAAATGGAGTCCTCAAATAGTGGGGGAGAAAATGCTCTAACCAGACATCTTTCTACCATTAGTGAAATGTCAAGTGCCAGGAATGGGCCACATCTAATTAAGTTCTTGACCAAGGAGTGCTGTGGATATCGCTCTGTATAAATAAACACTGATTGGCCAGTAGCCAAACAGGAAGTATAGGCAGAACTAACAGAGAAGAGAATTGAGGGAACAGGAAGGGAGAGGGGGAGATTGCCTGGAGCCGCCACCAGGACAAGGAAGATGTAAGGTACCGATAAGCCACGAGCCACATGGCAAAGTATAGATTAATAAAAATGGGATAAATATCAGGCGGATCTCTGTGAGTTCGAGGCCAGCCTGGGCTACCAAGTGAGTTCCAGGAAAGGCGCAAAGCTACACAGAGAAACCCTGTCTCGAAAAACCAAAAAAAAAAAAAAAAAAATGGGATAAATATAAGAGTAAGAGCTAGACAATGATAGGCCTGAGCTAACGGCCAAGCAGTTTAAATAATGTAAGAGTCTGTGTGTTTATTTTATAAGTGGGCTCTGGGACTGGCAGGACTTGGCAACACTTCCTGGAGGACCAGGACCCAGAGACTGGACAGCCCAGAGACCTAGAATAGAACCAAACATTACTGGGGAAAAAAATCAATGAAATTATTCTTAATGTATTCTGCTACACTCATAGATTATTGCCTAGCCCAAATGTCATGAGAGAGGTTTCACCCCACAACTGATAGAAACAGATGCAGAGACCCACAGACAAACATTAGGCAGAGCTTGGGAATTCCATGGAAGAGCAGGAGGAAGGACTGGGGGAACTGGAGGAGTCAAGGACACTACAAGAATACCCACAGAATAAACTAACTTGGCTCATAGGGTCTCACATAGACTAAATTGAAAACCAGAGAACTGGCATGGGACTGACCTAGGCCCTCTGCACGTATGTCACAGTTGTGTAGCTTGGTTTTCTTGTGGGAATCCTAACAGTGGGAGCAGGGTCTGTCTTGGTTTATGTTACCTGCTTTTGGGACCCATCCCTATACTGGGTTGCATAGTTCAGCCATAATAGGAGAGGAAGTGCCTAGTCTTACTGCCATTTGATATGCCATGGTTTGCTGATACACATGGGAGGCCAGTCCTTTTCTAAGAGAAAGAAGGAGTGGGTGGCAAGGGGGTAGCAGAGAGGGAGGGAAGAAGGGAGGGGAAAATTTGATTGAGCTGGAGAAAATAAATTAATATTATAAACATTATTATTATAATAGAAGAACTAGGAATCTGACTTTATCTTCCTGCTGGGTTAAGTGCTTGCTGCCCTTCACATGGGCTCTTACCACTTTGATCCCAAAATAAGGTCCTCAACAGAGTGGAGATGAGGTCACACTAATGCCCTTAAATTATCAAAACTATGAACCCCCTTCTCTAAAAATTGCCTAAATAGATACTTTATTATAGTGGCAGCAAATGAGCTAATGGACTAATGTACTTTTCAAGAATTCTTTACTCTTCTTTTTCCCATTTTAATTTTAACATTAGTACTGTCATGTTGGTATTTAATATTCAAATGTGCTGTTCAAGATTTAATTTGTATACAGTATGAATATTATGTGGTATAAATGTAATATGTATGTGATATGAATGTAACCTAGACTTAAAGTAATGAAATATGGACTTAACATTATCTGTTTTTGTAAAACGTCATAAACTGTGTCAACACTGTACATCAAAGAATACTTTCCCTTCAAATTTTGATTTTTTTAAAATAAGCATTTTATCTTTAAGATGTTGTAGAGGCCGGTGACATTCCAATATATTTATAGCAGTGTCCAAAGTATTTGTGATACACTGACAACTTTATTTGTATTTGTATTATATGCATTTCTGTTAAAAAATAGCTTCACTCAATTTCAGATTGATTGAAATTAAGAAAATCACTAGGAGGGTATTGAACCTGATCCTGACAGTGTCCAAAAATACATTTTAAAAAGATAGAGCTAGTGTGGGCAAGATGGCTCAGCAGATAAAGGAGCCATAGGTAAAGAGATACTGGAGTCTACAAATTGTCTTCTGGACTTCAGATGTGTACTCTCACAAGGACGCATACAACAACAACAATGATAATAGTAAATAATAATAATTATTATTATAATAATAAAATACAGAAAGAAATAAGAGAGGAAATAATAAAAGGAAGAAAGAGAGAATAGAAGAATAAAAGAGAGGAGAAGATTAAGGGAAGTCAGGAGCAGAAGAGGGAATAGTCAAGATCAGGGTAAACAAATCACACATTGATAACAATACTAGAATATTTTTATAAGTACAAGATAAAGTACAAATACCTTACTGCCACATCATAGGATATTATTCATATTTCATTTCTACAACTCCCTGAAGTTAAAGTAACTGATACTGTCACAGAGGAAGTTATACGACCTATACCAGTGGAGGAGAACTTGGAGCTCCAGCCCAAAGGCCATGTTAACACTCCCCGCTAAAATAGTCTTCCACAGAAATGTGGTTTCAAACAACAAAAGTCCAGGAGGGAACAGAAAACAGAGACAAAGACCATTTTGAAGGAATCATACTCAGGTAGTTTGGCTTTTTACTGGGTTTAATAGGAGAAAAACAAAGTTTTATAAAAATGTAGTGAGAAACATCAGAGCTAAAAAGTTTGCAGAGTAAGAACAGGAAACAATTACTGGTGATTTAAAGTAGCTCATGTCTGGTGTAGACAAAATAGACATGTATATGGGATACACATGCAGCTCATTACAAAGAAGGCAAGTCACTGAAACCAGATCAGGACAAATGTGTTCTTCTGCTGGACAAAAAAAATTTTAAATAATAAGGGAGATAGAGGATATACCTGGTGTTTATGATCATGCTTATATACACATATACTAAACTCTATGTAACTTTTGAATGTGTAACCCTACATTACTGTCTGGAATTATGCATTAGAATTTCTATCTGAACTTCTCTAAATACTGATATGGACAAGTGCTTTTTGGTGTATGTATCTACCTGCATAGCACGAGCCTTCTCTCTCAGTCTGGTTTCTGAGTATCTTTCCAGCTTTATGAGGCTTTAGAAGTGTGGTTTTAGGGGCATGTGATCAGTTATCCATTATTATGTAGAAAATGCTTACTGACGGTGTCTTATTGCAATCCATGTTAATGTATAACATAAAATTTAGTTTACAATTTTAGCTATTTAGTTAAATTTAACCATTTAATTAAAAAAATCCTTTCTAATCAGCATATACATGACCCCTTAAACTGTATGTCTCTGTCCATGTTTTCTTTTTTCAGTTTTTCTAAATGAAACCAAAAATCTTCTATCCATAGGCTTTTTCAATATATAACTGTGCAAAGGCCTTCATAGAGCAGAATTTTATAATAATTTAAATTGTAATATCCAATTGCTATTTTGAATAAAGTAAGGATCCTTTCAACACACTTAAAAGACACCAGGCACTTAAGTATTTCAAGTGCTATGCTGTATTTTATTTTAAATATAGACGTTCATCTTCTGCATAACCCTTTTTAAGAGGCAGTGTCAGCTGGTCAGTGGTGGCCCATGCCTTTAATCCCAGGCAGAGCCAGGCAGATCTCTGTGAGTTCTAGGCCAGCCTGGTCTACAGAGCAAGATCCAGGAAAGGCACCAAGCTACACAGAGAAACCCTGTCTGGAAAAACAAAACAAAACAAAAGGCAGTGTCATTAGTTTCATTTTGCAAATCAAAAGGTTGAAATATGATGCTGAATAACTTTGTGGAAGTCTTCAAGCTGGGTAAAGTCAATTTCTTCTGTAATTTTTAACATGCTTTCTACTTTGCAGATTCTCCATTAATTCGAACTTAAATTTAAGATTACCTGGTGCTATTTCACAGACATCAGAACTGTGCTTTACCTTCCTTCTAGGGTTACACGTCTAATATTTCAAACTAGTATATTCTCAGAACTTTTCTAATCTAAGTAGTTCCCCTAAACGGTGTGATTTTATTGCTCAGCCATGCTTGAGAGCTATGGTCTGAGAACAGGCACTCTGAATTCAGGAAAAAAAAATATGTCCTCATTTTGAATTCCATTACATCTTCACACTCTGTAAGTAGATAAAATCTTTACGTACCCCTTCACAATTATAAAATAGCCTCAAGCACAGATGTCTGGGAAGAGCTGATCGGAAAAAATTCCAAATCATGTATTCTGTTGAGATTATTGCTCATATTCTTTTCAAAGCAGAGCAAACAGAGAAGAACATATGTAGTACATTTCCAAACTTTAGAGAATTCTTATGGCAACTCCCCACTGACTACAGTTAATCAAGTAAGAGTAATATCAAAACTTTTAACAATCAGTGGATGATCAGCACTATAAGAGTCTACAAAGAAGCCGGGCGGTGGTGGCGCACACCTTTAATCCCAGCACTCGGGAGGCAGAGCCAGGCGGATCTCTGTGAGTTCGAGGCCAGCCTGGGCTACCAAGTGAGTTCCAGGAGAGGCGCAAAGCTACACAGAAAAACCCTGTCTCGAAAAACCAAAAAAAAAAAAAAAAAAAAAAAAAAAAGAGTCTACAAAGAAATAATGTGCCAGTGTGGTTATTCTGAACACAAAAGATGCATTTTGGGCCTGCCTTTCTTCACAAGCATTATTTAACCAGTTGTAATAAAAGAGATAAACCAAATATATTAAAAAATAGTTTCTAAATTTAATTTCAGTTTTCTTTTTATATTATGATTCTCTACAAATTTCTAAATTGGTACTAATATTACTGCATTTCAATGTTCTTTTCTATGCCAAATACCTCACCAATACCTCAGTTTGATTATATCAATATTAAAGTATTTCTCTTTTTAATACTGATTATTGTAGTGTGTTTTCACTTTGTCATATAATGAAAACTATACTTAGTTTTCTTCAGATAAAAAAATTATTTCCATAAAATAGTAATAAAATTATGCAATCATGAAATTGTCTAAAGTACTGCTGTTGTTGAAAGGCTTGGGTCCGAAGAAAGTTCTTTCATGAATCTTTCTTGATAATTCTTACACTTATGAAGAATTACATCTGAGGGCTGGAGAGATGGTTCAGCAGTTAAGATTTGTATTCTTGTTGCTCACATGGAGGACCCAGGTTTTGTCCCCAGATACCTGGTGATTCACAGTCATCAGTAACTCCCTTCTCTGAGTCCTGATCTCCTGTTTTGACCTATGTGGGCACCAGTCACTCAAGTTGGGCACAAGCACACATGAAGAGAAAACAATCATACACATGCAGGGTTTTTTTAATCTATTTTTTTTCTTAAAAAAATGCATAATGTGACTCCTTTACAACATGAATGAAAACACTCTGGGCTTTGGACAAAGATAAATATTTCTCTAAATCTTTACTACTGAAAACTCCTATCCTTTGGAACAGGGCAAAAATGCCAAGGAAGTTCCAGGTAGAAGACTCAGAGACCCGTAACTGCAGAGCTGATGGTGAGTGAGAAGAAACTGGACACTTTGCCTCCCACCACTCATCACAAATCAGGAAACCAGCAGCATCTGGCAAATGACGAAATGACAAGAGCATGGAGAAATAAGTTCTGCAAGACAGGTACACAGGCAGAACCTAAATTGAGCATGGTACCTTCATAATCAGGAATTTACTTAGAAAACTGATTCCAGCTACAAGGACAAGGTAACACTAGAGAAATCAACATGGTGTTCCAATTACAGAAATCAACCAAACTAAAAATCTCAGTCTTTCTTTTTCTGTGATTTTTTATAGTTCATTTTTTAAATTCCTTTTACATATCTCAGAGTCCCCTCTCATCCCTCCTCTCAGCTCTATCCCCATGTCTGCCTGCAGGTCACCATGCTCCTTGCCATGATGATAATGGACTGAAACTCTGAAATTGTAAGTGAGCCTCCCCAATTAAATGTTTTCTTTCTAAGAGTTGCTGTCTTCATGGTGTCTCTTCACAGCAACAGGAAAACTAATTAAAACAGTGTTCTAATCTGAAACTATTGTCAACTCTCCAGTTCAATGTACAGTTTTAGCATAGTTGAATGTTTATCTATCTTTTCTGGTGATTTTTCCTTCAGCTATGTCTGGATATTATATTTCAACATTTACCATCGAATTGATCTTCCTAAAGAAGTCATGCTGTTTTTGTTAACTTTAGAAAGTTCAAATCCAATTATTTATTTGGATAGTAGTGATTTGAAAACACTGACCTAGATTGAAATATAGCTTCACTACTGAGAAATTTCAAGAAACCAAAGAATGTTTTTTCTTTTCTCTAAGCTTAATTTCCAAACATATATGACATGGGTATGGTGGCTTGAAAGAAAATGACTTCTAAAGGGAATGGTATTATTAGGAAGTATGTGTGTGGCCTTGTTGGAGGAAGTGTGTGTCAGTGTGGGGCTGGGCTTTGAGGTCTCTTTTCTCAAGCTTCACTCATTGTGACAGTCAGTAGACTTCCTACTGCCTTTGAGTCAAGATGTAGGACTCTCAGCTCCAGCACCACATCTGCCTTCATGCCACCATTGCTGCTAATCTGGAAGATAATAGACTGAACATCTGGAACTGTATGTGAGCCACCTCAATTAAATGCTTTTATTTATAAGAGTTGCCACGGTCATGGAGTCTCTTCACAGCAATAAAAAACCCTAAGACAATGGGGTATCAAAACACTTGCACAGTTGATCACATAAGACACATAAGAACAAATAAAACTGATTCATGGAAAGTACTTGGTGAGTTATAATAAACATCTTTCATTATAAAGAAAAATATGAAATCCTAGTGCTTTGGATCCCACCTATTCTCACATAGAGGCTGACACAGGAAGATTCAAGTTCAACGTCAGACTTGGCCACAGAGTGAATTGAAGTTTTAAAAATGACAGAAAGACAGAGAAACAAGTGATAGATAGAAATACTTTACTTTACAAATTTTGTACACAATTCTGAGATCATAAAAAATCTGATATAGAATCATGACTATGAATCTGTTAAAAATGTAATAAGATTTCTAGAGTATATATTATAGTGAATTTGAAGATGAGTCAGGGAGAATATAGAAGTGTTTGGATGGGGAAAGGGAAGAGAAAAAACTAATTATATTATAATCTCAAAATGTAGCAAAAATATGATAATTAATAATCAATAACTATTTTCTAATATTTCTTTCTGCATTATTTAGTCCTCCCCAATTCTTAATCATGAGCACTGATGCTGTTCACTTCTCAGTCAACATGCAGTTCAATGCTTCTAATAGAAGCAGTGTTCAGTGAGCATGCACATGAATTAATCAATACAGTCATTATAATTACTGTATTTTAGCTTCTACTCAATTACTTGGAAAATATTAGTAATGAATAATATTTTTAAAATATGTAGTTAGCAACTCAATTTGATTTTCATTTCTGAAGAAGTGAGATATTATTAATTTTTGTTACTTAGATTTTCCAGAATTTCTTATACAACAGTTTTATTGATGTTTCTGTCATTATATGTATTATCATGTAAGCTTCACTACAATATACTATTTTTAAAACCAGATAATATATAAAAACTATATTATATCATTGAATTATGTGTCAATATTTTTATTTAGAGATTATAAAAATTAAATTCCATCTCATGGCTCATATACTTTGCTAGATTGAAGGATCACAGAAGAACTATAGAACTTGCCTCTTTATCACACAGAAAACAGTGTAAACTTCATGGATGCTGATGTCTTTACCCTTGTCTTGTAGGCCAATGCCAAGCAGATTAGACAAATAAAAAGGAAGACACAGCCGGGCGGTGGTGGCGCATGCCTTTAATCCCAGCACTCGGGAGGCAGAGTCAGGCGGATCTCTGTGAGTTCGAGGCCAGCCTGGTCTCCAAAGCAAGTTCCAGGAAAGGCGCAAAGCTACAGAGAAACCCTGTCTCGAAAAACCAAAAAAAAAAAAAAAAAAGGAAGACACTGTTTTTCCTTTCTTAGATGCTTTACTGTACAGACAGCTTCATAGCTTGTGTCCAGAATGAAAAATCCAAGTTTCTCTGATGGGAGTTGGAGAAATACAGCAAAGCTCTTGAGAAAATAGTCTCCCAAAGCATCATTTTCATATTAGCTGCTGTGAAGCAGTTTCCTCTGGGATTGAACATACCACCCTGCAGGTAATCTCCTTTTACCAGAAGATAAATAACTCAAAATAGTCAGGAAGTCCCTGAAACTGAGCAGATTCACTAGGCCCCTCTCTTCTAAGAGTAAGAAATAAAACTGCTGAGAGTTTCCCTCAGACAAGAAAAGCTGTACAGAAGACTCTGATACCAGACCTGTTCCCTGGAAGAAGCAGAGACCAGCCAAGTTGCCTGCAAGAGGTTTAGATCAATTGAGTTACTTGCAAAGAACACGTTCCAAATTATTGAGCTGCCTGCAGGCTGTGAAGTGTGCTCCAGATTCCCAACTTTTGTGAACTGTCACCCATGTTGGGGTGGGTTTTGGTGATACAGCTGCCCTTGAGTTATTCCTTCTCCTCAAGTAACCATTCACCTACATCCCTATAAGTAATCCCAATAAAACTCATTGGTTCATCAAGTTGGACTTCAGTAGCATCTGCATTTTGATCTGTTATGGGCTCCTGATACACCAGCTCAATTTTGCAATTTATATGCTAGAATAACAGTGTACTTCTGTCAGAGAAGTATATATGTATGTAACAGGTGATTTCAATTTCAATAAGAAAAATTTGAGCTTACTATATACTATGCTGGCAAAATATACACTGTCTTGTTGAAACTTCTTGAAGTGAAAAACAGACATGAAAATATTTTAAGGCAATGAATTTGATCTGAGGAGATAGCTCGGCAATTGAAATGCCTGCCATGCAAGAGGACCAGAGTTCTGTCTCCAGAATTCAAACAAGTACCTGCTAAGCACAGGCACACCTGTGATTCCAGCCTTGAAAGTCAGAAATGGGAACAAGCTGGCTGGTGATACTAGTTGTACTGTTCACATCTAGTTTGATTAAGAGAGCTTGCTTTGATTAATATGGTAGAAAACCAATCAGGTGTGATTTGTGAAAGCAACCTCCAGTCTCTATCCATGTTCCTGCATACACATATGTATCCACAAATGTAAGAAAAAGAATATATGAACATACATGTGCCTCATGCACATACACATGAAAAGATGAAAAGTAATGAACACTGTCCTGCTTTCTTTCAGACTGCTTTTATATACTTAACATTACACAATTGTAAAATATACTTCTGTTTAAGTTAAAGCAAAATATTCTGTAAACACACTCTAGTACAGAAATTTATGATGGATGCACAAATAAATATATCTTGGATATAGTGCCCAGTATCAAAAGTACATTGTTTACAATTCAGCCCAGCCTGTGCTGAAACTCTTAAAACCTGTTATACCCAATTAAAACTCAATGTTATTTAAATCTGAGCATCCAGATGTAGTTTAACTGTTGTGAATAAAAACAACCCAGATTTCCAGGACTTGGTAGTCAGAGTCACTCCTGAAAAGAAAATGGGTGGAGCCCCTCAGTGTAGAGAGAGTTTCCTCCACTCAAGGAAGGAAAGCCCAAGACATCAAACAAAGACAAGCAGATATGGAAACCCAGATGTTGCTGGGAATTTCTTTCAGTAATGATAACTTGTTGGTCCACTGACAAGTATGTTTTACACACTTAAGTCCATTTTTTCTAAAATATGCTTCATTTATACTTTAGTTGTGCAAGGAACATTTCTATATCATAGTTTTATTAGTGGTAAATTCAGGTAGTTCAATTGCACTTAAATTATAAAGACCATAAAGATTGTACAGAAAACCAACTCAAGGGCACACATGAAATTATGAAATTTCAGGCACGTGGACTTACAAACTGACTAAGTTGTAGAAAAATGACACTGAAATTGTCAATGAAATAGAAGCCAGAATTATGAGATATAGACAAAAGATGTCAATACTTTTATCTGAATTGTCTTCTATGAAATAGGGTCTGTGTGTCACCAGGTCCAGCAGCAGTTTACTCCAGAATGTGTCAAATATTTTAATGGGTCTATGGATAGAAAGGGACAGATAATTGTATAGCTATGTGTCCATACCAAGTAGAATACAATCTCAATGCTTGGATCTAAGCAGGAGGCTAGAAAGAGTCATTGTGTAAAATCAATTCTTTTTACAGTAAAACATGGAAAATATGGAAAAAAAATAGGGTGCTAACCAATCATAATATTGAATGATTTAATGACACAAAAATATCCTACAAATGTGACTCTATCACTACCAATGTAATGTACATGAATTATTGAATATTTGTAGTTACAAATTATCTTGATATTATACTTTAAAATAGATAAACATTGGCATTCAAAGAGCTTGACAGTACATAGGGCTTAGAGACATCTGCAGCCTGATTTGTTTCTCTCTGCATGAACCTCTGGTCTTACACTTACATTCCTTCTACCTCACTCTTGTAAGTGCTGGGATTGCATACATTGATATCCATGACTAGCTAGTAACAGATTTTCAACCAAGTCTCAGTGGTATTTCCAGTGAAACAAAAAACAAAGTGACAAAATGTCTTGGCATGTAGAGCTAACAGATTAAAACTCACTAAGGTGGTACACAGTGTACTTCCTACAACACTTCCCATGATGGTCTAATCCTATTAGACCTTGAGACTGCTGATAGAAAAGGAAAAAGAGTCATAAGGTAGGAAATCTGAATGTAGATTAAAGTGGGAAAATGTAGGCAGTATTACAATATTTAACTAAGTTATTTAAAAATCCTGTATTGCCATTGAATATATTTCTTTACATATATATCACTTTCTATAGAACAATTAAAATTGACAAAGGGATTGAATTATACTTATTAGAACAAATAACTTTAAAAACCAGATGATACTGGTATAATTAAACCTTACACTGCTTCTGTATACACCATTATTCTACTTTTGACAGCACCCAATAATAAACACAACCAAATACAAAGTTTTGTGCAAACTTTGTTGTTGAAACCATCATGATTTGGACAAAACCTATATAGATAAAATGTATGTTTTTTTCTTTATTCTTTCTCTTTAATGTTCTCTTTCATCTGATTTAAAATTCACTGCTGCTATTGTTTTGTTGTTTTGAATATAATTTATGCACTACTTCTACTACAATGTCAATGGGAACTTTTTTACATGTTGATTACTTCTACCTGGGCTAGTTATGATGTTTGGAGAGAGGACAAAGCTGTGCACTATTAAAAACTTTCTAAGGTGATTTGAATATATATTGAAATTTGAGATCAATTCCATGAACCTTTCATCTTTGTCAAAGAGAATATGTCAAAACTCTCCCATTTACTAAAAGGAAATACTTATTTTTCTTCACTGAATACTACACATTTTCTTCTTAATTCTTACAAAATGTCCTGTTTTCCTTAGTATCTTTACCAGCTGTATAGTCTTCTTCTGTCTACACAAATAGTCAGTTTTCCCGTATTGACAAAATAAGCTGCACCTATAGCCCCCTGGCTATACTGTCCTGCACCTCATTGCCAGCATTTCTTATATCTGTTGTGAACAGTTGTCTTCAAACAATACTTGGCCTGGCACTGCTTCACCATCCATGCTGATATTTTTCATATTTATATATTTAAATCTGAACTTGTGCTATTTTATTTAGCTAAGGCTCATTTAGTTATTTGATTTACACTGATGAAGACACGTAAGAATCTATCAGGAAATTCAAAATTGTTTAAGTCATCTCCACATTGCTGCAATGAGTACTTAAAACCGTCTTCTGTGTTGGTATTTTCACCAAAGAATGATCACCTCTTTAGCTTAGAAATCAATCCAATGTGGTTACTAGGTGTAAACAACAAAATGTATTGGCTAATTAAAAGTGCATGCCAGGAACTTCCTGTTGGGACATCATCATCTCTAAACATAGAAGCCATTGTTTCATGGGGAGAAGATTAGAGCAGATAGGGAAAAAAGTAAGCAGACAAAATTTAAAGATTAGCTCACACCCACCTCTGCCCTGACATTGTTTTAGATTGATACAGCATTTTTCTTGGAATATTTAAACAATGATTCTTAAATCTCATTTCTAGGACTTCACTAGTATGTTCTCAACTATACACCCCCGTCCAGGTGTTATTATCCTGTCTGATCTTTATGTGTTCCATTGTGGATTGTACTGTATAAAGGAGAGAATAGAGCTTTCCATTCCTGCAGGGAGTGCAAGCTGTAGGAGAATTTGAGAACTGAGACTAATTTGAGTTAATCAGATTATCTCCATTTGTAATAAAACTGCTCAAGTCTCAAAGGAAGCACATGAAAATTAACAGTATCCTCACACTACTTTTATTCTTATTATCTGGTGTTTATGTTAAAAATGAACACATTTCTAAGAAAGAACACAAATCTAGAGTATTTTAAAACTATCATTATAATTACCTAATGTCTGGGTAAAAATCCATTAAATACACAAAGAAAGGAATGTGATCAAACACAGGAAAAAAACTGCACTAAAATCAATATCAGTAAAAACAGAACATTAGATGATGTACCTATTTCATGAGTAAAGTGGGATATTAGAAAAATACAAACATAACGGAGATAATACATAATTCAAATAAAATTGTGTACAAATTATAAATTTGAAAAGTCATTAAATTAAACATCTGTGAGATACTTTGAATAATGTTGGTCATAACTTAAATGAGTGTTTGCTTGGAGGCAAATAGAAATCATACCTCAAATAAATTATTTTCACAAAGATAAAATTCAAAAGGAAATCAAGAGAGTGCTCTAGCTAGACCAGGGGAAAATATCAGTACTGAATGAAAGTAATTGAAATGGTAAGCGAGTAATTGAGAAAACATAAATAGAAAAGTAACTATTAACTTGAAATTTGGATGACTGCTTTAGATTATGTGTCTAGAACCTTAACAAAAGTTAAACTGAACAAATGTACATGATAGGATAACTATAAAAGTTTTTTGTTTTGGCAGCAGGTCACTGGTCTGACCTTGAACATGAACATGATCATGACCCTGACTCTACCTACCAAATACTGGGATTGCAGACCTCTGGCACCATTCAGAATAAGAAATATGGAGATCATAATAGCCTTCTTTTTTTTTTTTTTTTTTTTTTTTGGTTTTTCGAGACAGGGTTTCTCTGTGTAGCTTTGCGCCTCTCCTGGAACTCACTTGGTAGCCCAGGCTGGCCTCGAACTCACAGAGATCCGCCTGGCTCTGCCTCCCAAGTGCTGGGATTAAAGGCGTGCGCCACCACCGCCCGGCCATAATAGCCTTCTTAATATGACTTTTTAATAATAACTTCTTCCATATATTATGTTTATAGTTAAACTGTTCCTCCACAAAAAACACATGCAGATTGAGAAGTTTCAAAAGTGAATCTTCAGAATAAAAAATTTCAATCTTATACTGCTTTCATAAAGAAGAGGGCCAACTCTGAAAGTATATAAAGGCTAAGAAAATGGTGGTAACATAACATGACTAAAGGCTGGAGAGATTGTGCAGTGGGTAATACATGAGGCCCAAAGTTTGAATCCTGAGAGCTAAACAAATCAGGGTATGGTAACCTCCAGGTGTCTGCAATCCCAGGACTCCTAATGTGAAATGAGAGGTGGGCAAATCACCAGGTTCCTTGCTAGCCTAGTATGTGCAGTGACAAACAATGAAAGATTTTGTCTCAGACAGAAAGACGGCAAGGGCTGATGCCTGATGATTTTCTCCGACCTTCACATGTGTGCCATGGTAGCTGTGCACCTGCATTCACACACTTGAACAGTTTCACATACTCAGATGTTAATATCATAGACACAAAATAATTAAAAATGACAACTTACACTAACATAGAAAAAAAGTTGAGTTATTATTCTTGAATACAGGCAATAAGTATTTAACTCAATATTAGCAACTTGAATTTTAATATGTGTAGGTAATAAGACCTAGGGGTAATATGCTTTGATCAAGTTTGGTTATAGTAACAGTGGAGGATATTGTGACTTGATAATTTGAAAGTCAATCACTATAATTTACTATGCTACCATAATAATGTGTTTACCTTAGTTGATGGACAAAGCACTACATAATTTTCTATTCTTGCTAATGGAATCATTTTCTACACACCAGGAATAGAAAATAAGTATAAGTATCTCCTTGTGACAAGGGTCATTTTGGGCATGACTGCACATCATAGAAACTTTGTTTAATCCAGGAAGCCAAGGTCAGCCTTTATGTCATAGAAAGAAACTGCCCAGAGTGAAAGATTAAAATAAAAATTGAAAAACTTTGTGCATAATTGATGAGAAACCAAGATTTCTAATAGAAAAGAATCCTTTGTATTTTTCACATTCTCAGATTCATCTTCACATGCATTATCTGCCACAGGTACATTCCAAATGAATAATAAACATACTTTATAAGGATCTAACCCTATCAGCTTCCACTTGATGTTTGCTAAAGGGAAGGATAGTTACTAATATCAATCCATCAATATTTGTGGAATTTCTAGAAGGTGCAGTGAGTACAGGGAAGAAAGTGTGGGAAGGAGAAAGAAAGGGAGGAAAGAAAAAGAAAGGCAATAGGGAGAAGGTGGGAGGACAGAAGAGAAAGAAGAAGGAGGGATTTAGGAGAGAGGGAAGCAGCAAAGAAGGAAAGAAGGAAGGACCCTCATATCTGTATTCACATATAGGAACTTGAACTAAGGCAATTTCAACAAGAACTATTTCAACTAAGACAGTTTCAACAACTATCAATCAAGAATGCATTTAGTCAGCACAAACATGCCTTCTCAATAAAAACATTATTTAGATCAACTGCTTGAGGGTTTGTTTTAAATGTGCAAAATGTTGAAACAGAAAGTCTCCTTACACGTGTTAATAGTTTCGTGGCAAACTCGATAAAATGACAAGCTCCAAAAGGCAGAAGGGTTACCAAAATTATGTTTAAATACATGGACAAATGTAAATATTCCCACTTGAAGTTTTACTCTATGTTAGAGCAATACCCAACAATGAATAGGATGTATCTTAACATATTGGCAACTGTGGATGCTATATTGTAACCCTAATAAAGCTTTCCGGGGGATCAGAGAACAGAATAGCCATTAGATTAGACATGAAGGACAAACAATAGTGGCACACACTCCTTTAATCTGATCACTTGGAAGGCAAAGATCCTTCTGGATCTCTGTGAGTTCAAAGCCATAGTGGGAACAAAGCCAGGCATGGTGGTACACACCTTTAATCCCAGCACTTGAGGTCTCATGTCTTTGCTTGGAAAAGACACACGCTTTTAATCCCAGGAACTGATAGCAGAAAACAGAAAAGGCATGAGGACCAGGAACTAGAGGCTTTTAGCAGCAGTTCGACTGAGACCCTCAGGGGTGAGGACTCAGAGGCTTTCAGACTGAGGATTCATGGAAACAGGATCAGCTGAGGAATTGGCGAGGTGAGGTTGGCTGTTACTCTGATCTTTCAGGGTTCACCCCAATATTGGCTCTGGGTATTTTATTAATAAGACAAGACCTTTTTTTTTTTTTTTTTTTTTTTGGTTTTTTGAGACAGGGTTTCTCTGTGTAGCTTTGCGCCTCTCCTGGAACTCACTTGGTAGCCCAGGCTGGCCTCGAACTCACAGAGATCCGCCTGGCTCTGCCTCCCGAGTGCTGGGATTAAAGGCATGCGCCGCCACCACCGCCCGGCAAGATAAGACCTTTTAAAATTCGTGTTACAAGTGGCTTTATTTTTAGAATAAATTATATCCACTCAAAATTATATATGAATGAATTCAGCTGTCATCACATTGTCACATGTACCACCAAGAAGGCAAAAATATTACCAAAAGCTAAATTTGTTTTTAGCACTTTTAAATTATATTTATACATATATGTTCATAAATTTTAATCTCAAATCTTGTGTGGTATTAAACTGAAAATTTTTCATGTATTTAAGTGCATTAATATGAAATATTCTTGTACTCTCCAGAAGACATGGTGTGATTATTACTGTTTATTAAGATTGCTTAGAATTTCCTTCTGGGTTAATGGGATAACCATTTATCAGAAGTTTATAGTAAATGCTGTGGTAACAAAAAACATATTTCCTATGTAATTATGATGATATTGTTCTCTAAATTAGTTTTATGTTAGGTACATTTCATCTTCAGGAAGTCATTTTTGATACTGAATGTTGTGTAAATCAAAAGTTTGCTCCTAATTACACTGGCAAAAGTCTTGCATGTAACATCAAGCAAACCCTTGTTGTCTAAGAAGATATCAGTCACAAGAAATTTAACCTGATCCTTGGATAATTTCAGGAATTCTAGGTCTCATGTAAGAGTCATGTTATTTTGCTATTCTTTGTTGTAATTGTCCTCAGAAGGAAGAAAGTTTTCTTTTAACTGGTCTATCTCTGATTGAGTGTTCTTAGTAGTGATCTATTAACATTTGGTAGTGAACTTGGGTCACCATCTCCATCATCATTCATTACAATTCTTCCAACATGCTTTTTATGATCACAGGTTGCTTGGTAATTTCCATATTCATCACAAATATAACTCTGTACCTTAGTTGAAAGTTTAGTGTTTGATCTCTAGCCCCCAAGCCCAAGACGATGGGTGCAGGGCTAAATTCACACAAGGAGAAAAGAATGACAGAGCACAAGGTCTCTCAAAATGTGTTGTAATGAGCTGTAGACATAGCTAAGTAGCAGAGTGTTCAGCTAACATTAGTGAGATCCTATGTTCAATCCCCAGACTACAGAAAAGCTGACTCATAGTGAACAAAGCTGTAGATTTATAATAACAGGGTACATTAAGATCTTAAAATCTTCAGTATAAACATTTTGTGTGGTGTTATACTAATATGTATAATGCTTCACGTCAAAACAAAACAAAACAAAATCATGTAGTAATTGAGAAAATAGAACATTATTTGTTCTTTTGCAATAAAATAAGCCTTAGAAAGAAATGGTCCCTAGTGTGCTGCTAAGGTGAGGTGGAAGCCAGTGGTGCTGGGTGGGGCTTTCTCAAAGTGGGGGGGCAGCTCTCCTGTTGCAGTATATTATGAGGGGCAGGGCTAGTCATTACAGTGCCAATGAGGGACATGGGCAGCACAGCACAGCCCTTGCATTTCAACTGCATGGTGTTTCTGACCACTTGTGAACCAGCCAGCCCTGAGAGAGTGAGTGCAGCAGAACTGAACTGAGTCCACCCCCTTGACTGCTGTATGGCAGCACGGGTGAGGGAAAGAAAGCCTTTTGCTACCTGAGGCTAGTTAAAGAGTTGGCCATGGAGGGGGTTATTAAGGAAGAGTGTTCAGAATGAATGTAAGAGCCAAAGTTTGGGGAGAAGTACAAAACACTGTTTTTGCTCTTGTTGTTTTGTTTTATTTTGTTTTTTTGACAAGACACACCAACTGCATCCATGAACTCACTGTACCAATGAGTACATATACAATACCTGCACATCATTGGGCCTATGAACATTTCATCATGTAAGGAAACAGACTTACCAAGTTCCATTCATTCCTTAGGGACTATGGATAGTTAAAGGTGTCTGGGAAAGTACTGCCACCTTTGATAATGATGTAACCATTGGTATCTTGCCAAAGATCAAGTATGCAACTTCCACCTTATGCAGGCAACATTATTTAAACATTGTTGGTTATATACACAAAGGACATGGAAGTAGGAGGGAGATGTGGGGAGAAAAGAAGAGTTTTAGTATAAGAAGGGGGAATGAGGCAAAGAAATAAAAGACACTGAGTGCATGCATAAAACTGTCAAAGAAAAGCTAATAAAATAAATTAAAATAAAAATTTAAAATGAAAGTTATATACTTTGAAAAGCTTATGTTATGATTATATTCAGTCAGTTATCACTTAAAATTCTCTTTAGGCTACAGTCACTTTGGAAATCAGTATGACAGTTTCTCAGAAAAATAGGAATCAATCTACCTCAAGACCCAGTAATACCACTCTTGGGCATATACCCAAGGAATGCTCAATCATTCTACAAGGACACTTGCTCAACTGTGTTCATAGCAACATTATTCATAATAGCCAGAACCTGGAAACAATCTAGATGCCCCTCAACTAAAGAATGGATAAAGAAAATGTGGTACACATACACAATGGAGTACTACACAGCTATAAAATAAAATAAAATAATGGTATCATTAAATTTTCAGGCTAATGGATTGAACTAGATAATATCATCCTGAGTGAGGTAACCCAGGCTCAGAAAGACAAACATGGTATGTACTCACTCATAAGTGGATACTAGATGTAAAGCAAAGGATAACCAGATTGCAACTCACAGCTCCAGAGAAGCTAGCTAACAAGGAGGACCCTAAGAGGGATACATGGGTCTCTCTGAGAAAGGGAAAGAGATGAGATCTTCTGGGTAAACTGGGAGCAAGAGGTGGGTAATAGAGAAGAGGGGATGGGGGATGAGAACATAAGGGAATTGGACGGTAGATGTAGAGAGTGGGAGAGCAATGAAAGAGATATGACAGAGGGAGACATCATGGGAGTAGGGGAAATCCTGGTGCAAGGGAAGTTCCTAAGAATCCACAGGGTTTCTAAGAAACCCCAGCTTAGACTACTGGCAATAGTGGAAAGGGTTCCTGAGCTGGCCTACCCTGGTAGTTCAGGTTGGTAAACACTCTAACTGTCATCATAGAGCCTTAATCCAGTAACTGATGGAAACACATGCAAAGATCCACAGCCAAGGACCAGGCTGAGCTCTAAGAGTCCATTTGAAGAAAGGAAAGAGTGATTTTTTGAGCAAGAGGCATCAAGAACATGATGGGGAAACCTACAGAGACAACTGAACCAAGAAAATGGGAACTCATGAACTTTAGACCAACAGCTATGGAACATACATGGGACTGGACTAGGACTGCTGCATAAGTGAGACAGTTGTGCAGCTTGGTCTACTTAAGGGTCCCCTGGCAATGGCATCAGCATCTATCCCTGGTGCATGAACTGGCTTTTTTGGGCCCATTACATATGGTGGTACAGCTTGCACAGCCTTGATGCAGGAGGAGGGGCTTGGACCTGCATCAGTTGAATGTATGAAGCTTCTGACTCCCAATGGGAAGACTTACCTTTTCAGAGGAGAGGATAGAGGGTAGGTTATGGGGCAGGGGTATGAGAAGGCTGGAGGAGGAGTAGGAAGGATATGGCGGGTTATGTGGTTGGATTGTAAAATGAATGAAAAATTTCTTACCAAAGAAAAAGTTTTCTTTAAGCATATTTAAATTTAAAGTTCAAAAATGTGATATGACTGTTTATCTATATTGCTAGTTTTAATATTACTATTTTGGAAAAATCTTATGGAATGTCTTTTTGATAGAAAGCCTGTTAAAAATAATTAAGCTTCTCTATTTTATTTCTGTTTTTGTAGTGCTGGATCGGGAACTTGGAGTGTTTGGCTTGCTAAGCAATTGCACTGTAACTGAGTTATGCCTTCAACACAGGAAACTAAAAATATACATTTTTTCTTTATTGTTATTGGTGCTGGTTGTCTTAAATTATTTTATGATGTATATCAGATTAAATGACAATTGCAATACTTCTGGTGGCACCTCGTGGTGATGAGTTTAAAAGGCTGAGCCACCAGGCCTACCCCAGATTAATTTCTTTTTCTACTAATATTTCTCTTACAGCCTTTACAATCAAACCTCTCATATGGTCAACCCCAGAACTGCATCTGTAGCCTAAGCCGAATATTCTAGTGGCTAGTTAAATGGAAGTAATTTTTATAAACTATCATATCTTTACATTGATCACTGTTAATGCTGTGTTACTTATGATTAAATTATTCCCTCTATTATATTTAGGACACTATGCAACAATACACTTGAGTATTAAAGTGGAAACCAACTAAAATATATGATAGCTTCTACATATAAATTATATAATTTTATGGCTGATATGCAACATATTAAGAAGAATTGTGGTTTATGTTGGTATTATCATAAAGATGTAGATAATGGAACAGATTGATGATACCATTTGCAAAAATGACTCTTTTTAAATTCAAATCTACTATAAAGAGAAGAATGAAGCTAGAATGGAAAAACTGCCACAAAAATAAAATAATACTTAGGAACCAACAAATCCATCTTATGAATCTACATGTAAATCCAACTCCTCCTCCTTTTTTTTTTTTATTTTAGTCAGATAAATCTTTTTACCATCATTTCCTTATTCCTCTTGAGAAAAGAAAGACTGACAGTACCATGATGCTTTTCCTGTGAACACCCTCTGCAGAATCTCACTGTCATACACAGCGCCTTCTACAGTTTTATTCTGTATGCTCAATGTGTAAATGTATAATCCCAAATTCTGAATTGCTAAAAATCAAATTAGCAAAAGATTTAAAATCAACAGTGAAGCCCTAGCAAGTCTAAAAACATAGTAGCAATAATAGAAATCATACCAGGAAATACACAGAGAGAAGATCTACTTTAAAAATTAGGTCTGTGACAAATCATCATATAATATAATATCTTGGAAAAATTATTTCACATTTTTGGGTTAACCAAAGATGAATGGCAGTCATAATCCTCTTAATGTGCAACGAGGTGCCAAAAAGGACATCTAAAATCTACTTTAGATCATTAAATGTAACATTAAACTCCAATGAAATTTAACTTTAATTTCACAGTACAAATCAATTTGAAATTTCCATTCCTAGTTAATAATTCTCTCCTTTTAACTTCCTATCAGGTTGGCCTTGCCAAACTTATTCCCTTGATCACACTTTTCACTAGCTCATTCCTAGTGTCAAGGGTCAGACTGTTAATGAACAGCCAGACAAGGAAGTCCTTGACCTCCAGAAACAATGAACCTCTATATTCTTAATGAATATTATATTCAGCTCAATAATATTTTCATAAATGTTCTATGTGAAAACAATTTTCATAATTAATATAGGGGCAATTTAGTAAAGACCCTGGTATTTATCAGAAGAGATAAAGCAACATGTTTGTAATTCTGTTTAAAAGAAAGTAGAAATGCTCATCAACATTTATCATTTAAATCTCAGGTACATTAGGTCTAGTACATCAATGACATTTACGGTCCATCTAAATCACAAAATCCTATGGTTCCAACATAAGTCCCAGTGCAAGTGTTTCTGGTTCCCTTCATTTTACTTTCTTCTCTTTTTGGTTTAGTTTTCTTTTAAAATTTCCTATGATGTGTTTTGATCATATCCCCCACTACACACACCTAACATTGAATCTCATTGTGGTTTTGGAGCACATTGGTTCCAATTTATACTGCCCATATACACTTGGGTGTTTGGTCATCTGCCAGTGTAATGGACCAATCACGGATCGCATTATTAAAGAAACCTGAGTTTCCTTATCTTAGCAGCTATCAATTGCCAATAGTTCCTCAGCTGGGGATGAGACTTTTTGTTCAACTACCCCTATGTGCTGTAATTTTGTCAGATTTTACTATGTATGGGTCTTGTGTGTGTTGTTACAACTACTTGAGTTCATATGTGCAACAGTCCTGCTGTATTTGGAAGACATTGTTTTCTTGTACTCCACTTACTCTGGTTCTCTGCATTCTTCAAATCTCTTTTTCATGATCCCTGAGCCTTGGAAGGAAAGTGTATGACGTAGATGTCTTTCTTAGTACTAGGCAGTCCACTGTCTCTATGCTAATCACTATCTATTGCTAATAGGGTCTTCTTTTAAAAGGATTGAAAGATGTACCAAGCTATAGGTATAGCAAGAAATCATTAGAAGTTGGCGTAAGTCTGTGTCTATTTAGCAGAAAAATAGAGTAAGATTTCCTCTTTAGCCTATGACTTGTCTAGACACAGGATCTTTATTTTCCACTGACTTGTAACTCTATTCCTGACTCTATGTTATACAGTAAAGATCATAAGACAGATTTTAGAGTAAGGTATCATTAAACTATGAGATTCTGTGAAATATTTGACAATAACATCATAGTAATTCACACTAACAAATATGATTTGTTGTCATATGAGATAAATATATCTTTATTGAAAGAAATATGATTTTTCTCCCCACCTGTACCAGTATAGCTCCATGGCAGTTGGTGGTAAAATTCTTGAGGAGTCTGGTTCATTGACAAAAACATAAGCAATGTTTAGGCCTGGCTATAAACAAGTATAAAACCTTGACCTAGAATCTTTCATGGAGGGAAACTCTCGTTGTTACAGAGGACATAAAGCACTGCCAGTTCATTTCTGCCCCATTGGAAGTATGGTCCAGGGCTCAGGATTCCTTCTTCCTGCATTCCTAAATAGCACCTCCTGGGTGTCTTTCTCAGACACTTCCCCTGATATCTCACAATGGGGACCTTGCAGACATGTTTACCACTATCCCTTAGCAGTTCTCTTTGCCTCGCTCTTGCTTCCCACCCTCATGTTCATAAAATGCCACTCTTTTTTGTGTAGTGTCTCTGGGAGGTGATCTGATTCATTATGTGTCAATTAATCTGATCCTTAACAATTGCAGTTTTTGTTTTTTTGTTTTTTTTTTTCTTTTTGTTGGAAATAAACAATGGAGGTCCTAGCATGTTCTGTAATTTGGGCTCTTGATTATAATTCACATTAAGTCATTGGTGTTACATTCATACCAGCTTGGTTTTATCAAACACCTACTATTTAGCACATTTACATATAAACCTGGCCAAGCATATTTTTATATTCACCTAGTTGTGGTATCCTAACAAGTTTTTTACAATTTTAACTTACAAATTCTATCCTTTGAATTTATGTCGAGAAAAATATATTTCTAAATTATGAAGACTCGTAGATACGAGGAATACTTTCTTAACAATTATTTTTCATTTTGAATAAGAATGAAAATTGATACATTCCTATGAAATAGTCAATTCTGTTTATCTAGAGTTTTGTATTTCACGTAATAGTTGATATTCAATACTTTGATTAATAAAACATTCAACCACAGTTAAATTTTATTAACTCATTTTTTTTGACCAGGCAATTTCTTGTAATACTACACCAAAATGATGATTAAAGTTACATAAATGATGTAACAATATATTCTGTAGACAAACCCATTCAAAATAAAGAGCTAGAAGGAAAACTACAACCTAAGAAGGTTTAATACACCCACGAAAAAATGGGAAATAATCTCATACCAGCAAATTAAAAGCAAGGGAAGCACACAAACACACCAACAACAACAACAAACAATAACAACAACAGCAAAATAACAGGAATCAATAATCATTGGTCATTGATTACTCTCAATATTAATGGGCTCAATTCCCCAATTAAAAAAGACACAGACTAAAAGAATGAATGTGAAAACAGGTTCCTTCCTTCTTCTACACCCAAGAAACACACCTAATTTTCAAGGGTAGACAATGCCTCATGGTTAAGAATTGGAGCATAATATTCCAAGCACATGAACCTAAGAAGCAAGTTAATATACCCATTTTAATACTTACCAAACACACTTCAAACCAAAACTAATCAAAAGTATTGAGAAGGACACTACGTATTCATCAAAGAAAAACATTCAGCAAGATGACATGTCGCCGGGCGGTGGTGGCGCATGCCTTTAATCCCAGCACTTGGGAGGCAGAGGCAGGCGGATCTCTGTGAGTTCAAGGCCAGCTTCGTCTACAAAGCGAGTTCCAGGAAAGGCGCAAAGCTACACAGAGAAACCCTGTCTCGGAAAAAAAAAAAAACAACAACAACAAAATGACATGGGCTCCCAAGTTTATAAAACAACAACATCACTACTGCAGCTCACATGTTGATCCCCATACACTGATAATGAGAGGCTTCAATATTCCATCCTCATCAACGAACACATCATCCAGATAAAAACTAAATAGAAATATTGAGATTAACAAACATTATATACCAGTTGGACCTAAAAGATACTTACAGAACATGTATTTCATACATACAAAATGATTATATCCTTGTTTCTGTACCACATGGAACATTAGACACAAAGCAAATCTCAAAAGAAACAAGAACATTCAAATAACTCCTTGCATCCTGTCAGACAACCATGGATTTAAGTTGGATATCAACAAAGTCAGAAACAACAGAGAGTTTACAAACTTGTGGAAAATCTCTATTGAATGCAAAATGAGTCAAGATAGAAACAAAGGAAGAAATCAAAGACTTTCTAGAATTCAGTGAAAATAAATACATGCATACTCAAACTTATGGAAACAATGAAAACAATTGTAAGATAAAGTTTATAGCACTAAATGCCTTCATTAAAAAAGAAAAAAAGAAAAAAGAATGGCTCTCCAGTCCCATAACAGCACACCTGAAAGCTCTAGAACAAAAAAGAAATAATCACACCCAAGAGGAGTAGATAGCAACAGATGATCACACTAGGAGCTGAAACCAGTAAAAGACAACAATACAAATAAACAATGAAATAAAGATTTGGTTCTTTGTTAAAAAAAATCTTGTTGATTTTTTTTAGACAGACCCTTAATTAACTAACTAAAAGACAGCTAAAGAGAGAAGACCATATTAACACAACAAGATCCAGAAAGGGGGACAAAATCAGACACCAAGGATGTCCAGAGAATCAGGTCATACTTTAAAAACCTGCACTCCCCAAAATTGGAAACTCTAAAAGAAATGAATGATTTTCTCAGTGGATACTTCTTAGTTAAATCAAAATCAGATAGAAATTTAAATAGATCTATAACACCTAATGAAATAGAAGCAGTCATTAAAAGTATCCCAATGCAAAGAAGCCCAGGGCCAAATAGTTTTTTTGTTCTAGCTGTTGTTTTTTGTTGGTTGGTTTTTTTGAGACAGGGTTTCTTTGTGTAGCTTTGTGTCTTTCCTGGAACTCACTCTGTAGCCCAGGCTGGCCTAGAACTCACAGAGATCCGTTTGGCTCTGCTTCCCAAGTGCTGGGATTAAAGACGTGTGCCACCAGCACTCAGGAGGCAGAGGCAGGTGGATCTCTGTGAGTTCAAGGCCAGCCTGGTCTACAAAGTGAGATCCAGGATAAACACCAAAGCTACATAGTGAAACCCTGTCTCAAAAAAAATGTTTTAGAGTATAATTCTACTAGACTTTCTGAGAATTAATGCCAATATTCCTCAAATTATTCCACAAAATAAAAGCAAAAGGAACATTGCCCAATTTATTTTCTGAAGCTATATTTACCCTGATACCCAAACTTCATAAAGACCCCAAAAAGGCAAATTATAGAAAAATTTCCCTTAGGAACACAGATTTAAAAACTGAATTCAAGAACACATCAAAAATATCATCCACCATGAACAAGTAGGCTTCATCCTGGAGATGAAGGGATGGTTCAATATATGACAATCAATAAATATAATCAACTCTATAAGCAAACTGAAAGAACAAATGCATAATCATCTCAATAGATGCAGAAAGGCCTTTGACAAAATCCAGTGCCCCTTCATGATAAAAATCCTAAAGAGATTAGGGATATAAGGGATATACCTAACCATTATAAAGACAGTTTACAGCAAGCCCATAACCAACATCAACTTAAATAGAGAGAAAGTCAATATTGTTCCACTAAAATCAGAAATAAAAAAAGGTTTTACATTCTCTCCATATCTATTCAATATAGTTCTTGAATTCTTACTTAGAGCAATAAGACAACTGGAGGAGATTAAGGAGATTTAAAGTAGAACAGAAGTAGTCAAACTTTCTTTATTTGTAGATGATATGGTAGTATAAATAAGTGACCCTAAAACGTCCACCAGGAAAGTCCTACAGTTACTTAACATTTTCAGCAAGGTAGGTGGAAACAAAATTAATTCACAAGAATCAGTAGCCCTCCTAAATACAAAGTACAAATAGATTGAGAAAGAAATCAGAGAAACAAAAACTTTCACAATAGCTTTAAATAATATAAAATATCTTGGGGTAACAGTAACCAAGCAAGTGAAAGACTTGTATGATAAAAATTTCAAGTATTTGAAAAAAGAATTTGGAGAAGAAATCAGAAGATGGGAAGACTGACTACTATGCTCATGGTTCTGTAGGATTAACATAGTAAAATGGATACCCTACCAAAAGCAATCTACAGATTCAATGCAATTCCCATCAAAGTTCCAACAGAATTCTTCACAGACCTTGAAAGGACAATTTTCAACTTCATATGGAAACACACAGAACCACACACACACACACACACACACACACACACACACACACACACACATACACCAATGTAGCTAAAACAATCCTGAACATTAAAAGTGTTCCTGGAGCTCTCACAATGCCCAATTTCAAATTGTACTACAGAGCTATAATAATACAAACCACATGATATTGGCATAATTACAGACACATTGGTCAATGGAACTGAATTGAAGGAGCAGACATAAATCCACACACTTATGAATACCTGATTTTTTTATAGAGATGCCAGAAATACACACTAGAAATGACAGCATCTTCAAAAAATGATGCTGTTTAAACAGGATGTCTGCTTTTAGAAGAGTGCAAATAGATCCATATTTATCACTCCACACAAAACTCAAGTTCAATTGGATCAAAGCCATCAACGTAAAACCAGAAATACTGAAACTGACAGAAAAGAATGTGGGGAAGCCTGGAACTTCTAGGCCAGGCAAAGACTTCCTGAACAGTACACTGATACCACAGGTACTAAGAAAAACAATTAATAAATGAGACATCAAGAAACTGAAAACCTTCTGTAAAGCAAAGGACGCTATCACTCAGATGAAGCAGGAGCCTACAGAATTGTAAAATAATTTTACCAACTTCAAATGTAATAGAGCACTAATATCCAAAATTTATAAAGGACTAAGAAACTAGATACCAAAAAAACCCAAATATTCCAATAAAAATTGGGATACATACATAAACAGAGAATTCTCAATAGAGGAATCTCAAATGACTGAGAAGCACTTAAAGAAATGTTCAACATTCTTAGCCATCAGGGAGATACAATTAAAAACTACTTTGACATTCTGTCTTGTGCCTGTCAGAATGGCTAACATCAATAATACAAGTGGCAGCTCAGACTGGTGAGGATGTGGAGCAAGGGAAACACTCCTACATTGCTGGAGGGTGTTCAATTTTTCCAGCCCCTGTGGAAATTAATATGGCATTCTTTGGAAAGTTGGGAATCAATCTACCTCAAGATCTAGCTATACCATTCTTAGGCACAGATCCAAAGGATGCAACATCTTACCCCAAGGACACTTGCTCAACCACGTTCCATGCTGCTCTATTCATAATAGCCAGAAACTATTGGGAACTATTCTGGGAATATCCTAGATGGAACTCTCCAGAAAAAAATGGATACAAATAATGTGATACATTTATAAAACAGAGTATTACTCAGCTGCTAATGATATCATAACATTTTCAGGCAAATGGATAGACCTAGAAAAAATTATGCTGAGAGATATAAGCAAGGCACCAAAATATAAATATGGTGTATTTACTTATATGTGTATATTAGCCATTAAATAAATGAAAACCAATCTACAATCCATAGACACAGAGAGGTTAAATGTGAAGGAAGAAGGTAGGGAGTGTACATAGATCTCCCTAGGATGGGGGATGGTATACATTTTATGGGCAGATTAGTTGCAGGTAGGGATGGGAATGGGAGGGCCAGGTGAGGAGGGGAAGGGGAAATACAGTTGAGGTCTCCTAATAATGGGGGATATTGAGTCCCACGTGTCCATCTCTTGTCACCAAATGAGGCTTCCAGTTGAATTGGCTTTCATTCAATTGAATTGTTGGCCAAGAAGGTTCCATGGAAATCCCTAACAACCCAAGCTGTTGCATTAGACAATGGGTTACTTTCTGCTGATAGTGGAACCCCATTGCCAAGGACAACATGCACAAAAATCATTGAACATGGAAAAGGTAAGTTGGTGTCCATGTGGAACCTTCATTCCTATGTTATAGTATCTTTGTTGTGGGAAGATACTTTGCACGCTATCAAAGAAGAAACATAAATATCAACCAAGCTCTAAAACCTTTGACCTACAATTTGTCTTTCAGACAAGATATGCTAGGGAAATGGTGGCACAGAACTTGTCAGAGCAGCCAATCAATGTCTCATTTGACATAAGGCCTACTCTGTGAGATGGAACCCATACCAAACATTGCTTGGGTGACCCAGAACCAGTGACTAGATACCCCAGAGACCTAGGGTACAACAAAACACTAATCAACACACACACACACACACACACACACACACACACACACACACACACACACACAGAGAGAGAGAGAGAGAGAGAGAGAGAGAGAGAGAGAGAGAGAGAGAGACAAAAGGACTTCTAATGGCAATACTTATATATCAGTTCACATATTGGTGCCTTATTCAGTCATCATCAGAGACTCAGACATCAGCAGATAAAAGCAGATGTCTGAGACCAAGAGCCATCAAATATATGCCCTCAGAGCTCATGGATTTCCTCCAAAAGAGGAGGCAGAGAGAGTAAGAGCCAGAGGGGGTGGAGGACAATAGGAGAACAAGGTCCTCTGAATCAACTAAGCAAGGTTCATGAACTCACAGAGACAGCCGCAGCAAACACAGAGTCTGCATGGGTTTGCTCCAGGTCCTCTGTGTATATAGTATAGCATTATTCAGCTTAGTATTTTTATGGGACCTGTGAGTGGTCAAGTGGGCTTCTGATTTTTGTGTCTGCGCTTGGTGTTCTTTTCCTTTTCTTGGGTTAGCCTCAATGTGATGGTTTTGCTTTATCTTATTATTTTTTGTTTGTCATGTTTGATTGTTAACACTTTGAAGCCTGTTTCTTCTCATGAGAGTGGATTCAGAGGAGAATGAGGCTGGGGAGGAACTGGGGGGAACAGAGGGAGGTAAAGCTTTAATCAGCATATATTTTATGAGTAAAGACTCTCTTTTTAATAAAAGGAGAAAACTTTAATATATATATAAATTTTAAAATAACATGATGAACAATTTATTCAAGGAAATTTTTAAATACTTTATTATTTCAGGTTAAAATCGTGAGGGAGAGATGTTTTGTTTTGCTTATTTTTTGCTGTTTTATTTTGATTTATGAGACATAGTTCCATATACCCATAGGTGGTCTTGAAGTAGTTATGTAACTAAGAATGACTTGAAACTTTTAATCCCTTTGCCTCCGCCTCCTCCTCAGTGCTGGGATTATGGGAATGCCCTATCAGATGCAGTAAATACCTGATGATTTACAGAGGCACAATGTCATTGTTTTTGGTAAACCACTAGGTTTGATGATTTCCTGTATTATATCTCATAGCTAAATATTCTGTGTTGTTTTTTAAGATAGTAAACAGAAATCTTAATAATTTGTATTTATTTTTATTATTACTTTAATTAAATAATTTTATATTAGTGATATCAATTTGGGCTTTGTTACAAATTGCCACCTAAAATACAAAAATGTCTTTATATATGTATTATGCATAAAAAGCATAAGTAAGCATAACTATAAAATGTCTTATATACTATATAAAAATAAATCTGAATTATATATACAGTCTATAGTATATTCTTTTAATATACATTTTGAGGGTAAAATTATGAAACTAGTTTTTTTCTCATTGCTCTAAGAATTAAAATTACGGGCTGGAGAGATGGCTCAGAGGTTAAGAGCACTGGCTGTTCTTCCAGAGGTTCTGTGTTCAATTCCCAGCAACCACATTGTGGCTCACAACCATCTGTAATGAGATATGGTGCCCTCTTCTGGCCTGCAGGCATACATGCAGGCAGAACACTGTATACATAATAAATACATAAATCTTTAAAAAAAGAATCAAAATTACATGACGTAGTTAGCATATTCTACAAGTAGAATCCCTACATATTAGTTTAAGATGCTTGATACCACTGGCTGATTCTAATCACAAATACAAACCACAGTAGATATTCTGAAACACTTTTGAATATTTATAGTTCTCTATATTATGTGTGTCATGACAAAATTCTTACACACAATGGCAGTTTTATTCTTCATCTATGTTACCTTCCTAGACTGAATTAGGTGCTGGCCTCAGAATTGTTCCTCTCTCTACAACCTAAGAATCTGTTGAGCTGCCACCTGGATGACTGTATCTGTTTTGTTTCAAGTGAGAGCTTCAATTGCATGTGATCCACCTGTGATGTACTTCAATGGAACACTTCTCTTTAAATGAAGAGCAACTGTGTGACAATCCTCTTGAACACATTTCATAAATGGTAATAACTTGAGGTGATTGTGTCTACTTGGAAACATTCTTACCTACATCTGGCATCGGATGTCAGGAGGCTCTCATGCATTACATTCCTATATTTGACTTCTCACTCTGCCTCAGATTGCCTTAGATATGATGTACACAATGCTGAGACTGGGCATTCTTTTCTCTTTTGATCTCAGAGGAAGAACAATTCATTTTCTCCACTTTGTTGTTGATACCAATCAGATCTTTCTGTTCCTGGTTTATTAAACGTTTTTGTCATGAAAGTATGTTGATTTGGTGAACTTTTTACAAATTATAAGCATAATAATAATAATAACAATAAATAACACGTAACTCAAGCAAAATTGGGCACAGAAACTAAGTAGATGTTTCCTCAAAGAAAATATACGAATTGCATGCGTTATGTACCCTAGTGCTCCACAACCTTAAGAGTTAGGAAACTGCAAACTGGGACCATAAAGGAGGGCCAGTGAGATGGGTCATGCATAAAGGCACTTACTGCTCAAACCAGGAAACCTTTGCCCTCCACATGAACCCCATTTTGCATGCACACACTTACACATCATATACACATAATAACAACAATAGTAGATATAATAGTAAAATTTAAACCATAAACATTACTTTCTGCATTAGGATTACTATTATTCGACATACAGATAAATAAAAATAGCAAGATTACTCAAAGATATAGATAAACTGGAACCCATGGACCTTTGCTTGCAATGTACAACAGAGATGTAGCTTGATTTGCTTAATAGTCCCCCTGGAAATAAGATTGGGATCCATCACTGGTGCATGAGTTGGCTTTGTGGAGCCCATAATCTATGTTGAGACACCTTGCACAACCCTGGATGCAGAGGGAGGCACTTGGACCTGCCTCAACTGAATGCACCAGGTCCTCCTGATTCCCCATGGGAGGTTGTGCCTTGTTGAAGGAGGAAGTGGGGAGTGGGTTGGGGGGAAGGAAGCTGAGGGAGGCAGGAGGAGGGAAGAGAACCTCAGGATCTGTGGTTGGTATGTAAAATAACTAAAAAATTTCTTAATAAAATGATAGCATGTAGCTTTTTCAAAAAATATATACTAAATTACCATATACACAATCAATCCCATTTATGGAGTATATAAAAATAATTGTAATCACTATCTCAAAATATATTTATATGTGTATGTCCATTTCAATATAGCCAAAGTAAGGAAATTATTAAGTAGACTAAAGAGAGAGGACACACCACTTTTTATTCTTATAATAGCAACATTGATAAACTTGAAGGTCATTATGCTTAGGGAAATAAGCAGTCACAAAGAATAATCTCCACATGAACCCACTTTATGGGGAAGCTACAAAAGTCAAGATCACAGAAATATAGTGTAGAATAATGGTCTCTGTGGACTGTGGGAGGGAAATGAGTTATTACCAGGGGTCTGTTATGGAAGATAAATAAGTTCTAGGGATGTGCTGTAAAATAGTGTGCCTATTGTTAGCATGACTTTATTGTGCACTTAAAAATTTAGGAAGATTGATCTGACACTACGTATTTTCACCACAGTGAAAAAGAGGGCGGGGGAAACAAAGTACAATGGGAATTTGCAGCCTTCCATACTTCTTTCCTCACTAATGCACATGACTTTAAGAATGGCATCCAACAAATAATAAAGTAGGACAGGGGAAAATCTCAGATTTGTGGTTGCTAGAGTTCATGTAATTTCAGTTGATTTCTCATTAAGAAAGGTGATACACAATGATGAAAAAAATACGTAATGATCCCTATGGAAGTGTAACATCTCTGCAATTGAGACACTCAGCACAATATACCTCAGCATTCTCATTATCAGGTACCTCTTCTCAGGCAGAAAAAGAATGCCATTTGTTGATCAGTAGCTATCAAAATTCTCACACGCTACATATTTTTCACAGACTAATTGGCTTCTGAATGTGAACATGACAGAATGTTTTACAGATAAAGGAGTTAGAAGACAGTGTTTCAGACCATGACCAGATCTGCCACAACTTATGAAAAGCTGCAATGGGATCAGAGAAATCAATAGCTCAGGTCAATGAGAGTCAATAAAATATTTGCTACTAAAGTCAGGAAAGAAAAGAACTGAATCCCAAGGTACCCTATGCTGACAGGTGACATTCAGTGGAGATGATCACAAAACAGATATTCAGTTGCCTAGAGACACATATTTGATCTGATTTAAAATCTGAAAAACTATCCAGGGAATGCTAGATCGGGAAATCTACATGTGAGCCCAGTATTCCAGTGTTACACTAGTACATCTGTATATTTCTTTTCTCAGACTAAACACAAAGTGATTTTATACTTCCTATTGAAACAGTATAAATTCTAGTTAAGCTAGTTTTATTTGATAGATGAATTAAACTCAGGACCAATATGGAGAAAATAGTTATCCAAGGGAAGAAATATCACCTACAAGGCAGTGGAGGAGGGGTAAAAAGGAGTATTGAGGAAAGTTCTGTTCAACAAGCCAAATACATCAACAAATCAGTTCTTGTTCAATTTAGCACAGAAAATATATGATGTTTAGTGCTGCTAAGGCTTAAGCCAGATGGCTAATCGTATTTAACCAGTGCAGAAAACAAACAAAAAAGATAGTATAAATTAGAATACTTATATAATATTATGGATCCTTTTAGATGTCATTATTTAGAGTGTCAAAGATTTCTTGTTGCCAGCAATTATCTATCTTCCACTTTACTTAATCATCAAAGAATGACACTATTTGAAAGGATTAGGAGATGTGCCATTTGAGGAAGTCATTTGAAGTTTCAAAAGCCCAAGCTAGGTCCAGTTTTTGGCTCTTCCTACTGCCTGCGGATCTGGATGGAGAATTCCTACCTGCTCCTCCAGCATCAAGTCTGTTTTCATGCCACCATGCTCTCTGCCATGATAATAATATACTAAACTTCTGAAACTGTAAGCAAGCCTCAATTACATGGTGTCTTTTACAAGATTTGCCATGGTCATGGTGTCTCTTCACAGCAGTAAAACAGTAACTAAGATAATTAATATTTCTTGATGCCAATGAACTGTAAAATAAAACTTCATTTTGTCTCAGCTGGCTTTTCACAAGCTACTGGCTGTTACTCAATCATGATGACATTGCAAAGAGATTAATTACCTATATTTAGATATATTCTCAAGAGTCCTTGACAAATATGGCTTCCAGAGATGCTTAATCAATGATAGTGTTCACTGGATTTTATTTTACTTTCATTTATTTACTTATTTATTAGTTTGTTTGTTTGTTTTACTTGCCCGGATCTATCAATTCCGTAAGAAAATACTCAGGCTTGTTTAATATTAAAGCAGTTCATCCTATGAGGGACATGGTCTTCCTTTTCCCAGTGAACATAGAGAGTACTCTGTAGCAATTCATTTCACCAGAGAAAGCCATGTTATGACAGACATGCAAGCACATGTTCTTTTTATAATGTGTTCCCTAATATCAAAGCTTCATTAAAAATGCACAACACAATATAATTCAAAGCATTTTCTTCTTAAGAATTAATATATGAACAAGTAAGAAGTTGCAAAAGGTACTTCCATCCCTCATCCTTAGTACCATTGCATGCTGGGAATTAATTCAGAGAGAGACCCCAGATACATTTCATAAATTAGCAATATATATTTTTAGGTGAAGAGACACATTTTTATATTAAAGGAATTTGTGTTATACAAACACATTATGCCTATATTTTCAGATAACTAAATATTACTCCTCCACTGGAACTCTTAACAGCTATCAATGGGCACACACACACACACACACACACACACACACACACACACACAACACACACACATCCTGTACTCAGGCACATCTTCTTATGGGTAGCAGTCTTAACTTTTTATTCTTGGACTCTGAGCATTCACAATTTCATACATGCAAATTTGAGCTTATAGTGTTCCTGGAATACATAATAGATGTGAATTTACTAGGAAGACAATTTGCATTTTAAAACTAAAGAGATATTTATAAAATGTTGTGCTAATACATTTTCTGACTAATATACAGCTACATAATCTTACTACACCAGTACAAATGATTTGCATAATTACAACTGCTCTGTTGGGTACCTACCAACTGTAGGATAGATATACAACCTTCTAATAATTCTCTTATACTCTGTATCCAGTATTCATTTAGCTCCCCAGAAACAACAGAGCACAAGGTAACTTTGCAAAATGCACACACTGGACAGCATCTCTGTTTCACATACTCACATTGATGTCTTCCAAATCTAAGTTATTTAGAACAATATTGTTCCTCTTCCATATGATAGGGGGTCTCAGGGCTCCCACAACGGCACAACTCAGAACAGCACTTTGTCCCACGGTGGCTGCAGTAATGCTTACTCTCTGATCTTCAGGTAGACTCAGCTGAATAACTTCTGCAATGACAAAGTGTCAGTATATTGGTGAGTAGGTCATTTTCCAACATTAATTATTATAA
Organism: Peromyscus californicus insignis; assembly: GCF_007827085.1. Taxonomy (NCBI): domain Eukaryota; kingdom Metazoa; phylum Chordata; class Mammalia; order Rodentia; family Cricetidae; genus Peromyscus; species Peromyscus californicus. Next base: position 56,554,364 of record NW_026294617.1, on the reverse strand, counting down.
AGCTTTTGAATATGAATGATTTTGGCTTTGAATTTGAACAACAGAGGAAAAAAGCTCCCAATGAAATGAAGAAAAGAGTAAATTGTTTCCAATTAAAGGTCAGAATGACATTTCAATTTAATTGATTGACAAGCATCCTCATGAGGCGATGAACTATTAAACATGAAATGCGTATCAGAAGGAGAGTTACAAAAAGCCTGGCAGATTGCACCTGAAAGAGAAATAAATTATTTAACCACCAATTCGACATGTACTGTGTCATCCTTATTGAAATAAAAATGATGTTGTTTATTGTCTGATGGATTTATACTGTAGGTGAGGTGAGATCATTGTTGGCCAGCTTCAGAGAGCAGTTGCAGAGCTATATGGGCAAAATGCATCATTAAGTTGGGAAATATAAATTGGCTCTAAGAAAAATGGATTTATTTGGGAAGTTGTAAGAGGAGAGGAAAATAAAAACATACTCCAAATTTCACCAACCACATAGCAATGAAGTGGCATTACATTTGCCTCACCCCTGACTGAATGCTGGTACAATACCGTCATTTTTAGGTCATTGAATTTTACACTTAAACATTTTTTTTTAACTTATAAGTCTGCCAATGATTATGCAGAGTCATGAGCGCATTGTTGGAAAAATGAATGTGGCTTTTCTCTTGTTAGTCAATCCTTACCAGCTGAGAATTAGCATCCAGCCCCTGATGGGTCACCATTAAGATGTCTGAAATAGTGTCTCCCATTTCTGCATCCATGTGGCTCTGCCCTGTGGTTCCCGCCTATTGTTTAGATTCTTATTCTGACACACTCTGTTTGAATATTACATTTTAACCTGCTGAATATCAAAAATGACTTCTTGGGTTTACAGGCTTTTGGGGGCAGATTGAGTGACCCCCATTATGTCTTCTCTTTGAACCTGTGTAGTAACTGCAATTTGCAATTTCTCCCCAGACACCTCTCATTCAAGGTCCATTTTTTTTTTTAATAACTCTTCTTTTAATCTTATCTGTTTTGAAGAGAAACACAAATGAATTTTATATGCTATAACCATTCAACTAAAAGCCATTTGGAGTTTGTTCTCATCATCATTCCAAATCTTGTTAATTGCATGTGTTTTGTTTTGGAGGACTGGGACTGACATGAGACCTACACCCTCCTTATGCATATGGGAAGTGCTCATGATAAGTGATTTTTATGACATTCAGCACAGTCCCCCACACCACTAACTGAACTGGGGAAGTCAGAAATAGACAGGACTCCTATTCTATTACTCAGTATCTTGTCTCCAAAACAGGAAGAATAGTTATTTAGATTTTTACTCTTTTCCATTATCCAAGAAGTGGGGAGGATAGTCTTTATACTGAAAACCCCTTTTACAGAGATTCAACCCAATATCCTCTATTGTAAATTACATCAGAAAAAGTAAAAATAGACAATTACCTTGCTGAGTCATTTGATGGAGAAATCAAACTACTGGGAACTCATGAACTTTAGACCAACAGCTGTGGAGCCTGCATGAGACTGGACCAGGCCCTCTGCATAAGCAAGACAGTTGTGTAGCTTGGTCTGTTCAAGGGGCCTTAGCAGTGGGATCAGTATCTATCCCTGGTGCATTAGCTGGCTTTGGGGGCCAGTTACCTCTGGTGGGACACCTTGTACAGCCTTGATGCAGAGGGAGAGGATTGGACCTGTCTCATCTGAATGTACCAGGCTTTGCTGACTAACCATGGGAGGCCTCATCTTTTTGGAAGAGGGAATTGTGGGTGAGTTGTGAGAGGAAGGCTGGGAGAGGGAGGAGGAATATGGAAGAGAGGGGGATCTGTGGTTGGTATGTAAAATTAATAAAAAAAATTTCTTAATAAAGAAAAAATACTAAACTGAAATTATAAAATACATGTAGAGGAACTGGTTCAGACCCTTGTAGGCCCTGTGTTTGCTGCTTCAGTCTCTGATAAATACATTTTCAAAAAAACAAAACAAAGTCAAATAAAGGGTAGGAAACTTCCTCCAAAAGCAAAAGTTCAAAAGACAAATCTGGTCTAATGTCACTGATATCTAGGATATTTGTGAAATATTCATTTAATAGTGACTGCATGATACATAAAAATAGGAATATTTATAAAAATATGAGACTATAGTAGGAAAATAAAATAAGAATTTGAGAATCATGGTGTATCTAAAAAGAGAATGATGATATTAAGTTAGACTTATTTACTTTTAAATCAGGAGAACTGAGCATCTTTACCAAGACTATATTATATTAACTATGTATCTATTGTCCAGTAGCTAGGTATAGATTCTGCTGCATCCTAACTTACTGACATAGTAGTCTCACAATGTTAGTACCCTGGGTTGCATATAATTCCTACTATGACAATGAAGCATAAAAGAAATTAAATCAGTGACATATCAAATAACATATACTACTCCCTTCTTTACTCTAGTAAAAGACACCTAATTAAAAGCAAATCCTAGTAGCATAATGAGTAAGAAACATATCAAAAAAAGATAATTAAGTGTCCTAGATGGAGTAAATTGATTCTTCTCATAATGAGAGGCCTATGATGACTCAATATCCTGATTTTAAATAACTGTGAAATTTAAATTATATTTTTGTCAAGGAATGAAGAAATAACAAAGTAAATGCTAGTCTGGCTTAGATAGGCCAAGATATACACTAATTAATTATATTAAAGTATATAAAATTGTAGACTAAATGTATATAAAATATTCTCTATATATGTCGCCTTATAAAACAAAAAAGTAGTGAATCAAAAGAGCAAGCAGAAACTAATTTTTCTTTGTCTAAAACAGACTAGATCATGTGGCTTTATGTATCCACATCAATGGCACAAAGATAGAGGCTAGAAAGGTGTATATGATCTCCTGGGGCTAAGTTACAGGGCATTATCATCCACTTGATGCTCAGAACCAAACTTCAGTCATCTACAAGAGCAAAAACGAGATCTTAACCTCGGAGCCATTGCCACTGCACAAAGATAGTTCAGTCTGAAAGACCTTGTTTATCCTGTGTCCCAGGAGGGAGTGTTGCCACTTACAAGAAATATTGCATCTGGAGCCATAATTTTATTTCATTGATATCTACATAGCAAAAACCCATCTTAACACTTTTATACACATTGAAATTCAGAAGAAAATAAATACTTTTTCCAGAGGGAAGTGAGGAACAAAGTGAGGGAGGAAAGAAGTGACAAAGGAAGAAAGAAAAAGAAAGGAGAGAAGGAAGAAGAAAGGAAGGAAACGAGAAAGAGAAGGGGGAGGAAAAGGAGGAGAGAGGGAGGGAAGGAGGAAGGCAGAAATGAGAGATGGAGAAATGGAAGATGGGCGTTATTGAGAGGGCTGGGGAAGGAGAGGGGGAAGGAGAGAGGGAAGCAGGAAGGGGCAAAGGAGAGAGAGAGGAACAGAAGAAGAGAGGGAAGGGCTGAGGGAGCAGCAGAGGGAATGGTCGGTGAGGGAGCAAAGTCAGCAGAGCAGTCTGCCATTGGCCCTGAAGCCATCCCTCCAGCAGATGATAAATGATCACAGTTCGAAGCTCAAACTTGCAAAACGGAAGTGAAAAAAAAAAAAAAAAAAAAAGAGGCCACAGACTTAAGATGGAGCTTGGGATAGTGCTGGACATTTAATAAAGAGGTAGAAATGTTAGGAATACACTACATAAATGTAAAATAAAAGAAAATTTTAATTTAATAAAAGACCCTGAGAAGAATTACAACCAAACCTCATTCTTCGAGTGTTATGCTTTTGAGTACTTTTGTAATCTTGGTTAAGGAAAAGATTTCTTAAGTCAACCACAGAAGCCTAACTTTTATCTTAATCATTAAATTATTTAAAGACACTATTAAGAGACCAAATCCACAAGTCCCTGAGCAGGAAATTTACTGCTCAAAAATCTAACAAAATCACATGTGCAGAATGAATAAAGATCTTCAGATGATTGCAAGCTGTTAAATAATCAATAGGACTTACAAAAGATTTGAGCAAATGTTCATGGATCACTCTAAGCTACATGGCTAACAACACTCTGAATAAAGGTAGTGCTCAGCAGTCTATGAAATCAGGGAAAGAACTCTCATTCTAGAGCCTATAGGACTGTCTGTAGCTAAAAATAACAATAACAATGGTTGAGAGTGTTTGGAGATATGCAAACTTTAAATTCCTTAAACATGAGTGTAATTCATATATACACTTTATTTCTCCACTTGGAGATGAAGTCAAGGCAAACCTGCCTGTATAGACATGCTTCCCCAGACAAGCCAACCCCATGTCTTACAGATGCCTTGAGCTGTGAAACTGAGCAGCAAGTTTTAGGCCTTAAGATGGCTTGGCATAAACACAATGAATACACACTTACATATTAAAAATCCACATACACAAAGTACACTATGAAAAATGTAAATCCCCCTGACAATGAAGACATGGAGACCGGCATGAAAAATATTATCAACTAGGTAACGTAGCATTGCTGCTACCTCAGTTTTATTTCTAATGAGTTCAGAGGCTTTCAGCAGATTGCTGTCTGTTTCTATAAGTCCCCCATTTTTTAAAATAAACATGATATCTAAACTTTTAAAGTTGAGGTTAAGATTAAATATGATGTGGAATGCTTATTAAGGTAATTTTTAGACCTGGTATCAAATGAATTTTAAAAAGACTGAAGCTGCCATTACTAATAAAAAGCAGTTGACACATATCTGAGTTGAGATGGGCACTAATTCATCATGTTTAGGAGTATATTTTATTTTACATGCAAAAGTCACATAATTTAATATACTTTAATAAATCACAAGTACAGCAATCAGCCTCATGACCATAGGCTTCAGATGCTACACTTTGATGCTAATTTTGAACTAGGTGCTTTTGGGGTTATTCTGAAGAGTACATACCTTTGCAAAACATCATTCAATATCATGATGATCCCTATTCTACATTGAAAACTAGTAGAATACTGAAATAGCCAAGCATCTTTTCCCCATATGATTTATTTCAAAACCACATACTGAAGAAATTTGATAACACAGTCTAAGTTTGTGGACTAAAAATATTTATAATGTTCCATATACAAGGTGACTTGAATCTGACATGGAACAGTAGGCTCGTGTGAGCATGAGCTGCTGGCACTGTTTGAAGAACTTTGGGAGTCTCTGAGACAGGTGCCTGTCTGGTATAACACATCACTATCTGGTCACTAGGGGAAGGTCTTCAAAAGCTGTGTCCATCAAGCATCTCTTTCTCTTGGTCAGTCAACAAGATGTGATGATCCACCTGGCACTCTCATAGACACAGACTCTTCTCCCACTGGTATTTTTCCACACAATGACTTCATGTCTCAAAGGTTTGAGCTAAAATGGACCCTTCCTTCCTCTCCTGTCAGGTATTTGGTCAGGACAGTGAGAATGGTGACACAGTAGGTTTTACCGTTTTTGTTGTGATCACTTTTAAATGGAATTCATGTGCATCCCAGAGTTCTATGTACCCAGCGTATAATGGAATTCACTTGAGTAGACCATAAATAGAAGTTGCGCTGTTTCGTAATGGGAAAAATCTATCATCCATTTGGGAATTCTTTTCTGTCAGGGGAAAGAAAAGAGTTATTCATACCCATTTCTAATCACCATAGTGCCCCCATGCTGTTTTAGGAGCTGTTACAAGCATGAGGGAAGAATTTGATCCTGTGTGTGTGTGTTCATTTTTGGAATTTGTCTAAGGCAAATGATACATTATTTTTGATTTAACTTTTTCTTCTTTCTTTCCTTCCTTTCTTTCTTCCTTTTTACTTACAGACAAGAAGAGAGGTTTCTTTCATGTGATAAGATAGAATTTTGTCATATCAGGCTACACAATGCCTTTTATATTATTGTCTAATTAACAGAATTTTGCTAAGAGATTGCTATCTGCCTCATGGCTCACCTCACTACTGAGAAACTGCAAATGAGATCAGAGCATTAGCTTCCATAGGAAGCCTTACAGAGTGTGTCTCTTTAAAAGTTTATAGCAAATAGATGTGAAGGTCCTGGGAACCAAGAACAGCCTTCTCATTTCTGGCCAGTCTTCACAGGATCCAAGGATGGGCCTCAGCTATGCAAATGACGAAATAAATTTAACACTTCAACCAGAATTAATTAGGCTATTGAGGGTTGACAGAGCTAATCAAAACACCAAGTTTATGCTGGAGCATCACATCTTTTACTGACAGTGGGAAAGCATCATGATTAGTCACAAGTGTTGGGGGTGACTCTGGGAATCTCTCTTGCAATACACAAGTCAAAAGCTTTACAGAACTGATAAATAGAAACATACAAAAAAGGGAGAGGGACTATTCCCCGGGAGTAAAGTTGATCTGCTCTTTCAACACTAGGATTTCACTTTCTCAGATCTTTCTTTTTCACTTTCAAGGGTTTTGTGAAAGGGTGTACGTGTGACAAACCTTGGTTCTTTGAGAACTTTTTTTTTTTTTTATGCCCATCCCTGTATCTGTAAAACTATTACATTAATTCACGTACACTACAGAAGAATTGAGAGGATTTTGGTTTTGTTTTTTGGGTTTTTTGTTAGTTTGTTTGTTTACTTGTTTTTCAGAGGCTTCTTCATTTCATCAAATATCCCTACTATGCTTGGCAAACCAGGCCTAAAGACAGAATCCATTTACCAAGCCTCTTTGTAGGGATGGAACACAGCCCTACAATCCTCCTAGGATTTCCTTGTTATCTGTGGCTGCTTTGAGCTATGCAGGCAACATATAAATATATGTAAAGCCTTAAGTATGTACTCCCTGAGCAGATGCAGCCTGTTTAGTGAACATTTCCTATTCATCTGTACTTATTTAAATAGGATCCATTTGACTCTGCCCATTCTCTATGACTGAAACAGGAAACAGAACTACCTAGAGATTACAAAATGATTATTCATATGTATGTGAGGGTGAATTCACAAACCACCTTTTCCAGCCACTGGGCAGCAGCAGCATGGGATGGACAGCTGCTGCTTCTCCCACCACTCAACAAATAAAAAGGGAGTGTTTGTCACTTTGCCATGCTTGCCCAGCATTCACCAGCTCCATCTTTTCTATGTCTGATGTACCAAACAATGATCCTTTCTTCTCTCTTCTTGATACCCAGTCAAAATACTACTTTTCAGGAAACTGAAAAAAAAGGTTAATTATTCCATGCAAATCATCATTCATACTACTGATCTGAGAATGGGAACATGGTTGGTTCTGCTTCAGAGTATTCACATGTTAATAGGGCTCATTTTAATTTAAATGCACCCTTAACCACCAAAGTGTTAATAGAATACCTCTAAAGGGAAAACCTTCTCACTTTCTGTGGCAACTTGGTAGATCTCAGAAGGACCAAGATCTAAGATGTCCTTGATAAAATTCAGGCCTGCAGACAGATTTATTTCTAATTCTAGTTCTCTGGTAACCTAGGATATTTTTACTTTAGAAAACATGCAACTGTAGATTTTTGTGACGACCTTGAGATAGAAGGGTCTTATCCCTTGACAGTTTTTATTATTGTTATTTTGTATTAATCTACTGAACAATGTGAAGCTATTGCATTCATTCCAGGGTCTCATACACACCCAACAAGTACTGTACCACAGATCAACATCACTGGCTCTGGACAGTTTTATAATCCTGGGCTATCCTTCTTAAAAGGTCCTGTGGCATTCTGTGAAATTCAATCACTGAGGGCAATGGTGCCTGCACTTCTGTCACCATTGGAGGACAGGAGTCCCTCTTTCCTGATCATCCATCATTGACGATTAGCAATCACAAGTGGCCCACCATGCTCACCAGTCCCACCTTACCTACAGTGTCCCCCAGCATTTGCACACTTGCCAACCACGGCGGTGAGTAACCCTTACGGCTTTGAGTGCAGCACAGTCTGCAGCCCCAATGCAGCCATCTCATCACAGCGACCTGAGTTTCAGTTCATCTGCTGGGACACTTCTGTGACAGTTAGCAACTAGGTTCGACTTCTGAAACCTTGCCAATTTTTTGCTGTTTCTTCACTCATTCTCACTTATACTTCAGAGGGAGTTTAAAAAGAATTAATGAGAAACCAGGAACATTCGCCTATGGCCCACTACACTAGAAAGACACAGGATACTGAGAAATACAAATGTAGTCATTTTTACCTTCAAAGGCTGGAAATAATTGCCACAAAACAAGGATAGTTTTCATGTCATCGGTTTATGTTCATTTCTGCCTATGTACACATAGTTGTAGAGGCCCAGTTCTTCATATACATAGGTATAAAAGGCAGTAGTATTTATAAAAAATCATTTCAGAAGTAGATATGACTTTAAATACATCTATTTGGATGTTTCACAACATTTTAGTAAAAGTCTAGAAAAAATAACCAATGAATACTTAGTTTAACCTTGTAAATATAAACAAGCTATAAAAAATCAGGTATGGAGTCAGAGGGGTGGCTCCATGAGTAAAGACTCTGCAACTCAAGCCAGGCAACCAGAGTCCAGTCCTAGGAACTGGACTTCTGCCCTCTGTACATGTGCAATGCAACATGTGTCTCTAGCACATGCATCACGTATACATATGCACAAGTACGCCAAAAATAAATGTTTTTAAAAAATACAGATAGAGCTACATTTCATGAAGTAGTAGTTTCCCTTTAGAAACTTCATAAATCTAAACAAGTATCTTATTTTTGAATTTGCGTCATGAAAATGTCAAGTCATATCCACTAAAAATAAATTAACTGAGTAGTTCCAGTAACTATTATTTGACTCATTCTGAAAAGTAATAATTTAATAAATGGGAGGGCACGACATGTCTCCAGTGTTTCCATTATTATCAATTTAGTAAAATCTAACTCATATATGACCCATTCACTTGTGCCAAATAGCTACCAGGAACATAGCAAAATCCTTAGCTAACCTTTCTGGCACTCCATAAACAGGAAGCTTTATAAGTAACACAGCTGCATAGAAATATTTTGTATTATCCATTTTCTTTTTTATCAAAAATTTTCACTTTTAGAAACAGGGATTAACTGCATTATCACTGAAGCATGAAATTGGATGGTATTAATTCCCTGAGAAGTAAAAATATTAACATTCTAATGAGACGATAACTTGTAACTTTTTGTTATACAATCAGATTCTGGTTCCTTGCTTTAAAAATGTAAATGAGCTCTAAAGAAACATATTTTCAAAATCCAAACCTTAAATCGGCCTCCAAGTTATGCTAATGAGACGCCATCTGATAAAAAATCTTTAAAAGTTGTTACGAGAGTATGCATAGTAATGATAAATGTGAATATACTTGGTGGGGAAGTAACTTTTTTAAATGAATGCACTATGTTTGAGTTGCATGGATATACTATGACTTAGCAAGGTACATCTTTGCCATGAGGCACATTATCTGTATCAGTAGTGGGGTATGATATTATTACAGGCAGTCAATCTCCTTAGGGAAGAGAAAACTGCCTTTTTGCATGATTCTGAATTTTAATTCTGAGAGGCTAATTATATGCTCTTGTTTTCTTTTTTGTTGTTTTTGTTTTTATGCTTTTTTAGCTTATCAAGACAAGTTTTCTCTGTGAAACATCCTTGGCTGTCCTGGAACTCCCTCTGTAGACCAGGCTGGCCTGTGAACTCACAGAGATCCACCTGCCTCTGCTTCCTGAGTGCTGGGACTGGAGGCATGCCCTACCACCGCCCAGCTGTGTTTTCTTTGTCTAGAATTTGGAGCTGTATTTTAAAGATGTTTGTTGGAATATGTTAATAATGAAAGCCTCAATAGCAATCCATGGGTGGAGCTTTTGATATGATTGAGTTAACAAACATCATCGTTCTAACTAGTCCCAACTTTACGGCATGGCATGTTTATTGTTTAAAATAGACAGAATTGTCTGCTTCAGAAAGTAGAAAAATATATCACATTTACAAGATTACACACTCTGAGAATGTAGGGAAAACACTTGCTTTCCTTGAAACAGATCCATGTTGTTATAGAATATGTATAGATTTTGTCATTTTTGTTACAGATATTAACTAATTTTAATATTAAATAATTAAAATACTTTTTAGCAAAACAAGTCAAGATAGAGCTATTGTAAAATATACTGTAATTGGTTGATTAGTTGGTTAAAATATTAATAATTTCATCCTAAATCAACCTAATGCCTAAATAAATAATGATATAACTATTGAAAATTACTTCTGAATTGAAAATCTACCTCATCATAGAGGATTTATATAAAACCAACACATACTTTTTTGATAATAAAATTACAGAAGATCTTTGAAACCATAGAAGATATTTCCTTAAGAAATGTAAAATCAATTATCTGCTTTATTTAGTATTTATTTAGTACCAAGTAAAGAAGGTATGACATATTGGGGGATGGCTCAGAAGGAATTAAAGATCCATAAAGACAGAAAGAGAGAGAGAGAGAGACAGACAGAAAGACACAAGAAAGTGATACACAGAGGAAGAGGAGAGCCAAAGAAAGGGAAAATGCAATTAAATTGTTAAAATATTGCATCTCAGGGATAAATAGAAGATAGAATCAATTATCAATTGCAAATAGGTTGCTTTGTTGAAAAACAGTCTTTCACTGACATACTGGCTATGTGCTTATTACCTGTCATACATTAAATTAAAGAAAATATCACTGGCTCTACTGATGAACCTAATAACACTATGTGAAGAATAATAGAGTAGAAACATAGGTTCAAGGTTTCCAGCAAGTGAAGTACTGAACCCTGGCTCCTGTTGACTCACGGGAGATTTATGTATTCAGTTTGTATAATAAGCAAAGATAGTTGCTATTTAAAATTTGTTAAGAAACAATAGGTTTAATTAAATATTCTCTCAAGTAATTTTCAAGTGTTCACTGAATTTTTTTCAATGAACTTTTGTACTTTTCTGCAATGTCATCACAAAGATAAATGTATTAATTAATTTGTGTTCCTAGTTTCGTTTTTGTTGCTGTGAGGTAATGGGCTGTCCAAAAAGATTCAGGGAGGAAAAAAAAATTCCATTGCAGATTAGATAATAGAGTCATCATTGTGGCAGGGCAGGAATATGAAGCAGGAATCATAGAAAGCTGGAGAGTCTCAGTGATTAGAGAGTACTCACACTTGCAAGAGTACCTGGGATTGGTTCCCAGCACCCACATGGCAGCTCAAACTCACATGGATCACCATTTCAAGGGAATCTGTAGCCTCCTGACATCATGGACACCAGGCATGTTTGTGGTGCACATACATATATGTAGACCAAGCTCTCATACACATATAATGAGTATATCTGACTTTTTGAAGATTAAGACTAGATATTTAACATGTTAAATAAAAGAGCAATTCCAAACCAGTGGATGTGAAGAGTGAAGGCTTTAACATTTTTCTGATATTTTATTTTATGTATTTACTTATTTTTATATTTATTTTATTTTATTTTCTATTTCTTCATTATAAAACTAGAATGTACTATAGATCACCATTTTCAAGGGAATATAAATTATATATTTTATATAAACTTTATTAGAAATAACAATTTATTTTTAAGTATTTTTCCTTTTACTATATCCTACAATGAGAAATTAAGGGAAGGATTTTAGCAAGTTACATAGTTTCAAACATATTTCTAAATTTTCCATGGGAGAAAATTTAAAAAAGACATTTTCTCAAATAAGACATTTACAAATATTTAACTGAAATTTTTGGGAAACACAAACAATGACATGAAGAACTGAAAATGTAAAATATTAAAAGACCAAAAAAACCCAGAAAAACAAACAAACAAAAAACTCCAGCACTTCTCAGTCCCCTTGACCGATTGTAAGTCTCTATCCAGCACTAACAGAAAGGAAAACATAGCACAGTAAAGAAGCACAGTAATGTGTGACAGTCCACATGACAACCACGGGAAGAAGCAGGGTACAAGGCAGACTGAAGTACAGCCTCAGCCAAAATTCCATTATGTGAACCTGACTATGGAAATCAATTAATAACCTGGCTAAATCAAAGCCCAGGTTCAAGAACAAAAATAAGAATGGCCACTTTTGTGTGTGCAGCCATAGGTGTGTTCAAACTGGAATTACCATTGTATCCTAGAAATTATCCCACTCAAAAGGTTTTAATACTAGAGTTTATAATAAATACTAAAGGTCCCCTTTCTCCTTTTGTTTTCTTTCATTGTTTCCATGATGAAAGGAAAAATCAATAACCACAGAATCCCGTCACTGAATGTGAGAAATAGAAAATTTGATTTAAAAGACAAAGTGGTGAACTTCAGAACTCACTGCAGATTTCCTTCCAGCTTATTCCTAGGACAGGGTGGATGGTTATTAATGAGTTCTAAACACGTGAAGCTCTGTGAACAGGCATATACTAAACACATTTCACAAGCAATGTAACACTGGTACTGACCAATGAGTACAGGTGGTGACCAGCATCCACCCACAGCAGATTTGCTCAGGCCAGAGTCTGGCAAAAGCTAGCACTTTGATTATATGTGGAATCTCTTCATGATCTTGACTACCATAGTGTAAGGACTACATATCACTTATTAAATATTTTCCAAGGATAATAAAGATAACATAATAAAGTACACGCTTGTGAGCTTATATTTGCCTCATATTATTTTGTCTTAACTAAAAGGTCAAAGTTAATAAATTTTAAGATGCATAGATGTGTTGCAAAATTGGTTCACTAAATAACAGTAATCTTATTTTAAACATTCTAATATGATTGTATCTACATTAATTTTGGACTTGGGATTACTTGGCTTTTCTCCAGGATGAGAAACAGTAGTATAAAAATTTTTCCCCTTGCACATATTTGCTTTCTGATAAGCTGGCATACTCTGATAGAATTATTCTAATGTTTGGGATAAAAGAGAAAACCGGAGAATGCTCAGATGACAGAGCTGGTTTTCACATGACCTCAGAGTACTGTGAATGAGTCTGCAAGAACGGAACAAGACTAAGCCAGATAAAACCTTCGCTTAGACAGGAAAGTCCATCTTTATCTGAGAAGCTATTGGTGATTGTTGACTTAGATAATAAAAAAAGAAAAACTTGTCAGAGACTATGTATCTATCTAATCTATGTTTATATTTATATACAATTTTATGACATGTTTTAAATTTTGTTAGATGTATGTGAATGTGTTATATATATGTGTGGTGTGTGTGTGTGTGTGTGTGTGTGTGTGTCCTGTATGTGCACACATATGCATTTATTCATGCATATAGTAAAATGAAACATATGCAATATTAAATGACATGTATTTATCTAAACACATAGGTCCTTGTACTCTAACATGATGTTTTATAACACCTACTCCACAAATATGCTTCACTTTTTTCTTACACAGTTTTTTGTAATTATGATTAAACACATTTAGTATGCTCTAATACCCCCTGTTCTTTATTTCTGAAATAATTCCTATTAAATATCTTTTTATATATGAAATGGAAATGCAATAAAATATTATTTTAATATTTACATTAATTTTAATTAGTCATTTGTACAAAAGAGTGAGCAAAAAAAGGTTTTACTCTCTCAGATTCTGAGAAGTATAAAGTGGACTTGGCAGTGTCAACACATACATAACATCTTTTCCTCCCTCCCTCCCTCCCTCCCTTCCCTCCTTCTCTCCCTCCCTCCCTCCCACTCTTTCTGTCTATCTCTCTGTCACACATATATACACACAGAGAAACAGATTTATAATAATAAAATAGCAATATTTTGTTTGATAAAATACACTATATTAACTGAGTCCTTTATTCCGGTGTGTTTTAATTAACTTTGTTGCTTTGAGTACATTTGTGATTCTCATGAATTTATTTTTAATTGACAAAATTAGTGTATAAGATTTTTAATTCTATTTCCATAATTAACTTTAAGACTTAGTTGCTAAATATGAGAAACACTGTATTCACTCTGGTTTAGATCAGACTTCAATCTCATGTCTCCTGGGCAATTATTCTGCTCTAGGACTTTCAGATTGGCCTCATTCTGCTGCCAAATGCACAAAGTTATGCTGTGAGCAAGCCAGAGTGGAGGTAAAATGGCCCACTGTAGGGTACAGACATGATGTTCCTCTGCCTAGTCTTGAGGGAAGCACAGCATCTCTAAACATTTCAACTTCTTACACAGGATGAAGCTTCATGGAGGTACTTCCTCATATTTAGAAATATGCTTTCACAGGTACTATTACATAGAATATGCACTTACAATCTAAGGAAAATTAATAGAATATAATTATTTATCTTCTCAGTACAGACCTTACCATCTTCCATACTGTTTTCTAGTATTTATGCTGGATTCAGAAATATTTCTTTACTCCCCTTTCTGAAAATAACAACCTTTTAATCATAATCATTTTTAGGCTCTGTAGATTAGTGGTTACATTGTTTACAAATAAGCATTGACTATTTAAGCTCTACATCACACTTACATTAATAGTCCTTTTGTGTCAGTTAATTTCAAAATAGGCAAATAAAGTTATGAGCTATTCATTCCAAGAAGTACTCGGGATTTATTTTGGGGGGGTAGTATTTGTACTACTACACACATCTATGAATACTCTGTTCACATGATGGAGTAAATTACTATTTTATAAGTCAGTATAATAGGTAAAAAGTGGAATTACTTTTAGCAGAAATAAAATTGTTTGCCTGAGAAAATTCTTGTTACTTTTCTGTAATAAAAATACTGAATTTGCCTTTCCATATGTAAAAGTTTCCTCACAAAATAAAGTCTGTTGAGAAAACTGTTCTTTATAACAAGGTGACTTCTGCAAAGTTCCATAGATTGTGCTCTGAATTTCTGACATGCATTTCAGAACAGGCAAAAGTCCCATGTAAACATGAAAAACTTGAAATGAACCTAGTTTGATTTGTGATATCCTGTGGTTTAAAATATGCATTTGAATTAACCAGTATTATAAAAACTATACACATATATCATTGTCACATCAGTCATATACTAAATTAATTTACATATCTGTTTGCAGTTTTATATGGCAAGAAAATCTGGAATAACACATAGACATCCTGAAAGTATAATAAAAAAGCATTATTTTATGGAACTTTTTAGATAACAGAATCACAATTTACGTATCATACAGTTTACTATTTTAAAATGTACAATTCATTGCATTAGGTGCATTCACATCTTATACAAACCCATCTATCTATAGTTCAAACCTTATTCTTACTTAGGAGGACATTGTCTATTAAGCACTCAGCCCTGATCTTACCTCTAAAGCCCCCAGGAAACACTCATCAACTTTCTCAATCTGTACAAGAACCTGATCGAAATAGTGCACATTCAGTAAATAAACTTGTTGTCATTATTTTCCGGATCACAATACTATAAGATTTTGAATTTATTATGTACCTGAGATTGGCCTTAAACTCCTCCCTCATCATCCTACCTCCACTTCCATAGTGTTAGGATCCCAAGCATGCATGTCTGACCCCAGGCATCTCCTTATCACAATGCTACCCTCTCTAGCATTTGGATTTGCCAGCCTTTTGGTTTCACTTAAAAACAGAAAAAGTAATTTGCTACTAATGTTGTTGTCCTGTGAAGACACATGACCAAGGCAACTCTTACAAAATAAAGCATTTAATTGAGGGCTTGCTTATAGTTTCAAAGGCTTACATTCATATATGGATAGTTGAATAATACTCATATTACACTTACATTCTGAAGTTGCATTGTATACTTGATCGTAGGTGAACATTTTGAGTATATTTACATTTTTCACCATTTTTGAATGGGGCTGCTATGAACTTTAATGAACAAGAGTTTTGGGTTTTTTTTGTGAGTATTTGTTCATAGTTCCTGAGAAATATAAAAAGAGTGAAATTGCTGGATATATGGTAATGGTTGAAGGTTTTGAGGAGCCACCAAACATTTCTTTATTGTATAATCTATTTCACTTTACTGCTAGCAAAGTACTGGAGTCTCTGTTTCACTGCAGGTTTGCCAAATTATTTTCTATTCTTGATTACAGCAATTACAGCAGGTGCACAGTGGTATAGAATATGGATTGTGAATTGAAACTCTTCACAAAATGAATGATGCTTAACTAATTTTCAGATGCTCATTATACTTGCATTTCTCTTTGGATGTCTAGTCAACTCACTGGCTATTTTTCTTTGAGCTGTTTGGCCTTTTATTAATTTCAAACAGCCTAATGATACCACTCTTGGGCATACACCCAAACGATACTCAATCATACCACAAGGCCAGTTGCTCAACTATGTTCACAGCAGCATTATTCATAACAGTCAGAACCTGGAAACAAACTTGATGCCCCTCAACCTGAAGAATGGATACAGAAAATATGGTACATATACACAATGGATTATTACTGAGCAGTAAAAAAAATAATGACCTCGGGAAATTTGCAGGCAAATGAATGGAACTAGAAAATATCATCCTGAGTGAGGTAACCCAGACTCAGAAGGACAAACATGGTATGTACTCACTCATAAGTGGATACTAGATATAAAGCAAATAATAGAAAATCAGACTATAACCTACAGCTCCAGAGAAGTTAAAAAACAAAGAGGACCCTACGAAGGTCATATAGATCACCTTGGGAAGGGGAAATAGATGAGATCTCCATGAGTAAACTTGGGGTGGGGGTGCAATATAGGAGGGGAACAGGGGATGAGAACAAGAGGAAACAGGATGGTCGAGCTGGAACACGGAAAGAGTGGGAGAGCAATTAAAGAGATATCTTGATAGAGGGAGACATTATGGGGTAAGGGACAAACCTGGTGCTGGAGAAATTCCCAGGAATCCACAAGAATGACCCCAGATTAGACTATTAGCAATAGTGGAAAGGGTGCCTGAACTGGTCTATCCTGGTTATCGGATTAGTGAATAATATAACTGTCATCATAGAGCCTTCATCCAGTAACTGATGGAAGCATTGCAGAAATACACAGTCAAGCACCAGACCGAGCTCCTGGAACTCAAAGAGAGGGAGGATGGATTATATGAACAAGTTGGGGGTCAAAATCATGGTAAAGAAATATACAGAGACATTGATCCAAGCTGTAGGAACTTACAGACTTTAGACTAACAGCTGTGGAACCTGCATGGGACCAGATAAGGTCCTGTGCATACAGGAGACAGTTATATAGCTTGATCTGTTTGAGGGAACCATGGAAGTGTAATCAGGATCTATCCCTAGTGCATGAGCTGGCTTTCTGGATCCCATTGCCTATGGCCAGATGCCTTGCTTACCCTTGATGCAGTGGGGAGGGGTTTGGTCCTGCCTCAACTGAATGTACCAGGCTTTGCTGACTCCACATGGGAGACCTTACCCTGTTGGATGAGGTGATGGGGGTAGTTAAGGAGGGGAGGCTGAGTAAAGTGGTAGGAGGGATGAGAGGGGGTTCTGGGATTGGTATGTAAATATGAATAAAAAAGTTTTTTATAATATTATTAAAAATCTTAATCCTCAGTACATCAGAAAATGAATACGGTATGAAAGAGGGTTTTCAAAGAGATGGTTTAAAATGTTAAAGAATCTGTAAGGTTCAAGTGACACCATTAGAGTGGGCTCCAGTCTAATCTAAATGGTATTGTGGGACTACATTCCTGGGACCAAGAGGGAAAAGCCACGTGGATGGTCACAGAGGATGAACATACAAAAGACCCCAGGTCTGCAGCTGCAAAGCCCTGTGTAAGTGATGAAGAAGGGCTTCTGAGGAACAACACAGATCATCACCAATCCATAACATCAAGCCTCCAGAAGGTAGTCATCATCTTTTGATAAGTCAATAAGCATGTGACCTTTTCTTCAGACAACCTATGTATACAAATATGACCCTGCATTTACTTTAGAAAGAATAGGTGGCTGTACATAATAATCATTTTAACATCTGCTATACTTGGTTTTCTATATTTAACAAAAGTATTCCATGTGTATGTTTATGACAAATATTAATTTATGCTTATCTCTTTTTTGGTGTATTTTGGCTTTTGTAAAAACAGTAATTGTGTTCCAAAAGAATGTGGTATAGTGATACTTGAAAAATTATGAGTCAGACTCCTTATAAAACCCAGCAGATGGATTAATACACAATCCCTCTCTATATGAGTTGTCTTCCTGTTTATTCTGCATCTCCAAGCCATGGCAGCACTGTGGACAGCCATCGGCAATGGAGCTAGAAGGAACATGGAAACTGTGGTGATGATATATTGTATACCCTAATAAACTTGGCCTGAAGATCAGAGGACAGAACTACTAGATTAAACATAGAAGCCAGGCAGTGGTAGCACACACCTTTAATCTTAGCACTGGAGAGGCAGAGATCAGTCTGGATCTCTGTGAGTTCAAAGCCACCCTGGACTATATGAGATAGACTCAGTCTGGGAGAGAAAACAGAGCCAGGCAGTGGTGGCACACACCTTTAATCCCAGTACTTGGAAGCACACATGCCTTTAATCCCAGAAAGTCATGGCTGGACAGAGAAAGATAAACAAGGCCTGAGGAGACAGGAACTAAATGCTTTTTGGCCAAGGAAGCTCATTTGGCTAGAGGTTTATAGGCTGAAGCTTTCTGAGGGTGAGGAGTTGTTGAGATAAGAGGTGGTGGTTGTGGCTTGTTCCTTTGTCTCTCTGATCTTTCAGCATTTATCTTAGTATCTGGCACCGGGATTTTTTTATTAAAAGACTGTTTAGAATTTGTGTCACAGGAAACTATCTGAAATGGTAAATTTCTGAAAATTTACTAACCTTTGTTTGTCATAGATCCCCCACCAACCATGTTCACTGTCACTGAAACAGACGGTTCTGAAAACACATGTCAGCTCAGTAGCTGTCCCATGAAAGCAGAGACATCCAGGAGATGCTTACTCCAGCACGTCTGTAAAATTCTATCATGTGATATTGACAGCAAAAAGAAAAATAAAAGTAAATCAATGAGGAAGTCTATAAAATGATAAACAGAAATCAAAATCTAGAGTAAATTGGAAAATGAGATAAAGTGGACCAAAGAAGAGGATAAATGATTTTATGGGCCATTTAAAACTCCAGAAATTGATTAAAAAAAAGAGAAATATTTACACTTGTTCTTCAGAATAACATCAGTTCACATATATAAACAAATAACTTTATTTTTAACTACCAATTATTCTTAGGAGTGATCTAAGTAGACATTTTTATGTGCAAAAGAAATAAAAAATACTGAAAATAGGGAAAAGAGAGTTAAATTCTGGGAAGTATTCTCTAATTTGTGTTGCTTTTTCTACCTCTACACATGTATTTTACAATGTATGCAAATTCTACAAATTTTATAACAATAAGACGGAAGTGATTTCACTGAATATATCTTGCAATTACATAATCTATTAACAAGGGCATAATTTTGAATTCATTGTTGCATTTTCAATTTATAATTAACAGGTTTCAAAAAGTAACAATGAATCCCAAATCTCATTAATTAATCTAAGGAAAACATTTATATCTGAAATAAGATTGAATTAAACTTATATTCATCTGTTTAGAATGTAGTTTAAAAAAACTTCAACAAAATTCTTTAATCTAAGAACT
The DNA here is from genome assembly GCF_007827085.1 of Peromyscus californicus insignis. Lineage (NCBI taxonomy): Eukaryota > Metazoa > Chordata > Mammalia > Rodentia > Cricetidae > Peromyscus > Peromyscus californicus. Next base: position 56,534,787 of record NW_026294617.1, on the reverse strand, counting down.
TGCATATTTATAATGAATATGCACCATGCAAACATACGTAATTTGATGCATCCTGCTGTTTGTTATTATCTGTAAAAAGAAAAGAAATATTCAATGGAAAATTTTTTTTCCAAAAGATTTCAATTTTTAAATGGGAACTAATAATTTCCCAAAGGGGTAAAAAAATTCACACTGTCAAACATCTTCAAGACAGATTGACTGTCAAGAACTTATTACCAACGAAGGTTATAAGTCTCTCACAACAAAAGAGAATTTGGACGTTTTCCACAACATGGATGATACTGAAGGACCTTATGCTAAGTGAATCAAATGGACATAGAAGGGTAAGTATTACATGATCCCACTTAGGAAAAGAGTCTCAAATAGTCAAAAATCACAGAAGCATCAAAGGGGAGTTTTTTTTTTTTTTTTTTTTTTTTTTTTTTTTTTTTTTTTTTTTTTTCATTTTTCGAGACAGGATTTCTCTGTGTAGCTTTGCTCCTTTCCTGGGACTCGCTTGGTAACCCAGACTGGCCTCGAACTCACAGAGATCCACCTGGCTCTGCCTCCCGAGTGCTGGGATTAAAGGCGTGCGCCACCACTGCCCGGCAAAAGGGGAGTTTTGATTACCTGGGGGTGTGGGCCACACAAAGGGAGAAGAAAGTACTGAGGGAGATACTTGAGTCATGCGAGGCGAATCAATCACTGCCTGATACCTGCTATAAAGTACACAGCATGGAATTAACCATATTGCAAAGGCTCTTTTCCTTCTGTTTGTTTCACTCAATTCCAGTGTGTTAGGTTTTGTTTTATCTTACTCTATTTTATTTTAATTTTATTACTATCCCTTAGAAGTCTGTTTGCTTTCTAATGAGAGACAGAAAGGGAGTGGATCTGGATGGAAGAGATGTGGGGAGGGACTGGGAGGTGTAGTGGGAGGGGAAGCCCTAATCAGGATAGATCATGTGATAAAACAACTACATTTTCAATTAAAGGTTTAAAAAAAAAAAAAAAACAGAAGAGAGAAAGGAGAGCCCATGATATAGTGAGAATGGGCCTGCAACATTGCAACCTGTATTTTTATTAGTTTTTTTTTTTTTTTTTAAAGAGCTGGAATGTAGAAGAAGTGAGGGTGTAGGGAGTGGAGGAAATCCTGAGTGGAATGTGTAAACTTAGCAGATAAAGTCCTAAGGAAATATGTCCTGTTGACATTGGAACATACAGTCATGTGAAACACACCAGTGTTTCAGATCCATGGTTAATTGCAAAGCTTTCCCCAGTTGAGGCTCATAGTGATGGCAAAGCTGCCTTCTGGTCTGAGTGGGGACATTGATGATGTGTGTAGAAACTACCAATGATGATGTGTGTAGAAACTGCCAATGATGATGTATGTAGAAACTACCAATCGCAGCTTCCTCCCCTGAGATGACTGCAGTCTGACACTGCTGCCCTATAGAGACCTACTACCAAGGTTACCTAACCTGCCAGGCGGTGGTGGCGCATGCCTTTAATCTCAGCACTCCGGAGGCAGATCCAGGTGGATCTCTGTGAGTTTTGAGGCCAGTCTGGTCTACAGAGCGAGATCCAGGACAGGCACCAAAACTACACACAGAAACCCTGTCTTGAAAAACAAAACTATAACAGATCAGTTAAACCTACCTCCTTAACCTCCTTATTCATCTGTCTGCAATAAATCAGCCTCCTCCATTCAGAGAATGCTGAATGCATAAAATAAACATTGTGAGGTTCTGGGTTTAAAAAGATGCAAAAGCATAAACCCATATTTTATCTATATTGGGGTTCACCATATGGCCCTTTGCATCATGGAAATAGGTCTACCACTAAGTCATATCATCAGCAATCTAAATGTTATATAAGACAGCATCTGACTGAGGTACCCATAAAAATCCTTGAGTTTTTATATATATAGTGATTGTGTTCGCCCTAGCTCATTCTATCTAGTGGGTAGGTAGGATTCTAGGTAATTATCACCCTTTTTTTCTGGATAATTTTCCATTAACTAGTCAATAAAATTTAGTAAGTCTAGGAGAAAACATTGAGTTATGTTGGAGATACTCATGAAATCCTCATGTTCTTAATTCTGAGTGTGTGCTCATCTACAAACTCATTAAGTTGCACATATTAAACATTGCAGCATCTTGAATGTCAATCTATAAGGATATTTTTTTCAAAAATTAAACTGTTCAAGCTGAGACAGAAAATGATGGTTCTATACTCGCCAACCAGGTTTCTTCCAGTTTCCTAAATACTCTCTGAGTTACTGCAGTAAGCTATTGGTTCACATTTTGCAAACTCTGACCTCATAAGTTAGAAAAAGTCCTATTGTATCAGAAAAGAAGAAGCAAGAAAGAAAAATGAAGAGTCTTCACATCTAGACATGCTTTTCATTGTAATAAAGCAATTTAATAAAAATACTTCATTCTCTCTCTCTCTCTCTCTCTCTCTCTCTCTCTCTCTCTCTCTCTCTCTCTCTCTCTGTGTGTGTGTGTGTGTGTGTGTGTGTGTGTGTGTGTGTGTGTGTTTGTCTTTTAGTAAAAATTCTAGAAGAAATAGTGAATGTTACAGTACTTGCAAAGCTTTATTAGAAAGATCATAACCAGGTATCCTTGGAAGGATGAACCAGGGGTCAAAGCAATTTAGTTTTTAAAAAGACACAAAGGATATCTCGCAAATTGCATTATAATTATGAAGAGAAAGTGTCTTCCTTTTATGTATAATATAGATGCAAATATAAATGAAAAGACTTTAAAAATGTATTTCTTTTTCATTTCACTTCTCTTCCTAATGACATGACTAGCTTCTATTTTCTTGCCTTAAGGAGCATGTGGATGTCTGGGATTAGTTCCCAGAAATGTTAATATTACTTTATTTTCATTCTCTCAAAGCTACTAAAACACAGCTGGGAAATTAAATGCAAATGCAAACATTTTCCTTAGCAAAATTCTTTCTTCTTTACCAAAAACCTCTTCCATCCATTTGTTTTAATGATGAATCCTATTCAACATTTGTCATTAACTTTAATGAATTCACAACATGGATTTGATTCAAAGTGAATAGTTAGGTCATCTAAATCTTTTCAGACTGCTGATTCAAAGCTGCCTGAGTTATAGAAATCTGAGTTACAAGTACCTCTTACTCTGTGGATGAATTGCCTTGGATGCTCAACTCACATTTCCTGTATCTCCTTTCTCTTCTTTATTTTAGGTGATGTTCCCTGACTGTATGTCTGTAGCACCTAATATTCTGATATATGTAAATTGCAATGATATATATCCATGTAATGACACTGCTGATCCATCTATATGCAGAACTAACCCTGCGGCACTTAAAAAGCTATTTCCTCCATCTAGAGCTCTAGACAATTTCCATTTTAATCATTCTCACAGCTTTTATTCCCTTAAATAGATTGAATTACATTCTTAGCCAAACTATTTTTGAAATGGCATATATCAGAAGGCATGATTGACTACCTATTAATATCAGATATGCTAAATGTCACTGGATAGACATCATGCAGGTATGTTAATCCTTCTGGCCACTGCTCTACCCTGGAAGTTTCAGGAACTTTACCAGCTACAGTTACAAGATGTCTATAGTAAATATATTAAAAATGCATGGAGCTTTTTATAATGTTATCCCTACATCTGCAAGAAGCAACATCATTCCGTCTAAGAAAGTACACAATTTATAAGAACAGAAAATATCAATATCCAATTATCCAAAGACCAAGACAGAAAGCACATTTATCAAAAGAGAATGCAGGTTTATACCTAGTATTCATATGTTAAATGCATTTTGTTTGTTAAATTTGTGAAAAAACAAAATAATATGTTTATATATGAAGATATTTAGCCAAACATCAGTTTGTATACATACATTTACTTCAAAATGCTTTCTCTTACCACTAAACTAATTGTGAAGGTGAAAATATCTAAACCAAAGTTTGGAATGATACATAATATATCTGAAAAGTTCATATAGTTCCCGCTTACTGAGTTTAACTAAGCTTAACTACCATCAGTATATGACTTACACTTTTTCTAAATGAAGCAATCAGTTATTCTCCCACAACTGTCCTCTAAGTCATCAAGGGTACAAATAAAAAATCTAAGACTGTGCACTGTTTTTAGGATGATCTAGATATTTTGATTTTCTTTCCTACCTTGTATCTATAAATAATATTTCATAAGATGCACTGAAGGGGGCTGCTTGACAAACTTAGGGGGCAAGTTGGAACCTGTATTCAGCTTTCTAGCACTCACATAAATGATGGGGGTGTAAATTGGCTCAACTCCAGTTGCAGCACAGGAAAGGCAGAGAGAGATGGTCCCCCAAGCAAGCTACATTAGCCTATATTGACATCAGGCCTCCATATACAAACAACTATGTGCAAATACACACATGTGTGTGCCCACAAAAAGTGAGGAAGCACACACAACAACCATACAAACACATACACTGTAGATATATGTGAAAAAGTGTACAGCCAAAAGCAAAATCTGAGGTGGGAACATAGCTCAATGACAGAGGTTTAGTGTCCAAAATGGCACTGATTGCACTCTCTAGCTCCACACATTAAAAAAAAAAAAAAACAGGCTGAAGGAATAACTCAGGACTAGGCTGTTCACCTGTCATAACCGGCAATTCAATCCTTAGTACAAGTAAAAATTTTGAGCCATGTATTATATACATAATTGTAATCCCAGTACTTAGGATACTGAGTCAGGAAAACCAAGAATTCAAAGCTATTTCCTGTTATATGATCTTATAGAGTTGTACTTCAGCTCATCCAGATGAGATTCTGCTTTAATTAATAAAGGTATTTTTAAATAAATAAACAAGTATAAATGTGAGGAAATGAATACCAAATGTGCACTGCATCATGGGATAAGAAATGACTTTAAGAAAACTAAACTAGCACATCCAAACCAAGAGATGGACATCAAGGTATGAACAATTTTGTACACTTCTATGAAAATAAAAATTAACACTGGCTACTGATCCAATATCTAGACAAACATCTGCATTGAGGAGAGCTAATAAAAAACAAAAAACATTGAGCAATATTAAACTGTCACAAGATAGATTAAAACTTCATCCCTAATCATCAGGGAAATGCAAATCAAAATTACTGTGAGATACCACCTTATACCTGTCAGAATGGCTAAGATCAAAAACACTGAAGACACCTTCTGATGGAGAGGATGTGGAGCTAGGAAAACTGTCCTTCACTGCTGGTGGGACTGCAAACTTGTACAACAACTTTGGAAATCAATATGGCGCTTTCTTAGAAAATTGGGAATCAATCTCCCTCAAGTTCCAGCTATACCACTCTTGGGCATATACCCAAGAAATGCTCAATCATACCACAAGAGCACTTGCTCAGCTATGTTCATATCAGCCTTGTTTGTAATAGCCAGAACCTGGAAACAACTCAGATGCCCTTCAACTGAAGAATGGATAAATACAATGTGGTACATGTATACAATGGAATACTACTCAGCAGAGAAAAACAATGACATCATTGCAGGCAAATGGATGGATCTAGAAAAAAATCCTCCTGAGTGAGGTAATCCAGACTCAGAAAGACAAACGTGGTATGTACTCACTCGTAGGAAGATACTAGGTGTAAAACAAAGATGACTAGACTGCTACTCACAACTCCAGGAAGGCTACCTAGAAAACAGGACCCCAAGAAAAACACAGGGATCACCCAATGACAGAGAAATGGATGAGATCTACATGAACAACCTGGACATGAGTGGGGGTAATGAAGGGCAAGGGTCGAGGGAAAGAGAGCTTAGGGGAGCAGGAGATCCCAGCTGGATCAAGAACAGAGAGGGAGAACAAGGAATAAGAGACCATGGTAAATGAAGACCAGATGAGAATAGGAAGAAGCAAAGTGCTAGAGAGGCTCACAGAAATCCACAAAGATACCCCCACAACAGACTGCTGGCAATGGTCGAGAGACAGCCCGAACTGACCTACTCTGGTGATGGGATGGCCAAACACCCTAATTGCCGTGCGAGAAACCTCATCCAATGACTGAGGGAACCGGATGCAGAGATCCATGGCCAGGCCCCAGGTGGAGCTGCAGGAGTCCAATTGGCAAGAAAGAGGAAGGTTTGTATGAGCGAGAATTGTTGAGAGCAAGATTGGAAAAAGCACAGGGACAAATAGCCAAACGAATGGAAACACATGAACTATGAACCAATTGCTGAGGAGCCCCCAACTGGATCAGGACCTCTAGGTAAGTGAGACAGTTGATTAGCTTAATCAGTTTGGGAGGCATCTAGGCAGTGGGACCAGGACCTGCCCTCAGAGCATGAGCTGGCTGTTTGGAACCTGGGGCTTATACAGGGACACTCTGCTCAGCCTGGGAGGAGGGGGCTGGACCTGCCTGGACTGAATCTACCAGGTTGAACTCAATCCCCAGGGGATTCTTTGCCCTGGAGGAGATAGGAATGTGGGGTGGGCTGGGGGGAAGGCGGGGGGAGGAGGGAAGAACAAGGGAATCCATGGCTGATATGTAAAATTAAATTAAATTATAAAATTTAAACTCAAGATAAAGATTTACATCTATATCTTCCAAAAAAAGAAAAAGAAAAAATGCCCAAGAAGAGTAAACATAAATTTTGAAAAAATTTCAGAAAATAGGTGTGCTTGGTAAAATTTAATAATATTAAAACTATGAAGAAATTGGAGACTTTAAAAAAGAATAAAGTACTATTGAAAGGATGAGAGGTTGAAATGAGAGTAAAGTGAGATAAATTATACATGAATAGGTTTTATAAAGCAAACATCAGAGAGGAGATAGTATTAGCCTAGTTAAAAAACATATTGACAGCAATAAGAACATGTGACAACACACAATCATATGTCCAATCCACAGAACTTTGCTAAATCACTTCCTAGAAGAATGAGATGAATCAAATTTAAACCTGAAGATTTATGCAAGTTCATACTTCTAAAAAATAAAGTGGAAATCCTTTTAGATTTAATTAGAAACATCCTGATGATACTGTTAATGGAGAAAGATGATAGAAATTTTCATATTCTCAGTTCATGTTAGGTCACACACTTCTATGATAACTCTTTAAATCTACATAGGCTACTGCAGAATGTGTGCCTCCAAGAGGCAGATTATGATTTTGAAAATTCTCATTCCCAGTGTTTTAGATTTTTGAATTATTGGTTATTGCTTACTGTTTATTTGGGTCCTGTTTTTCTAAATAAGTATAAGGAGAAAACTCTAATTTGAAAATGTTATTATAATTTGACAAATTTGAATACTAGAAAAACTAAATAGTTCAATCAAATTATATACTCAAAACAGTTACTATACAAAGTTATTTAAAAGACAGAACAGAGCACACAAATAATAGAATGTGTCATTTAATTAATTTATAAACATTTTGTTGAAAAATTCGTTTATTGACAAAATTCAGCATCATTTGGTATCTATGCAGCACTGATCCCATTAATACAAACTGTTAACATTTATAATAAAAGTAATCTTTAAATTCTATTAATTTGAACATTTTGCTATTGTTTTTAGTGAAATTATAGAAAGATATACTTCATCATTTGAATAAAAATACTTAATGGATACTAATCTCACTTTTTGATGTTATGATAATTGATAAAACAAAATAAATGTGATTCTCAATAAATTATCTGAAATCTAACTATTCTATAAAATAATTACATTAATATTGCACAAAAGTGGGAGAGATTTTAAATCTGCTGACATCAGAAAGTGATTACTTAGAACCACTATAATTAAAGACTGAAATGTTCATTTTTTTTCAATATCAGAGTAGTATTGTTTGAGAATAAATAGCTAGCCAGATTGCTACTAAATAAACAAATTATCTGGACACTGATATTCACAGTATAAAACACTAAAAACTTTACCAACAACACATCATTTCTAATCTAACCAGTGATCTAGCACACACACACACACACACACACACACACACACACACACACACACACGGGGGGGGGGGGCGTTGAGAAGGAAAGACATAAAGTGAGAGAGGGAGTGATAAAGGGAGGGAGGGAAGGAGAGAGGCAGAGGAAGAAAACAATAATTATGGATTTACATATCTATTCCTAAATTAAGTGAAAATCATCTCCATTTCTGCACGTGTAAGCAGAAACAGGCGTGCCTTTCAGCTGAACTGGAAGGGAAATGCATTATTACATAAATGAAGGCAGTCAACTTCCCAAGTTCTTTCTATCCACCTCACTCATTTTTCTGATTGAACAATCTGAGGAATATTTTCAGAACTTTCTTGAAGTTTTTGAAACTCTGGTCAACTTTAATCTGTGCCCTTCCTCCTGTCTTTAATTTCACAGAGAATTGTCTGTAAAATTTGTTATAATTGCATGAAAACTGTTTTCTGATGTTAAAATGCGGTTTTCGTGGTTTACTTCCCAGCTGTTGTCTACCACTAGCCTCTTACTCTTATAGTCACCGTAAAGAAATGGGTATAAATAAAAATGAAATACAAGGTGCCCTTTGGAAAGGGACTTAGTTTTGCAAACTAGAACTAGATACGTGATAGAAAGATGTGTTTGTGGAAAGGAACCTGGGATTTTAATACTATAGATTAAAAGAAAGCATGGAAAAATGCTACAGGTCTTGAGCAAAAGACTAGGATGATGGGAAATGCTAAGGCAGGGATAAGGGAAACAGTGATGCTCACAAGCTTAGCTTACTCCATAGTGTAGGAAGTTAGTTTGGTGCCCAAAATATCAGAGGTCCATTGAAAAGTTCTCAGGAAGAGAGAAGCACAATGCTGAAGTTTAGACATCACTATATCTGCAGCTTAGAGAAGAGAAAGTAAGCTAGACTTTTAAAACAGGAATATGAATTATGAGACTTTTCCTACTAAAATATACACAGTATGAAATATCCAAGTCCTAATCAGTTAGTAAAGATGTGGAAAAACATGAGTTCTGAAAGATATACAATTAAGCAGATTCATTGATTCTTGCCTATAAATAATTATCTATAGAACGTAAGAGCAGTGGGAAGCATATCAAAGGATAATAATGTTCATTTATTGATTTATTTTTATTAAAATGTTAATAGAACCACTCAAAGGAACATTAAATTATATAATCATAAGATATATGTACTTGTGTGTTTGAGTTCAGTTTCAGATGGCAAAGGAAACAATTTCAAACATCTTGTATAAAGGATTCACTAATGTCTACCATGTGAGTGATTTCCCACAGAACCACATAGTAAAGTTAACTTTGGGTACATTTGATTTTTTGAATGAGAAATATTTTATAAGTGGAGTGGTGCAGGTGTTCAGTGGTTTGTTATCCCTTTCAAACATCATGAAGGCATTTAAAACAGGTTTTCTAACTCTTCTCTAACAAAGTGAATTGGTATGTTGTTGCCTTCAGTCAACATTGCTATACTGAAGCTCATGCACAAGTAACCGCTTTATGCAACTTCCTGGTCGCTCCTCTGAGAATACATTCAGAAGTCCCAGGAGTCAGTCACAAGATCATCGTGAACCATCCATATTCAGAAGCCTCTCTTCAAAAGCAGACATGGGGGTCTGAACTATGGATGTATAAACTCAGCTCTCCACTTAGGGAGCAGCAAAGGGATGTCCCCCTTTCCTTTGTCACAATTTAAATAAGCCTGAACCATATCTCTTCCCACCGTGGCCAGCCAACCAAGAATATCAAAATGCAAGGACATCAATATTTTTATAAAGTTTAGCTATAAATCTTAGTACATAGTCATCACCACTTTTATTTACCATCCCCCAACATGGCTCATAAAATAAACATTTTGCTGTTCCCTTCCCATCAGCTTTTCTGTAATGGAATGAAAAGCAGGAACAGAAACAGTGGAATTGTTTTACAATGCTGAGCATGTGAGAATTCAAGCTTCCTGAGTTTTAAGCACATGAGTATAAAAAACTCTGTCATTATACTTGATCTTTCCAGATGAACAATCATAAAAAAATACAGCAATTACTATTCCATCAAGTCCAGTGATAAATGATTTCTGCCTTAAAAAAAATACTTTCAATGATCTCAAAACTCATAAGAGAGAATAGGTAGGTATTTTTGGCAAAGGGAAGTCTGAAATGTGAAAATTTATTAAAACATATACAACACCACACTTTCTTACAGCTTTGAAATAAAAGCCAATAAATTTTTACTGGTCTATACACAAGCATTCTGTTATGCCCACACACATTTATAATGAAGAGGGTAATAACAGCAGATCCTGATTGAAAGTGAACCTCAAGGAACTTCGGGAACAAACAGATCTCAAAGATTTGGGGGCGGGCATCCTATGTTCTTGTGCACCCCACAAAAGATGCAGGGGTTAAATGAGTCTCCAACAGCAGATTAGCCAGCATGGACCACTCATTTACTATGGTGGGTATAAAGCTGTGCCCGTGGTTTTCTCGTTTGTGTTAGCAATGTCCTGCACATGATTTCAGCCTGTAATAACAGGTTGCCATTTAATGCAATGTATGGGAACATTTTATTATTTTTTAAAGTAAATACACAACAGTCTTTCATGTCAATCATGTGGCTTCAGTTTCAGTGTATGTATAATTATGTTTCATATACTTATCTCAGGGAAAATTTCCTGTGATATGAAAGTGGTGTTCTTTTTAAAAATAGGAAGGGCCTATGTTGTAAACTTTGCCTCTAGAATATGGTATCAAAGGAATTACAAATATGTGAAGAACTTTTTTTTGTTTTATAATTTAAAGGTAAATAGATTCTTTTTAACTCATTTACAAAAAAAAGTGAAATTGAGAGTACTATTAAGTACCTGAATCCAGGGTTATTTCTCATATTTCTCACCGCCAAAAGGCATATTTTCTGCTTTTAAGCTGCTGAAGAAAAACACAACTGCTATATTGATGGAAATTGTATCCCAAAAGATTGAAAACACAGACCAAGGAGACAACAACCTGATCTCACATTTAAACCTGTTGCTGGTGCTGTTTTCTACATCTGCAGCTTATACATTTTGGGGGCACAGAAAGGAGGAATGTTATGCCAACAAAAATCTTTTTCTTTCAAATAAGATATTAAGATAATATTATTAAGTTTCAGTGCAGGATGTGGTGTTTAGAGCACTTCTGTCTACTGTTTAAACATACGTAACAAGTGTAAGAATATTTCATTGTACTTTTCAGCAGTATGGAAAATGCCTAAGGATGCAGATGAAAGAGCAGTATGTTTAAAAAGATTTCACAAAAAATATAACTTATACAGAAAATGTGTCTATAGTCATACTGAATACAGTCACTAAACAAATTTAATATCTGGACAAAATGCTTCCAGTTAATATATTCTAGTAATGATGGAAGTGTGAGAAAGAAACTTGCTTTTATAAAAATTATTCCAGTAAAATTAATTTCATCAAACATAGTATATATTATCCATGCACTATATACCACAATTACTAATTCACATCTTCAGTGTTTTCACCTAGCTTAATTTGATATTGTTTCAAGCTACATTTTTCATTAGTAATGGAAAATTTAGTTCAAAACTTCAAAAAGTTAATTTATTCTTGACTCAGTAGAAAAAGATAGGTGAGAAATCATTTTATTATGATACATTTATAAATTATTTCTGCCATAGTAGTTATAAAATTTTCTGGTAGTGATGTGAACTGCTCTATAATATAATGTTTTATAAAGCCAAACTTATGACTGGTTTATTTAAATGTCTTTGTAAGATATAGCAAAACTTATTGAAAGGATTATTGACTTTGGTTTTGCTTCCTGGATGAAATTAAATGTATATTTGACACATTTTCTGATTTCCTGAAAATATTAGTATTAAACATAGCTCACATTTTATTTATATACAACTGAGATATGTACTGAACTCCATATTTCAGATAATTAGGATTGTGTTAGTGTGCTACAGGACAATGCTGTGATTATAGTTCACCAATACCTGTTGTATATTTTAATAATAACTAAGAGAGAAAAGCAAGGGCTCTGGATCCAAAGTGATAAGGAGAATGAAACATTAGTCACTCTTATTTGATTGGAGAAAAATTCTGAATATTCAACTGAGATATCATGTTTTACTGTTTATGTACAGATAATCACTATATCTCAAAAGTTTTACATGTTTCAGGAGAGTAAAAAGTTAACCACTTCAATTTGAGGATTACATAGTGCATAAAGTTACTAACTTACTATGCCCTACATGATGATACAATTAAAAATATTAAAAATAATGCTAAGGTTTTGGTGCCAGGCTGTAGCATCTATTAATCCCCAGAAGCATCTGCCTCAGGAAAAATCCTCACTTGGTATCATCTAGAGCAACACCAAGGAAAAAATGCTGAGAACATTGAAGCCTACTTATGTGTCATGGTCTTACACAACTTCCAAATTCCTTGCCTTTGTGAAGAAAGCTCTATCCACACATAGTTTCAGAACTACACAAAATGCAGCACAGCCCTCAGTCCAAGGAGTTTCTGAGAAATTTCTATCGATATCCTGGGTCTAGAAAAGCCAACATAACAATGATTTTTCATAAACAGTATAAAAAGCAGACCTTATACCTTAGGAAAGCACAGCCCAGAATATTACACTACTAGTTAGGAGTAATTTTAGTTAGATGAATTTTTATGACTGACAAGATACATGAGAGTGTATAAATTAGGAATGATTGATCAATTCACACATTATTCTTTTGATTTCAATTTCATTAAGCCACAAACTGCCTTCCTTTCTCAATATTTGTACAATATAAAGAGCCAATAGCGTAAAAGTTAATATTGAATGTTTCAGTTTAAATAAAAGAGAAACTGATGGATCTGATTGTGTCTGGTTTAATGCTACATAGAAATTGCACTAGCAGACACAATTTCTTAATGAGAGACCAGCAAGGGGGGATTTTGTGAGATGAGAATACAGAGAAATCTGTAAAAATAGCACATCTAAAACAGATTTTTTATAAATCATCTTAAAAAGGCAAAACTAGAGGGCAAGGTGGAGGAAAGGGCCATCTGAAGTGGAGAGAAACCTAACATTTCTATTCTATTTTAAATCATACTTCACATCAATATTGCTTCTCTGTGCCCCTATGGTAATAGTTGCTCTAAAAACAGAAATATTTTGTTTCTAAACAAGAAAAACTTTGGAGTGTGTGTGAGTCATTCTGTCCCTACCCATTCAAAAGAATTCAGAGAGACAGGAGCCAAGCCAAGCAAAAAGTTCTTAGAAGCAATTGTGAGAGCCATGCTTACCAGCCAGGGGACATTTACAAATGTGAACACTTTGAGTTACAATTATAAATAAACATGTACATTACTGGTTTAATAAGCCCACCGTGTCTCAGAAGAATTAATCCTCCAATGTCTCAGCCCTTTGAGTCTGCTACAAGGTTTCATATAGTTCTGTCTAGGATTAGTTTATAAGATTTAAATTAACATATAATGAAGTAACATATAATGAAGTTCAATTAGGGTGAACTTAAAATTGTACATGGTTTTGTTTGTCCATGTACTAATTATCTTTCATAGATAATTCCTGAGACCCTTCACAGAGACTAAATTTGGTAATCTCAATAGACTATAGTTTTATTTAAATTAATAAGAATTTGAAACAATGAACAACCATACTGTAATGCATAAAAATCAGAAAATTAGCACAAACTGATGGCACAATAGAAATCATCAAAAACTTCAAAGAAGAAAAAAGAATATTACCACCAGCATCCAACTTGTGTAGTACAATAAAGTTAGGCTAATGAGAAACTGGAGCAGAAGATGGAGGACAGACAGGAGCATCCTAAAGTGCAGTTGTTTGCCCTCCCTTTCTCTCCCTCAGAGGCCACAATCATAATGACTTTAAAACCACACATGAGCTTTAGCTGTCTGGAAGTTTTCTAAATATAACCATGTTCGATGCATGCTTATGTATGCAGCTTCTCTGATGAACATTACTGTTTTTCATGTTTCTTTAGTCACCCTCCCAATCACGACTACTTTTGCTTCTATTCATGACTCCCTGCTGAAAGATTTAGGACCAAAGTTATCAGTGACTTCTTTGCTGACAAAGCAGACATTCTTGCCTCGGGATTAACCTTGGAAAATGGTGGTCTATTTCTTATTAAAATGTAATACTTTGCTTCTTTAATTCCTACCTTTCTGTGTTGTTTTTCATTTTTAGTTCATGCTGACAATGATTTATAGCCTCTCCTCCCTGTGCTGAAGGTTGTACTCCCGACTTTTACTCTTAACTTGACAATATCTTTAAAGAGCTTTAATGAGGAATTGTCAAGATCAGGTGGTCATGTGGACCTGTCTTTGGGGGATTGTCTTGATTGTTATTTGATGTTGGAAGATCGCCCCACTGCAGCTAGCAGCCTTCCCTAGGCAGAGGGTCCTGGGCTGTATGGGAATGGAGAAAAACAGCTAGTAAGGATTCCTCTCCTCATTTTGCCTTTGTCCCTGATCTTAGACTTGATGCTTTAAGTTCCTATCTTGACTTCCTTACAGGAAAGGACTATGACAAGGAGTTGTAAGTGAAGTAAACCATTTCATACTCTATATTACTTTTAGACAAAGTATTAATCACAGCAATAGAGATGAGGCAAAGCAAATTCTAAACTCTAAAGGAATGGTAACTGCAGGCAGGTAGATCTGTAAAGAGTTCATTAATACCATATTTGTCTTTCTGAGGGAGGGCTGGGGGGTGGGAGGAGGGAGGATGGGGGAATCCGTGACTGATATGTGAAATTAAGTTAATTATAAAATAAAAATATGTAAAAAAGAGTTCATTAATATTTAATCAATCACAAGTGGGGATGAATTCCAGTATGAGTGTCTTTATAAAAGGGACACTATACCCCTGCTCCAACTGTGAGGACACACTAAACCTACAGACGTTCATTGGCATTCCAGGAATACTGCAAATAAGAAACACTTGGGGCACCTTGTACGGTCTTGGTGCAGGGAAAAGCAGCTTGGACCTGCCTCAAATGAATGTACCAGGCTCTGCTGACTCTCCATGGGAGATCTTGCCTTGGAAGAGGTGGGAAAGGGGAGTGTGTTAGGAGGGAAGGCTGGGGGGCAGGAGGAAGGAGGAGAGGGGAATCTGTGGTTGGTATGAAAAATGGATAGAAAATTCCTTTATAATAAAAAAAGATTTTTAAAAAAAGAAGAAGAAACACTGAATAGACTGGGACTTTTTCAACAATTTTTCAGCTTTGAAAATTAATATAAGAAACACATCCTTGTTCTGTCTAGTGTGCTGTGGAAGCTTCTTAAGAAAGGCTCCTTGAATTCCACTCTACCATCATTTCTCCTTTCCATGCACAAAATTAGAAATACAAAAGATGTAGTTTCTACTTGAGGACTCCAGATCTGTTTTGCTGTCTTGGGTCCCTCACTTGAGTATACATTATTCTTAAGCTAGATGCTTCTCTTTGACTATGCCAGGATGTTCAAGTTTAATCCTATTCCTTTCCCAAACTTGCTTTTCATCCTATGATCCCCACTTTAGCGGGGAACATCACTGTTCCCAAGCAAGAAATCTGACATTAGCCTCCAATATGCCCTCTCCCTGGCTGTCTATAGAACCACCCACTGAATAAAACTGATTGTGCATGTGATTTATTGTCCAGACATGGCTTATTCTCGCACTTCTACAATTGCTGCTTGGTCCTGACCTCATCACATTTACCATTTAATGAGATAATCTTAATTATATTTACTAGCTGCTACTATTTTTCTAAAATAAAGGTCTTCCTAAATTCATGCTTTAGCATACAAAAAGATTGATATGACATTCTTCTTTTCTTCTCTAGTCGCTAAATGGTTCCAATAAGTAACATAGTGATTATGATTTCTTAGAAAAACTATTTTCTTTTCCTTATATTATAATTATTAAATCCATATTTTATTAAAAAGTATTTCATCTAGAGCAAAAAACATTTTGCATACAATCATGCATTATTATGTACTTTCAAGTAGTTATTCTATCATTTTAAATATCTAAGAATATTTAATTTATCATTTTTAAGAAGAGGAAACATAAGAATTGTTAAACAATCATTGCAAATACATTCATAGCTGATATGTGGTCTATACAAACATATTTGTCACTGGGAGAAGCTTAGCATTTCTTTGAATTCTTTATGTTACGATCATTTTGAACTAATAAGTACTAATTAATTGTCACTTTAGAGGTTCAACATTGTAAAATGCTAACACAACTCAACATGTTCTCATTGATCTAAAGAAGGCTAATATAAAACGGAACCCCTGGAATCTCCCGGAATTACTAGTGCAGTGAGATAGCTCATCCGGTAAAGGCATCTGCCATTTGAAGACACAAGCCAGACAATCTGAGTTTGTACCCTGGAACCCATGGAAAGTTGGAAAGAGAGACTCAGCTGCACAAAGTTGACCTCTGACCTCCCATATGTGCTGTACACCTGAGTACCCACCTCATAACACACACACACATCATGCATGAAACAGATGAACAAATAACAATAAACTAAATTAAAAGAATTACCAACCAGACACTGGCTTGAAAAGGTTTTCTAAAATTAAATGCCTAAAGTTTATAGTTACTTTCTGTATTATTAAAATTTACATTTCCCTACAGATTTAAATTATAGATGTAGAATTTTATCCAATTCACATTTAACCTTACAAATTTTATTTAATTTTAGCTGAGAAGAACAGCATTGCTTTGCCTGAATACAACTCATTTCTCATGCTCAAAGAAAACTAAACATATGGTGTACATGTTTGGCTGAAAGTATTCAAGACAACAGAATGCCATGGTAAGGGTGCATGTCACCTGACAAGAGACTTAGTATTTATTCTAGGCATGAAAAACTGTCAGGGCTTTGCTGACTCTTTATTGGATCTCATTAAACAGCTTTCCAAGTCTGCTGATGAAACAAGGCCTGTAGAGAAAGCCTGATGCTCACACTAAGCACTTGTACTTAAATCTCTGGAGAAAAAATGAGAGTAATTGGCCATTCAGTGCTTTTGGGAAATTATTAAAGTACTTTATTCCACCTACAAAGCAAAAAAGACTTTTAATGAAAATAACTTAAAAACAATAACTGCAATGGGCACAATAACATTACAGCAGTGTAATAATACTTAATGATGCACAATTTTTATCATTAACTTTCTTTGCTAACAAAATACCCTTCACCCTCCAAATTTTATAATATGTCAGAAAGAATGATTAACTGGAACTCAAGAAATATGTCTATATATATATTTATATATTTCTTAGTTTATGGCTCCCCATATTCACAAAGAACTCTACAAGTTTACTGTGACACTGTTTAAAAATAATATGGAGAAATATACCCCAGGTGTGAAAAAAGACTGCTTATACATTTACTTCTATTATAACCATCATTTTTTAGAAAAAATATCTGAGGTTATACACTCCTGGTGGGAGGTGGGAATCTAATTTTAAATTGTATTGACCTTCACATCCCTCTAGATAAAAAGACACTTGGTGTATATTTTTAATAAATGGATTTCCCATTATTGATACACAATTTTATTTGTAATACCTAAACATTTTTTAATTGGACAACTTTTAAAATATGTACCATTATACATAGCTTGCAATTAAGCTTCAAAAAATCCAATGAGGAGAAAGAGATACCCATTTTAAATTCACATTTTTGTATAAACACTGTTAGTGCATCCAGCCCTTAAAAGTCAATTTATTTCATTTGAGAGTTTATAATTTGACTCTTGTTGCAAATGAGGGTGAAGAACTGAGACGATAATACCATGCAAAGGCTGCGGCTTCATGAGACCAAAAAGAACTAAAATATCCTCCAAAATTGCAGCATTGTTTAGAAAAAATATGCCATTAAGCAATATAATTTTAACATTTAAACTGAATACATTTATATAACAACAAAACTTTCATTACATGATGGATAGTTGCCAAACACATTTTCTTGTGTTTATTTTCTTTTTAAAATGTGTACTTCGCCGGGCGGTGGTGGCGCATGCCTTTAATCCCAGCACTCGGGAGGCAGAGCCAGGCGGATCTCTGTGAGTTCGAGGCCAGCCTGGGCTACCAAGTGAGTTCCAGGCGAGGCGCAAAGCTACAGAGAAACCCTGTCTCGAAAAACCAAAAAAAAAAAAAAAAAAAAAAAAAAATGTGTACTTCGTTTATCTTTTGTGTTCATATGTATGTAGTGTGAACAGGGGTGTTAGCATGTGGACGGAGACACTTGTGTGAAGGTTGATGTAGATACCCAAAGTTCACATCAGGCACTCCCCTAAATTATTCTCTACTTTATTGATTGACTTGGAAGCTCTTTGTTCAACATGGACTTTACCAGTTAGGATAGTAAAGCTAGACAGCTCGTCTTTTCCCTGAGATGCATGTCTCCCAATTCTTTGTGAAATAATTACAGGTAGATCTCTAACACCACCCACCACCACCCCACCCCACCCCACCCCGATTACATGGGCTCTGGGCATCTGTACTGGAGTCCTAATGCTTGCACAGCAGTTGATCCAGCTTTAGGATTTTCTTTTTTGTTTTAGTTGTTTTTTGTTGTTGTTGCTGTTTGTTTGTTTTGAGGCAGAGTCATGACACATAGCCCAGGCTGGCTTAGTTTTGATCTTCCCATCTTTAAAATTTGAGTTTTGGTGTTCAAAGTGTGAGCCAGCATGCTGGGCTGCTAAGTGCTTTTCTTACCTATCATATCCCTATGTTTCAAATATTGAATATGTAGACTCTGAAGTTATTTTAACTTTAACCTAAGGACAGAATCATTACAACAACAATTAAGTTAATTGTATGTACTATAAATGTTTCCCATCACATTATATCTGAGTTACAGTCTAAAAGTAAATAGAACCTCATTACTTTTCTTCTCAAATTAGATAGTTCCTTATATAAAGTAGCTTTGTGACCAGACAATGATGCTTCATCATGTTTGAGTTTCATTGTCTATTGATTTTGAGTTTTAAAATGCCACTTATCAGAACACATATACTTCCACATCAACACCAAAATCATATTCTAAAACCCCGACACCCCAAGCAAAACAAGTAGCAATAATGTAGCATGATTCTTATCTGTTGACACATTCAGATATAATTGCATAGAATCCTCATGAGCTAGCTTAAAACAGCACTCTGTTCACATTTATCTTTGTTTCTTTTCCCACTGTTTCACTACTCACAAAACACAAATATTTCCCTTTAGCACTCTTCTCAATGCTTTGTAAACTGTATATCTCTCAGTTATTTCCAGATAATGCTAAGTATTACGTCACTCATTTATTTCAGCTCATGTTCGTCTCCTAGTGTAAAATATGGGTAAGGGTTGGGACATTAGACAGATGATTAATGAAATTAGCTACTAAAAAAAAAATAACCTATAGTTCAATAGAACTTCATACAGAACATACTCGTGATGAACAATTTACTTTACTCATAAATCTCAAGTACCTGCTTTCTTGATTATGCCATTTTTCTGTTCTCTGACCTTTGATCTTTTCCCCCAAGTTTAAAGCCACTTAACCCTAAACAGTTATATTGCTATAATCTTTATAAAGACCCTACCCACCAAAGCACAGATGATAATCTCCAGTCATTATTAAAAGTTACTTTTTATAACCTTCTGACTTGTGTACCATTATAGAATAATAGATGCTGAGTTTTTGTAATAAATTATATGTATATACTTTTAACTAATAAACTATCATTTCTTTTCCTCTTCTGCCTCCTTGAGGTCCCCCAAAAAATGCCTAATATGGGGTATAAAATGCACTGTTTTAACAACAAAATCGACATAGGCTTGACAGAATACTTATCAATTTTCCTTTATCTCTATGCTTTTCATCTTCTTCATATAAACTTACAATGATTAATTTCTCTCATTTCCTTATTTTGCAAGGCATATTAGCTTTTGAAAACCCTCTTAAGGGACCAACAACTTACTGAGTCATCTTGTCTGATAAATTCCCCTTTCTCATCTAAATGAACATGCAAAAATGACTAAATCCTGAGAACATATTATAACGTTATCTCAAAATATATAGCCTCCTGCTATTGTTTTATACTTAGAAGTATGTGTGGTGTCTCTGCATGAGTATTCCATGTATGAGCATGTTGTTGCAAGGGTCAGAAAAAAAACAGTGGATCCCATGGAACCATCTCACAGAGGTGGGGACAACAGAAACCAGGTTTTCTTTAAAATCACCAGGTGGTCTTAACTACCGAGTCATCTGCCCAGCCTAAAGAAATAATATTTTTAATTAACCCCTTGCAATAGAAGCTGTTTTATTTCAAAGCAAATCTTTTCACATTAATTGTACATCATATTTCTTTTTCAGCTAAGCATATCTGTCTCGCTCCAATCCATCTCTTTGTCTCATGGTGTGCTCCCATGTGCTCAGTTCAATGTGTTGTAGGCTTCTCTAGTACTTTGCAAGCCCCCACACCATGCATTTGTTTGTTTTTCTCTTGAGCACAGATCTTGATTCTTTCATTGTTTTTGTTGTGGCTTCCTAGTCCCTGTTTCAGTTATTTTTAAAGAGTAGATTGATAGAAAATTTATACTGACTAAATCATTTTCATGGTTTTTGTTTGTTTGTTTGTTTTATAAAGCACAGTTCATCATTCTAAGAAACATTTAAGCAATTCAAACAAATATAAATTGTTCTGGAATACCTTAGCATGGATATAATGTTTCATTCCAATGAAAGAAAGGACAATTCTAAAATGCAAGGCCTAGGGCTGGAGAGATGGCGCAGCCTTTAAAGGCTAGGCTCACAACCAAAATGCAAGGCCTCCTGGAATGTTCATTTTGCCTTCCCAATGAAGTTGTAAATGTCACTGCATAAGTAATTAAATTGTTTGTGATGCACGGTGGCTACAGGTCAGTGTTGCTCCTCCTCCAGAGCAACCACAAAGGCAGCTTGGTATACTGTCTCTCACACCAGTCAGTAGGACACAAGATACCCTAGGAAAGAGAGCATAGCCACAAAATGCAAAATCTCCTAGCTTTGCATATGCTCTGGAGGAGCCAAATCCTTAAATTCTCTTCGGTATAACACTTCTACGAAACAGCTTGTACTTTGGGATCAAGCTTACAGACCATATTGCTTAAAGTAACAGGAAAAAAAAAGAGCAAATGAAATAAGGATTGACTCTGTACTCACGAAATGCTCTATAGAATTCTTCAAGAGCCAAGTGCTTGTCAGCATTGAAGTCATCATACTTGAGCAGATCATACAAAGTACAGCCAGAAAGGTCCTTGTTCAATTCTTCCTGTTTAATCACCTGGCAATCAATACAGTAAAACGTTTATATTTGTCTTAATGCTTCTATATAATATAATTATTTGTAGGCAACAATCACATAATAGATTACTTTAAATCTGAAGAGCAGTAAAAAAATAAATCAACGACAAACAGATTTTTATTATTGAACAAATATTTTTGACTACTATAATGACACAATTAAGATACAGCCTTAGACTTTGTCTAATCCTCACAGCACAACTTAACAAATCTGTACATTTTCTATTCAGCTTGTATTATTTGCTTTATTTACACCAACTCAAGGAGACACCTGCACAGGAAAACCATGCTCTATTCCTCATTGACCCATGTCGGAAGAAAACACTGTTGCATTCTGTCGCGAAAAGTGCAGCATGCTGTGACGACTTCCTTCTTCATATTATTTGTGAAAAATGAAGTTAGATTTTATTTTCCCCTTATGCCTCAGCTCCTCTGTAGCTGGGAGATGAGTCATTTGAGATTGGGCCAGACTCCCTGCTCACAAAAGAACTATTAAGCAAATGACTATTTCCAGGAGCCAGACAGATTTAATGCACCGATTGATAACAAGTCTACTCATGCATGGTGAAGCAAACCATCATTGTCATTCCTACTCTGTGTACACCCATGAACTGAGGTTCAACATTTTTATACTCTGATGATTTTGACTATTGCTTGTCAGAAAGCAGAGTTCACACAATTTAACAGACATTCCTATACATGTATCTGCATTGCTGGGTCCACAGTTCCTCAGTCCTTAGTAGTCTACCACCTACAGAGGCAGCAATTCCTACTGCATGTAGATCAGCTTCAGAATGGTTTGTTGTTCTCCTTGCTTTGAAAGGCGAGGCAGTGCATAATCTCTGTAGTCATCACGAGTGTACTTGGGTCCTGCCAAAGCTACTTATTAGCTGTCTAATTTATTGTAAGTTAATTTACATGACTCGATTAAAATATAAATACAATTATTATACCTCCCTTCATATAGAACTAGGCAAGTATAATCAATTCATGTAATATTCACTCAAAAATGGTCATTTAACATTAAAAAGTCATTTCTCTTTATGTAATATGTATCGCTAAATAATCCCCTGCAGGTTTTCAGGCATCAGCTTGTGTGTGCTACGGCTACGCATTCACATGCGCTTGTCTTCCTTTTGGCAAAACATAGCATTTCACATATATTTTGTTATTGGTAGGCATTGGTCCCATTCTCAGGATCCTCTGGTGCTTTTAATGTATATTTTAACCCTTGGGGGGTGGGTACCCATGTATTGGAGGTTGGGTGACCCACATTGCATGACACTGCTTTGGTGGCTAAGTTTATGTTGATCCCATCTTCAGAGGAAGCTTGTAAGTCATTCCCACTCCATTCTGAATCTGCCAACCTTCACTTGAATTTTACACTTCAACTATCAACTATATTCTTGCAGAGAGTATTAAATTTTTATTGATTAAGCTGCTATTTGCAAAGTAAGGGTAACGAGGGCATAGTGTTATCTGGCATGATGGTCTTATAAATAGATGTTGTAGATGTGATTATTATACCATATGCTCTACCCATTTTAGCCACAGGGATTAACAATACTGCCTAATGGATGAAGCCATCTCTGCCATAAGCCTTTTGGGAAAATAAAGCCCTTCTTTTCCATTTAGAAGCAATGGGTCCCTCAGTCGTTATCCATCTGTTATTGATTAGACCGCATATAATGCTTTTGCTTTGGGCTGGGAGTTGGCAGTGCATCTGATCATGCCACACTGTGGTTTTTCCTGAAGATTCTCATTGTTGATATTAAGGCAATATTTAGGATACATTAACACCAAAGTTTATCAGACATTTCTATTTTAGGTACTTCTAAGTCACATAAATTTGTAAATGGATAGATGGAACAAAGACACAGGGTTTATTTTTTGTCATTTTATGCCTCGTATTTTTTCTAATCTTTTGCTAAAACTGAATTCATTTTTAGACCTAGAAAATGAGTTTCCAGCTTTTTGGTACTTGATGGTCTTGTATATTTTTGTTTTTTCTAAACTGGATTATGATTATACAGCTCAAGGTCAGCATGCTGCTGTAATGAGTATGTATGAAAGTTTGGTTCTTTTATCTCCATAAAATATCTACAGAATTTTTTAATTAATGCCATAATTCAGAGATAATTCAGTGCTTTCATACTGTATCATTTCTGATCCAGAATTTTTTAAACTTTCCTTTTAATAGATTATGTTCCCTATTCTTCTTTAGCCATGGACTTAATGGTTAGTTTCTAATTGTGATTCTTACCAGCCACTGCCCCAGAGTTTGAAATATAGCTTATGATAAGACAGCAAAAATTGTCCTCAACTGAGAGCAGAGCAAGACTCTGGGAAAAATCACTAAGAGGTGTATATTTGAAGAAATATTAGTTGGAATAACTACTTTGCAAGGAAACATATTTACAAGAACTGTGGAAATCAGGCACTTTATGTAACTATGGAAATACAGCAGCATGCTAGCATAGTCATAAGCAAAGACCCATTTGAAGTCAAGATGGAAAGAATTGTCTATTTAACCTTCTCCAAACTTGAGGCAGTGCATCATGGGGCAGGTGGCTCCTTTGTTGAAGAGAGATTGTGATGTCCGTAACTTGGAACTTAGAGACAGACCTACCATGGAAACACAGTGCTGGACCAGGCACTCTAGCTGGACCAGGCACTTTTGCTTCATGCTAACACATTGGATGAAGCCTCTGGACTCAACACTGACAGTCAGTGAGGAACTGAATCTATCAGCACTATTCTAAGTGTGAGATACACAGCACAGAAAAATCTCCCTGTGGTGAATTGTGAGATGGAGAATGAACCACAGAAGTTTCCTTGAAATAATACTGGGCTCTCATAGTGAAACTTAACACCAGGCAAAAAGCAAAAGATCCCGTATCCAGGACACTCCATACCGATGAAGCTTCTGGATCTGCATTGTGTGAAAAGAGATCTGCACCCAACAGAGTGGTTTTGTCCTACCATAATGAAATTTGAGGTGCAGGCCTGAGATACACCTAAGGAGACAGTAGAGATGGTTGTAGTTAAAGTCCTTGGGTAACATCATGCTTAGTGCTCTCCTCGGTGACCAAGGCACTCCCTCCACCATCTCTTCTCTAAATTTAGCTAGTACAGTCTGACGAATGACTCTGTCTGTCTTGGAATAGAATACATGTGCAAGTTTTTGAATTGCTGAGCATCTTATAGCCAGGCTTGCCATAGTAAAACCCAGCATCTGTAAGACACAATGACCCTTGACCACAAGCAAGTACCTGTGGGATTTGCTAGATTTTGGGATTCTTCCTGGTGACAAGCTCAGGCTTACAGCCCTGGTAGGACAGATTTGCAATCTAGCCTACATTGTATCTGGCAGGTATCTCAGTCCCTGGGTTTGGGTTCTTCTCCTTTGGTGTGCTCTTATTAGATAGTTGAGCATTTCAGGGGCCTTAGTGGTCTGGAAGTTATCACTCCATCCCCTCATCAACCTCAGAAAGCACATAGTCTGCCCAGGTGATGGGTGACATCACTTTGTATGCTGTGAATGTGACACTCTGATTGGTTGATAAATAAAATGCTGATTGGCCAGTAGCCAGGCAGGAAGTATAGGCAGGATAAGCAGACAAGGAGAATTCTGGGAAGAGAAAAGCTGAGTCAACAGTCACCAGCCAGACACAGAGGAAGCAAGATGTGAAGGCAGGACTGAAAAAAAAGTACCAAGCCACGTGGCTAAACATAGATAAGAATTATGGGTTAATTTAAGTGTACGAGCTAGTCCGTAATAAGCCTGAGCAAATGACCAAGCAGTTTTAATTAATATAAGCTTCTGTGTGTTTACTTGGGTCTGAGCAGCTGCGGACCAGGCAGGACACAAGAAATCTTCTGACTATACCCAGGAGAAGTAGAATGAATATGCACTCATCCTGTGGCAAAGCTAGGGGATATTAAAAGCAAAGGTTTTAAAGGTTTAAAACTTCAACATTTATAAATAAACCTTTCAAGTAATCGTTACATTCCACAATGGAATGAGGTACCAAAATCCAACCATAAAGTGGTAATAGGCAAGGTCTCCGACAATGTAAATTAACTATTTTAAGAAACAATATGAATTTCAAATAGTGAGAAAAAACAATTGAATAATTTGTCATATAAACTTAGCAGAAAGATTCAACAGTTCTTTTGAATCAAACATAAATCCTGGAATGGAAAACTATACTAGATGAAATGGAAATCATTCAGAAACAAATAACAAAACAAAATCAGCAAGTTTGAAGACAAACTAGATACAAATATATATTGAACAAGGAAAAATAATTAGGAAAATAAATAATTAAGAGGGCCCAAAAAAGTTTAAAAAGTGATTTGACAGCATTAGATAACAAATATTAGATCAATGAGATTCAAGAAAGACTTGATAATGTGAGTGGATTTGAAAGACAATTCACTGAGAACAAATGAAACAACCCACAGAGTGGTACAAACGTCCAGGTAAAAAGAAGTCAAAGAATGACCTGAATAAAATATACCCTAAAACATATTAATGAACCACTCCAAAATTAGCAAAGGATTTAAAAAGTGGAGAGCAAAAGGAAGAAAATAGCCCCAAAAGGGCTTACCAAGTTATCCAATAGTAGACTTCTTTAAAGAAACTGTCAAAGCAAAGAGAAAGGTGAATAAGACTGTCAGAATGAAGGAGGAGGAGATGGATGAGGAGGAGAAGGAGAAGAAGAAGTAAACATGGTTTATGTACTAAGCAGACAGGCCACAGTCCAAGAATGAAGTCAAGCAAAGGGAATTCTGAGAGCTTATAGTAAAGCCCCCCAGCCTCCTCCCACACACTCACAAAGGAAAAGACAAGTGTCAGGTGACCCCTGTTTCTTCAAAAACATGGAACTGTTCTTGGAATGTGCTTTCATGCCCCTCCCAGGTGTAGCACATAAGAGTGAGTTTAATTTAAATTATTTATTATAACTGGCCATTATTGTTTATATACCTCTATGAAAAAAACATATTTTTTGCCATGTACAGCCTGTCCTTGTGTTTATATACACCTTTAACTCATAAAAACATTACTCAGGTGATTGTTCTTAACCCTCAGGATATAAATTGATGCTCTGAATAAAATTGGCTATTGCATGAGACTTTAGTCTGCCTCATTTTTCGACTCCATTCCCCAAGGTCCCACTGTCTCTAGGGGGTTACCGCCAAGCCAAGCCTGTCCTCCTGGTATAAAGGAGAACTTGGGCTATAGCTCAGTGGTAGAGGGCCTTTCTACCATGCATAAATCTTTAAGATCAGTCCTCAGTAAAGCAGACATACCTACACAGCACAAACTCTCTCTCTCTCTCTCTCTCTCTCTCTCTCTCTCTCTCTCTCTCTCTCTCTCTCTCTCTCTCTCTCACACACACACACACACACACACACACACACACACACACACACACACACACACACGGAAACACACACAGTAAGACAGACGACATATTAGCAATGAGAGAGATAATGGAGCACAGATATTCCCAAACAGTCAGAAGCTGAACAAATTATCACCTCAAGTTTTATATAAAATGCTAACAGAGATTCTTCAAGATGAAAGGGAAAAGAGTGAGTACATGATAATTAAATCAATATGTTAAGAGAAAGGCAACAGAAGATGTAAAAAGTGCCATCAAAAATGAAAGTTTGGGGAAAAAGTCGAGAACACCTGTAGTTAGTAATTATGTTTTTCCCCTGTTGTTCTCTCATTTTAAAGATCGTTTTAAAGCATCTGCTTACAATCAAAGGACAGCTTTTGTGAGTCTTGTAAAAATAACAAAGCAAAGTCTAATATTACACTTTTCCAGTCTGCTTTCCATTGCTGTGATAAAACACTGACCAAAACCAACTTGGGGGATGGAGGTTTATTTGGCTTCTGCTTCCATATGCGAGTCTATCATTAAGAGAAGTCAACAGAGGAACTCCAGGAAGAACCTGCAGGCTGCAACTCAAGCAGAAACCTTGCAGAAATGCTGCTTACTGGCTTGCTTTCTCTGGTTTACTCAGCTACGTTTCTTGCTTAACACACAATGCACAAAGATCTGGGCCCGTTCATATTAATGTTAATCAAGAAAATGTTCCACAGGCTTTCTTATAGGCCAATCTGATGGAGACAATTCCTCAACTGAGGTTCTCTCTTCTCAAATTCTGTGGTTTGTGATAAGTTGACAAAAACAATCAGCACATTGACACAATAAAAATTATAAGACCAGAGTCAAAATACAACAATGAAGAAAAATTAACCATAAAAGAATGAGATAGAAATAGAGAAACTGCAAAACCCCTAAAAATAGGTAACAAAATGGCAGAAATAAAACAATGCTAGATCATAATACAGTGTAAATAGATTACATTTTCTAATTAAAAATCAGAGTGATTAAATGTCCAAAAATGAAAAGCAAAACAAACAAACAAAACAACCACATGCTGCTTACAAGAAACTGAGTCATATTTTAGAATATACATGTATGTGTTAAAAGACAAAGTGAAAAAAATGTATTCTATTTAAGTGGATGTTTTTAGACAAGCAGTAATAATCATACATTTGTCTATGGAAATAAACTATTCAAATCAGTAAAAAGAAAAAAAAGTAAAGACAATTTACAATGAGAAGGAAGTTGGCTCTGATAAATCAAAAGAACTCCAAATATAAAGGCATTGAGTATCATAGAACTCAAGTATATAGAGGAAATATTAGTACAGATGAAGAGAGTCACAAACTAAATACAGGACTGTCAGGTACTTCAACACCCTACATTTAGTGATGGGCATAATATCTTGACAGAAAACCAACTAGGGACCCAGAACTAAACTACACCTAAACCAAATGGAGCTGACATTTATATGCAGTACATTCCATACAGCTGCTGCAGAATTCATTTGATGAACACTACATTGAAACTTTCTCTAGAATAGCTCATATAGCTGTTCCTTAAAACAGTACTGATAACAATTTTAAAAACTTAAACTTGTGAGGAATTTATTTAGAAACCTCAATAGAGCAAAAGTAGAAATCAATAGCATAACATCTTTGGAAATTTTGTAGATATATTCAAATCAACATTATTGAAAATCTCACAAAATTAATTCAAAATTTTAAAAAAAATTGAAATTTATTGAGACAAATGATAACGGAAAATAACATACTCAGATCTCAAGGATACAGCAACATCAGTACTAAAAGCGAATTTTATAGCAGCCATATACATGAAAAAAGAATAAAGATCTCAAACAATTAGCTTATCATTGCATTTCAAGGAGCTAGGAAAACAAAAAGAAAACTGAAAATTAGTAGCAAGAAAGTAAGACAGAGCCGGGCGGTGGTGGCGCACGCCTTTAATCCCAGCACTCGGGAGGCAGAGCCAGGCGGATCTCTGTGAGTTCGAGGCCAGCCTGGGCTACCAAGTGAGTCCCAGGAAAGGCGCAAAGCTACACAGAGAAACCCTGTCTCGAAAAACCAAAAAAAAAAAAAAAAAAAAAAAAAAAAAAGAAAGTAAGACAGAAGATCAGAAGAGAAATAAAATACATAGAAGAAACCATACAAATATCCATTAAAAGGTAGTTGTTTTTTGTATATCATTAGTTGAATAAAATAAACAAATCCTTAGCTTAACCAATAAGAAAGACAACAAAAGAAAGACGACAATAATAATAAAAACACAAATGAAAATGGAGATATTACAATTTTCACAAAATAAAATCACTGGATATTATTAGTATATAAAGAACTATAAGCCCTCAAGTTTGACAATACAGAAGAAATGAGGATGGAAGTAACAGGAGAGAGAAAGAGAATGGTAGGAGGCTGGAAGCTACAGATGAATGTCTCTACTGAACATAGATACAAAGACTTCAACAATATTCTAGAAAGCCTGATCCAATTATACATTAAGATTACTCCCAGGATCTACTGATCATCATGTGAAGAATTAAAGGAGCATTCATATGCATAAATTCATAAATACATGTTAGCACATGAGCAAAATGAAGAATAGGTGTGATAGGGTTATCTCATTAGACAGAAAGGGCTTAATCAAACTCAGAACCCTTTCATGATAAAAACTCAGACAATAAACTTCATATAGCAGTAACATGAACCAACATATTGCAACACACCCATTGTGTAATCGTAATATTCAGTAGGGGAATGGAAAGTTTTGTCTGGGGTAACTGAAATGGAACAAAGGTACCACTTTCTTTATGAACATAGTACTGAAAATTCTACATGAAACAATCAGGAGGTCTAAAGGGATGAGGAAGAAATCAAATATTCACTATTAGATGCAACAGGATCTTACATAAAAAAATTCCCAAATTCTAAAACAAAAGTTTCTTAGGAAAAGTAAGTTCATCATCATTTCAGGAAACAAAATCAACATACAAAAATAAAAAAGTAAATGCTTATCCTGATTTGAATATGATACTATAAAAATGTGTGTGTCAGATGGTGCCTCCGTAAGTAGGTAGAGATCCTATGTGTCAATTAAAATTTTTAAATACGTTTAAACCTTCGTCTTGCTTATGAAATTTAATTTTTAATAAAGATGAGCATACACATACATTCTTGCACACTCTCATACAAATACCCTCAAACACTTACACATACTTATACATTCATGAACACACACACTAACACACTCATGCACACAAACACACAACATTAAATGTTTATGGTGATGAGACCATGAGTCTAGAGAAGAGACATAGAGAGGTGTGGGGTTTTTCATGTAGGTGTGGCTTTTCTACTTGCTAGATAGAGTACAGAAAGTATGTTGAGAATGCATAGAGAAGGGTATGATTATGCCCTGGTAATTTGCATTCTCCTTCTCCCTCTCAAATTAATTTTCCTGAACAAATCCTGATCACGCTATGTGCACGGTAGAGTTTTAAGTTCAAGGCTTTTCTATTCTTAAGAAGGATTAATAAGTCATTGATTAAGTCAAAAAGCAAGGTAAATTTTTAATTTCTGTACCCAGTAAATGTGTACATTGCATAAGAGTTTTAAAAGTCAGAAAACACAGATATCTCTTTTGTGAGAATGCATATAGTGAAGTATTAGATTGAAACCCCTCATTCTCTGTAGTTTCTAGCATTCTGTTGTCCTCTTCCATCCCTCCTTTCCTGGCCCTCCCTCCTGTCTCTTTGCCTCTTCAATCTTTTCTTCTGGTTTCTGACTTCTGATATCAGCATAATGCAGGACTGTGAGAATGTGCTATAGAAGACCGAGATCCTCTTCAAGGTTTTGTGACTGATCTGAAAAGCATTTTTATTGTTCTTAAATGTATGGGAGAATTCAGCAGTGGTGTCATCAGACCTTGTTTTTTTCCTGTGACGGAAGACATGATTATTTCTACTTTCTTACTTTTTCCTGTACTCCATCGTCTGGAAACTTTTTATTTCTTGTATTTCTTTCTTTCTTTACTTCCTTTTATGCATGTTTTTACAAACTTGTTTTCAGTTACCATGAAAGGGTGAAGTAAGTCATGTACAGAAATAAGTTAGCAGAGCAGTATACACAGGCCCAAATCTGATGGAGTCTCTATGCTAAAGAAATTGAATAGGAGCATGAGATGGTATAAATAAGTAACATAATTATAAACTATCTACAGTGTTCTAAGTAAAAACAACTTGAAAAGACAGAATAAATGGTCAATATTACAAATTTTATTTGTTTAAGCATATGAAACTCATATTATCCTATAAGAAAAAATAAAATCAAAAGGAAATTGTTGAATATACTGTTACATTTTATGTTTTCTAACATGCCTAATATAACTCTTAGAAATCAATATGGATGAGTTAGCAAGATGGCTCATCAGGTAAATGTACTTCCTGCCAAGTCTAATGACCGTCTCTCAATCTGCCATGGTAGAAGGAAAGATCCATCTCTCTTAGGTATCCTCTGACAGTGCACACACTAAGGAATGTACACATATGCATATGCACATCAAATAAACAACATTCAATTTAAAATAATCACTATAGCAATTATTTTGAAAATTCATGTGAAGGATATGTTGATTAAAGAATTGCTGGTTAAAAAAAAAAGCATTTTATTCATATGACATTCTATTTATCCCATGAGGGTTTTCAAATCAAGGATATAAAATTTTAAATGAAGCTGGGCAGTGGTGGTCCATGCCTTTAATCCCAGCACTCTGGAGGCAGAGCCAGGTGGATCTCTGTGAGTTTGAGGCCAGCCTGGTCTACAAAATGAGATCCAGGACAGGCACCAAAACTACACAGAGAAACCCTGTCTCAAAAAAAAAAAAAAAAAAAAGTAAATAAATAAATAATTTTTAAAAAACTGTTAAATGAGTTTCACATTTTAATGAAAAAAAAACAATAGTGCTTAAAATCTCTAAATTATAATATTGCAGTTTCCCTGGAGTATATTGGAAACAGCATTTTACACACACACACACACACACACACACACACACACACACACACACACCACACCACACTATACTTGAAAGCTTTCTCTTTCCTTTCAATTGCCCACTGTTGCTATTATTCTTAGCACTGAAGGAATCCCATGACTTCTCGGCTCTATCTTGTCTTGACAATGATGGTATAAAGCAAACACGTGGTTTTCATTGAACTGTTTTGCATAACGGATAAGATTATGCCCTTTCAATCTGAAAATACTTACTAATTCACCATTAACAGGTAATCTGGACAAATACTTTGGTACTTTTTACTATTGTGTATTAAATGGGATTAATCCCTATAAAATTCCCAGGGGACCCTCACTTAAGCTCTCTCTGGATTCACAGAAGTGCTTGCGTGTTTGCTTCTATTTAGTCACCACTGAAATAGCTTTTTGTTCATAAGACAAAACAATCCTTACTAGTCTCATAGTAAATAAGTACCCTAGGTGGCTGAGAATTAAAGAAAAGAGAGAAAAATATAATAGTGTTCATCAATTCAAAATAAGCTTTAATAGTCCCTATATAACTATTTTAATTATTTTAAGACAATCACTTCCTACATGGAAATATTACAAAAATGATCATTACCATGCCACCTTGTTAGCTAGATAAAAAAAAACTTACTTTTATTTATTTTTTTTTACTTTTTATTTAATTTTGTAAATGTATTTACATGTGCTTGTCATTGAGCAAATGGATATAACAGGATAATCTAAATCATGTAAAGAAGTAGTTCTTCCTATAATTTTGTTAAAGAGTTGCCATATGTGCCCATTAGAAAAACATTTCATTAATATGCATTTATAATGCAAATTGGCTTATTAAGACGACAGAATCTAAATGGAGAAAAACTGAAACCAATGTACTCACTACTGCTGCAATATGAATTCAGTATCACAAGGGGACTCTGAGCAAATCCCATACCCACCTTCCCCTATTCTTACAAATTTATTTTTTAATTTGGCACACACACACACACACACACACACACACACACACACACACACACACACACACATCCATACATATTATATACACATATTCATGTGTCTGAGTTTATGTCTGCATGCCACGTGTATGCCAGTGCCTGAGGAGGCTAGGGAAGACATCAGACTCTGTAAAACTGGAGTTACCAGGGGGTTGTGAGCCACCAAAGGAAGCAAGAGCTCCTATCATCTGAACCATTTGTCTGTACTGCTTACTCACATTCCATAGGAGTTATTCTTTCAAGTAGGGGAAGGCTACATGTTTCTAAGCAGTAATCAGCACTTTACTCTAAATGTCACAGATTTACTGCTAATACAAAATATACCATTCTGCTTTTTACTGTTGGTGTGCAAAATCCTACTCAGAACAAAAGCAACTTTGGGGAGGTAGGGCTTATTTTGGAAGTCAAGTTCACCAGAGTTTGAAGCAACTTCTCCCATTATGTCCACAGTCAAGAGAAAGAGAGAGATGAGGTGCTGTGGGGATGGCCCAGAGGATAAAGACTTTCTATGTAAGTGTGACGATCAGAGTCTGGGTGCTGGTCCACTAGCACCTATATAAATGCTGAGCAGGCCTGAACTGCCTCTAATCCCAGCATGTGGTAGCAGAGACACATCCACAAAAGTAAATGTGTGAATGAGTCTGAGTTGAGGAAGTAGTCTGACATAAATAAAGTGGAGAACACTCAAGGAAATCACCTAGCACACATTTTCACTCTCACACATGCACACATGAGTGCATATAATACATACACAGAAAGACAAGGGGGCAGAGACAGAGAGGGAGATGGAAGAAGGCAGAGAGAGAGGGAGAGATGTTTTTGTTCAGCTATCTTCTCTTTATGCAGTCCATGAACAAAGTCCAGGGAAGGGTCCCCCCTCTTTTAGACTGAATCATTTCATACCAATTTTCCTAAACAAGATGATCCCTGACAGACTTACCCAGAGACCAGCTTAATTTAAAAAGTCTGTCATGATTCCGCATTGAGGCTTATCTCCTAGGTATTTGCAGATTCGGTCAAGTTGACAACACTTATGATTGCTGGCATTCTGTCATACTGGCTCTTTGTGGTTTCATTTGACCAAAATAGTAATAAACTGCTACTTTCTTATCTAACATTTTGCTTCCCATGGGTTTAATTTAGCCATGGTCAATGTCACCTCTGCCCTTTGTGTGTGTGTGTGTGTGTGTGTGTGTGTGTGTGTGTGTGTGTGTGTGTGTGTGTGTTAGCAATGGTAAATTTCAGAATGCATTTTGTTACTGTACATTTCAGTAATTATTCTATTTCATTATTTGTTTGTACTACTTTTTTACAGTGACAAGCTGATAAACTATATAAAATGTATGCATATACATGAATTAGTACATATAAAGTTTAGAATGTACATGTTTAAAGCTCCCAGTTGGAGCCTTAGAATGTATTCCCACAAACAAGGAAGAGCTACCCTACAGATTACAGTGTAGGAACTGATTATTCTTCCCTGAAAGACATTTTTGGACCTTTGGGACTGCTGAGGCACACTAGAAAGACAAGAAATGTTTTGGGGACACAGGAAAGAACAGGACCCCCTTACCTCTCATACATGTCAAGTTACAGCCTCTCAGCAGCTGAGAAGTAAGAATTCCAGGACAGTTAGCAATATCTCTGTGAAGGCTGCTAGTATAGCATTGATATTCCTTTTACATTCAAATATCAAGCTAAAGAAACAATGAACTATGCTTGAAACCTAAGCCTATTCAATGTTTAACTGATGTCACATTTTCCTCTTGGATATTTTTTAGGAATCTCATGAACAAAATCATCTATTTTGATTATAATGAAGATATCCTAATTTCTACATTTATACTTTGACCTTATCAATTATAATTCAGTCTTGTGCACCTCAGAGGCTACCACATAACACCACTTAGGTTGTTTGGTAGCCCTTGACAGATTAGCTTCAAAATATACCGAAATGGAATCTACAGTTATTTTGAAGACAGTGAAGCATCTCTCCTTTGAGAAACCCATGTCACACAAAAGTACATACTACGGTACTGTTCCTGGTTGTCTTTTCTTCTTTGTGTGTATTCTACATTATAATCTCTTTAAATAAACTCCGATTCTGCTTTTTACTGTGGTGTATTGAAATTATTTTTTGTGATGTCAAGAATTCTGGGTTTGACTTAATGGAAGTCCCTATATGAGAAATGGAAAACCCTAGTAACAATGTGGTACTATGCTTCAGTCCCTATTTACATGACACTGTGAAGTCTCATTCTCCCTGTTTCAATCTATACCTATCACTCACTTCCCTTCCAAGTCTAATGTGTTGCTCTGAGGAAACCCGGTTCTCTGAACAGAGAATTATTTTCTCTTAAATTTCTTTTAAAAAATTTGTATCTCTTGAGTCTGGTATACTGATTCACACTCTTATATGTAACCTGGGATGCTAGTGAATAGACGGTAAAGTTTGGGCCACCTCCTGAGATTCTGTCAACAGCAATGACAGCAACAAAAAAGGAAGCAAAGAAAAGAAAATAAATGAAAGGGAAATAAAGAGGGAGTGAGGAAAAGAAGGAGAAAAAAGAAATACTGTCTATCACCTAAAAATTTTCTTGGAAGCTATTTTTATCCTACATCATTCTAATGTAGTACAAGCAAGGGAAAAAATAACTTGGTATTTTAGATTATTTATTCTTCCCAAATTAACCTTCTTCAGTCAGATAAATGGAAAGATGAATAGAAGATAGATACTTGGTTGATCAATAATAGATAACCTCACTCCTTTGAGTCTTGGGCAGTTCAGATACATGATTACTCCCTCATAATTCAGAAATATCTTTATCTTCTGATTCCTTGTTTCTGTCCACTCCTGTCCTTCAACATCCTTGCCAACTTCATTACCAGGTGCAATGTCCTATTTCACTGTAAATGATCACTATCCATTTCTTCTCCAATAACTAGTCTTCTATGTTAAGAACTCTGTCCATACATGCTCAGTTCTTTCATAATGAAATCTTGATTTAAAGTATTACATATTCATGTCTTTTTTAAATAATGGTGTGCATTTTTAAAACCATGAGTGCAATTGTACATGACAGTGTCTGGCCACGGAAGGAACGGGCAGCACTTACGAGAAATAACAGTTCATCTTGGTTATGCTTGTGACTACATGCTTTTTAAAATTGGTATTTGCTAAGATTTTGCAGTGAGCAGCAATACACATGCACGTGTTAAGCAAATTTTAAGAATATTGCTTCAAAAACAATAGTCTCAAAAGCAAGTGTTATTGAAGTCATATTTTGTGACAAATTCAAAGTGAGTGTTGAATGTTTAGAGTTAGAGAAGAAAATTTAATGGAAGAGAAAGACCACATGATGGAAACCTGTATAGGTTTGGGGAAAGGAAGGAGAAGCTGGTGACCTCACAACTCCACAGCATAGCTCTCAGGCAAAAGTTCATATGACTGCTTTCATGTAAAGTAAGAGCAATCACTCAGAATGAGATCCAGTCGATAGGG
The DNA here is from genome assembly GCF_007827085.1 of Peromyscus californicus insignis. Classification (NCBI taxonomy): domain Eukaryota; kingdom Metazoa; phylum Chordata; class Mammalia; order Rodentia; family Cricetidae; genus Peromyscus; species Peromyscus californicus. The sequence goes on along the minus strand of NW_026294617.1, from coordinate 56,498,483 downwards.
TACTCATATGAGAAGAGACTGAAGTTTAACAGAATTGAGCAAATACCACATCATCCTACCCATTTTTAACCAAGGATGAGCTTTCAAAGTGAAGAAGAAAAATAATTTAACTGGGTCGAAATCCAAATGTGTATGAGCATGGCAGAAGATATAGGCCATAGATCTCACCAGCTTCTGTCTAAAGACAGGTGAGCCACTTCAGGGAAGATTATGCAAGCATTTTCTTCAGATTTCATTGATTTTATGCTTTTCAAGTTAGTATGTAAGGAACTTTTATACTATCAACTATGAAATATTATATATTTGACTATATAAATTTCTGCTTAGATGATAACATAGACCTATATTATTCTCAATGTTGATGAAATTGCAACCACCAGGAAATTACAGATTTATAGCTGATAATTGTGGAAACTGTCTCATGGGTGCTAAACTATAAGAGGCTTCATGATCATCATGCTCCAGCACCACATCTTAATGTATTCCATCAATGACATCAGAGGTCACCTGCAGCATCCCTTCAACAGCACACAGATTTTCTTTCTGGGGTCAGAGGCTACATATCCCAGCCAAGCTGCAAACATGTGAACTAAACTAATACAAATTAGTCAATACAAAATATCTCTACAACTAACTTTAAGTACTATCTATCCAAGTCAAGGCCAGTTAAGCCAAAACTTCTTTTCTGAACAATCCATTACACTTTGCCCTATTTATAAAAGACTGTTACTCCTCACAAGACATCTTATTTAGTGTTCTTGAAGTGAAAGTGGACTGGACTGCACAGTTCCACCTTTAATACCATGGGACTCTATATCAAACGGTAGAAGTTTGGCTACTGAGAGCTAATAGCTAAGTGCCTTTTAGAAGAATTGCATCACTCCATCTTCTGTGAGTGTCAATACACAAACGCTGGTCCATGGACAAAAGGGCCACTGCCTTACATCTCAACTTGAGACGCTGGAAAGAATACCCCAGCTCCCACGATGTCTTTGACTTGGCAGAGTCTATTGCTGTCACTAAATCACAGCTCAGCTTCAGCCTGGTCTAGCTGCCTTTACTCCTCTCCAGGTGTTGAGCCCAAAGCCAGTTCCTGATAAATGTTTCACATGCTCATCTCCGTTTCAGAACCTGCTTTCTGAGACAGGTCTTATTTATGACGAAATCATAATTATAGTTAGCTAGAATCTTTTCTTAAAAACTTTAAATTTTGACAGTTATATTTATCAGTCATGGTAAATCCCATGGAATTTTGTGTCATATTCAATCCCACAGTGCACGGCAACCAGTTAGGGCAGAGACTATATTGGAAAGGCCTGGCTCTACCCAATCGATGCAGAATCCGCAGTGCATTTTTAAACTGAATATTTATTTCTGTAGGACTGGAAAAGGAGTTTAGAGGTGGCAATAAAATCCAGATTATGATAATGATAACTGAATGTATCACATACAATATTTTGAAACAATTAATATAGTTAATCAAAATGTACTAGTTCATAAATATGTTACAATATTTAAAAACAAGAATTTCATTCTTTTTAATATACTATTTTAAATGTAATATCTTACTTAAATTTTAATATATGGTTTTCAAATTCCTTTAGAATTATAAATATATAAATTATATTTTGATCAACTATAACTTAATTTGATAGGAAAAAAACTATATGTACATGTGCTTAAATTTTTCTAGAACTACTTTAGCACAATGTTTATCAGCATCTCAAAGTTTAATACTCATTATCTACCTTATATTTGGTTGAGTTTAACATCTACCTGTAAAGATATGAACACTGTGTATTCTAGGAAACATAAATCTCAGTGGTTGCAGAAGAAAATATTTATACATGTCTCTAGACCAGACTGAACTCTATGACTTAAATGCACTAATTATATGAGATGGTAGATGAGAACCTTTAGGGATGGATAAAATAGATATCACACCATCATTTATTTTTAATTTATAAGAACAACCAAATATATTTGTCTATTTATATTATAATTTTTTTTCTATTATTAAACCTCCACTTAAAATGTTTTGCATGTTTGAAGCTATGCAAATAGATTACAGAGTTATAATAGCTTCGAGTAGTATTTCATTGTTTTCACCCACAACTCATAAAGGTGTCAAGGTTAAGCATAATGGAAATATTGGTCAATTTCTCATCCACAAATTCAAGAAAAAGTGTCTTATTTTCCTCCATTATTATCCCACTATGACCTCATGAAAATCTGATTTCAATGTGTCATATCCAAAATCATGCTGCCTAAGTACTCATTAAGTTTATACAAAGTTTGTATATACTCAATCACAACAGAGTGTCACATCAAATTTAAGTAGTAATTACTATTGACATTATTAGTTCATCAACAGACAATCTGAGAAATTGAGGATTTAAGTGACTTGCCAAATATTACACAGACAGTTATTATTTAATAATTCTGTAATTAAAGTTCTTGATTGACACCTTATGATCACAAAAAACGATAACTCAAAAGTATTTTAGGAATTCTCTACTTTAGGTTCTAATTCCTTTGCCAATGAAATATTTTCTTTTGATCTTGGGAAAGGAATATCCTGTATTAATATTTATTGACACTTACTCTTTAATATTGCATTTTAAACTCTTCTAGAATTTCAAATGTCAATGAAAAAATATCTCCAGTGCTCTAACACCAATTTTTTCAATTGTATGCAATATTATTCCATTAAATATTTAAGACTTTACATTAAAATATTATTTTATTTGGACATAGTCTGCTTACCAAAACAACATATGTGTGTTTATTGTCACCCATATTAAAGTATAATAAAGAAAGGGGATTTGAATGTTTATCTCTACAACCAGTCAGTTCATTATAGCTAACATTTTTCTTCTGGCTGACAAGTTTTAAGTACGATGCCTTCAAGTTGTTAACTGTAATCTTGTCATCTCCAATTACTGCTTTTTATTATGAATTTTTTCTCAAAAAGACAAGACTGTAGCTGCCTATTCACTTTAAAATATGCACAAAAAACTCTAGAGTATAACTTCAGTGTGTGCAGTAAGGAAAAAATACATGCAGACAGATTTCTCGCTGTATTCATAACATCTCAGAGAAAAGTTATAAACTTTAATTATCACTTGTAACTTGTACAATTTAGAATCACTTGTAACTTGTATACTAGAACAATATGTTATATATTATTCTGTGAAAATTAATTGCAGATATCATTAAACCCTTTTCACTTTACTTCTTAAAATCTAATTATTTTTAATTTTTACATTATTATAGGATATCTTTTTAAGGTTGTAAGAAAATATAATGCATATCAAGTATTATAACACTTGACATATAGATTGCTTAAAGAAACAAACCCTTAAAACCACAGGTAAAACCATTTTAAGTATTTATTATATATTTTCCAAGGAGCCTATATAAATGTTGTATTATTGTCCTAAGCAACTACTGATAGATGAGATATTAACACTTTCACTATATACTGTTGGAGGTGGAAGACACTAATGTGTTATGGGAAGATATAAAGGGACATCGCTAAAAATGCTGTGAATACTTATAAGTGCATGCTAACTGTTAAGTAAATGATAATCGTCTACAATCCACAGACTCAGAAAGATTAGGTAAAAAGTGCTCTAGAGGGAACACATGAACCTCCCTGGGAAGGGGAAATACAAGAAATGTTGTAAATGGACTGGAGATGGACTGGTATGGGAACAGGAAGAAGAAGGAGATGAGGTGGAAGAGAATGAGGGGAGAGACAGTTGGAATTGGGGAGCATTGTCCGGGTGGTGTAGAAACCTAATGTGATAAAACTTTCCGTAATCTGTGAGGAGGATATGGAATCTGAACACGCCGTCTTTTTAGCCAGGCAAGGATTCCAGTGGTGGGACTAGGTTACATTCAGTTGAGTTGACCAGGAGGGTCCTGTGGAGATCCCTAAACAACCCATGCTAATACTAGGACCAATAGTCACTCTCTGAAAACTGACAGCAGGTTCCATGGCTAAGAACAACACAGCTTATTGAACTTAGATGAGGTCTAGCTGGTGCCGGCATGGAGCCTTCACCCCTAGTTTCTAGTCTCTTTGGCATGAGAAGGTACTCTGTAGGCTACTGAAAGAGAAACCTGGACACCAACTCAGCTACAAAACCCACCATCTACAATCTGTCCTGCCTGCAAGATCTGCTGGGGTGATGGAGGCACAGAATTTGCAGGAGTGGCCAACCAAGATTTGGTTTCATTTGAAGTGCATGTCCCAAGAGGGAGCCCATGTCCCACACTGCCTGGATGGATAGAAATAGAGACTGGATAGCGCAGAGACCTAGGTTAGAAACAAAAGCAACTGACAAAAAAAATCAATGAAATGAAATGACGCTTAATGAAATTCTGTTATATCCATAGATCAGTGGCTTGTCCAGCTGCCATCATGTTATCAGTGAGGCTTTCTCCAGGAGCAGATGGAAGCAGGTGCACAGACCCAAAAGCCAAACATTATGCAGAGAAACTCTTAATTGGAGGTCCCCATCGGGTCCCTCACCTCGGATGTCATAGAACCATGCAGAGTGGGAGAAGAGAGATTGTAGGAGTCAGAGGAGGTAGGGGACACAAGGAGAAATCAATTAAGCAAGGCTCACATAGGCACACAGAGACTGAAACAGCAAGCATGGGGCTTGAATGAGTCTGTACCATGTTCTCTGCATGTATGTTATGGCTGTTAAATTGGTGTTTTTGTGGAACTCCTAACAGTGGGAATGGGTGTTTCTCTGACTCCTTTGCCTGCTCTTGGGACTCTTTTCCTCCTACTGGGTTGCCTTGTCCAGCCTTCATATGAAGGCTTTAGTCTTATTTACTGTATCTTTTTTTTTTTGGGTTCTGTTTGACTGTTGTTTCTTGGAAGCCTGTTCTTTTCTGAAGAGGAAGTGAAGGGGGAATGGATCTGGGGGAGAAGGGAGGTGCAGGGAGTAGTTGGGAGAAATTGACTCAGAGGAAACTGTGATCAGGATGTATTGTATGAGAGAAGAATCTATTTGTAACAAAAATTTAAAAGAAGAGAGTCAGTGAATATTAAGAAGGAAAATAAATGAGTATTAGGAACAACTCTATATTCCCAATTTGATAGCATGGAAAACTAAGTAAATGCTTGAAGAATATCATTTAGTAAGGGTGACCTGTCAAAATATACCTATATCTTTAATGACGTTGTCTGTCTAATTACTGAAATTCCAAACTAAAGAAGTCTAGGCTGAGATGTATTCTATTAAACACCAGAGATATAAATTATAACATATTTATTTCAGAGGCTAGAAATGAGTACTTTCTAACTCATCCACCATGCCCTGCATTGCTTGAGTATCTAAGACAGACAAAGATGTAGACTGCAGATAAATAATTTGCATGAATACATATGCAGTAGTAAAGCAAATGATGATGCATTGTAATCAACCTCTTGATCAGTTTAAGTTCAGAGCTGTACTTCACAACAGTATACAACATTGTCATCACCAACATGTATACACCCTCTGCTTCAAATGACTCCTAAGACACATTTTATACATTGGCAGAAACTGAACATTACATACATTTCAAAATATATCAGGAGAAATTTTATAAGTTCCATAACATAGCTTATATGTTTGTTTAAAGTACAGATGTATCATATTTCTTTTAAACTATAAAATGCTACTGATAAATGTTGCTGATAAATTAGCTAAGTCCTTTTTTGTTTTCCACTGTAGTTGGTGATGGTGACAGAAGTCTAGCATATATAGATATACTTAGTGGTATTCTAAGCCCTTGTCCTTCTGAGTCAGGATCAAATTATGTATCCCAGCCTGGCTTCAACACCATCGTACCCTTTCATGTACCTCCATAATCAGTTATGTAATCAAATATTAACATAATATTTCATTCCCACTCTTTTGGTATTATGAATTAAATATATTATTATATAGAGTAAATTCTAACAAAAATACAACTATCTGCTATAAGCAAAACATTTTATTTAATTGTTGGTCATACCTGAGTTAGTTCATTAATATCTATAAGTCCATTACTGTCTGCATCAAAATGCTTGAACATTTGATCCACCAACGGCTTCTTCCTAGATATGTCATCATCGTTAGAATTCTCATTTTCTTGTGTAATGTACTTTTGATTTTGTAAATCTAAAAGCATACTTTTCATCTTGCTGTACTCAGTGGCCAAGCAGTTGTCTCCTGTAACAAAAAATTTGAGTTATTTTTGAAGTAATCTCACTGAGAATAAATTATTTTATTAATATGTAGAAATTGATGTTATATGATCAATGTATGCAATCCAAATTTTTAATTTCCAATTTTGCATACTTTAGAACTTGGTAAATGAATGTACTGTTCTCCAGGTGATAGAAAACTTTCTGCCAAGTTCATAAAATTTACTTTTTTTTCTATGAGAAAGACATTAATATTTTAAGAAACATAGAAAAACATGCTATCAACTGGCTGTAGAGTTTAAATTAATTGCTTTAGTTTTTATCCTCACACTACAGCTCTACATTGATAAACTCAAATATACACAAAATAATGAGCAGGGGCTGGAGAATGCACTTTCTGCGCTTGTAAACGATTAAAATTCAGTTACTACCACCCATATCAGTTGGTTCACAACAGCCTCTTACTCTAGCTCCAGAGGTTCGACACGATGTTCTGACCTCCACAGATATCCTACTTAGGTGCCCATATGCATACACACAGACAAACCACAGATAAAATTAAAACAAACCTGTTTTTTTAAAAAGAAAATGAGGTTCAGTTAAGAAGACAAAGGGTTAGAGTCTGCCTGATTTTGTACTTAAACTTATTTACATCTTGCTCCACAATAATTGTACCATATTACACAGGATTAAGTTAAATATATTTAAAACATTTTGATTTGTTTTAAGGAACTATCTCGCATTTCAACCTGTCTGTCTATATGTAACATTTTCTCTCCCCATCTGAAAATATCCTTAATAACAGAAACTTCATATTAGGATCTGCACACCTGCCTTTTCTTACTGCCACTGTACCCACTTACTGCCTCCTAAAGTACTGACATTATCATATAATAATGTGTTTTCATTTTATACTGTGAAATTTTAACTTTATAAATCTCATCTCCAAGTTAAATTCATTGCAATAAAGATATTAACACACTTTTAGTATCCCCTGGGTATAAATCTTAATAACAGGGAAATTAGAATTAATTAAAATAATTGCATACCTAATGTTTCTTACAAAAACAAAACAAAAAACAAAACTAGTATTACTGATCTGGTATCTTCACATAATTATTTCACAAAGGATTTGACTTTACATGTCCTTATGATGAGTTCTGTAGTAAAAGTAGAATATTGAGATAATTCAACCTGCTGATAGGAAACATGACATAAAATATATTATAAAATGAGAGTGAATAGAGCAATTATGAATGAAACAATAGGTGCTATATTAGGTGGGAATTTTACAACATATTTTTAGTTAAATATAGTTCTATAATTGAGTTTATTTTTACAATTAGGTTTGGCAGTATTGAAAATTTTCAAAGAAGATTTCTAAAGATGTATAAATATATGTCTGGGAAGCCTAAGGTTGAGGCTCCATTGTCTTTCAAGAGAAGATGGAAAACATGTATTCTAGAGAGAGAAGAGACGATCTTACTTCTTTAAAGGGCAATAAAATGACTGCTGTGCAGCGATTTTGGTGTTTGGTAATCCTTTCAAGAAGTCCTCGTTTTAAAATGAAAAGTAAATGTGGTGCTATACAAGAAGTCGATTTCACATTATTCTGTTCTCACTGAAGAATAATAATATCACATAACAGCAAAGAACTCACTGCCAAAGGAGCAAAGTGATCGAATCTAGATTCAATAGCCAGCAATTTGGGTGTCTGGAAGAACAGCACAAAAGCAAAGCTTCAGTCATGTGTGTGTAGTTAGGCACATATGTACACCATGAAGAAAAGACTCCTGTGAGAAAGAATGGCAAAGCATAGCAAACCATTCCAATAGGTCTGGCTTAGCTTTCTGTACAGCCGGAAACACAGAATAACTTATCCAAAACAAACCTCCATTTGTAATGGTAGTTAGTTAGTCTAGGGTAGTGTGGAACAATCTTTAGGAGCTGACATAAATGAGTTTCAGTACAAAATTAGCAAACTCTCCTGCAGGTCAGAGGATAAAAAGTGGATATTTGGAGGTTGATTTTAGACTACAGACAACTTGGAATTCAGAATATCAATGAGAAGTGTAACAGAAGGAAGACGTAAGCATGACATTTACTTTAATAAATATTTACATTTGAGGTCGGTATATTTGAAACTTCATTAGTCTAATATTTTTTTCATTTTTCTTTATTAAGAAATTTTCTACTCACTCCACATCCACAGAACCCCCTTCTCCTGCCTCCCACCCACAGAACTCTTTCCCAAGTCACCCCACATCCCAACATCCCCCAAATCTAGGTCTCCCATGGGGAGTCAGCAGAGCCCAACACACTGAGCCCAGGCAGGTCCAAGCCCCTTCCCACTGCACCAAGGCTGTGCAAGGTGTCACACCACAGGCACCAGATTCCAGAAGCCTACCCATAGACCAGGGACAGAGAGATGCAAAGGAAAAAGACCAAGTAACATATAAAGGCAGACCCATAAGAAAATGCCTACTTCTCAATTGAGACTCTAAAAGCCAGAAGGTCCTGGTCAGATGTTGTGCAGATACTAAGAGATCATGGATGCCAACCCAGACTATTATACCCAGCAAAACTCTCAATCAGCATAAACGGAGTAAACAAAATATTCCATGATAAAACCAGATTTAAACAATATCTCTCCACAAATCCAGTCTTACAGAAAGCACTCAAAGAAAAAAATCCAACCTAAGGAGTTAGATATACCCATGAAAACACAGGCAATAGATAGTCTCATACCAACTAATACCAAAGAAGGGAAACATACAACACTACCACCAAAAAATAACAGGAATTAACAATAACTGGTCATTAATATCCATCAATATCAATGGTCTCAATTCACCTATAAAAAGACACAGGTTGACAGAATGGATATGAAAACTAGATCCATCCATTTGCTGCATACAAGAAACACACCTCAACTTCAAAGACAGACACCACCTCAGAATAAAAGGCTGGGAAAAGACATTCCAATCAAATGGATTTAAGAATCCAGCTGGTGTAGCTATCCTAATATCTAATAAAATAGACTTCAAACTAAAATTAATTGAAAGAGATAGAAAGACACTACATATTTATCACAGGGAAAATCTGACAAGATGAAGTCTCAATTCTGACTATTTATGCCCCAAATACAAGGGCACCAACATTCGTAAGAGAAACATTACTAAAGCACAAATCGCACATCAAACCCATACACTAGTAGTGGGAGACTTCAACACCCCACTCTCACCAATGGACAGGTCTGCCAGACAGAAACTTAACAGAGAAATAAGGGAACTAACAGACATTATGACTCAAATAGACTTAATAGATACCTACAGAATATTCCACCCTAACACAAAAGAATATAACTTTTTTTTCAGCACCCCATGGAACCTTCTCCAAAATCGACCACATGCTTGGTCACAAAGCAAATCTCAACACATACAAAAAAATTGAAATAACCTCCTGTGTCTTATCAGACCACCATGGCTTAAAGTTAGACTTGAACAACAACAAAAATTACAGAGAGCCTACAATCTCATGGAAACTGAATAATGCCCAATTGAATCACCAATGGGTCAAGGAAGAAATAAAGAAAGGAATTAAAGATTTCCTAGAATTCAATGAAAACAAATGTACAACATACCCAAACTTATGGGATACCATGAAAGCAGTGCTAAGAGGAAAATTCATAGCATTAATGCTCACATAAAGAAGTTGGAGAAATCTCATACTCGTGAGATTAGCAGCAAACCTGAAAGCTCGAGAACAAGAAGAAGCAAACTCACCCAGGAGAAACAGATGCCAGGAAATAATTAAATTAAGGGCTGAAATCAATAAAATAGAAACAGAGAGGACAATACAAAGAATCAATGAAACAAAGAGTGGGTTCTTTGAGAAAATCAACAAGATAGATAAGTACTTATCCAAATTAACCAAAGAGCAGAGAGAGAGAGAGCATCCAAATTAACAAAATAGGAAATGAAAAGGGGGACATAACAACTGACAATGAGGAAATCCAGAAAATCATCAGGTCATACTTCAAAAACCTGTGCTCCACAAAATTGGAAAATCGGAAAGAAATGGATGATTTTCTGGATAGGTACCCCATACCTAAGTTAAATCAATACCAGATAAACTATATAAATAGACCAATAACCCCTAAGGAAATAAAAACGGTCATTAAAAGTCTCCCAACCAAAAAAAGCCCAGGACCAGATGGTTTCAGTGCAGAATTCTACCAGAGTTTCAAAAAAGAGCTAATAGCAATACTCTTCAAATTGTTCCACACCATAGAAACAGAAGGAACATTACTAAATTCTTTTTATGAGGCCATAGTTATCCTGATAACCAAAACCACACAAAGATGCAACAAAAGAGGAGAATTACAGTTCAATCTCTCTCATGAACATTGATGCAAAAATACTAAATAAAAGACTGGCTAACCGAATCCAGGAACACATCAAAAAAAAAATATTCACCATGACTAAGTAGGCTTCATCCCAGGGATGCAAAGATGTTTCAACATATGAAAATCTGTCAATGTAATACACCATATAAACAAACTGAAAGAAAAAAAACACATGATCATCTCATTGGATACTGAAAAAACCTTTGACAAAATCCAACACCCCTTCATGATAAAGGTTCTAGAGAGATCAGGAATACAAGGAACATACCTAAACATAATAAAGGCAATTTACAGCAAACCGACAGCCAACATCAAATTAAATGGAGAGAAACTCAAAGCGATTCCACTAAAATCAAGAACAAGGCAAGGCTGTCCACTCTCCCCATACTTATTCAATATAGTACTTGAAGTTCTAGCTAGAGCAGTAAGACAACAAAAGGAGATCAAGGGGATACAAATTGAAAAGGAAGAAGTCAAACTTTCATTATTTGCAGATGATATGATAGTATATATAAGTGACCCCATAAATTCTACCAGGGAACTCCTACAGCTGATAAACTCCTTCAGTAAGGTGGAAGGATACAAGATTAACTCAAAAAAATCTGCAGCCCTCCTATATACAAGTGAAAAAGGGGCTGAGAAAGAAATCAGAGAAACATCACCCTTTACAATAGCCACAAATTATATAAAATACCTTGGGGTAACTCTAACTAAGCAAGTGAAAGATCTGTATGCTAAGAACTTTAAGTTTCTGAAGAAAGAAATTGAAGAAGATATCAGAAAATGGAAAGATCTTCCATGTTAGTCTAGTTTTTTTCTAATTAAAATAATGTGGGAACTGGAAAGATGGCTCAAAGGTTAAGATCACTTGCTGCTCTTGCAGAGGACCCAGATTTAATAACCAACAATCACCTAAGATGGCTCACAACCACCTATAACACCAGCTCCAGAGGATCAGATATCCTTTTCTAGCCCCTTCAGGAAAGCACATTAATGTGCACAAAACTGCCTATACACACACACACACACACACACACACACACACACACACACACACACAAACACAATCAAAAATAAATTCAACCTTTAAAATTATAATTTTTAGTAAATTAATGGTTGTAGAGTCTTCTCCAATAACAATGATTTAACAAGCACTGATCACTTAGCTAGGTTTCCAATATCAGGTATAGTATCCATCTTGTTGAAAAAGTCTTAAATCATTGGTTACCACAAATATATGTGTTCCATTACTGATCCTGAAAGGTTATTGTGCCATGCTGATTATTGATGTGGTGACAGAGACCGCTATTGAAACCCACAACCAATATGCATGGCGTGGAGCTCAGTTCAGATATTTTGTAATGAGTTAGTAACACCTACTTTCTGAACTTTGACCAGTTGTTTCTGTGTTAAACATCTACTGTGCAAAGTCTTTCTTGATAAGATACAGAAGCTATACTAATCTGTGGATAGACAGAAATGAATTCAGAAGGCAGTTTGACACTGTGTCTATTTAACAGAATAATAACGCTAGGTTTACTACTAAGGCTGATGAGCTCCACAACCATGGGCTTTTAGTCAAATTACCATACCAGACATTTATTTCCTCCTATGAGTAGTCCTTAAGTCCAATCAGAATGCAGTTGGTTACTGCCATACATTTCTGCCACTACTGTACCCACTGACAGCATGACAGCGATTTCTCTAAAAGAAGGTGCAATAGTAACTAGTTTATTGGAAGAAGAGGAAATGACAATATATTTTACATGTAAAATTACACATTAAAGTCTATTTCTTGAAAAACAATAACATAGTCTGACAACTCCTAATCAGTTGAACGAATATGGAAGCAAAAGATTCCTCCCTTTTTTGTAAAGCAGAAGTATTCCATGAAAGCCAGTCAATGATTTGGTATTTGGTATCTGCAAAAGATATGTGTTTTTGTCTGTACAGAGAACAAAATTAGTATCTTTATTTAAATGATGAATACAAGTTCTTATAGAGGTATGGTTCTTTGATGTGGTATCGACTTATGTTCAGAAAAAGCCTGTAAACTGTATTTACAAGAATTACTTCAAGATAACTCATACCATAGAAAACTTACATTTTATTACCTTGACTTTATACTGATCACTTTTGTTGAATTGTTATTGATCTAAATTTGCAACATACTCACATATATACTTCTCTAAGGTGTTCAAAATTTCTAAACTCAACTGTGTTTTAAATTTTCTAGTGTTCACCTCATAAATAAATAACATAAGAAGATGGCTTTGCTTCTTTCCATTTTCATGTTTTCCTTCAGATGAAAAGAACTAGAGAACTTTGAATTTGAAGTCAGTCATCTTCACAAGTTTATTGCAGAATACTTCCTGAATACATTTTTGAAAGAATGCCTAGATTTCAAATTTGTAAGGATAAAAAAAATAACAACAGAGATTTTAATGTCATGTATACTCCGTATTTCTTTTTTTTCTTTTCTGTTTCTTACTTAAATTGCCTGTTTATCATGGAGGAAAACATTCTCTGAAGGTTACATATCAATATTTGTTATTTTATTTTATATATGTGTATCTACATATTAATGTAAGATATGTAATATATCATTGACATAAATTCTACTTGATTTTCTAGGATTTCATGAAATGGACAAGGGTATTTTTACAAATATCATTTATTATGACCAATCAGTGTTGCTTTCTTTGATTTGGATGTTTTTCAGGCTATGATAACTAATACGGTCAGGTAAATGTTAAAAATACTCAGACATTATAAAATTCTGCTTAAAATTATTCATTGTTTATATCATAACCTTCTACATTGTCTGATTACAGCCCTTACATGTCTTTGAGGTATTTTATTATCCCATATATGGTGCATTATTTAGCAACGGACAGTAAATCTTGTCTGTGGATGTTCAAGTGAATGTTGACTAGCAAATATTTAGTCAATATCTCCTTTTGTGGAAAATCCAGCTTTAAACATATTTGTAGATTTACTTCCATGATTTTTTTGTGTATGTGTGTGTTTGTGTTAATGTATATTCAAATATATGTGGGAATGCATATTCATCCGTGAGCATTTGGAAACCAGAGGTCAATATCTGGTGTCTTCTTCAATATCTATCCACTCTACTCCTCTGAGCCAGGTTCTCACACTACAGTTGGTGGTTGCTGACCTGGCCAGCGTGCCTGGCCATCAGGCCTCAGGGATCCTCCTATCTTTGTTTCCACAGCATTGGGATTACATGGATGCTGCTCAGGGACAAGTATTTTTTTTAATCGTAATAGCTAGTGTTAAGAATTGGGTCCTCATGCTTGAGTAGGGAAATAAATTATGGCATGAGCCATCTATCTGCATAGACCACTGAAATTATTTAAGCTATATGGATTTGTGACTTTTAACTTTCTCTGAACTAAGGATGTCTGTCCACTTCTCTCATAATCATGAGAGACAAAATAAAATGTTAATGTGTTCATTTTGTAACTGCATGATATGTGTGTGTGTATATATAAATATATATATATATATATATATATATATATATATCAGTATTTAAAACACTTATTTTAACTTGTCAAATACATATTTTTTATAACAGATGCCTAATAATGTTTCAAACTGCTTTGATATCTGTAGACATAAGTGACATACATGCCCCATGACAGGAGTAAATTTCCACAAGTTAAATCTCATAAGTCAGTTCATACTTGGCCTCAGAAAGAACAGCATAGAACATAAGAAAAACAGGGTCCTAAAGGAAACAAATGGAGCCTATTTTAAACTTTCTAATCTTGAAAAGTATATAAAACAAATTGCCCAAAACATACAGAACTCACTAAGTGAACCCTTCACCATTTAAAACAGATGCCCTCTGTGAATTGAGAAAAGTGCCCACCTCCCCATGATCACAGCTCCATCCTATAGCACTGGCCTTGTAAATTCAGCACCGTTTACATTCCAGGTCCACCTAGTGCCCAGGCTACCTGCCTCAGAGCAGTGTGCAGTGAACCAGTAACACTGCCTTCATGCTTTTACTCAGGCCTAAATGCTCTACTCAGACTTCTAACAGGGATACATATTGCTATTTTATCATAATATGAATTTTCATTATCATAAAATAAAATTGCTTGAATCTAAAGAGATTACCTTACAATTTTTGAAATAGTGATCAAATGTATTGTGAAAATGTGAGCTATTTCTTCTGATTGTTTGTTTTGCCTTATTTGATTAGGTTGTTTTCAGTTTATCTTATTTTACTTTTGTTATTATTATTTAGATGTCTGTTTTCTAAGAAGCAACAGAAATGGTGTGGATTCATATGAGTGTGTGGGGGGGATCTGAGAGGAGTTGCAGGAGGGGAAAGTAATCAGAATCTATTGTATTAAAAAAATCTATTTAGAAAAGGAAAAGAAGGAGTGTCGAGTAAAGCAGAGCTCAGGCTTCACAGAAAATAGTGCCTCCTTTGTTCAGCACCACCACAATCTCTGCTGAAGGTACACTTTTGATATTTCAGCTTGCTCATTCAGAGCATGCATTTGGTATTAACACTGGAAACAGGAACCCCTGATTCTGTGGATTGCTTCCTGTTGTTATCTGATCAGAGTTTCCCAGAGAACAGACAAGATTTTGGCTGGTAGTCAGTACTTAATTCAGAACCTGTCCCTCAGAACTAGCCTATGTCTTTGGAAGGTTGCCAGATTAGAAACTAAAAGGGGAGCTATCTAATGCATGGCCTTCATTTCCATCTCATTTCAATGTTTTTTTTTTTTTTTTTTTTTAAAATCTTACACAGTTTTTCCCTACTGACTCGGACCCTGTGAAGCAAAGCAAATCTTAGCACATGATTTGCGCAAAGTTTAAAAGCAATTGAAAAGTCCAAGGAAGTAAAAAGGCAGCTATAAATTAATGATGACAACTGTTTTCAGGCTGTTCATATTGAGGACTAGACTTGTTTCATCAAGAACACTTTTCCCTCCATTTACTTATTAAATTACAAGAATAATTTAAAAGAACTTAAAATTACAAATTATCCAGAATTACTAATTTTAAAAAAAGCTACACTACATTTTGCAAACTTTTCTTTAATAAAGGGCTGGGGGTAAATATTTAAGTCTTACTGATCTAAACTGTTACCACTGAAACAGAATACAAAGACAAGGAAAACTCTGGGTGTGGGAAAAGCAAAGACATCCCTATCAACCTGGATACATACTAAATTTCTCCCCAAAGACATGATTCCAGCACGATTAAGATTTTCTGTGAGGTCCCCTGCATATGGTCAGTATTCATTTTATAGAGAGATTTAAAATACATTAAAATAGCCATGAATCTTGAATAATGTTTGTATATATTCTTATTACTTTTTACAATATTCTCTTGTTATCTCACAAACAGAAATGGAAACTTTCATTTATAGTAAAAAACAAAAAGCAACAAAAACCAAACCAAACAAAAAAAAAATCTTCTGCAACCCAGTACTATGTTTTTGTTTTGGCAGGTGTAATAATGTCCAGTGTGCATCCGACACTGCCCTATTATCTCATTCACCAAAAGGAGGAATGGGAAATAAAATTCCTTAGCAATCTTTGAGATGAGATTTGAGAGGCACTGAAATCATCCAAGTGCAGCTATGTTAAAGATATCTAGTTGTGACTTTTTCTTGTGAAGTTTTACACTTATGCTTTCCTGTGTCAGATCTTTCCTCTGAGCACTTATCCTCTATTAGCTCTTTGCTACTTAAATCTAAGTTAAAATCTTTTCTTAATAAATTCCGAGTCTGCCCCATACTGTCCGGGAATTTTTTTCTGTAGCTAAGACTTTAGATTTATCTGAATCAGAAAGGATTCCTCAGGCTTCCATAGATTTCATTGGGACCTATGTCTTCAGCTCCCAACTTAGCAATGACAACCACTTCACCTCTTGAGAATTGAGTTAGAGTTGATTTCCAAAGGACATGAGTCGCTTGGTGTCAGATTATGTAGCTATGCTTATGAAATACCTGGTGCATTTTTTACTTGGTCTGTCCTCCAAAGAAAACTCAGGATATTCCTAGGTGGAACTTGCTGCTGAATTTGGAGAAGAAATAGGAAAACTATTTTGTATTTGATGTGTAAAGTAAGACCTCTATATTTCCATCAAAATGATATAGATATATTCTCTAAACTTCAAAGTTTAGTTAAAAGCTTCTCCCACCTGCATACCTTGCAAAAACAAATTGTGATTCTTCAAAATAAACATAAATTATTGAATAATAAAGTTGAACTTAAGATTCTCTATATGGTATCTTTTCAATATATGATGACTATAGTTGGAGTCTTAAATCTAAACTAAGGATATGTAGTTTGTTAAATATTGAGTGTGGGGAAGACATAATGAAACTGCAATCATATAATTTATGTTATCTGAGACTTACAAAATGTGAAGCAAGAGTTTAGGGAGGAGTTGGATTGACTATGATCAAAACACATTTTATGAATCCACAAAGAATTAGTTTAAAATATTTGACCTCTGTTTTTGAATTGTTATAATCATTATGCTATTCAATATACTCAGCATAATTTTTATTTTGTGCTAGTTATTGATTTTGTTTTGTATGTTTTCTGGCTGGATGGTTTGAATTTTATTTTCTCTGCTTCTGGGAGTGTAGCTCATCATTTTCCTCTTAGCAGGTTTGCCTTTTACCCTTTTCTATTGGAGAAATTTGTTTTTGAGTTTTGTTTATTAATGGTTGACATGTTTTATGAGATTGCCACTTTACCTTAATTTTATTAGGGCATTAAGAAGAGGGAAAGTCAATCCTTAGCCTCAATTCACTCTTTCCTGTTCTGTCTTCTTAATCTTTATTGGAATTGTTTGTCTGCCAATATTGAAACTAAATAAGTTAACTTCAGGACAAAGACAAATCCCTTATTATATTCTAGCATTACTTTCCTCACTTGTTAAAACTTCTTTTGGTTTGCAAACTTGCCAAAATTTAATACAGTTTCCACATTACCATTATGTTAAGATTTGGGATGTTTTGAATGCTTTAAACCATTATGTCTCTAATCTTTTCCATATATAAGCGATACTATTTTTTTCATTAGTCTATTGATTATTCATTTTCTGTTGTAGTTGTCTCATATACTTTGAAATTCCTGGAACTTCACTTTACTTACTGGCTGATAAATTATTTTAAGAAATAATTTATTTCTGTCTATTCAGCAGGATCATGTCACAAAAGCATAATGAAAATGCAGAGTAAGCATTATATTTCATTCAATTTGGTTAAACATGGAAATATGTCATAAAATATTGTGAATTGGATACTTTAGTGTCCTGGAAACTAATTAACTATATTTAGTTTGGTATTTAATTTCACTAAAATCATTTGTTTTGTTAATTTCATTTTACTCACTTAAACACTCTTCTTTTCTGCATATGATCTATTAGCTACTTTTTCATGAAAAATAACAAGTTTCCTCAAAAATTTAAAACTGAAGTACATAATACAGTCAAATAACTGAGGAATCCTAATAATAATCTTTAAATACAAGGTTTATAGAATACCTACAAAATAGATTTTCAAGCAAAAAGGAGGATCCCTATAGTGCTTCATAAGTATTTTGTCTACTGTCAGACTTAAGGAGATCTTGGATGATTGCAGTACACTGAAAAAGACATATATTTTTATCATTATTAGAAAATTCTACTTGATAATGCATTGGTATTCTGGTTTTGGAGTTCTTCTTTCTCATCGTACATATTTCAAGTAAAGCTACTAGGGATATTCCAATAAAATTCTACAAATAAAAATGTTTCAGTTAGCCGGGCGGTGGTGGCACATGCCTTTAATCCCAGCACTCAGGAGGCAGAGGCAGGCAGATCTTTGAATTCAAGGCCATCATGGTCTACAGAGTGAGATCCAGGAAGGGCCCAAAGCTACAGAGAGAAACCCTGTCTCGAAAAACAAAAAAAACAAAAAAAAAAAAGAAAGGAAGAAAAGAAAAACGTAAAAAATGTTTTGGCTGATTTTATTTCCATTTTTAGTATCTGAGTTGTCATTCATGCATACTTTATGAGAATCCAATCCCCATTCGTTCCATTTCAACTCCTCCTCCAATTCCACCACTCCTTCCTTTCTCTCAATTCCTTAGTCTTCTTTTATTTATTTAAAACTCATTGAACTCACTTAGTGCTCTCAGTATGTGCATGGTTGTAGAAACATCTATTAAAGAATGAAGAGCATCTTAGGAGCCAAATCACTGAAGCAAAAAGATTTCCTCTTCCCTAGCCACCATCATCTGCCAATAGCTCTCTCAACTAAGGGGGATACTTCACGAAATTCTATCTTATCTATTCTGGAATTTTTGTCTGGCTTGATAATCCACTCTAACACCTTAATGATAGGTCGCTTTGAAACCTCACTCTCACCAATATATGGATCATTCAGATATAAATGAAAAGATAAATCATAGCACTAAATGACATCATAGATCTAACACACTTAAGAAAAATCTACAAGACTATACATACAAGCACTAGGTAGCACAAATTTTTCTCAATAGCCCCATGGAAACTTCACTGAAATAGACCATGTATTGAGACATAAAGCACCTCTCAACAAACAGAGTAAAACTGAAAAACTTCTTATTGTATTAGCAGCAGTAGGAAGATGAATAAAATATGCATGGTTGTGGAGATTGAACAAAACAGTATTGAATAATGGATGGATCACTGAAGATACAGAAAAGAAAATTATACATTTTTAGAGGTGAATAAAAATGAAACATACGATAGCATAATCTATGACATAATAAAGAGTCCTATGAGCAAAGATTATAGCTCTAAGTGCCTATATAAAAAAGATAACTTAGAGAGAACCCAAATAAAGAACTTAATGATTTTTTTTAGTCTTTGGAAGTATAAAAACAAACAGCTCTCAAAAACAATCAAAGATGGGCAATCAAGAGCAGAGCATAAATTAATGGAATAGATATGTGAAAAACAATACAAACAATAAAATAAAGAATTGAGTGTTTGAAAAGAATAACAAAATTGATAGACCTTTAATAAAATCAATCAAAAGAAGGAGAGAAAATAAAACATAATTAATAAATTTGGAAGAGCAACTGATGGGATCATATGCAGAGACCCACAGCCAAACATTATGCAGAGTTTGGAGAATTCTGTGGAAGAGAGACTAGAAGGATTATAAGAACCAGAGGGTTCAAGGACACGAAAAGAAAACCCACAGAACCAACTAACCTGGGCTCATAGAGGCTCACAGAGACTGAATGGACAACTCGGGACCTGCATGAAACTGACTTAGGTGCTCTGCATATATGTTACTGTTGTATAACCTGATCTTCTTGTGAGATTCCTAACAGTGAGAGCAGGGGCTGTATCTGACTCTGAAGCCTGCTTTTTGTCACCCATTCCTCCTACCAGATTCCCTCATCCAGCCTTAACAGAAGAGGAGCATAGTCTCACTGCAACTTGCTATGCCATGGCTGGTTGATATCCATGGGAGGCCCAACTGTATCTGAAGAGAAACAGGGGAGGAGTACCCTGGAGTGGTAGAAGAAAAGTAATGAGGATTGGAAGGAGGGGAGGGAGGGGGAAATTTTGGTTAGGATGTATTAACAATAAAGTAATTAATTGATTATTTAATTTGGAGGGATAAAAGGAGTAATTACAAAAGACAGCAATAGAACCCAGGAAACTGTAAATACATAACTTCAAAAAAATCTGTCTTCTTTCCAATTGGAAAACCTAAAGAAAATATATTATTTGCTTAATGAGTACAAGAAATCAGAGTTAAGCCAAAAAAAGATGAAAAAATTATGCAGATACTTCACAGGACACAAAATTGAAACAACAACAATAATAATAATAATAATAAAAAACTCACAATCTAACAAAACCAAAACAACAGCAAAACCAGGTGGATTTACCACAGAATTTTTACACAAACTTTAAAGAACTAAAACCAAAACCTCTCAAACTTTCTAGAGTACAGAGGAAAGACTGCTTTAAAATCTCATGTAAACAGCATTTTACTCATAGATTACTAGCTACATCACAACTTCTCTGTTAAAAATCTCCAAGTAAAATATTTTTGTACAAAAGGGATAGCTTCAACCATTAAAGAAATGTCTAAAATCCACATACCATTGTGTATTTTTTTCTTAAAATATATTAAATGCTTATCAATAGTAAACTACCAAATGTGTAACAAATAACATACTCTCAAGCTATGCAGATTCTCCTATATTTTCAATTGAGACAGAACTGATCCGCCCTCTACATGTTACGTAGTGATGACTTATAATTGAAAGTTTATTGGGATGCAATTTTCCTGCATTAACACTTCTCAGATATAGAGACAGTATTGAGAACTTAGGAAGTTCATTTCTTTCAAATTACAATGATGTATTAATTCAGACAGTACCATGAAAATTATTAGACTAAGAAAAATATGAACAATTTTTCACAATTACTTCCTGAAATGGATTATTCTTCAGGTGATAAAAACAATAAACTATCAACCTTAAGGTTATTGTTTCCATGCTTCAAATGAAGACATAAAGCATAGAGTGTGATGGTTAATGCTGGTAGTCAGCTTGGCAGGATTTGAAATCACTGAGAAGACAAGGTTTTTCTGGGCTTTTCTGTGAGGGATTTTCTTTGTGTTAATCCAAATGGGAAAGCCTTTGACACATTTTTTGTGGAGTACTGGACTGAATGACAAGGCACAGACCTGAGAAACGACATTTATTCTTTCTGATTCCTGGCTGAGTGCAGTATGAACTGCTACCTCAGCTTCCCTGCCATGGTTTATTTCTCAGTATTGTAGATTGTTATTTAAATTTGTGAGCCCAAATGAACCCTTCTTTCCTTAATTTTTGCCGAGGTATTTTGTCACGGCAATGAGAAAAGGGACTAATACACAGAGGTAAAGTAATTTAATAAGAGTAAAATATATATGTAGCTGAAATTTAAATTCAAGTGCTGAGGCCCAGTGACTGTTATTGTAACCATCTCAGAGCATGCTTCAAACAGCTTGAAATATGATATTTACAAAGTCATATTGGTGTGTAGCCACAATAGCATTTCAAATACTGTCATATCAAGAAGACATTTCTTCAATTATAGAATACCGTTATCATACAGAATGATAGCTAACTTTAAACCTGATTTGTTATTCAAACAGTGATTAATGTCTTATATGGAAGCACTGATTAAACATTTTATTTTTTCATCACTGAGATAAAATCTTTCTCACATTTTCAACATGATTGTGGTTCTAACTTTAATTTCCAGATGTTTTTGCTGAAGATTTGAAAGAAAAGGGTTTTTTTTTATTTTTTAAGTAGATATTTAGAAAATAAAACCCTAAGTTACAAGTTTTTCCTCTACATGATAAGTTAAAAACAGCAAGCAAATAGATAGAATATTAATGCACAAAATCTTTCTAAACCAGGGTGAGGTACATCTTAGAGGCAAGTCCAAGAGGAGCATTGCTAGAGAGTTCCCTTCTTCTTCAGAACACAGGAACTAGTCCTTCCAAAAGACTGAGACAGAAACTGCAAATTTAGCAAGTTTTTTTTTCTTAAAGTACAGCGATGTATTAGTTCAGAAAACACCATGAAATTTGGTAGATTAAAAATATGGGCAATTACCAAACATATTTGCTGAACTAGGTTGTTCTTCAGGTGATAAAACAATTGCATGTTATGAGTATTTTAATTTTCATAAGAGCCTGCATGATCTTGGGTAATATCAAAGAATCAGTAACTACTTTGCTGCATATTTGTTCATATATTAAGGTGTCTGTCTAGGTTATTAGAGTCTACATGATTTCAGTTTCTGTTGATAGAACCATAGAAATTTCCAGAACCCTTATGAAATCATGATAGATGGTTAAATGTTTCACTATCTGGCTGCAGAATTTTATCAGCTGATGAAAAAAATGTTGCATTGTTTGAGTCATGAAGACAAACAATAAACAAGGTTCCAGTTCCTAGTTCCAGCCAAAGATAAAAACTATTGTAAATACACTAATATTTGCAAGATATTTTGGTTGGTTCATTTTTCTTTCTGGGAGGGTAGGGGGCTGGAGAATTGGCTCAGAGGTTAAGAAAACTGGCTGCTTTTCCAGAGGACCCAGGTTCACTTACCAGCAACCACATAGCAGTTCATTTTGCTTTCTGTTGTTGAGGGAGAAGTGTTTCTGAGGAGATAAGAATTGTTGATGGTATGGGGAGATGACTCATCAGGTGATTTGCTTGCCTTGAAAGCATGAGAATCTGAGTATATTGCCTCAGAACTCAAGTAAAACTATACACGGACTACTAGATAGAAGGCAGAAACTAGGGGATGCCTACAAACCACAACTCAGATATCCTGGCACACACAGCAGTGACAACAAGACCCTGTATTGAACAAGGTAGAAGGAAAGGGAAGGAACAACAATTAAATTAATTGTCATACCTTCATATTCATGATGTGAAGTAAACAAGTAAGTAACCACACACACAGAAGTGTGTGACCTACACACACACACACCTGGTCTATAATACAAAGCTTCACATTTTATCTATAAACTACACTATTCCTTCTTATTCTTCCATGGCTAACAAAACAAAAAAGTAGGGGTTCCATTCATTCATTCATTCATTGAATATTTATTTTGTGAAGAAACAAAGGACCTCAACTCTGTGGTTTTCTGGAATTTGGAATTGTCTCTATAGGAAAGTGCCGGTGGAATAATCTTTTTCTACACTGTAAACAAGCATTGCCCTCATTGTTAATAAAAATCTGATTGGTCGATAGCTGGGCAGGAAGAGATTGGGCAAAACAGCCTGAGACAGACAGAATGCTGGGATAAAGAAGATCAGAATCAGGAGATGCCAATCAGCTGCTGAGGAAGCAGGATGTGTAGAAAATGAGGTAACAAGCCATGAGCAATGTGGCAAAGTGTAGATAAAAAATATGGGTTAATTTAAATGTAAGAGTTAGCTAGTAATAAGCCTGACCTTTCGGCTGATCATTTGTAATTCATATTTAGTCTCTGAGTCAGTTATTTGGGAAGTGGCCACCAATTATTTGGGAGAAGGTAGTTGGGACTGGAAAACTATGCCTACAGAAAATGTCCCAGTTAAATACAACAAAGTGTGATCCCTGCTGTGTAGTGAGGTCACTCTGGTGTATCACTCTAGGTTCTTGATGAGAAAACAAAGTCCTGTATTCTTTCCAGACATGTAGGTTCCAGGTTGAAAATCCCTTATTCAGCAGAGTTCAGCTTTAAACTTCCTACAATCACAGTTTTTAGGAAGGCTGATATATACTTGTGAGATTGTGTAGAAAAATATCAATTTTTACTGTGTTGTATATAAATATTTATAAGTATCTTACCAGCCAATATGACAATTTTTAAAACAGCTTTTTGAGAAAAATGTCTCCACCTAGCAGGCATTCCATCAATTTTCTTGAACACCTGATGAGCTGTGAATGAAATGTGCGAAGAACAGATTAAAAGGAACTTCCTGTTGGGATTTTCCTACTAATATGCCTGCTTCTCTTCCCTAAGCAGGTTATTTCATTTTCTGGCATTCTTGGATGACATCTTTCTCTCAATTTACACAATACTCAGCTATTATTATTATTATTATTATTATTATTATTATTATTATTATTTACTTTATAATTATTTTACCACGGCAGTGAGTAAAACTGTCAGAGATCTGATAAATACATACAGTTAAAAAAACAATTTTGATGATGTGAAACTCTTTTTTAATTAATATTTTCTTATTTTCATTTTATATGTGTGTTTACTTGGTATGTATTTACACCACATGTGTACCTGGTACTCACTCAGCCCAGAAGAAGGTATCACATTCTCTGAACCTGTAGTTATAGGTGGTTCTGAGAGATCACATGGACACTGGTAGTTGAATCCAAGTCCTAAACAAGGGTAGGTGGTGTTCTTGACTGGTTAGCTGTCTCTCCAGTCTGCACTATGCTACACTTTGAGAAAGAAGATGGCTATTATTACTGATATTTTGTAGTTTTTGTTAGGAAGAAATGGATTATTTTATTTGGAAATCAATGGCAGTCGCCCATTCTAAAAAAAAAAAAAAAAAAAGAAGGTTCTAGAATGTAGTTATGCTCACTCAAGTGATTCTCTAACTTGTTATTATGTAGGTAGTATGTATGTGTGTGGGGAGGGTCTTTCAGAATCTAACTTCAACTTCTTCAGCATATTTATAATTATATAATCCCCACTGATCATTGTCTAGAAGGTTGGCAAAACTCTCACTCTGCTCTTCTTCTGAGTCTGTCCATCTGGTGCAGAAGAAGACAGTAAGCTCAGTACCATACAGCCTGACTGCTTCCCAATTCACTCTTTGGTGATACTGAGAAAGCACTCTTGCACTGTAAGTGACAATGACAGGTTACTAGGTGCTGTGGTTCAAAAAAGCCTCTTCAAGTCAAGGATCGCTGCTGCCAGAGCATGGAATAAACAGAACATAAACACTGTAAGTGAGCAGAAGTCCTCCACAAGCATGGAGCAAGAAGATAAAACATGGTTATTCTTTTTGACCAGTGTTCACCATTCAATCACATAGGGATTATTTTTAACTTGAAGACAGAGCTAAGTAGAGTATGTTCTGTGTCAGTAAATTGGAAATGCATTTTTAAAACTTTATACAGCACATCCTTTGTAAATGTTCTCAGGTGTTTTATGGTAATGATATATAAACAGGAGTACAGAATAAAGTAAATATACTGAATTAGAAACTTTCCAGCTGTCCTAGCATCTAATATATGTTTATTACTTTGTTTACAAATTTAGAAATGGGTTAATTTGTTATTGTATTCAAAGGAATATTTCATGGCTTCAGCATTATGCCATTATTTAATTTAAGCTTCCTTATTCAATTAGCATGTGGAATGGTTTGCAGTATTTATCTCTGGTTTGTGATTTATTAATTGAGTAAATTTTATCTTATAGAATAGCATATTTCAAGTTGAAACTGAAAATCCATATGAAATGTTCCATATAAATAAATATTGGCATTGATTAAATATGCCAGCATGTGTTGTGTTTAAAAACTGAGTTGGCAAAATATTGATGGTCAAACATTTTAATCACTAATTTATCACAATAGTGAAAACTTTTACTTTAAAATTTGTAATACTAGTAGTTACATGTAGTAAAAAACTATTACTACATCAATTAAGTTGCATGAGTAGATGATTTTTCTATCTGTGAAGATATCAATCAAAATATATGTAAAATTATACTGAAAATGTTGCATTTCAGCTGAGGCTCTAGAGAATTTTCATCCACGTTTCTTTCTCTGCTGACCTGAGCAGGAAATATGTTCTCAGCAGGAAATATTCTCTTGTGTGTTTAAATTACTCCCACTGAAGTAATGCAGTACAATCTCTACATTAAGGACCCTACATGTAAAGGGTTCACTGGCAGGTAAAGTAGTGTAATAATATAATTTAATGGCTCAGAAGTATGTGAATTTGGACACAGACAATTTCTGAATCATTTTACATTTTTACTATTGCATTATTTCAATCTAAAATAATATGTAAAATTTAGATTCAGCAGATTCTTCTAAAATCATGTATATTCTAAACATAAGTCTGTGGTGATATGTTGTGTATGCTCTTACAAATAAACCTCGCCTAATGATCAAAGGGCAAAGCCAGCCAGTAATTGGCCTTAGAGGCCAGGCAGTGGTGGCACATGCCTTTAATCCCAGCACTCTGAGGCTGAGGCAGAGGAACCTCTTTGAGTTCAAGGCCACCCTAGGCTACACAAGATTGATCCAGTCTAAAGGAGAAACAGAGCCAGGCAGTGGTGGCACACACCTTTGATCCCAGCCTTGGGAACTCATTCCTTTAACCCCAGCACTAGGGAGGTGGAGACAGGAAGTGATATGGCTGGGCAGAGAGATGATATCAGACAAGAGGAGACAGATTTCAGCTGAGGATTTAGTAGAGATGAAAACTGGTGGCTGGCTACTCTGCTTTACTGATCATTCAGGATTCACCCCCCCGATATCTGGCTCTGAGTTTTTATTAGGACCAATTAGGATTTATGCTACATGAGTTATTTTCTTGAGATGTAAAAAAAAAACCCGTCATACTTTTCTATTCATAAGATATATCTAAACATACGAATATAGGTTTTCATCTTTTAAATGAAAATTAATCAATTTTGAATAAAAATATTTATTTATATCAATGGCTATAGTATTCTAAAAAGTTGTAATTTAAAAACTTTAAATTATGTTTTTATTAATTCTCTAGGATTGGGCAACAAGGGGGACTGTATGAACTGTATGTCCTGCATGACCCAGCCCAGCTGGTGGAGGTCCAAGGACCACCTGAAGGAGTCAGTTCTCTCTTTCCGTCATATGGGTTCCATGTATTGAGATTAGGCCCCAGGGATGATGGCAAGAGCTTTTATCCTCTGAGCCAAGTTGCCTTGCCAGATACTCAGTTTCTTAAAAGCATGACACAAATATATTTAAACACACAGAAATGATGGCAAGGGTAAAAACAGAAACAAAAGAAGACACCAATAATAACTACTACATTGAAGGAATGAAATGCTCATTATGTCAGCTTTTACAACATTCTGTTCTAGACCACTCAGAGTTTCCTATCATGGTCCTAGATGTGAAATATTCTTGGATTCCATTAGTGGCAAAGAACTACAAAAAGATCACTCTGTGATGAGATCACTCCCATGCTTGTCCCTTCAAGCGACAAGGACTTTTTTGCCACCCTCTTACAGAAATAGAACTGAGATAATGATCAGTAGAGCCCACTTTACCAAATCTTCTGAGCTTTATCTGTTCAATCTCTCCCTACTCTCCAGCTCTTCCTCTATTTAAACCTGCCAATACCCTGGAGATTGAGGAGATGCTTAATTTTCACCTTCCCCCAAACAGTCTTTAGGATTGAAATCTTCCCTGCCCTTTCTCCATTACTTTTGTTAGTTTTTTGGGTTGTTTTTGTTTTTGTTTTTGGAAAGCATTTCCACTTGATATGAAAGAATCCCCAAGGTTGAAAAGATACATGGCCTAGGACTCCAGTTACAGCATCAAATATTAATATCTGAACAAATATGAACATACTTAACTTAGAATGCCTATCAATTTCAATAGTTTCTCAGGTCTGCATCACTGAACACTAGCTGGGTACTCTAGAGAATCACTGTTGCCAAATGGTTTTGATTTGACTTCATTAAGAAAGAGTGTTTCAGGATTTGGAACACTATTCAATGACAGACTGCTTGCCTAAAATGCACATGGTTCTGGATCTGATCCCAAACACTGTGTATCTTAGGCATGATAACACACCAGGAACTGAAACACTTGAAAGGCAGAGATAGGGGTAAGTAAATTCTACAACTGAGATTAACGAACATACCTAACTGAATAAGTAGCAGCATTTAAGTGGTCATGGAAGCCTATTAAATTTATTTGAATTTTGATTTGTTCTTTATTGTAATGAAGCAAGGAGGTATTACTCAAAGCAGTCCTTTTGTGTGTTCTTCATTGGTACCTTGCATGGCTCAGCCTTACTTTTCAGAAATAGGATGCCTATAGAAATTGACCTCTTTTCGTTTGGCTATTTGTCCCTGTGCTTTATCCAACCTTGGTCTCAACAATTCTCGCTCATATAAACCCTCCTCATTCTCACTAATTGGACTCCCAGAGCTCCACCCGGGGCCTAGCCATGGATCTCTGCATCCAGATCCCTCAGTTGTTGGATGGGGTTTCTAGCACGACAATTAGGGTGTTTGGACATCCCATCACCAGAGTAGGTCAGTTCGGGCTGTCTCTCGACCATTGCCAGCAGTCTGTTGTGGGGGTATCTTTGTGGATTTCTGTGGGCCTCTCTAGCACTTTGCTTCTTCCTATTCTCATGTGGTCTTCATTTACCATGGTCTCCTATTCCTTGTTCTCCCTCTCTGTTCTTGATCCAGCTGGGATCTCCCGCTCCCCCAAGCTCTCTTTCCCCCTCGACCTTCATTACCCCCACTCATGTCCAGGCTGTTCATGTAGATCTCTTCCCTTTCTCCGTCATTGGGCGATCCCCGTGTCTTTCTTGGGGTCCTGTTTTCCAGGTAGCCTCCACATGAACTATGAACCAATGGCTGAGGGGTCCCCAACTGGATCAGGTCCTCTGAATGGGTGAGACAGTTGATTGGCTTGATCTGTTTGGGAGGCATCCAGGCAGTGGGACCGGGTCCTGTGCTCACTGCATGAGTTGGCTGTTTGAAACCTGGGACCTATGCAGGGTCGCTTGGCTAGGCCTGGGAGGAGGGGACTGGACCTGCCTGAACTGAGTCTACCAGGTTGATCTCAGTCCGCGGGGGAGGCTTTGCCCTGGAGGAGGTGGAAATAGGGAGTGGGCTGGGGGAAAGGTGAGAGGGGCCAGAGTGGGGAGAACAAGGGAATCCGTGGCTGATATATAGAACTGAACTGTATTGCAAAATAAAAAAAAAAAAGAAAGAAGAAAGAAATTGACTTCTTAACTGGAGATATTTTGTCTAAATGATAACTTTAATAATTACTTCTCTCAAAGTGAAAATAAGAGAGTATATTCTTAATTATATTTATTGTATTATTTTACATGAACAATTGGAAACTAGAACAAAATTTGTTTGTTGGTTTCTTTGTTTGTTTTTAAAACAGAAACTATATTACCTTTGCTGGCTTAAATCTCTCTATGTAGATCAGGGTGGACTTGAAATTACTGAGCGCTTCATGCCTTTGCCTTCTGAGTACTGGGAATAAAGTGTACACCAACATGCCTCAAAAGAAGGAGTTTTTGGTAAGCTATCTGACCATAACACTAAAGATAAAAAAAAAAAATGCCCAGTTAAAAAGAATATCTCCCCAGGCGGTGGTGGTGCATGCCATTAATCCCAGTACTTTCGAGGCAGAGAAAGATAGATCTTTGTTAGTTCAAGCCTGGTCTACAAAGTGAGTTCCAGGACAGCCTACTACTGAATGAAAAGTGGGTAAATAAAAAAATTAAAATTGTTTTAGGAAAAAACATGTTTTAGATATAAATGAAAACAAGACAGAACATATCCAAACCTATGGGACACAATGAAGGCGGTTATAATAAAAAGGTTAAAAGCACAGTGCCCACATTTAAAAAAAAAGACTAAAAACCAGCTGAAATCTCATACTAGTAACATACAGCACACCTGAAAAACTCTAGAACAAAAATAGGAAATAAAAGCCAAAATGAATAGATGGTGAGAAATACTCAAATTCAGGACTGAAGTCAATATAACAGAAAAAAATAAAACAATACAAAGAACAATGAAACTGAGTTGATTCTTTGAGAAATTCACAAAGACTGATAAACTCTTCACCAAATTAATTAAAAGATGGAGAAAAAAAATCGAAATTAATAAAATTAGAGAAAGAAATGGAGAGATTAAAAACGGACAATCAGGAAATACAGATGATCATAAGAACATACTTTTAAAATATTTCCTTCCCCTAATTTGAATAAAAAATTGATAATTTTTCATATATAACACCTGCCAAAATTAATAAAGAAAATTAAACAAAACTATAGACCCAAGTGAAATAGGAGTAATTATATATCCTCAACCAAAAACAAAAAAAATAAAATTACCAGAGCCAGATTTTTTCAATGCAATATTCTACCAGACTTTCAAAGAATTAACACCAATGGTCCTTAAATTATTCTGCAAAATAGAAACAGAAGGAATATTGCTTAATTCTTTTTATGTGGCCACAATTATCCTGATATCTAACTCACATATATACCCAACAAAAACAGAGAACTATGGACGTTATAAATATAAATACAAAACTTCTCATTAAAATACTAACAAAGAACAAAACAAAAAAGATCATCCACTATGATCAAGTAGGATTTATCCCGTAGAAGCAGGAACAGTTTAACAACTTTAAACTAATAAATATTATCAACCATATAAACAGACTGAAAGACTGAAACCACATGATCACCACATCAGATTAAGAAAAATTTTTGGCAAGATCTAACACTCCTTCCTAATAAATTTTCTAGAGAGACTACTGATACAAGGGACATATTTCACCTTAATAAAGACAATTACAGCATCTCATACCAAACAGCAAACTAAATGGAAAGAAACTCAAAACATTTCCACTAAAGTTAGGATTGAGACAAGGGTATGCATCTCTCCATATCTATTCTTTATAGTACTTGAATTCTTAGCTAGAACAATAAGACAACTGAAGGAGATCAAGGGCTTACAAATTGAAAAGGAAGAAGTCAAACTATATTTGCAGATGACATGATTTTGTACATACAAGTGCCTAAATAGTCAATGGAAATGTCAATAACTAATAGGCACTTTTGGCAAATTATTAGGATACAAAATTAACACACAAAAATCAGTATCCCTCCTACATGCTAACAACATAAAGACTGAAAAAAAAATTCAGGGAAACATACCTTTCAAATAGCATAAAAAATCCTGGAATAACTACAACAAAGCAAGCAAAAATCTTGTGTAATAAAAAATATAAGTAATTGAAAAAAGAAATTGCAGAAGACAACAAAAATGGAAAGAGCTCCCTTGCCCATTGATTGTTAGGATTATTATACTAAAAATCACCACCTTACAAAATGCAACCTGTAACATAAATTCTAAATGGTTTTTTTAATTAAAAAAAAAAAAAAACCTCAGATCCTGATATTGGTGTGAAAGCAGAAAGATCTGAGAAGCAGAGCAAGCCACAGCTACCACCTCTTACCTCACCAACTCCTCAGCCTGAAAAAGCATCTAGCCAAAAGACTTTAGTTCCTGTTTTCTCACGCCTTATAGACCTGTCTCCACCTACCCATATCATTTCCTCTCTTAACTTTTCTAGTGCTGGTATTAAAGGCATGTGACTCCCAATTATTGGGATTAAAAGTGTGTGCCACTACTACCTGGCTATGTTTCTCTCCTAGACTGAGTCAATCTCATGTAGTCCTGGGTGGCTTTGAACTCACAGAGATCCAGATGGATCTCTGCCTCCCAAGTGCTAGGATTTAAGGTGTGTGCTATCACTGCCTGGCTTCTGTTTAATCTAGTGACTTGTTCGGTTCTCTGATCTTCAGGCAAATTTACTAGGGTACACAATATATCACGACAGCGATCTACAGATTCAAGGCAATCTCCATCAAAAGTGCAACATATTTCTTCACATAAATTAAAATAAATATTAAGATTCATATGAAAAAAGACAGGATATCTAAAATATTCCTGAATAATAAAAGAACTGCTGGAGATTTTGACCATCTCATATTTCAAATTATTCCATAGATCTATAGTAATAAATACAATGAGGTATTGGAACAAAACTTGACATGCTGAACAGTGTGTTTGAACTCAAGTAATATATATATAATATATATATATTACTTATATATATTCACACATATATATATTATATATATTCACGTACCTATGGAAATCTGTTTTTTAACAAAGGAGTCAGAAACACACACTAGAATTAGAGGCAGCATCATTAACAATTGGTTCTGGTCAAATGGATGGCTGCATGTAGAAGACTGAAAATAGATCTGTACTTTCTACTCTGCCCAAGACTCAACTCCAAATGGATCAAAGAACAAAAAAAAAAAAGACTTAATACTCAGAATGGTATAGAAGAGAAAGTAGAGAATTATCTTGAACTCATTAGCACAAGAAAGACTTTCTGAATAGAGCACCCACTGACTGTAAAAGCACTAAGATCAACAATTACTAAATGAAATCTCATGAAAACTAAAACCGTCTACATGGCAAAGGACATCATCATTTGGACAAAGAAGCAAATTACAGATTGGGAAAATATTTTTACCAACTACATACTCTATAAATGGCTATCTTAAATATATAAAGAACTCAGAACATCTGATATCAAGATAAAAATAACCCTATTTTTAATCAGACACAGATATTAAAAGAGAGTTCTCAATATGGGAAACACAAATAACTTAAAAACAAAGAAATTCCTGACATCTTCAGTCATCAGTAATGTTCAAATCAAAACTACTTTGAGATTTCATATTATACTGTCAGAATGGGCCAAACCAAAAAAAAAAAAAAAAAAAAAAAAAAGCAAATAGAGAAAATGTGCTGTAAGGTGAACACTCCACTGAAGGTGGACTGCAACCTTGTACAGCCACTATGGAATGAGTGTGGCACTTCCTTGGGAAACTGGAAATAGATCTACATTGACATCCATCTATACTACTGTTGGGTACATACTCAAAGAACTCTATATCCTACTACAGAGATAGTTGCTCAAACACATTCATTGTTGCTCTACTCATAATATTCCAGAAATTGGAAACAGCCTGGATATTTGTTAAGGAAGGAATAGATGGAGAATATTCAGTACATTTACACAATGTAATATTACTCAGCTGTTAAAAAATTCAAATCATGAAATTAACCAGTAAATTGATGGAGTCAGAGGTAGAAAAAAAATTGTCCAGAGTGAGGTTACCCAGATCCCAAAAGACAAATACAGTATGCATTTCCTTATATGTGGATGTTAGCTGTTAAGTCTTCAATATTCAGGCACCAATCCCTATCACAACAGAGGGCAGGTGTAGAGGAAGGTGCTAGGGTCAAGGTAAGGGTCTCCATAGGAAAAGGAAGTAAAATAGACAATTATATATGGACAGAATGCTCTGGGAGCACCAGAGTGGGAGGATCAATTTGGGAAGAAGAGGAAAGAGAGGGATAAGCGAGGTGATGTGGGGAGGCACAATTAAAACAAAGTGACATTTGAGGAGTCATATGCAAACTTACAACAGTAGAAGCTTCAAAAAATATATGCATATGTGATAGAAATGTTAATTGGTATCACCTGAATAAGACATCTCTCACCAGTTTTTAAGCTCAAGTTCCAAGACTGGGTTACATCTAGTTCAGTTGTTGGATAAGGAGCCTCATGGAAATCCCAATCAACTGGTCTAATAGATGGCTATTGGTTTCTCTCCACAAATGATGGTAAGGCCTTAGTGCTGAAGACGACACATATACAACTCACTAAACATGTAGAAGTTGAGATGGTGCCTACATAAACTCTTCATCACTAATGACTCCTGTTCATGGTACTGGAAGATACTGTGGACACTACCAGAGGAAAAATGTAAATCACAGGGTTTGTAGCAGGAGAGCCTTACCCACTGTGAGTGGTACCATCCACAGGCAGTGGTATTAGGTGTGTAAGAAAGGTAGCTGAATGTGAGATGGGGGTCGATCTCATCTCCTTACCTAACAGAAGATGAACATTTCTCTTTCATACAGTGGGGCATGGCTGGGTGGCAAGCATGAACCCATTACAAAGGAGTAAAATGGAAAGATGGCATCTTCAGGCCTGGACCAGGGGCAGCTTTTTCTAGTTCGCTAGTCTGTTTCTCTGGAGTTAAACACATGTCACTACTCTCCCTAGACCAGGACTTAGTTAAGTTTCACAAATAACCGATCTTCAGTACATTTCAATAGAGTGTGTGAATAAATTGTGTATATTACATCCAATTTTACTATAATTGTGATATATGTGAAAAGAGAGCAACAGAGAGATGAATTGTTTGATTTGTTCTAGCTAAACAAAGCGACCAATTTCTGTAAAGACACATTTTAGTCAAATGTTACAGAGCAAAATAAGCATCCCTGATTTGGGCCAAGTCACAGGCTAGAACCAGGACAAGTAGGATTCCACACTTAGCAGCTGTCAATTATGGTTTCTTAAACCTGTTTAGAAATATATTTTCTCTAAGGAAACAAATTAGATGAATAGCCAACAGTGTTACAAGAATGGATAATGAGTTGCAGAGGGAGAGTAGGGTCTCTTACCTGGCAGTGAATGCTTTTAAATTTAGATTATTTCTAGATGAAAATTCTTCAAGTTATTATATTGATGGACTGTTTTTTATGCTGCAACTACATATGATACACATGGATAGATGCCTATAGGTCTGTATTCATGTGTATATGTTTATTTATAAAATATAATCTTATAAAATTTTAATTTTGATGAGCAAACCTTCAGAAATATTCCATGTCTTCATTTTATGATTATGAAATAAAAGAACAAAAATTAAGCAATTTAACTTAAGGATTATCAGTGAAAAAGAGGAATTATGCCATAACAGTGGCAAATCAAAGAGTAAACAATGGAACAATTACACTTTAAGCACAAAATCAACACAAATAGCATTATGATGGATGTATAGCAGTTGATCTATGACAGTACATGATTTACATTTATACTAATTTTTCTTCACATTTCTTATTTTAAGTATTTCGTAGGAGTGAAAACAATTCCTAGTCTGTTTTGTGACATCAAATAACAAAGACCTTGTAAATGAAGAGGAAACAAGAATCCATTTGGCTACTGTGCAAAGAAAGACCTTAACAGCAGGTGATGACAATAAAGCTACCTTGTTGTTATATGGTTAACATCTGTGCTTTCTAAATGATAAAGTAAATGAACATAATGGATACAGTCTGGGATTCACAATTTGCCACCTGCCTTTGTATAACTAGATACAATGTGTCTTCAAACCACACAGACCAAATCTCAAAGGCATCTTGCCAGTTCCCTGTGAATATGCATCAGTGGCTGGGAATAAGCACACTTGTGCAATTTTAGTCTCAAGGAAAGAATAATACTTAAATTTATCATAATAAAAGGCTAAATTAGCACATCTTTATACATCTACATAAAGATCACCATGGCACTATTACTCCTTCAAATTTAAGAAACAATATTTTGGAAAATTTTATAAGAAACAGAAGATAACACCAAACTGGAAAACCAAAAATAAATAAATATTTTTATTCATAGATATGACCTATCAAAATTAAACCAAGATCCAATAAACAACCTAAATAGACCCATAACCCCTAATGAAATAAAGGAGTCAATAAAAGTCTTCCAAACAAAAAAAGCCCAGGATCAGATGGATTCAGCACAGAATTCTACCAGGCCTTCAAAGAAGAATTAACATTGATACTCTTCAAATTATTCTGCTAAATAGAAATTGAAGGAATATTTCCTAATTCTTTTTATGAAGACACCCTAGCACCAAAACCATACAAAGATCCAACAAAAAAATTGGAAAATTATAGATCAGTATCCCTATGAACATAGATGCAAGTATTCTCAATAAAATATTTGCAAACCAAATTCAAGAAAAAAAAAAAAAAAACAGAAGATATTGTAGCTAGAGTTTCCCTGCCTGGCCCACAGTCAGGATAAATCTCTAACACCCACCAGTCCCACAGCCGCTCAAACCCGACCAAGTAAACACAGAGACTTATATTGGTTACAAACTGTATGGCCATGGCAGGCTTCTTGCTAACCATCCTTACAGCTTAAATTAATCCATTTCTATAAATCTGTACCTTGCCACATGACTCGTGGCTTACCAGCATCTTCACATGCTGTTTGTCATCATGGCGGCTGGCAGTGTCTCTCTGACTCAGCCTTCCACTTCCCAGCTTTATTCTCCTCCTTGTCCTGCCTATAATTCCTGCCTAGCCAATGGCCAATCAGTGTTTTATTTATTGACCAATCAGCAACACATTTGACATACAGAACATCCCACAGCACTTCCCCCTTTTTTTAAAATTTTTCAAAAAGGAAGATTTTAACCTTAACAAATTAAAATTATATATAATTTGGGAATTTGAGCGTAGCTTCTCTTACTACTTCCTGCTAGAGGGGGGCACTGTATCTTATGGGGACACAAAGAAAATTTTAGGATTATGGAATAGTCCATGAGGCTGTATTGTCTGAGCCAGTTGCCTTCAAACCATTCTGGATGTTGGATCATCTGGGCCATGGTGTCATCAGAGACCTTTCAGGGGGTTTTGGCTAGTCAAACCTGATGTATCTTAATCTGGAACAAATCCATAGCCTCTGACTTTCTGTGGGAACAAAAGCAGAGTCTACTTTCCAAAGCAACATATCCTTATATCCAAATTTTGAAGTCAAGGTATCTTTAAAATATACATATTGGCATAACTCAACAACTTTTACAATCAAATGTTTTTCTGCAGTTAAAAATCCCAAAGACAACACAATCCAGATTCTCTGTGTAATATTCATCTTTATGTGGCTTATTTTTTATATTAATTTTACTGTCTCTTTAAAGACTTTATTTTTTAAAACTATGTATTTGTTTATATAACTGTATATATCACCTTTTTCTTTTTCAAGCCTATGTATATTTTACACACGTTGTAAACTATTACATCTGAATCTGTCTTATTGTGAATCTATTGCTTTAAACTGCAGCATTTGTAAGACTGAAACTGGCACTATGGCTGCTGGCTCCGCCCACCTCAGCTTCCCAACATGGCTACGTTTATCGAGGCGCTATCCTGGGTCTATGCTTTTATCCATGCAGCGTGTAGCCCAGAAACCTCTTTTTCTGTTTTGTACTAGCAAACGCTAAATCTACCACGCAGCTTAATGTGCCCCTTGCAGAGGCCTCATTCCCGCCAAAGGGCAGGTCGAGTGCGCAGGCTAGGAACCCACCAGCAGCTCAAACCAGCAGCTGCCGCTCATTGGAGAGAGACAATTGGGAACTGTTTTTAGCTCCGTTTTAGAATCTTTTTTATCAGTTTTTAGGTGGAAATTCTTGCCCCACGTTGGGTGCCATTTGTAGCTAGAGTTTTTCCTGCCTGGCCCACAGTCAGGATAAATCTCTAACACCCACCAGTCCCACAGCCGCTCAAACCTGACCAAGTAAACACAGAGACTTATATTGGTTACAAACTGTATGGCCATGGCAGGCTTCTTGCTAACCATCCTTACAGCTTAAATTAATCCATTTCTATAAATCTATACCTTGCCATGTGGCTCATGGCTTACCGGCATCTTCACATGCTGTTTGTCATCCTGGCAGCTGGCAGTGTCTCTCTGACTCAGCCTTCCACTTCCCAGCTTTATTCTCCTCCTTGTCCTGCCTATAATTCCTGCCTAGCCAATGGCCAATCAGTGTTTTATTTATTAACCAATCAGCAACACATTTGACATACAGAACATCCCACAGCAAGATATTAAACACTTATTAAAGAAAGGACAAGAATCTGTGAACTTTGGGGATTGTTGTATAATATTATTTTAAGATGAGGTATATTTGTTTATCCTGTGGAACATTTGTTAAATAATGTGTTGAATTCTTTTATATTACATTTGTTTAACTCAGTGAAGCTGTGTTACTTTGCCTGTCTAAAATACCTGATGATCTAATAAAGAGCTCAATGACCAATAGCAAGGCAGGAAAAGTATAGTTGAGACTGGCAGGGAGAGAAAGAATAAAGAGAAGGAAGAAAGAGCAAGAGAACAAGGAGAGGAGGACACTAGGAGCCAGCCACTCAGCCACACAGCCAGCCATGGAGTAAGAGTGAAAGTAAGATTTACAGAAGTAAAAGAAAGGTAAAAGCCCGGAGTTAAAAGGTAGATGGGACAATCTAAAGTTAAAAAAAATCTGGCAAGAAACAAGCCAACCTGAGGCCAGGTATTTATAATTAATAATAAGCCTCCGTGTATGATTTATTTTGGAGCTGAGTGACAGGACCCCTAAAAGAAAAAAAAAAAAAACTATAGGGATTGATATAATAAAATTAATAAAGTTTTTATATTTGGTGAATTATGTGATTTTTTTTTTACAAATAAAACTGTTCAGGGGGGCCCCAAGCAGTCCCCAGTGCATGAGCCAGCTTTTTGGAGCCTATTGCCTATGGTGAGACACTTTGCACAGCCTTGGTGAAGGGAGGAAGGGCTTGGACCTGCCTCAGGTGAATGTACCAGGCTCTGCTGACTCCCCATAGGAGACCTTACATTGGAGGAGGTGGGAATGGGGGTTCGGTAGGTGGGGAGGCTGAGAGGCAGGAGTAGGGAGGTGAGGGGAATCTGTGGTTGGTATGTAAAATGAATCTCTTAATAATAAGAAAAGAAAAAAATATTTTCATGGATACTTGTGGTCTTTGGCTATTCTGAACAGAAAATCTTTCTGATCCATTCAGAAATGTTGTTTTGTATTTTTTAATATACTGAGAAATATTTCAGTGGGGTTGTATTTAGAAATACATAGACCTGCTGTGTAGTAACTCCAGAGATACTGTTGATCCGCATGTTGTAATTTATAAATTCGCAAAGGATGAGCAACAGTTAAGAGTAAAGGGGATGAATGTAGTTAGAGTGAGTGGTACTTATTGCTCTTAATATTGCAACTTTATGTTGGCCTACTTAAACACTTGATTAAGAATACAGTTGTGCCGGGCGGTGGTGGCGCACGCCTTTAATCCCAGCACTCGGGAGGCAGAGCCAGGTGGATCTCTGTGAGTTCGAGGCCAGCCTGGGCTACCAAGCGAGTCCCAGGAAAGGCGCAAAGCTACACAGAGAAACCCTGTCTTGAAAAACGGAAAAAAAAAAAAAAAAAAAAAAAAAAGAATACAGTTGTATTTGTTAACATATAGTTCAGTAGATACTTTTAATTATTTGTGAGCAAAGTCCTAAAATTTCTATTTGATGAGGGACTAAAGGAAAATACTTCAAATTTCTTGTCTTAAGATTCTCTTAGCTTCAAAATGAAGGTTCTGACTTCACAGTCCTATAAACACTGTAAGTAGAGGTGTTTTTTGATTCAAAGTCACATAATGAAATACACAGTATCTCTTGAGATGTTTAGATAGTAATCACCCCACAGATGCTTTATAAACAATTCATGAACCTAAATAACACAGTAAAAATAAATTATAAAAATAAATAAAATAGCATTCACTCAAATTATTTGAAAATAGTGATATATCAAGAATGCATTAACATTTCTGCCCCTGAGAATGCTGTGTTTTTATTTCAATGAAAAGGTCATGTTATATAACTATGAGTTATTAACATCAACAGAGTCTGTGATGCAGTGAGTATCTGAAAAACCTGCAGAGTTGCGTGTGCCTCCAGAAGATGAAATGAGACTGTCAGGTCTTGCCCCAGGATGAGAAATAATTTTACCTTTTCCCTATTTATTCTAAAACCCAATCATTAGTAACATTAAAGGTTTTATCCCAAGAATCAAAATTGCACTTCAGAAACTGAGGATCCTCTTCTCTCTCTACATCTTTAGAATTTGTGAAGAAAATCATTCAATTTTAGAATCATGTCTAAAATTATAAAAATATAATTAACATGCACAAAATACTTAATGAAGGTCATCTAAGGGTTTGAATAAGGTTAAATATATATTTCTGACCTATAAAGTGAATGTATCATTTCTGTAGTGCATGTAATATTATTTTATTTATTCATGAAACAAAAATGCCATACTTGACATACTGAATATTTCATCGCAAATTAAATGTTTGATGTCCAGTGTCTATTGTACAACTGTCAATACGTCATTGTGGAAGACATGCAACTTTTCATATCTTGACTTGAGATTTTCATACCCAACAGGGGTGTCTTTATAACATTATTTTAATGTCAGTTTGTTACTTTTCAATATGGGAAAACAGGAGTGGATTGAGCACAACTTATCCAGAATTTAAAAATTCATAATAACTATAAATAATATTTCAAGGGAAAAGTCGAAGTAAAATTTTAGCAAGTAAGCAAAAATAAAAACAAAAGTGATAGAAATGGGAAAGTATTTATTTTGTTTTGTCTCCTTATGTGTGAAATATAAATATCTTAGATTTTCTTTGTTATTTGTAAATTTAACCTATGGAGAAAACAATATCAAGAGATGACATTGATGCGCATTACAATCTGTAGAACTGGTTCACTTCCATAAAAATGTTCTTGCTTATTCTAGACCCTCTCTATAGACACTACAGACTGAGTCAAAGAACATGTAGGTATCAAGATGGTATGGACCTGGAAGCTTTATCTCTACTGGCTGGTTTTCAAAGTACTGGAAGGTGCTATGTATGGTACCAGAAGAGAATCATCAGTTTTATCTAACTATGAATCCCATACAACAACAATTGGTCTATTAGACATACACACTGATGTAAAAACAGCATGAACACCTTGGAGTAACTCTGGTAACACCAAATTGTGCTTCAAGTACTCCTCCAAAGGATAAAACCTGTACTGGCCATACAAGGCCAAGTTAGGCCAAGAATCTCTGGCTATACAAGTAATAACTTGTATGGGATAAAACGCTGTTATTATCTTGCTAAATGGACATAGTAATAAACTGCCTCCTAATGACTTATCATTATACATATAGATAATGTATTCTCAATCCTTATTGAAATGCTTCTATGTGCAACAAATAGCACTTAACACAGACCAACAATTTGACTATGTACAAATAATAAGATATTGAAAAATACCCAGTTTTAAATGGAACATGTATATCACACTCTTTCTTCTCAAAGCTCGGGATCTTTATGTAAGAGGGGGCAGAAGGATTACAAGAGCTAGAGTTGGCATATGACCTCTGGGAAACAGTTCCTTCTAGACACAACAAACCACACTCCACTGGAAGTATATTTATCCAAGAATATATGGACAGCACAAATAGTACCTGACAAGTATAAAAAAGCAAAACAAAACAAAAATCAAAAGAGGACTCAAAGTTGGGTGGGTGGGGAAATAAAATGGATCTAGGAGCAGTCTGGACAGGGGATGAACACTGACTGAAATTCTCAAATAACTAATAGAAAATTTAAAAATAGAATGACTAGCTGTCAACGTATAACTGTACGTATGAACTGGAAAGTGCAGAGTATACTCTAAAATATATTATGAACATTTAGAAATAATAATAATAATTGCAAACATCAAACAAATTTATTATATTAGAAAAGTGGAATTTATATTGGGGCTGTTAAAAGAATTTAAGTGTGATGTGCCCATAAAAATGGCAGCATTTCAGAGTGTAAAATATTCTGCAACTTCAATATTTTTTATAATGTTGCTAATTTGGCTTGGTCACTAGTATCTTCCATAGAAACTTATTAAGTGAACTAGTGAAATTATTTCCTTCTGCTGTGTTTGGAAGTAAATAAGAGAAAGTGATTCTTTTTCATCTTTATAACCCATGACAAAGGACAAGAGCAAGAACTGCAACTGTTGAGGACAAGTGGGAATCTGTGTTTTCACGATGCTTGATTGAAATGGGAAAGATAGACGTGTCAAAGAGAAAGAACTCAGTCTGTAGCCATATCCCCCCGAATGTCCCTGATCTCATTCCTGATCTCCAGGGTCAGGCCTGGCTGTTTCTTAGATAAAAGAACTTAGGATCTAGAAAAATTGGATCCTATAGTAAATAACTACAGATACGTGTGTGTGCACGTACGTGTGTGCGCATGCATCTCTCTATCTCTCTATAGAGGTGTAGAGACAGATATGTTCCTAAACAAAGCAGTGTTAAGCTCTCATCGTAATTCCTTCAGGAGCTAATTTTGGAGTACAGTTAATGTGTAGTGGACTGAGCATACTTAGTGTTTTATTGTTTGTTCTGTTGGTTTGCTTTCCACTGACTGATCTTGATGCTGATAAGGTAGCAGTACAACTCCATGGGAATAAGGATCTGCAACATCTGGGGGTCTGTTCAGATATGAGTATGAGTAGGAACTGAATACATCATATTTAAAATTATCTTCTGTCTTCCCTATGTCAACTGAAGGAGCCCTCTAGTAGAGTAAGGATACAGCAATATAGTTACAAATTAAGAGCTGTTAGCAAGTATTCAAAAACAGGTGGCTGAATTTTATTGGAATGTGTAATGATTTTGCAGTTTGAAGGTTCAGTCTCCCAGTTTTCTTGTGTGTGACTAGAAAGGATGTTTTCAATAAACACAATAGACTCATTCCAAACCACATCTACATCTTTGCCAAGCCATCTTCCAGGTTTGCCTTTACAACTTCAAACATCTGCACTATACAGTTTATTTAAATAGTTACAAAGAACCAGTTTTGAGCCTAAAATAGTCCTTTAACATGAATGCCAACATATAATTCAATGTTCCCACCATTTGGTTACAAATGATCCAAAATGAAACAGAAGTATCTTAACAAATAGAACATTACAACATTTGTAGCTCTTTATAATTCTGTAGTAGCACATGATAATAATCATGATCTTTTTTTATTTCATGTT
Organism: Peromyscus californicus insignis; assembly: GCF_007827085.1. Classification (NCBI taxonomy): domain Eukaryota; kingdom Metazoa; phylum Chordata; class Mammalia; order Rodentia; family Cricetidae; genus Peromyscus; species Peromyscus californicus. The sequence continues at coordinate 56,455,702 of NW_026294617.1, read as the reverse complement.
TATCATCTAATCTCAAATTCAAGTTTAGTTCTACATTATAGCATTAAATTAAATTGCTGATTTTTCTTTAATGCTTTTATGTCTTTCCAATCTTCAAGATTAATCTACTATTTAAATTAAATATCTTCCAATCAGAAAAGTATCTGTTGTTGAGATTTTTTTTAACAAATCTCAAGGGGCAGTTGAATATCAGTGGTTTTTCCACGAAACACTTTACAAAGAGAATGCTTTACTTCAACTAATAACAACCTATGCTGAAGGCCTGATATTATTGTAATATATAAGCATATGTCTTAAGACAGGAAAATACTTTTCAATCTATGCCATTTGGCTCACAGTGAGGTAAGCCCCCCATCACAATCATGCGAGCTTCAAATAGTTCATGAATATGACAATAAAGTTATCAATATTTTCAGCCTACATCTGCTAATTTAACTACTTTGGAAGCACTGTATTTTTAGAAGTTAGTTAATTGTTTCACAAGCATTAATTTTTGTTATTACTAGGCTATTGTAAAGAGAGCACCATTCTTTTGTGTGGAACTTTTCTGTTGAAGTCTCTTTCTTGATTGTTCTCTGACAGTCCCTTACTGTTCAGAGGCCTCCTCTACATTTCATAAAACTTCTGTTGACTTCCTCTTATGTTCTTTGCCACAGGGTCTTAAAATTTTTTGTGATAGTGGTGCATTCAGGAAGCTCACTTTGATCTTAAATTAAAAAATATAACAAAAAGGAAAAGAAAACAGAAGAACAAACAAACAAATAAAAAGTTTAAAAAAACCACGACTTTAATAAGTTCAATGAGGCTTCATTGTTTTCATAATGATTTTAAATACCAAGCATATAATCTTCAAATTTTATGCTTAAGAACCCTTTGTACTATGATTTATTGCTACTAGTAATGGTATTAATGAACTACTCTCAATTATAGTCAAAAATCAATTCCAATTTAAACAAAGAGAAAGCATGTTTTTTCTTCCAGGTTTTCTTTGAACATCAGCTGTTGTCTTTTTATGTATGCCAGGCATCAGCCCTGAGTGAGGACACAGCAATTCATAAAGAAGCTTGAGATTGCATTCAGACCTCATAGGCCTGAGAAGCTGCCCTTATGCTAGATCATATCTCACTGCTAAACGGAGGACTGAATCTGGGGCTATAGGTGATACTGCCAAGGTTTTCTTTTCATCTTATTCACCAAGTATTAAAGGGTCTTCTCTTAAAAGACAGCATCTTGTGTTCACAGGGGCTCACAGAGCCTGAACCAACAACGAAGAAGCCTGTATGGGACTGATCTATGCCCTCAACATATATGTGACAGTGGTATGGCTTGGTCTTCTTATGGAACCCCTTAGCAGTGGTAGCAGGGTCTGTCTGTAACTCTTTTACTGTTTTTTGGAATCCTATTCTTCACAATGGGTTGCCTTGCCCGGCCTTAATACAAATGCTTAAATTGTTTTCTGTAATCATGTAAAAAGTGAGCATATTTGTTTTAGATGCATGATTTCAAACTGTCTTACCTGTTAATAATTTTGAAAATTTATCAGGTATTTTAGCATTTATTAAATTATTAAAACATCATAGCAGTAGTTTAAAATGCACTTATGAAACAAACTTTTGTCAGAGATTATATCAGAGATAACATAACTCATGGATATAGTTTATTTACATTACCAGTTAAAATGTTTTCTTTAGCATTTATACGTTTCCTTATTATTAATATGCCAGTAATGATTACTGCAAATGATAAGATTTTCAAAAATGGTGTAGACAGGTAGTTACTGCATAGATTTCTATGAAGGGGACTTCATAATGGCTAATCAACATTGATGGAAGTTTACTTCTACTTGTTGCATATATATATACTTATTTATTTATTACCCACTCTTTATGTGGGATTGAAATGAAATCTACGTCCTCAAACAAGAGAGGCAAGCATTCTACCACTGAGCTACATCATTTAATTTAGCATAAAATCTACAATATCTAGTGAGTTTTATTGCTAATTTACAGACAATACAACTGTATTTAAATTTTAGGCATTTAATTTGGATATTTACTAGATCAAGACTAGTCATACTTGAATGGAGGCTTAAAACTCAAGTATTCTCTGACCTGAAGATGATATCTCAGCCCAAAATAACCACACAGTCAAGAATTAGTCTGACGACTGTGAACTTTCTCTGTGATGAAGACAAATATGAAATATTTGGATAAATATAGGTACATATGTTTACTTAAATGAACCATGCCTAATTGTAATTAATACTTAAATATTCTAATGGTACATTGTACTTTGCTGTTATTTCAAGTACCTTGTAAGAAATATATATTCATATTTAAACATAATACATGTTAAAAATACATGTGGTAACTAAACATTTAATATCTAAATAGTCATGTTTGTGTTACTCAAATATTGTATTATATGTATATAGGATATAAGTGTTAGGGAACATCAAAATTGAGGTAATACAAAATTAAATGTTTCATTCAAAATATCAAAAGTTGTGTTAAAAATAAATAGAGAATTATAGAATAGCAGTCCATGGGTCAAAATTTCAGGAGAAAGCACTACCAACTTCACTTCACAGATCAGGAAGTAAGGCAGGGCAATGAGATAAGACACTCAAATCCACACAGACACTTAAATATCAAGCTGAGAGTTCATCTTCATGGTGCTAGTGTGGGCTTTTCTGGAAAACAGTTTGCTAAATCTTTACAGCTAAGGCTCATCTAAAGCAATCCATGGTTACTTTTCCAAAGTGGTGTATGTGGATATGTTTTCTCCAAGTGCAGTTTAGGGTCTTTATATTTTGCTTTTATTTTTACACAGGGTGCACTCTGCCTGTCATGGAACTCAATAACTCACTATGTAGTCTCAGTTTAGTCCTGGACTTCTGTGTGTGCTCCTGTGTCAGCCTAGTAAGTGTTATGATTGAAGTTGCATACCACCATGCCTAAGTTTTCAGAGGAATTTATTAAAAAAATTCTAAAGTAACTTACCTATTTACTACCTTTTTACAACTATAAATTCCACAAATACTAATTTTGCATAATGCTAAAATCAGTTTCAACTTCAAAATGTTAAAGAATTTCAGGGCTTAAATTTTTATTTTTTTATGATTTTTTAAAAGAAAAAGCAATAGTTTGAAGCATAGGAAATTACAGTAATCATGTTTTTTTATTACACAAATTTTAAAACAAAAATGATTTAAGTAAAATCTAATTTACTGTAGACATTATTATTCCTAAACTTCTAAATTACAGAGCTGAATCTTAAAGTCTAAATTTTTGTTTAATTGTTTAAATGATGCTTAAGAGGGACAGGATATGAAACATGATCATCCAGACAAAGAGTTTCTATATTTACATGAAATGTAATATGTTGAACTAAAGAAACTGTTCTATTATACAATAGTCAAGCACTATAAATGTAGAGAAAGTCTTTCACAGTATGTTGCTGCTTTCAGGCAGGCGACCTCTAGCTGAGAATGGGTAGCCTCCTGGGGGATTGTTTCAGTACATTTGCAGACTGACATGATGAAGAAGAAGTTATATATTTATATCATATATATGTGTGTGTGTGTGTGTGTGTGTGTGTGTGTGTGTGTGTGTGTGTGTGTGTGTGTGTTGTAAAACTTATTATTATATCATATTTGGTAAGTGAAAATATTTTATTTTTACATTTCCAACATGTTAAGTGATTTATTTCTGAAATTTGTAGTCTTTTTAAAATGTTAGCAGAAATTTTACTGTAGCTCAGGATATAAATGATATATTCATATGTATTTCATTTCCTATTTGAGAAATATAATTTGATTTGCTTCTTTCTGTTACCTAAATGAAGGTTAATTTCACTTTATTTTATAACTTTATTTTACCCAAATTATTAAAGCAAATCTTTACATGCTACAGTTAATAGGTATAAAGAAAATTTTAATTTCTCTCATACCACACACCTAAACTACTTTACCGTACTTAAACTTGCATTTTTATTTTACTAGTAGCAATTCTTCATGAAAGTTTTGTCATTTTATTAACCCAAAACATTATCAGAAAACACATTGGCAGCTGATTAAACTATTCTCCAAACTTACTCAGGAAGAATTTGTGCTTATGAACAATTATTGTTTATTGTTCTGTATCTAAGTTTAAGGACACTTAAACTTTAGACCTTACAAGGTATCCATTAATACATGCTTTTAATTTGGGAAAATCTAGCACATAATATATGTGTAAAAACAAGAATAAAGAGTGCCAAATGTCATAAGACCTAAAAACTGTCATCAGAAGAAAATGGAAGTTAAAATCAACCAATCACATTAAAAAAATCAGTATATTTCTAATATTTTTATATATTACTGAATAATTTAATTGAAAAATAAATGCCTTCTTAACAACCCCTCCAACAAATTAAATGCTTATGTATCATTATGCTTAGCTGATTCATATTTTAACAGTTACAATATAATTTACACTTGGGAAAGTTGTAATGACTCTATACTCGTACAGATGTTTAACTGATTTTTTAAATTGTACATATTCCATGAAAATAAGGCATTATTTAGAATTACCAAGTAAACAGTGCATGTGGCCTTTTGTTGGAGTATATACCCACTTTTGCTAGTATTTTCATGCCTTTTATTGTTTGGGACTATTGACACCGCAAAGAGAAAAAAATCTAAGCCTTTACAAGGTGCATATTTATTTTTCATTTCACTTAAAATGCAATACAATGATTGCAGGTGTTCAAACTGCATAAGACAGAGAGCGAATAAAGACTCTCACATGATGGTTGATAGCAGTGAAGATCAGAAACTCATTTTGCTCATGTGATATAGATAGTTATTTCTGTGTTACAGACTCATTTGCTCATTTATAGGTTTGAATGAAATATTCTGTCTAAAAGATAGCTCAAAATAAAAATTATCATGAGAAGATATATTTACACTTGTGGCTCACAACTAGCACAGGTTTCTTTCTAGCAATGAATTTGAGGTTAAGTATAAGTTTGCTCTAGAACTCAACATTGAAAGTGTGCAAGATTAGTTAGGAAAGGACAACAGAAATTATAGAGCCAAATGCAGTATTTCCTAAATATACAGTATGCATGTATTGATACACAGAACCACAGTCTCGAGATAGTTATTGTGTATGATTTATTCTAGATCTAGATATTATAAAATTAACATCTAAGCAACAACACTGACTCTTAAGTCAGTAGTGGAGAAATGGCTGTCATAGCAAAAGCAATCTACATATTCAATTAAATCTCCAAAAAATTTCCAACACTTTCTTTACAGAAATAAAAAAGCGGTCTTTAAAAATTCACGTGAAAACAAAGCAAAAATGTCTTGATAACCAAAGAAATCTTGGTCCAAAGAAATATTGCTAGCTATATCATCATCCTTGATTTTGAGTTTTATCACATTATTGTAATAAAAACAGCATGCTGCTGTAACCAGGACAGACATGCAGATCAATGGATAAAACACAGGGCTTAAATTAAACATATTCTATTACAATCACTTGATTTTTTGGCAAAGATGTTAAAAATATACACTGAAGGGGGAGAATAATCTTTAAAAAGTTTCCTGGGAAACCTGGACATTTTTTGGAGGTAAATGAAACTGGATCACTATCACTTTCCTTGAACTAAAATTAACATCAGATGGATCAGTGTTCCTAGTGTAAGACTTGAGAGTGTAAGGAGTAAACCTCTGAAACTGCTAGAAAAATAGTAGGTAAAATGCCCAACAAGATAATAAAGTGTTTTCTGAGTATGACTCTAGCTGCTTACAAATGGGGTCTAATGAAATTAGAAAATTGTGCACAGCAAATGAAACAGATCCTAAAGTGAGAAAACAGTCCACAACATGAAGTAAAATCTTTTCAAGTTGTGTATATGACTAGATTGATACCTGGAATACACAAAAATTTAAAAAAGAAAGCAAAACAAACAAACCAAAAACCCAAATAAGCTAATGAAGCAGAGTCAGTTCTCAAAAGATGAAGTATAAATGGCCAATAGACCAATGGACAAATGTTCACCCTCACTCCCTCACTAGTTATCAGATAAGCACTAACTGAAAGGACCGTGAGATTTCACCTTACCCCAGTCCCAAACTCAAGGCCACATAGACGGTTCTAGTTAAAATCACTAAGACACAAAGCAAACAGGCACGAAACTGGGAAATGGAGGATCAGGAGAAAGAAGGAGGTAATAATCGGAGTGAGAAGGAGGTTTGGGAGGATTGAGGTGACCATAAACGGAACGTTCTACATGAAGTGTGTGAAACTGTTCAAGAACAAATTTAATCAATAGAAGTAAAAAAGTAAACAACAGCAAACTCTATTGGTGATGTTCTAGGAGCTATTCACGGGCATCACAGACACTCACTGTGGCAGTCACAAAATAGCACATTGTAGTCTTCTGCACATTGCTATTACTTGTACATTGCTTAAGCAAACATAACTTTAACTTAAATTCTATGTTCACAAGTAAGGTATCTATGCATTCATCTATCCAACTCCTATCTATCTATCTATCTATCTATCTATCTATCTATCTATCTATCTATCTATCATCTATTGTCTATCTGCCATCAATTTATCTATTATCATCACTCTCTCATCTATCTATCTATGGTCTATCCATTATCTATCATCAATCTATCTATCTATCTACCTATCTACCTATCTATCTATCTTTACTTGTTTTCAAAGCTCCCTCTTCTCCTTTTCTGTTATCTATCCTTTTATATTTTCTATTCTACCAATAAAAGTGAAATTGCATAGGAAATCTCTTATGGAAGATTACCTGTGGGAAAGGTGATATAGAAAGTCCTGGATTTAGTGTACACATTTATGTTTCTGCAAGCTATTTTCATAAATAACACATTAAAGCCACAAGAAAAATCATCTGCAGGGTGTTCAGCACCCACTGCATAATTTAGGTGAAAGAAAAATGGTATTTCTTATTTTCTTGCTGTGGTTTTATGTCAGTCTTTCTACAAAAATGAAAACTGCTTAAGAATATTCTTTTATCTATCAAAAGTACTAAAGTTATGTAGCTCCATAATATAGGTATGCCATTTGCATACCCATTTTTACAATGTGTCTCTTTATAAATTTGGAAGAAAGAAAAAGAAAAAGTAACTGTCGTGTTGTAAAGAGATTTCAAAAGAAAATCCCAATCATGACCCTGCTTTATATCATATCAGGGTGACCTTCACTAACACAAGACTTTTCTTTTTCTTTTAAGCAATCCAGAGTTTGGCTTCATCTGCAAGACATTTGAAACTCAACAAATTTTCTTCTTCTTTTTTTTAAGAAATATTTTATTCATTTTCTATACCAATATGTAAATATACAGATCCTCCTCTTCCCTCCTCCTGCCCCTCCAGCATCCCCCCGAACCTAACCCCCATTCCATCCTACAAGAAGGTGGGGCCTCCCATGGGAAGTCAACAGAGCCTGAGCCTGGTACATTCAGGAGAGGCAGGTCCAAGCCCCTACCTCTGCCTCAAGGCTGTATGAGGTATCCTATCATAGGTAGTGGGCTCCAAAAAGCCATTTCATGAACCAGGCATGGATCCTGACCCTACTGCCTGGGGACCTGTAAGCAGATCAAACTACACAACAGTCTGAGTTATGCAGAGGGCCTAGTCCAGTCCCCTGGAGGCTCCACAGGTAACTCAACAAATTCTTACTGAATAAATAGTGTCATCTACCATTTTAAGCAATTGCTGATATAAAGAAAGTTGATAATGCTCATCTCAAATTTTATTAAGACCTAGTTAAATAAAGCAGATTATTATTAAGTATACTATAGACGCTCAATATGTATTAATTATTTTCTGCCTTTATTTTTCAATAATGTTCTGCTTAGGAAACATCTGACATGCTGGATCTCAAACAAGTGAATTACGTGAGTAAAATTTTCCACATAATGAACACAAAGCCAAAGAGAATGACAGTTATGAAAAAGAAAAAAAAAAGCCTTGCTTTTGCAGAATGCCTGAATAATATGCAAGTTTTTCAATTTAGTAATTGCATTTTTAAATTAGTTATAATAAGCTTATATTTACAATGTTTCTACACTAGAATAGACTTCTAATTAGCATCACAGTTTTATGTATATACATTTTTCCTAGTTGAGAACAATGAAACAATATTGAGAATCTTACAAGTTTTGTCAAGTAATACTCAATGAGACCAAAAATTATGAAAATAGCATGATTTTCTGATCTTATAATTATAGTGATAAGCACAAGAACACAATTTAACACTGCATCTTCATAAAGCATCATGAAGCTCATGTATTTGTCCATCCTGTGTCCTGGATTCAGATAAAGGTGGAATGCCTGAATTTTTAAATTATGGTTAATCTGTCACATAATTTCACCAATATTTTTGTAGTTTTAAATACATAATTAAAAATAAAGGCATTCTAATAGTATATTTCAGTCTCATTAGCCTGTTTGAGAAAAAACAGTCATTGCAGGGGAACCTCATTTCACTCCTAAAGCCGTATGTCAGTATGTTCTGAAGGAATGGTAAAATTTTAAATCTCATTGATTAATTTTACAGGCTTTTATTCCTTCAAAGTGTGTGTAATACTTTCCTTTAAATTCGTATGAAAAGCTCTTATATTGTTTAACCATGGGTGTGGCTACTTTGTCTCTTAACCTATGTCTTCTCACTTGGGTTCTCCATGTAAAAAATGACTTTTTTTTTGGAGTTATATTTAATAAGATTCTGTTTCAGTAGGATTATCTGATTCTAACCCTACAGTGTGTTGACAAAGAACACATTTTTGCTGCTTGTTATGCCCTGGTGCCCAGGAGATGCTATTATGCTATTAGCAAAAACCCTTTTTGAAACAAACGCACTGAGAGTGTTTCATAGGGTGCATATAATGTAAGTTAGAGTGAAATCCCTGCAGAATGACTGTAATTATTATTCATAGGAATATTGCCTTCTTAACCTACCTACTACTAAGATTAAGATAAACAATTTTCTTGTTTCCTTTGAGAAACAAATTAATTCCTATTTTGGAAGCAGGATTCAATCCCACCAGCTATTTCTTTGCACATGAACCTTTGCAAACATAACTGAAAGTTTGAAACCTTACTTCACCATGCATGGCTAGTGCACGCAGATAGACTGACATATTTAAAGACTTTTTTTCTCCACTTTTAATTGCTACTATTACTTTGCATTGATCTAAGAAAACCTACTTTTTTAAAAAAATAATTAGGTTATATTTTTGTATGCATTTCAGGTGTTTTTACATTTTCCTTTCAGTAATTGGTTGCTATATATTAGATCAATGCCACAACTGGAAAGCATTTTATTTTTAATGACTATAATGTAAACCGGTGAGAATTATTCTTAAACCTCATAGGTTGACACCTGAGTTAACTTAGCTCAGTGGAATGCCATGGCTCTGGGTGTTGCTGTGTGAGTGTTTCCAGGGACAATGTGAATATGAGAGTTTTGTCCTGACAAGTGGATTGAATCCTAGGAGGCATTATGAGGAAAAGGTGGACATGTTGTCCACATGGTGCATAGACACAAATGCAGACAAAACACTCGTATGTAAAACAAAACTAAATAAATCTTTAAAAATACCAATCAGTGGCCGGGCGGCAGTGGCACACTCCTTTAATCCCAGCACTCAGGAGGCAGGGGCAGGAGGACCACTGTGAGTTTGAGGCCAGCCTGGGCTACAGAGTGAGTTCCAGGAAAGGCTCCAAAGCTACACACAGAAACCTTGTCTCGAAAAAACAAACAAACAAACAAAAATCAATTAACTAACTTGTTAAAACAAATGAGTTAGCCTATAAATCATTGATGTACAACAATATTAACAGCTAGATATCAAAAATGGGCAGAGAGGTTAATTATATTTTAATATGTCATCCTATGTATTTATTTATTTTATATCCCAACCAGTCTTCCCTCCCTCCTCTCCTCTAAGTCCCCCCTCATTCTACTTTCTAATCCACTTCTCCTACTCCCCCATTTCTATCCATAAAATGGCAGGTCTCCCAAGGATAGTGACAATACGTGGTATATCAAGTTGTAGTAAGACAAAGCACCTCGCCTTGTATTAAGGCTGGGCAAGACAACCCAGTATGAGGAATACACAAATGCATATTTATATTTTTTTCTTCTATTTTGAAGAGGGATCTGCTGTGGGATGGTCTGTATGTCGAGTGTTGCTGATTGGTCAATAAATAAATCACTGATTGGTCAGTGGCCAGGCAGGAAGTATAGGCTAGACAAGGAGGAGAATAAAGCTGGGAAGTGGAAGGCTGAGTCAGAGAGACACTGCCAGCCGCCACGATGACAAACAGCATGTGAAGATGCCGGTAAGCCACGAGACATGTGGCAAGGTATAGATTTATAGAAATGGATTAATTTAAGCTGTAAGAACAGTTAGCAAGAAGCCTGCCACGGCCATACAGTTTGTAACTAAGTCTCTGTGTTTACTTGGTCGGGTCTGAGCAGCTGTGGGACTTGCAGGTGAGAGAGATTTGCCCTGACCGTGGGCCAGACAGGAAAACTCTAGCTACAGGGATCAAATTAAATATAATTATTGTTACCAATGAATTTTTGAATGTAGGATTCAAGAGTATCTTGGAAACAGCCTATATTTTAATAGCATGCTATAGTAATTACCTCTGTCACTATATAATACACTAAAAAATAAAAGAGTATCAATTGGGCACATAAATATTTTTCTCATTCTTATTTAAGTTTTACAAAGTGCAGTTTAAACTGATACTGAATTTTCATGTTCTAATATTTGTTACAGTCTTATTTCTTGTTGGCTAATTAATTTCTTCTGGTGGTCATCATTGTCATATTGTTACAAATACTCCAGTGAAAAAGAAGTACAGGCTGTGACTGTCTACTCACAGAGGGGCAAATGTTACCATTTTACTTTTGCTTTTATATGAGAATACTGGTCTATTTTTTCATGGGCTTGGTAGTAGTCTGGTTACAAGAGGTATAGTCTTCCCAGAGTGATACTGCATCTAAAAATACAGTCAAAAAAGCCATTCACTCAATTCCCTGGTTGTAAATATAACATCTTAACTGGTAGATCCCCTAACCCCTAAAAGGCTAGTAACCATGCCAGCAAGTAATCATGTCTTTTGTATCATGGCCTCCAGGTGACTGATTTAACTTCCTGACGAGGTCACACCCTTCATCCGATCATTTAAAATTTTCATTTGATCAGGCTGATTGAAGCAGAAATAGTCACTGTCCTTCCAAATGTTCAAAATATAATTCTGATATTCTACATGTTTCATGAAATCGTTTTCACTTGTGTTAAGGTCTTTCTTTTCCAGCTCTGTGCTCTTTCAGGCTCTGGCTGAACGTTTTCCAGACTGAGGATCATCTCTAATATTTCCTTCCTCTTATAAAATCTAAGCCAGTGGTAATGGGCTTTAAGCTGATCACTGTCTTATCTGAAATTGTTTCTCTTTAATTCAGGATTTGCTCAAATCACTGCTGACCCACAGCTTGAAATTCACAAATCACCAACTTATTCCTGACTGTTGTTCAGCACTCCACACACTCATATAGCTTTGGAAACCTCTTTTAGCAACATGGTTTTCTCTTCCTTGTCTATTTTAATGTGCTGTATGCATGGTTATCCAAAGGATATTGTTTTTAAAATAGAACAAGAAAACATTAACACGCGATGAATATTATTTGTAAATCCAAAATAAGTTCTGTTTCATAAAAGATAAAAATGATAAATGATGTATAAGAATATTACATCTAGGACATTTACCACTTGAATGCACAAAGAATTAATTCAAAAGGCTTCTTGAATGTATATGTCACATCCACATTTTCTTCATCTCTACTGCATTTTCATTTTTATCACGACCATCATTTCACAAAATAGTTACTCTCCCAGGAGAATGAAGAGCCACGGTAGGTAGCCACCATCATTTATACTGTTTTCTGGTTATATATTGAGAAGATTGTTTTTAAAACTAAAATTCATTTAAATGAATAATTTTTTATTTTATTTTACATCCAAAAGATACCTCAATGTGTCCATACAATTTCATTTGAACCAATAGTGAATTATTGATCTTCGTGAAATCACTCGCAAATAACACACACACACACACACACACACACACACACACACACACACACGCACGCAAACACACACACACACACACACACACACAAACAGACACACACAATTTTGTGTAATGTCACCATGAGCTTTTTTTTTTCTGTTACGAGAACATACTACTCAAGAAAGAGTTATTTCTTACTAAATCACGAGATTACAGCTTGAAAAAGCTGGAAAACATGGAACTTGAGAAAAGTGTAATACATAACCACAACACTTTCATCTTTCTCCACAAACTTTAGCTCTTTGGAGACTACCATTAAGGGTTTGATTGAAATAGAATCAAGAGCCTCATTCATTCAGCACTCAGTAAGACAAATTTCAAGTGACTGACATCGATAATTTGTTTTCAGGTTGTATGAAATTGTGCCCTTTTTCCATCGTGCTTCTTAATGGGACACTAACTCCATTACTGTCACGAGCCCTACCTACCTTGATCACATGCAGCTTTTACTAAATAACTTAAGATTTAAGTAGAGATCTCCCTTGGTACTTACTGTAATGAATAGAGAAAAAAAAAAGCCATTTGTGATGATGAAATTGCCTCTATGGAAGGACTCTTACACTCAACAATCATAGGCTGCTTTATCATTTATATGTTTTAATTTAAATGTATTTTAGTGAGCACATCATAACATAAAGTTGTGCACATTAATGAGATACTATGTGATGTTTTGATGAATATATATGCTGTGTAATGTTTGAATCAGGTAATCAAGAACCTTTCTCAGAAATGGAGCATAAAAGTCATTACAGTTTATGAATTGAAAGTAGGTACTGGTAAGTAATAGCATGAAGTTCTTATGAGTCAGAGGCAGGAGACTCATGTGTCTTCAAATCTCCCCAACTATCTCTAGTTACAAGAACAGTACAGCAGGTAATTCCCTGAAGCTCACAGTCCAAGGTGTATTATTCTATGTTCTATGTAAAAATGCCTTCCATACGTTTTGAACATTTTCTGTGAAATCTTTTCAATATTTTTAAAAGGAAATTTTCATATTTCCAAACACAAGTTCAGTATTTTCACTCAGAAATCAACCTTGGAGTTGCAAATCTTATAAATAATTTTATATTTTGATTATTAACCTATTTTAATCACTGTAGTTGAGAATTATCATATGTAAGAGAAACAGGTTGAAATGTAGGCTGTGGGTATTTGGGGACAGAGATGCACTTTTCTTCTATGCGTGAGTCCCAGAATTCAATAACTCACAAAGGAAAAGTAGGGCAAAAAAATTAATAATTGCAAAAGAAAGAAACCATCAGAGTATCTTCACAGGAAAAAAGATTAATTTAAATGTGTGTCGACATGAAGAATTCAGTCAATAATTTGCCATGTTGTTATTACTATTTCTATGTACACTAGTATAAATGTTTGCAGGGACTGACATCTGTCTCAGTCATAGTCATGTTACTACAGTGACATTCTAGGGGCAAGTAACTTATAAGTACAAAAAAATTGTTGTGGTTCTGGAAGTTACTGTCAGAACTGAGCTTCCTTTTTGTTTTTAACACATCATGGAAAAAACATGTGGTATGACAAACTAATAACATCTCAAAATGAGAGAGACATGGTCTTTAGGAGAGGTTGTATAATTCTTGTGATTAGTTAGGACTCACTAACCCATGGTCTTATATCTCGGCTTCATCTCCTGCAGGTTCCCTTAGTGCTATCCTGGGGACCAAGCTTCGAGCCCGTGGGCTTCAGGAAGAAGCTCATCCAATCATAGCCTAGGAAGTAATTGATGGATGGACATACAAGGGACCTGCATTGAGTCACTACTGCCTTTTTCTCTCTCCCTCTACTGTGTTTCCTGATTGTCCAGTGGAAGATAGTGGATAATATAATGCTAAGCACATTCTGTTGATAATCAAAGGGCACAGAAACAATTGAAGCAATATAATCTAAAATTCACAATGCAAAAAAAGTACAAATAAACTAAAATTGACTCTGCTTGAAATAAGAACACATTTAATTAAGCCAGGCTGTCGTTTGGTGAGGCGCTTCTTATTCACTTATTTAGAAAATTAACAAATATATGAGCAAAAACCATTTTCTATAAAAGATTCATTTAAAAGTATTTACATAATATTACACTTTTCCAAACCTACTCATTCATCCCAATTATAAATCTCTAGAGCACTCATTACCACACAGCCCAGGGTACTTACCACTATACTATCTAGTATTATGCAAATAAGAGCAATTGATTATGAATACTATCACAAGAGAATTCTGGAAGTGCTAGAATGTTAGAAAAGCTTCTTCATTATAGCCCTTCAGGTTACTCTGTACTCTTTTGAAAGAAAAATAGGTTGAAGTGCATACTAAATAATGATATATTCAGCAACAATTAAAAGATGTATTTTCCTATATGTTTGCTTTTTTAAGTAGTCTTATATAGAGCTTGAAATGTCATCTGGCTTTCATTTTCCTTTGTATGTAAATAATCTTTATGCATGAGCAATGCTGTGATAAACATAGGCACACTGAAAATGAGAAACATCTAATTTAAATTTATAATTAATAGGTGGATTTATGGTTAAGCCTATTGAAATATAGGGAAAAAAAAAACAAGAGAAACTTTATCCTATATAAGTGAAGAGATTACCCACACTTTAAAATCTGATGCTGATATACTTCAGGGTTTGAGATCCCAAACATGCCCAAAATCCAATTTCTGCCACTGACTAGATAGTAGTCAGGGATCAACTCTAGATGAATTATTCGGGTGACAGACGGTCTTTGATGTTCGTAAAGTTTGAATGATTTAATAAATCCTGTCGTTGGAAGACAGCCATCAGAGTTAATGGTTTACATGACCACAAGGGTTTGACAGAAAGCAAATCTTCAAACTTTTCAAAGTAAGGTTATCGTATTAAAAAGGATATTTGGAGATTTGAACTTGAAAAGTTTATCATAGTCTAAAAACAGTAAATTTAAATGTGAAAATAATTTCTATGGTGACAATCAGGGTAGTCACTAATCTAATTATAGGGGAAGGTAAGTCCAGGAACCCTCTACGTTATTACTAGGAGTCTTAGCCGGTGTCATCTTTATGGATTCCTGGGGATTTCCCTAGAACCAGGTTTTCCCCTAACCCCATAATGGTTCCCTCTACCAAGGCATCTCTTTCATTGCTCTCTCTCTCCGTCCCTCCCTCCACTCAGCCATCTCAGTCCCTCTTGTTACCATCCCCCATCACTTCCCTTCTACACCCCTGGCCCCCCTAGCCAGTTTACCCAGGAGATCTTATTAACTATTTATACTTCCTGGTGCTGTCCTCCATGTGTGTCCCTCTTAGGGTGTTCCTTTTTAACCTAGCTTCTCTGGGTTTGTGGAATATAGCCTGGTTATCCTTTGCTTTGCATCTAATATAAATTTATGATTGAGTACATACTGTGTTTGTCTTTCTGGTTCTGAGTTACCTCACTCAGGATGATTCTTCTAGTTCCATCCATTTGCTTACAAATTTCATGGTGTCATTGTTTTTTTATCACTGAGTAAGACTCCATTTTAAATATTGTGCAGACATTTCATCTTTTTTATCAATGTCCTGAACAACATATAATGTGATTTTCATTTTCTAGATCACTATCTTTTTATAGTTTATAGAATTTCATATTTAATTTCTCCTGTTGTTATATACACTTAAGAGGAAAACCAGTGATAATTGATATCGTTCATCATTAAATATCTATCTTATATATAGAAAGAAAGATAGATAGATAGATAGATAGATAGATAGATAGATAGATAGATAGATGGATGGATGGATGGATGGATGGAAGGATGGATGGATGGATGGATAGATGGATAGATGGATAGATGGATAGATGGTAGATGGATAGATGCATATAACAATCCTCCAAATCAATTCACTTTTTTCTTTAAGCCAAGTTATTGTAAAACTGAATACCATAGTGATTCTACCACATAGAAAGATGTTCAGTATACACTATAATACAATCCATACATTTTAAAATTTATTTGTATTATTTTCTTTAATTATAATACAATTACATTACTTTCCCCTTCCTGTTTACTACTTCAAACCTCCTATATATCTCTCTGTGCTCTCTTTCAAATCATGGCCTTTTTCACTAATGTTTTTATACATTATAATCCATATAATTTACAAAGAAGACACTGAAATCCAGAAAAAAATGACACCTCACTTTAAAACCCAGTATTCAGGCCAGCAAGATGTTTCAGTCAGCTTTTGCTTAGCATTCTGGACATTCTAAGTTTGATCATGAAGTGATCGTCTGATATGGACATGCACACTATGCAAATATACTCATGCATTCACTCACACATAAACAGTAAAATCTTAAATGAATAAAATGAATGTAAAATCCAATAATTATCTATTTCCTGTGTACTAATTCTCCTGCCAAGTCTATTTTCTTTTCTTTTTCCTACATTTAATCACCAATTTCCATAAAATGTAACTGAAAGCTGATGGAGCATTTCTCCAAGAAATAACCAAAGGTATATGGTGACTCTGGGAGAGACTGACATTCATCACAGCATCACAATGAGGCCGAATCTTCCAGCCACACCTGCAGTTAGGCACAGCGAAGTGATTGAATGGAATAATAATATGTACCATTTTCTGCTTGGCCTCTTAAGATCTACCCAGGGTTTTTTTTTTTCTATCCTTTTACTGCTGAGTGAATAGGACATATGTGACATAAAATATAACAGAAACCAAAGATGGAAGAAGTTTATGTCTCTGCATTCAAATGAGCATGGTTTACTTGAAGCTAAAATCAGAGGCTAGAACCTAGCCGATACAGGAAGGCATCTTTCTCTGTGTCACAGTGGATCTAAAAATCCTGTGTTGTATCACGTAAGAATCAGCTCATATTATAAAACCTTGCCAAGGAAATTTAACCTTTGAGATTTTAAATAGCATTTAATTAGAAATTTCATTGGCTTTTGTTTACTAATATATATGGTGTCAATACAAACATAATGAATATTCAAATGAAAAAGTAATGGTTGTATATGACAGTCTTTGATGTTTACTTAAATTTTTTTAATATATATTTTTATTTTATAATTAATTTAATTTTACATATCAGCCACGGATTCCCCTGTCCTCCCTCCTCGCACCCCCCAGCCTTCCCCCCCAATTCACCCCCCATTCCCACCTCCCCCAAGGCAAGGTCTCCCCTGGGGATTCAGCCCAGCCTGGTAAATTCAATTGAGGCAGGTCCAGTCTTCTCCTCCCTGCACCAAGGCTGAGCAAAGTATCTCAGCATAGGCCCTAGGATCCAAAAAGCCAGCTCATGCACCAAGGACAGGTCCCAATCCCACTGCCTGGGGGCCTCCTAAACACTTTAAGCTCATTGATTGTATCACTTATCTAGAGGGTCTAGTTCAGTTCCATGGGGGCTCCTTAGCTATTGGTTCACAGTTCATGTGTTTCCGCTAGTTTGACTACTTGTCCCTGTGCTTTTTCCAATCATGGTCTCGATATCTCTTGCTCATGTAATCCCTTCTCTCTCTCTCTCTCTCTCTCTCTCTCTCTCTCTCTCTCTCTCTCTCTCTCTCTCTCTCTCTCTCTCTCTCCAGTTGGACTCCTGGAGCTCCACCTGGGGTTTGGCCGTGGATCTCTGCATCTGCTTCCACCAGTCACTGGATTAGAGTTCTATCATGACAGTTAGGGTGTTCGGCCATCTAATCACTTGAGTAGGTCAACTCAGGCACGCTCTCGCCCATTGCCAGTAGTCTATAGTGGAGGTATCTTTGTGGATTTCTGGGGACCTCTCTAGCACTCTGCTTCTTCCTATTCCCATGGGGTCTTCATTTATCATGATGTTTACTTAAACTTTTATTATCAGTTTATGTTTAAATAATTAATAACAAGTCACAATTTGACTCATGGGTCATGAGGATGTGGGGATGCCTCCTTACTGAGCAGGTGGGCTTTGTTTTGTTTTTTTCCCTAAACAGCAGTGCTTTACAGCTGTTTACATACCATTTAGACTGTGTTAAATATTATGAGTAGTCTCAATTAAAGTTAAAATTCAATTTAATAATTTATATTTTATAGTGATATATTTTCTCTAAGTGCTGTTTTATTGTTAACAAAATTTATTCATATTTTAGAATGTGACCAACAATCATTCTCACATTTCCTACCAACTTTTTCACTCAAGTCTATTTTGACTTAATTCTCTATTCCCTCTTTCCACTGTTAGTTACAAACACACTGAATACTTATTTTGTTATTCATGTTTAAAAATCACTACTACCAATATGTTAGTCAATTAAGAAATCCAAGATGATTTCTCTTTTATATAATTCACTATAGTTCTATTTGCCTTGACTTCAGAAAACAAAAAAAATAGAGAGGAATCATTGTAAGTGGGCTTTAATTTTGTAATTCTTCTCAATTCATTCAATCACTGTATGAATACCACCAAAGATATTCCTTGTCAAAAAAAATGTAATAATAGCATCAGTTGAGTCTTCCTATGCAAATGATTGTTAAGTATTTGTGGGTTCAAATATGCATTAAGTACATCAATTTAAATAGTCACAACAGGTTCTTAAATTTGAAAATTTAAAACATAAATAAGCTTGTGGTGTTGTACATAAATCCAGAAATGATCAAATAATATTGTATTTATTATTAACTGCCATTTACACATATAAACTATTGCTAATATATACAGTAAATAATTTTTTTCATAGAAGTTATCATATCTAGAGCTGTTAACCTAATAATTTAACAGCTGAAGGACAATCTGCTAAGTGTAAATTCTTAAGAATTTTATTTGAAAATAGTTGTTACGAACTGCAAGCTTTATAAGACACTATTTTATATCTTATTTTCCTTTTAACTAAAAAAATCAAGTATAGAAGTACATTCTTTAAGAATTTGTCCTAATGTATTTTAATGGGTGCATACATCCATTTGTGTGTCTTACAATAAATGTAAGCATTTATTAATGCTGGTTTTAAGATGATACAATCAATCGGTGTTTTTGCATCATAGGTAAATTTCTACTTTCTTTTACAGAAAAAAAAATGGAAATATTTCCCGAACATCCATCTACCATCTGGTTAAGCACACACATATAATACTTCTGCATATGTGATCATTGACAACCTATCTAATAAAAGGCAGAGGCTGGATCTAAAATGTTGAGTGTATAGCTGTAGTTGAAACCATTAAGGATGAATAAATTCATTATGTACCATTTGCATGGCAAGGACCATAATTAAAGAGAAGCTCAAATAACTAGATAAAAAAGAAATGATTCTTTTAGCAGTTGTTTTAAATTGAAGACAGATAATGGAACACCTAACTCATCATTAGATTTTAACATACTGAGATTGTTTTGAAGTTTTGTATTCCATACTAATGTTAACTTTAAGCTTATTTTACTGTAATTCTTTTATTGGTTTTCATCCCATGTTTCTAATAGTGTGATCAATGCAAAATAAAACTGTCCCAGTTACTTTCCAATTAATAGAGCAATAGAAAGAAAATAACCAATGTATTTAAACTATAAATGATGAGCAAACAATTTCTCTTATCTGATAATTTAATAGCTCTATCTAAACACTGTATATTTACTGTGGTCCCTTTTAACAGACTAATTACTAAATACTTTACAAGAACTTTTAAGGTAGAGCAAGTAAACACAGTGGTATGCTCATTGTGCTAACAGCACTAATTAACAATTATCGTTGAAAATTTCCATGTTCTAAATTATCAACAATTTTATTTATATACATTTTCTCTATTTGTAAAATTCCACAATCCTGGTGCCTAAATATAATAATTTTTCCAAGATTGATAGGTAAGGCCAATTTTTTGCTTCTGACAAGCTAATATTTGATATGTTTCCTGAGAGAATTCCTGAAGAGTTAGAAATTTAACCATCAGAATAATAATGGATAAGCTTTCTACCAGCACCTATGAGCTATTTTATAAAGTATCTGGATGTGAAGACTCCTCTACTGTCCTGTGCTTAGAGTTTCAATTGTAGGGCTTATTGACATCAGATTAATTCAGTGTTATAGACATAGATCAGAAAATTGAAATCTTGGATGATCGCTTGGACAAAATCACATTGACCTAACAAATATGGTTTACTGTCAGGCCTGACCTAGAGTTCAATGTCCTCTCTACCACAATATGAAGATGTCACATATGACCTAAGAAAACAAGGACACATTTGTGTAGGTTTGATACTGTACAATTCCTTTTAATCCAGCTCTATCATGACAGAATCATCACAATGCCCAATATTTTATAGCATTTGAATAACTAACAAGGACACATGGATTGTTTGGGGTATGGCTATATGTCTTCCTATGGAAAAACTCTGAAGATGTCTCTTTCATAATTTGTGTAACCATACCTATATACACAATGCTAATTTGTGTGATGTGTATTTTTGTCATATCCCTTATTGAACATGTAGCTTCTGTTAAAAATATATCATGACATTATTTAAGAATATGCAGAATATTTTGGGTAAATCTGTCATGATTTTGCTCACATTTTTCTAAATCAAATGAAGCTTAGACAAAACGATTATATTAATAGCTCACATTTGCCTGGTGATCACCATATCACAGGGGTGTGCTTTGTGATATGTTAATTAAATATCCAATGAATTCAACTATTAGGTGAAGTAGGTGTCATAAAAGAATCTACAATTGAACTGATCACTTCTTCAAGGTAAAGCTAACATTAGCAGGGAAGTGAGAACTTGAGTGTTCCTACTTCAGGAGCACTATCTTATTCTTCGTGCCATACTGCTTTTCATTGTTTCACTTCAAATCTGGGAATTATTTGTCCCTCCTACTGTTCAAAAAGGATTAATTTTGAAAGGGACATGTCCCTTTTACTGATACTGAGCTGCATGGCTGTGAATCTGCTTACAAGTAGTAGTAACAGAAACTGAATGCAACATTTTAAGACCAGAACCCCTTCAACTACAAAAAAAACACAAAGAAGAATTTATATTCTCCTTTGTTGAGTTCATTTTGCAGGGTTTAGAGTTGCCTGCTATGGTTCTATTTATACTTCAGGAAAGACTACAACAAATATGATATTACTGTTAATGCTTAAAAATTACTTTAAAATGCTTTGAATAGCCACTGAAATGATCTCTCTCTCTCTCTCTCTCTCTCTCTCTCTCTCTCTCTCTCTCTCTCTCTCTCTCTCTCTCTCTCTCTCTCTCTCTCACACACACACACACACACACACACAATTTAGAGAGAATATATATTCATACAGGCATGCACAGACACACATGACAGATAGATAAATAGATAGGTAGAGAGACAGAAAGAGAGAGAGAGAGATAATATGTGTATACATACAGAGGGAGAATGAAGGAGAGAAAGAAAGCATGTTTTTTGGTATTCTGCTACAGTGGCACCTGAGAAAGTCAACTTAAAAAGAAGAAAGCTTTATTTTGGCTCACAGTTTTGTAGGTTTCAGTCCATGGTCAGTTGACTTGTTGCTTTTGGACCTGTGGCAAGGCGGTACATCATGGAGGGAGCGCATGTCACACCAAGTTTCTCATTTCATTACAGCTGAGAAGTAAAGAGAGAGGAAGAGGAGGGACTGGGGTCCCATTATCAAGGACATGCCTCCCAGTAACCTAACTTCCTCCCACTGGGTCCCACTTTTTAAATGTTCCACCAATTCCCAATAGTACTGCATGGGGAAATATATAGATCTCAGGGAACATTAAATATCAAAAGATATCAGTCCTTAATCTTCACAAAACACTACTAAGGTTATATTTCACATGTCACGTGCTTTCTTATGTACTAGTTGTTGATCAGAAGGCCAATGACTTTAATGTCCAGTGAGATCACACTACTACTGACAAGGTGATGATGGGGGAATGTCTTTCTGTATGCTGTGAATGTATGTTGCTCTGATTGGTTGATAAATAAAGTTGTTTTGCTTATGGCAAGGCAGCTTAGAGGCGGGTGGAAATCCAAACAGATAGACAGGAAGAGAAAGGAGAGCCAAAGCAGACTCTGCTAGCCACTGCCAGGAGAAGCAAGATGCAAAGGTATCGGTAAGCTATGAGCCGTGTGGCAAAGTACAGATTTATAGAAATGGGTTAATTTAAGATGTAAGAGCTAGCTAGCAAGAAGCCTGCCATGGCCATGGTTTAAAAATAATACAAGCCTGTGTGTGTTTATTTGCATCTGAGCAGTTGCGGACCAGGTGGGACACAGGAAAACTTCCAACTCCAAGGTGAGGAAACTACTTTCCTATATATAACGTTCTTTAGATTGCTAAAGATATATCACTGTCAATGATAAAAATAAGGGAAGAATATGTCCTTCCTCAATCTAATTAGAAATCAATTTTTAATTCCTTAATTAAATTTATAATAATAGATTACATGATTTATTGAAAAAATAAAAATATTGTATTGCAGGATAGTTAAGAGAAGTGGTACATGGACAACCTATAACAGGTGACATGATTGTCAACACAAAAAATGGATTGACTGAAGAAAGATGTGTTTCTCTTTTAATACTTTCAGAATATAACTTTTGTGGGTGAACTTAATCCTTCTTGGATTTTATATTACCTCACCCACATTTGATAACTCACCACTGTTAATGTTTATAATTGCTCTCACATAGTTGAAGAGTGAGATCTAATTAACTCAAATGATCAGGTGCTATTATAGCTGAAGCCAGACTTTGTCAAACACATCCTTTAGACATTTGTGGTACTGCTTTACTAGATCTTTTCCTAACTGACGTCACATTCCAAGGTCTCCTTTTTGTTCATGCTCTTCATTCAATATTTTTCTTCATTAAGCCCTCTGGGAATTAGTCTCCTCATTTATGTGCTATCAGTTTAAACAAATTTAAAAGACACTGTTGAAGAGACTGGCCCCAAGCGTTCTTCTCAAATACAATTTCCATTTCCTTCTGGCATAAAAGCTAATTTAATTTTTTTACAAAAAAGAAAAAATCCTAACCAAACCATTATATCTGTCATCTGCAAATGTCAGTAAAATGACTGATGCTTTGTTAGCAATTTCTTCACTTTATTACATGAACCTATGCTTTCAAAACTACTGCCCTGTCATCTTTGAACATAGAGTTTATTACAATGTGATCATTTTAAGTCCATTAGAAATTTAATAAAATACATATCATAGAAATAACAAATTTGCAAGTATTTTATTGAAAGCCAGATGGCTCAATTTTGGACATATCATTAGATTTACACACACACACACACACAAAAAAAAAAAAAAAAACATATCAAGTTTTACTGAGCATACAGAGAATTGGGAGTTTATAGTTTAATACGGTAGTCTCTCTTTAGGAAATTCCAGGCTTTCTCCCAAGAGTTTGTAACCAATATTTTTCTAGATGCAAAGGAAGACAGATTAACCACTAAATGAAAATCAACCTCAAGGCCTGTAAAATGTCACTCTGTGCCCCATGAATCTTCCAAGTCTTCACCTTTGTTATTAGTAGCAATGGCAAGCAAACCACAGTTGTGAAAATACCATCAGATAATATGCTTCTTTGGCTGTCCTTAGAGTCCATTAAGACAGCCCTGTATGGGATAATCTGCATTTGTGTACAGATTTAAAGTATAAGTGTTGAAATTCAAATTGACTCAGTTTCTATGAGGAGCTTTGGGTGTGATCGCTTAGAGATGCCCAAGCACATAAGACCTGCTGTGCTTTTGTCCCTACCACAGCCTCAGCTCCTCCTTATCACCTGATTGGCTCAGGAACTGGGGGTGCAGTAATGAATGTTGATGATTCCGTGTCTGTCAACAGCAGAGTCACAAGTTTCATTTACTAAAATTCTTCACAAGCCCACATCCTCAAATGCTTTAGGACTTGATAATTAGAAAAGGGAAGTGCTAATTGTGCTAGAAACCCCATCCAACTGCTGAGGGATCTGGATGCAGAGATCCATGGCTAGGCCCCGGGTGGATCTCTGGGAGTTCAATTAGCGAGAATGAGGAGGGTTTACATGAGCCAGAATTGTTGAGACCAAGGTTGGATAAAGCACAGGGACAAATAGCCAAACAAATGGAAACACATGAACTATGAACCAATGGCTGAGGGGTCACCAACTGGATCAGGCCCTCTGAATGGGTGTGACAGTTGATTGGCTTGATCTGTTTGGGAGGCATCCAGGCAGTGGGACTGGGTCCTGTGCTCATTGCATGAGTTGGCTGTTTGAAACCTGGGGCCTATGCAGGGTTGCTTGGCTCGGCCTGGGAGGAGGGTTCTGAAACTGCCTGGACTGAGTCTACCAGGTTGATCTCAGTCCGAGGGGGAGGCTTTGCTCTGGAGGAGGTGGGAATGGGGGAGGGGGGCTTGGGGGAAGGTGAGGGGGACAGGAGGGGGGAGAACAAGGGAATCCATGGCTGATATGTAGAACTGGATTTTATTGCAAAATAAAAATTTAAAAAAAAAGAAATAAAAGAAAAAAAGAAAAGGGAAGTGCTATATTTTGAAAATTCAAGCCAAGAACAAATATGAAAAATGTCCCACTCATTTTTTCTTAAGACATAAAATTTTATTTTGAAAGCTATATAATTCTTCTCAACAATTAAAAAAAAACACTAGTATTGTTCAGTTTATAAGATAAAGAAAGTCACTTTATTTGCTTATTTAAGGAGAAAGGGAACATTTCATATTTAATGGGAACTCAAATTATAAAAACACACAAAATTGTCACTTATCATACACGTACATGTTGACCCAAGAAAAATGCTAAACTAATTATTATTTGCAAATTCAAACAAAAGAATTGTACATGTCAATTTATGTAAGAATGTTAGTGGATTCTCAGCCAATGGTGATGAAGACACACTATCTGGTGTGAATACCTTTCATTCAAAAGGAGTCATTGGATTTGAGTTGTAGTTGGGAAAACAAAGACTGCCAGTATTGCTATTGATTCTAAATTTAAATAAAGGTTAGTATGCATAAGTATATGTATATTTTATTGTGTCTAAATACATATTTCTGAATTACTGAAATCATTCAGACTGTTATTAATTCATTACTGCACATCTATCTTAGCAATGGGAAGTTGGTACATATTGTTTTAATAAAGCTGATATATAAAAGTTCAGTTAAAGTAAATTATTGTAAGGGAATTAATAGTTTTGTTAAATAATTTCATATACATTTTTGTTGTTGTTTTAAGAGGGTTTCTCTATGTAACCCTGCATGTCTTAGAACTCTTTTGGAGGTCCAGGCTGTTCCCTAACTACCAGAGACCCGTCTGCTTCTGTCTCTGATTGCTAGGTTTAAGAATGTGCACCACCACTGCACAGCTCTCATGTAGCATCTCTACATGTTATTTTAAATTACACATGCAAAGTCCTTATAGATAGTGTTGGTACCAGAGTTGAGTTTAATTGACAGGATGCATCTGCAGGACAAACTGGTATGTAATTGGTATGACTGGTCACACAAATACATTGCTGCTAAAGCAGACAATTTGGTTTCAAGATAAAAGCCCCTGAATGGTTTCCTTTGATGGTGTGGATATAATGTGAATGAAAGACTTCATTAGGGAAAATTATGGTCAAAACTAATCAGTATGTGTTTTACTTAAAAAATAAGAAAGACTCAAAATACAGCTCCTCCTGTGAATGGAATTGAAGCCTGGGGATGGGAGCTCACAGGTGCTTAAGAAAGGCACAATCTCAGCCATTGATCCTCACACCTATGGAAACCCAGTGGCTAAATAGGCAGTCCTGACTGAAACTGGAAAACAGAAAAGGACACAGAGCCTTGAAAGCCCAGCTGAACAGAATGGAAAGAGGAAAGCCTGTGTCTCTTTGACTGTGGCCTCATCAGACATGCTTGTACAAAAATGTTTTAAGTGTGACTCTAGATTCTGAAGTCAGAGTCCAGCATATACAATCCTGTGCCAGGTCTTGAAAATCAATCCTTCTAGTGTCTTAGTGAGCAGAGATGTGGATTCCACACAGGAGAGGGGAAAAGAACCCTAAGTGCTGAAAGATGAGAAACATGTAAGCCTAGTCAGAAAATGACAGATAAACAGAGTGGGCTCTGCCAAGGTGTGGTGCCATCAACAACAACCATGTGTTCAGTTCTTCCAGCAGCAAGAGAGTAGATAGAGGGAAGAAATCACATCAGTGTTCTGGAGCAAGAGCAGGTGAAATGGAAGATAATTGATAAGGAGCATGGTGAAAATAAAAGTTTTGGAGTAGTTAGACACTCTCTCCAATTGATCATTCACATCAGTCTGATTGAAAATAAGCTTGGAACACATTTTACTTTCTATACACTTAACAGTTCTTTCATGCCGATCTTTTATAAAACACTGTAGGGATGACATTCAAACAGAGTCTATGCATTGTCCTTTTGCAAAAAAAAAAAAAAAAAAAAAAACAATGTAATGGCAAATTTCTATCACATTTCCTATCTTTAGGATCTGAAATGTGCCATGGGGCCATGGGCACGTGATTAAAAACTTAGTCCCAGCTTGTTACCCTATTAGGAGGTCACAGAGGTTTTAAATTGTGAGTGGAAAAGACTTACATCATTGGGATTATAATGTTAATTGTCATCTGGAGGAAAATCTAGCATCACATGGACAATGTGCCTCTGCTCATGCAGGTAGTGGCATTCCGTATTATGTTAGTTGAGAAAGGAACAGATGTCCACTCTGGATGGCCATTGCCCTTAGCTGGGATTCTAGACAGTATGGTATAAATGGTGATAGATGAGTGTAGCTAGAGTTTTCCTGCCTGGCCCACAGGCACCAACATGTATTTACTCCTCTGCTTCTTTACTGTGGATGAAATATGACCAGCTTCAACCAGTTCCTGTGACTTTGACTAGCCCATGAAGAACTGTATCCTATATCTGTTTTTTAGAGTAAACTCTTAAAAACAACTTAAGGAATTTTCTTTAGCCATGATGTTTTATCACAGCAATAGGAAAAGAATCTAAGCGTGTGCTTTGGAATCTCTAGGACCTTCATCTTTCTCTTGTCCTTACCTAACCACCTTGAGGTGAGGAGTCACCCCTGCCACATGCTCTAACCATAATGTGTTAAGCCTCAACATGTCCAGATCAACAGAGCCAATAATAGATTTAGACTTCTAAACCTTTAGTCAAATTAAACCATGTCCTCAGTATGTAGTTTACTTTGGTCAGAAATGACATAGGCTATGTGGTAAAGGATTGTTCTTCCTTTGTTGGATCTAATCACTGGAAGGTGATTGTATCTGGAAGGCTCTTATTTAATCAATGGATTCAGAGTTTGATGACATTTCTAGTTGTGGAGGGAACTAGAAGGTGAGGCTTAGAGGATAGAGGATAGTGGGTAACCTTGATTGAAAGGTATATAATATTATCCCTGACCCCTTTCTTTCTTTTAGTTACTTTCTGGGCATTGGGGGCAGGCCCCTGCACCAAATGTTTCCACCACCAAAACATTCTGATTTCCCTCAGGCTCTAAGCAATGGAACCAGATGAGAGTGAGGTTGAAACAACTGAAACCAGGTACTGAAAGAAATCATTATCTTTATATTATGTCAAGTATTTTGACATATTTTTGAAGCATCAACTAACACCATCAATTTTCTCAGATACTGCTTTCAAGTCTCAGGAAACAATGGTCCACTCTCTACATGGGAAGATGGAAGCACCTAGAGGGTAAAGCAAAGTAGGTGGAAGGTGCAAACAGAGGACTTACAAATATATTGAAATCAAATTTATATTTAATGTGATCTGGAGTTAGATACAGCCCTATTGCTTGTAAGATAATGGCTAGATATATGGCTGAGGCTTGCACTGAATTTTTTGTGTATTCTTTGGCAAGATAACTAGAATTACATTTAAAGGAGGGACATAATCTTTTTATATATTTATAGATATTCTTTATGCTGATTTTCATGCCTGTTGTTGTCAGTAGATGTAGACTCAGCAGTCAAACATTTATAGACGAGTCGGTTTGAGTGTTTACTGTGGAATCAATGAACAAAAGCTGTTGCTATGTTGTAACCAGCCCCTTTGGAGTTGTGGAGAATGTACTAATGTGTCATGTAAATGTTTCCACTTGTCAAAATTTCTAAAGGCCAAAACATGTGTTATATTACTCAGGAATATTTTTCTCTGGGACTTGGAAGAAAATTTGACATAAATTTAATTAAATCCCCAAGTGCGACTGTTATGCTTTGTAGACTGTCATCACAACTAAATACCATACTTATTATTCTGATCCTATAAACGCACGGCATTCACGTTTACACATTCCTTAATATTCCACAAAAAAGTACTATTAATGAAAGCCTAGGTATATTTTAACAAGAGAATTAAATCTATAATATTTGTTCTGTTGGTTTACACACTTTTTTTCTTTTACATATACAGTTCTCCTAGAAATATTTATGTATGGAGATGTATAAATGAAATACTTGTTTCTCCTTGAGCCAGGGAAACTCCTAGGCATCTACACAGATGACCCCAGCTAAGACTCCTAGCAACAGTGGAAAGGGTGAACTGGCTTTCCCCTGTAATCAGGTTGGTGATTAACCTAATTGTCATCATAGAACCTTCATCCAGTAGGTTGATGGAAGCAGATGCAGCGATCCACAGCCAAACACCGGGAGGAGCTGGGAGTCAAGTTGAAGAGAGGGGGGGGGCGATTATATGAGCAAGAGGGCTCAAGATCATGACAAGGAAACCCAAAGAGACAGTTCACCCAAGCTCCTGAGAGCTTATAGACTCTAGACCAACAACTAGGGAGCCTGCATGGGACCAACCTAAGTCCTCTCCATGTGGGTGATTTTTGTGTAGCTTGGTCTGCTTGTGTCCCCTAGCAGTGCTACTAAGATCTGTCCCTGGCTCCTGAGCTGGCTTTTTGGAAACTGATCTCTATGGTAGAATGCCTTGTTCAGCCTTGATGCAGAGGGGAGGAGTTTGGTCCTATCTCAACTTAGTATGCTATGCTTTGTTGACTCCCATGGGATGCCTTTCCCTTTCTGAGGAGTGGATGGGGTGAGGGGAGTTGAAAGGAGGTGGAGGGAGTGAACAGGATGAGAGGAAGGAGAGGAATATGAGGTTGGTATGTAAAATAAATTTTAAAAATAATAAAATAATACTTTTTTCTGATAATCCTTGAAATAACTGAAATTTGAGTTCTATGTCTGTTAATATGTTTGAGCAGAAATGTAGGGTGAATAACCAGGTGACCTGAAGATGAGTAGATCAAAATCTCTCTGCTTCAAAATGTTAGCATCTGTTAAAGCCCACCATTTGCCATTCTAGATTCTCCATCATTTTACATTATATATAAATATATATGCACAAATTTATATTTATTTCTTAAATGTCAGGGTGAGTAATCAACATCCCTCTAGGTGTCTATAGACATCTTGGAAAGTTGGAGACATCCATTACTTTTCAAAGATTTATTTATTATTAATTTTATGTGTATGGGTGTTTTGTCTGAATATATAACCATGCACAACATGCATGCAGTGCCTACAGTGGCCAGAGTGGGCATAGAATCCTCTGGAACTGGAGTTACACATGTTTGTGACCTGCTGTATAGAGAAACTGAACTGCTGAGCCATTTCTCCAGTCCGAAGATATGGATTCTGATTAAAGAATCCTGTCTTCTTACTAAAGCAACCATTAAACAACCATTAAAGCTATAGAAAATTCACATACACGCTGAAAGGCAAAATTAATTCTCCATCTGCTCCATGCTATTTTATTAATTTAATTATTGCTATAGATAGTCCCCCTTAAATTTGAAACACAACACAGTCAATAAGTATAAATTGCTAATAAAAAAGGAATGTCTGTGAATGATGATTGACTCCAGTGTAGAACCTGAATACTAAGAAAAAATACCTTGGTTAACAGATAGGTATCCTTTGACATAAAGTCATTTCAATGTTCCTAAGAGATGTTCATCCAGCAAGGTTTCTTATGTTAGGATATGTAACAAGCAATTAGCTGATTCACTGAACCACTCATCACCACAAAGAAGGTTAAAGCAAGGACTGCATCATGTCTCCATCTTTGAATAAAACCTATAGTATCAGAAAATGATCATCAGTGAATGATCATCAGTGAGAAAACATATATTCTCAAACGTGCAGACCTATAATAAGCATATGTACTTATTTGACATCTGTAAGCATATTAAATGAGTTTACATGAAGTCTTTGTGTTAAGAAAGGAATATGATTATTAAGACTTTGATGCTGAAACTGATTTTGATAAAATATTTTTAGTAAGTATTGTTGTGTGGTGACTTCCTCCAGGTGGAAACATTCTAACCTTGAGAGAGGCTCATTAAGACCCAAGTAAACATATCACGAACCTCAGGAAGTCTCTGAATCTTCTGGATTCACAATGCCCTTCCATCCCCAAGGTAATATATGTAGTTAGAGCCACTAAGGGGAAAAGACGCCCATCTTCTGAGCTGCCTGCCAGTTATGCCAACCACTGTCCCCCATGCTGAAGGGGGCTTTTCGGGGATACAGTTGCCTTTAATCAGCCAAAGCTCCTCTAATTTCTCCTCTATCCACTCTCCAAGCCACCCTATAAACTCATTGGCTATAAAATTTCACTTTGATAGAACTTTTTAATTGGTCTGTCACTGGTACTTTCTCTAGAATTAGCAAATTTTTGTTCTCTTGTTCCCAGGAAATGTCACAATAAGCATATAGCATCTTGAGCAACTATAAAACTAATCATGTAATATTCATGTCAATCATTGACATAACATTCAATTAAATTCATCAAAAGCACATGATTTTTTCCTCATTGTTTTCAGAAAGCATTTTAATCTTTGAATATATCTTTCTTCCTAACAAATGACTTATACACTAGTCATTCTGAAAATGCCTGTGTTAACTAAATTAATCTATATTTCAACATGATTTGGAATAAATGAATTAAAGCATACATAAAGAGATAATGTTTAACAGAAATTTTAGGAAGTATTTTAGCTACTTCAAACTTCCAAAACTTGGTTTGACTAAGTAATGCAATACTTTTCTCAGTGCATGCTCAAGTATTCCCAGTTATTCATGTGTTTAAACAAGTTTTTCTCAATTATATTGAGTTACATACATCATATCTATATAATTATTAATAAAATAAGATTGCACTATGTGTATTTACAAACAAATTTTGCATTCATTGTCTTCTGTGGAGAGCTGTGCATCAAGAACCTTTTTTTTAAATCCTAGTTGAGACCAGAAATGGATACCTCATCAAGATAATCCAGCCATGTGCTACTGCATGCTTTCAAATGGACTATAAAGATGCAGCATGTTTTGTCATCTAAACAGATTCCATTATTAATTACTTTTACTATGAACAGATATAAAATGAATGGCAGCATTAGGAAATGATGACATAATGTGTAACACAATGTAGAGATGTTGAAAGCCACTTTTGTCTACAGTGATACTCCAATCTTTAACCATAAGACATGTATTCCAAGAACCCAAATAGCTGCCAAAACTATCATTAGTACTACATTTCTTGTTTTTGTATAGTACATATCCATGAAAATTTAACTTATAAATTAAGTAGAATATTACATTCAGATTAACTGATGATAAAATAAAACACCATGAAAATGCTACTGTGAAAGTCATGTTAGTGTGATATGTCTTTCTCCTAACAATACTTTTGTCTACTAAGCTGATATTCCTTATAACATGGGAGTCAGCACATCACCTGTGTGGTGACACCAAGTGTAGTAAGTGGCATAGATATTATGGCTTCGGTATTTTTTTTCCTTATCAGGAAAAGAACCTTTTTTTTTTCCTTTGAAAGGAATCTACTTGTGGCTGTCCTTTATATCTCTACGGGCTGGTATCTATGACTTGTGGGCAGTACTAAGTGAAATAAGAGTTACATGAACCCAAGCATGGCAAATACCTCTACAGTTGGTGTGACCACCCAGGTGATCACTCAGTTATTAGCAGACGAATATCAATTTCATGAAGGATACATGAAACCGAAAGGATGATTCATTTCCTGGCCAGGAAAGAGCAAGGTGAACCATGATGGGAGATTTACTCATCCTCCTCAACTTGATAAGCAATTTAAACTTATGTAGTACTTTTTTCTGGGATTTTCCATTCAATACTTTCAAACTGTGGTGGATTATGCACACCTGAAACTGTTGAAAGAAAGAAAAAATGGATAACAGAGGCCTCCTGTGTGTGCTAAAGACTACTTCAAAAGTCTTTCTGAAGTAGGAATATACATAAATAGGAGAGCATGATCCTTCTTCCCCAAGAGAACCAGGGAACATTACTTTGGACCCTTACTATCTCTTTCTTGTTAAAATTAGAATCTTTGCTAAACTTCACTTTTTATCCTTTTAGTGCCTTAATAAAAGCAACTATTCCTTTTTAGAGAAGAAATAGACAGAATATTCTCACTATGAGTTTATAAGCAGTGGTATTACAGGATTGTGACAAATGTAGGAAATCCTGCTTGATTCTCTCCTCCCCACCCCTGCTCATTGTGGGAAATGGTACTTGATTCCCCCTACACCATGTGAAATCTTACTTGATCTCCATCCTTCTCTTTCACTGTCTGGTTTCTTGTCTCGCAGAATTTCTCCCACTACTCAAAACTGCAAGAACTTTGTACACTGCTATTTTCAACCAAATATTAATTTACTTCAATAAAAAAACTATGCACAAAGGAAACCTTCATAATGTAAAATGTACATAATTATATGACCCTGAGGGGACCTATTCTATTTTTCAGGTGGAGTATGGGTAGTGAATGTACTTTGCCCCTGTGCCTTGGGTATCAATTTTGCTGGCCAGCACAGTCCCTCTCTTGAATTATCTCCAGTTTGTGCCCCATCACTGTTCCTTTAGCTACTTTCTTGTTCCAATCATGTGCCACACTTGGCAGGACACATTGACACATTCCTGCCTTTATTCACATCACGTTCTAATGCATTTGCTATCTCATTTCCTCTGGGCTAATTTTCTATCTCTTCACTCTTTCCAAAGTTCAACATGACCTAAAGCTTTCCAAATCAGTGTTCATTTCCCAACACCTAGCCTAACCAACTTCAGAAAGATTTAATACATTTCATGAGTCTGTCCATTTACAAATTTCCTGTTTACATTCTACATGTCAGTACTGTCTTAATGTGTATCCTGTACCAGCAGTAAATATGCAGCTGTGTCCTGTGCTGGGCTCTGCCCATGCTTGGAAGTATAAAGTGCATCATATTTTTGTCCTGAGCTCTGTGATCTTCTGAGTTTGCTCTTAATTTCTAACCACATTTTAGTGGCAGAGACCCTTAGATTTGTAACTCTATTAATGTATCTATAGTTCTCAATTGTACACCTCCTGCTCTCCTTCAATGTCCTGACTGACATCCCAATGCAAAATAGCAATTCTGTTAGTTTGACTATAATATGATGTTAGCTAAATATTCGCAATAGTTATTTAAAATGTATGAACCCCCTACTGTTTCACATCTATCTATTCATGGTTCAACACCAGATCTAGAGATCTTTTATGGAGATTTGTAAGTGTGCAATTTAGGTTAGGCCAAAAGAAAAATATACTGAAAAAAGAATGTATTGACAGCTAATGTCCGGATTTCATGGGATAACTTTAGAAACCCATTATGCAAAACATTAGATGTGCATATTTTGATTAGAAGCATCCATTAGGGTGATTATTATGTAGAGAATACATTAAATGTGGATGATCTGCTTTAATATATGCTACACAAAGTATTGAATTTCTGCTATGTGTGACTGATAAATCACTACATATAACACTCTGACTCTTCTTCTAAAACTTACTGAATATTATTCAGTTAAATTTATTTACACTGATATTAACTAAGCTGAAGACATTCTTCATTTATTGAATTTTTACATATTTGTTGTTTGTTTGCTTGTTTTGTTTTCTGGAAAAGCTTTTCTGTAACTAAGACTAGCCTTAAACTGACTACACAAGGGTCTGACAACCTTGAAATGTTTCTCCTTGAAATGATTTTCCTGCCTCTATCATTTGAGTGTTAGGATTGCAGGTGTTTTGCTACCATAACCAATCCAAAGACGTGTTCTTCTATTTTTCTTAACCAGTGTCAAAGGAGCAGCATTGCTAACTAACCATAATATATTTACACTGTACTTGAAAGTATCTAGTTTTCTTTATCGAATGCATTTGTGTGTAAATGTTTTCCTTCCACATAGCTGTCTAGAGGAAAACATGCAAAGCTATTACCTTTTACATTTCATTTTAATTTTTATCGTGAATAAATTTGCAAATGTTCTCTGAAATAGCTGGGGGCAAGTTTGAAAAACAATTTTAAAAGGAATATAACTCAAATTAAGAGAGAACAATTCTCATACTCATTTTAAAGATATTTTATCCCAGTTTTGTATGTAAAATATGATCAATTATTATTTTCATTATCCTGAGTTTCAAAGACACAAGTTAAGGCCAAAAGTTAACCATATTGAATGTAATGGTTTGGTTTTGATTTGTTTAAAAAAGAAAAAACAACATTCTTCACTTTTTAACCTTCTGAAGATATACCACTGTCATATTTGGCAACTGAAAACAAGATAGTAAGAAAATGAACATAATGCTAAAGTTGCTATTGATCAAGGATGACCAACTGTGTCTAAAAGGCCTGAAGATAGAAGTAGTATTTGAATTACTAAAATGGCTTTGAGTTGTTGCCTTCTTTAATATTATGCTCACAACTGTTATGAAAAGTTCATACAGTCAAAGAAAATAAAACACGAAATAGCAAGATGCAATACTTAAAACTGGGAAGAAGTTATAGTTTAAAAATATAACATAACAAACAAAATTGTGTAAATATTTGAAAGTTAAATTTAACTATCACATACCACAAATGGGATATTTTGAAAAAATTAAATATGACAAACCTACTTCTTAACCTTTAATATTGGTATGAGAATTAAGAAGAAAACTGAGATAGTAAAATAATATTTTTAACTATCCAATAAATACTCTATGTATGATAATTTAAACACAATTATTCTGTACATGGTAAAAATTATAAAATTATTGTTTTCAAATGGCATTGAATAAAAAGTATATTCCCAAACTTATTAATATTTTTGTAAATATTCTCATCAAAAATCAGAAAATTTACTACAATCACTTTGTTATAACCTGGAAAATTTCGTTTTTTGACAATTTGACCACAAACAAGGCTAGACTTTAAACCTAAAACACATGTGTGACCTCAACTGTCAACTTGCATTCCAATCAAATGTGCATAAATACTGAAGTTCTAGTGATAAATTCAGTCATTTTATACCACTGTTTTGTTCCAATAGTCAAGAACTGCTAAATTTATGAAATATTCTCTACAAATACCATTAAAGTCAGAGTGTCTTTGAGTGATTGCAAATATTCATGTGGAAGTCATTACCAGAGGGGAAATACATGGTGCAAACTACTAAAGCCCATTTGCACACTAACGGTAAACATAGCATCCCTTAGTTTCTAACTGAGGTCAACATTCACTTTCCGTTTGAATGCTGTCAGGTCATTTATATTTACCTGAGCTTGTTGACTTCCTTTCAGTACATTGATTCACTGTGATGAATTAGAACCACTGCTACAAGTTTCTTTAAAAGTTTGACTATTGCTGGTATCCTCCTTGTCTTCCTCTGCTGCCCTCTCAAGTTCTCCCTGTTTGAAAGCTTGCTTGCTTCTTTTCTTCTTTTCCTTCCTTCCTTCCTTCCTTCCTTCCTTCCTTCCTTCCTTCCTTCCTTCCTTCTTTCCTTCCTTCCTTCTTTTCTTCCTTCCTCCTTCCCTCCCTCCCTCCCTCCCTCCCTGCTACCTTCTTTCCTTCCCTCCCTCCTTCCTTCCCTCCTTCCTCCCTTCTTTCCCTCCCTCCCTCCCTCTCTCCTTCTCTCCCTCCCTCCCTTCCTCCTTCCTTCCTTCCTTCCTTCCTTTCATATATATAATTATATATGTGTGTGTATAATTCCTATATTATTTATATTATGTCCTTCTTTCTTTCTTTCTCTCTCTTTCTGATCTGGGTGTTGGACTCTGGGTCTCCCGCATGTTATGCAAATGTTCTCCCAATGATCTATTCTTCCAGGCATTGTAATATATGTAACATATTTGTTGAGTATCCCTCATAAAAACCCTCATTGAGTGATTTATTTAGCCTAAATATTATTTTAATATTTAGCTCATTTTCATTTTATACTGCACACACACACACACACACACACACACACACACACACACACACACATATATATATATATATATATATATATGTATCATGAATCTAATAACTATTTATAAATGACAGGTAAATATATAATCATGTACATTTTAACAAATATATTACATATGTCCTTAAAATTAGGGGAAACATTGTATCAAGCTAATGTCAACATGAAGTGAGGCAACTGTTTTATACCAGCAAATTCAGGAACTTTTCACATAAATTCACCAAAATTAATGAAATTAAAGCATTTTTGATAAGTGCTGAGTAAAATCAGAGAAAAAACCACTTCTGTTGTCCGCTTGGGTGAGTTTGCCAACTTTATCATTGCCCATGTTACTAATCTCACCATCAACCTGAATTTCAGATGATTAATACTCACCAAACAAGTAAACAAATAAAAACCTGTGTATTAGTCCTCCAAGTTCATTTGTTTTTCTTAAAGTGGTATAACAGAATGTTTAAACATAAAATAAAATAGAAGGTTTTGAAGGTGCACTTTGCAAAAGAAAGGCATCCTAAATATATATGCAAAGTAGCTCATGATATTCACT
This sequence comes from Peromyscus californicus insignis, assembly GCF_007827085.1. Taxonomy (NCBI): domain Eukaryota; kingdom Metazoa; phylum Chordata; class Mammalia; order Rodentia; family Cricetidae; genus Peromyscus; species Peromyscus californicus. The sequence goes on along the minus strand of NW_026294617.1, from coordinate 56,418,694 downwards.
GATGTGTTTAAAAATATCACTCTCAGCCATTTTCAACTGTAGCTTCTGTAATTCTCTGATTTAAAAGTCATGTTAAAAACACATGAAATGGTATGGAAATGCCTGTTCAGATTATGTGAGGAAAAAGGAAACAATGTGAAATTTCATTCAAATAGTGCATGGATAAATGTAACAACCAGAGCTCCAAGTTCTTACTGTTTGTGATGTACATTTAAGTGCACAGAACATTTGCCTTTATGGCAGTTTTATTCCCAGCACAGTAAATGGCAAAAGGGTTTCTGTTCAATTGACTTTCTCATAAGAGGTTTAATTCCCTCTTTGTTTTGGCATAGTTTGTATCTGAGTTTTCGTACTCCAGCTAACCTCTACATTCTGAGTAAGTAAATCCCACTTTGCGTGACAGACTGACCCAGTGTCAGGAAATGGTACTTGTAGTGCTAGTGTGTATACATACAGTTTAGACAACCCTTAAAAAAAATGACTTTCAGGCAAGAGTCTCTTAGCACAAAAATAAATGGCTTTGAATTGTGTAAAAGTATAACATTTAAGTTATGCTGCACATTACTACAAAGTAACTGATGCCAATAACAAATGCTAAACCTTATTTCCAACCAGAGCCACTGTTTCATGATGGAATAAATGGAGATAGAACTAATTTAGAAAATAAATGTGTTCATGAAATATTGTACCTCTAGGTCCACAAGTCACATATCACTAAAATACATTTTGGTAAAATAATTTATACATTTCATTTTTAGTAAATACTATGATTGCTACAGAGACATTTCAGTATTTAACAGTAAGTAATAAATGCGACAGAAGTAAGACTATATAAAATATTTCACAAGGTACAGATATTTTAATGTACATTCTAAGCACAACTTTGATCAATCAATCAATACCTATGATTACACAAATTAAATCTACTTTAATAATTTAAATACAACTACCAAACATGTACCTGGTAAACTCACTTTACAAAACAAATAGGAATAACTTAAAATCAAACAAGTAGTGAATAGTATAACTGATGCCTTCTTTAAATAGTGACTATTTTCTGATATTTTTCAATATTTATGATTTAATATTTTGTGATAATTGTTGATTCACATAAATTTGTAGAAAATAATATGTAGATCACATGTGCCCTGTATGCAGTTTCTTCCAAGGGCAGTATTGTTCTAATTATGGTACTACATATAACTAGGATTCTGACTCTCATCCAGTTCCCACACATGATTCAGACTCACTTATTCACACGTTTGTGTATGTATTTTGCTCTATTCAAATTTATGACACATGGCAGTCCCCTTATTCACCTCAGTAGTCAAAATGATACAAGTAGTAAAGATCTAATATAACTTAAGAAGTGGATTTTTAAAGTAAGGACAATATCTTAAAGCAATGGCCAAAAACATCTTAGTCTCTGTGTCATAACAACTATTTTATGTCCTGAATTCAAGTCCCTACCTGTAGCAGGCTACTGAAAGGTGGGTGTGGCTCTGCTCTGTAAAACTTTGGGGAAAATAAAGGAGTCAGAGGAAGGGAATAGAGTTTGGATTTCATCCAAACACATTACATCAATGTATGCAATTCTTAAACAATAAAAATGTTGATTTAAAAATTAACCTGGATTAGTTTGATAGATCTTTGCTAATTTCTCATCTGAGATTTTTCACAGTTGTCAATTTTCAGTCTTAAAATACAAAATGTGCTGTATGTTTGATTTGTTTTGACTTGGTTTGACTTTGTATTTGAATCATCTAACTAATTACAAGATTTTTTCAGTTGTGAACTTAATATTTTTAATTGTTTCCAATATGACATTGTAAGAAACAAGGTAAAAGATTACAATTCTGGAAAAAAATAGTTCATAATCACAGCATCTATTACAAAACACTGCAATAAAAGCCAGCTTCTGAGAGTGGAATCTATTTCACATTTCAAAGTGGCCACGTGTACACTCCTAACAGGACAAGTACTTTGTTTTGTTTTTTATTTACCCTTTCTCTGCTCAAATAAAGGCATTTTAGAAACTAACTTCCTTAGGCATAATGCTAAAACAAACAAACATAAAATCCTCAACTTCTGGGAGCTGGAAATATATTAATGTTAACTCTAAATAAAATAAATGGTATTTCAATACTCTGTGATGAAAATGTATTTTGAAGCATACATAAATTTAATTAACATTCAGGATGAGTCTAAAGGACAGAAGTTTTTCAGCCAATCATTGAATGGTAAATTCTAAAGAGACTCAGACTATTGTTCATACATTTCTTGTTGATTTAAATATTTGATGACATTGTAAATGAGTGCTCAGTAATCAGGCAGAACACTAAATACACTGGTTATCATCTAAAATGATATTTAATCATGTTTCCATATGTTCAATTGTACATGTCAGATGAACAGAATCTCACTTTAAAATAGGATTATATAGATAAGTGTGCACACTACTCTTCCAGATGTCCTGGTTTTGTACCCCGGTACCCAAACTAGGTAACTAACAATCACACAGTTCCAATGGATCTGAAAGTCTTGGCTTTTGTGGACACTGTAGGCATGCACATGTGCATATGTCAACATGCACACACAAAAAAAGTTATTGAAAAAGAATAAGACTATAACTTAATGTACTTATTTAGTTACATATTAAATACGATTTCCTTAAGTTTATGATGCCAGTGTGGTAGTATAATATTTTATTCTACCATCTTAGGTTAAAATGACTGAAAAAATATTCTTCCCTTTAAAAGTCTAACATAAACAATTAAATATTGATGACATTGCTTGAACTGAAAAGACAAAGAGATGAATTTGAATCCATAACATCTTCCATTTAGTAAAGGAGGGGAATCTACTGTGGCAAAACTCTTTGGAAAATGTCCACAGGATGCAGTGTATAGCTACAGTGCTCTTACTCTTTCACATCATATGTTGCTTCTAGAAGCCACAATGACCACAGCATACCAGATCTTATGCTATCTTAAAAGTGTCCTGTTCGATTATATGAGCAAGAGATATTGAGACCATGTTTGGAAAAAGCACAGGGACAAATAACCAAACTAGTGGAAACACATGAACTATGAACCAGTAGCCGAGGAGCCCCCATGGAACTGGATCAGGCCCTCTGGATAAGTGAGAAAGTCGATTAGCTTGAACTATTTAGGAGGCCCCCAGGCAGTAGGACCGGGATCTGTCCTTGGTGCATGAGCTGGCTTTTTGGAACCTAGGGCCTATGCTGAGATACTTTGCTCAGCCTAGGTGAAGGGAGGAGGGGACTGGACCTGCCTCAACTGAATCTACCAGACTGAGCTGAATTCCCAGGGGAGTCCTTGCCTTGGAGGAGGTAGGAATGGGGGGGTGGATTTGGGGGAGGCCAAAGGGGAGTGGGGGGGAGGAGGGAGGAAAGGGGAATCCGTGGCTGATATGTAAAATTAAATTAATTATAAAATTTTTTTAAAAAGTGTCCTGTTAGCATTTTTGCCTCCTTGAAATACACTTTATTGAAAAATTATATTGAACATTAACAACTATAAATCATTTGTTAATAAATTGGCAAATGAAGGGTTGCAATATATTTTAACCCAAATTCAAGAAAGAAATGTCCTGTCATTTATATAGTGTGAGCACATTTAAGGAGTATTCTGATTAACTGAGATGCAGGCATTCACCAAACTTCAAGAATCAACTTCATCATTGATCTGTTAGAATGATGGATGTTTCATACTTGACTCTAGAATTTAAATGAGTCATAACATAAAAAAAAAACACTTCCTCCAACTTAAATAATCAAGTAATAAACCGAGATATAAATAAATATATGATGCTAAAGTCTTTTGGTGATTTATCTATAGAACATGATAAAATGGCATATCTCATTACTAATTCAGAAGTGCTATTCACTAGACCATCATTTCAATTGTATGAATGCAAACAATAATACTTTAAAATGTTAAACCATCATTGTCTCAGATTTGCTAATTGAGTTTCTTATGACATTATTGTTATTGAAGTGAGTAATTAGAGGTCCCATATAATTTGAGTTACATGCTGCAAACTGAAACTGTTCTGCTGATCAAGAAGAAATGAGAAACTGCCACAGCATGGCTTGGCATTCCCTGTGCCTTCAATCGCATTTTAGGTGTTTTGCACTGGGGAGATTTTATCTACAGACTAAACTGGCTACCCTCTGTCCCTATAATAACTCCATGATTGGGAAGCCATATGGTGCAATGCTGAATGCTATATTAAATTGTGAGTCAGATTTTGGCCAGCTTTATTCTCATAAATGAATATCAGAATTCTATCCATGCAAATTTCCGTACTCTGATGCTTCTTGGTTTTGTTAAGCTTATTTTGTCATTTTCCTTTTTTAGACACTTACAGAGATAAAATCATACTATACTTAAATCTTAACAGCACTAATAAAGAATAGGAAAGATAGAGGACTATGACGCTGTAGGCCTCACCCTGCTCTTACCTTTAAAGAAGCAGTCTTCATTGTGAACAATGGTGATCTTTTGCTTTTTCAGGCAGGCAGCTCTGTGAACTTCACAATGGTTTTCATAGAATTCCCCATCAGATCCACACACAGGTTTGTAGTGCTGTTTGCAAATGTCCATGCAGGCACACTCTGCATGCCTTGTCTCTCTGCTGATGACACAGTGCCTCCCCAAGCCACAGTACTTATTTTCACAAGATCCAAAAGGGCCATCCTGAATTAGAAATTCTGGAAATTAAAAAAAAAGGAAATCATTTGGTTCTCTTGTTGATATAACCAGTTCATTTCAAAATATCAGGTGAACAGTGTGTTCAAAAACTATTACAGAAATTGAAATACATAATGAAGGAACTTGCAATAAAACCAAATAGGAACCATTTCAAAGGCTGTCAGATTCTTCTCTGGTTACTCACCTCTAGTTCTACTTTCCCTTTTCAGAGTACATTGAAATTAGAGGACTTTTTATTATTATTAAGAATAATATTAGACATTTTGAAGGTGTTATGCAATGCATATTGACCATTCCCACCATTGCCTCCTTATGTCTTCTTACTACCCAGCCCCCTTACAAATCTCTTTCTCATGTTCATGTCTGACATTTTTTTGTGACCCACTGAGGTTATCCAGGTCCATCTATGTAACTATAAGTTTGGAGTTATTCTTTGGAGTTCAATTGAATCTACATGATGACACCATAATAATTACAAGAACAAATTTGTAAGCAGAGTTCAAAGTGTGCCTTGAGTAACACTAAAAAATTTTACATGCATGAAGCTTTATTTCTTAGCTATTATTATTGACCCTTCAAAATGAACTTTCATACAACTGAGAAAAGTTAAAATACTAGTTTGATATTATAAATTAAGCTCATAAATTACTTTAATTTTATCTTCATACTTTGATTCCAAGTCAAATTTAGATCAGCTAAATTAAAATTATACAAAACCATACCAATATCAATGGCATAGTACAAGCAATAACCTAACTCAGGACATACATAGACCAAACTAAAATTTCGGGGTACACAGCTTTAACAAAAAGCTGAGTTGCTGACAAGTGGAAATAGCCAGAGTTCCATCAACCACAGTTCCAATTCATCACTTCATATCCAAACTAAGTAACAACTCATCATGCCATGCCCAAATACCATGGTTGCTATTGGTTGCCAGTAAGTTAATTTCTCTAATCTGTTTTCCATTGTGTCTAAAAAAAACTTTCTATCACATTTCAGAATGATGCTCAGCCCTTTTTGGTTTTGAGTGACACAGAGCTGAAAAATCGTGTAGTAGTGTGGTCTTTCTTTCACTGGGCATAGCATGATCATTCCAGCACCATCTTGGGCTACTTTGCTCAGTAGTCATGGCAACTAACTGAGCAGAATATTACAGAGAAATGATAGCTTAGCTATTGGCAGTAGGAAAGAGGTTGGCATGACTCCAGCCACTACTCCACCCTCCTCTTCCATATGCAAGGGATTTTGGGAGATGCTAGATGGTATGCTATGTAAAAAGTACAGGTCAGAATGTTAAGACTGGGAAAGGAATTGATATGAAATTACCCTGCAGAATAATCACTATTAGGATAGTGACCCTCATTATGATGTGAGAGAAGCTATCATGATTAGACCTTGAAGGGAGAGGGCATTAGGAGTACAAAGGTATGGTATAATAGCATACAAGAGTCAGACTGATAAGAGAGGGGGAAAGAGACAGACAGGAAGACAGACAGACAGACAGACAGAACAGAGAGAGAGAGAGAGAGAGAGAGAGAGAGAGAGAGAGAGAGAGAGAGAGCGAGCCTCTAACCTGGAGAGGGGCTGCATTGGGATAGCCACCATATATCATGACAGAGGTTTGGAAAGAACATGTTCTTCAGTTCCCAGAAACTAATAAAATTCTTTACTTTTATTGGTTTCATGGAGTGTCAGAGGTGTATGCTAGATGATTAAGTCTGGTCTAGTCTACACATTAAGGGACAAGGATGATAAACTTGCATGGAGTAGAGGGCTGGGCTTGCTTTTCCCAGTGAATCCTAACCTTCACGGCAGAGGTCTCTCTGCTGTTTGACAGACTATCAGGAATTTTTCTGTCATTGTTATGTTTTAGATAATTTTATATCTTTATTTTTACAGCTAAATACTAAAATTTATCAAGAAAAATACTTATTTACCGAGAGATGGTTTATTAAAAGAGTGATAATTTCACCAGTTAGTAAAGCTGAGGCAGCTCATGGAAATATTGCAGTTTCCCTTGGCTGAGTTGCGGTACCAGGTGGTGGCACTATCTGGTATGCCAATGTTGGTGTGATACCAGGTGGTGGCATTATCTGGCACACCAATGTTGGTGTGATACCAGGTGGCACTATATGGTACATGAGGTTGGTGTAATAACATGTGGCTGTCTGGTACACTAATGTTGGTATGGTAACAGATTGCTCTTTCTGGTACACTGAGGTTGATGTGTGTCTCCAAGAGTCTCTATTCCTAAATTCTTGCTTTTATATCCTGTTCTGAATCAGAGATTTCAATTAAAATGCTGGCCATTTTGTTTACATAAATAGAGTATTTTACATTCTAGCTAGAAGTTTTTGTTACTCATTGTTACTACATTTAAAAGAAATGCAATTGATTTATATGAATTCCTTGAGAAAGTTTATTTATGTAAATGAAAAGGACATATCCTTTGTGACAGTAATTAACCACAACTAATGTTAAATTTAAGTTTCAGCTAATGTTAAATCAATTAAATCTGATCAGCATGTCAAAGATTTTCTTAAAGTACAGTCAGATAACACATTTAATTAATTTTAATTAAGGATTGACTTGTAGCTTGGTAAAGTAGCATTTGTTTCTCCAACAGTGGACTCTATATTTGCATCATTTGATAATTTCTGTGCCCTCCTAGCATTACTAAATGTTCAAATTATAAACACTGAAACATTAAAAGCTAAATATCACACCAAAAAGCAGAATTGCACAATATTATATTAAAGACATTTGTTGTAGCTTCCCAATCATAATTTGCTTCTCTTTAATAGATTTATAGATCTATATATATGTACATATATATGTATATATATATATATAAATACATGAAAGACGATATCAGATACATAGCTAACATTGAGTGAAACCTTTGAAAGTGAATTTCTTTTTATTTGTAAGTTGTGATATTGCTTGCCTGGGGTGCAAAAAAATTGATAATTTCTTCAAATGTTTTACAAATGGAATAAGATAGTACTTTAGAGGCAAAGATTTAGAGACCTGGTAAGGGGCACAAAAAAGATTAAGGGACACAGCACCAAGGTGGATGTCATAATGCACCCAACACAGCTGAGGCATACAGAATATTATTTTAAGATATGTTAATTTTGTTTATGTTGCATTTGTTTAACTCTGTGAAGTTAAACTCTGCCTGTCTAAAACACCTGATTGTCTAATAAAGAATTGAATGGCTAATAGTGAGGCAGGAATGAGAAAGAGGCATGGCTGTCTGGCAGAGAGGATAAATAGAAGGAGAAATTTGGGAGAAGAAGAAGCCAGAAAAGGAGGCGGACTCCTGGTCAGCCACCTAGCTACACAGCAAGCCACAGAGTAAGAATAAGATTTACAGGGGTAAGAAAATGGGATAAGCCCAGAGGCAAAAGACAGATGGAGTTAATTTAAGTAAAGAAAAGCTAGCAAGAAACAAGCCTAGCTAAGGCTGGTCATTTATAATAAGAATAACCCTCCCTCCGAGTGTGATTTATTTGGGAATGACTAGTGGGCCCCCAAAGGAGTAAAAGAAAACAAACAACAACAACAGAGGTATTTAAACAATGATTATTCAGAAAGCTGATGATGATAGGATATGGGGAAAAGACTGAATCAAGATTGAAAATGATAATGGGGAAGGGGAAGCAACAGATTAGGTGAGCTGAGTTAATCATTATATGGAATATAAACATACTGTTTAATTAGTGTCATTGTTTCACATGTTGTCTTCTAGCATGTGTGATGCTGAAGTGTAAAATGTATTTAATAGCAACTCTAATTTATTAACAATTTAGTCAAAGAAGAGGGTTCACTTTCTTTGGTTTTTAAACTGTAGTTTTGTCTGACCTGATAATCTATTAATAAAACAAGGGGTAACTAGCAAGTTGCTTTTAGTCTCTCAATAACGCAATTCCTTTGTTTAAACTTGTCTGCTAAAGCATGATTCTAATTGAAGTTATGTATGTAAAATACACTTAGATGTCTCTAGAATGACTAAGATGTATTTTTCACCTGCATTGAAGTATCACATATTGACAATGCTCAACTTAAAAATATTTACATAATCTAAAATATCCTCAACTATACCAAATATAAACTAATTTTGACTTATATATGATAAGTTGATCTATTAATCTAAGGCTTTGTTATTTGATTTGTTTCATATGGGTAAGTGCAACTTTGACTTTTAAAATTTTATTACCAGTCTTCACTGAGAATGGTATTAGCAAATTAATTAAATGCTCAAGCCTCATTTTTTATCAAATAACATTATTAGAATTCATTATGTATTACTTAAATAAATAAGAGAGAAATAGCAACAAAGTTAATAATGTTATCAAGCAGTTGCTGAGAAGATTCAGTACACATGGCAATGGAAGTGTCTGGTATGGAAAATTTGATTAAGGAATGCAGTGATTATGATTAAGAATGATAAGTTATTATGGATCTAGCAACAGGATATACAAATAAAATTGTTATAATAATAGTCTTTCCCAACAAACTGTGTTAAAAAGTCTGTTGAGGCTGGGCAGGTATCATATGCCTGTATTCTGGGAATTATATAAATGGATGTAGACAGACATCAAGTTCTAGGCCAACATGGTCTATATAACAAACCCCATTACAAAATAAAGACACAGGCAAGGTACATCAAGGAAGTGTTTGAGCTAGTGTGCTTCAAAATAACACCCCTAAAATTGCCAAGAAATTCTAACACGATATTTTTCTCAGATGCCAAAAAGTTAAAAATAATGAAAACCTTTAAAAATTGAAATGAAAAAGAGAAACAAGAAATACAGAAAATGGGAGAGGATACAAAAGTTTCATTTCCATAATTATATATTTTGATTTAGAGTTGCAAGCATCCATTTTCATGATAATTTGCCACCCACGTATAGAAAGTTGGGAAACCTAAATAAAATTTTGTTTTGTATATTGTAAGGTAACAAAATGGTTTCATTTCTCATAAGTTTCATGGCTAGTGATAAGTGTAGCAAACAACTGGAAGGCATGCAGAGGACTACACAGTGTGACCTTTCCGTGACCTCTGTGATTGTGGCCTGCATCTCCTGGTGTTGCTCCTGTGTCACTACTGAAGACAACCCATGAGAAGAGAGGGTCATCTCTACCTTGGATTTGGTACTGTCTCCCTATCTTATTTGGAACAACTTATGAGATCTTCAGTTAATGCTGCAATAGTGTATTTTTTTTTTTTTTTTTTTTTTTTTTTTGGTTTTTTCGAGACAAGGTTTCTCTGTGTAGCTTTGCGCCTTTCCTGGAACTCACTTGGTAGCCCAGGTTGGCCTCGAACTCACAGAGATCCGCCTGGCTCTGCCTCCCGAGTGCTGGGATTAAAGGCGTGCGCCACCACCGCCCGGCCCAATAGTGTATTTTTAAAGACAAAATAAGCAGGAGTGCAGAGACGTCTCCTACAATCTGCCACCACCCAGAACATACAGGCTCCCCAGCATCGGCATATTGCATCAACGCTGTAGCAAGAGCTGCACCATGATTGGGCATTGTCAAATGTTTTCTTTAAGAGTGAGTCCATGCAACCATTTCTTTCTGTCGTTGGTCTCCTGAGCCCCTGACAACCTCTGATCTCCATCTTAGGGCATTCCAGAATGTCCTATAGTTGAAATTAAACATTATGAATCCCATTTTTTAACAGTTTTTTTAAATTATAATATAATTACATTTTTCCTTCCTTTTCTTACCTTAAAACCCTTCTGTTTTTCCCAACTTTTTCTCAAATTAATCTTCTCTTCTTTCATTAATGGTATTCATGCACATATGTATATGTATATGCATATATTTCCAAAATATAAATTGCTCAATCCATATAATGTCACTTGTGTGTGTGTTTCCAGGGCTGATTTAGTGTTGTTTTTTACGGAAAAATATGCCTTATGGATTGCTCCATATCTATTCACAGGTTTTTAGGAAATTTCATTTTTAGTGTTGCCTAGTATCCTACTGTATAGATTATCAATCTGTTTATTCATTCACCTATTGAAAAATGTCTAAGTTACTTCTAATATTTGACTTTATAAAAATCACATAAACAAATGTTCTCAGATATGTTTTATATTTTCAGAGTATTTTAATGGTAGTTCTCAACCTGTGAGTTGCGACTCCTTTCACAGGTGTTAACTAAGACCATTGGAAAACACATATATTTACATTATGATTTATAACAGCAGCAAAATTACAGTTATGAAGCAACAATGAAAATAATTTTGTGGTTGGAGGTCATCACAACATAAGGAACTGTATTAAAAAGACACAGCATTAGGAAGGGTGAATACCATTGGTTTAGTAAATAGTAGGAGTGCACATGCTTTATCAAATGGTAAGTGTATAATTTGGGAGTGGATACACTATTTTATACTTCTCCAACAATAAGCATGCATTCCTATCGACCTAGCCTGATATCTCACTGATAGTTTGCATTTCAATAGTTTGAATTTCCTTTTCACGTAAAATAAAATATAAACATTTTTCTTTATTAGGATGCTCAAGAATGAACAAACCCCTACAATGCCCTTCAAGTGATAAAAAATGCATTTGATCTATGCTGTGGGACCAAAATGGTAAGGTCTCTCACAGTGGTTGTCAAACTGCTCCATGAAAAATCCCCATTCACTAAAGAAAAAATCTTTTCGGGATAGTAATGTGTCTCCTGTAGTTTCCAGCCAAACAGCCACAATTTCCCCGGAATCCTTTATTCTGACACCAATAGACTGATCCTTGTTCCTGACTCTCCTCAATATCCAGGCAATCAAACCCATCCAGGCTGTCTCTGGTGCCTGCAGAACATCTGTTTGAATTGTTACTGCCTTAAAACCCTCAGGAGCACTGCTGGGGATGGGGTAAGATTATAAAGTAACATCAAGAATACAGGAGAACATTGATGAATGTCACTTTGACATAAGTGTAATGTTATCAAACTTCTGCTTTAAACAATAGGTGTGAGGGGAACTGCTACCCAAAGCAAACTCCTCAGTCATGGAGACATTTACAGAGATCCGGTGTGCAAAGGTATGAGTTACTGTCACCCTGCTCTGCACAGATGAAGGAATTTGCAGAGGAAAGTAGACACTGTCACTCCCTTAGGCTTCTGGTTCCTCCAGCTGTTAAATGTTGACATTCTGCCTCTCACCTGTCTTAGGTAGCATTTTATTTTCTTTTTTTAAGAATGACTAAGAAAATGGTAAAAGAGAGTGTGGAGATGGGGAAATTTGGAACAAACCATCACTGTAAGATAAATTAAAAATACTAAAAACAAATGTAGCACAATATTATAATCAAATATGCCTGAAAACACTGCCTGCTAATGGACAATATGATATACAGCTAAGGTGGGAGTTGACGGGGAGGGGTAGAAGTCACAGGCCTACATCAGGAGCCGTTCAATGAATGGAACTGATATGCTGCTTTCACTGAAAGCCTTCTTTGATTGTGACAGAACAGGTGAAGACAGGCCTAGAGATCACACCGGCACAAATACATAGGGGAGAGTCTTGTCTTCCCACAGCAGTGGGAGATGCAGGATGATCTCAAAGGCCTCAGCATCTGATGCCATCACAATGAACTCAGGGATACCCCTGTTGAGGGTTTTGGAGGCCAAACTGACTCCGTTCTGACTGCTGAACAAAGTCAAGTGGCTTCTTGGTGAGGTGGGCAACTGCAAGGGACTAGGTCTTCGGATTCACTCAGGGTTGCACAGCACAGGCCTCACTGTGATTCAAGACCAGTCCACCTCAGGCAGGAAAAAGTGCTGCACAGTGATAATTTGTGTTTTTCGATTCCTTTTGTCTGTTTCTTTTCTTTTTATTTATCCTATATGTCTTTTACGTCATGTATCTTGATCTCATTCATTTCCCCATCCCTTGGCATCCACCTTCTGCCCCTGAACCCTCCCCCAACTAAAACAAATTTTCAGAGAAAAAAGGGAAAAAAAATTAAAAGGGGAGGGGATTTAAAATCTCATCATGGAAGTTGTGGTGTGACACAGTGAGTTACCAGTAAACCCCTTTGTTCATATATCTTTACTTGCAAGTGTTCATTGCAAAGAGTCATTAGTCTCCTTCTAGGTCTCTGGTTTCTACTACACTGTCGATTCTGAGCCCTCACTGGAACTCTTCCTGGATATCCTGTTGTTGCCTCCTGTTGTGGAGAACCTGCAGCTTTGCGTCTGAGGGTCAGGTCCCTTCATGTGCTCCAGCAGATCGTAGATGGAGTGGATGTTGGGATGGGCCAAACCCTGGATCTGGGCCTGGGCAGTTGTCAGGTTGGTCCTCCAACCAGTTCTTCCCTGTCCTCACCACCAGGGTGAGTTCTCCAGCATTGCCCCGGCTAATTCACCTTTTGCAGCAACAAGAAGGGGTGGGGCCAGTTCTGTTGCTTTCATGCCCTCAGGGTCAGCTCTCCAACACTATACCTTTAGGGAAGGCTCTATTGTGTTACCCAGGTTAGGCACAGGGACCACTGTCCTTTGCACTGCAGCTGGTGAGCGGTAGGGACAGCCCTCTCACTCTTATGACCCCAGGTATTTATCAGTTTCTATGTAGTAGTTGTATCTATGCATATTAATTTAAAATCCCCTGATTATGTAAGGTAGAGAACATAATTGCATTTGCTTTTTTGCCTTTCTCACATCATCTTTGGCAAGGTTCCTACTCAGGACTTTTACATAGCCTTAGAAATTAAGTGATTTTATTTTATTGACACATTGGAAAACATAAATATTTTATGAAATACAAGGCGATGTTCCTCAAGGCCTTAAGAAAAAGGCATAAGCACAATGCTAAAGCAATATACAGTAAGAAATGATAAAGACTGGGAAAGAAAATAAATGAAATCTAAAAGAAAATGCAAACAATGAAGGAAAGAAATGGAAGTTAGAAATGTATGGTTAGGGCAATTCTGTAGGCACCTGTGCTCGTGTGCACATATCCATCTTTACACACACACACACACACACACACACACACACACACACACATTAGAACCAAAATACATCTTTATAAAAAATATGACTGGCAATCAATGATATTCAGAGGATCATAATTATGTGATTTGAAAAATTACAAATTTGCAAATATAAAACTCAAAAAGTAAATTATTTTCTAGACACATGTGTTTACCAAAGTTAATCAAGATGATATATAAACAAAATTACACAGATATGTAACAAACAATGAAATTGCAGCAACAATTTAAAAGAAAAACTATATTATAACAACCACAACATCCCAGACCAAGATGGACTTACAATTAAATGCTACCATATCTATAAAGAAGAATTAAGACCAATGAGCCTCAAATTATTCCACAAAATTGAAAAAGAAAGATCACTGCTTACACTCTTTACAAAGCCCAGTATTACCTTGATATCAACATTAGGAAACAGACACAAGAAAAAGGGAAAAAATAAATGAATGTTCTGGAGAAAACTATAGGCAAATATTTTTAATCAAAATATCTCAACCTACCTGCAATTCTTCAGTGATGAGTGTCCACAAAGGTTAACCATTCCTGATGTCTCTGTGAATGCCACACAGAGCGCCACTTCAACACCTGCTGACCACCACTCTCCACCCACATCTGAGAAAGTTAGTGGATTTTGTCCACATGTATTACGAAATCTTACTTCTCAAACAATTCCAGAGACACCACAATGAGCTAATTACTGTTGGGCATTTGGACAAGACTTTTTCAAACTCTGTATCAAATCCAACCTCATTCTCAGTGTCTTCATTACATTAATAATTTTGACTTTGGGAATTATAAAAGTCTAGAAAATAATGCAGAACTTTTATCTCTGTTTTTTTCTAAATATATGTATGCACATGCTACCATAAATATATTTTTCTCTTAAGTTAACTTCTCTTTAATGTGGAGCACAATTTTGCTCCTTTAAAAAATTTTGAACCCACTATAAATTAGTGATTTTAAAATATATATGTAGACTTTTGGAGATGCAGTCCCAAAATAGAGACAGCCTGTTATATAAATAACGGGAATTTGTTTAGTGGTTCTTTGAAAGCTGACTCTAAGTTTTTAGATGAGTAAGCTAGAAAAATATTATTTACTGAGCAGATTCTCTTTTTACATAAATTTCCAAGTACCTTGCAATATAAGTCTTACAATTATTACTAGAATACAAAGGTCTTATTTGATCCATCATTGGATTACTAGTTCCCCACCAATGCACAATCATGTTAAAAGTCTAGAAGACTATACACTCATAACAGAGATGGAAAATGTTGAATTTAGAAGACTAAGAGCATCCCTGTCTCCATGGCTTGTCCTCCATAACCACACAAAATTTTTCACTGCCATAGCATTAGCTTTTGTGTTAAGGATCTTTTGAACATGATATTGGGAGTTTACTAAAACGTATTCACTTGTGTCATCCTCAGTGAAGCTTACAGTTGAAGACATTTACCCAATGATCTGTAATACAAAAGCATGATTTTTGTTGTTCTGTCTTTTCTCATCCTCCTCTTTGTCTCCCTCTTCTTTGATAGGCTCTTTCTATGCAGCCCATACTAGCCTTGAACTTGTAGTCATCTATTAGCTCTGCCCCTGTCATAGCCTCCTGAGAACTGGATTTGACCATGTAAACTGTCACCACAAAGTGTGTCCCTCTCTTAATCAAGAAATGAAAGCTTACATGGAGTAGACAGCTGAGAAAATCCTCGTATGGACCATCAGGTCAAAATAAACATGTAAACAATGTGAAATGAAATTAAACAGTGAGGACAAGTACTGTAGAAACAAAACAAAACAGCCCTGCAACTTACAGATTTATGCTCACAGAAATGAGATCACAGCTAATCCTTAAAATAAAACAACAAAAGTCTTTATTAAAAAAATAGAATGATCTACTTGAATTTATTTGAAAAAGATATGATCCTTAAAGTATCTAAGAGCAATACAGCGTACAAAAGTAAGAAAAGTATATGGAAAATGAATAAGTGAACATAAAATAAAATATAGAAAAGAGAAAATGTCAAGCCATATGACTGTCAGTTCCTGAATTTCTAAAGCCAAATAATAGAAGGTCCAGATGGGCAGGGAAGAAAAACAGATGGGAAGAAATAATTAATAAATTATTAAAGTATTTCCTAGAACTGAAAAAAAATGGATTGCCAAACTTAGAGACTTTGCTCAGTACCCAGCATGAATGAATTACAGTGTACACTTATCATGACATACTTTGAAATTTAGAAATAATGAAAGTATAGAATAGAATTTTCTATAAGTTTGTGAAAAACAGTAAAATGTTCATCCAGATCAAAGTGAGTACAAATTCGATTGCAGTTGATTTTTTAGCAGCAACAGAATCATAAAGCCAGAGAGTACACAATTCTGAATAGAAAAGGACCCTGCTCAGAAGTCACTGCCCTAGTCTGTCCACAGGTCTGACTGCTACAACAGGCAGGTCATTTCCTTCTTTCCACAGAGGAACATCAGCTTTGACGTTCTCCTGACAGTTGGAGGAAGGAAATGATAAATACACAAACAAAACTCACAACCCTCTTCCTCCCCATACCTACACTGTCACCTCTACTAGCCTATATCACAAAATACTAGACTTTACCATCTAGGTATCCATCAAGAGATGAATGAGTAGATTAAACATTGTGGAACAAGCCAACAACACATCAAAAAGATTGTTCACCCCAACCAAGATGAAATCTTTCTTGTATTACAACGTTGGTTCAATAGATCATTACAGAAAACATCACATAAATACACCTAAGTATAGAAATCACATGATGAGCATGAGGGATGCAGAAAAAAGAAGAAAATAAACCTTTGATATCAGCCCTTTTTAATACTAAATTAATTAGTATTAAAAGAAACTTGCACCAGAGAATGTTCCTGCTACAGCCAGGAACTGAAGCAGAGGCCACCAAGGAAAGCTGCTTACTGGCATATCCAGACTTGCTCAACTACTATCCTCACACAGTCCAGTCCCACCTGATCATGAATGGTGCTGTCCACAGGGATTGGGGCCCTATTAAAACAACTAGCAATTTAACACATGGACCCACAGAAACCACACAGGCTAATTTGATGGAGGTATTCCCTCATCTTAAATTTCCTGTTCTCATATGTCAAGGTTTGTGTTAAGTTGACAAAAACAAAAGAGCACAGAAAGTAGCAATGAATGAAAATCTGGATAAGGACAAGAAAGAGTCATATGCTTTAGACACAGTAGGAAAATAACTGAACCTCAGTGGAAAGTAACTCAAACCATCAAAATTATAAATAAGAAGCAATCATGTACTATCTCTACCTAAGGCTTCTAAATATGCCTGAGACATCTACTTTGCTTTGATGTAGGCACCTGTTTACTAACTCAAAAGGGCAGACACTCATCCCGGTGCTTAAAACATTCTGTAGTGAAGCAATGCCAGTTGGCTTTGAACATCATTTGATAAAAGTCTCGCCTAGAAAATTTAAAATCGATACATTAAATTCATTAATATATTTAAGAAATATGTAAGGAATGATGACAAACTTAGTAATAAAATGGTAATCAGAATATTTTAGTTTCTTTTGTGATAGACAATACAATCCTATTGCTAATCTAGAGATTAAATACAGTTACAGTACCTAATTTAGCCACTTTAGGAGAAGTAACCATAAGAAATGGTATATTAGGCACTTCAGAGATGGCTCAGTAGGTAAAGGCACATTTTACCAAGGCTGAGGACCTGAGTTTGTTCCCTGGAATCCACAAAGCAGAAGGAGAAAAACAACTCCTGAATGCAGTACTGTGATGTGCAGGCAAGTATGCGCTGCCTTGCACAGACAGACAGACACAGACACAGACACAGACACAGACACAGACAGACAGACACACACACACACATACATGCACTAATGAATAAATACTTAAGTAAATGCAGAAAAATATAAGATGTATCATTTTATTCTGAAGAAGCATAAAAGTAGTAAAAACATTCCTTTTAAAAATTTTTATCGAAAATAGATTCATCTCTCATAAAATACATCTTGATCACAGTTTCTGCTCGTTCCACTCATCCTTGCTCACTCCATATATATTCTCTCCCCCAGATCCACTTTCCCTCCATTTCCTCCTCAGAAAAGAGCAGGCCTCTTAGAGAGGACAGTCAATGAGGACGAAACAAAATACAATTAGACAAGGCAAAATCCCTACTATCAAAGCTGAGCAGGCCTCCTAGAGAGGACAGCCAATGAGGACGAAACAAAATACAATTAGACAAGGCAAAATCCCTACTATCAAAGCTGGACAAGGCAACCCAACGGGAGCTAAAATGTTTCAATAGTAGACAAAAGAGTTAGAGAAATACCCCCACTGTTAGGAGTCCCCCAAAATCACCAATCTAACAGCCATAACATATACTCAGGACATGGTGTAGACCCACTCAAGCCCCGTGCTTGCATTTTCAGGCTCTCTGAACCCATGTGAGCCCTGGTTAGTTGATTTGGTGGACAATATTCTCCTGGTGTCCTCCATTCCCTCTGACTCCTACAATCATTCATTTCTTAAAGAGAAAAAATGATGAGTTTGGAATGAGCTAAGTATACATTAAATTATATAACCATTTGCTATTGGCCCAGAGCAAGGTTCCTTATCTCCACTAACACTAGACATAATTTTTATAAATAATTTTAGATACATATGTGCTTGAAATACTTGAAGATTGTTGGATCAAAGGATTGCTTTAACTGCCTTTCTACACTTAACATTATATTATATCATGGACAATCAAAATACACCCTTATAAAGCATACTTTTAAAACATTATTGCTCACTTTCAGTATTAAAGAATTGTGTGTTAACCTGAAATATAATGAATGGGGCTTGAAGGATGGCTCAGAGGTTAAGAGAATGTATTATTCTTGCAAAGAAACTAGTTCAGTTTCAAGCAATCATATTGAGCAGTTCATCTGGATTCCAACTCTAACTCCAGGGCACCTGTTTCCTCTGACCTCATGTGGACTCACATGCAGACCCATACCTAAACATAATTAAAAATATAAAATAAAGCTCTAAGATAAATGTAAATCGAGAGTCAGGAAGAGCTGTTAGAACTGTTTGAAATCTATTTCCAGGGAAAATTTTCTCCCTTCAGCTGTGATCCCAGTTCCCCACATTTTCTTTTTCCTGAAGAAATTCTCATTTTTTTGAGACCATTGTTCTATATTGTGATAGTCTGATTGAAGGACACAAATGTCATTTTAGAACATCTATGTTTCTTCCAAACACCTGTTTGTTTGTTTGTCTGTTTGTTTGTTTGTTTGTTTCTGTGGTTTGCCTGTCTCCTATGCTGCAGACTCTCCTGCCTGATTCTCTCTTAATATCTCATTCCCCTCCACCTCACAAAGATGAAAACCATAGAAATAATTCATCGTCCAAATCTTTTGAGTCACCTTGGATTTCTGGAAGAGAAAGGGATTAAAACTACACCCAAGCAAAGATGAGCCCTCAGGGCTATACAGTGCTGATGAGAACAAACACCTGTGAGGGCTAAGTCACATCCTGAAGCGGATGTGATAGGAGCTTCTGTCTGGATAGGATAATGATTAAGAGACTAACAATCTATGTAACTCTATGCAGGACCTCAGCAGAGAACAAGTGGGACCACAACTTGATTGTGATTGCTAAATAATTGCCTCTTGTCCCTTGCCTCAGTCTTTCATCTATTTTAATCTATAGCTCGTCAGTGATCAGAAGATTAAATTAAGGTCTGAACCCCTTTTACTGTTTCTTTTCCCAATGTTCCCACGTTGAATGGCCTCGCATTGTTTTTTATCATTACTCATCATTGTGACTGTCTGATAGGCATGTATGGCTAAGCATTTGGGAGTGCCTATGGAAGCCAGAAGGGGGCATCAGAACTGGAACTGCACTTACACATGAGCTGCATTGTGGGTGTTGGGACCACATTGGATTTTCTACAAGATATGTAAAGTATTTAAATTTAAAATATTTCAAAAACATAGGCTTAGGGAATATCACAGAAGAGCAGGTAGGAATAAGGTAAGAGCCAGAGACCCAGGAAATCTGCTATAAATTTGTGTCTCCTAGAAATGACTGACAGAGAGGTTAAATACCTGATACCTCAAATATATGGCTGCCTAAATAAGACTTGAACAGTGGCAACACCAATAAATATGCTAACTTGACATATAAAAATTTCACAGGGCCTCATCTTTAGGCAGTGAACTACGGGCAATTAATTCTCCTTAAAAGAGGGAAGATTAGTCTTTCCCAGGAATGAACCCACTAATCGGTTATCTAACATCAAGTGATCAGACCTGATATCATATGCACACATGTAACTGGACTCAGCAGATTGTATTTACATACTGATGTGCTTAAACACACAAACATTTAACAATAATAATTGAATAAAAAGTGGTAATTATATTGTGTTTATATTGTAATTAAATTTTAGTGTTTTATAAATTAACAAAAATTCATATATTTTCATAGTAAAATTAAAATTTTAAGTTTAATCAATCATTAACTATGCATCCACCCAACTTTACTGCTTTAAGGGATTGATAAGCCTTGTCTTCATTAGGGTTTCTATTGCTGCGACCAAACACCATGACCAAAAGGCAAGTTGGGGAGGAAAGTTTATTTGGCTGACACATCCATATTGCTGTTCATATTGAAGGAAGTCAGGAAGGACCTCAGGAGGCAGGAGCTGATGCAGAGGCCATGGAAGGGTGCTGCTTCCTGACTTGCTCAGTCTGCTTTCTTCTAGAACTCAGGACTACCAGCCCATGGATAGCACCACCAACTGTGGGCTGGGTCCTCCCCTATTGATCACTGATTGAGAAAGTGCCTTGCAGCTGGATCTCATGGAGGCATTTCCTCAACTGAGGCTCCTTCTTCTCTGATGACTCTAGCTTGTGTCAAGTTGACACACAAACCAACCAGCACAAGTTCTATGGTAGCACAAATCTTTTTTTTTTTTTTTCCGAATTAAGCAATTTTCTATTCATTCTACATACCAACCACAGATCGCTCTCTCCTCCCTCCTCCCACGCCCAGCCTTCCCCCACATCCCACCTCCCCATTCCCACCTCATCCAAGGCAAGATCTCCCATGGGGAGTAAGCATAGCCTGGCACATTCAGTTGAGGCAGGTCCAAGGTCCTCCCCGCTGCACCAAGGCTGTATAAGGTGTCCCACCATAGGCACTGGGCTCCAAAAAGCTGGCTCATGCACCAGGGACAGATCCTGATCCCACTGCCTGGGGGTCCTCTAAACAGTTCAAGCTAAACAACTGCCTTGCCTATCCAAAGGGCCTAGTCCAATACTGCGGGGGGTTCACAGCTATTGGTCCACAGTTCATGTGTTTCCACTAGTTTGACTGGTCATCTCTGTATGTTTTCCCATCATGATCTAGATGTCCCTTGCTCATAGAATCCCTCTTCTCTCTCACTGATTGGACTCCTGGAGCTGGGCCTGGCTCCTGTCCATGGATCTCTGCATATGCCTCCATCTGTCACTGAATAAAGGCTCTATGATGACATGGTATTCACCCATCTGATCACCAGAGTAAGCCAGTTTAGGCACCCTTCCAACTATTGGCAGTAGTCTAAGGTGGGGTCATCCTTGTGGATTCCTGGGAACTTCCCTAGCACTCTGTTTCTCCCTATTCTCATGATGTCTTCATTTATCATGGTATCTATTTCCTTGCTCTCCCACTCTGTCCCTGTCCCAGCTCAAACCTCCCATTCCCCTATTTTCTCATCCACCATCCCTTGCCCTCCATTACCCCCCTCACCCCCAGTTTGCTCATGTAGATCTCATCTATTTCTCCTTCGCTGGGCAATACATGCGTCCCTCCTAGGGTCTTCCTTGCTAGCTACCCTAGAGCTATGGGTTGCAGTCTGGTTATCCTTTACATCTAGTATTCACTCATTCATATGAATGAGTATATGCCATGTTTGTCCTTCTGAGTCTGGGTTACCTCACTCAGGATGATATTTTCTGGCACTGGCATAACTGGATGTCAACATGTAGAAGACTGCAAATCTATCCATATCTGTCACCGTGCACAACACTCTAGCCCAAGTGGATCAAAGACCTCAACATAAATCCAGTTATGTTGAACTTGATAGAAAATAGGAAGTAGTCTTGAATGCATTGGCACAGGAGACCACTTCCTAAATATAACACCAGTAGCATAGACATTGAGAGTAACATCAATATTAAATGGTCTTAAAAAAAAAAAAAAACTCAAGCCAGATATTGGGATCAATACTAAAGGATCAGAGAAATAGGACAAGCCACAGCCAACCTCATCTCTCCAACTTCTCGGCCAATTCTGTTTCCTCAGACTGAATGCCTCTGAATCCTCACCTGGAAGGGATCTCAGTTGAACTACTTAAAAGATTCAAAGCTTAAAAGCCTCTACTTCCTGGTCCTCACACCTTATATACCTTTCTGATTCCTGCCATCACTTCCTGGGATTAAAGCTGTGTGTCCTTCCCAAGCAAAGGCATGAGATCTCAAGTGCTGGGATTAAAGGTGTATGCCACCATTGTTTGGCCTCTGTGTCTAATCTAGTGGCTGTTCTGTTCTCTGACCCCAGATAAGATTTATTAGGGTACACAATATGTTGTGGGACATAATATATCACCATATATCACCATACTATGTGTTCTCTGGCTTGTAGTTTTTTAACAAAATTGAAAATTGGGTGTTTCTCTTCCTCTTCCCTTCTGTTTCCAGTAACTCAATTACATATATGTTTGTTGCCTGTAGTTTGCCTACAAGTGACTAAAACCCTTTTTCTCAAAATTATCTCTCTCATTATTTAGTTTTAAATATATTCTGCTCTTAAATATTCAATGTAAGAAACTTCACTTTCTGGTGTATTAGTCCTTCCAATGTCTTTTTTATTATGGAATGTGTTTTTCAATTTAGAGGTATAATTGGCATTTGGGTCTATGTTCTATATTTGTAATTAACACACTAAATCTTTCTTCTAGTGGTTTGAATATATGGAATGAGTTATGATATCTTTATAATGTTCTTAGCTACTGCATCTATCATCTCTGTCATAGAAAGGTTTAAGTAATTGCTACTTCTCATTTTTATTTGAGCTTTTTAAAATTTTTGATATGACAAGTGAATTAATTCTGTTTTCTTTCTTCTTTATGCTTTTTTATTGTTCATTATTGTTATTGTTTGTTGCTTGAAGCAAGGTCTCATGTAGCCCAGGCTAACTTCAAGCTCACTCTGTAGTCAATGAGGGCTTCCTCCTGAGCCTGCCTCTAAAATGCTGGGATTGTATGTGCTTGCCACTCCACACAGCTCCTGACTACTGAACATCATCTGAATAGAAGCTATCGTAAAACTGACCTAAGATCCTTTATACTTTTTTATTTAAATATTTTTACATAGTTTTCTTCAAGAAAGTGAGTTACTTAGAAATAATTTGATCTATTTTGTATACCAAGCTTTTAAGCGATGTCCAACTTTTAAGCTTTCTGGTCTAGAACTGTCATTACAATTCATTACAATATTTGACCTAAGGCACAGCTCAGAAACTCCAGCAGCCCTTGCTTCCCAGGTTGTGAACTTTGTTCTCTCAGTGGCGGGAAAAGTATGACTCCAGTTCCTCGGTGGGATACAAGAGCTGTGCCAGTCAATCTTTCACGTGATTGCCGCAGCCACCCCCACACTCTGCCACAGTGCATTTTCTCATTTCCACGGTGGAATGCAGCGGCAAAGGGATTAACGGTAGACCAGATGCGGTAAAGAAAACACCGTAAACCCTGAGGACTCAGGTGAAGACTGGAGTGAGAGCTTCTGCTGATGCTCTTTTTTTCCCCTCTGCCGCCCTTTCCAAGTAATGTGTGCTTTGAACCTCCACAGACTCTGTTCAATTCAGAGAAACTGCTGCGTCCTCCCTTTGTGAAAGTCTACAAACTGTCTAATCCATTCCCTACAGAGCCGTATATCTCGCATGGGTGATTGCCTTTTCTGGGGGTCACTGCCCCTTTCTTCCCTGATGTCTCCATCTTGTAAAAGCTTTCATATATTTGGCCTCTATTTTTTAGCTGCTTCCTTAGAAGCAGGAATCCTTCATCTGAGCTAGAAACAAAAGTACTGTAAGAAATTTAAGTTTTATTATCATAAAATGACCATGTTATAAACAGTGGCAAAATACGTTATCTGTAAAATACAACATGTAAAAATTTATGCACCTGACTGATTCTAAGACATATGTTTTTAATTGCAAGGTTTTATTGTATGGTTAGTGTGAAAATAAAATCTGACAATTAATTCAAATAACTCTACAATTTGAATCATGTGTTACCTCAGGTAATTATTGTTTCTTTAGGTAAATCATTTCAAAATACAATGTATATGTCTACATTGTTTTGTTAAAATGATAGACCTCTTACATAATGGAAGATTATAATATATATATATTATAATGATGATGGTAGTAAATTGAGAACCATACAGTTATGTTTTCATTAATTAACATTTTAGAAATGCATGAGTTTCTAACTTTATTTTATTTTATTTAGTTTTTTTTAGTTTCCAACTTTTTTAACACAAAGTATATGAATATGAAAATATCATACATTTAGATTAAAAGTAGTTCTTCTTCGTATGTAGTTGGTTTGGGGAATTTGTTGCCAACACTGTTTTAGCACTTTCATGACTTGAAATTTATTTATGAGGGAGTTGTTTAATCCATCTTTATTTCTGATCACTAACTAGTGTCTTTGTTTCCTCAACAGAAGAACTCAGCTGTGAATTTACAGTGAAGAAAGTTAAGGAAAGACCAGATCTTGCTTCTTGTTTCCTTAGAAGAGCTAAATATGTGTGGTGGGTTATGGTATAAGAAAGTTTTTATTGTGTAGTTGATTAAAAACAACATGATCTATAATAGGGTATATTTTATTCATGCTTAAATAATTTCTTTCAGATTACTTAAGCATACAGTTGTTCTTACATCTGGTGATTCTTGTTTTGTTTTTTTTTTCAAAGTGGAAGAGAATTGATAGTTAAAGTGAATGCTTTCCATCAAGAACAAACATGGTTTCAACAAAACCTAAGGAGGCCCAGAAAAACCAAGAGTAAGAAGAAGTTCAGAAGCACCAGACAGAAATGAGAAAAAACAGCTAATAATTTAAGATGGAGAAGGATCATGAGCCTCTGTGAAAACAAGCCAGGGATGGTAGGAAATACACACATAATCAGAATGAATCCCTTTTGACTTTGATGTTACTTTGTAGTTTTTATTTTTCTTGTTTAGTCTGAAATGTAATGGGTTTCATTATGGCACATCCACCAATAAAACTTTGTTTTTTGTTGATTTTCCTCCTCCACTGTTCTCCCCTACCTCCCCAGCCCTGCAACTCTCCTCCCTAATTAGTCACCTTTTTAGTTCACCTTTTTATGCATCCCATTAAAAGCAATCCCCCCCTTAGGGATTCTGAATTCACTCAGGCCATTTTAGCCATCCTACACTCTAGTATAAACATATATATATATATGTGTGTGTGTGTGTATATATATATGTATATATATATATATATATACACAAATTAAAGTCTCAGATCTGCACATAAGAAAAATTTCATTTTATATGGATGAATAAACTTCTTTGCCATATGTATCATGCTTTCTTTAAATCTATGTATCTATGGATGGATATATAAATTTGTTCCATATTTTAGAAATTTTAATAATGTAGCAAGAAATATGGATGTGAAAGAATTTCTCTGGTACAACTAAGATTTCTTTGTTATAATCCGAGGAATGGTTTTATAAGGTCATACAATGGCTTTACTTTTTTATTTGTGGAAAAACATCCTTATTGACTTCCTCAGTGGCTGGAATAGTTTACATTTCACTAGCAGCATGGTGGATTTCCCTTTGTTCACACCATCAACAACATTGGAAATGTTTTTTTTTTTTTTTAATGATTAGCATTCTGCCATTCTAATTAGTATGAGAAGCAATGAATCTCTTTAAATTTTAAATTTGTGTTTACCTAGTGGTTAAAAATAGGGATATTTGTAAAAATACCTATTTGCCATTGTTTTTCTTTTGAGAGCTTTATGTTCAACTTATTAGTTCATTTGTTGATTAGAGAATTTTCTTTTGGTTTAGGTTTTGAAGGAAATTTTTTTTTTGTGTTCAGTTTTACAATTAGTTATAATCTATATGTAACCACCAATCTAAAGTATCACTGGCCTTTGATATACTTTCCATCCATTCTTTAGGGTGTCATTCATTTCGTTGACAGTATCTTTGACTATAGAGAAGCTTTTTATTCAAATAATTTGTTAACTCAGGGTTATTTCCTATGATAGTGTGTAGTGGTTATGACATATCATGAAAGAATTCCTAAGAACATGCTAAAGGCTAATGCTATCTTGGCTAAAACTGGTCTCTGGAGCAGCCCTTCCTTCCTGTACAATGTGATCCTGGGCTCAAGGTTAACTGCCTGACCATTCAGCTCTTATTTCTCTGATTCTGTAAACAATGCTTGCTTTCTGTGTATTTCACAACTGCATTTTTTTAGTGTATTTTATTTATTTTTTAATTTTATAATTTAATTAATTTTACATATCAGCCACGGATTCCCTTGTTCTCCCCACTCCCGCGCCTTCCACCCCCTCCCCGCCTTCCCCCCAGCCGACCCCCCATTCCCATCTCCTCCAGGGCAAGGACTCCCCTGAGGATTGAGTTCAACCTGGTAGATTCAGTCCAGGCAGGTCCAGTCCCCTCCTCCCAGGCTGAGCCAAGTGTCCCTGTATAAGGCCCAGGTTCCAAACAGCCAGCTCATGCACTGAGGACAGGTCCCAGTCCCACTGCCTGGATGCCTCCCAAACAGATCAAGCTAATCAGCTGTCTCACTTCTACAGAGGGCCTGATCCAGTTGGGGGCTCCTCAGCTATTGGTTCATAGCTCATGTGTTTCCATTTGTTTGGCTATTTGTCCCTGTGCTTTTTCCAATCTTGGTCTCAATAATTCTCATTCATACAATCCCTCCTCTTTCGCGCCAATTGGACTCCTGGAGCTCCACCTGGGGCATGGTCATGGATCTCTGCATCCGCTTCCCTCAGTCATTGGATGAGGTTTCTAGCATGACAATTAAAGGTGTTTGGTCGTCCTATCACCAGAGTAGGTCAGTTCGGGCTATCTCTCGACCATTGCCAGCAGTCTATTGTGGGGGTATCTTTGTGGATTTCTGTGGACCTCTCTAGCACTTTGCTTCTTCCTATTCTCATGTGGTCTTCATTTATCATGGTCTCTTATTCCTTTTTCCCCCTCTCTGTTCTTGATCCAGCTGGGATCTCCCACTCCCCTAAGCTCTCTTTCCCTCGAACCTTGCCCTTCATTACCCCCACTCACTTCCAGGTTGTTGATGTAGATCTCATCCACTTCTCTGTCATTGGGTGATCCCTGTGTCTTTCTTGGGGTCCTGTTTTCTAGGTAGCCTCCCTGGAGTTGTGAGTAGGAGTCTAATCATCTTTGTTTTACATCTAGTATCCTGCTATGAGTGAGTAATACCATGTTTGTCTTTCTGAGTCTGGGTTACCTCACTCAGGATGATTTTTTCTAGATCCATACATTTGCCTGCAAATCTCATGATGTCATTGTTTTTCTCTGCTGAGTTTTTTTCAGCTCACCTCTTGGAATTGCACTTAGAGCCTCACTCATGACAGGCAAGCTGCTTACCACTGGGCTTATTTTCTGCCCTACTGTGATATTTTAAATGAATTAACTAGTTCTCTACCATAGATTTGAAATCTATCCTACTTATAGTAAAGACAAAACATTTATAGTAAAATACAAAACATGTTCATTGTGATATTCTTTCGCTTAAGTCCAATATGAGTAAAATCTGATAAAATAGCCACAAATTTTTATCTTTTCTACAAATTAAATAAGTTTATTTACTACTGTTGACAGCATTCATATTAGAAAATTTACAAAATAAAAGTTGATGAGTAACATGTTGTCATTTCTATTTTAATAGATATACATATGTATACATAGAGAGATATACATTAGGTGTAGGTGTAAATAAGCCAGACAGAAATTTTTGCATGCTTGAATTTCTTTCTCCTAGAATCCTTCAGAAAAGTAAAAGTGTGTGTGTGTGTGTGTGTGTGTGTGTGTGTGTGTGTGTGTGTGTGTGCTAGTAATACACTGCATTTGGGGTGATCTCGTTATGGGAGAAGAGCATAGATTTGGAATTAAATCCAACTTTAATCTGGATTATGCCACTTGCTTGCTAGGACTTTCAGCCTCAGTTTATTCCTACTATTTGGGGACAACAATTATCTTACTGATTTACTATAATTTAAATAAAACTATTTAAGCCAAGCAATTTGTATACACATGGCAATATAAAAATATAGTGTGTATCTTTTTCTTATTTCTTATAATTATATTCCATGTATCTCAAAAATTGTTTCATTAGTACAAGAATATTTATATATTCTCAGCTTCAAGACACAAAATTTTTTTATTAATATATTTTTAAAATATTCTCTATGTTGCATGTACTTGTTAGAAAAATGCATTAAGAAGTTGATTTGAACATTTTGCAACTATAAATTAAATAATACAAAACATTCTCAGCTAGTTTTCAACTAAAAAGTTATTAATTGTGCAAATGAAATGCTGCAGTAACCTACTGTCCTCAGATGGTGTAAATCCTTCTAAAATATTTTCAATTTGAAGGGGTCTAGGCACTATATGAAATAGAGTTCAATAAGTGCATATGCTTGAACACTCTTAAAAGCACTGAAAATCAATGTTTGAATTGTTTCTGTGAACTTTCCATGTCCAGTTACTTTCCCTTCTATTGATAAATTCACTGTTCAGGAGGAATAGTTTCTATGTTTTTACAAAAGTCTACCAACTAACATTGCTCTCATTTATTATTAATTAATGCCAATTAATAGTCTTGTCTATGTATGAATATAGTAAAAGTAAACACAGTATGAGGGACTGATTAATTGATTATTGATCTATCAGAACACTCAGTATTGTTTTAAAACGATCATGTAATAGGGTTTACATTTAGTACTCATGAATAAAATTATAGTTATGAACTCTGAGTTATAAATGGATATCTACAACAAGGACAAATGATTTCAAAAAATGGGAAATATTATTCATCAATGGAACATTTCTCTAATTTTCTGTAAAATCTATAATTGCTAATTTCTTGTTATTCATTTAGTTATAGTTTGGGACTAGAGTGAAGTCTATGTAACCCTCATAGGTGATGCCTATTAAATAAAAATAAAATAAAATACAAAAGGTGCTTTCTTCATATCATGAAGACTCTTCATAAGAATAGGGTATGTTCTGAATTAGTCGTCATTTAATGAAGATGAAAATTTCAAGTAATATTTCATTCTAAAAGAAAAAATGGCATCTGCACATGTCAGTTCACTGATACATTTTTAAATTTTTATTAAGTTATTAATGAATTTCTCATACTTTCCACTGGATTCCACAGAGTGTTTCTGTTGCTACTTTACCATGGGTTCCGTTTTCATGTGGATTGCCTCCCATGTGGCTTTCTTTTCAAATTACAGCAATATACAAAGTTTTACATAAAACATGAGAGTTGTTTAATATTTACTTCAGGAAATCTTAGGATCTTGCATAAAGTAAAATGGGAGATTTAATAGAATCTAGGATTAACTACTTCAAATGACTACCCTTGCTTATTATCTTTCTGTTATTATAGAATCATGTGATATTAAGTGTAAGTTTTCTCTCTTCTCCTAAAATGCAGATACTATAATTTGTAATATCTGCTTTATTCTTATTATGGAAGTATTAACAAACTTTAGTGTCTCTTAGAACATAAGATAATAATGATGGAAATTTTGTGAAACATGAGGCTTTTTGTTTCTATTTATATGCTATATTTTTAATTAATTTCCTCCTAACTTTATAACACATGCAGTCACAATTCCATATAATTACTACCTTTGGTTTCTAACCAGTATAATAAAATTTTTTTCAATGAATAAGGCCCACTTTAATTGTTTCATTATACCATTGCTTTGTTGGATTCTAGAGGGAGATAATGCTTCCTTAATTAAAAGGGAAACATTTGCAGCTGATAAAAAAAAGCACAGTTCTCCAAAGCATTAGAATACCTGAAAATAAACACAAATTGTTTGAACACTTTTTCTAAAGTACCTTTATTCATTGGAATATTAACAGTTATTAAGTTTTCTCTAGCCATCCTGTCTCTCTTTAGTGGGTCTATTTCCTTTCATCTTGATTTATCTTCTGTGCAACAACCCAGATTCCTGAAGAGTTTATTTTCAGAATCACTGACACATGCTTCCTGCTGCAAGCTCTTCCAAGAGCCCCAAATATCCAGGACTATGGGATGCTTGGCCGATAATATAACTATGGGAGTAAGACTATATCAAATCCCATTTGCAGATAAGCTTAAGAGAAGTTCAGAGCTTCTAAATCTTCTGCATGGAACAGTAAATGGGTTTTTCCTACACTACAGAAAGAGGAACTATTAACTTGCATTCCTTTTCATTCCTACTACATATTCATTTATAACAAACCACATGGTGGCCTGCTGTTCCCAGCAAGACAGGATAACATTTTTCTTACTACAGGATGTGAGGCTTAGAAGGAACCTGCAGATAGGAGGCCACTATTTTTTATTATTTTGCAAATCTTTTAGAAAGAATATTGGTTAGTTAATATTTTTATTAATGAAATTACTTTCAACTAATACATGGATCCATGCATTTGGTACATAATAAGAGAGGACAATGTGATATCTCAACACATACATACATTGTACAATGCTTAAGAAAAATTAAGACTTTGGAAGCTCCTTTATTGTACAGGATTGTTTTAGTTATCCCTTTTCTTTTTCAAATGAAGTTGAGTATTGTCTGTGAAGAACTGCGTTGGGATTTTGATGGAGATTGCATTGAATGATTATTCAATGCTGTAGATTCAATCTGTAGTTTGCT
This sequence comes from Peromyscus californicus insignis, assembly GCF_007827085.1. Taxonomy (NCBI): domain Eukaryota; kingdom Metazoa; phylum Chordata; class Mammalia; order Rodentia; family Cricetidae; genus Peromyscus; species Peromyscus californicus. Next base: position 56,387,895 of record NW_026294617.1, on the reverse strand, counting down.
TTTTTGTAAGATTGCCATTTTTACGGTGTTAATCCTACCTATCCAAGAGCATGGGAGATACTCACATTTTCTGATATCTTTTTCTATTTCTTTCTCCAAAGATTTGAAGTTCTTGTCATACAGGTCTTTCACTTGCTTAGTTAGAGTTACCCCAAGGTATTTTATATTATTTGGGGCTATTGTAAAGAGTGATGTTTCTTTGATTTCTTTCTCAGCCCATTTATCATTTGTATATAGGAGGGCTACTGATTTTTTTGAGTTAATCTTTCCACATTACTAAAGGTGTTTATTAGCTGTAGGAGTAGCAGTGGGACCAGGATCTGTCCCTGGCACATGAACTGGCCTTTTGGAACCTATTCCCTATGGTAAGATGCCTCGCTTAGCCTTGATGCAAGGGAGAGGAGCTTGGTCCTGCCTCAACTGTCTTGCTTTCTTGACTCATATGGGAGGTCTCACTCTTTCTGAGGAGTAGATTGGAGGTAAGGACAGAAAGGAGGTGGGGAGGGAATGGGAGGAGAGGAGGGAAGGGAAACTGTGGTTGGTATGTTAAATAAATAAATAAATAATAATAAAAAAAAGAAAAAGAAAAATTAAGTCTACATATTTCTTCAAAACAATATCATTTCTTTATGGTGAATATTCACATATATAAGCCCATGATAGCAAACACCTTATTGCACCCAGCTTGTTGAATGCTGAACACAGTGTTCATTAAGCCGTTCTTTGATCTTTTGGGTTAAGACATTTAATGGGTGAGAATGGCTGATGTAATTAGACCTTACTAGTATTCACATTGAAATTAGTTTCAGGAATTCATTCATCACTTACCAACGTACTGTGGATTATCTATTATCATTTCTAAAGTCCCCACATCCTTTGCTTATTAGCTTAAGCTATAGACCTTCAATAGCCAGATAAAATGGACGGAATGCAAAGCTGAGACCTAATATATCACAATACACCTGTGCACATGTTAAAATGCATAGATTTATATGAATTGTGTGTGTGTGTGTGTATGTTTGTGTGTATGTGTATGTGTGTGTGTGTGTGTGTGTGTGTGTGTGTGTGTGTGTGTGCATCTGTAGCTTGTTTCACAGAGATCATCAAGCTCTAATATGCTCTTGAGGAACAAAACATAAAACTATACTAAGAAAATGTTATGCTTGTTCTGACTCATGCTCAAGTGTCTGCCACTGGGTAAGAAGGGGGTTTGGAAGCCTAAACTTTCAGCCACTCTGACGTTCAGCTTAGAGCTCTACAATTAAATCCATCAATTCTGATTTCGTTGAATACAAGCTGTTCATTCTAGGTTTTATTGTGCCCTACATTTAATACACTAACTATAACAAAAACATTAAACAAGTTATTCAGGATATTTTTAGAACCATTTTCACAGCATTTAAGGAAATTCCTAAAAAGACACTATTATTGGGTAAACTCCAACTTAACACTCATATGCTGAGGTACACTCTGTGTACTTCATAGTGTAACTCTATTCAGAGATGAGTCTGTGCAAGGTCATTGATTTTACAACTCATTGAGGTGGATCTAAGAAAAAGGAAACAGAAAAAACTAATATGTTGGTGGCTCGAAGAAAATTCTGCCTATGAAATGTCACAGAAGAAGTCATATGGCAGAGGCAGAGCAGGACCATCTGGTAGCCGAGACTAGTTTAAAAGAAAAGCAAACAACTCAGCTGGCATGAACCTTAAGAGAAGTAAACATGTACATTCATATAGATAGATAGCTAAATAGATGGCTAAATGATAGATTGTGGTATTGTATTCCCCCAAATATTGTGCATGCTAATAAACTTATCTGGGGTCAGAGACAGAGCAGCCACAATATTAAACATAGAAGTTAGGCAGTGGTAGTACACGCCTTTAATCCTAGCATTCCAGAGGCAGAAATCCATGTGTTCAAGGATACAACTAAGCATGGTGACTCACGCCTTTAATCCCAGAAAGCAAGCCTTTAATCCCAGGGAGTGGTGGTAGAAAGCAGAAAGATATATAAGGTGTGAGGACCAGAAACTAAAGGCATTTGCCTGGTTAGGCATTTGACTGGTTAAACATTTGGCTGGTTAAGATTTTAGCTAGTTAAATTTCAGTCTTTCGAGCAGCAGTTCAGCTGAGACCCATTCGGATATGAGGACACAGAAGCTTCCAGTCTGAGAAAATAGGACCAGCTGAGAAGTTGGCCAGGTGAGGTTAGCTGTGGCTCATTCTGTCTCTCTGATCTTCCAATGTTCACCCAAACACCTGCCTCAGGTTTGATTTTATTAATAAGACTCTCTAAGATTCATGCTACAATAGATAGATAGATAGATAGATAGATAGATAGATAGATAGATAGATAGATAGATAGATGATATATATAGATGTGTTAGATATGTGTGCACACATACATGTGTGTATGTACATTCATATGTAAGCATTTGTGTGTGTTTATGTATGTGTGTGTTGTATATACAGTTTAAGTAAAGTTATGACACACAAGAGATAATGCTTTATCAAAAAGCCTTAGATTACCTAACCAGAAAACACAGTGCCAGGCATAAAAAACCTCCCTTTGAGTATTTGGTCAGGGAGTCCAAGACACCATTTAAACAGTAGAAGCTATTTTTCAATGCCCATGGTTGCCTCCCGGAGCCTGAATGTAACCACTGTTACAGGACACACACATTCCAAACATAGAACTTGGAGCAATTGATCTAGATGCTTCCTTGAAGACTAACTCTCATAGATGATATGCAAACTGCCAAGAGAGAAAGACGATCAGTTTTACTGCCCATATTTAAAACATATGGACCACAATTATGACCTACAAGACAAGAAATTACCAATGGTAAATGGTGGTTCTTTTATCTTCTGGATGAGCAGCAGGTTTCTAATTATATTTAAGTACCACTCAATTGGAAATAATTAATACTTGGTACGGTTAAGATGACCAAATACCTACGGCTATAGAGGTTGTAGACCCTAGAGGAAACCATTGCTGCCATTTTCCTAAACCAAAAATACCTCTAAACATATTTTAAATACTGTTCTTAAAGCCATAGATAAGTATAACTCTGACTTTTTGTCAAAAAAAGTTCTTTTGGCAGCAGATGCAGACTTTTACAAAGACCTATGACTGGTCTAACCATAGAGAATCAGTGACTTTTGGAGTACAGTTGTTGAAGAGAAGGACTTTTGTTGTATTTCTGATTTCATTCATTACTCTAATAATTCTACAAGCTGAGAAACTTTAATAATTTATTATGTTACACATCGATTATCTCAATGTGAAATGCATTTTTCTGGAAGTTAAGTGGCATACAAACTAAATTCAGTGTCTGACCAAAATGATAGAAACATTGATAGAGGAGGAAATATGTCTTCAATATTAGTTAAGTAAAATTAAATGCAGTGCACATTACAAATATAATCACTTTGAAAAGGATCATCCTTATTCCAAATTTATGAAAGTGACAGAATCAAAAAAGGGAAATAAAAATCTCCTGGAAATGAAAAAGTAGTGCATATAAACCAAATAAATGCATCTCTTTGATCAAGAATGCACAAAGGGACATAAAGAACTATAAAATCTTTAATTCCTGTAAAGGACAGATATTTTCCACTAAAGAGTTGTACTTTATGCAGCTTCTGCAATGTCTCAGTAGGGAGAGTGCTTGCCTTGCAAGCCTGAAAGACAATCTGTGTTTGATTCTCAGAACCTATATAAACTGGAAAGAAAGAACTGACTCCATAAGGCAGTCCTCTGATCTTCACACATATATGGTGGTACATATATGTGCACATATAATAATAACATAATAAATAATTATAATAATAATATAATTGAATTAATTAAAATTTAAAGAAATATTGAAACTTTGGGAATAAGATACTATTATAAAAATAAAATAAATTTTGGGGGACTTAGAAGAGTCATCAGAAATAGTCTAAGTCAATTATTCATTTAGTATTTTAATGTCAACAGAGATCTAACCAAGCCATCATTCCCTCTACATCCAGACACCTCCTGTGAGGGCAGTACCACAAACAAGTCGTTAAAACTGTCTCTAGCATCTCCATCATACAAATCTAGCATTTGGTTTTACATAGAGTCAAATGTATTCAAGTTATTCTTAACTCATTAATCCCATTAGACAGAAAAAGAGAGGAAAATCCTCCTTTTCTAAAAGATTCACAGTGAGTAAAGTTAATTATTATACCTCTTACTGTCTATCACAAGGAACACATGCATGTGCATATCTCCTAAGAGAATATTTCCAAGGTTAATAAATTTACAATTTCGATGTGAATTTTGCCATGATGTTTGGAGTTATTTGTATAATTGGGAGGGGACCTATTTGGGAAGTTATTGATTAAATGACTTACAAAATTCCACCATGTTGAGTTCAATGGAAGACAATAATCATTTCATCTATTATGCCATTTAGCTTATAAAGTATGGACTATTAGATTTAGTTTATACTAGCTTCTGATACATGTCTTCCATTTCCTTGTTTTACATCTAGCAAGTTATTCATCAAAGAAGTGTTAAAAATAGTCATTTTTTTGATCTTAAAAATACTAAATTCTCCAAATATTACCATATTTAGGATTAAAAAATACCAATCTAGTTTATTGTATACTGCTATTATGTGGATATTAGCGCTTTTTCCACATCCTTTGTAGATCACTTGCAGGGCATGAGCAAAGTCTTGAGACTGATTACCCCACAGCTCAAATACCAGAACACAAAGAGCAAGTGACATATGTCATCAGCTGACATAAACAATGGGAGAAACTCATTATAGCCTATAGTGACACATCAACACTAAAATGTACTCAAGTCCCAACATGATGAAAACAAGTACTGATTCCAAAACAGTAGCACTAATGCATTTACTCCAAGTGCTTACTGGACATTCTGTAAACCATGGTTCAACCCTTCCTTATGTCATCAAAGTCAACTTGATGATACTTTCTAAAGTAAAGTTCCATCAGCTTTTTTGCATCACTAGCTAAATACCAAATCAAAGATACTTGGGTGAAGATAAGATGGTCCTCCATGATTTCTGCCTCTGGTATTCATTTATTTACATAATTCTTACATCAGGCCTTCAGCCATCTACTTAATTGTGAGAAGGAATTGCCACCTTCTCCTAAGCAAAATAATATGGCTAATGTAACAGGAATTCATAATATTTAACATTTATTCTCGCCCAATAATCTTCCTTTTAATTATCTTGGCTCAGGCAAGCTTCCATGCACAGGGTATTTCAGTGTCAAGAAGTCCTGAGGAAGACTTCTTGCCAAGAGAAAGCAAAAAAAACATGATCTTCATTGAAATAGACCCCATTTACTTCAGCACCTCCCATCAATAGACAATCACAATGAACCCTTTCCCAGTGAAGTTTTGGATGAGCTGCATGATTGCTACCTGGCAAGTGAGAGCTCTAAGGGGAGCCTTGTTTTATATATATATGTGTGTGTGTGTGTGTGTGTGTGTGTGTGTGTGTGTGTGTGTGTGTGTGTATGTGTGTGTGTGTGTGCTGAGTAGTCCAGTATGGCCTCCTACTCTTTATCCTCTTGCCTGTGTTCCCAACTACTTAGATTACATGCCTAGCTTTACTCTTTTCACCCACAGAATTGACTACATACAAATGCACTGGGGTTTGTGACAGTTCATTACTATGAATAGAAAATCCAGTCACAGTAGTCTCAGGTCAGGTGCTGTATTAGACAGCATCACCTCTGGAGACCTCTAAATCTCTCCCCACCTCAAAATCCAAACTTAGTACTAACACTTTCTACTTGCAACTATTTGTACTGCCAAAACACTTCCCCTGGATGATTTCTCATTGACTCCAAAGCACTTACAATTTCCTAAGAAACTTAAAATCTCACATGCATAGCCATTCCCCATCTCTCCAACCACTCTCTCATCATTGTCCCTAAGTCATGTGTTTTCTCCACTCTTTGTTCTCAGTGACAATGGAGGCAGCTGCTACAGTGATTGTTTCTCTTGTGTTAGTTAGTAAAAGTATATTTCATAAGAGTACTAACTGCAAAATATTAAGCGCAAAAAATGATCTGAGGGCAGGAGATAAAGGCTCAGCAATTAGACTACTTACTTCTCTATCATGAAGACCCACATACCTGGTCACTCTGGTGTACACAAACTTACAAAGACAGAGATAAACATACACATTAAATAAAAGTTTTTTAAAAAGAAGTATGATTTTGTCAAGGTTTTAAACTGCCAAGCTTATTTTCTCCTCTCAGTTGTCTCTTTATTCACTATAATTCTCTCTATATATATTTTTATTTTCCTTCTTATTGTTTTATCTTTTTGTTTGTCTCTCCTTTGTTATCACTACAAAAGAGAAATTATGAGAAGTTAATGGTATTTTTATTTTCTAATGGACACCAGTTCCTGGATTTTGGATGTGGTTCAAGGGGCAGATCAGTTTCCAAACCTGAAAGAGGCTCTGAAATGCTTCTTCAATAATGACAAATATAAAAGTAAAATAAAACAGTGTTGCCATTTCCTATAAAAATCAAAAGCATAAAAAGAATTTGATCTTAAAAGTAGAGTAAGGCATTTCCTTCAAGATAGTTTTGAAAAATGCAACATACATTAGACCTTTGCCTTTTCTGCAAGATGCAGAAGTTTAGTTTTCAATTCTAAGATGCACATTTACTGAAAATCTAGTAGTAACAGATATAATGTGAATGCTGACTAGATCACAAATGTTCCCCCCAGTAAGATGAAGATATGATATCAGAGTTTCCTCAACTGTGGGTCACTGCCAAGTGCATCATACACTTCATTTTGCAATGTAGATCCATTAAAAGATAATGAACAGGCTTTGCTGTTATAATGATGATCATCACTTCACAATAAACATTACAGTAAGAAAGCAGAGTATAGACTTCCAGGGATTATCTCAAGAAGCACTTTGCGTTTTGATAATTTGCCACCAGAAATTTAAGACTGTTACAGTATAATGTCATTGCTCTGTTCAGGGTTGCCTTTGTAACTTCAGGTGTAGAATAGTACTATACAATCCACATGCACTCACAGATTTTATATGCATATTCAGAATATTTCTCCTGTGTTTTCATATATCCCTATGCTTTCAATAATGACATATGTATTCTCCACACAAGCACATGACAAATACTGAATAGAGAAGGCAGTTTGGAATCTTGTCTCTTTGATTCTTTGAGCTTAGTTTTATTTTCATGACTAAAAGAAACTTTTTTTTTCCTCACCAATCCTCATTTTAAATATTACTTTAAATGTTGACATTGAATGAGTTCTTAAAATTAATGTATGTTCTATATGGTTAAATTCCACTAATATATACTAATTGTGAACATAACTGATTCATGTAAAAATTTTCAGGTCATCCCTAAAAATATATATATGGTAGCATTATACATACTGAATAGAATATATTTAGGGATATATATGTATAAGCATATATTTATAATATAACTTTATAAATGTATAAATATATAAATTGATAAATGTACAAATATGCAAATTTATGCACGCAATGGCAATTAGTGGATTAAAGAGGTCACAAATTTAAAGGAGAGTGTTATGAGTGAGGACTTGGAGGGAGTAAAGAGAAAGGAGTGGTGTTGTGATTATATTAAAATCTCAAAATAAAGGAAATTAAAAATTACATACACTATATATTTTAGTCTAGTTTTCTTTAGAGAGAAAGTTACTGCATGAAGATTAGTTACATCCCATGGATCTTTTCTATTGATTGTTTTTTGACATTGAAATGCCTTCTGAGATCTTCTGTGAGTCTGACTCCTGCTACCAATGGTCATCAGAAGGTAAAGGAATAACTTTAACTGTCTATTGTAAGGGTAAAGAGACTCTTAATAATTTCAAAATGGATGGGTTCTCTACAAATAATTATTATTTTTAGCAACACGTGGATGCATAAGACATTCTTTTTTTACAGTACATGCTGATAAAATAAATAAAGTTGTGCTTTGAAAAGTTTAAACTTTCCTATATCCTCTGTTTTCTTGGTCTGTCAGTAGCTGTATACTCCTTAACTTCACCTACCAGTTATGAAAACCCATTAATATCTCTACAGAAAACTATGTCCTTCACACAGCTTTTGAATACAACAATAACACTGGAACAATATTTGACTCAACTTGTGATATGCAGCTAAACGGACGATTTATATTACAGTAACTCTTTGCTTCTGTATTCTACTATGCTCCTTTTTATATAATAATTAATGAAAGCTATAAAAAATGAAGGTGTAGGCTAGAAATAACTGCTTAACATAAAAAACTCCCAGGTTCATTTTCCAGAACTAGTCCCTCAAAAAGAAATAAGAGTTTTAAAAGAAACTACCCCATTTTTATTCATGAATTAAAATTATTCATTGACTACTTGTTAGGATTATAAGGCAAAGAACCTTAGTGGTGTTTACAGTACTCTAATTACATTGTAACTGGATAAAAATGGATTTATTATGATCAAAAGATGTAACATTATTTAGTTTTGAAAGCTTTTATAATATTACCTTATTGGAGTTCAGTCAGATAGCTTATTTTAATTAAAAATCATGAAAGACTAAAGAGAATATCATTGTAGCAAATGATAAATTAATCCAATGAAAGAAAGACCATTCTTGTTCCTGTACTCCTTAGGCTTACAAATCAGGACAGACAGAGGAAAAATCGTCTGAAAGTATACAAATCATGTAAACTGTTCAAAAAAATGGTCTATCTTTCATGCCACTTTAACATGCCACATTAGAAGTGATTGATTGACTGTTGAGCCCACCATGTGTGTGGATCTTGGCCCTTCCATCTTTATGACTGTTGAGCAGGTATCAAGGAGCCTGTTTGTCCCAGTGAATTTCTGAGGCAGACAAAAGCAGCAACATTTCCTCCAAAAGTCTTTCCTGGCTTTCTACTCCACTTGTGAGAAAAAAAATTATGAAAATGCCCCTTGCTTTTAGATGCTGAACTTCTGCCACATCTTGCAATCAAGTCAATAACAGGCCTGAAACTGCTGTACTGGATGTGATCCCTTGCTGTGTATCCAGTCCACTTAAGATTAACATTCCTTTAAGAAAGCAATGGGGGCGGGGAGCAGAAGAAGTGGAAGAAGCAGAAGCAGAAGGAAGAGAAAGAGAAGGCAGAGGAGAGCAGGAGGAGGAGGAGGAGGAGGAGGAAGGAGGAGGGGGGAGGGGAGGGGAGGGGAGGAAGAGGAGAAGAAAGGAGGAGAAAGAAAAGTAAACAATATAACCAACCTTACTATTCCTTGAACTCCCCATGATCAGCCTTTAAAGACTATGCTGAATGCATAGCTTTAGTGTTAAACTAATGTTCTCCTCCATCACCCTGACACAGAACAGTGTGTGTGTGTGTGTGTGTGTGTGTGTGTGTGTGTGTGTGTGTGTGTGTGTGTGTGTGTGTTGTGGTAATCATTTACTAAAAGCAGCCAACAGGCTGAAAGCAACCTTCATTATAGACAACAAATATCACATAAATATTGGAAGCACATGTGGATGTAAGTAGACAACATCTGTTTGTGGTTTCAAGTGCTACCCTGGAATCAGTAAAGTATCTTCTCCCCTTATAAAACTCTAGTAGATGATTTTCCCCAGGGGAGATCATAACAATTGTTTGTCCAGTTGGGATATATATGAGATTTTTAGGGAGGAAATGGAAGCAGAAAACTTTGTAATTAAGATACAACCTCATATTAAGTTTTCTGTGATGTTTCCTAAACATAGACCAAAGCATTTTGATAAGGATAGGCAGACTTCAGGCATACACAACAGAAATATAACAGCTAAGCCACAGCCCATAGTATAGGCAGAGAGAAGACACAAGGGGGGAAGTAAAGAAATTGAGTCATGGGTTGCTTTTTGTCTAAATTACTTCAAGAAGAAGATTTTTTTTTCATTCCTTAATGTCTTGTCAACATAGAGCATATAAAATGCTGAATATTGCTAGGTTATTCAACTGTAAGGGTATAAATGGAACAATGACGCTTTAAGAATGTTCCATGGTATCTCCAGTGAATCTAGTATAACATTGATCCTGAACTATCAATGTATAAGAATGATTATTTGAATCATGTCTGTGGCTTCAGATTAATATTCATCACTTTAGCAAAAACGTGAAATATGTGTATTTGCTTTGAGTTCTAAAGATCAATGTACAACTTAAAGATGACCAACTTTCATTAAAGTAGAATGTAGTGTACTCAATCATCCACATAATGACCCTTTTCTTATTGAATGTGTTTTAGTGTATCATGCCATTCAACCAGGTAGCATAGAAATCAAACTATATAAAGCAAACTAAAACAGAATCTCATCGTTAAGACACTATTTTGGTTCTTATGATCATCATCATTACATCCCTTTCTTTACAACTAGACTTTTGCAAATCCTATAGAGAATTCTTTCAAAAGAATCTATACATCTTCTTACACTACATTAAATAAATGACCTATAGAAAATCTCTGTACTAAAATAAATTCATGTAAGATTTCTTACTCTATTATCTTTTCTTTTGATTTAAGATACAGTATCAGCCTCAGATCTTTTAACTGTTCTCTTTATTTCATAAACATATTTATCCTACCCCTTTAATGGTAAAGTATAAGTTACTGCTTTATTTATATACCTTACCATAATATTAAAAATTCATATTTTCTGTAAATTAAAAAATATCTATAGTCAGGGCTGTTGAGATAGCTAAGCAGTTGAGAGAGTTTACTTCCCTTCCATAGGACCCAAGTTCACTACCCAGGACATGGTGGCTTACAATTCACAACTGCCTGTAAGTCGAGCTCCAGAGGATCTTTTACCAATATCTGGTTTGAGTATCAATCACTGCAAATATCACACACACACACACACACACACACACACACACACACACACACACACACATACACACACACAAATAAATAATTAAATCTTTAAAATTCCTTTAAAAAATATTGTACTTAAAACTGACAACATCTTTTTCAAAACTAGGAAGGGATTTGATGAAACTACTTAGTAATTATTTAGGATTACATCAGTTTTCTGTGCTTCAGAGTGTGCTATATTTTTTCTGTGCTAGGATTCAATTTGAACACTTAATTCATACTTCCTTTTATTTATATTACAAAAAATATTATCAGTGTCAACAGGATGTATGTGCAACATTAAGTTTAGTATCCCAACTATTATACATAGACTCGATATGATGGAATAAAAGAGCATACCAAACAAACCCCATTAACATTAGAATCTGATTTTTAAAATACATGTGTGTGTGTGTATGTGTATGTGTGTGTGTGTGTGCGTGCGCACACACATGTGCACATTCAAATTGTGTGCTTGTATGTGTGTAGGTCAGAAGACAACTTTTCTCAGAATCATTTGTCTCCTTCTAAAATGTGGTTTCCAAGGATTGTTCTTAGATTACCAGGTCTGGTGACATGTGTCTTTATCTGCTTAGCCATATTGCTGGCCTACTAGAAACTGATTTCAATAATGGTTTTCCATCAATCCTAACCAATTCCAGTTCCTCAATCCTCAGAAATCCCCCAAGGATTATAGTATCACTAAAAATAACCAGTGGGTATTCTTTTTAATATCTATGAATGTGATTGGAGACACTGGTAATATGTTCATTATGACTACTGTGTTTGTGCATATCTGAACAACATGGGCTGTTTTTAGGTATCTGTATATTTTAGTTTCACACTGAGCCTTAAGGAAAAATGTCTAGTAATGCTGTGAGTTTGAGGCTGACCTGGCTAACGTAGTGAGTTCTAGGATAGCCAGTGTTATGTAGAGAGATCCTATCTCGAAAAGTAAAAATAAAATATTAGAGAACAACAACCAAAAATATGGTATGTTATCATAAAATAAAGAATTATCTTCCTATAAAAATATAATAGATATATAGTTTCCCTCTCCCTTCCTCCTGTCTCTAACATGTTCCTTAAGTGACATCTAAATTCATTTATGATTATTTTCAAACTCTTATATGTTAGAATCAAATATCCCTCAAAATGCTGTACATTAACAACCTGGTTTCCCAGTCTTTGGTTCTGCTGGGAGGTGGTCAAACTCTGTGAATATCTTAGGTCACTGAGAATTAGTCTTGAAGGACGTTATGGGAGTCTCCTCCCATTCTGGTTTGCTTCCCGGCTGCCATGAGACAAGCATCTTATTTTCCTACACAGCCCTGTGATTAGCTGCTTGAACAAACAGACATGAAAACAAGTCAACTCACTGGGCTGAAATATCAAAACCTGAAAGACCAAATGAACTTTCCTTATAAGCTGATTCATCAGGAAAACTGACTAAAAGACAAGGAAAATTGTCATCAGAGTTCATTTTGTTTTTTCCTCTCATAGAACGAAACAGGTTTTAATATTTGTCAGTCTCACTATTCAGTTAGAAACATTTTGGAAACTCATGAAGACTCCATTGAAGTTATCTTTGATCAGTTATTTTTTAAAGTAGGGTATGATAGCATAAAAGAAATAAATGTAAAAATCAAGTACATTTGGTTTTTAAATTGTATGTTATTTATAACATGAATTGATGATTTCATTAATTAATCTATTTTTTATTGCACATATTCATCACAATTTTCAGTTTTTGAAATAAATAAAATTTTAAATAAAATATTTTGAGTATACAATTAATTCAAAATTTTATTGGAATAGATAAAAGCTTATAGGTGAATATAATTTTTAATACACCTATACTTCCATATCTATATGCAAACAGTATTATATTTGGGTGACACAGTATGCATTCTTCTTATGTAAATGGCTCTTAAAATTATCTTCAGGAATTATAGTTTGCAAACATTCATAGACAGTTATTGTTACAAACTTATCTGTGCTTCACACACATGATATTTTAATTAATATGCATGTGTTCATGTACTGCTATAATACTCATTTCCTTAGCTGTAATATTATCTGTGCAATGACTTTTCCTAACCACCTCATACCATCAGTTCTTTTTACTGTCTTATTATTTATATTATACTTTGCTTGGATCACAGACATTTTGCTGTGTTGGTGGCTTGTTTTTTTGTGAAAAAAAAAAACACTACTCTAAATCCAAAACAAAGGATCACCTTTAGGAAATTTGCAAAGTTACATAATTGGGCAGAGAGAATAAAAAACTTTAAACATCTATTTCCCCTTCCCAGGGTGATCCATGACTCCCTCTTTGGGTCGTCCTCTTTGTTAGCTAGCTTCTCTGGAGCTGTGGGTTTTACTTTTCGTTTGCTTTATATCTAGTATCCACTTATGAGTGAGTACATACCATGTTTGTCTTTCTAAATCTGGGTTACCTCATTCAGAATGGTATTTTCTAGTTCTATCCATTTACCTGCAAATATCATGATGGCATTGTTTTTTTACTGCTGAGTAGTACTCCATTGTGTATATGTACCACATTTTCTTTATCCATTCTTCAGTTGAGGGGCATTTAGGTTGTTTCCAGGTTCTAGCTATTAACAATAATGCAGCTATGAACAAAGTTGAACAAGGGTCCTTGTGGGATGATTGAGCATTCCTTGGGTATATGCTCAAGAGTGGTATATATGGGTCTTGAGGAAGATTGATTCCCAATTTTCTGAGAAACTGCCATACTGATTTTCAAAGTGGCTGTACAAGTTTGTACTCCTACCAACAGTGGAGGAGTGTTCCCCATGCTTCACATCCTCTCCAACATAAGCTGGCATCAATGTTTTTGATCTTAGCCATTCTGACAGGTGTAAGATGGTATCTCAGAGTCCTTTTGATTTGCATTTCCTTGATGATTAAGGATGTTGAGCAATTCCTTAAATGTCTTTTGGCCATTTGAGATTCTTCTGTTGAGAATTCTCTGTTTAGCTCTATAGCCCATTTTTTAATTGGATTGTTCAGTATTTTGATGTCGAGTTTCTTGAGTTCTTTATATATTCTGGAGATCAGCCCTCTGTCAGATGTGGGGTTGGTGAAGATCTTTTCCCATTCTGTAGGCTGTCATTTTGTCTTAATTACCATCTCCTTTCACTTACAGAAGCTTCTCAGTTTCAGGATGTCCCATTTATTAATTGTTGCTCTCAGTGTTTGTGCTACTGATGTTATACTTAGGAAGTAGTCTCCTGTGTCAATACATTCAAGACTACTTCCTACTTTCTCTTCTATCAGGTTCAGTGTAACTGGTTTTATACTGAGATCTTTGATCAACTTGGACTTGACACCACCTTGAGTAAACTGGGGATGAGTGGAGGGGGAATGGAGGGTAGGGGATGGGGCATGAGAACATGAGGGAACAGGATGGTCTAGCTGGAACAGGGATGGAGTGGGAGAAAATGAAAGAGATACCATGATAAAGGGACACTTCATGAAGATAGGGAGAAACCAGGTACTAGGCAAGTTCCCAGGAATCCACAAGGATGACACCAGCTCAGACTACTAGCAATAGTGGAGAGGGTGCCTGAACTGGCTTACCCCAGTAATCAGATCAGTGAATACCCTAACTGTCATCATAGAGCCTTTCTCCAGTAACTGATGGAAGCAGATGCAGAGATCCACAGCCAAACACCAGGCCGAGCTCCAGGAGTCGAGTTGAAGATAGGGAAGAGGGATTCTATGAGCAAGGGCATCAAGATCATGATGGGGAAACCTACAGAGACAACCAAACCAAGCTAGTGGGAACTCATGAAATTTAGACCAACACCTGTGGAGCCTCCATGGGACTGGACTAGGCTCTCTGCATAATCAAGACAGTTGATTATGTAGCTTGATCTGCTTAAGGGACCCCTGGCAGTAGGATCAGGATACATCCCTGGTGCATGAGCTGGCTTTTTGGAGCCTACTCTCAACCTATGGTGGGACACCTAGCACAACCTTGAGGCAGGGGGAGGGGTTTGGACCTGCATCTACTGAATGTACCAGGCTCTGCTGATTTCCCATGAGAGGTCTTACCTTCTTGTAAGAGATAATGAGGGATGGGTTGGTGAGGGAAGACTGGAGGGGTGGGAGGAGGGAAGAGGGGGATCTGTGATTGGTATGAAAAATGAATAAAAAATTTCTTAATAAATACAACTTCAAGCATAAGCATGCCTCATATTTCTAAAGCAACAATGTACTATATAAAAAGTAAAGTCAGTGAGCTTACATAGAATAGGAGAAGAATGCATACTCAGTGAAAGATTCAAATCAATGTCTCAGACAAATGCTGACCTTTAGGCTATACATTCTCAATGAAGGGCATGACCCACACCTCAGCCAAATTCATTAAAGCAAACACTGAGCTAGAGAGCTTCTATCTTTAACTTGTCTACGATCACAAAGATGTGATAAGTTTGATCACAATGGCCTGAGTTTGATTACCAGCAAGTGGAAGACGAGAACTAACTCCACAGATCAGTCCTCTGACTTTCATGTTGGGGGTCTCCCACTAGGGATCCCATTCAATGCTCTAGTCTCACTCCTCCTATTCCAGATTACTCCCCTCAGAAAGCCCGCCAAAAGCCAGCCCCTCCCTGGGGCTACTCAAGACCATGCATACAGAATCTGTAAAAGACCTGGTAGCTATATTTGCAGTGTGACTCTTACCCTGCCTTTCCAAGGGTCACCCAAGTTTGCTTTGCTGTGTTCATTAAACATGGATTTATTAATTTGGCTTGATTGGCTTATTACAACATCAGTGTTGGATATTCAGCAACAAGGGATTCAGAACTTATTACTCCAAAGAGAATTGTAGCAAGCATATATCTGCCAACAGCCCCTACACGTCTCTCTCTCTCTCTCTCTCTCTCTCACACACACACACACACACACACACACACACACACACACACACACACACACACATTTAAAATTTAGCCTAATGAGAGATAAAAATATAACTTTTGTGTAATGTTATAGAACCCATAGATTTTTGTTGGCTTCTCAAAAATTAGTGTTTATAATATGACCAGAATAAGTGGATGAATTTTGCCTGATGCAATTATTTAGCAAGATCTATCTATTTTCATAATATGTTGACCACAGCCATGAGAAATCAAAACACAATTTCATATAGAGCTCAACAGGCAAAGAACTTTCTGTTGCATTTAAGCTAATAGAAAAAATTGAAGAGGAATAATTTAAAAATATAGGTTGAGACAGGACAAAAAAGTAACAATAGAATAGAATGTCCCAGAATTATAGTGAATAGCATCCAGTTATCCTCAGAGTAGCACTACAATTTCTAAGATAAAACTATTGCATAGAAAGTAAAGCTCAGAAATTGATTATCATTCAAAAACTGTGACAGCATGATTCTCATGTGAAGTCAATTGAGTTCTATTAAAATATCAGAAACTTTCAGGAAAGATGAATGCCTTTAATGCATACATTTTAAAGATTAAATGAACCGAGAATAAGCTGAAAATTTTGAAAATGTATTAACATGCATAATCTACCATTTATGAGCAAATAAGCTAGTTCTTAAATATTTAAAATTTTTCCTTTTCTAGTGATCATTGAATTAAGAAACCTAAAATGCTAAGTCTGTTTAACTTAAAGTTGCAGCAAAACTAATTCCAATAATGAAGCAACACATTACAGCAAGTCTTTGAATTATTAGAGGATTTTCAGATAATTTCTTGTGACTGCAAACAAGATAATCATAGAAGTGCGTATATCAAGTAGCCCATTCTTCAAACACTAGTGGTCATGCATATTCAACAGAATGCAAATATTGACTTTTCTGATAGCAGTAGAACAGATTGAAAAGGTGTCTGATGGGAAATTATAATCGTTCTGTAAAATATGGCAGTGACCTTCATACCCCCTAAGCCAAGTGTATTCTACTTGAACAATTCCAGCAACTTGAGAAATAAAACACATATCTAGAAAAAGGTAGTCTTCTCTAGGACAAGAAAGGCTGCAGAGAAAAAAAAAAAAAGCAAGCCTAGTGTCCGAAAATATTCCTCAGGGTGGTTCTGCAAGAGAGATCCTCAAGTTGTAAGTGACAAAATGAGAAAGCAGTACAAGAAAAGCCTCCCCGCTTTACATATAAAGGGAAGACAATGAGAAATGTCAGCAACTGTCTACCAAGCACTGCCATCTGTATACCCCTGAAATATAACACTCAATTTCTACTTAACTATTTATTAGGTGTTTTAAGGGACAAAATGCAAACTTCCAATGATGAGAACAGGAGATAAGCACTAGTCAGATCCAGCAGGAAAGCCAAGCAGCACATCTGAGAATGCAGAGCTCTCCCTCTGGGTACATTATTGTCTGGTACAGGAGCCTGGGGCTGTATTTCATGAGGTGACTGGGTCTAACAGGAGGCACCTGGACACTGTGAGATTGAAACAACTGGGCTGTCCACCCATTACCCTCTCCATATTTCACTCATGTTTTTGCTTTAATCTCTTAGAAGGTTCTAAGATTGGCATCCTCGGGGTACCTATCAGGAGAGCCCCACCTTTGAATCCACACTGAAGTCAATGCAGGGCCTTTAACCCCTCTCAGTTCTTCCCTTTTGAATCAATACTGAAGACAATGCAGGAGGTCTCCACCCCTCTCAAGGACCACCTTTGAATCAATACTAATCTTCTATCCAATCCCACCCTCTGTGAATCATGAATTTTGTCCTTTGAATTTGGAATAAAAGAACCCACTGGCTTAAAGACTTTTAGCAGTCTGCGTTTTATGACCCTAGCCCCCCAAATTTATGCTTGTCATGAAAAGGGGAGAGGCTTACGTTGAACTTGACACCCCAACGTTTACCATATCACTAGAACCATTGATTTTATTTTCATGATTTTTATTTCATAAACACGGACTTATTAAGCTTTAAGCACAAGGCAAAGGCAGAGCTACAGAATCAAGTTTTAATGCCAAGAGGACTGACATTAACTTTTATGCAGGTTTCTCACCACATTAAAAATAGAAGATACTTATTAAATTAGCAAACCAGTAAATACAATAAAAGAAGCCAATCTTAGTAAAAGGTTCCATATGACAATTATTCTCTCATTATATACTCTGTAAAAATTAGGGGACAGAAAATAGATAAATGTTTTTAAAAGGTTGAGAGGAGAAAGAGAAGTTTTGTCTAAAAGGATGTACATTTGAAAATATATGTAGGTGATGAATCTTTTTTGTATCTTGGCAGTCATGGTGATTACAGGAAGTTTAATAGATATTTAAATTCACATAGCTATACTCCAAAATGGAATATCTAATAAATGTATGTTCATATGGATATATACACAATATGTGGCTACATATTTGGCTAGGATGGTGATTGTTGCATGTATGAATATATTGCCAAAACTCTCAGACCCTTTGAACAGAAACGCATATCCAAAAATTGTTCTAAAATTTATGGTAACTGTGGGGAACTAACAATTCTGCTTCATTGTTGAGTCAGCTCTGATTTAGGAAAGTCAACTTTGTAACTCACCTTAAAGAAGATTCCTATGAGTGTTTCCACGAGATTAACACAATGTGATGTATTATGAAAGTAAGCCAAGATGTAAGCAATGTGTCTTCTCTGTCGAAACATCCTCAAAATAAAAGCTAAGCAATCTCCCATTTGGGTTTGCTTTCCTGCTGTATTTTCAATAAAATTGAAAATGTTATAATTTCATAAATTAAAAAGAAAAGGTTAAGCTATGCTATGGGTCTGCAGGATGACTCAGGAGGTAAATTCACATGTGGCTAAACGATTCTAGGAACCTGAACCCATTTCTGAAACCCACATAAAGGTGGAAGGAGAGAACCTAGCCCAAAAAGATGTTCTCTTCCCTCTCCATCCATGGCATAGCACATATGTCTGCACAACCACAGCATACACACACACACACACACACACACACACACACACACACACACACACAGAGGCATGAACACATAAAATGTTAAATTTTAATAATTTTAAATATAAATTATTTAAAGATAAAAATAATAGCTTATGTGGCAGGAATGAATATATTTTATGGAGATATTTGTATACCACTAAGGCTATGTGTGGCAGGAAGAAATACATTTTATGGAGATGTTTTTACACTACTAAAACTATCACACTAGTGAAACAGTGGACCCAAAGAGCTGAAATTGCTTATGAAATTGCATGCTGTTAAAAGAAAAACCCTAAAGCCTGGACTAGGCACAGAGCAAATATTTCTTTTGGAGATAAATTTCCAATGTGCTAGGCCACTTTGCACAAGATGCAATGGTGGGTCAATGGCTGGTGGGGAGATCACAGCTTGACCAATATAACTCAAATGTATCCTGAAGATGGACTTAGGGGGTACTTTGGATCTTTTATGTCACTTTTCTCAGTGTGGCCACATTGAATAAATCTTTCCCTGTTCTTCAGTATCACTTTGGTTGCTGTGACATACAACAGCTCATGAAGGATGTGTGCTTGAACTTGACTTGTTGGGGCACAGAGTGTGACCATAAGTCCAGGAACACTACTTGTAAAGATGATATATATTGATAAAGTTAGGACAGTAGCTACAATGAAAATACAATAAAACTTACTAGGGAGTCTCATAAAATGTTAACATTTAGGCACAAAAATTATATTCCCACCTTATGCAATGTTCTCAGTGTAAGCCATTAAGAAAGCACAGTGTCATATACAGTTCAAGGATATCTGGAAGCTGACAGCAATGTGACAAAGAAAGACATTTCAATACTTTACTGCAGGTAGAGTTTTTGCTCTTTTTTGAGTAATATTTTCATCCTACATCCCTATGAATCACCATAATGTTATGTAAAGATGATCCAAATTAACACCCCTCTTCTGAATTATTTTTTTTTGTAAAAGAAATGTGTAAGAATCAATGCACATAGGTTTGAGTTGCGTGGTACATGCCCACCCTGCCTAGGTGGAAGGCATATATACTCAAGTGAATGTCTCTCCTCATCTAAAGAACAAAGTGCAACAGCTTCTACGCAGTTATTAATAATGAGTTTGCATATCCAAGCAAATGGAAATATTCTTGGAAAAAAATGTCTCCATACATAGACCGAATTCAAGCACTAATTTCACATCAAAATTTATTATAATGTTATTGATTATTAAATATGGTTATGATGTAAAATTTAAAGAGCTATTATGACTTTCATCCTGGAAATACCATGCTTTAATTTTAAATTATTTTGCATTTCTTTTTAATGTAAATTAATTCACATAACTCACTGGCTTTTCTAGCATCTTGATAATGGCTGTCATTTTATGATTTACATCAATTTTTTTTTAAACCTGGGATAGTCAAACTTTGAAAAATCAAAACAGCACTTAAATACTGAAGAATTAAGAAATGAAAAAATGCCAGAGTCAGGCAATTCCCCTCTGTCTCCTTTATCTCTTCATCACTAGTATTTTCATGGAAAAATGAGATGGGAAATGTGTAGATAACATTTTAAGACACAAGTATAATACAAGCATTCACATTGTTAATTGAATAAAATTATCTATCCATGATGCATTATGTGCCAAGAAATATGCCTGAGACAGGATATGCAGTAGTGACTGAGCCTGTGACTCCAGGAGAGAGCAAGTAGGATAATTTTGTTATAAAGTGAAATGGCTATGATGAAAGAAAAGGCAGAGGGTAGGAAGGCATAAAAGAATGGAGGATTTTAGTTATAAGTAGGAGAGTCAGAATAGTGCTTCGGTAGAAGTTGGCCTTCAGCTTTAAATCTGTAAAATCAATCTGAGAAACAAGTCTTTCACTGTGAGGGTAACTAAGATGCATAAGCTGTTACATGTAATTTTACTATATTAAAATGAAAACTTTCCTTTTATTAAACAGAAAATGGGGAGGTGCAGTGGGGTGGTCTTTCTGTACACTTTGAATATGTGTTGCTACCATTTTTTAATAAAGAAGCTGCTATGGCCTATGGCAAAGCAGAATAGAGCCAGGTTGGGAATCCAAGGAGAGAGAGAAAGAGAACTTCAGGGGAGATGCTGAGCTCTGCCAGGGGAGCAAGATGTAATGGAGCACAGGTAACACCATGAAGCCACATGATAAAACATAGATTAATAGAAATGGGTTGAATTACGTTGTAAGAACTAGTTAATGATAAGACTGAGCCATAGGTCAAACAGTTTGTAATTGATATAAGCCTGAGTGTTTACTTGGGACCAAGGGGCTGTGGGACACAGGAAAACTTCTATGTACAATAAGCCACAGGAGAGGGACTCAGCAACAAAAAAAGATACTTGTGGTTTGTATTTAATGCAACAGGTTTTGTAATACCTAAGATATGGAATTGTCTTAGTTGTCAACCAACAGATGAATAAAGTTAATTGTATATCTTAATAAATCCTTGATATCCTTTTAACAGATTCTCATGGCTTTGCTTGCAAGTATGAATTCACTTACAGAAGTCTGAATTGCATTTTACCTTTTCTCAAATTTTAACTGTAGTATAAATGATTCAAAAATCAATGGGAAAAACAATAATCTTGTGCTTTGGGTATATGTTGGTGACAGGGAGTTTTAAAACCACAGTTCAGGATGTAGGTTCAGAAAGCTTTTTTTTTTTTTTTTTTGGTTGCAAAATCTCACTATGTAGCCTTGACTAGAAATCACTATGTGCATAGACCAGGCTCTCCTCTAGTCACAGAGACCTACAAGAGATACCTGCTTCTGCTTCTAGAGTTTTAGAATTAAAGCTATGTGTCACCATGCCTGCTCAAAGGTGATTTTTCTGTTAGAGATTTTAGTCATCTGTACACTTTGAAGGAAGTTGAAGTTGAGGCAAGTAAAACCTAATACAATATTATGCTTGCCTAGTTTTCAGCTATAGTCACAGGTTGTTGCCTGGGTATATTTGTCCAATTAGAAATATATAATTGGAGATCAGCCCTTTGTCAGATGTGGGGTTGGTGAAGATCTTTTCCCATTCTGTAAGCTGCCATTTTTGTCTTATTGACAATGTCCTTTTCCTTATGGAAGCTTCTCAGTTTCAGGAGGACCCATTTAATAATTGTTGCTCTCAGTGTTCATGCTATATTATATTTAGGAACTGGTCTCCTGTGCCAATGCGTTCGAAGCTACTTCTAACTTTTCTCCAGGATCAGTGTTACTGGGTTTATGTTCAGGTCTTTGATCCATGTGGACTTGAGTTTTGTGCATGGGGATAGATATGGATAGATTTGCATTCTTCTACATGCTGACATCCAGTTATGCCAACACCATTTGTTGAAGATGCTTTCTTTTTCCATTGTACAATTTGGGCTTCTTTGTGAAAAAATCAGGTGTTCACCAAACCAAATTAGTGGGAAGTCATGAAATTTAGACCAACACCTGTGGAGCCTCTGTGGTACTGGACTAGGCCCTCTGCATGGTGTGACAGATTTATAGCTTGATCTGCTTAAGGGGCCCACTTGCAGTAGGATCAGAATACATCCCTGGTACATGAGCTGGTATTTTGGAGCCCACTACCTATGGTGAGACATCTCAAACAGCCTTGAGGCAGGGTGAGGGGCTTGGACCTGCCTCTGCTGAATGTATCAGGCTCTGCTGACTCCCCATAGGAGGTCTCACCTTCTTGTAGCAGGGAATTGGGGAGGGTGGGTTCGGGGAGGGAGACTTGATGGGTAGGAGGAGAGAAGAGGGGGAACTGTGATTGATATACAAAATGAATACAAAATTCTTAATAAAAATCAGTGTTCATATGTATGTAGATTAATCTTAGGGTCTTCAATTTGATTCCACTGAGCCATATGTCTGTCTTTATGCCAATACTAAGCTGATTTATTACTATAGCTCTATAGTAGAGTTTGAAGTCAGGGATGGTGATGCCTCCAGAAGTTCCTTTATTATACAGGATTATTTTAGCTATCTTGTGTTTTTTGTTTTTTCATATAAAGTTGAGTATTGTTCTTTCGAGGTCTGTGAAGAATTGTGTTGAGATTTTGATGGGGATCAAATTGAATAATCAATAGGTTTCTTTTTCTAAGATTGCCATTTTTACTATGTTGCTCCTACTTATCCAAGAGCATGGGAGATCTTTCCATTTTCTAATATCTTCTTCAACTTCTTCAAAAACTGACAGTTCTTGTCATAAAGTTCTTTCACTTGTTTGGTTAGAGTTACCCCCAAATGTTTTATGTTATTTGTGGTTATTGTAAAGAGTGATGTTTCTCTGATTTCTATCTCAGCCTGTTTATCATTTGTACATAGGAAGGCTACTGATTTTTTTTGAGTGAATCTTGTATCCTGCCACATTACTGAAGGTGTTTATCAGCTGTAGGATTTCCCTGGTAGAATTTTTGGGGTCACTTACATAAACTATCATATCATCTGCAAATAGTCAAAGTTTGACTTCTTCCTATAAAAAACTCAAATAACTAGATATCAAAATACCAAATAATCCAATTTAAAAAATGGGGTACAGACCTAAACAGGGAATTCTCAACAGAAGACTCTCAAATTGTTGAAAGACATTTAGGGAATCACTCAACATCCCTAGCCATCAGGGAAATGCAAATCACAATAACTCTGAGATTCCATCTTACAACTGTCAGAATGGCTAAGATCAAAAACATTGATGATAGCCTATGTTGGAGAGGATGTGGAGAAAGGGGAACACTCCTCCACTGCTGGTAGGAGTGCAATCTTGTACAACCACTCTGGAAATCAGTATGGCGGTTTCTCAGTAAATTGGCAATCAACCTACCTCAAGAGCCAGCAATACCACTCTTGGGTATATACTGAAAAGATACTCAGCCATACCACAAGGACACTTGTTCAACTATGTTCATAGTAGCATTATGTGTAATAGCCAGAACGTGGAAACAAGCTAGATGCTTCTCAACTGAAGAATGGATAAAGAAAATGTGGTACATTTACAAAATGGAGTATTACCTGACAGTAAAAATCAATGACATCATAATCTCTGTGTTCACATGTCCCTTTGAGTGACTGTCCCTTGCTAAACAAATGAACTTATAGTACATACTCTATTTGAATAAAAAATTATACGCTTTTACAAAATTCAGAAACTTGCAGCTACCTTAAAGTCATTTACGATATACATTCCTTTCCTTGCATACATATACCCTGCAGACCAGAAACACACTTTTCAAGATTCTAACCACTTCCTTTGACATGTGATCATCCACAGAAATTAGTTGCCTGCCTTTTTTTTTCACAATTCTTGTTTTATAAATCTCACAAAAGAGCCAGAGTTCCATAATATTCCATTGCTTCGATTTTGAGTCTTTTCTTTCTCAAAGTTAGCAAATCATACTTCATCTGTAAAATCAAAATCTTACTCTGAAAAAAGCAGCAACATACTGGGAAATAATTTTGTGAATTCAAATGTATAAAGATAATGTAAAGGAGTTCTCTTAAGATTTATCTTCAAATAAAATAATTTTTAGCAATCTAATTGTTTAGGAGGAAAACTAGAAAAAAATTGTACTCTAAATCTATACTTCGATATTGTTGCCACAAGCAAATACATTTAAAAATAAATGTAGTTTTGTTTTGTAGAAAACTTAACCTCATGGTCATATACTTGAACATATCCCTACTTCCTGTTGTCACGTGATCTGTCTAAAAGAGTCATCTCATCATGGTAATGGGAAATATCTTTTAAGGATATTGTATAAGCACTGAGCTATTACAAACTGTATTCCAGTATGTAAACTTATTACCACTACATCAAATAAATAGGCAAAATTTCCCACAAGCTACATCATCCATGGTAGGCATTTAGCAAAATCACATATACAAAATACTAACATTTGAAAAATAAAAGTAATAATTACACTTGCTTAACTATTAAAAATTATATTCTTTTATCAAATTATCATACCCTGTAATATACATAAGTATTGTCAATTTAAAAAATTAATTAGATAAAATAGATTTTTAAAAGGCAAACGGTAAAAGCATTAGAAGATACTGTGTATTTCTATCAGAATAACTTTATGAAAAAAAACCTTAATTGCTATATCATTTTTTAAATATTAAGAACAGGAAAAAAAGAATAAAATGTCTCAGGGGAAGTCAATGCCAAATTAAAATGGATAAACTATAGAAAAAGATTTTAGGAAGCGTCATGAATTAAAGAAAGGAAGGAGTACTTAGATTGAAAATACTGGCATCCATTCATAATCAAGCATTTTATGTATAGCCTGAGAAATAATTCAAATTACCCACACTTTGGGGATATTAGTAACCTGCAACAATCGGAATAATGTACCTGCAAAGATTCCTAACCACATAGTATATCCTCTAGAGTAATCAGTCTCATGCCCAGCAAACTATAATGAATCTTTCAGAATGAAGTGAACACTGGATGAAACACTGATTATATGAAAATCAAAGATGCTTTTGGAGATGTCTGAAATAATATAAATGGTAACAAAAGACCCATACCTGAATTTGCTACTGTGTTAAAATAAGAAAAATATATTGGGATATGGATATTTAGTTGTAGAGCACTTGCAAAATATACTTGATTAGGTTTAGTGCCTGGTATGCGCACACACACACATACACTCATACACACACACATACAGAGAGAGTGGGGAGGGAGGGAGAAAGAGACTCAACTTGTGCTAAGGGAGAGTTTCAGAATATACATGGTTTTAATATTGCTTTTAAAAAGCAGATATTGCTCAAATAACTATGAGATGCAACAAGAGTTATGTTCAAGAAACAAGATAACAAAACTACTATTATTACATTTCCTGTCCTTAGATATACTCATGTTTTAATTTGGACTATTCAATAAAGACATGAATTTAATTTATTTTCACACTGAAGAAATTTGTATTCAATTTTAAAGAAAAATAGGAAATCATAAAATTTCATGTAAATTGATTTCATGTAATTAATTTTATATATATATGGGCTAGAAACAATGACCCCAAGTGAAGCAATCCAACCCCAAAAAGCAAACATTTAATCTTTTATCTTATACGTGGATGTTAGCATTTATCTTTCAAATATGTGTGCTTCTTTTAGACTATTCACAGAGATTAAGTAACTAGGAAGGTAGCAGGGATTATGAAGGACTATTCCAATAACAGGGCTATGGAATATAAGTTATAAGAGGATATAAAGGAAATTAAAACCGGATTAAGTGGAACAGAAAACAGAAAGATGAAGTATAGGGGGAAGTCTAGGAAGTGACAACTAACACGAAAGGCCTTTCAAAAAGCCATGTACATACCTACTACAACAGATTTCTAAAATGGATACATATGTAAAAGTCTTTTATGGTGATATTTTATTTGTGCTGAAATGTGATTTTATTTGTATGTTAATAAATAAGGTTTGCCTGGAGATCAGAGGTCATAGCGAGCCAGGGACAGCAGAGTCAGGCAATGGTGGTGCATTTCCTTAATCCGATCACATGGCAGGCAGAGTATCTGTGTGGTCAACGACACAGAAAAGCGTGGTGACATGAACTTTTAATCCCAGTACCAACCATAGAGACCTGGAGTTCTGTGTAGACAGGCAGTGACGAGGAAGTCATGTGGTTGGGTTTAGAGCCAACGAGAAGGAAGAACAGAAAGGCAATAAAAAGATAAGTCAGACAGGAAGAAACTCTCTCAGGGGAAGCGACAGCAGCAAGCAGTAAGCTAAAGGTAGTCATGGCTCTTGCTCTGATTTCTTTGGCTATTAACTCTGTATTTGTCCCTGTGCTTCTTATTTAATAAGACTGTTTAGAATTTCATCTACACTCTTTAATTGGGGTTATAAAATGGAGGATACGTTATCCCTTTTAGATGTTATATACTACCAAATAAACCCCCCAGTACCAGGAATAGGTTACATCTTTCTGAGACATTGGCCAAAGGGCTCCAATAGACGCCCAAACATTACAAGATAGTGCCAAGGCTCAGGGAGATGCAGAAGAGAAGGCAGAAAGCCCATAAGAGGAAGAGATGAAAGATGACTTAAATGAAACAGTGTCTAGATAAAACAGGACTGATGTACATATGAATTAACACAGACTGTTACTATTAGATATCTGCATAGGTTCAAAACAGATAGAATTCCAGAACAGAGATGAGAAAGTGCTAACAAAGATTTGGTCATTGCTTCTAAGAGAGAGAAAATCAGTTTTCTTCAATAGAGTGACATTGTTTATACCAACCACATTCCAGGGCATATTCGGAAGTGTTGGTCAACACATGTGAAACTCCATGTTTGTTTGGTTTGTGGTTTGGTTTGTGTGTGCATGCTTTCTTGGCCTTTTCTTCTTCTTCTTCTTCTTCTTCTTCTTCTTCTTCTTCTTCTTCTTCTTCTTCTTCTTCTTCTTCTTCTTCTTCTTCTTCTTCTTCTCCCTCCTCCTCCTCCTCCTCCTCCTCCTCCTCCTCCTCCTCCTCCTCCTCCTCCTCCTCTTCCTCTTCCTCCTTCTCCTCATCCTCCTTCATCTTCTGGTGCTGATGCTTATCTATGGCTGATGCTTTTTATTATTATTATTAACAGACAAAACATGAATTTGCTTTGTAGTGAGGTGAGAGAGGTCTGGAAGAGGGAAAGAATACTATCAAGATGTATTTTGTGAAATCCTCAGAGTAAATCAATACCTTCTCATAAATCAAAAAAAAAAAGAAGATGGTAGACTCCTCTAAAGAACTGACAATAGAAATAAATACTACCCTGCAGATGAAAGTTCCATGCATGCTTAAAATACTGACTGAAAATATACATCAAATAATTCTTAAAAAAATGAAGTTAAACTTCAAAGATGTAATATTAACATTAGCTTGGTAATAATAATTTAGATTAATGAAAAACAAGTTTATTCTGAATTGTCTTCTTTAGAATATAGTAAATCTCTTTCTAATTATCTCCATATAGTAAATACTTCGTGGTCCACTGACATATCTGTATTCACCAGCAATCAGATTATCTAAGAATGTCTCAAAAGAAGAATACTACACTCTTCTGGAACAATTATACTAGATTACATATTCACAAGTGGTCTAATGAGTAAGATACTTCAATTCAACTGAATTACTTCTGTAAGGGTCTGTACATTTCATTCATGCCTTAATCACATCTCAATTTCAACATACAAATCTTTGATAGATTACATGTTCATACAGATAAACAGAATAGTGAAGATATGATGTAAAATATTCTCATGGACATGCTTCTTTCAACAATTCCCACAGAAGTAACCACCGTAAGTCCTACTATAGTTTAAAATAGAAAATATTTTAGGAGTTAATTTTTCCTCTCATTTCCCAACGAACACACAAGCAGATTTCAAAATAAAGTAATAGTATTTGCTGATTCCACAAACATTGTAAAATGAGCCAGTACTGCATGACTGAAGGCTGAGACTTTGATGAGGTAAACTGATATACTGGATATGAAGTTCTTTGCTAAGAGTTATCAGGGAAAAGGGTGTCCAGAGGGTTGACATGGGAACACAAGTCAGTCTCTGTGCATATTTTCCTTGCTGGATACAATGAAAAAGACATCTGTAAGACTGAGAATACCTGCCTTTAAAACTGATGATTAACTAAAATGAAGCATCTAAAGTTTCCTAAGACATTTTAAAGGTCTACTTTATACACAAATTACATTTCTTCAGTTTTTTTATAAAATGAAATAACAAGTTAAGATAATATACTTGGATAATTGTGCAAAATATTCCTGAATGATGACCTCTGATATTAGTGGGTACTGAGAATCTGCATTCCCCAAAATAAATAAATAATGTCACTACCTTCCACAAGAAGGCTGTAACTATAAACTCGACTACAGGGGGTTGGGATATGGGCATAAATTATGTCATAGCCCTTGACACAAGTCACAGCCCTTAGCAAAAATTGAAATAATAAATTAAAAGGGAAAAAAAAAACATCAAATAGTTTCCCAAAAAAGTGAAGTGAAACATCAAAGATATAATATCAGCCTGCAGCTGCTCAATACCACACCTACAGGGTATTTTAACTCAGACCCTAGACCTGCTATGTGCTTTCTCCTCATCCCTCACCCACCTCACTTCTCGGGGGCTTGAGAGTCACCCAGGGGTGCTTTGTTCATTAAACCTGATCTTTTGGATTTGGCTCGATCTATCCTATTGTGTCTGTGGAGAAACCTACTACCAGGGATACAAAAACACTTATCATCTGGTGCCCAAAATCAGAAAGAGCTGAGACTATCTAGTGACCATGTGGCTATGGAAAGCCTCATTATATCCAGGAAGCATCTTTTATTCCTATGTTTTCTTACATACTGCTCTACACTACAAACTGTTTTTTCAGGATTTGTAAGTTGGTTATCTGACATGGTTTCTCATGGAAAGTTTTATTTGTCTTCCCATTAAAAAAGGTCCCATCTGTTTTGTGTATATAGATGTAAATATATGTAGCCACTGCATGCTTGTTTCTGACTGGTCTTGGATGCCTGAGGTTATGTGTTCCATGTGTCAGCCATTGCTATTTCAACTAGCTACCTGGGCTCAGAATTTGCCTCTGGGTTTTTCTGGTGCTGAATCTGATGTAATGACAGACAAAGCTACTTTATTATGTTCTACCTTATTACACAAAAAAACAGTTAAGATATTGGGCTGGTCAAAAATCTGTAATAAAAAATTAACTTAAAACTTATAAGTCCAAATTGGAACTGCTTTGGAAAACAACACATGATCTGCCACCACCTAAATTAAGTACAGCCACATGGGCAGCCACCATTTTGACTAAGGATGGGGAACAGGGAGGTCATATGACTTCACTGACATCTTGAATAATGGTGACTATATGGAGTGGATCCACCAACAGACAACAAGTCTCCAAGATATTTTGGATGAGGATAGACTTCTGTATGATAGTTCCTGTCCTGTCATAAAAAACAAGGTTTATGAAAAATAGGATTTAAAACAATGCTGGTTTAATGAGGCATTAAAGCTGCACCTCCATGCATTCATGTATAGGGTCGTATCTTGCTGGCAGCCAGATTTTGTAATGGAAGACTAATCCCCTTGGTATTGATTGTAGAAACACTAAATTGTTTACACTGTGAAAACTGGGTTTTGCCTTCTAGAGTTACTAAACTGCTTATACCTAACAGATAATGGTCCCCTGATCCTCAAATGCTTCAGAGATCTAAGAATATGACATTGAAGACTTATACTCCTCTGGGACCCCTGTCCCCAGTGACCATGGAGAAACCTGGGGTAGATGCCTAGGTAGCCAGTAAGCTGTCTCACTTCTGCTTACTTGGGTGAAATTTATCCTTCTCAGATCTGATGGTGTTTGATGATTATGGATAGATTTACCAGTTTAATAGTTCTCCCCTGACCTTCCAAGGCTACAACCATCTTGGTAACTATTAGTCATTAGATAAATTTCCTGTTAAAAGTACAAACAAGTTTGCCTTGTTCACCGGCTTCATAATAAAGGATAAACAGCTTTCAAATGTAACTTCCCACTCAAGGTTTGTAAAGATGTTTCAGACTTCTGTCCCCTTTCTATCCAATTATTATACTTGTGGTTGATATATTGTGCACCCCAATAAACTTGTCTGGCGGTCAGAGAACAGAACAGCCACTATATTAAACACAGGTTTAGGCAATGGTAGCACATGCCTTTAGTCCTAACATTCAGGAGGCAGAGATCCATCTGTCTGGATCTGTGAGTTCAAAGCCACACTGGAAACAGCCAGGCATGGTGACACACGCCTTTAATCCCAGGAAGTGATGGCAGAAAGTTAGAAGATATATAAGGCATGAGGACCAGGAACTAGAGGCTTTTTAGGTTTGTTAAGCTTTTAGGCTTTTAGCAGCAGTTCAGCTGAGATCCATTAGGATAAGGACACAGAGGCTTCCAGTTGGAGGAAACAAGATCAGCTGAGGAATTAGCCAGGTGGTTTTGGCTGTGGCTAGTTCTGTTTCTCTGATCTTTCAGCATTCACCCCAATACCTGGCTCCATGTTTGTTTTTATTAATAAGACCTTTCAGGATTTGTGCTACATATACTGGAATTTTAGAGGTTCAAGTTTTAGTATTGATAAATGAAGTTTTGAAAATTTCTGTTAATTTTACTCATCCCAGCTTTTAGGCCTACATAGAAGTTTTTTCAATTGTCTCCAGCCACACATATGGAAAAACTCTGCTGAAATGCCAACTCCTCCCCCTCTGAAACAGGTTAGCATAAGAGAGGGTATGGACGCCTGCAGGTGTGTTCAACTCTGTTCCTCCTCCCCCACTCCTCAGCCTCCTTCCCTCCTCACCCTTTTCTCACTCAACCTCTTTCATTCAGTAAATTTTTTCTGGTTGTCTCATTAGGCTAAAACTAGGCCCTAGGAAAAAATGTTTAACCCAAAGAGATAGCCTTTGCTATGCCAACAAGGTATAAATCTGTTCCTGCTGTTTTACAGATGCCTGCATGTTCCTAGGGAAAGAGTTTTGCTACTCTATCAAGGAATCTGGCTTGGTGGAAATTAATATCAGATATGCCAGCCCCTGCACCAGCTCCAAGGACATCAAGTGGGTGACTGGCAGGTTGATTTCCTCCATATGCCCATTCATAAAAAGCTCTATTATCTCTTAACTCTTGTTAACACAGTCACAGGATGGATGGAGGCACTCCCCATCTCCAGGGAAACAGCAGATGTAATAGCTCAGGTATTGCTGGAACATATCATGCTCCAATTTGGCATGCCATCCCCCAAAGCTCCTGGGACATCAGTGCTGATACCACCTCTCCAGGCTCAAGAGGGCACCTGTCCAGGATAAATGGTCTGTCTGGCAACCAGAACCCTTCACCCTCTGGTTTTTCAAAATTTCCCAGTGAGGGATCTATCTGTTCTTCTTGCTCATTCACGTTTGTCATTCACCCTTGCCTTTCCTGTATAATAACCAGGACACATCTCCATTCCATTTTTCTGGAAGTCTTCACTCTTCCCATGGTTAGCCCCATTAAGAAGACTGATGTTAATAATCATTTTTTTTTCTCCTGCTTCCTCAAGAAATAGATTCCTGAGGTCATGGCAGTTGACAAAACGCTTATTCACCCACACATCCTGCCAAGCATGAGCCCACTGACTCACGACTCCCCCACCCCACATTGCCTCATGCCAACATCAAGTAGCCAGACTTGAACCAGTGTCCATATATCCAAGAAGGTTGGGATGTTCAGTTGGAAGCTCCACTTTGATCCCACTTCCCCTCATTCCAGACCCCACCCCTCTCAGAAATTCCACCAAGCAGCAGCTCCTCCCACAGAGCTCCTCAATACCACACCTACAGGGTATTTAAGCTCCTCCCCTGCCTCAATTCTGGGAGGCTTGAGAGTCACCCGGTTTGTTCATTAAACCTGATCTTTTTGACTCAGCTTGATCTGGCTTGTTTCCTATTGGAGAAACCTACTACCATTGAGGATACAGAAATACTTCTCAAGGGGGTACAAAGGAGACTAGCTTTTTTCAGTGCTTTGAGGCAGATCATGAAAAAGTACAGTTAGCAGGGGGAGTGTGCAGAGGATAAATTCATGTTTAGTCAGGCTGATAATACAAACAGCACTTACCAATATCATGTCGGTCTCAGTTTCAGTAATTTACTAATGGTGAAATAAATCCTCTTCTCTGAAACATTTTGCAGCAGTGTTTTTGTGTGAGTCAATGGTAAAAGCTGTGCCATATGCCCCCTACCCAATGTTAAGCATACACAAGGATCCAGCAAATGCCTATATATCTGAGTACATCTTTGAAGTGTATTGTGTAATCATAATCTTAAATTTCAAACTCAAACCAGGTAAATAATTGTGTACATTTTTAAGAAACAGCAGACAGTTTCTACCATGTCTCATTGCTGTGGGATGTGCTGTATGGCAATTGTGTTGCTCTGATTGGTTAGTAAATAAAACACTGATTGGCCAGTAGTCAGGCAGGAGGAAGTATAGGCGGGACAAGGAGGAGAAGAATTCTGGGAAGTGGAAGGCTGAGTCAGAGACACTGCCAGCCGCCGCCATGACTAGCAGCATGTGAAGATGCAGGTAAGCCATGAGCTACGTGGCAAGGTATAGATTTATAGAAATGGATTAATTTAAGATATAAGAACAGTTAGCAAGAAGCCTGCCACGGCCATACAGTTTGTAAGCAATATAAGTCTCTGTGTTTACTTGGTTGGGTCTGAGCTGCTGTGGGACTGGCGGGTGAGAGAGATTTGTCCTGACTGTGGGCCAGGCAGGAAAACTCTAGCTACATCTCATAGTTTTGTAAAATTTAATAATAGATCCTGTGGATAATAACTAGTTCGAACTTGTACTTCATTGAATCATTAATGAATTCCTCCTCTGAGCACTCCTCCACCTATTTGTAGTTTAACTGGAGAACAACATTTTGATAACTCTAGTGACTAACCAAATGCAAAATGGGATGAATGTACTGCTACTTTCCTTTATACATGTTTTCCTGAACATTAGATTATGAGACATTATTAGAAGGGGCATCCACAATCTTACTCATGCAGTTTATTCGTCTGTCATACTCCCACAACTATTTACATTTGCTGTGTGCCAGTTTCTTGTCTGGCTTACTCATTCTTGTACCCAGAAACATGGGCACTACTACTAGAGACGATCAGCCAAGGCATAGCATGACTTCAGTGAAGTGTGTCCCATTTGTTTCTGTATACTTGTTCTGTCCTCCAGCAGAATAGATTGGTGATAGAGGTAAGTTCTTGAAAAAGAATGCAAAAAAACTATGTTCACTAGAAGATCATTGAGGTTAGGAAAGCATGCAACAAAACTTCAGAGATGAAGAGGCCTAAGAACCTACTGGAGGAAGGAGGGAGCTCTTATAGGCTTTCCTCCTTTGTTACAGGCACATACACAGAGATTAGTTCTGAATGCCAAGCTCACTTCAAATCCCTTTCTATAAACTGTCACTTGTGGGAAAAACAGAAAGTGGCTAAAATTGGCTTTGTACTGAAAAGTTCACTCTCTCTCTCTCTCTCTCTCTCTCTCTCTCTCTCTCTCTCAGTGCACATGGCTTCTCCTGTTTCTATTTACAGATCCTGATTGAATGCACAAGTTATTTTCACGTTTTTTCCAAATAATGTGTATTCACATGCATTTGCACCACCTTCTGACATGCATGATTAAATGTTGGCAGCTTCACAATCATCCAAAGTATTATCCACCATTATTGCATAAGTGAAGACAATACGGGATTTAATGTTAGGTGTTGTAAATCAGGAATACAAAGAATGGCGAGGTACCTGATTGTGATTTTAAGAGGACTAAAATTATATTTGCATACTTTGTGTAATTGGGGGGGTTGGTTCCTGAACATTTAAAACATATTTATTTTTATTGTTCACAATATTAATAACTGTAATAAGAATTAGAATACTTTCCTTCCACTCTAAGTATTATTAACTTAGTGCCCTCATAAATTTTGGAGAAAAATGAAAGAAAAATAAGTAGCAGAGTTTTAAAAATATTTTTTGCCCTCCATTTGTAAAATAAAACTAATGAAAATGTAAGAATTATAAGAATTAATGTTTAAAATTAGATGTATTATATTAAAATATATGTTTGTGAGGAAGTTTTATGTGTTCTTTTTATACAAGTAAAATAGATTTCTGATTACTTATCAACTTTCTATGCTAAAATGTGTATTCCTAAATTAGAAATATTATTTTTATAGATTTATTTTTTTCGTGTGTGTGTGTGTGTGTGTGTGTGTGTGTGTGTGTGTGTGTGTGCCTGTATGTATCTGCCACATGTGTAAAGATGGCTGCAGAAGCTAGAAGAGAATGTGTGAGCTAGATTGTCAGATGGTTGTGAGCTGCCTGATGTGGGTGCTAGGAGTGGAAGTTGGATCCCTGGAAGAATAGTAGGTGCTCTTAATTGCTAAGTCATCTCTCCATCCGATAATATTGCCTTACTTATTATTGGACACTCAATACATATTTATGGAGCCTGTTCAATATCACAAATATCACAAGCTGTCTAATGACAAAAAAAAAAAACAATGAAATAATCACCTTGTATTTAGCAAGGGTTGCTTGGTATTTAAATTATTTCATCAGTTATGAGAATTTTTAATTCAATGCTAGGTCATGTTTGCTGCCAACAGCTTATGTTACTTCTTTGAGTTGCTCTGACTTCCAGACGTATTAGCTCAGTTTTATCACATAGTCCAGTATTAATTGACTCAAGTGAGTGGTTCCATTATTCTATGAAAATCATCAATGCTTGGTAACATGTAAGTTACTATAAATAAAATGAAAGAAATAAAGTAGCTGTTACTCAGCATAATGAGGCTATTAACTGAACAGGACTGCAAGAAACTACTGTATATTTAATTGCTATTCCTATGAAATCATTTTACAAAAGTGAATATACTTTAAAATAAAATACACTTAAAATAAACTCATGTGTGATTCCCAGGATTTTTGTTGCTGTTGTTATTTTGTTTAAGACTCAGATCTCTTCCTGAGTCTGGTGAAACTTATATTGTGGTTACATGTATCAACCTCCCATGTTAACTTCCCAATGTTTAACCCATCACACCACCCAACTGTTCAAAAAGTAGAGGAGGAGGGTTTATTAAAAGTTGACATACAAAAATGTAAAAATACTTGCAAAATCCCCAGACTTTAACAATCAGTTCATGGCCATTTGTACTTGACTGATGTCTGTCAGTCCCTAACTTCTAGTGTCTAATGGTGACACACAGAAACAACTGGTTTCAAGAAAAAAAAATCTTATGCTGCAAAATTTACTACTGAACAAAATAATAAAAGATTCTATTTTTTACTCAAGTACAGAAGCCTAACAACAGCTCACAAAGATAGTATCAGGTAACTTTCTAACTGCTATAAAATTTTTCACTCCCTCTTAGTCATGATATTCTCTCTCTGGAGTCTTACTTGCTGCTGTCTTGAAGTATATTTTAATAACTTCACTTTTTGCATCTTTGGTAAATTTTTACTGCCCATATGTCAGAAGTAGTATAGACTCAAGAGATAAATCCCTGCTGTGTAAGTGGCAAATTCTTTTCAATAGTTCAATGGTAAATGTACTGTGGTTTACTCAGGAAATGGAATGCTACAGAATAATGAAAATAATGAAAACACAGCTTTAATACACAAAACTCACTAAATTATGAGCACAGAATAATCTGTGTTAAATTCTCCTTATTTATGACTAAAACTGGAAATTAAACTAGCATCATTACCCATGAACGTGGTCAATCCTTGAAGTTAGTAATAACCACACTATGAGTGACACTTAAATGTTTAAAAGTATTTCATAAACTTATTGGTATCCTGTTAATGGATTGGCTACACATCACATGGAGACAATTTATTCATATTCTCTTATTGAGCCAGATCATTCTACATTATGGACTTATAATATGTTTTATAATAGAAATTATAAAAAAGCTATCCTGGTTAAATTTTTTTGCCAACTTGACACAAGCCAGGGTCACCTGGGAATAGAGACCTTCCATTGAGAAAATGCCTCCAACTAGATTGTTTCTTTGGCAATTCAGTGCAGCATTTCTTTGATTAATGGCTGATGTGGAAGGACCTCTGGAAAGATGGCCCTGGGTTGTATAAGAAAGCCTTCTGAGCAAACTTCGAAGAGCCAGCTAGTAAACAACTCTCCTCCATGCTCTCTGTCTGCTTCAGTGCCTGCCTCCAAGTATCTTCTCCAAATCCCCCTCTTGATGGACCTTAACCTGTAAAATGAAATAAACCCTTTCCTTCTCTAGTTGCTTTTGGTCATGATCTTTATCACAGTCATATAAAGTGAGTTAAGACATAAAAATGTATTTAAAATATATAATTAAAGCTAATTTGATGTTTATTGAAGGTATATTGTTGAAAATTTAAAGACTAAACAGATTGTCTAGATTAATTCAATGCCCACAAGAGCAACAATTCTTAACTATTGCTTATTTATATCCCTATAAATAAAAAAACATATAGTGAAAAATAAAGACAGTATAAGTACTTCATCATCATAGGAACAATACATCCCCAAATAAATGATGGTGTGACAAGACTTAGTTTTATTAAAGTTAGGATCCAGTGATTAAACTCAGTGCTTTTAATATTTTTATTGCAACCATTGTTTATTTATCTTAAAATGCTTAGAATCCTCTGATTTTGATTAAAAATAAGTACCATTTAATAAAAACGGTATCTGATTATACATGTTTTAATATAAAAGCCATGTTTTTGAAAATCTTCAGTCTGGAGACTGCGTTACTCCTGCAGCTTTTCAGAATGCTGTGACAGTGTAACAGGAAGTTGTTCTCCTGCAGAAACAATGGTGTGATTGCAGAGAAGTTGGTCAGGTTAATCAGGAAGAAGAAAGGAGCCATTAACTATAATTTCCATCTGTCAAAGAACAGACTTTACCTAAAGCACAATAAACTAGGTAGAAAATTGCTGATCTTTGATGTTTTTTAACATAAATGTCTTCAGGCCACTTTTTGGTCTATCAGAGATGAGTTGCCAAACTTCAGCTTGAGTTGCATAGTTCTTTAAAGATAGCTTACATTATGCATTTCTTATTAAAAATATTTCATCTCCCAAAAGTCAATTGAAGTGCAGCATTTCTCTCTCTATTTAGTTTGCATAAAGATGGTTGACTTGAAGCATGTGAAATGGCTCATTGGGTAAAAGTGTGTGCTTCCGAGTCTGAAAACCTGAGTTTGGTCCTTAGAAACCACACAGTGGTGGGAGAAACTTCCAAATGTGTGAACAAGTGTGCTAACACACACACACACACACACACACACACACACACACACACACACTAATCAATATAAAAATAAAAGTTTTTAAATATTTTATTTTGTTGCCATAGAAAAGACTTCTTTCCTGGTTTTATAAAGGGAAACATGAAAACTTTAGTTTTGATTGACAGAAACATCTAATTTTTAGAAAATATTCCCATAATTACATATAATTAAACTACTAGTTAATAATAGATGTGTATTTTTAAGACTTCTTAGAGACATCATTCCTTTCACAATAATCAGAACTGACACCCTCATCCACCTTTGACGCTAATGCAGCACACAGCCTTGTTAATCTAACCCACTGAAATTAATGAAATATGTATAAGTGTCTAGTGTAATTGTTAGCAGTAGTGTTTTAGTAAGGCTTAATTTAGACTCCACTGTAATATCTCATCACAAGTCTAATACAAAAGTTAACCAGAGCTGGCACTTTTAATCATATGCTCAGATTGAAGAGCAGGGCAAAAGAGTGTACTCAGAACCAGGGTATGACCTTAATTGTTAATGTAATGCAGCGATTTTTGTGAGAAGCCAAGAGCACAACATGAATATGATAATTGTTCCAGCAGAAGTGTGTACAATGCAAGAGGTCATGATTATAAGTATGCTGTGTGAAAAGCACACTTGGATTCATATTTCAAGGTTATATAAGAATTGGCCCATATATTACAAGTAGATACTATTTAGTAGGAGGTTAATACAATTAATAAAAATTAGAAGTATTAACTCATGATTTGTAATTAACAAGTGGCATAAATAAAACTATTCTGCTACATCAAGAACATAGATTATTTTTATTCTCATAATATTTAATCATATAAAAGTGTTTCATCATAATTATATATTTTCAGTTTCTTCCTGTGTACATTATATTTAGTTGATCAACTCAACTAAATCCAAGCCTAGGCTCATGAAAAACAAAGGAAGATGGGTTTCAAAGAATGTAATAGCCAATGATGTGGAAATGTACAGCCCAAGTTATTTTCTTTTCATATCGTGTAAATCATTCACCTTTCATTGTTTTCCTTATAATTACACAATAACATATTATTTCATTCTTTTTCAAAACTGATCTTCACTTGATGGAAATTTTAGATCTTTTCCAATTTCTCTTATGATAAAGGCTCCTACGAAGAGTGTATAAAACATTATGTATGATTATGTGGTTTTTTTATTTTTCTTGGGTTAATATTAAGTGATTGAATGTCAATGTCAGGCAGTAAGTCTGTGTTCAAGATAATTAGATTTCAATATAAATAATGTAACAGAAAAATAAAGACATAATCACATGACCATTTAATAGACACAGAAACATCATCTGATAAAGTTCAGCATGCCTTTATGATAAAATTCCTGAGGAAAAATGGAATAAAAGGAACATATCTCAGGCTAATGAAGTATGTATATGATAAAACTATAGCTTAAATTTAACTACATTTGCAGTAAAACTTAGAGCATTTCTATTTAACTTTTTAATTTTTCATTCATATTTATTAAGGGATTTGGCTTAGGTTTTAGATAACTTGATTGGGTTTATGACAGCTTTATACATTTCAACACCCAATCTGTGATATACACTCCTATTCTTCTTTGTGCACTCTTTCCATCTAAATCCCTCTCTCTTCTCCACTCCATATTCCTTTTTACCTCATCTTTATAATCTTCCTAGATAATGAGTCTTTAAATACTTTGGCTACTGGAAATAGGAAAACTACCC
Source organism: Peromyscus californicus insignis (assembly GCF_007827085.1). Lineage (NCBI taxonomy): Eukaryota > Metazoa > Chordata > Mammalia > Rodentia > Cricetidae > Peromyscus > Peromyscus californicus. The sequence goes on along the minus strand of NW_026294617.1, from coordinate 56,348,397 downwards.
CATTTCCTCCTCTCAAGTTGACTTTTTAATTCAGTTGATCTAATACTAATGCCTCTCATGGTATTGCCTGTCATTACCTTCAAGTTCTAACTCAGCTAGCTGATATATGAATAACTGAATTAAACAAGGATATCCACACCAGATATGACAGAAATCAGTAGAGTTAGAAATAGTCAGAAATGTTCAAATTGAAATATTAGAAATAAAAAGTAAATCAAACTAAGTAAAATTTTCAGTTATTGTAAAAAACAATAGGTCAATGGAGGACAGAATAACAAGAGTGGAAGACAAATGGGTTATTTAGAATATTCAACAATGGCAATGATAAAAAATGAGACAGTTTGAGTGCAACATATGAGATTGCGGGAGAAATAGAAAGGCCACATTTATAAGTCATGATGTGTGGTGATACTTTATCTGTGCTGAAATGTGACTTTATTTGTATGTTAATAAATACAGTTTGCCTGGAGATCAGAGGTCACATAGCGAGGTCACATAGCCATAAGCAGGAGTCAGGCAGCGGTAGCACACACCCTTAATCTGATCACATGGCAGGCAGCATCTCTGTGTGGTCAACGACACAGCCAAGTGTGGTGACATGAACCTTTAATCCCAGTACCAACCATAGAGACCTGGAGTTCTGTATAGACAGGCAGTGATGAAGAAGTCATGTGGCTGGGCTTAGAGCCAATGAGAAGGCAGAACAGAAAGGCAGTAAAAACACAAGTCAGACAGGAAGAAGCTCTCTGTGTGGAAGCTACTGTGCGGTGGTAAGCTAAGGCTAGTTGTGGCTGTTCATTCTGATCCCTTCAGCTATTACCTCTGTATTCGGCTCTGTGTTTCTTATTTAATAAGACTATTTAGAAATTTGCCTACAATGATGAAAGCAGAGAAGAAATTAAGGTAAATGACTAAATCATAAGAGAAACATCCCCACATGTAGGTAAAAACATGGGCATATAAATTCAGGAGGCACTGAGAAGGCAAGATCAAAAAATATTCACCAATGGCCTATTATAGTTAAAATCCTAAGCCTGGAGAAGAAAGAGAAAACACTGAGAATTTGGGAGAAGAGCACCAGGTAACATGCAAAGGTAACCCACCAAAACTGTAGCATACATTGCAATAGAAATCCAAAAAGCCAAGAGGGCAGTGGTGGTGCAAGCCTTTAATCCTAGCACTCAGGAGGCAGAGGCAGGCGGATCTCTGTGAGTTCGAGGCCAGCCTGGTCTACAGAGCGAGATCCAGGAAAGGCACAAAGCTACATAGAGAAACCCAGTCTCAAAAAAAAAAAAAAAAAAAAAAAAAAAAGAAAAGAAAAGAAAAGAAATCCAAAAAGCCAAAAGGGCAGGGAATGACGTATCACATGTTATTAAAGACAATAACTGTCAGTATAGATTTGCTATGTTCAGGGAAGTGATTCATTACAATGATGCAGAGAGAAAACTTTCCATAACACAAAGCATACAAATTCATAATCATTGAGTCACCACCTTAAGCAAATACAACTAGAAGCAACTGTTTTGAAGTGTGACAAATTAGACTTCAAGTCAAAATAAGTCAGAATACCATTGTTAAATTTCATTCCATTACTCTGGAAATGGGTCAGCAGGAAAAAGTGCTGGTCATCCAAGTTTGATAAGCTGAGTTGGACACCTGAATGACACTGTGGAAGGAGCAAACCAACAATTGAAAACTGTCCTCTGACCTTCATATAAAAACTGTGGTGCATGCACACCCATATGTGTGTACATGTGTATGCATGGGTATACAAAATAATCAATAATAATAATCTAAAATAAAACTGTAAAAATTAAAATAAAATGTAAAATTTTAAATAAAATCTGTAAAAATTGACTAATGGAAGAATCTAGTAAAGAATGTATTCAATATATAATTGCATCAAAGCAAACGTTACCAGATAAAAAGACAGATTAATCCCAACATAAGCAAAGTGAGTGACTGGGATACCCCACTCTGATCGATAGAGTGGTCATCCCGGCAAAATATAGATAAGTATCTGAATTAATTATCATCATAAAATTAATTAATCTAACAAGCACCTGCTGAATATTTTATGCGAAGTCTCCCTAATACACATGCTTATATTCTGCCAATAGAAATTTTCGTAAAATAGGTTACATATAATAGTACAAAGCAAGCCTTAGGAAAGACAGGAAAATGTAAAAAATAGTATGTCACATATGATTATATTGTGATAAAATGAAATTGAGCAATAAGATAAACAAAAGAATATTCACAGACTCCTGCTGATTGAATAATACAGCATTGAAAGATGCATGGGACATTGAAGAAATCAGGAAGAAATTCTTCTGAATGCTCAGACTACAAGGAAAATTAAAATGCAACATAGCGAGGCCTCTGAGATACAATGACAGCATCATTGAAGGTGATGTTTAAATCTACAATTGCCTTCTTTTTGGTTTTTTGAGACAGGGTTTCTCTATGTAGTTTTGGTGTGTGTCCTGGATCTCGCTCTGTAGACCAGGCTGGCCTCAAAATCACAGAAATCTGCCTGGCTCTGCCTCCCGTGTGCTGTGATTAAAGGCGTGTGCCACCACCACCCAGCTCCTTTATTTAAAAAAGGAAAAATCAATCAGAATTCAAGTAAATGACATAATGTCCCTTAGCAATTGAAGCAGTAATCAACAACTCTCCCCTGTTGCTGCAGACAGCATCTACATAACTCACAGGACATGGAGAAGTCAATCTGGTGCCTACCCAGAGCCTTCACCCTTTTGACTAGTGTGTGTTGATAGTCCTGGAAGATTCTCCACAGTTTCCAGAGGAGAAAGGTAAAGAGCAGCCCCGCTGCAGTCCCTGAGATCTACAAGTGTGACCTGACTGCAAGGTGCACTAGTGTAACGGGGGAGAAGCTCTGAGGGAGGAACCAGCCACTATCTGATTGGAATTGAGACGCACTCCATGAAATGGAACCCATCTCTGAGACAGCTCAGGTTGCCAAGAACCTGAGACTAGGTAGGTCATGGACCTATGGGAAAATACGCCTAAGGGAACAGAGTAATAAAATGACCCCTAACAACATTTTGATGTGCTCATAGATTAGTAACTTGCTCAGCTATCATCAGAGAAGCTTCTACCTGCAGCAAATGGTAACAAAAACAGAGAGCCGCAATAAGAACGAAAACAGAGAGCCGCAATGGGACAATGTGCAGAGACTGAAAGACTTCATTACACTCCCTCCTAAATGGGATGTCTCCATCAAATCCCTACCCTCATATCTCAGAGAACCCTGCAGAAGAGGAGAAAAGATTGAAAGCCAGTGAAAATGAAGGAAACCAAGGAAAGAAAGCCTAACTGACACGCATACAAATTCAGGGAAACTATGGCAACATGCCGGGACCTGCACTGGTCTAAGCCAGATAGGGCCCCTGAATGGAGAGGGAAAGTGGACACAAGCTCCAATTCCCAAGCCAGAAGCTATCTCCAATCGATAAGCACATTCAAAGGAAAAATTAGCGTTCTCCAGCGGAGTCTCACTGAGTATACAAAGTACATTTAAGACTCCATGCCCTACAGTAGATGGCCAACACAAAACAAACTCAGTGATAATTTGTTGGTTCTTTGTTTCATTATTCTTTGTCCAGGTTTCTTTTTATCATTCTATTTTTCTTCCTTAAATGTCTTAGTTTATACATATATATGCAAATATATTATGGTTTCCAGTTTTGTGTTTTTATGGGGTTTCTGTGTGTTACAACTTGTGTGGCTCTCATTCTGTATGTATTTCTTCTGCTTTTTCTTTGGCTCTTTTTGGTTGTTTCATCCTATTCCCAATGCTTGTTATTATTTTATCTTACTTTATTATTTTTTGATGCCCGTTTATATTTTAATAAGAGAGAGGAAGAAAGGTGTTGACTGGGGTGGGTATAGAGTTAGGAAGTATCTGGAAGTAGTTAGTGGACCGTAATCAGAATATATTGTATAAAAAAAGAAAGGAAGAAAGGAAAGAAGGAAGGAAGGAAGGAAGGAAGGAAGGAAGAAGGAAAGAAAGATCTCCTCACTCATAAAAACTCCAAGTACAGATGGATTCACTACTAAATTCTAGTAGATTTATAAAGCAAACTAACACCAATGATCCTCAATATGGGGTAGCATAGCTGAATTGGCAACAGTGAAATGTTTCATGAATGTGCATAGACAAAAATAAACTCAACACCAATACAGACTGAATCCAATACATTTCCAGCCGTCCTTTCTCACAAGGAATCTTCACTGTAGCCTTTGGTCTGAACACGCAACATGAGCCCAGGCCATAACACTATGTAACATCAGCTAATGCTGCCTGAAGTTCCTCAGCTCAGATTCAAGACTAAGGTCCCATATGAACTGCAGTGTTTTTACAGTGCATACACAGAAATGCAATGCTTTAATTGTAGAAAACAACTACTTTTAATACTTTGCCTCTGTCACTACTGAGCCTATAAGTACCAATTTAGTATATCTTTGTATTGTATTATATTAGAATTTTTGATTTTAAAAATTGCTACATGAAGCCAGTTGGTGGTGGTGGTGCATGCCTTTAATTCCAGCACTCAGGAGGCCTGGGCAGGAAGATCTCTGTGAGTTCAAGGCTATCCTGGTCTGCAGAGAAAGTTCCACAACGGGTCAAAGATCCACAGAGAAAACCTCCCTCAAAAAGAAAAAGAGAGAGAGAGAGAGAGAGAGAGAGAGAGAGAGAGAGAGAAAGGAAGGAAGGAAGGAAGGAAGGAAGGAAGGAAGGAAGGAAGGAAGGAAGAAGAAGAAAGAAAGAAAGAAAGAAAGAAAGAAAGAAAGAAAGAAAGAAAGAAAGAAAGAAAAGAAAGAAAGAAAAGAAAAGAAAAGGCTGCATGAGATGATGAACGGAGTTTTGTGAGAATATTCTTAAATGAAGTTTGAATTAGGATAGAATTTCCAACAATTTCTTAATTTGCTTTGTTATAACAGAGACTGTGAGAGTGGCAGATTTGAGAAAGAGCATGACAGATATTTAGCCTGCAGAATTAACCTTATTAGGAGAGAGAGCCTCATGACTATGGGGTCAGGATTATGACTTGAGGCCTGAGATAGAACTTCATATTAGAGACATTAAACATGAGGGGTTTTAATGGGAGAGAGGGATTTAACACCAAACCATGAAGGGGAGCTTCATTGAGCTTAAAATAAGAATAAGTGAGACAGGTACCATAGAAAACTTGATGGTATGATCTGAATAAGAAAGAGCATTCAGAGACATTCCCAGAACAAAGAAAACACCTGACTTATCCAGCTCTGAGGAATATGTGGAAAGTTCAACACCACATAATGTACATGCCAAGAAGATAGATAATTGATAGGAATGTAAATAAATTTCTCTTTCAGCTACAAGGAAGAGGGACTGGATTTAATACTCCACACTTCCCACTGAGAACTGTGTGCTCTGGCTTTCACACTGGAGTCTGACAGCTAGAGACAGGTGTGGCTTGATTTCTTAAATTAGCAATAGCTGTAGGTCTTAGATCTAACAGACCTCAAATATACATCTCTCTTTCTCTACCCTATATTTATGCAACATGACATTAGCAATTATAAAATGATAGCACCAATTAACTGGAAAACAATGAACAAGCTATCTTGAAGTATCAATAGCCAGCTAAGATTAATTTGTGATGTAAAAATAAATTCATCTCATTCATATACAATTTTGCATTCATCTCTTATAAGTGATAAGATTATAGTTATACCAAAATGTTTCAAAGTAGGTCTCAATATGTCTAATAAGTAAATGTTTTATTTGCATTCCAGATTTATAAACCTACATAGCCAGGGTCACTTTTTTAAAATTTATTTTATTTCATTTATTTGTTTTTTAAGAAAAACATTCCAGAATGAGAAAACTTTAAGAAACCCTGATCTTAATTGTACAGAGTGATTCCAATCTGTCACTTTTTCTTCATGTACTCTAATCTTAGTTAAGCATGCCCAGCAGTTTACATCTGAAATTGAGCATGCTCAGAGATGTGAATATTTCCAAAGTGCATTTCCTTATGAACATGGCTGGATAGGCTTCCCCAATAAAATCTTAATATCTCCTTGTTAAGCAAGAGTCGTGCTTTGGCACTGACTCCTGGGCTCTCCTACCTCCAGGTGAAGAAAACTGTTCTAATCCTTTGGCCTTGATTGTTTTGCCAATGAACTTACCAAACTTCAAAGCCACTGAGCTCTGTCATAGAATGACTCCAAAAGAGTGAACCGCTGCAAATCTACCTAATAACTGAGACATAAAATAATGGAAAAGCTTTGTCTGTTATAAAACAGTATTTGGGGTTTCTAGGTTCTATTACAACACACCAAAAGTATGATTAACGTTATCTACGCCTAGCCTATGAGATGTCCCTAGGATGCAGGAACTGTGTTAGATTTGCAACAGGTCTGTCCAAGCCTACTTTCTATTGACATTTTGAAGAGTAATTTAAATAAGACAACCAGCAGGAAAAATGATAAAAAGGTTTCTCTTGGATTCTTGGAAATCTGTGAGTTTTCTCACTTCCAGATTGCTTCTTAGTGAACCAGCATAATACAGCTAGTAGAGAATGGGATCAACAAGAACTACAAAATGGAAGAGACTTAAACAGCAAAATGAATGCATGTCACATGCTGATAGAAAGTTATAGCTCCCAAGTTTGCAAAAAAGTAATTTAATCCAATGTAAGTCATTGTTTCCCTAAATGTAACCATTTACCTGAGTTTCTACTAAGGCTAAGCTGCCTAACTTGTTGCAACTTTCTTCATCCATTCTTCCTACTCATTCTAAAGTCTCTTCAATTAATCTCACAGACTTCAGAGATTATTCATGAGATCCTTCCTTCAGTATATCTTGAATTCCACTCATTTGGCTGCCCTGTTCTCACAAGGAAGCAGTCCCTAGAGAAACTGAAGCCTGTATTTTGTTCTTGGCTTAGATTTTCCCCAGAAAATTACACCACAGAATTTTCTAATAGGGGCCCTCTGTCTGCATCTAGTTCCTGCACAGCTTCCTTTTTTGGGCAGATAATATTTGCTATTTGTATGTTTCAGTTTGGTTGAGAGTATAAAGTACACAGCATTAATGTGTAGGACAGTATGAGAGCATGATGAGATGTACAGACATGAAGAAGGGCAAGACCCTTGACTCAAAGCAGAGAGTAGGACAGGAGCTGAGGATGGGACCAAAGGAAAGGACATATGGAGCAGGCTCCCAGACTGTGCTACAGTGATCTGCAGGAGTCGGGGTAGGCAAGAGCTAGAGCCCAAGAGTCTGCTTTGCTTTCAGAGAAGGGTTGGAGAGGTCTGCAAGCTTGCAGTGGCAGTGGTTGGGGAATGAGTTATACCTTTGTTTTCCTTAGCCTTAGGAACAGCTTCTAGTAATGAAATTCTAGCCAAGTTCTTTACCTATTTGGTCTCAAGGTACTTAGAGTTGGAGACCTACATGTCAGAGTCAATGAAGCAATACATGTAGTATGTAGCAGCAATAGAAACCATCTAGCTGATGGTATGGAATATCTGCATATTATTCACACCAAATCACTACTAGAGTTCTTCAGGGAGGAACTCCTAGACCTATGCCATCTGCAGCCTTGGTCCAGCCACTTCTTGCCTTGCCTCCTCATATTTGTTCATGACTTTCTCCCTGTACAGCTTGGTTCAGTTGCACACAGGCTCCTTGAAGGCCTCCAGCTGGTACTTGAAGTGCTCCATGTGCTGGCAGACGGCCATCTCAATCTTAGTGAAGAATATTTATTTATGCATCATAAATTATTTACAAATATTTTCTATATAACTTTTGTGAAAATGGCATTTGCTGGGTATTTAGAATAATATAGAAATGGATGGCTTGATTTTATCCATTTATAAGTGGAGTGCTTCTTTGAACATGTTATAGTGTATATATTATAAAACATAATAGCCTTCAAATGCCAGAGTCAATTTTATAATTTTACTTATCTTAACATGTATGTAGAAATATATTATCTTGTTTTTAGCAGATTTTGTTTTTGTATAATTTTATAAAAATATAAAATTATGCTTTTGTCACTTAACTATAAATATGCATATAGACATATAGAACATATATAGTCATAAACTGAAATTAGATTCAGATTTTATTAGCATTAACTGAACATCAATTACATTCCAGTTGATATGTTAATTATCATTTCATACCTTGTCACATCCTTTATCGTCTTTGGTCTTCACAAGAAAACCTTATTCTACATTAAACATATAAGAAATAAATACTTAAATGATTTATCCAAATTTCTCATGTGAATTAATATTCTAGAAAGTTCTTCCCATAATTAGCCAGGATCAGGGAAAGAGAATCCTATGGATAAATGCACATTATAAATAAAACTAAATGGTGGATGATGAAAGATAGTAGAGTTTGGACAAAGAACACTAAACTATTAACTATAAATTTTGAAGAAAACATTTGATTTTTGACTGCCCAAGGAGGCACGATAAATGGAAATGTAAGAGAGGACGAATTCATGATAAACATCATACGGTAAGAGATGAGTCACATTCATAAATACTGAAGATTACATTTAAAAAGTGAACAGCAGATCCAACTTAGAACACTCCTTCTGTCTCTTACTGCTGGTACACAAACAAAAGAGAAAAGGAAAGATCTCAAAAGAAGAACCATAGTCAAAATTTCCTATTGCAATTAGGCAGGTTACATGAAACAAAAACAGGGACATGGACCAGTGCTGTGGGATGGTCTTTAATAAAAAAAAAAAAAAAACTGTTAACTTACATATTGTACATCAATATGGATTTAGTTTATTGATACAAATTTAGAGTTAATTTTGTTACATTATATATATATATATATATATATATATATATATATATATATATTCTGTATGCTGTAAATATGTTTTGCTACCATTGGTTAAATAAGAAGCTGTTTTGGCCTAAGGCAATACAGGTTATAGCCAGATGGGAAATTCAAGAGAGATACAGGGAAAAGAAAGGTGGGGTAGAGAAGATGCTGTGAGCCACCAGGGGAGCAAGATGTAATGGAACACAGGTAAAGTAGTAAGACATGTCACAATACATAGATTAATAGAAATTGGTTAATTTGAGATGAAAGCGCTAATTAATAATAAGCTTGATCCATAGAGCAAACAGTCTGTAATTAATATAATCCTCTATGTGTTTATTTGGGACCAAGTGTCTGCGGGACAGAGAAATACTTATATCTACAATTAGCACACAGACATGTGGCAAGAATTTCCACATAAAACCTGAGAGCTTTAAAAAAAAAAAGGTTATAAAATGGAGCTAAGATCAGCTTCCTAGTTCAGGTCTCATCACAAGCAATGGTACAGAGATGTGCCACAGCGGGCTTCGCCAGCAATATGGCAGACTCTTATGGTCTCTCAAGGGCTGCAGTACAAAGAGGCTTCCCCCAGCCACTGCCTGTGGGTTTGGGAGCACAGCTGCAGGCTTAAAGACACATGCATGCTCCTTAATACTGCTTCCCAGAATTGGGGAGGTAAGCATGACTTGTTGGTTCCTGCACTATGTTGGAAAGCCTGGGCAGGATGGAGCCAGCAGCCAGTCCTAGCCATGAAGCTTAGCAGTTTAAAAACCCTCCTGGTCAGAAAAGTACTAAAGATCCACAATAAAACAGATTCAGACAGAAAAAAAAAACACCTCTAAACAGGTTACAGTATGTTTAAAAATATACATAAGCCTGGGAGAGAAAAGAAAAAGGATAGAGAAATTCCTTAAAAAAGAAATAGAGTAATGAAAAAATCCACATAAAGATGGAAAATACACAGAGAGTCTAGATACTGTATATTATTATGTTATCAATGGGATTTTTAACTGCAGAGAGACATTTGATTGTAGGGGCTGCTAAGTTAAACCAAGATATATATCTTAAAGGTACCTTGACCTCAAAATTTGGGTCTAAGGATATGCTGCTTTGGGAAAAAGGTTCTGCTTTTATTGCAACAAGAAACTAGAGGCTGTGGATTCATTCTGTGTTAAGAAAAATCAGATTTGATAGAGGAAGACCCCCTGAAAAGTCTCCAATGAGAACAGATGGCCCAGATGATCGATGTTTCAGAATACCTCTGTTGCAGGTTCCTCTTAGTTCTGCATCCAGAAAGTCTTCAAGGCTGCTAGCTGAGATGACCCAGTCTCACAGACTATCCAGTCTGGCCTTGACCATAATCCTATATTTTCTCATGGTCCCCATAAGATTAATAACACCCTCAGTCTGCAGGGAGTAGTCTAGATAACTATGCCCACATTCGTACAAAATAGATTATGGATGTTTGTATTTGTTTGGGGGGTTTGGTTACAAATTATTATTGGTCATAATCAATCTTTTTCCAAAAAGGTAGATCTTTAAATCTACTTTAATCCAAAAAACAACTGTTAATCTTACATATTTTACATCAATATGGATTTTAGTTTATTGATACACATTTAAAGTTAATTTTATTATATATATATATTTTTTTTTTCTACTTTTTAGGGCATTATGTTTATGCAGCTCATTTAAAATGTAATATATAATTAAAAATACAACTTAATAGTCATCTTAACACTCAAATTTAGCCATAATAGTTAGGTTCTCTGGATACACAGAGTTATATTTCAGATAGATAGGTAATCTTCAAACACTTCAAAGAGCTACAGAATATGGCATTTAAAACATTTTAAGAACTTAGACATAACTACTGGTGCATTAGTGCTATGAATATTATGCTAGCAACCAACTGCTTTCTGCTTGTATTTATGACCAGATACATAAAGCAGCAGTCATGTGTGACACCATTATCAGGTTCAAGAAACTGATGCCAGATAGGTCGTAGACCCTAGGGGAGAGCAAGTACCATTACTCTGCAAAATGAGCACAGTGTTAAATCAATCCTAATGATTTCTTTCTATACAGATAGATTAGTGCATTTCTCAGTCTTCACCAGAGAAGCTTCTTGTTGCAGTCAGTGATGGCTAAAACAGAGACCCATACCAGGTCAACGTGCAGAAGATATGAAAATATGGAGAGCTCAGCCCTAAATGGGATGACTATATCATCCCCTGCTTCTCCTAAGGCTTATAAAATCTTGCAAAATAAGGTGTGGAAAGACTATAAGAGATAGAGATGGTATTTAACTACAATGAATTAGTGTTTTAGCATTTTAGACCTGAAAGGGAATTTGCACATATGAAATCACAGTGGTTATAGCAGAATACACAAGACTGGTTGTAGCTAGAGTTTTCCTGTCTGGCCCACAGTCAGGACAAATCTCTGTCATCTGCCAGTCCCACAGCCGCTCAGACCCAACCAAGTAAACTCAGAGAATTATATTGCTTACAAACTGTATGGCCGTGGCAGGCTTCTTGCTAACTGTTCTTATATCTTAAATTAGTCCATTTCTATAAATCTATGCCTTGCCACGTGGCTCATGGCTTACCAGCGTCTTCACATGCTGCTTGTCATGGCGACGACTGGCAGTGTCTCCTCCCACCTTCCTGTTCTCTCAATTCTCCTCTCTGTTAGTTCCACCTATACTTCCTGCCTGGCCACTGGCCAATCAGTGTTATATTTATTGATCAATCAGAGCAACAGATTTGACATACAGACCATTCCACAGCAACTGGTCCTAGACAGAATTTTAGCAAAAATAAATAAATAAATCAACAAAAGAGGTGGTCATGAACTCCCACCCCCAAGTTGAAGAGCTACTGGCAATTAATAGCTACTGATAGCTTAGGTTCAGTTTACAGTCAGTATTGTTTATGTCCTATGTCCTCACTACTCAAAGTAATTACAATCTCAATGTAGTGCCTATCCACCTTTCAGAATACAATATAGGGCACTAAAAAGGATAACCTTAAATTTATATTTATTTAACGCTATTATAACATGAGTTCAAGGTTCTAAAACTGTCTGGAGAAAACAAAAATTGTAAACATGGCATTACCTGAGTTAAAAATAAACTACCTAGCTTAAAAAGTTTCAGAGAAACCCTGTCTCGAAAAACCAAAAAAAAAAAAAAAAAAGTATCAAAACAGCACTGTTCTTTCCTAAACTACAGTTATAAAACAGAGCAGGAATATTAGCAGTAACTTCACATACCTTTCAGCAACTGGTGTTTCAGAAATGTGAAGCAAACACAGGTTGCAGAACACAGTCTTTTCAATAAATGATGCTGAGAAAATTGGATATCACATGGGCAAGAACAGAAATAGATTCTTGTCTCTTGCCACTTAAAAGAAGTCACCTAAAATGGATTAAGTACTTAAAGATTTGAGTCAGAACTAGGAAACTACTACTGGAAACACTAGGTGATATCCCTTCCTTTCAGGGATTAGAAACAGATTTTTAAAAATCTCCCCTACTTCTAGCAGCTTTCTGACAAGATTTAATAAGCTGGAGAATAAGTTTGTGATATGTGGTAAGGTATTGATAAATAGTCTCTACAATATGTTTTGGGGAAAAAAAAGACAAGAAAGCAAATCACAGGACATCACTCAGTGCTGTACCTGCATTGGACTAGGAAAGTAATTCAGCATTAAAATGCTTGGTTACCATATGAAAGGCTTTGACTTTCATCTTCATCACCATAAATAAAAACACCATGACTGCATTAATAGATATTATTTAGAAAATACATTATTTATATACAACCAAATATATTTTATATGTGGGCATTTTATTAAAACAAATGTATATTACAAATATTCTCTATGCCAAAACTTTTATAGAAAAAATGTTTAAGAAGCAGTGATTAAAAATTAAAAGTTAATATCCTGAGTTACTCATGGGAAAATAATAAATTGTACAGTCATTGCAGAACATTTACTGTATTGAAAGTCCAGAAATCATGATATCTTCAGAAGTAACTCTGAGTTAGATTGCTGCATGCTCTCAGGCACTATTCAGGACCTTTCTGATAATCCTGCTGAGATAATAAAATGAATAATAAACATGGCCTACATGTGGCATGAAGTCCTTTGTAGATTTATGAGAATCATGAAAATTAGTATATTTGATTTGATTCTGAGAAGAGTTGTAGGATAAAATAAAGAGATTGCTCACGGTTATCACAGTGTATAAGAAATCATGCCTAATCTTCCGAGGCCGTTTAGTGGCTCTGTGGAAAAGCTAACTTTCCTGTGTTGTGGACACATTTTCAAGAATCAATAACCTAAGATTCATCAAAGTAGATTTTTTTTGTCTTTGGATGATTACTGCATTCTGGTAACCATTGCTATATTTAAAAACAGCTGATATTCAGCTTTTAAGTTTGAAAGGGAGACATTTGTGAACCACTATTGTATCTGACTCAATAATTTCTTACATTATGTCCCAATGCTGAATTGACCGATCTTATTCTGCCATGCACCTAAAATCTGAACCTGCTACTGATTGTCTACAGGGGCCATGTTGGTGAGCTTGCTTCCTGGAGTCTTCCCCAATGACCAAGAATTTCCAGTTTATTTATTTTTTATTTGAGTACAGTTTAAGTAAAAGAGAATTATATCACATTCTTCATTCCCTTTCTTTGTTACAGCCCTCCCAGGTACCCCCCACAAAACCCTTTTCATGTCTCATAAACACACACACACACACACACACACACACACACACACACACACACACACACACACACATTGTAGTAGAATATTATTTAAGGTGTGTTCTTTTGGTTAATGTTGCATTTGTTTAACTCTGTGAAGCTGTGTTATTGTGCCTGTCTAAAACCCCTAATGGTCTAGTAAAAAGCTGAATGTCCAATGGAGAGGCAGGAGAAATGGATAGGCAGGACTGACAGGCAAAGAGAATATATAGAAGGAGAAATCTGGAAGAAGAGAGATGAATAACCAGAGAAGGAGGAGGACTCCAGGGGCCAGCAACCCAGCTACACAGCAAGCCACGGAATAGGAAGGAAAGGATATACAGAAATAGTGAACGGGAAAAGCCAGAAGCAAAAAGTAGAAGGGATAATTTAAGTTAAGGAAAGCTGACAAAAAAAAAGCCAAGTTAAGGTCAAGGGCATTTATAAATAAGAATAAGCCTCAGTGTGTGATTTATTTGAGAACTGAGTGTAAGGCCCCTCCTAAAAAAAGAACAGAAAAAATAAACAACACACACACACACACACACACACACACACACACACACACACACACAGTCTATTTCTTGGTATTTGTGTGGATATGGTCTCAGGGCTGTCCACATTGCATTAGGAAAATTCAATTATTGCCATTACTTCATCCTTTCTTTTTTCCCTTCTGGGTCATGTTTAGCTATTGTCCTAGAATGGAATTATGATTTGATTAAAGCCCCAAACTATAACCAATAGCATTTATACTACTTAATTGATGTAGAAGACATTTACTAATGGGTACAGAAAACAACAAATATGGATGGGTTAAAATTTGACTGGAGAGCCACTACAAAAGTATCCTTTCGAAGCCCTGCTATCTCTGCATTACAAGGACTGACTAAACAAAGAATCTGCCCTCTTACATGCTAGCTTCCAGGTCTACTCTGACTTATCACTGCCTCTGAAAAGAAAACAACTGTTCCACTAAAACGTGTTTTTATTCCATGTGGCCACTCCATAAAATACCCTGCTTGTCTGACTCTGACAAGGGAACTTAAACCACACAAGTAAGGCCAGCTCCAAGAACTCCATGACAAGGGTTTCTAGTTCCTGAGACTGAAAAGTCTGTGAAAAGGATAGCATGCTAACTGCTCTTAGAAACAGTTATTAACTGATTCCATCTCAAAGCCTATACCAAGTTTTTAAAAACAGGAGTGCTTTTGAGGATCTATAAAAATACGTGTGCTAGATTTCTTTTTTAACTTCTGCAATCATAATTACGTCATCCCTCCCTTCCTTTCCTCCCCCGTATACTCCCCTTGTTCTCTTTCAAAGTCATGTCCTCCCTTCACATTGACTGTTATTACATACATATATGGATATTTACATACTTATGTTTTCCCAATATAACCTTCTCAGTCTCTTTAATGGCATTTGTATGTATGTTTTCAGGGATGGCAATTCAGTATTGAATAAACTATCGCAGCCGCTGTGCTCTTTCCTGAAGAATACAATTTCTCCAACTCTCAGGATTCCTTAATTGTGGATAGTTCTTTATGCAGGTTGAGGCCTTCTGAGCTTTCCCCCATTCACTTTGGAATATCTATTGGTGTCATCCTTGGTCAACTCACATTAAAACAGTTACAAAAGATGGAGCTCTGAGCTATTTCTCCTTCGCAGAGCAATCCATGCGTCCCTCTTTAGGTCCTCTTGTTAGCCAGCTTCTCTGGAGCTGTGGGTTATCCTTGACTTTACAACTAATATCCACTTAAGAGTGAGTACATATTTGTCCTTCTGTATCTGGGTTACCTCATTCAGAATATTTTCTAGTTCCATCCATTTCCCTGCAAATTTCATGATGTCATTGTTTTTTTTACTGCTGAGTAGTACTCCATTGTGTATATGTGCCACATTATCTCTATCCATTCTTTGATTTGGAGGCAACTAGGTCTTTTCCAGGTTCTGGCTATTATGAATAATGCTGCTATGAACATAGCTGAGCATGTGTCTTTGTGGCATGATTGAACATTCCTTGGGTATATGCCTAAGAGTGGTATAGCTGGAACTTGAGATAGATTGACTCCCAATTTTCTGAGAAACTGCCATATTGATTTCCAAAGTGGCTGTACCAGTTTGCAATCCCACCAACAGTGGATGAGTGCTCCCCTTGCTCCACATCCTCTCCAACATAAGACATTATCAGTGTTTTTGATCTTAGCCATTCTAACAGGTGTAAGATAGTATCTCAGAGTCATTTTGATTTGCACTTCCCTGATGACTAAAGATGTTGAGCAATTCCTTAAATGTCTTTCAACCATTTGATATTCTTTTGTTGAGAATACTCTGTTTAGCTATATAGCCCATTTTTAATTGGATTGTTTGGTATTTTGATGTCTAGTTTCTTGAATTTTTAATATATTTTGGAGATCAGCCCTCTGTCAGATATGCGGTTGGTGAAGATCTTTTCCCATTCTGTAGGCTGTCGTTTTGTTTTGTCTTATTGTCTGTGTTTGCCCAACAAAAGCTTCTCAGTTTCAGGAGGTCCCATTTATTAATTGTTGCTCTCAGTGTCTGTGCTACTGGTGTTATATTTAGGAAGTAGTCTCCTGTGCCAATGTGTTAAAGACTATTTCCTACTTTCTTTTCTATCAGGTTCAGTGTAACTGGATTTATGTTAGGTCTTCGATCCACTTGGACTTGAGTTTTGTGCATGGTGACAGATACGGATCTACTTGCAATCTTCTACATGCAATCTTGACATCCAGTTACGCCAGCACCATTTATTGAAGATGCTTTCTTTTTTTCATTGTACAGTTTTGACTTCTTTGTCAAAAATCAGGTGTTCATGGGTATGTGGGTTAATGTCAAGGTCTGGGTTAATGTCAAGGTCTTCAAATCAATTCCATTGGTCCACAGGTTGTTTTTTTATGCTAGTACCAGGGTATTTTTATTATTATAGCTCTATACTAGAGCTTGAGGTTAGGGATCGTGATGCCTCCAGAGGTTGCTTTATTGTACAGGATTCTTATAGCTATCCTGGACTCCTTGTTTTTCTATATCAAATTGAGTATTATTCTTTCCAAGTCTGTGAAGAATTGTGTTGGGATTTTGATGGGGATTGCATTGAATCTGTAGACTGCTTTTGGTAAGATTTTGTTTACTATTTTAATCCTACCTGTCCATGAGCATGGGAGATCTTTCCATTTTCTGATACCTTCGATTTCTTCTTCAGAGACTTAAGATGAAGGTCATTGGAATAAATCAAAACCAATCAAAATGCAGAGTTGCAGAGCCCAGTCCCAGGAGATTTCTATTTTTATAATAAAATTACTGATAAAATCAACTTACAAAGTAATTGGGAGAGTTTTGAATTATACTTTTGAGGATTACAGTTGGTGAATGATAAATAAGTCACTAGGTTTTGAGCTAGTATGAGGGCACATATCATGACAGGAAAGTGGTGGAGAAATACTAACCTAGAGAGGAGAAGAAAAATATGAAGTGATAGAATTCTATAATTTCCTTTGATGGCATGCCTCCCCTTCCCTAAATACATCCCACTAGGTTGAAACCTGACATTTCATTGGCATCATTCTTAGGATCAAGCTTTTAAATCATGGGCATCTGGGGAATAATTGATATTCAAAATATAGAAATTTCTGATTTCATATATAAAAATGTTAACAATGGTCAGTTTTAGATAGTCAATAAAAGTTACTTGTCAGTGTACATCATTCTTATACAGGTATGCTTCCTGTCCATTTAAAATTTGAGCTTCCTGAACTGAGTGTGGCAAGATGGTGAGGCATTGGCTATCCTGCTTTTCATCTCTCTGTTCTGCCACAGCTAACAAAATGGATCTTTTCTCCGATAAGAGAACCTCATCTTTACTGCCAGTGTCATAGTTTTGCTTTCTTTCACTATGACAGAATTCCCTGACAAGAGAAACTAAAAAGAAAAGGGGGTCATTTGGCATAATATATTGCTGGGCCATGGTCAATCATATTTAGGGCCTGAACAAAGTATCTCTTATTCCGTTTGCTGTGATAACCGTGTTTTTGTGTTGACAGAGGAGTAATTAGTCTAAACAGTCATGACAGAACACTTCAGGCCTACTCATCATTAGTAGATTAGATCTGTACAAACATAAAACAAAATAATTAAAATCATGAAAAAATATAGAAGTTATTATGATTTGATCTTTCATTTTTGTGTGTTTATGAATTGAGGCCTTTGTCATAAGTATGTTTCTACCATTGTATATTAAACAGGATTCTCTAAAAACTTATAAATAAAGCACTCAAAAACACATACTATAAAATGAGATTATAGGATTAGCTTACATAATAGAGCTGGGTAATTCATGGGAATCACCTGTGAGCCAAAGATGTTGAAAATTCAGTAATTGTTCAGTCCAAGTAGCTCAATACTTCATAAGTCTAGATCCAGCACCTAATAGCCCCACAGACCCATAGACTTGCTGATATTAAGTCCATACTATTAGGCTGAAAAAGCTGGAGTCTTCTGCTAGTGGAAGACTACAGAGATCAATACACTTGCTCAGAAAGATGAGGCAAAGGCAGATCCATGCACACAGCATTTCCCTTGGACCCTGCTCTATCTGGACTGCCTGTTGGAAGGTACCACCCATAGTCAGGGCCAGCTTGTAACTTCAGTTACTCCTCTCTGGCATCCCCACAGAGTCACCATAGTTATGTTTCCTAGATGATTCTAAATTCAGTCAAGTTGACAATCAAGATCAACCATCAAACATGGATGTATTAAAATTAGTGTAAATGACACATTGAATAACATATGAGTAATCACTCATATAATCTAAGAGCATTTCATTTACTCAATGGGTCAAAAAATAAATGCTTTACTTCATTTAATACTTAGGCCAGCAGTCTTTGGTATATTAACATTAACAGTGAGAAGAGATAATACAGTGAGCTTCATGAAAGGATAAATAATTGATTAATGTAGCAGAAATCAGCTCTTCTTCATATGTGAGTCTAATTACTCTAATGCTGTGAACCATGATCCAAATTTCCTGAAAGGAGGGTGATAAGGAAGGGGATCCTTGACTCAATTAAATACATGAAAATGTATTTAGGCAAAGGTAAGCAACACTATATGAGTATGGAGAGATCTTGCAATGTTATGATGCATATTTGAACCACATCTGCATTTTTTTCTTTTGCATTGGGATTCTTGTACCAATAATTTTAGAAAGTTATCATTTTAGTATAATGTATAAGTGTGGTCACTATGCATATTATGTAAGACTTTAAAATATCCACATAAAGTAATAAAATGGGAATGTATCATAATTTATAAAGGACAATTATTACATATTTGACAAACTGAATCATAAGTTACCTAAGCTGCCATAGCTGAACAAGAGATATTTAATTAACAGCAGAGAAAAAACCTAAGTAAAGTATCACTTTTTAGTATAATTCTCTTTATTTCAAAGAAGCTCAGATACCTACCTCACAAAACATTTAAAATTGATATTAAATGTTAAGTTCTTGGGAAAGAAAGAATAGATACATATTCCAAAATCACAAGATAATAAACTCCTTTTAATGAAGTAAAATGTCATGCTTAATGTGCCTGAAGTGTCAAAGCAAAAAAGGAAAGCAAAATGCGTAATGGACCATAGAATTTTCTCTTTGACCTCTAAGACAGGGACTCTTATACAAAACAAAATTCAAATATTCGGCCACATGACCATTTCAGCATTTATTCTTTCATAAAATTATTCATTGCAAGAGAAATGATTTCTTCACACTAAATACATGAAATATCAAATATAGTTTAGGTGTCTTATTGAAATATTAGCTACGTGAAGAAATTGAAATACAATATACACTTTTTTAAAATCTCTGCTAGAAGTCATTTCGCTTCTGTTTTAAAAGTCTATAGTAAGAGATGCTTTTAAAGGAAAAGTCAACATTGATATGGTAGTGTATGGTTTAAAATGTATTGAATCATGAAAATTCTGACCTCAGTCTCTATAATTTCCATTTCATTTCATATGAAGCATTAAAATATTGGGAAAATATAATTAGTTATTTGGGGTCTGGTTCCTCAACATCTCCCATCCTATTATGTTCTTTTTTTAAAATTTTTGTAAGTATCAGTATTTGTTAACTTGACAGGATCTAGAATCACAAATGTTGCAAGCTTCTGCACATGTTTATGCAGGATTATTAGAGTAAATGGAATAGGAGGACACAGTATAAATGTGGATATTACCATCCCATCGGCTTGGATCCTGAACTAAATAAAGAGGAGGAAACAAGCTACGTATCAACATTCATCTCCCTCTGCTTGCTGACTGGGAATGGAATGTGATCAGTGACCTTACACTTCAGTCACCGTGCCATCCTAACCATAACAGATTTACCGTCCACCTGTAAGCCAAAATAAGCCCTTCAGGTATTGTTGTGAGATATTTTCTTGTAATCAAAAAAAAAGTAACTAATAAAGAACGTACTGGGAATTGCAATGTTTTGGAAGATGGATGTTTATCATAATAAAATTATCCAAGGCTCTTATTGAATCATAAGATTTAAAATTTCAGATGTGTCAAGCTTTTTATTACCATGAAATAAATTGTGCCATTTACCATAAAAAAATGAATTGTACATAGACCAGTCAAATTACTTCTCAAGGACCACACGATATAGTTTGTCAGAACAGGACCTAAACAACTTCTCTAGAACAGGATTATGCTGCATTTCCCCACTCTCATTTTAAAATAGTATTTTTTAAATTGTAAATTCATCATATCTGCCTTCTTTTTTATCCCTTCAAATCATTCCACATATCTTTCCTTCTCTTTCAAATTTATGGCCTTTTTATTTTCATTAATTATTGTTACATATATACATATGTGTTTGTTTCTAAATATACAGATACAACCTACTCAGTATAGTGTATGTTTTCATTTAAAAAGTTTCCGAGTACTTAGCAGAATATATATGAATTGCAAGTTGGATGATATTTGTAACTCTGACATTAAGGAAAAATAACAGAAAATAGTAAAATTCATATCTTCAAATTCTGAATATAGAAAAAACTTTTCTAATTAAACATTGCTAATTTCTCAATCTACAACTAATAATTGGTTAAATTGATTTATTTAAAATAAAACACATATTATGATATTGATACAAATTATTTACTTTTGATGTGATTTTTCAATATTTTATCTTTTTTATCACTAAATCTTATCTAATACTATTTCATTGAGAATTAAACTGATGTCGTATGAACAAATAGTTCAAACCTGTGTCTGAGATTTATTAAGAATTTAACAAACAATTGCACCTATGGAGAAAGTAACTTAAGGTTTGTTTTCTCTTTACTGTAGGATATTAGATTAACCAAAATGTAACTAGTATCAGAAGATATACATCTTTTATTTCTATCATTCCTCAAGGAGAACACAGTTGTTCATTTAAAAATAGGAGAAAAGCAGCTTGTGAAGAGACCCACAGGATCACATGGTGGATGATATTTCGTCTTTCATTTACAGAACAAAACCGAAGATTAAATTCAAAATTTCTCCAACATATAAGCACTGGTAAACTATCCTTAGATATTTCAGCAGGTGTTTTCAACTATGTGAGCAACTTAAAATGTGTCAAGTTGGTACAAATATAAAGTTATTTGTGATTCAAAAATTATTTAAATCTTAATCAAAACATTGTTTCACCACTATGGTCTATGAAAACATTATTGTACTTCTTTGAGAAATATTTTCATATTTTAACTAATTTGTTGTATTGTGTATTTTCGAAATAATCTTCAAAATTAAATATTTCCTAACAGTATTTTTACAAAATTTAATGGATTTCAATGCAATATATGATATGCTAATGTGTACATAATATCCTTGTGAAAGCATGTTAGAGATTGTCTGATGCAGCATTAATCCTTCCAAACCTACAGCACTGTTTTGATTTCCTTACTGTGACCTTCAGTGCAACCCCAAGCACGAAAGACTATCTTAAGTAATTGTTAACCTCCAAAATTAGAAACCCAATACAGAGTAACCCCTGACTCATTAAATATAGGAAATTTATAAATTAAAGCTATTTAAAATGTAAAGGAATGTGTTTTGTCCATTAAATTACATAAACACATAATTTTATAACATATAAAGATATTATATTCCATAATATTTCAAAAGAAGATCATATTCTACAAATATTAACATGTAATACAGTTATAAGTTTACAAGCATTTTAAAATTTACTACTGTGTACATGAATAAAGTAGAAATCAAGTTTCATTGGAGTACTTTGTGATTTGTTTATTAAAGATCACTGGAAACATTAAGTTAGAATCATTAATTTGGGGATGTTGTTATGAGCAAACCCAAGCACCATAGAAGGAAATTAGATTAAAGCCCTCAACTGGACTTAATTCTGTATGATAAACTTGTTCGGATAAATGAGATTAGCCATTAATCAGGAAGTCAAGGGAACTACTGGATGAAAATGCTATAAAAATTATTAAGATAAATTCCAATGATTAGTTTCTATGAAACATAAATTATTTAATTTTCAAAGTTGTTTATCAGCACATGATAAGCTTTACCTCCATGCTGTGTTGTTTACTTTTGTTTTATTTCATATTGACACCATGAAACCTAGTCTTCAAAAGATGACATTATTCCCACACCCAAGGAAACAGCAATCCTTTCTAGATGAAATAAGCAAGTTCTAGTATCAGAATTCACCTCTTATTTACATACAAGTCAGTAATTTAAAAAAAAATCCTATGTGTGTTAGTTTTGAATCATATGCGAGCTAAGAACAGGGGAAGAGCTGGCAAACATCATCTCAAAATTTTATTATATTGCTGAAACTTGTTCCCAGACAATGCTTGCAAAACATAATTTCTACTTGAGATGGTGTGATTTATATGTCCAGGGTAATAAAACATCAAGAAGAATGTTTCACTAAACTTATTTCTGCTTCAATAACAGAGTTACAAATATGATTTAATGTTAACCTGATACACTGGGGCAGGAAGATGTGCAATCAGTATGCCAGAAATTCATGTCATTTGAATAAATATCAGACAGCACATCTTAGGACAGAAATTCTTATTTGCAACAAAAAAGTGTGAGCCTTAAATCTAATAGTGTTTTGAAGTTAAATATGTGTAATAATTTCACGTACAAAATATTCCATATTTTCTATTTCTAAGAATTAACTTAAATAGTTTGGAAACTCCTCAATTGACAATCTTATGCAATCCATTTGAGCAGAACGTATCACACACACACACACACACACACACAAACACACACCATTTTTACTCCTTGTTCGAGTAGACTTATGTGGAAATTATTGTAGGAGTAGCCAGCTGTTGAAAACTTTCTAAGTAGAAGTGTATTTGGAATTAGTATTTAAAATGAACCTTGACCTTGAGAGTTGTTGCTCTTCCAGAGCACCTGGTTAGATTCCAGAACCCACATGGTAGCTTACAACTACGTCTGCATCCAGTGACAAGGGATCTGAGACCTTCTGTCATCCATGACTACTAGCTACACTAGTACTACTTCCAGAGTGCATAGACACACATGCAAGCAAAACACCCATACACATAGGATAAATTAATAATTCAAAGATTTTTAAAGAAGCATCATTGTCTAAAGATACTACGGAGTATGTCTATCCTTTTACCATGTCAGGAGTACATGCCAGCTTGCATGACTATGAATTTAAAGTTTTTATATCTCTGAAAAAAATCTTCCTATACAAGAAATATGGAAAGAAACACTATGCTCGTATTTTCCTCCATGGCCATGATTGGACTGGGATGCTTCAGAGAA
This sequence comes from Peromyscus californicus insignis, assembly GCF_007827085.1. Lineage (NCBI taxonomy): Eukaryota > Metazoa > Chordata > Mammalia > Rodentia > Cricetidae > Peromyscus > Peromyscus californicus. The sequence goes on along the minus strand of NW_026294617.1, from coordinate 56,324,922 downwards.
TGTAGAAGTACACGGGAAATCCCAAATGTAAAATAAAGATCAACACATAAATGGAGAAGCCATAAAAATTAAGCCAAGAAAATGCTGTATTTTTCCTCATTATTATCAGTAAGAATTATTTTGTTAAAAACTACAACCATAAAGAGTGACTTCTTGTATCAAAAAATAAACTTCAAAACTAAGAATGCTTCTATAGGGAAACCACCTTTTTCTTACTAGAGATATTTCATTCTATGTTGTTACCAATTTAAATACATAAACAAATATCTTCAATATTTTATGTACAAATCAAGTAAGATAAAAATGGCTAAATGCTGAGTTCTCCATAGCATGTATTTTAAAACTTGTCACTTGTCAATTTATACATATGACAGAACGCTAAGTAGGGACAATGGTTGAGGCAGGATTTTCATCTGGACAATACAGAGAAGTAAAAACTTACATTGAGATCATCAGAACATCCTACGAAATAAAAAGACTATTTCAACAGAGAAGACTATTGGCCACACAATCATCAGATATTCAAATAGTTTTAAAATTACATTGTAGCTTGTGAATTATCCTTATTTTAACTGTATTTACAAAACGGTATTACATCATTTTTCTTTCATCTTTGAGAGGCTGTTTTAAAATATTTATTTCTTACCTTTGATTCTTGAGCTTTCTTGACTTTTTTCCTGCTGAAATGAAAACATAAATATGTCAAAATCTTTATACTTTGCCACAAAAAATTATCACTAACAATAGTTAAATGCTTTTTATACATATACCTAAAATATACTTTTAGAAATTATCTATCAAAGTCATAATAATTTTCTGTCCACAAGTTTATCTAAGAAACCCATCCATATATTACAGATAAATAAATGGCTAATGAATAATAGTCATTCATGCCTCTCTAATTCTCATTCCATTTAATCTAAATATATAAGCAATAATGTGTTCCAAATTTTATTTTGACTCAATATTAATGATAAAGTGTTGGCAATGATAAAAATTTAAGGATAGATAGAGAGAAAACTCTTACTAAAATGGTATAAAAGACTGTTCAACTACCTTACTTTAATTTGAGTTAGAATTGATCTTGCTTTAATGTTAATATTGACAATTCTTTTTTATTTAAAAGCTGCTCCAGGCAAACCTGTCCATCAACTTGGCATCCTCTTTATTGATTACCACATAACCTGAAAAAATTAGCTTACTTTCAAGTTTTAAATTAGACATTGTGTAATATGTAACTTCCCAATTATAATTTAGACTTTACTGTCTTTACAAATTCAAGATCTCATCTAAAAAATTTTAAAAAGTGTTTCAAATAAAATGTCAAATATGCCGGGCGGTAGTGGCGCACGCCTTTAATCCCAGCACTCGGGAGGCAGAGTCAGGCGGATCTCTGTGAGTTCGAGGCCAGCCTGGGCTACCAAGTGAGTTCCAGGAGAGGCACAAAGCTACACAGAGAAACCCTGTCTCGAAAAACCAAAAAAAAAAAAAAAGTCAAATATTAAATATATATACACATATAGAGAGAATTATATGAACACCAATCAAATTTTGTTCCAGTAAAAAGGAAAAGAGACTCATATGTTGTTACAAACATTAATCTGAAATTTCAAACTCAGGATTGTGTGTGTGTGTGTGTGTGTGTGTGTGTGTGTGTGTGTGTGTGTGTGTGTTGGTGGTGGTGGTGGTTTGAATAGGTATAGCTCCTATTCAAACTCATGTGTTTGAATGCTTGGCCCATAGGGAGTGGCACTATTAGGAGGTGTGACCTTGCTGAAGTAGGTGTGGCCTTGTTGGAAGAAGTGTGTCACTGAGGAGGTGGACTTTAAGATTTTATACACTCAAGCTGTGCCCAGTGTGACACAGTTGTTTCTGCTGCCTGCAGAAGTAGAACTCTCAGCCTCTTCTCCAGAACTCTGTCTGCCTGTACACCACTACCATGAAGATAATGGACTAAACCTCTGAAACTGTAAGCCAGCCCCAATGAAATGTTTTCCTTTATAAGAGTTGCCATAGTCATGGCATCACTTCACAGCAATAGAAATGCTAAGGCAATATATTATTAATAATTAATAACTATTAATAAAATAAAATAAATTTATTATATATTTATATTTATAAAATAGTGGAGTCAATGCTGTGACTTTGAAAGACTATTATATGTAAAACATATAATTATTTATACTTATGTAGTTTTATTATATAGTCATTTCATATGTGGATGGTTTCAAAAACCTCATTTTATACATGACTGTCAAGTACTTTGAGCATATTTACCCAACTTCCTCCTTCTCTTCCCTCCTGCTATTCCCATTGTTTCTCCAGGACTGTCTTGCTTCTAGCTTTCTTCCTCATAAATAAATGATTTCATGTATCTACCTAAAATACTGAATCTAAAACAGGAAGAAAGTAAGTAGTATTTGTCTTTCTGTATCTGCCTCATTACACTTAATGTTATGCTCTCCAGTTGTGTCCATGTTCCTGCAAACAACATAATTATGTTCTTCCTTAGGACTCTATGAACTCTATTTATAGTACACTACCCCTTTTATCAGTTCCTTTTTTATGCATTATACATTTAGACTGCTGTCACATATTTGAGATTTTGAAAAATGTTGTAATAAACAAGGATGTACAAGTATCTCAATTATATGCTGAATTAATATCCTTGGCACATATACCCAAACTATGTGTTTGATGTGGTAGTTATAATTTTTTCAATATTTCTGCTATCTTTAGGCACATTTCTGTTGTATTTAAACTTATTTTAATTCCCACTAGCCCCATCTAGAGTTCCTGCTTTCCCTGTAATGGCACAGCATTTACTTTTTCTTAATGAACAGCCATTCTAACTAGTGTAAGTCTAAATTTGAATGTAATTTTATTTTAAATATCTCTGATTATAGAGGATATTGAACATTTTTTCATCTTTATTGGTTATTGTTATTTCATCTTTTGGAAGCTAAATATTCATTTCATTAACTCATTTATTGATTGAAAGATTTGAAAGCTTTTTTGACATTTGGTTTTTATAGTTCCATATTTCATAATATATTAGCTATTAACCCCATATGATACATAGCAGGCAACAATTTGATTTTTCCATTCCAGTCTGTGTCTTTACTCAGGATAATTCCTTTTCCTGTGAAGAAGCTTTAAGTTCATATGACTCCATTAGAATTTAGGATTACTTCCAGGGGTACTGGAACCTTATACAGAAAACTCATGACTATTTCTACATCCTCAAGTGTTCTGTTCCCTCTAGATTTTTAAAAATTTCAGTTGTGACATCCGTCACTTGATTCTGCATTTTTTTGCATGGGAGGGATTTTGATCCAGTTTTATTCTCCTACACGTGGAAAGCTCTTTACTCAGCAACATTTATTAAAGAGGCCTTTTCAAATCCACTGCTTGTTTGGTGATCACTGTCAAAATTCACAGGGCTGTCCTCAATTGTGTGGGTTAGTTCTAGGTTGTCTATTTTATTTTGTTGATTGTTACGTCTGTTTCTTTTTGTTTCTTATGCCAATACTATACTATTTTATGACTATCTCTCTACGGTACAGCTATATGCTGATGCCTTCATCATTGTACTTTATGCTCAGAGTTGCTTTAAATTCAAGGTCTTTTTTCTTCCATATGAATTTTATGATTGCCTTCTCTTCCATTTTTGATTGTAAAAAACAACACTGGAATATCAATAAGGATTGTCTGACTCTAAAGATTTTTTTTTGTACTACAGATGTGGGAATGATATGGAATCTACTGATCCATGACCATGGGTTGTCTTTTGATATTGTGTCTTTTTCAGTTTCTTTCTTTGGTACTTAAAATTCTTTCACTATACTGAGTTTCTACAGCAGAAGGTTTCCATAAATGAAAATACCATATAATTCAATGGACTTGTTCATTTTCCCTGTCTGGAATGAATAGACATTCACCGTGTTCCTAAGAAAAGTTCACACAAGAGAGAAAAACAATTACAAGTGCATTACCACCATGTCCCTGTATTTTCAAAAATATGAGGTTTCCAGAATGGCTAGACTGGATTGAGTAGACAAGATTCAGTAGAAGGTGCTATCAGCAAAGCCATGAAATATTTATAATGATTTTGGATTTTAGTCTGAGAGCATTAAGTGATCAATGAATATCTCTTACTAAGCTAGTAATATTATTGGAATGACATTTGAATACAAACATAACCATTTTGGTCATCTCTTTAGAACAGTTTGAGAAAGGCAAGGATAAAATTGGGAAGTAGGGACCAAGAATGTGTTACTGTGGTAACACAGGTAGATGGTGGCAATGACATAGAATAGTGTGGCTCTGGATTAGGAGAATCTTATCAGAACTGGCACAGTGACTACTAGACTAAACATTGGGCATGAGAATCAGAGGAGTCAAGGTTTCTGCCAGGGTCATGGGATTGTGGAAGAATGGAGCTATTTCTAGCTAGGTTAGTTATTGACTGAAAAATAAGCATTCTAATTTCTTCATTTGTTTTCTAATACACTACACTCTGTTTTCTTCTAATTCTCTGGTTGTTCCTATCAGATATTCATGGTGATTCTTCCTGATTCTGACTTACAGACACCACTTCTTCAGGTATCAACCTTATAAAAGCTTTTGTGAAGTTACCTGATATTCTGGCTTTGAGAACCATCCTTAGCATAAAGCATCACAGATTTATATTCTTTAGGCAACTATAAAATCAAACTTATATTTAAAATTTCTGCCTACAATCTTGACATCTGTATCTAGATACCCAATAATATAGCTGACTGGTTACATCCAATAGTTTTGATCTTCCCTTTTTTGGACATCATACACTAGGTAGAAATAACAGCTCCAACATTCTGCTTACTCAGACTTTGAGATTCATCTTTATCACCCTTTCTTTTGAGACTTAATAGACAGCAAGATTTTTCAATTTATTTTTTATGTGTAATGTAACTATAATCCTATGCAAAATTTCTGATGAGATAGGAGACATCCTCTTGCATTCCCTTCAGCCATCAAACTCCTGAAATAATGGATTGCAGAGAATGAAGAGTTCCTCAGAAATTCATGATGACTGAAAGGAAAGATCTAGTGCCCACCAGAGTAGGAAGGGTTTTCATAGGGAAAAAACCTCACATAGTTGTAGTGACTTCACTCATATATGTCACACATATTAGGAATATATATATATATATATATATATATACATATATATATATATAATTATGTTATGTGTGTATAATTTCATGAATTTTGTTTTATCTTTTTCTATAAAATAGTAACATTGCTGTAGGAATGGTGAAAAGTAGTTGTCTTTGTCTTGCTTAACCAAACTACATCTAAATCTATTTTCCCTTACTAATTTCTGCATCATAACTTAAAATACAGTGAAACAAGGTAAGAGGCCTGTGGATTCAAAGAAGACAGATCCTAAGGTTTAGAATTCATAGGAGACTATTTCTAGAAGATACATAAAATTTGAAACCATTAGCTTCTGTGTAAATAACCACAGTCTTTATGAGAAGACAGTTAAATAAAATATTATAGAATTAAATATTCAAAATGAGGAAAAATATAAAGTTTAATTATCCAGTAAAAGAGAATGGAAAGACAGAAATTGGTAGGATTAAAAACCCTGTGAGCAAGAAATCATAGACTCCCAGGTAATGCATTATTTATGAAGTGAGTTTTCAATTGTATAGATTCTTCTCAGAAGTCAAGTACAATTATCTCTTTAAAGTGCTCATTAGAGTTATTGAGCTAGGTAGAATCTTCGCCTTCAGATAAAATACTATTTTGTTTCTCTTATGGGTTTAGAAGTAATAGTGGAATTATTCAGGTAAAGAAAAGGATACTATGACATGTGCACACTGATAAAAAAATTTCATGATATACCTAACTAGTAAAGAGTGACTTGAGTTGTGTGTTTTTGTTCACATGATGTCTTGTTCATTTTCTCTAGTTGTCATTTAGTTTTATGATGTTATTATTATTTGTGTGCTTATAACAGTAGAGTCTGAAGAAGTCTAAATAATGGGAGGAAAGTAATGTAAAAGAGAATGACAATGTTACTGATTTTACATTATTGACACACAGAATGAGTAGAAAAAATGTGATAGAAGAAAGACCAGTTTTGTAACATGACATGTGGAGATAAAAAAGCTGAGGTATTCAGGTCTGATTAATTAATTATGCAAGTTCAATATAATAATTTACTTTATGTAGTGAGAAGAGGAATAGCTCAACATTGAAGACTGAATGGTTTGCCAAAGTTCAAGAAGCTCCCAGTGATTTAAATATACTATTGCATGAAAGCAAGAAGAATCTCATACCACATAACTTGGTATTCTTGAGCCAATCCTAACAGTATAAAGCCAGCACAACTTTATGATACATATCTTTGACATATATTTTATAAAGACAAATAGGCTATTTTACTTTACAGCAATATATTAATATCCATTTATATAAATCAGTTTTAATATTATTTCAAAATATTTTCTGATACATTGATCAATTTTTAAAATAAGAATATTTTGTCCCCCTATTAAGTTTGATAATAGGAACACCATTCACTTTTCACTTTGTATTATAATATTTCTTGGAAAATTCTCAGAGCACTGTAATTTGATTATATATAAGCAGACACCATAAACTCTACCCCAGAGTTTAAGTAGCTAATAAGACGTGTCAATTCACCTTTAATGATTCCACTTCCCTGGGCAATTATCTCTTAGCTCTTACCTTTTTTCTAATTTTTCTTCTACCTATCCCTTTGATGATGATACCTTGTCTGACATCTTTGGGATCATCTTTGTTACAACAAAAACATACAAAGCAATGTGGACAGAAATATAGATTCAGAAGACTCACATGGATATTGTGGTAGTTTGAAGATAATTGTCCCGCATAGGCTTATAATTATTGGCACTTATTAGGAGGTGTGGCCTTGCTGGGGAGTATGGTGATGCATTGTTAGAGAAAGTATGTCTAAGTTCACTTCCTGCAGCCTGTGGATCAATATGTAGAACTCCTAGCTCCTTCTACAGCACCATGTCTTGTTGGGAAATATCTGATCACACTGTGAACCTCAGATTGCATTTGCATCAATTGAATAAAATTAACCTTGGTTCATGAGGCTGAGTTATCAACTAGTTAAGAGAAAGTAATCATAGAGCACCAGAGGGCATCCAGGAGAGAAAAAGATACAGTAAGTAGTAGGGTGTGGTTTGGAGTGGAGAAGCTTCTTGTGCTTTGGCAAAGTGGAAACATGGGTCTTCTGTGAATGCCGGCAAAGAGAGAGGGTTAGCTGGTTGTTACTCAGGCTCTTTGAGCTTGCAGGTTTTCACCCCAGCCTTTGAATCTCAGGTCTTAATCATACTTAGAATGATATTTAGTTAGAGCTACCTTTAGCAGCAATGACAGTGCCAGTTACTGTGGGAGTAGAATACTCACCAGGTTGTGGCCTGAGCAGCCAGGCCCCTGCTAGATAAGCAGGCCATGAACTCTGGAGCTGCAATTGCTGGCTAAGTAGCCGAAGTTAAAAAAAAAAAATCTGCCTGCATGCCACCCACCATAATGATAATGGACTAAATAAACCCCTGAAATGTCAAGCCAACCCCAATTAAATGTTTTCCTTTATCAGAGTTGTCATGGTCATGGTTTCTCTTCACAGTAATAAAACCCTAACTAAGGCAAAAGTTGGTACCAGGGACTGGGATATTGAGGTGGTCTGTCCATGACCTTGTTTGGAGGAATTTGGATTTGGGGATTTTGGATTAGGAATTCAGTGGAATGCTTTAAGCACTGCTTAACAGGCCATACTAGTAGAAACATGGAAGACAGTGATGCTGAGGGTAATTGAACTGTGGGGTTGGGGCTGGCTCAAGAGGTTTCAGAGGAGAATTTTTGTATGTTTCCTAGAGATTGTTCTTGTGATATTTTGGTGAAGAACATTACTGCTTTTTGCCCCTGTCTGAAGAGTCTGCCTGATGTTAAATAGAATAAAAGAAGTGGTGATCTCAGGGCAAGACCCCACCCCGCTAAACTTCCATCTTCTGAAAAGAAATTAAAGAACAGATTAGATCCAGGCATAGTGGTACATGCCTTTGAGCCCAGAGCTCAGGAGACAGAGGCATGCAGATCTCTGAATTCAAGGTCAACCTAGTCTACAGAGCAAGTATCAGGACAGCCAAGCTTAGGCAGTGAAGGAAACAATAAAAAATAGAAAGCTGGTGAAGATGTAATTGAACAAGGGGCCATGTTCCAGACCCAGCAAGCAATACAACTTGGCAGCCTCAGCCACATGGTTCAGGGTTTAGAGTTAAGGATAGGAGAAAGGGATTATAGATTCCCTCTCTATGACTAAGGAAAGCCTCTGAAGTCAGGCTTGTGTCAGGGGTTCCCTGAATAGAGGCCTAGAGATGCCATTGTGGGAAGCTTTGAAGGTGAAGCCCCCATTGTCTTGGAGACCGCAAGATACTGGAGATGTCATTGGATACCTGTCAAGGAAAGCTGCTAACAAGGAATGGGACAAATCCAAGAGAAAGAAGTATGTTGCAGTAAACAAACTGAAAAGAGTTGGAGATCTAAAGAGTTCTTTGACATCAGACATTGAGATAGATAATTTGGAGTTTGGAGTTTGCCCCGCCAGTTTTCGATATTGCTCTGGTCCAGTATTTACTTACTATGGTCCTTTTCCTCCATTTTGGAATGCATATATATATGTATGTGTGTGTGTATGTGTATATATATATATACATATATATGTGTGTGTGTGCCATTATACATCTGAAGAATGTGACCTACGTTTTTATTTTGATTGTGCAGGGTATTGCAGTTATGAGATTACATGAGTCACAGAAGATACTTTGATCTTTGGATATTAAACAAATTTGAGACTTTTATATATCATGGGAATTTTTGAGGCATTTTACATTACGATATACTTACAAACTTATGGAGGCCAGAGAGTAGAATGTGATAGTTTGGATGTAATTGGTCCCCATAAGCTTGTTGTGACTGGTACTATTAGGAGGTATCCCTTGTTGGAGTAGGTCTAGCATTGTTGGAGGAAGTGTGTCTCAGTTCACTTCCTGCTGCCTGCAGATTAAGATGTAGAACTCTCAGGTCCTTATCCAGCACAATGTCTGCCTGCATACCAACTACTATGACAATAATAGACTAAAACTCTGAAAATGTAAGCCAGCCCCAATTAAATGTTTTCCTTTATAAAATTACCATGATCATGGTATCTCTTCACAGCATTAAAACTTTAACACAGGTATAAACAAGAGTCTCTTAAATATTTTAAACCAATTAAGTCAATGTAAAATAGCTAATATAAAATGAAGTTGTATTGGCATATAAAATAGTTTTAAGCAAATTTAGTGGCCCTAAAAGATTTATGTAACCTGGTATATAACCACATACACCAAGCCACATACTAGCAGTTTCTTAGCTTAGTATTATCAAAAAATATAAAATATAATTTAAAGTATTCATTATCAACATTTTAATGTATAGCATGAGAATTATTAACATTGTAGGTTATTTATTTTAAATTTCTTTTCAAAACATTTATGTCTGATATTTATTTCCCAAATTAATGCCACAAACAAAAATAGGAAAGTAGGAATTTTCAGAAAATGCATATGTAACATATAATTATTTACATTACCATATGGCAAAAACAAAGAAACTGTTTTAAAACTAACTATTGGAGTTATGATGCTTTGAAGTTTGTAAATTATTGGAAGTGGCCAATAGGAGACTTATTTAGTATAAATAAGTCATTATGATTTGATAATACATTTATTTTTTGAATTCCAGCACACAGATATCACAAAATACACAAAATTTTTCATCTACTGTCCTAACCATTTTCTCAGTAACATTAATTATGCTGGTGGTAATTTAATTATAAAAATGCCTGGCAAATAAAGCACATTAGTAAGTATGAAATAGTGCATGTGGCTTACTCAGTCTTATTAACATAGTAAGTAAACTATGATAAAGTTTATGAAATTAATTTTAAAAAAATTTTGTTTTATTTTATTTCAAATACTTTTTCTTGGCATTTTTATAATGTTCCTGTTCCACTGTTTCCTGAAAAAGGCCTTCTTTGGATCTTTAGTCACAAACAGTATCTCGATTACTTGATTATCATAACCAACTTGCATTCTTCACAAATAGTACTTCTCCCTTCAATGATGTTTGTGATCATGCCTGTTCGCCTTAATGGAATTGTGATTTGAGAGACAAGAGGACTTTGATGTCTCCACTTATAAACCCTCAGGATCTAGATAAGCATCTACTAGAAAGTGGCCTCTCTTTCACGCAACCTCTGGCTCTAGAATTCAGCAGCTGGGTGTCAAGAAGAGGCGTGCGCGTGCGCACGCACACGCGCGCGCGCGCGCGCGCACACACACACACACACACACGGTGGGGAAATGATAAAAATATACCAATCAATTATGAAATTATACATTGTTTGGAGTAAATTCATGGAGAATTGTGGCCCTCTTGTAAGTTGCACGGCTTAAGGTAAATAATGAGTAGTAAGAAACTGGAAGCCCTTGTGAGAAGAGATTGTAGGGGAAAGTAGTTTCTTTACACAGTTATCCCATGACATCACATTCTATCATAGGCTCAGAAATAGAAAACACATGTTCTCTTTCACAGGTGAATCCTAACTTCCAATCTTCAGATGCATGTGTTCAATCTGGAGTACCTGTAAAAGTAAGGAAATTATGAATGGACCATTAGGGTTGGGGATGTCTTAAGAGATGGGGATAGTCCAAAATTAACGATATGAAAACAGTGTGGGAATTTGAGGGATAAACATTTAAGTAGGTAAAGTTGTATGACTATATACAAGATGATGGAGGATGGAGGCCTAACCAAAACTATGTGTAAAAGTTTCATGGAAACTTAATACTTTGCAATTTAATTTAAATGCATGGATTTCAGAGATGCAGGACAGGGAGAGAAAAAGAGGGAGGGAGAGAGAGAGAAGGAGGGAGAGAAAGAGAGGCTAGGAGAGAGACAGAGAAAGGTAAGTATTCTCTACATCTGAATAATGCTGCTCCTGAAAGTCAAGGTCCTATCCTCTAGGTAGAAACTTAATACTACTTCTTGTTAAATAAAACTTGGTACCAAGTTGCCTTCTAAATGTCTATGTTTATACCCATAGACAGATACTAATTCACCATTGGCTCTAATCAGACAATTAGTGGTGATAGCTGTAGATATACATGCTTGCCAAAGTGCTGAGATAAGTGAGGGTTAAGTTCTCAGCCACAGACAGGACGTTCATACTACTCCTCTAAGGTTCAGGTAACATTGCAGAGGAGGAAGTGGAAATATTAAGAGTTGGGACATTAGCTGAAGGGATGTGAAATGCTGTTTGCATAAAACAGCATATTCAGTCATGACCTCACAAGAGCTGTGGCTATCTCACTCAGGCCTATAGAAGACTGGGTCTCTCAGCGGCCAATTGTGGGCTGGGAGAATTTTATGAGATCCCTCCTATTTATGATGAAGTGTTGTCTCCTGATATATGTAGCTGAAAGTTTTTCTGTGTCCCGGCCTGCCAGTGGTCGGGACAAATCTCTCCTACTTGTGTCCCCAAGTAAAAACACATAGGCTTATATTAAATGAAACTGCTCAGCCATTAGATTAGCCTTACTTCTGACTAGCTCTTACACCTAAACTCAGCCCATTTCTGTTAATCTATGTGTTGCCACATGTTCCGTGGCTTTACCAGTGTGCCATTACTTGCTGCTCCCTGGATAGCAGGCTGACGTCTTCTGACTCAGCCTTCCTCTTCCCAGAATTTTCCTTGTCTACTTATCCTGTCTATACTTCCTGCTTGGCTGCTGGCCAATCAGCATTTTATTATACCAGTGTACAAGGGCATTATCCCACAGCAGATATATTCAATATTCAAACTACCAAAAAGATGATAACAAAAGGGATATGCTGGACTTGAAATTTACAAAGTATAAATCAATTTTTTCAATGTCCAATAACATGTGAATTATTATTGTATTACATATGTCCCAATTTAAATGTTTACTTATTGTTTAGATGTTTCATATGATGAAAGTATCAAATAAAATCAATAGTAATTATGAAAATACATAAATAATGACATTTACAGTTTATATTTGCTTAAAAAGATCAAAAGGTGTATTTCTGTTTTTGTTTTTTATGGTGATATTTTATTTGTGCTTAAATGTGATCTTATTTGTATGTTAATAAATAAATTTGCCTGGAGATCAGAGGTCATAGCCATTAAGCAGAAGTCTGGCAGTGGTAGCATACACCCTTAATCCGATCACATGGCAGGCAGAGTCTCTGTGTGGTCAAGGACACAGCCAAGCAGTGACCTGAACCTTTAATCCCAGTACCAACCATAGAGACCTGGAGGTCTGTATAGACAGGCAGTGATGAGGAAATCAAGTGGTTGGGGTTAGAGACAATGAGAAGATAGAACAGAAAGCTAATAAAAATACAGGTCATACAGGAGAAGGTCTCTCAGGAGAAGGACAGCAGTGAGTGGTAAGCTAAAGGCTATTCACTAGTGCTCTGATCTCTTGGGCTTTTAATTCTCTATATGGCTGTGTGTTTCTTATTTAATAAGACCATTTGGAATTTCATCTATAGTTTTTTCACCAAGATCATATGCATTAAAATTATTAAAATTAAGAGCATAACCCACACATGAAATAATCAGGATGTACTGTTTCAAAGATTATAAAACATAATTTTGCAAAGGTGCCACAGAGAATATTTTTGCTTTATGGGCTCTAAAAAGCATGAACACCCTTGGTCTCAAATATCAGTGTTTAACAATATAAAGGAACTGTTAACATACAGATCAGAAAAATTTTCATATGCAGGGAAGAAATTAAATGATAATATATGTTCAGAAAGACACAGAGGCACATAGTAAGCACAGTAGATAAACGAACCAAAATGATGATCATTCATTAAAAATCTGTATGATATATATATATATATATATAAAATTCATAATAAAATTCATAGTACTTTGTCATTTCTTTTATTATTTTAAATTGAAGGATTGAAAGTCTGGTGTAAAAGAAATATTTGATCTGAGATCAAATTTTTAAATAGTGATATTTTATATATTAATCCTAGCATTATTTTTCACTATTATATTTTGACTTAACATATGAGGAGAACGTAAAAGTAAACTCATCTGATGAGACAATTATATTCTATTTTCTAAGGAAACTTCATATTAAGTATTAGAGCTAAAATTATTTCTACAGATCCCAAAATTAGGTAAGCATAGCAATCATCATAATAGTTTTGCAGTGCACTTTATGAATGAGAAACATAGTGTTGATTTTCTAGTATAAATAAGTAATTAAAGAATTTGTAATAACTGAAAATACTAATCACTAATTGATGAATTTGTCATGGAAATTAGAGCTATTGCATGATTTTAAACTCAGACAATCACATTATAAATTCTTCTATATTTTTTCTTTTTAAGAACTTGAGTTGGTAATTTACTGTTTGTAGATAATTGCTTAGTAGTAATTGTTATAGCAATAAAATCATTAGCTTTTTTAATATTTCATATTGGAGGTACAGCACTTTAATAAAATAAGCTTTCAAAGTAATCAAAATCAAGCTTGATTAATAAGGTATATATTTATACATTTCCAGCAGAAAGTAAATACCATAAAGAGAAAGGAATTATATATTATCAGACATTCCATAAAAAGAGACTTATAACATGATGGTTGGATATTACTTCATAAATAGGAATTAAATAAAATGATTTTGACTTTTATATTTACCTTTATAATACATATATCTTTAGGGATAGAAGCAACACAACTAATTTCATATTTTGAGTTATCTAAATTTGAGCATAAGTGAGCTAAAGTGATGAAGAGCACCTACTGTTACTGAGAACCTTGATTTCATTCCCAGCAAGCACAGGGAAGTCCACTACTGTCTGTAACTTGAGCTCCAAGGGGTCCAAGGCTATCTGTTTTTCCCCAAAGGCAGCAGGCATGCTTGTGGGACACAGACATACCAGCAGGGAAAACATCCATATACATAAAACTTTAAGTAATGAGTTTTTAAAATGCAGCAGAGTTCTTCGCAATTCTGTGGAGGCCATCTTCTCTCTCAAAATGTTAAAAAAAATTCTTGAAATACATATTAACGAAAAACTAAGAAACTTTGACAAGAAAATAACTTCATAACATCAAAGGCATTTTTCCTAAATTAGTACAAGAAGGAGAATTAATAGCTCTAAAGTTGAAGTGATGTACGCAGCAACAGTGTGGCAGCTTTGGGATAGAGGAGAGCAGAAGGAAAGGGTCTGAACTTAAACCCCAAAACATTGCCCTTTGTTAAGAAGACAGAAATATTAATAGCATTCATAAATTAAAAAAGAATAAATAAATACATATATTTAAGCTGAGACATCTGCCATGAATTTTTTTTATCACAGGAAAATATGTTGGTACATGGAGATATTTGATTATATGTGTCTTCAAAAGAGCATGATTAAACTACTGCTTCATGTTAAAAGTCCTGTGTGCAGCAGGTGGCAAATAGGTCATGAGGGGATGGAGCATCCAGATGGAGTGTCTGGCCCATCTGCCTGCTAAATACTATAGCTGAGGGGATCTGACAGCAGCTTCATTTTTATCTAGCTTTTAAATTCTGCAAACCTCATATCACTAAGTCATAGCTTCCTAGTCTGACTAGAAAAGTTTTTCTGTCTTCTTTTTTAATCTAGTTTTATCTCTGGAGCTCCATACATAGCAGGCTGCTATTCTGATAAGCTCTCCTATATCCCAGCCATAACATTTTTTTTTAAAAAAGTAAATCACTTCAGCTGAAATTAAAATAAAAATGACTCTAATGGTTAGTTTACCCAGTATTTACTCTGGTATAATCTATTTTAATAAATTCATAGGTTAATATTTCATTTGATCTATATTTTTGCATTATGCAAAGTATAAAACAATATGCAAAATTAATATAATTTCAATTATGTTATTTTGCTTTAAAAGGCAATACAAATGTAACTATAAATGTGTTACGTATACCAACCATTCTTCTTTTAAAATATCTTAGGGTAGTTCTAACCAAACAAGTGAAAGAGCCATATGATAAAAATTTCAAGTCTATGAAGCAATTGAAGACGATATCTGAACCCATGGAAAGATCTTACATGTTCATGATTCGGTAGGATTAGTATAGTAAAAGTGCCCATCCTACCAAAAGCAGTCTACAGATTCAATGCAATTCCCATAAAAAATTCCAACGCAATTCTTTCCAGAACTTGAAAGGACAGTTATCATCTTTGTATAGAAAAACAACAACAGTGGTGGGAGAGCTTCAACAATCCTGTATAGGAGAAGAACTTCTGGAGGTATCACCATTAGCATTTGAAGTTCTACTACACAGCTATGGTAACAAAAACAGCCTGGGATTGGCATAAAGACAGACAAATGGATCAATTTTGGATCAAATTGAAGACTCAGACATAAATCCACACACCTATGGACACCTGATTTTTGAAAAAGACGCCAAAATTATACAATGCAAAAAAAGAAAGCATCTTCAACAAATGGTGCTGGCATAACTGGATGTCAACATACAGAAGAATGAAAATAGATCCATATCTATCACCCTGAACACAACTCAAGTCCAAGTAGATCAAAGTACCCAATTTAAAATCAGACATACTGAACTGAGAGAAGAGAAAATGGGGAATAGCCTTGAATGCATTGTCATAGGAGATAACTTTTTGAGCAGAACATTAACATCTTAGTGCAGAAACTAAGATCAACAACTAGTAAATGTTGCAGACACTAAGATCGACAATTAATAAATGGGCCTCATTAAACTGAAAAGCATCTGCAAGGCAAAGGACACCATCAATCAGCAAAAGAGGCAGGCTAAGGAATAAGAAAAGATTTTTGCCAACTCCACATCCTATAGAAGTCCAATATCTAAATTGATATAACAGCCTGTGTTGACTACCAAAGGGAAGTCTTACTCTCTATGGAGAGGGGATGGTGGTGGGATAGTGGTAGGTGGGGGAAGTGGGAGAAGAGGAGGGAGAGGGAAAGGGTTGATGTGTTAAAGGAAAGAAAATCTTTTTTAAGTAAAAATTATATATATATATATATATATACATATATATATATATACATATATATATGAAAAAAGATCTCAAGAAACTAGTTATTAAAAAACAAATAATACAATTAAAAATGGGGTCCAGATCCAAATAGAGAATTCGGTTTTGAGGAATAGAGGAATCTCAAATTGTGAGAAACACTTTAGAAAGTGTTCAACACCCTTAGCCATCAGGGAAATGAAATTCAAAACTACTTTGAGATTCCATTTGCTCAACTATGTTCATTGCATCTTTATACATAATAGCCAGAAACTGGAAACAACCTAGGTGTCCCTCAGCTGAAAAATCAATAAAGAAATTGTGGTACATTTACACAATGTAGTATTATGCAGTAGTTTTAAAAAGAAAATGACATCTTGAAATTTGTAGGGAAATGAATTCAACTAGAAAAACTCATAAGGAGGGATGTAGCTCAGACCCATAAAGACAAATTGGTATGTATTCATTTATAAGTGCATATTGGTTGTTAAGTAAATTATAATCAAGCTATAATCCATAGACACAGAGAGGTTAGGTAGAGAGAAGCATGGATCTCCCTAAGAAGGAAGTAGAATAGATTCTGAAGGCGGACAGGAGCTGGAGGGGATAGGAGCAGGCAGGATCAGATTGGGACAAGGTGGAGGGAGAAAGTGCAGGAAGAAACAGTTGAAACTGGACGGCATTTGGAGGGCAATGTGGAAACCTAGTGTGGTGGAAACTCTCTGGAATCAATGAGGGTGACCCTAGTGTGAACTCCTCATAATAGAGGATATGGGCTCTGAACTGGCCATCTTTTGTAGCCAGGCAAGGCTTCCAGTGGTGGAATTGGGTTGCATTTGGTTGAGTTGTTGGCCAAGGGGGACTCTTGAAGATAGAAACAACCCAAACTAATGCTAACACAAAAGGTTGCTCTCTGAAAACTGACAGCCTGTGGGGAGTAGGGGGACATTATTGAGGGAAACTTCCACACAGCTCATTGAATGTAGAGAAGTTGAGCTGGTGCAGGCTTGTAGCTTTTGCCCCTACATTCTAGTCTCTTTGGAACGAGGTCCTCTGCAGGCAGTAGTCAAAGAGAAACCTGGACAGCAACCAGCCACAAAACCCTTGTCCACCTACACTCTGTCCCTAGTGCAAGATGCACAGGGGCAATGGTGATGCAGAACACATGGGAGTGGACAATCAAGTGTGGTTTAACTTGGAGTCCACCCCACGAGGGAGAGCCCATGCCCTACAGTGCCTGGCTGGCTGGCAAGTGGAGACTGGATGGTCCCGAAACCTAGTATGGAGCAAAACACAACTGAAAAAAAAATTAAAGTGATTTCTAGGGCTATTCTGCTATACTTAGATTCATGCCTTGTCCAGTCATCATCAGAAGGTTTCGTCTGGCAGCAGATGGAAGTGGGTGCCGAGATCCACAGCCAGACCTCATGCAGAGACTTTAGATCGGAGGTCTCCATTGGGTCCCTCCCCTCAGAGTTTGGGGAACCTCATAAAAGATGGGGAGGAAAGACAGTAGTCGTGAGACGGGATGGAGAAGACCAGGAGGACACCAGGATACTCTACCAAATCAACTAAGCAGGGCTCACATAGGCTCACAGATACTGAAATGGCAAGCACAGGGCCTGCACGGGTTTGCACCAGGTTCTCTGCTATGTTATGGCTGTGAGCTTGGTACTCTTGTGAG
The DNA here is from genome assembly GCF_007827085.1 of Peromyscus californicus insignis. NCBI lineage: Eukaryota > Metazoa > Chordata > Mammalia > Rodentia > Cricetidae > Peromyscus > Peromyscus californicus. Next base: position 56,307,052 of record NW_026294617.1, on the reverse strand, counting down.
ACTCCTGACAGTGGGAGTAGGTGTGTCTCTGACTCTTTTGCCTCTCTTGGAACTCCTTTCCTCCTATTGAGTTGCCTTGTCCAGGCTTGACATAAGGGCTTTTGCCTTCTCTTATTCCTTATTGTATCTTCTTTTGATCTCTTGGAAACCTACTCTTTCATGAAGATGAAAAAGAGAGTGAATGGATCTGGGAAAGGTGGGGGGTGGGCTAAGAGTAGTGGAGGGAGGAGAAACTGTGGTTGGGATTCATTGTAGGACAGAAGAATCTTTTTTTTTAAAGTCACAAAAATTGTCTTTAATTTTACTCTATATCAATAGATTCTTATATTTTAAAGCTCTAAAGCTGAGAGTAAAGAGTAATGTATGAATGCACATTCTGAAAAATAATGTGATAAGGAAACATTTTAGGATTTAGTCAATCACATATAGACACACTTAATTGATTCCATTTGTACAAGGAATTGCAGCAGAGTGTATGTAATAAAATACATGAAGTTGAGGATGGTAGAAGATGAATGAAACACACACACGTCATATCATATGTGATGAAACACTTCCAATTTTTAAAACAGAGTAGCAAAAAAAAAAGATTTTTTTGGGGGGGCGGGGGTTTCAGGACAGGGTTTCTCTGTACAGTTTTGGAGCCTATCCTGGAACTCGCTCTGTAGACCAGGCTGGCCTCGAACTCACAGAGATTTGCCTGCCTCTGCCTCCCAAGTGCTGGGATTAAAGGCGTATGCCACCACCACCTGGCTTGGGAATATGATGTACCCGAGTCATTACTTCATAGGAAAGCAAAGATGTCAGAAGGCAGGGAAATAAGAGCAGACTTGGACTTCACTTTTCTAGAAATGAGAATAAATATGATCCACTTAACCACCTTTAAGCTCCTGTTTGTTCTAACAAAATATCTGTTTAAGGATGTCATTAAATGAAGTCAGATTTCTGAACTAATACAAAGAGGACAGAGTTCTTGCTCTGAATCAAACAATAGAGACTAAAGAAAATTAACTATATTGGCATTGTTTAAATGGATGGAAAAGTGAGTCTAAAAGTTACTAGTGATAAAATTCTTTATTGTATCCAAAAGATGTCATCAGTGCATTAAAAGTAAATAGATTTTTATTATTTGAGCAGACTTATTTTTTGGGTTGTTTTGAGACAGGGTTTCTCTGTGTAGTCCTTTGCAGAACAGGCTGGCCTCAAACTCACAGAGAACTACCTGCCTCTGCCTCTCCAGTGCTGGGGTTAAAGGTATGTACCATCATGCTGGGCTGAGTGAGTAGACTTTTCAAAAACATTACAAATCTCACAATATTGAAAATTATTATAAACTAACTACCAGATGAGTAACAAATATTTAAAATAGTAGCCCAAATGTCTAACCTACTATGAAGAAAAAGAAAAAAAAAACCCTAAACTTTGACGCAATCTAATATTATTTGCTAATTAAATGCCAGCAGGTGTAAAGAGACATATTTTTAATACTAAGAAAGGCACAACTCCTGCACCTAAAGCTGAGGGAACATGAGAGAAGAGGAGGCAGAAAGGCTATAAGCATCTGCTGTGAGATTGTGTCATCTCTTATGAATGAAAAGGAAGCCACACCCATGATACCTCAATAATATGGGGGCCTAAACAAGACCTGAACAGTGAAAACACAGACATGTGAAAGTAGAAGGAGGAACTCTCACAGGGTCCCATAACTAGATAAAGAGCTGCAGGCAGCTAATGAGTACTGGGAGAGGGGGAATTAGTTTTCCTGGGGGATGAGGCTCCTAACTTGTTATAAACTAACAGGTGGACTGGCCTTAAATAATGTACATGGAGGCAAAACCAAATAGACTCAGCAGGCTGTATTTATATGTTTATTCATATGCATATATATATATATATATGTGTGTGTGTGTGCGTGTAACAATAATAATCAAGAAAAAGTGGCCAGTAAATAGAGTCAACAGATTGTATTTATGTATATATTCATATGTGTATCTATATGCACATCTGCATGCATATACATAGGAATGTAATGCATATATATGTGCATGTGTGTGTAACAATAATAATCAAAGAAAAAGGCAAAAAATTGAAAGTGAGTAAGGTGGAAACAGAGAAGGAAATGATGGGATGAAATGAAAAGGGGGAGATTGTGTAACTACATTTTAATTAAATTTTAAAAATTATTTTTAAAAAGAGGAAATATGGGATTGGGGATTTAGCTCAGTGGTAGAACGCTTGCCTAGCAAGCGCAAGGCCCTGGGTTTGGTCCTCAGCTCCAGAAAATAAATAAATAAATAAATAAATAAATAAGGAAAAATTATTGAGAAAACATGTACAAATTTTATACTAATTGCCAAATATTTCTCAGAACCAAAATATTTCATTCTTACTTAGAAGTACCATAATTATGTTAAATCATACAGATGTTTAAATTAGTTCACGTTCAAACAAAAACCAACTTGTCTGTTGACTAATGTAGTTATATTCAGAGCTCCAAAGTTCACAACCATATATTGGCAATTGAGAAGAAAGGTACAAGGTATCATGGTGCAGTGGTGTCACTGTGTGGGTAGGAGTAAAAGGAGTCCTCACTGTGACAGACTGTGAAGCTGAAATGAGGCCAGAACCAGAGGCAAACATCAATCTTGAAGTCCTGAGGCCAGTGATCTCCTCCTTTCAGCCAAGTCTTAGATGCTGAAGGCTAGCCATAGTCACAAAAGAACACCTTCAGCCGGGAACAGATATTTAAGGCAGACCTATATATTTCCATTGGTCTCGTAAGTACTGAAAGTGTTTTTTTATTTTATAATAAACCAGTATCGTGTTAGTCAGCAAGTCAGTGCACAAGAACAAATGTCAGGAAAAATCAAGAGTCATAGTGGAATCAAAATACTGATAATGGTCCTTAAGTAGCAAGGCAATGGAGGTGTGTGGAAAATACTACATTAAGTGAGGAAGTCCAGGCCCCAGAAAGCAAATATTTTATGTTTTCTCTCATCTGTGGATCATATCGTTTAGCTTTATTTCTTTATGTTGGAACAGCTGTGGAGAACTGGACACTAGAAAATGGCTGTACTGTGAGAAAAAGAGACATGAAGGAATGAAGACATGAAGAGGCAGGATGGTAGCAGGAATGTTATGTGAAAACAGCAGAGGCAAGACTGGAGCTGACAAAGTTTAAACAGAGATAGATTGTGGAATGGAGAGGAGAAAGAGTGTAGAGGGTGGGGGACCTAAACTAAGAAGGCCTGATGAAGCCACCATGAAACCTACTAGCCATGACTTTGAAAGAGAACAAGGATAGGTGTATGTGAGGGGTTGAGGGGATGAAAGAAAAGGGGACATGATGTAATTACAGTATAATCTCAAAAAAATAAAGGAAATAATTTTTAAAGTCACTACATGAATGATAAGCAGATGGAAAGATAACAGAAGACAAGTAGTAACAGATGGATAGTTCTTAAAAACATAATTGAGAAATAATTTGAATTAGTGTATTGCATTGATGGATAATGTCATTCCCAGAAGCCATGGGTTGCTAAACAACAACTCCAAGTATAGGACACCTTCCTAAGAATTGCTGACCGACATGGCTCCCAAAACAGTACAGGCTATTGGTAACTTATTTGGTTCCTCACCAAAAATGGATGGCAACACCTTATGAATTAATACACAATATACATTGATTGCAAAATAGGGTGAAACCATTCTGGAAGTGAGCTGGAAGCTTTCTCTCTAATGCCTGGGAATTTCTGTGCAGGCAGCAGAGTGAGAGAAGAGACTGTGGCTCTAGCATGATAAAATAACAGTCTGCCTGCTGCTGCAAGAATGACACTATTATCATGATGGTAACGAATGGATTTTCTGCTTACATCAAAGGCCTGTTCCACATAAAGGAATTCATGGCACTGTGGATTTGGTAAACGGCTCATGACTTTCAGAGGTCATAGATATTAGGGGTGAATCTACTATGTTGTTTTGATAAATGAGTATGTTTTCAAACTGCCTCCTAAATATTTATGTTTCTACATATAGACAAGTGTTGCCCTCAGCTTTCATCAAAAAAGCTGTTATTTGTAGATAATAGCAGTTAATGAAGAGTCATGGCTACTCAGGGTGCTAAGAATAATGCCTGCTGTATTCTCAGGGGTAGGAAAGCCTCTTACTCCTTTCAAGGCTCAGAGAACCCCGCAGAAGAGACAGAAAGAATGTCAGAGCCAGACAATGGGAATGAGAAGTGTGATATGTTACTTTATGGGCATGTCATGAGCATGGTGTTAGAGAACTCCCAGCAAATACAGTTGTCTGCACAAACTTAAGCCAGCAAGCATTTGGGTGGTAGTGGATCCTGGGTGCCATCCTTCCCAGGAAAACAGTAAAGGGCAGCTGAGATGAAGGAGAAAAAATACAGTGATTTCAGTAATGTATTCACTGATGAGTTTTTCCTGCCCCAGTAGATAGACTAGTAAAATGCCATTGAATAAAAAAAGCATAAACACATGAAAATGGAATGAAGATTCTTGGGGCTGTAGATCAACTTGGTGGTGGTGTGCAGAAGATAAGAAAGGGCAGAGCAATGATAATGACAAGAATGTGTTACATACATAAAAATATCAAATAAAAAATAATCCTTAATAAATAAGTAAAATGGTAGTTCTGATGATTAATCTTGGCAGTCAGCTTGAATATCTGCTGATTGCATTTGGGGTTTGCCACCTCAAAGTGTGTGAACTTCTATCAAAGATGATATAGATGATAAGTCGTTTGACTGGGCAGTGAGGTGTCTAGAGGTGTGTACAAACATTCCATGTGTTTCTAGTGGTGTTTCTTCATCAAATAACATTTGAATAGCTAGACTGAGTAAAGCCCATTGCCCTCTCTTACATTGGTTTGACATCACCCAATTCACAGAAGACCTATAGAGAGTGTAAAGGTTGCCTCTCACTATTTAAAGCTCAGGGAACATCAAGTACAAAGGAAATGGAAACAATAGAATACTCAGTGGCTTAGGAGAACTACAAAATGCTGACCTCTGGGCATGAAAAAGCTGTTGTTCACATCATATAATAGCAGCTGTGGTTACCTGGCACAAGGTGAGCACAATATCACATTTTAGAGCATGATGGGGAAGAGATCTTCAAGCCTCTGTCTATGTCATGGAGCCAATGGCTGTTAAGGGCTTTGGGGATGTGTGCTCTGTTAGGGTCCTCATGTGCTTATGGGCAATACTAATTGGACTCAGGGGATTATTAACAAAAAACAAGTAAATGAGGAAAAATAGCTCAGAGGGATATGAGACAGGGCGATTAGGGAGAATTGGAGAGAGGTAGTGGTTGGTGTAAATGATTAATATACATTATATAAATATATGGAATTTTTCAAAGGATAAAAATAATATTTAAAAAAAAGGAAAAGTGGCATAAGAAGCATATATTTTGGCCTACTTATGCAATTGCATATAAATATCTAACTGCTGTAAGTCTTAGAGGGAGGGAGCCATTGTCTCATCCTGAATTTCAATCCTACCAATTTTCAGATGAGATCTCCATATCGGTTTGGTCGGGTCTCCAGCCTGCCAACTATAAATCTTGATCCTTCTAAGATTCCATAATTGAATGATCTAATTCCATAATTTACATGATGTAACAGGATATTTTCTGAAGAACTTAGTCTAATAACATATGTAAGAAACCCCATATCCTTGGCAAAGACTGTAAAACTTTGTAAGAAAAAGGATATGAAAGGGATCACTTTCTACCTAAAATACTTTACTATGCTGAGGACACCCAATCCTAATAACATTGAAAGAACAATTCTTTCTCCACTGTGCATCCTTTGTATATTTAAAAAAATATATTAATAATGTGTTCATATTTAAGATATAGCCACACTTTTTCTGTGCAATTTTAAATATGTGTATTTTGCTGTTGCATAGTGATTTATTCTACATATGACTTGTTGGTTTTTATGGAGCAATGTAGTCAAGTCTCCTATAGACTTGCTGATTTTTTTCATTACCATCTAAGATGGAGAGCAATATGAACGACATTCATTCTAATTGTGGACTTGTCCTTATCTATGCTTCTTTCAGTCCACAAATTTGAACCTCCTTTATTTGGAAATTCCATTAGTAATTAACTTACACATTTTAAACTATTTTAGTGTTTCATTAATTTGATTTTTAATGGTTTACAAATAGTATTTAAAACTTTTAATTGTCATGACATAGAATGTAATGATTTACATATACATAATTACTATAATTAAATTAATTGATACATTAATGCAAGATTCATAGAACTTTTATCCCTTATGAGTAAACTTCTGTATCTTTGACTAACATGTCCTTTTGCCTACATCTCTCCAGACTCTTTTACCTATCTGATTTCATTAATTGTTGTTGCATGTGTTTATATGCATATATATATATATATATATATATATATATATATATATATATATATATATATATACCTAAATATAAGCTGCTCAGTCTGATAATGTTGCATATACATATGTTTTCAAATCTGACAACTTGGTATTTGATAACCATTCAGTGTGCTCTTCCCTGGGGAAGGCTATTTCTCCGTCTCTCAGAATTCTCTAGTTCCCTATAGTTCGGTGTAGGTGTGAGGCCTCCCGGGCTTTTGCCATCTGCTTTGGCATGTCTGTTTATGTTTTCCTTGTTCAGCTCGAGTTTAGCCTATCATGATAAATTCTTTTAAACAAAAACAAGATGAAAATTGGCATTATATCTTCATGGTTGTCCTAATTTATAGATGTCATTGGGAAAATAACTTAAACATCAACAAAAATTGATCTGGGAAACCATGTTAGAGTGGTAGTGTGTTTCATAGTTTTGTTAAGAAATCTTAATAGATGGAGACAAGATGGTAGCAATTATTTGTACTCACTTGTTTTGGGGGGTGAGTGTGATTTAATTGACAACAGTTCAATTAACAAAACAATATATAATTAATAATGGAACATATCTAATTAAAGTTTTTAATGATCACTCACATCTGAAAGGCCAAAGTGCTTATTAAAGCATATTCTTCCTTTTATATTATCAAACATGCAACAAGGAAAAAACACTACTAGCAATCATCAAATTCTAGATATTCTTAAAAAATGTAGGTTCACCTAAAACATAAGAAGGAAGGAACATGATGGAAAAAAGTCCTAAAATCTGTTGAGTACTTTAAGTATAATAGAAGTTATAACTCTTCTATTAACAAATGATTTTAGAAATAATTACTATCAATTACTACTTTAATGAACCTATATGTATGTATGTGTATATAGATATATATATTTCAACATATGGAAATAGTTCTTAGAAGACACATAAGTTTTATAATTACTTAACAAACAGTGAAATCTTTGTGGGCTAGAACTAAGATAAACAATTGGACCATCTTTCTAAGAATCAGCAAACAGAAGATGGAGTGGAAAGTACGTACATAAGATCCAGAGATACAGTGTAGGGATGTAAAAACTATTCTCTAGACTCACATGTGGAGGCCAACAACGGATTCCTAGTGAGATCTGAGCTTGTTTTACCCAGCAGGGCTGCATTAGAGGATTGCTTGGCTATATGCATGGTTTCTAAGTGACTGGAAGGGTCTACACTTGACTAAGCTAGGGGGAAGTGTTTTGCTCCACCCCTTGGCATTCCTATAAATAGCCCTTTAGAAGAGCCAGGAGGGGCCGGTGGACAAGGATCCAGGCCTTCCCTAGGCTGTCCTGTGTTTCTATCTGTTTCTCCCCCTCTATCCTTCTGTCTAAATCTCTTATCCCTCACTCCTCAAGACTACCCTGTTGTAAAATGTGGGAGTCAGTCTCCCAGCTGGGCTCCCACACTCACACAACCATTGCAATTATTAACTCATGACAGCTGTAATTACATACATTCAGCCCAAAAAAGACAGGATATCAGTCAAAGAAAGGGGAGGGGCTTGTGGGGCCCTACCCTTTAGCTCTGAACTATTGACTATGATAGATCTGAAAGAAGAACTATGGTCTTTACCTATGTATTCACCGCTGAATCCAGCAGCCATCAGTGAATAACACCAAACCCACAGTCACACACAGCCCTGCTTAATTTCAGTGGATCACAAAATAAAATGAATAGATATGAACATGAGAAAAATATATAGAGAGAAGATAGGTAGGCCGGAAAAGAGGAAGGCCAGGTCTGAGAGCAGTCCTTGTACATTGTGTACATGTGAGAAATTATCTGAAACAAACTTAATTTAAAGAGTGGGTATTGCTCAAAACAATTTTAAACAGATTGCTCATATTTGGTTGTGGTGATATTTTCTTTGTGCACCCCAATAAAGCTTATCTGAGGATCAGAGGAAAAAGCCAGCCACTAGAGTAAACATAGAAGTCAGGCAGTGCCAGCACACACCTTTAATCCTAGCATTTGGGAGGCAGAGATCCATCCAGACCTCTGTGAGTTCAAGGCCACACTGGGAACAGAGCAAGGCATGGTGGCACACGCCTCTAATCCCAGCACTAACCATAGAGGTATGAAAGTCTATACAGATAGACAGGAAGTGATGTAGCTGGGCAGAGAAAGGAAGTTAGATGGTAGAACAGAAAGGCATATAGGCATGAGTATACAGAAAGTAGGTCTCTTTGAAAGCTGAGGAGTCGGTGAGGTGAGGTTGACTGTGTTTTGACCTATTCCCCTGATCTCTCAGTTTTAACCCCCATATCTGGCTCTGGGTTTTTTATTAATAAGACCGTTTAGCAATTCACGTTACATTTGGCTATGATAGCAAATAGTTTAATTCAAGATGTATTCAATTATGGATTGCTTAACATTTAAACTTAGCATGTATGGTGGTTAATTGTATGTGCCTCTTGACTAAATTGTACAATGTCCATGTTTGCTCAACGTTATTATACATGTTTCTATGACGATGTTTATGGCAGATTTATGATGTGATTTTTAAATTCGAAAATGCTGCCCATTATTCTTAGTTCTGGGGACTTTGTCTAATGATTTGGAGGTTTAACAGTATTCCTCCTTCCTACTAAATTCCAGCTAGGATAGCCGTTTTCTTCTACTCTGGCTTTAGCTGAAATATAGGCTCTTCCTAAGTGTGCAACACCCTCAGCCATTCAGCCTTCAAATTTGGTGACATATCCTGCTGATGCTGTGGCGAAAAATTATTTCAGAATGATAAGGTAAGGAAATATTTGTGTCCTAGTGATCTATTGATATTAGGAGACAACATGACCAATGCAACTCATTAAACAAAGCATGTAGGTGGGGTTGGTTTATAATTTCAGAGTTAGTCCATGACCATCATGGCAGGGAACTTGGTGGGAGGCAGGCACTGTGCTCGAACAGTAGCTGAGAGATTACATTCTGATCCTCAGATTGGAAGCAGAGAGAGAGGAAGAGAGAGAGAGAGAGAGAGAGAGAGAGAGAGAGAGAGAGAGAGAGAGAGAGAGAGAAGGAGAGAGAGAGAGAGAACGGGTCTGACACAGGCTTTTGAAACCTCAAAGCCGAGAAGCAGTAGCAAATTTCTTCCAACAAGGCCACACTTGCTCCAACAAGGTCACATTTGCTCTAACAAGGCCACACCCCCTAATTCTGCCACAACCATTTCACTCACAGAAGATCAGGCATTCAAGCATATGTACCTAGGGGGCCATTCTCATTCAAACCACCACAATTTGTTTCTTACTGAGTTGTTTCTAACAAGAAATTGTTTAATTGACAAATGTAAACAGCCAATGACACAAATAATTATCTAAAATAAAGCCTAACACATTATGTGTTTTGTTTTTAATTATTTCAAACATAAGAGAATTTGAAACCAAAGTTCACTTTATAAATCAGGAAATGAGTGCGTTTCTTTTATTTATTTTTTTAAATAAAAAGTATATAACTGGCATAACTGGCATTTGTTGGTAATAGAAAAATTAAAAAACAAAATGAGTCCCTCTGCTCAACAGCGGAGCTAGGGGAACTCTCCTCCACTGCTGGTGGGAATGCAAGCTTGTACAACCACTTTGGAAATCAATATGGTGCTATCTCAGAAAATTGGGAATCAATCTCCCCAAAGACCCAGCTATACCACTCTTGGCCATATACCCAAGGAATGCTCAATCATACCACAAGGGCAGCTCAGCTATATTCATAGCAGCATTGTTTGTAATAGCCAGAACCTGGAAACAACCTAGATGCCCTTCAACTGAAGAATGGATAAATAAAATGTGGTACATATATACAGTGGAATACTACTCAGCAGAGAAAAACAATGACATCATGAGGTTTGCAGGCAAATGGAAGGATCTAGAAAAAACCATCCTGAGTGAGGTAACCCAGACTCAGAAAGAAAATCATGGTATGTACTCACTCATAGGAGGATACTATATGTAAAACAAAGATGACTAGACTGCTACTCACAACTCCAGGGAGGCTACCCAGAAAACAGGACCCCAGGAAAGAGACAGAGAAATGAATGAGATCTACACGAACAACCTGGACGTGAGTGGGGGAAATGAAGGGCAAGGGTCGAGGGAAAGAGAGCTTAGGGGAGTGGGAGATCCCAGCTGGATCAAGAACAGAGAGGGAGAACAAGGAATAAGAGACCATGATAAATGAAGACCAGATGAGAATAGGAAGAAGCAAAGTGCTAGAGAGGTCCACAGAAATCCACAAAGATACCCACACAATAGACTACTGGCAATGGTCGAGAGAAAGCCCAAACTGACCTACTCTGCTGATAGGATGGCCAAACACCTCAATTGTCATGCTAGAAACCTCATCCAATGACTGAGGGAACTGGATGCAGAGATCCACGGCCAGGCCCCAAGTGGAGTTCCAGGAGTCCAATTGGCGAAAAAGAGGAGGGTTTGTATGAGCGAGAATTGTTGAGACCAAGATTGGAAAATGCACAGGGACAAATAGCCAAACAAATGGAAACACATGAACTATGAACCAATAGCTGAGGAGCCCCCAACTGGATCAGGCCCTCTGGATAAGTGAGACAGTTGATTAGCTTGATCGGTTTGGGAGGCATCCAGGCAGTGGGACCTGTCCTCAGTGCATGAGCTGGCTGTATGGAACCTGGGGCTTATACAGGGACACTTGGCTCAGCCTGGGAGGAGGGGACTGGACCTGCCTGGACTGAATCTACCAGGTTGAACTCAATCCCCAGGGGAGTCTTTGCCCTGGAGGAGATGGGAATGGGCAGTGGGCTGGGGGGAAGGCGGGGTGGGATGGGGTCTGGGAGAGCAAGGGAATCTGTGGCTGATACGTAAAATAATATTAAATTATAAAATAAAAAACTTCTTTTACAGAAACAAAATCAGTATTACTAGGAAATATTGTCATTTTTACAAGCTTTTTTTTTTTTTTTTGAAAAGTTCAAGTCAGTGAATTTTCAAAATAAGAACTACATTACCCACCTTACATTACTTGGCTTAACTGTGGGATAGTAATATTATCTAAAAGCCAACTTTGAATTTTCCTTTTTCTCTCTCTTTTTTTTTTTTTTTTTGGTTTTTCGAGACAGGGTTTCTCTGTGTAGCTTTGCGCCTTTCCTGGGACTCACTTGGTAGCCCAGGCTGGCCTCGAACTCACAGAGATCCGCCTGGCTCTGCCTCCCGAGTGCTGGGATTAAAGGCGTGCGCCACCACCGCCCGGCCTTTTTCTCTCTTTTGATTGTTTCTTGCGTGTCAAAACTTACTCTAGTATAAAAGTCTATTAAATTAGCTCATCACAATCAGTCTTCATACAATCAGATATATTGTTTACAAAAACTTTCCAATTTATGTGACTAGAAATTATATTTACAGTGACCAAATAATCCCAAGGCAGAAGTGTTTTGTGTACCATTTAATGTTTTATAGATTTATCATTCCTCCTTCCCTAAGCAGATTTTTAAAATACGTTTTATCAATTACAGTTTTATTTTTATAATGGTGATAATTCACATTTCTTGGAATGTTTAATGTTCTTAAATGACATCATTCTTGATAAAGAATACAAATTTGTTTTTATACTCATTTTGAAACTTTAAATTTTCCCAAATTTATTAGTATGCATTTTCTCTCAATGACCAAAGTATTTTCAGCATGGATTTTAAGATACTCTATGGAATTCAAATGGCACTGATAAATATATTACCATAATGAGTCAATTTGTCATCTGGCACCATTAATAGTCTGCAAATAAACATTTGAAAGAATTGTATCAGATACAAAATGAACACTCAGAAGACACTTTTGCTAAAGATCATTGAGTCTTCACTTGGGTCCAAACCAAAATCAGAACATAAACAATGTCTTCTCTGAAGTTTTGTACCTGTCTCTGTCCTTAGCGGTCACTTGCTTACCTCTGCACACAGGGCATGTTAATCACTCCAGTAGTGACATTCAAATGTACTTCCCTTTCCTTCAAAGCACTGTGTTTAGTCATTGTTCTAACCCTGAAATAATGTTGGATTCCAGGATGAGCAGAACCTCTCAAAAGAACCCAAGCCTCAGATAAAGTCAATTAATAGAGATGATCAAGGTGGCTGCAACCTAAAGCTGATGTAAAGATCATCTGAGAGCTATCTTGGTCCCCTCAAACAATGATAGTAATAAGGACATTCTTTAAAAAAAGATAACACACACACACACACACACACACACACACACACACACACACACACACAGACACACTTTTCAAAAGGATGAATAATGTAGCAAACTGCTCCTTAACCAAGGCTTCTCAATTATGGATACTTCTTTAAACATTTGCCCCAATTCTTTCTCCAAACCCAAAGCTAATGTCATTACCTCAAAGGCAGACTTGGGATCATTAGACACTTTGTTCCTCTTCCTAGAATAGATATGCTGATAAATGTGCCCATTTAATTGGCCTATTGGAGTTGGGTGGCTGAGCTATGGCAGTCTGAATGTAACAAGGCCCCATAAATTCATAGGGAGTGATACTATTAGGAGGTGTGGCTTTGTTGGAGTGAGTCTGGCCTTTATTGACGTGTCACTGTCGGGGTGGCTTTGGGGTTTTTCTATGCTCAGGATACCACACAGTGTCTCAGTCAACTTTCTGTTGTCTGCATATAGGACTCTCAGATACTCCAACACCACATCTGCCTGCACGCTGCCATGCTCCCACATCATGGTGATAATGGACTGAACCTCTGAAACTGTAAGCAAGACACCCCAATTAAATGTTTTCTTTACAAGAGTTACCATGGTCATTGTGTCTTCACAGCGATAAAAACCTTAACTAAGACATGAGCCTAGCTATCTAAAATCTAGAAGTTTTGCCTAGAAAGAAAGAAAGTTAAGTAGAGTGAGATGTGGCATGAGTATGGTATGTTAGAATCACAGATAGACATTTATGACTCTCCATAGTGTCAAAATTTATTGACTACCAATATACTAACAAGGTGGGGTGATTTGATTAGTATGAATCTACCACGTACCACTTGTCTTGGTATTCCTGGGAAGGTAAAAACAGATTCTTTTATGCAACTCTTAATAACTAACCAATTACACAAACCACACAATAAATTTCTCTGTCTCTGTCTCTGTCTCTGTCTCTCTGTCTCTCTGTCTCTCTGTCTCTGTCTCTGTCTCTCTGTCTGTGTGTGTGTGTGTGTGTGTGTGTGTGTGTGTGTGTGTGTGCGCGCGCGCGCGCGTGTGTGTTACAAAATGACGGTAAATGTTTAAGGAACCACACAATAGTTCCATAGGTAGCAGAGATCTGGGAAGCAGAAAACTGACAGGGATGTAAGTAGGGTACACAGTGGGATAAGTTCTTAAGCACTGGCTAGGTTTTGCTTAAAGATGAAGAAGTTGCTGAGGCTGCAATTGGAGTTGGGCTGTAGACGAGAAGTGCCATGTACCTTGGAGACTGCAGGGTCAGCCACTACCAAGAGTATATACATTCAGCTTCTGGGGAAAAGAGTCAGCTATGTGGCAACTTTAATAGCTTTCTGATATCAAGTACTGGAGAAGCTGCGAGAAGTTCTTCTTTACATGCTAATGAGAGTCTTCCAGTTTTGCTAGTGACAGGAGATATCAGTCTCCTGCATCATGAGAAAATAACTAGACCATTAATGACAGAACAGAAAGTTTTCAAGAATTTTGCCATTTATTATTATATACCACATTACCCCATGCAGTGTGGAAATAGTCAAATAAATGCTGTATTTATTTCTTAGAAGCAACCACCATGGTGACTAGCTAATAACAGGTTACAAAGTTTATCATCCTTGTACAAAACTAGGCCACCCTAGGATTCCCTTTGGGGATTATCAGGACCCAGATTGCAGCCTCACTGTAAATTAACTCCTTCCTCTGCACAGTCCTATCAGCATTATTATATAAGGATGGTTTTCTCAGGACTTCTTCAACAGAAGTCCTCCAAATTTCTATCTTAGCAGAAAACTCCAACTCTAAATATAATGTATAGCAGACAGAAAACAGGCATGATTGCTGGTAGTAAAAGTGTTGTAAGCAAATTTCCTGAAAATAAGCTGAACCTTCCATTATGCCTTCTGCAAGGCTGATGAACTAATTACAACTCTAGTAATTGTGAATTCTGGAATATTTCAGTTCCAGACCCACATTATCTTAGGGCATCTTCAGCCCCCTTAATCACCATTCATTGCCGGTTTTTTTTTTTTTTTTTTATGTTGCCTAGCATCTTTCTGACCATTAGATACATCTTTTGGAATTTACAAACAAAATACTTCTTTTAAACCAACAAAAAGATAATCATGCCATCAGATATTTCCTGGTACCTATAACAGACATTTTTCTACTTTGCTTTAGCCAACATTTAATGTTTCCACCAATGTATTTGGAAAGTGACTCATTTATAACATTCCTGTTTGTTATTACTGAAACTGCTTCCACATTGGAACACAATATTTGGGGTAACCTAAATCTGTGTTCCTGGACCACAATCAGTCAAACTTGGCACAAGAATACACTCTCTCTCTTTGTCCTTTGAAGTGAGAGTTGGGTTTTTTCATTGACAGCATAAACACAGGTGCTCTTGAATGCAGGTGGAATTCCACCCTAATAAACTCATAATCCTTTGCAATTTCATTTTATATGCCATAAAACAACCACACATATCAGAGTTGAAGGACACATTACAGTCCAGAGAGCTCATTGTTTCCCATCGTGATAGCCTTGCCCAGCATGCTGTCAGAGATGGCATTGTGTCACATGTCAGTAACAGAGGAAAGGTCAAACACCAGAATCTGAAGATGAGTTCTATTGCTTTCATATCATCTTCATTCCACTGCCAGATGTTGGATGTACCTGAGCCTGTGTTTGGGACTTCTACAAAAATATTGGAGGGCTGAACAGGTGCAGCTCTGGTATTGGAAGTGGAATGCAAAATGCAGAAACACTGTGATAAAACATCGTAATCTGTGTTGGAGCATAGTTCTTCATAGTTCTGTGGGATTCATACATATTTCTTAACAAGGAACTAAATGATTTCTTTTTCTACACTTTCTTCTCAAAGGTATTTATAAGAACATGTGTTTTTTAGAAAGCAAAGATAACTGTTTACATTTGTAGTAGACAACATTTGTTTTCTTGTGTTATTATTTTCAATTAAGACTTTAACTGATTTAGTGCAAGTGTTTGGCTGAGAATGTCTACCATGTGCTGATGTTTAACTACTTAGTCCGCAGTTTGTGGAACTGTTTGGAAAGAATTAGGAGGTGTGGAAAGGTTAGAGGAGATGTATCACTGGGGGTTGACTTAGAGATTTCAAAAGCCACCTCATTCTCATTTACCCCTCTTTCTAGTTGCACACTTGTGGATCAGCTGTAAGCACTCCACTGCTGCTCTAGCGCCAGGCCTGCCTGCCTACTGCCATGTTCCCTGTCTTATAATCATGGACACTAGCCCTCTGGAACCATGACCCCTTATTTAAATATTTTCTTTTATAAGATACCTTGATCATGGGTTTTGTTACAACAACAGAAAAAGTAACTATTACAAGATATTACAAAAGAATTGGGATTGTAAGATGTGGGTCCCTTAGCTAGGAGATTCTAAATTCTTTCATGGCAGAAGTTGACATAAACTAGGACCTTGCATTCACATCCATTTACCTACAAAGTATAATGGGTGAAACGACTGTTGGGATACAAGATGAGATCAAAATGAAGAATAAAAATATGAGACTGAGGCACTCACTGCTTCTAAGATAAGAAGTTATATATTCAAATGAAAGTATAAAACCACCTTAAATAATACATAATGGTCTAAAATATCTTCTATTCCTGGACAGAGTTGATATTGCAAAATAATCAGTGTTGGGACTAAAATTTGTGGCAATCTATGCATATGAATTTTATTCATAACTTTCCTATGTCTCTATAATGATTTCTGTACCAATGAATAGAAGTGGGTCTCTGAAAAATAAGAGTGACATAACTGGATATTTTGAGATACAGTCTCAGACTCTTTGAAAAAAAACAGTCTTTCTGTTTTGTCTGTTACATCAAAAAGTCTGAAATATTGTTTTGTAAGGAAGAATAATATTAGCTGCTGGAGAGATCACTTCCTAAATATAATACCAGTAGCACAGACACTGAGAGAAACAATTAATAAATGGGACCTCCTGAAACTGAGAAGCTTTTGTAGAGCAAACAACAGGGTCAATAAGACAAAATGACAGCCTACAGAATGGGAAAAGGTCTTCACCAACCCCACATCTGATAGAGGGCTGAGGTAACCCAGACTCAGAAGGACAAACATAGTATGTAATCACTCATAAGTAGCTACTAGATGTGAGGGAAGGGTTGGCCAGACTGTAACCCACAGCTCAAAGAGGCTAGCTAACAAGGAAAGACCCTAGAAGGGACATATGGGTGACCCTGCAAAGGAAAAGTGGATGATATCTACAAGAGCAAACTGGGGGGGGGGGGGGCGAGGCGTGGGGGATGAGAACATAAGGAAATGGGAGGGTCAAGTTGGAACAGGGACAGAGTGGGAGGGCAGGGAGGAAGATACCATGATAGATGAGGACATCATCATGGGAATAGGAAGAGGGGGCACCCAGGCAGGAGGATCGGTATCCGTCCCTGGTGCATGGGCAGGCTTTTAGAAATTCTGTGCCTGTGGTGTGGCACCTTGTGCAGCCTTGGTGCAGTGGGGAGGGACTTGGACCTGCCTAGGCTCAGTGTGCTGGGCTCTGCTGACTCCCCATGGGAGACCTTGATTGGGGGATGTGGGGTTGTGGGGTGGCTTGGGAGAGAGGGCTGGGGGTGGGAAGAGGGAGGAGGTGGGATTTGTGGCTGGTATGTAGAGTGAATAGAAAAATTTTTAATAAAGAAAAATAAATTTGGAGACTGGGGAAATTCCCCCCTTCAAAAAAATCTTCTGGCAAGACAATTCTAGTTCCATCATTCCATGAGAAAAGAAAAAGGATAAGAGAAATCAAGAGGTACCAAACCCTTTCTTTTATAATGTAGTCCCTAAATAGACAACATCAGATCAAGAGGCCAACACCATCATTAGTCAACAATTAAACACTATTACTGCATTGTGGATCAAATTCAAAACCCATGATTGTGGGATATACATTTTAATCACGGCAATAGATTCAATCAAGTAACTTCTTCCATGCTTAATGATGATGTAATAATCTTACTTGAGATCTCAACTGGACAATGTCATGCTAATATATATTTGTATTTTATTGGTATCTCTGAAGGGCATCATAGATTAGTGGGCAAAGAAAATACCTGTGAAATCATTTAGATCAACAAAATCCTGATAAACTTCTGTGAGGGTGAATTTTAAGAATAATAAGAAAGCGAGTATTTATCAATGGAGTTGTAATTATGAATATTCTGTATTTATTGGATTCATTTTAAAATATGACTGCTAATTCTTTTGCTTGATTAATTGGCCAAAGAAGAATGTGCAACAGAGCTTTAAATTAAATAATGCTGAGGGTTTTAAACATCCTTGTTTAGTACAAAAGATTAAAGAAAAAACTCACAGTGCTAGTGAAGTTAGAATACCTTTTAGCTACATACTCAAAATGTTTAATAATATTTCCCCGATAGACCAGAGCATAAAAACTTCATTGAAACATTGGTGAGTGGTCACAAGAATCCTTACAATGTTCCTTAATTATGCCACAAGCAAGAAGAACCCCTAAATTCTTGATACAGAACCTGTGTGCACAGAGACTACTTGAGTACTTTTGGTAAGTTGACTGTGCTAAGCACATTCCCACATGGAGTAAGTAGCCTTTTCCATACTAGAGTAGACAATCATCTGCAAATAGATTTGTGGGAGTTTGTTGTTGCTGTTGTCGTTGTTGTTAGTGCCATTTTGGAGTTGTCTCTTTATTTCACATTCACCAAATGCCTCATTTAACACCATAGACAGCTCACAATATAACTGATGGACCAAGTAATTCATTTTACATTAAAATAGGTTTTCAGTGTGGCAATGGAATGAGTTTGTTTTGCTGGGAATTCCAATATCTAAAAGAAGCTAGCTCTACAGATAGGATTAACCACTTAGTGAATACTCAGTGACAGTTCCAAAGAAGAGAAACAATCCTTGTAAACTGGCTCTACAAATTGATAGGTGCTATAAATTCATAACTAATACATGCTATTGTTGCATATTCTATAAGATAAGGGTAAAAAGAGGAAGATAGGGAGAAGTGCTCTTGCAACTCTACTTAATAACCTACTTTCAAGTTCGGTCCAGACCTTTTCTGATATTGAGTTATGGTATTTTGTGCACCAGAGGACACACAGAACTATACCCAAAAACTGTATATTTAACTCACCACTGGATAATTTTATGCCTTAATGTAATTGAAGCACACAAGAACACAAGAAACCTGTCTAAAACTCAGGAAATTCCCTGCACTAACTCATATTTCCAGATGCATTATTAAATAATAATAGGAAGTGAGGGAAATCTAATGGAAGAAAAATCATTTGGACATTTACTAGTTTCAGAAAAAAACTGCAGAGAGAACACAGGAAAACAATAAAATTCTAGTGGGTGATCATTATCTAGGAACTGGTCAGTGCAGGGTCATTTAAGCTTTTACTGTGATTGCTTAAGATTCTTAGATGATAGAAATGACCTTCAATTCCTACATTCCTTTATACTCCAAACCTGCTGGAAATCTTAGCCAAATTTTCACATATTCATTTTCTAATTTCCAACTTTATTTCACCCAAAGATTTCCATAAGTTATATAGGTAATCTAAGGTTCAGGATAGAGTATATCTAGTTGAGTTCCATGACTAAATTGTTGCAATGAATATTACCCAGAAATGTACCACATTACAACCAACATTCAGTGTATCCTTCTGATTATGTCAGTAGAGAGATATGGTTGTGGAGATAATGGAGAGTAGCAGAGATAAGGTAAAGTCTTATATGTATTTACTTTACATGATTTTTAACAGAGATATCAATGGAAATTGTACTTAAATGTTTGTGAACACATAGGTTTTGCTATATTTTTATCTGCTATGATATGTGTAGGTTATAAAGCCCATAAAATAAAATTAAAACATTAAGAATAGATTAATGTTTAGTTGAATTTATATTTCTATAGATAAATATACTCATATGTTGAAAACTGTCTTTAATTTGTAGAAATATTATATCTTCAGAGTAGAACAGGGCAACACCAAAGTATTTTATATTCCCATGTGCAAAATATTTATAAAGGAGAAAGGCAGCAGGATTTGAAATAAAAGGCATAATTAGGTTACAGAAGGAAAAACCAACTATTTCTTTATTTTTATTAATAGATTTTGGAATGGTCTAAATAGAGTTGATTCAGCTGTAACGCTAGACTATACAAAGATGAGCAGAAAGTCACTATTGATCTCAGGAGTGCATTGATAGAGTAGATAAAGTGTGTAATTGCACTTTAGGAAAGCAGGAAAGGATTTCAAATGGTCAAATTTGATAGTAGTTGATAGAAAAGAAAGTGCATGCATTTATTACTGAAAATATTACAATATTCAAGCAAGAAAATGAAACAGACTGCAGCAAGGACAGCTACAGTGGTCTTCCTAGACTTAGATTTCAGCGGTTTTCCAAGTAGATATTACACACCCTGTCTAGTTCACATGCACTGAGCAAAATTGTTGAACCAACATGGTGTTGAGACTGCTTTATGTTTGATGGATTCTCTGTACTACTTAAGACTTATTTCAAACATATTTAATGATACTTGTACTTACTTACATCTTGATATTTGTTTTTCTATAAAAAACCATATATAGATTTATTCTGATTAATATATTTAACGTGTGTTCCAACACTGTCAGGGATAATAAAAATCTTATGCTGCAGGGCATAAGCTTATAGGTAGAGGGTTCTAAGGAAGAATGATCTCACAGTACTCAAAATCCTGTAAAGACAGAGAGCAGAAGCTCTGTAACATTCCACATAAGAGGCTAATTCTTCACATTTATGGAGTCGTATGGCATATACTCTGTAAAAATTGTACCTATGTATAATTTAGTTACCTATTTTTCAGTGTTCTACCATTTTTTGTATAATTTTTCATTTCATCACCTATGTCAAAAAATGTTACTTTTTGTTTTCTATATCAGTAACTTGAAATTAGATCTGGCCAAAATCCTTATGCTTGGAAATTTGCTCATGTGTTCTGCTTCTTATTAAAGTTTTTAATAGAAAATTGAAAAAGATTTTGTAGTAGATTGAGTATTGAGCTTTTTAAACGTAATTTCTTTTTTTTTTTTTTTTTAAATTTATTTATTTATTATGTATACAGTGTTCTGTCTGCATGTATCCCTACACACCAGAAGAGGGAACCAGTCTCATTACAGATGGTTGTGAGCCACCTTGTGGTTGCTGGGAATTGAACTCAGGACCTCTGGAAGAGCAGCCAGTGCTCTTAACCTCTGAGCCATCTCTCCAGCCCCTTAAACGTAATTTCTTTAACAATAAAGTCCTAAATAAATTGGCTAAGAGGACCCTAGTGTAATTAAGTTGTTAAAATTTAAAATATATGTTGCACACATAACATTATTAAGCTGTGTTGCTTTACACAAAATTATTCTATGAAAATTATGCCCATGGAATTATTTTCTTTTTTTTTTAATAAACTGCCAGATGAAATTTCTAAGAGTGAAATGCACCATTTGTTTGATTGAACTGGAAAGTACCTTTATGACAGGTATTTACCTGGCCTCTGAATAAACTTCATTTTAGGAATCATTCCAATTATTTAATAATAAGTATGTAATCACTCCCTATTTATTGAAAAAGCTTGTAGACTTGCAACACTGGGGCTTATCCAAAGTGCTCCTGGGTCATAGATACCAAAAGACTCTTAACCAGCCACATTTCCATAACAGAAAATCAAAATGAACAGGATATAATGGATCACAGTGGAACTCGGAGTTCAAGGGGCCATGAGGCTCTCTGCTAATGAAGTGGATCAGAGCAAGAATCAGAAGGATTTAATTCCCCTTTATCTCTGGCCTTGCATTTGGCTAGCCAAAGGCCAATTTGCAAAGTGATTATCTTTGTCTATAAACAGAAGTAAGATAAACAATGTGCAGAAAAAAACAAATCAAGGTCAATATTTCATCTTTGCCCTTAGAAAGCAGAATACACATGAATAGCATACAGAATTGATACTTTCTTAGTAGAATCTGGCAGTAGTAGCAGTGAGGTGGTTAAAATATTCCTGTTAGAATATTCCGTTTTTAAGAAGAGTTTTCTAACAGAAATCTGTTTATTTAACAACAAAATGGAGTCATATACTGAGGAAGAGCTCATATATAATATGGCATCTTTTTCACATATATGCTGAGAAATACAAATACAAAATGCAAAAACACATTCAGGAAGAAAGTTACTTCTCTTACCTTCTCCCTCACCAAATACACACACACACACACACACACACACACACACACACACACTCATCATAGAGAAATTTAGAAAAGTACAAATCTCAAAGATCTATAGAATTTAGTAAAATTTATCAGTCCTAATAAAATCTCAAAATAAGTGGTTAAAATATTCTTCAAAATTATTTTGATCTAAAATTCTTTCATAAGATTTGAAGTACTATATTAAACAGATATGGAGATAGTGGACAGCCTAAATCTTGTTCCTGATTTAAGTGGAATTTAATTGAGCTTCTCTCCATTTAAATTGATGTTGGCTATTGGCTTTCCGTATATTGCCTTTATTATGTTTAGACATATTCCTTATATCTCTGATGTCTCCCCAAGACTTTTATCATGAAGAGGTGCTGGATTTTTTAGCAGCTGGTGAGGTAATCACGTGTTAGGTTTTTTTTCGTTCAGTTTGTTTATATGGTAGATTATATATCTCTGATATGAAGACTACCTGATCATGGTGGATGATCTTTTTGATGTGTTCTTGGATTAGATTTGTGAGTATTTTTGTATCAGTATTCCTGAGGGAGACTGGTGTTTGTGTAGTTTGGGTATCAGGGTAAGTGTGGTCTCATAAAATTAATTTGCAATGTTCCTTCTGTTTCTTTTGTGGAATAATTTGAGGAGCAATGATATTAGCTCTTCTTTGAAAGTCTGTTATTATTCTGTGCTAAAACCATCTGACCCTGGGTCTTTTTTGGTTGGGAGACTATTAATGATTTCTTCTATTTCTTTAGGGCTTATAGGTCCATTTAAATGGCTTATCTGATCTTGATTTAACTTTGGTAAGTGGCATTGATCAATAAATTTGTCCATTTCTTTTAGATTTCCCAATTTTGTGGAGTACAGGTTTTTTAAAGTATGACCTAATGATTCTTTGGATTTCCTCAGTGCCTGTTGTTATTTCCTCGGTGTCCCCTTTTCGTTTCTGATTTTTTTAACTTGAATATTCTCTCTCTGCCTTTTAGTTAGTTTGAATAAGGATTTGTCTCTGTTACTGTTTTTCTCAAAGAACCAGCTCTTTGTTTCATTGATTCTTCGTATTGTTCTCTGTCTCTATTTTATTGATTTCAACATTGAGTTTGATTATTTCCTGCCATCTACTCCTCTTGGGTATGCCCTCTTCTTTTATTTCTAGAGCTTTCAGGTGTGCTATTAAATCACTGTTATGAGAATTCTCTAATTTCTTTATACAGGCACTTAGTGCTATGAACATTCCACTTAGCACCACTTTCATTGTGTCCCATAAATTTGGGTATATTCTACATTCATTTTCATTAAGTTCTAGGAAGTCTTTAATTTCATTCTTTATTTCTTTATTTTTTTTATTACATATCAGCCACGGATTCCCCAGTCCTCCCTCCTCCCGCCCCCCCCCCACCTCTCCCTAGCTCACCCCCCACCCCCCATTCCCATCTCCTCCAGGGCAAGGACTCCCCTGGGGATTCAGCTCGACCTGGTAGAGTCAATCCAGGCAGGTCCAGTCCCCTCCTCCCAGGCTGCTCGAAGCGTCCCTGCATAGGCCCCAGGTTCCAAATAGCCAGCTCATGCACTAAGGACAGGTCCAGGTCCCACTGCCTGGGTGCCTCCCAAACAGTTCAAGCTAATCAACTGTGTCACTTATCCAGAGGGCCTGATCCAGTTGGGGGCTCCTCAGCTATTGGTTCATAGTTCATTGTGTCCACTAGTTTGGCTATTTGGGACACGAACTCAGCCACATAACTTTCAGTCTACAATCTATCCTGCCTATGGGATGTGCTCAGTTAAGAGTGCATAGAGATTTGGGAGCGGCGAACTAATGATTGGTCCAGCCTGAGACACATGCCACTGCCTGGAATGCCAGGACCTAGAGGCTGGGTGATGGTCTAGAGAACTAGGATAGAACCAAACAAAATTGGAAAAAGAAAAAAAAAAGTCAATGTAATGATGCCTAACGATATTCTCATAGATTTTTGCCTACATCAGTTGTCATCAGAGAGGCTTCATCTTGTAACTGATGGAAACAGATGCAGAGATCCCCCAAACATTAAGCCAAGCTCAGGGAGAATCCTGCTGAAAAGAAGGAGAAACTAGAGGGGTCAAGAACGTCACAAGAAAACCCACAGAATCAACTAACCTCAGCTCATATGAGTTCACAGAGTCTGAACCAACAGCCATGCAGCCTTCATGGGACTAAACTAGGGCCTCTGCATATACGGGACAATTGTGTAGTTTGGTCTTCTTGTGGAACTCCTAACAGTGGGAGCAGGGGCTGTGCCTAAGGCTTTGGCTGGGTTTTAGGAACTTATTCCTCATACTGGATTGTCTTGACCAGCCTTAATACAAGAGAAGGTGCTTAGTCTTACTCCAACTTGATATGCCATGTTTTGTTGGTATCCATGGGAGCTTTGCCCCTTTCTGAAGAGAAACAAGAGGAGGAATGGATTGTGGGGAGGGGGAGAGAGAGGAGAGTTGGGGGAAGGAATGGGAGGAGAGGAAGGAGGGGAAGCTGTGGTTGGGGTTTTAAAATAAATAAATACATTTTTGATAAAAAAAAATGAAAAGATTTGAAGTAATCCCAAAATTTAAAAATTGAGGTATTATATACTAATGGGAATTTTTTTTTAATTTCTTTTTGAAGTACTGTAATGATACTTTAATACCATTAGCTTTATCAGAATAATATGTTAGATTCTGGTAAATGATGATGGTCATCTTTGAAACTATTTGGTTAGATTTTTCTTGCCAGTATTGATCTATGATTTCCTTTCTGTTCTCTTCTGTGAGCTAAGAATAAAATTGCCACATTCATTTGTGCTGCCTTTGAGTATTTGCATTTTTGATGAAACTATCCATTTTTCTCTACATTTTTCAAATTCCTACAATTGAATTTCTTCAA
The DNA here is from genome assembly GCF_007827085.1 of Peromyscus californicus insignis. Classification (NCBI taxonomy): domain Eukaryota; kingdom Metazoa; phylum Chordata; class Mammalia; order Rodentia; family Cricetidae; genus Peromyscus; species Peromyscus californicus. The sequence goes on along the minus strand of NW_026294617.1, from coordinate 56,282,227 downwards.
CAACTGCGCCTGACTCTTTTTATCTCTCATGTTATTTCTTATTACTCTTCCTTGATCTGGCTTATGTATTTGATAGTAATTTAACGGAAAAGCTTTAGGGTTTATGAACTTGTTTCAGTGAATTTATGATCTGCTTATATCTCAAGCCGTTATTGTCACTTACATTTTACTTATTGTCTCATATTTAAATAAAACAACCAAGTTTTTCCCAAATCACTTAATGGTCAAAGCATTTAACACTCAATTAAGCACTTTCACTCTAAGTATTGTAACTATCATTGTGCCCACCAACCCCAGTTACTTTATGGGATTTTTGAATGCCAGATTCACATGAATTTTCATATCCACTTGCGAGAACTCATAATTAATAGCACATTAAAGGCATGAATAGATGTCTTCTGATATTAGGATCATATTATATGTAAACAATATATATACAATGGCATATAATATTTTTAATATTAATACTCTCACCTATTAACCTCATGTGACATTCCAAACACATAATTAGAAACTAGTATAAATAAAAAAATTAAAAAATTGCACTAGTTTACACTGTGAAGCAAATCAATACAGAACAGACAAATGCTAATTTTGAAGCTACCTTATAGTGAAATTTTATAAGCTTGCTAAACATTCTGTGTCCATCAGAACAGGTGCAAATTTGTCAGGCTTGCTCAATAACAGTGGTTTGTGAAACATGCATCTGAAAAGAGAAGAGTCATCAAAGAAATAACACACTATCTTTTCTACATTTTAAACAAAATCACTAGACGTAATACTTTGTGATATTCATTCATCATAGACATATTGAAACATGGAGAACATGTAGTTAGCAATTGATCGTTGCCTTGCACTTTAATGACTAAGTAAGTATAATAAAAGTCTTTGGAGCATTATATTTGTAAAACTCAATGAGCTGCTATCATAGGATATGATCTAATTCCTGTTGAATGAATGTTGTGAATTCAGTTGACTTAAGGCATGATAAAAGGAGGAAGTTCAAGTTGATGGCAAAATATTTCCTTTTTCCTAAAAGGGTATGACATCAGATAGACATGTTTTCTCATTCAAATAATTAATGTTTAGACTGCAGAACTTCATTTAAAGGAGATTATGAAAAAATTTAAAAGAAGTCACATTTTTAGGCAGACATTTATTCCTTTTAAAATATAATTATAAGCTGAAAATATATGAGAATCAATAAGAAAACTCATGAAGTTGATTACTTATAAAAATTAATTTGAAAACTTAATTTGAATATTTTATGCTGTGGAATGTTCTGTATGGCAAATGTGTTGCTGATTAGTCAATAAATAAAACACTGATTGGCCATTGGCTAGGCAGGAAGTGTAGGCGGGACAAGGAGGAGAATAAAGCTGGGAAGTGGAAGGCTGAGTCAGAGAGACACTGCCAGCCGCCATGATGAGAAACAGCATGTGAAGATGCTGGTAAGCCACAAGCCATGTGGCAAGGTATAGATTTGTGGAAATGAATTAATTTAAGCTCTAAGAACAGTTAGCAAGAAGCCTGCCACGGCCATACAGTTTGTAACCAATATAAGTCTCTGTGTTTACTTGGTCGGGTCTGAGTGACTGTGGGACTGGCAGGTGAGAGAGATTTGTCCTGACTGTGGGCCAGGCAGGAAAACTCAAGCTACAAATGGCGTCCAACATGGTGGCAAGAGTTTCCACCTAAAAACTGAGAAAAAAAGATTATAAAACGGAGCTAAAAACAGTTCCTAATTGTCTCTCTCAAATGAGCAGCAGCTGCTGGTTTGAGCTACTTGTAGTTTCCTAGCATGTGCACTCAACCTGCAGTATGGCGGGAATGAGGCCTCTGCAAGTGGTACATTAAAGATGCGTGGTGGATTTAGCCTTTGCTAGTACAAAACAAAAAAAGAGTATTTTGGGCTACACGCTGTTTGGATAAAAGCATAGACCCATAATATCTCCCAGAGCTGGCGGTAAATGTCACACCGCCATGTTGGGAAGCTAAGGTGGGCAGAGCCAGCAGCCACAGCTGCTGCAGTTTAAAGCAATAGATTCACAATAAGACAGATTCAGATGTAATAGTTTACAATGTGTGTAAAAATGTACGTAGTCTTGAAAGAAAGAGAAAAAGGATTATATACAGTTATATAAAGAAATAAATAGTTTTTTAAAAAATAAAGTCTTTAAAGAGATAGTAAAATTAATATAAAAAATAAGCCACGTAAAGATGAATATTACACAGAGAATCTGGATTGTGTTGTCTTTGGGATTCTTAACTGCAGAGAGATATTTGATTGTAAAGGAAGCTGAGTTAAACCAATATGCATATTTTAAAGATATCTTGACTTTAAAATTTGGATATAAGGATATGTTGTTTTGGAAAGGAGACTCTGCTTTTGTTCCCACAGAAAGCCAAAGGCTATGGATTTGTTCCAGATTAAGATACATCAGGTTTGACCAGCCAAGACCCCCTGAAAGGTCTCCGATGACACCATGGCCCAGATGATCCAACATCCAGGATGGTTTGAAGGCAACTGGCTCAGACAATACAGCCTCATGGACTATTCCATAGTCCTAAAAATTTTCTTTGTGTCCTTATAAGATACAGCACCCCCCTCCAGCAGGAAGTAGTAAGAGAAGCTACGCCCAAATTCCCAAATTATATGTAATTTTACTTTGTTAAGGTTAAAACCTTCCTTTTTGAAAAAAAAAAGGGGGGGGGAATGCTGTGGGATGTTCTGTATGGCAAATGTGTTGCTGATTAGTCAATAAATAAAACACTGATTGGCCATTGGCTAGGCAAGAAGTGTAGGCGGGACAAGGAGGAGAATAAAGCTGGGAAGTGGAAGGCTGAGTCAGAGAGACACTGCCAGCCGCCATGATGAGAAACAGCATGTGAAGATGCTGGTAAGCCACGAGCCACGTGGCAAGGTATAGATTTGTGGAAATGGATCAATTTAAGTTCTAAGAACAGTTAGCAAGAAGCCTGCCACAGCCATACAGTTTGTAACCAATATAAGTCTCTGTGTTTACTTGGTCGGGTCTGAGTGACTGTGGGACTGGCAGGTGAGAGAGATTTATCCTGACTGTGGGCCAGGCAGGAAAACTCAAGCTACAATTTTATTTACCTAAAGGGAATGATTTCTCATTGTCAAAATAAAATAAATAGCAGAACTTGTAAAACAGTTAAAATTAAACCTATCATATGGAGCATCAATACTGGAAGAATAATGAAACATAGAGAGAGGTACAGGAGAAATCAGCTGCTTTATCATGGAAAAAAATTTTTATAGATATAAAATTAGCATCAATGGCTATTAACATATATTTGATTAAGAAAGTTAATTGTAATGAAAGAAATAATTCTGAATTTTTTTCACATAATTTATATTTGTATAGAAAAAAAAAGAAAACATGGCAAACAAGCAGAAGAAAAAATCTTTAAAGAAAATTCTACAAACTCTTGGTTCAACCAGATCCTGCACATCCTTCCAGAAGCTCTAACAGAGTGAGTCTACCTGATCCTCTCATCCACCAATACTTGAAAATTCTCCAGAAGGACTTATGTCCCATATCCAGAGTCCAGTCTAGTCTGGCTACCTCTGCTACCATGATTCTAACCTCTGAAGTCTGGATAAAACGGGACTGCCCATCTTCAACTTCCAGGCTCCTCATGCATCATCCAAATTCTCTGTCTATCCAGATCCATACATTGTATGCTAAGATCTAGTTGGGTGAGTCTGTCTGATCTCCCTCTTCCTACACTCTCTCTAACCCTCACATCAATTCCCAAACTCCAGGCCTGAGCATGCATGTCAGTCCAGCCTCTGTACCCACCTGACTTCATCCCACCTAAGCCATATCCTACCTTAAGACAACATGACTATACTTCCTGTATTCTACTCCAACCTACTCTGTCCATATCACCCAGAGAACTAACAATGAAGTTCACAGGAGCAGATATCAATGCAAAATGCAAACATATTAAAGATCAATGCAGTATTACCTGCACACACACAAAAAAATTCCACCAATTCTGTAGAAATGTTCAACAATGAGAACTACCTAATTGAGCATAAGACACAGAATTTAAAGGCATATTCATAAACTCATCAAAGGATTCATGGAGTTTCAACAAGTCATTTTTTTTTTGCCCGCTTTTGGGACTATTTTTCTTCTATTGGATTGTCTTGTCCAGCCTTAAGGGGTTTTGCCTCATCCTATTGTATCTTCTTTTGCCCTGTTTGACTGTCATCTCTCGGATGCCTGCTCTTTTCTGATGAAAAAAAAAAAAATGGTGGGAAGTTGATCTGGGAGAGAGGGGAAGTTAGTGTAGTGGGAAGAGCAGAGGGAGAAGAAAATGTATTGTATGAGATGTATTGTATGATGTATTATTGTATGAGAGAAGAATTTATTTTTTAGAAAAAAAGAAGTCACAAAGAAACAATGTGATGGATATAAAGAGAATAAATATAAATTGCTTAAGTGACACTCAAGAAAATACTAATACCACAGTGATGGACATGATGAAGACATTCCAGAATTTGAAAACAGAATTCGATAAAGAGATAGAAATATTGAAGGAACCTCAAGCCGAAGTAAAGATGTGACTGAAAAAATTGATAACCCAACTAGAAAACTTGAGAGAAAGCCTTAGAGGTAGAATGAGGCAAGGAAAAGGTAGAAGATAACATGGAGGATCTAAACAAAATAACTAAATAGTATGAAAGAAAAAATGGAAAACATAGTTAAGGAGCACGCAAGAAAATTTCAAATTACAGACATTGATAGAGAAGAATCTCAGATCAATGGTATAGACCATATTTTCAACAAGACATAGAATAAAACTTCCACAAACTAAGGCATACCTGTACATGTACGAGAATCACAAAGAACACCAAATAGACAAGACCAGCGAGAAATTCACTATGGCATACCGTAGTTAAAATACTGGACAGAACAAAGGAAGAGTATTGAAAGCTGCAAAGCCAATAAATAAATAAATAGATAGATAGATAGATAGATAGATAGATAGATAGATAGATAGATAGATAGATAAAAAGTAAAACTAAAAACACAAGTCACTTATGAAGGTTATCTCACCAGAACAACAGCTGATTATCAACGGCAACTTTGAAAGAAAGAAAGGCATGGAAGAAGGCATTCCAAGTCCTAAAATACCAAGACTGACAACTTAGACTAATGTACACAGTAAAACTATCTGCCATAGTTTAAGGAAGGAAAAACTTCCAATGATATAAACAGCCCTAAAACATTACATCCAACAGAAAGAAAAGCTATAGAACATACACAAAGCAATATTTCAAGATAAAGAGAGGAATGAACAGAGCTAAGAGACTGCAACGTTCTTAACAATCAGGAAACTACAAACCAAAAACAAATCTGAGATTTCATCTTACCCTAATCAAAGTAGAAAGATCAGCAAATCAACCAAAACAAATGCTGGAGAGAACATTTGGGGAAAAGGAACACTTACTCATTTTTGATAGGGTTGCAAACTGATGCAGACACTCTGGAAATCAGTGTGTAGAATTTTTAAAAGACAAAAATAAATATAACACATGGCCCAGCTATAACACTCCGTGGCATTAACCCTAAGCACTCCACATCCTACTCTGTAGACACCTTCTCAGCCATGTTCATTGTTGCTCTATTCACAATAACTAGGGAATGGAATCAACCTCAATTTCCTTTAACTGATTAGTTAATTATGAAAATATGATATACATTCACTATGGAATCCTACTCATCAGTAAGGAAAAATGAAAAATTTAGGTAAATGGATGGAACTAGAAAATATTATATTATATGTAACCCTGAGCCAGAAAGACATACACTTGATGTCTCTCATAGACAGTTCCTAGCCCCAAATCTTCTTATGTGGTTATATAACCTGAAGTAACTGCAGACATCAGAAAAATAAAGGGGAACAATAGGGGGTAGAGACATTGATAGGGGAATAGCAGAGTACAAGTCATTTAAAACAGAAAACGTGAAAATGGAGGGAACTTTAACTAGAGAGATGTTAGGAAATTAATACAGAAGACAGTTAAATAACAGCTAGGATATCTGAAAAACATAAGGAATCATATTATTGTCTATATGCCTAAAATTCCATACATTATTTATGAGTTTGGATATATATATATATATATATATATATATGTGTGTGTGTGTGTGTGTGTGTGTGTGTGTGTGTGTGTGTGTGTGTGTGTGTGGTGTAATTAAATTTGCCCATCTGAGCGGACATTGCATCCCAAGGACTGCAGACTATCTTACAAAAAACCCACAGCATGAGTGAGAAGCCTCTTTTGAGTTGTTGGTCAGGCTTGTCCAAGAGACTCCCAAAACATTGTAGGCTTTTAGTGTTCTTGGTTTCCTTGTTTAGAGATGGGGTGGGAGAAGGTAAGTCCCTATTTCTAAAGACATCATGCACTTTGGACACAGGATTTAGAGGACCTGAGCCAGATCTGATCCAAATCCTCCTCCCTGAGAACAAAATTTCTTTCTGTTGTTGTAATAAACCATGAGCAAAAACAATGTGAGTGAGGAGCGAGTTTATTTTGGCTTACATTCTTTGTTCATTTTCAAGATTATAATTTAATCAGAATATTTCTTCCTTCCCTTTTCTCCCACCTATACACCCCTTCATGCTCTCCTTCAAATTCATGGCCTTTTTTTCATTTATTACTACTGCATGCATATATATAATATAAATATATTCTTAAATATAACCTATAAAGATCATACAATGTTACATATATGTATATTTTCAGAGCTGACTGATTGGCACTGGACAATCAGTTGATGTACTCTTCCCTAGGGAGGACTACATCTCTGGCTCCCAGCTTTACTCTATGGCCTACACAGTCCATCATTGACTACACAGTCCATCATTGAGGGAAGTTGGGACAGGAACCTGGAGGCAGGAACTGAAGCAGAGGCTATGGACTAATTATTCTTAGTGGTTTCCTTTCCATTACTTTCTTAGTTTGATTCCTTATTTAACCCATGACGACCTGCCCAGAGATGGCACTGCACAGAGTGGATGGGGTCTTCCAATATCAATCATTAATAATGAAAACATCCCACAAACATGCTCATTGTTCAATCTGATAGAAGCAGCTCTTAATTGAGGATTCCTATTCCCAAGTGATTAGTTTGTATCAAGTTGTCAAAACGTAGTTTTCCATCAATGAGTGCTGCAAATATCCAATTACCTAAAGAAGTGAACTAAAACAAACAGGATGCTGAAACAGATTATATAAAATATATGTACTGATATTTTTATTACCTAGTTCACATTCCATATTGTCACTTCTCTCTGTGTCTCTCCCTCTCCTTCTGCCTCTCCTTCTCCCCCTCCATGCCTCCCTTCTGGTGTGTGTGTGTATCTGTGTGTCTGTGTGTGTCTATGTGTGTATGTTTCCTTCTACCTTTTTTGTTTACTATTATTTCTTATATAATGGGAATTATTTACTCAATTACATCTAATCAGATAGTATCCCAGATGGGATTCCATGCTTTCATCCTCCTGGCATGAGAAGACATCGTAAAGATGTGTGCTTCTACCATTGACTATCAAACTACTGAAACAATAGACTCCATAGAATTAAACTTTCTTAAGGAATCCAGAGTTGAAGGGATGGAAAGCCTGAAGATCTACTGTCAATGGGAGAAAGAACTTGCCTCTCTGAAAGAGATCCACACCATTCTGACAATGTACACGGCCAAACACACTAGATAAGAATGAAAACAATGATGCTCAGTGATAGAGAAGAGTACAGATTGGCCAGGACTGATTGGTTACTTGAATCTCTTTTACAGATTTCATTTTATTATTTCTAACTATGGGTAGTTGTGTATGTGTTCATATGAATGTAGATGTCCTTGGAAGTCAGAGTTGTCAAAGCCTCTGGAGCTGAAGTTACAGACAGTTGTGAGCTACCATGGTGGTGCTAAGAGTCAAACCTACAACATCTGGAAGAGTACCCCATGCTTTTAACCCTGTGATCTCTCCAACACCCTCATATGCACTCTCTGCCTCTATTTAAATCTTAGCGTATGTCAGTGCCCAAAGATGGATTTCAAATTAGTTAGATCTTTTTCCCCTTTCTTGTATCAGGGACAATATAAACAATATGTGTGGTATTTTAAAGTCCTCAGTTATGGTATAGAGGATATGTAGTTTGTGATATTATTATTTTCAAGCAATAAAACATAGGTCTCTGTGGGGACATTTAGAAAATTGGTAAAGTCTAAAATGATATTATTTATTAATACTCTTAATAATGAATTTTGAGTAGTTTTTAATGCTTTATTCCAAATGTACTTTGCCTAGGGCCCTTCTTTTTGGTTTCCCAATGTTTTAGCAATCTGAGAGCTATAGCTTTTTTTTAATCCTTTTAAAGGGCAAAATCTTCATTCTTGTGTATTCAACAAAACTTCTGTTGAAAAAAATTATAACACTATTTTAACACTAAATTATGAAATTATGAATTATAACACTAAAATATGAAAATATTTTAGTAATGTTAAATAGTTAAGGAAAATTGAGTCATCTGTATTTGATAACTTGATTAAACTTCAGTTGACAAATGACATTCCACTACTAAGATTTGCCTTGTGAATGTGGAGATGACTGTTTTAAGATTTGAAAGTAATAACTTGTTAATCATGGAAAGATGAGCATTCATACCCACAAAATCCTAATTCATCTATATACATAGTTTGGAGTGTATTTGCAAGTAAATACATGTCTTACTCATGGTGAAGATATCTGAGTTTGCAAAGCACTGATGTTTGCTTTCTTCTCAGACTGTACTGTTATATTTCATCATGAAGGAACAAACCAAACCAAAGATTGAATAAGAGAATTTTATTAAAATGAAAATACATTCAAATTCAAAGCCTGTCCAAATGAAAAATATTAATGGTATTAATTGAGACTTATTTGAGTCTCTTTTTATAGTCATTTAAGACTATTAAAAAATCTACCTGAATTAATGAAATATAGTTCTACAAAAGCATATTTGGTAGCTAATTGGGTTTATAATTTTCTGAAACTGTCTATAAGCATGGGAACTTGAATTATCGTCACCATCAGTGATAAAAAATGTTTTCCCATTAGGTATAAGGATGAAGTTATTTTCCATATGAGGAATAAAACAAAAAACTCAGTGTATGTGGTGGATTAAGAAATATAAGCAGAGCTGTGTGAACACTCATCAAAGCTACCTAAGACTCCAACCTTCTGTCTTTCAGCTACTATAGCAAACATGAAATCCATTGATATTAGGGGACATTTGTAAAGGCATAAATGAAATATGCCATCATTATTCTGCTTTATAAATCATGGTTCACATATCTTTAGCAAGCGTCTCAGAAAGTTTCTATTGTTCTTTCCATTAGTGTGACTCAAGAGGCACGTCACATGACATAGTGGTGCATAACTTAGGCTCACAGGACTGCCATACATAAATTTCAGTACACACACGTGCGCGCGCGCACACACACACACACACACTTAGGAGAATCACTAGTGAAATGTCTGCATCATTGCGATACATTATATTTAGCAGAATCACTAGTGAAATTTCTGTATCACTGAGATATATTCGGCTCAAGTTGCAAACTTATAAGCTACCAAACAACCATTGTTATGTTAATCTTATTAGTGCTATTCTTAGATTATGACAATACACTCTACCACCCTGGTTTAAGACAAATCTCACAAGATCGTGCTTACCTTTAACAAATGTTCCAAAGATTTGAATAGCAGTGTGGGCAATGATAGAAGGACATGGAAAAAGAAAGAAGTTGAGAAATGGGAAAGAAGCCCCTTATCCTAGAAATCTGGTTTCTGTTTTTGACTCAAGTAGTCCCTCAAACCTCTAAATGGAGTGAATGGTATGAATATGGCCTTCAAGGACAAAGTTCATTCATTTGCTGTGAGATATGTCCAAAAAGAATGTCGAAGCAGCTAGTAAGCTATCCTTGAAGCCAGATTGTATGTAACCTTGAAGGTTAACAGTACTGGTACTGTCTTTCACGAGTAGACCTGAGCAGTGGACTTCATAAACCATCTTAACATTTCACTTACAAAGAAAATTATTTAAGAGACAAGAAATATAAATAAGCCAATTCACATGCTTTTTTTTATTTCTAAATGTTACTTAATATTGTAGAAGTTTTTTTCTAAAATTTTCTTTAAATGTTTCTATTTTGCATAATATAAACACCAAATTTCTAAGATTTTTCTCATTATTTGTTACAAAATAGAATTTTAATATGGTAGCTAATACTTAAGCTCTTCATTTGCTTTTTGAAGTACTGGGAACAAGCCCAGGGCTGGCCACTGAACACACCTTTATGTTCTTTAAGTAAGATAATTTGAAACAGCTGTCCATTATTCTTGATTTTTGTTGGAATGAGTTTTGATGTTGTGTTTTTACGGTATTTGTCAAAGTGATGGTTTACATTGAATGTCAAGCTGGCAGAATGAAGAGTCGAGTTACCCAGGAGACCAGGCTCTGGACGTGCTTGTGAGACATTTTCCAAATTGGATGCATTGAGGTGGGAAGATGCCCCTTAACTGTGGGCAGCACCATTTCAGAGCTGGGTGATGGACTGAATAAGAATAAAAGTGAGCATTAGAATTCAAACCTCTCTGCTTCCTCACTGCAGACCAGCTGCTTCATGTTCTTTCCTCCATGCCTACACACAGAAGCAAACTCATCCTTCATTAAATGGCTTTTGTCTGGTTACTTTATTTCAGGAACAGGGCGGCACAAGTATGCTAATCATTGATAAAGTTACCTTACTGTAGAAAACTATTCTCTCTAATAGATTCCTGATTACACTTTATTTTAGAGAAGTGTTGGCGTTTCTTAGACATTTCACATAATTGTTTTTTGGCAAACCAGATTTCCCTGAAGTGAAACACATTCTAAGAATATAAGAATATTAAAGCAGTTACAAAGCCAACAAAACTAAATAAATGTATGAAATTAACTTAAGCACTGTCATATTTTGGTGGTTTTCATTTGTGTCAACTGGGACATCAAGTTCTTAATCTATTGTCAAGTTTTCCCACCTGTGCTTCTAATTTATTCTCCTGTTGAGTGACACATGATACTTATATGATACTTATTTTTCAGTTATTTATCTTTATCATAGTCTTATTTCCATTGATACTGGGAACTTAATGAAGGTAATAGTTCATTAACACCTGCTTAGCTCTTCAGGCTTCAACCCTCACCATTGAAACACATGACTGTTAGCAAAAAAAAAAATACAAGATCTTGGATAAAGAAACAAAAGCAATACAATGATGGTGCACACATATAATACATTGAATCTGGCATCCACACACACAAAAGTAATAGGATCTAGGCCAAACACTAAATCTCTCAAAAAAAAACTTGAAAGTAGAAAAGTAGAACTTTACAAAAGAAACCACTTCAAAAAAAAAAAAACCATTACAAAAATAGATGATAACACAAAACATCTGCCAAGAAAAACAAGAAAACAAGTAAAAGTTTTCAAGAAACTTCTAAAAGACACCTGTAGATGTTACCCAAAGTATAGAAGGAACTCTTTACATTCGAGGGAAGAGAAAACTAAGAGTTCACTTACAACATACTCATAAACCTGGTCATATATCATCATCAAAGAAGACCCATGAGGACAGTTGGCCTAAAGACCTTAAATGTTTGTAATTATGTTATTAAACATTAAAGAAGATAACATAATACAACTGTAGAATGGGTGAAATCCCAAATGCTGGGAAAGGTGGGGAACAATAGAGCTCTACTACATTGTATATAGTACTTTGAATTGGAAGAAGTTTGACAATTTCTTTCAAAGGTAAATGCATACTTACCATATGAACCAGCAATCATGCTGAAAATTTATGCCATAGTCAAATGTAAACATATAGACTGATATTTATAGCCATTTTCTTCAAAAACTATGAACTGAGCAAACAAAATGTCCTTCAACAGGTGAATGAATATATACATAAAATGTGTGCATACAGACCATGGAACTTTATTTAGTGCTAAAGCAGAAATTTACCATGAAGTCATAAAAATCTATTCAGGAACCTTGACTGCATATCACTATGTGAAAGAGCCCAGTATGTATAACCCAGTTACTGTGTGATTCCATTTATATAGAAGGGAAAATTATGAAAAAAAAGAGTTATCTTTTAGAAGGCATTAATAGGCAGAATGCAGAAATTTATGCTGTAAAAATATGCTATTTATGTTACTTCATACTCATCAAAGCTTCACATGCTTTCAAACCAAGGCCACAAATGAATCTTTTTGCTAACTGTGGGCTTTGGATGGTAGTCAAGCATCACTGGTTGATTGCAACAAATTCCCCACTCTGCTCCACAGCCTGAATAACTGAAAAGCTATCTATGTGGAAATGTGAACAATGGGAATCTTATCATTTTTACTGTTAACTGACAATGGCCTGTATAATTAAAATCAATTACTAAAAAAACTGTGATTAAAAAGAAAAAAAGAAACAAATAATACAACCAAGATTTTGAGCAAACACTGGACTGACTGCCTATTAAAATAGACACTTATTATTGTACATCTCTATCATAATGGCTGACAGCTCCATGTGTGAGGAGGGTCCTGTGTTTAATCCACCTAGCTGATAAATACATTCTCAGTGAGAATCCTTCAGCTCAACACCTTTAGTCTAAGCCTGTTTACACAGTTAATTGCATCATTTATTTTCCTGTAGACAGCTTACTATAAAGCAAACTTTGTCCTAGCTCTCCCTAAGAGACACTCGCCTTATTATACATTTCAATACATATTGAATCATATTTTCATTGAATCATGTTTTCAGTTAATTCATTTGAGATGTTCACATCACTAACAATCATATGATGAATTAGTGTATTTTCCAGAGAATTCAATAGGGAATCATCTATTCAATGCTCTGCATATACTAGGCACTTAATAAAAGTGTGTTGCAATAATAAGTAAATGCAACTTTCTTGGTAAAAGAATACATGCGGAAAAGTATTTGCTTGAGGCTAGAGTATTAAACACAACAGGAAGGTGAGAAACATGGGTTCTAGTTTCATGTTTAGAGCAGCTCCCTGTGTCATTTTCAACAGAGTGTGGTTTGTCAGCCATCAATTGTCCTACCTGCAGCACATGTGTGTATGTCTCTGTGTGTGTGAAAATATGTAGATATGTTTATATGTGCATTCAACACACTTTCTATATATTATTATAACTCTAGAAACAGAAAATTACAACTCTAATTAATAACAGTTGATGAAAATAACACTGCTCTTTCAATTGTTTATATGCTACGAAGTTTTTAATTACTTAACCATGCTGAATATCAAGCTCATAAACTGAGATTTCTTCTCATTTGTAATATAGAACTTTCCTAATTGAATTCACAATGAAATTTTTTAAAAATTAAAGATGCATGGAATAATATATAATTCATTTATACATTAAAGTAATGACTGCAAATGCCAACTTGAAACTATATTAATTTTGAAGATCAAATGAGTGTATCTTTACTTATTCAACGTCATAGCCCTTCTTTCATTTATTATGTCTATACACACACATATATATTTAAAGTATCTGCATGAAAATCTGCTAAATAAAATCACGTCTCTCTTTTGTTTCTAAAGTGTGTTGGTAAAATGTGATCAACTAATATACATTCAGATGTGTTTTCTTTACAAAACCTACATGATCATGTATCATTTTTCCACATGCAAAGAAAATGACAATTAGCTCTGATGATAACAAGTTTTGAAAGTTAAACAGAAATATGAAAAGAAAAGAAAAATTATGACAATGTATTTTACAACACCCACATCTTGTATTTTTGGTTGTGAGCCTAGCCTTTAACGGCTGAGCCATCTCTCCAGCCCAACACCCACGTCTTAATACACTGGTGATCATTGATCAATGACTCTTCTCAAAGGAGAGAAAAAGTCATACAGTATAAACACAGAAACACACACACATTGAATGGACTAAGAAACAGAACTGTGATTCATGTCTTTGGAAAAATGTATATTTGTATGGGACAAAACTATTGTATGTGCCCAAACTTATATATAGTGGAATATATGGAATCCTATATTCCATATATTGGATTCCATAATTGCTATATGTCTGATTTCTTTGACTACATCTTTAGCTTAGTAATTGGAAATAAGTAGAATGATAAGTCATCACACATTTTTGCATTTTAATCTTTGAATTCTTCAAAGGAAAACACTACTTTTTCAAGTCATGGATATTTTTAAAGCTTTGAGTAACATATTCTTTTTTCCAACTGATATGAATTTATTTTGAAGATTAGAGGCATGTGCAAAGGTAAGCACACGTTCTTATCTCTTTTTTTTTTTTTTTGGTTTTTTTTTTTTTTTTTTTTTTTTTTCGAGACAGGGTTTCTCTGTGTAGCTTTGCGCCTTTCCTGGAATTCGCTTTGGAGACCAGGCTGGCCTCGAACTCACAGAGATCCGCCTGGCTCTGCCTCCCGAGTGCTGGGATTAAAGGCGTGCGCCACCACCGCCCGGCTCTTATCTCTTTTAAGTAGTGGTAATGTTTTAAAGGAAAATTTTATGCTATGTCTTTTTTTATTTATTTAAATTTTTTTCGTTTCACATACAAACCACAGTTCCCCCTCCCTCCCTTCTGAATGTGAATGAGAGTTGTGTGGCTTGATCTGTTTGTGGGGGCCCTGGCAGTGGAGGCAGGTCTTTCCCAGATACATGAACTGGCTTTTCAGAGCCCATTCCCTATGGTGGGATACCTTGCTCAGCCTTGATACAGTGGGGAGGGGCTTATTCCTGCCCCAACTTGATATGCCAGCCTGTCTTGACTCCCCAAGGGAGGCCTTACCCCCTATGAGGAGTGGAAGGGGAGTGGGGTGGGAGGGAGGTGGAGGGGGAGCAGGAGAAGGAGTAACAGGTTCTAATGTGAGATCGCAGAGGTAAGAGGAGTATCATTTTGCAAACCACCTACTACCTTGAGAATTCATTCCCAAGGGACAAAAGAAAATTCTCTGTCAGAGAGCCTTATCTTGAGAGTTTCATACTCCAGACATATGCTTGTGTTTGTTTTTGTTAAACAAATTGACTTTGAACATCAAATGCCAAATAATTTTCCCCAGCGGAACAACTAAACTTTGGTTAGAAATAATAAACAACATTTCCAAAGCTTACCACAGCACTATTTAAAGATTTTAAGAAATTTTCACTGGGTATGAGGAGGAATGAAGCTGTAGCCACACACCTGGTTTTTAGTCAACTTTGCCCACACAGTACTGAAGTTTAAACAGATGTGTTAAGTGTTAGTTCTGACTTGATACATGGCCCAGTCCCAATATATATTGGAAGATAATCCAAACATGGCTTCTTGTGCTCCTACAAATCGGATGACCTGAGCCACAAACTGACCATCATTCAATCTAGGCTACCTGTTGAGGCATGTTCTTGATCAAAAGAGATTCCCAGTAAAAAAAAAAAGCTATTGCTATGTTGAAGATACTACAATGCTAACTTCATGACTGTGTTGAAGAACTCAAGAAGTACCGTGGGTTCCTTTTAATAGTCTTTTTAATAATCATTCATTTCCCACTGCTGGCTCTGACATACCATCACTGTGGATATCTGTTAAAAGCCATGGATTGTTTCTTAGTAGAACAATAGTTTGCACCAACTTCAAACTACATAAACATTATGTAGTCCAAATCCTGATATATGCCTACTGTCATTGCTGAATATTGGCATGTTCTTTGTCTCTAACCCAGGGGATTATGACTTCTGTTACTAATTGTGAAACTATGTATGCTTAAAAAAACTATTATCTACGAAGTGGGTGAAAGGAAAAATCTCATACCTTTCATAGTTATTGACAGTATACAAATATACTCACTGAACAAACCTTAATACATCTTTATCTGCCCTCCCAATATTTGCAAGAAAAAAAAATGACCAAGGAGCGCAGAAGAATTCCTCTTTGTCAGCAGTCTACCATTATAATATTGCTTTTAAAGTCTTTTATCATGAAAATAATAAAATTCAGAAAGTATATAAACCTATCAGAAATCCAAGCACAACACATTTCTAAAAGGAGTTCTATTTTATATGTTCTTTATTTCACCTTTACTAACATCTTTGACAAAATTTTTGTGCTCTTAAAGACCACAACCAGATATGTAAATGAACATATATAATGAATTAACCATTATCACTGAGCTAGTAAAGATACCGTTACTCACATATTTATTATTTTTTCTGTGTATATGTGTGTATGGCAAGAATTCTTTAGATCTGCCCTCTCACAAATAAGTAGAAATGCATTACTGTTAGCTGTAGCCAGCACATCATATATCAAATCTCCAGAAGTTATTCATCTTGCATGACTAAAACTTTTTCAAAACTCTTAGCTCAGCAAGTGTTGCCACAGTCTCTTAAATTAAGGGGGAAAACATTTTCTTGTTTTTGAATATGAGACAGGTTTCCACACTGTAACTTAAGATGGCCTGAAAATCACTGTGTACCCTAGGCTGGCCTAGGACTCATGGCACCGGGCCTCTGAGGTTCCTTTAGTGTTTGTCTTTGTCCCTATACTTCTCTCCTGCTGCTTTCCATTAGCCCACATCTATCAGCGTTAGTACAAAAGCAAAAGAAACGAAAAAACCTTATCTCACAAATCAGTTCTTTGAATTATATGGTATCATCATGAACAGCTACACTCTCAAGAATGATTAAATTTCACACAGTCTTTGCTTCATTCACACAGTGATCCTCACAGGGAAACTCTTTGATTTCGGGCAGAAAAAAAAATCATAGATCAACTTCAATTTGCCAGGTTAGCTGGACATGACACTCTGGTCAAAGAGAGATACAGACACTTAAAGGCCTTCAAGTGGCCCCATTAGAGACACTCAAAGAATACTGTGGTCCTCATGCAGTCTTCCATCAGTCAATACAGTGGCAGTATGATCAGCACTACAGGCAAAGAAGCAGGCAAGGTAGGCGCTGATGCAAGGAAGATTTACAGTCCGGCAAGTAAAGTGCTTGTTGATATCTGGAGATGCCAGTACATTAATATTACAGGTTACACACAGAAGAGGAGGCTGACTTGTTCTGAGATATTCCAGGTAAGCAACTAGTAGGTGGCGGGGGAATAAGGGGAAAATGAAGATGTGAAAATGTCAAAAATGATAATGAAATAAGGAGCCAAAAAAAGGAACAGGAAGAAAAACTTCACACGGGAATGATGGGCAGTAGGCATAGGAAAGAGTTCTAGCTTTGTCTTTATCTGTGAAGGGAAGCTGGGAGCACAAGAAGATGACAGACAAATCCCAAATTCAATGAATTAACATAATAAAGAGCTGTCCTCCATTCCTTGTTCCGTGATACCCTAGCAAGATATATTATTCATCATGTGTTTTGGACAGACTGGGAAGTTAAATGGTTAATATTTGTCATGCTATGGGGTAAAGGAGAGTTCTGGGAGATTTTTTTTCAGTTATGGGAAAATGTGCCGACAATTATGCTTCACACAGCTCTGTTCTTAACTCACTGGCCACAATGGTACCTTATTTTCTCCAAGACAAGTTTCTTTCTTTAACATACTAGAAGACAGCATGTGGCCCCAGAGGAGATACTAAGCAAGGAGATAAGACTTTATTCAATGGTCCGTAAAAGACCAGAACTGGGAGTCTAATTCAGTGCTGCCCCCAACATTACCAGAAGATTAAAAGTCATATACTTTCATGGGATGGGAAGATCAAAAGATTGGTAAGTGTAGAATATTCTTAACATTTCTAGGAGAGTGTCGCAGTGTCCCCAAGGATCTGTCCTCCTCTTCCTGATTGATTATTTAGTCAGTTTTATGGTTGTCATGGAAATTGTAAACCATCATGGCACTGTAAATGAGAAATTTACTAAGGGGATTAGTTTTCAAGTAGTAATGAAACTG
Source organism: Peromyscus californicus insignis (assembly GCF_007827085.1). Taxonomy (NCBI): domain Eukaryota; kingdom Metazoa; phylum Chordata; class Mammalia; order Rodentia; family Cricetidae; genus Peromyscus; species Peromyscus californicus. The sequence goes on along the minus strand of NW_026294617.1, from coordinate 56,264,214 downwards.
GAGGACTAGCAGAGGTCAAGATGGCAAGCAAGTGTATTTGAAGTGGTCTGCTACACCTTGTATCTCACTTTTTGCAGAAATTCACCATTATCGCACAACCAGGCATTGTAACGCACATGCTGACCAAGCAAGGAGACTTGGGCAGGGGTGAGGAAAGGAAAATAAAGGGAAAAAATCAAGAGGTGGAGGAAAGAGTACACATAACCACAAAGAGATCCAAACAACTATTGTGGGGGCTGGAGAGACATCTCAGCAGATAAAAGGATGTGTTCCTCTTGTGGACAAGTCAGATTCTATTCCCCGTACCCACATGGTGGTTTATAACAATCTGTGATTCTAGTTCTGGAGGTTCCAATGCACTCTTCTGACTACTCTGGACACCAAACAGGCAAGTGACAAGCATACATTCGTGTAGCCAAAATGCTCACACATTAAAAATAAAATGAATAAATGTGATAAAATATGTAATTCTACTTTTGTAAGGACCACAAGGATGAGAATGTATCAAAATTGTGAACACATGGCACAGAGTTCTAACACTATGAAAACACTCATTTTTTAAAAAAAAATCTATATCAAATTATTTGACTCTATTTTTAAAATCCCAATCTGTAATTTAGGGTGACATTAAAATAAATAGATTCTAAACATCCATGAAATCATGTTCCCTTATCTATAAAACAGCAATAAATCCATTTCTTCCATGAGAATGCCCATAAAATTAAAGGATCTAATGTAGAGAATGAAGTCAATAATATAAAATGAAAATAGAGGCAATACGAAAATTATGGGACCTAACATAGAGAATAAAGTTGGAGTGGCAGCTACATAGAAATAAATATCTGGTGACACAGTTACATCTGATGTTGTCTGGTACTCCAACTATACTAATTCTCAAGTGGCACCAATGTCTCAAAATTTTGAAACTCTTCACAATGCACATGGTAGTCTATCATTATTGAACTATGCCTGTGGTGCAGATTCCTGGTATCAAAGCAATAACCCAGGTGATTTCTATTTCTCCTAGTAAGTCCTCTTTTGAAGGTTGCCCTAAGCTAGGCTACAATCACCATCAGTAGATACTCACTTCAGAAAACAATATGAAAATACAGTTGTTTTGCTTTGGGGGGAGCAGAGGCAACAGTCTAAGAAACAGACATTTCTCTTAGGTCATTATCATGTTACTTTATGACTACTGTCTTTAATTTTAGGGTGTATCTGCCCAACCTCTGTCCTACATTCTTATTTTCCTGTTTTGTTGATGATGGCTGTTGCATTCTCTTGCTCTTAGGAAGGCTACTTCAGTTCAGCTCACTGAGTTATAATAACATCACTCAAATGAAGAGGAAGAGCAGTCCTGTATCCCAGACGACACCACAATTAAATGACAATGTGTAAGAAAGTGGCATGTACAAGAGTACACCATATCTAAGTTTAAAAACATAATAAATAAAAGCAGAACTTTGTGTGGTTTGGATTTAGTGATTGCATTTTGCAGTTCCTGGGTGCTAATGAAATGCCTCAGATGATGTTGCATAAATGTAGTGAGATAAACACATTAGTAAAACACACAATCAGCTCTCCCTCAGACTTATATTTGTAGAGTATAATTAAGATTTCTATAATTAGCATGGCAAGTTTATTGTTACTCATTTTTACTGCAAGATACAGACATATGAATTTTAATCACATTTTTGATACATACAGCTGGAGATGATGAAATATGTACGCATATGTTCATATCTGTTGTAACATTTCAATATGATTTGACAAATTAGTCCCTTTTTTGTTTGCTTCAAAATGTACTGAGTATGTAGGTTGTCTTAGTTTGCTTTCTTTACTATGATAAACACCGTTACCAAAAGCAACTTGGATGTTATTTGGCTTACTTGTCATAATCACAGTTGTTCATTGAGGGAACTCAAGATGGGAACCCAGGACTGGAACCTAGAGGCAGCCAGTGAAGCAGACACTATGAAGAAATGCTACTTACTGTCTTGCTTCCCACGGCTTGTTCAGTTTAGTTTCTCTCACTCTTTTTAAATATCCACTTTCACACACACACACACACACACACACACACACACACACACACGTATGAGCACATACAGGCTTACACACATACACACTGTCACTAGGTACCTTTTATATACAGCTTAATCTTAGAGCTGAACAAAGCTGCTTAAAAGTGATGTGTTTTCATGGCAATTCCTGTCCTGTTTTCTAAATACCAACCATCATATATCATTGCTATTGATTTAGAAATAGGGGTACAATAAAAATATTAAGATATAATAATTTTAGAGCATGTATGTTCTTCTCAAGTTTAATTCATTCAGTTATATTTTTCTTTTAAAATAGGTCAAACTGCATAGATAAGTATATCATATTTTAACATGTAAATTTAACTGAAAAATATTCTCATAAATATTCACACTGATGCACAAATCTGTGGTCTTGTATTATGCAGAAAACCAATGATATATAATTAAGCATTTTATCCATTAATTCTCTACCAAGAATTTACCACAAAAGTGTCTCACAGTACCAGGAAGGGCATGGATAAGGTTTCTGATCTCAAGACATGCATTTTAAAGCAAAAAAGCAGCACAAAATTATCATTTACTGTATATGTGATATCATAAGTTAAACTTGTTTATTTTGAAGTTAAAAAAGTTGAACATGAAAAAGTTTTTTCTAAGAAACACTTCTCTTTTTATGTTACAGAACCTAAAATTTAATGATTTTTGATGACATAAAAATATTCAATAATTTCTATTGACACTGAACTTTTCCAACATATGCATATGTGAACATGTATCTTTGTAGAGATTTATAGAAAGTAATACATTGTTTTCGCTTTAAAATACTCTAAGATATGTATAAAAATAATAGAAATTAACTGACTGACTCTGTCTTAACTCTTGGTATATAAGTCATTACTAATACTCAGGAGAAATTTTAACATGTTTTTAATGAATGATTTTATTTTTTAGTGATGTGCACATGTGCGTGACTTTGTTGTTTTATGTACATGTGCGTGCAACTGGCATAGAATCTAGAAGATGCTAGATCCCCTGGAGCTGGGGTGGATATGAGATACCAGATAAACTGTGCACCAAACTCAGGTTCTTTGCAACAACCATATGTGCTCTTACCCATTAATCTCTCTCCCCAGCTCCTACCTACTGCACTATGTTTTATAATCAGAATACATCTATTCATCATCAAGACAGTATTTTATTCACAAAACTGTAATTTTTCAGTTGCTGATATTTCCCATTTTTAAAGCTTCATTGTTTTACAAAATGAAAATTATTGAAAGCATGTTTGGAAATAAGTGTCCCTAAATGAATAGTAAACTCACATTTAATCTCTTAGTTTACAAATCGACTAGATGGCATTTGAATAGACTGAAAACTAGGCCATACCTTATGTCGTAATCTCATAAGAGGTTGATAAGATTTAATGCCATATCCTGATTCTTTTGTTGGCCTTCCTTCGGACTCCAGGAAGATGAATCCAAGAATCAAAACAGCTGTCCAGGACTTAAACATCCTTATTGACATTCACCTGTCAAAATTAGAATTTTAAAAATCAAAGAAAATACTTCATATGATAAAGAAATATATCAAAAAATTCAATATCATTAAGAAATCCTTATACATTGAATCAGAGCTCTCTGGTATGTGAATATGAATTAAGTAGACACGCCCCAATGAACACTACTGTCTGTTCATAACAAAACACTGGTAATTTTTAAAATCAATCTCATAAAATACAAAATTAAAAAAGTAGGCCTTGATAAAAAATCTTTTTGGGAATATTCAATAAAAGGTAGACTAAAAAAGGTAAATAAACCATGACTACTATTCTAAATATTTGTACAAAATACAATTGTAAATATACTTACACGCTTTAGCTACTCTTTAAGAATAAATCTTTACTACTCTATACAGTTTCACTTCTCTGTTAAGGACTTGTTAGAAATTCATAAGATACTAGTCTATGGCACAAACTCAATATAGTTCAGCAGAACTTAAGCAAGTAAGGCCTACCGAGTTACTAATAATTGTCTCAATGTTATTTAAAATGTAACACCTTAGAATATTGGTGTACAGAGGATTTTCGCTACCATCCTTTGATATTTATATTATTCTATACTTTGGATGGAGCAAAGAAGATACAAAATGGCATAAGTTTGTCACAAAAACCTCAACACCTTTCAAGCATACAGTAAGCTTATGTTTTGAGTAAAACTGCATTTCATTTTGCCACTTTTACCAGTCCACTTCATTCCTTATTAACATATAAAAGGGTTTTCTTTTTATGTTTAAACCAATGGTATGAATAACTTCTTGAGAACTGAAATCAATCTTTAACCCCAAGCTACAGTATATTTTTCTCAGCAATTTTCTTCCATCTGTAAACTGAATCACTCCTATTTTAAAATATATTTTCTTCCCAACTTCCCAAATTCTTCAAGTATTTGAAGAAAGAAATTAAGAAGATATCAGAAGATGGAAAGACCTCCCATTCTCAAAGATCAGTAGGATTAACAGCAAAAATGGACATCTTACCATAAGCAAGCTAAAGGTTGAAAGCAATACCCATCAAAATTCCAACACCATTCTTAACATACCTTGAAAGAACAGTACTCAACTTCAGGTGGATAAAGAAAAAAACTCAAGATAGCTAAAACAATCCTGTACAATAAAAGAACTTCTAGAGTTATCACCATCACTTATGTCAAGCTCTACTACAGAGCTTTAGTAATAAAAACTGCATGGTATTGGCATAAAAAGAGACAAGTGGATCAATGGAATAGAATTGAAGACCCAGATGTAAATTCACATACCTATGGACACTTAATTTTTGACAAAGAAGCCAAAGTTATACAATGGAAAAAAGAAATCATCTTTACGAAATGGTGCTGGTATAACAGGGTGCCAGATGTAGAAGAATGGAAATAAATCCATACCCCATATCTGTCACCCTGCTCAAAACTCAAGTCAAAGTGGATCAAAGACCGCAACCTGAAGCCAGCAAATTTGGGATCAATCTACCTCAAGACCCAACTATACCACTCTAGGGCATATACCCAAAGGATGCTCAATCATACCACAAGGATACTTGCTCAGTTATGTTCATAGCAGTTTTATGTGTAATAGCCAAAACCTAGAAACAACATAGATACCCCTCAACTGAAGAAAGGATAAAGAAAATATGGTACATTTACATAATGGAGTATTATTTAGCTGTTAAAAGCAATGACATCGTGAAATTTGAAGGGAAATGGATGGAACTAGAAAAAAAATCATCCTGAGTGAAGTAACCCAGACCAGAAAGACAAACATGATTGGTGACTACCCTAATTGTCATCAGAGAACCTTCATCCAGTATCTGATTGAAACAGATGCACAGACCCATAGCAAAACATCAGGCTGAGCTCTGGGAATCCTGAACAGAGGGAGGGAGGATTGTACAAGTCAGAGTAGTCAGGGACATCACAAGAAAACCCACAGAGACAAGTAGCCTCGGCTCATGGGGGCTCACAGAGTCTGAGCCAATAACAAGGGGTCCTACATGGGACCAGTCTAGGCCCTCTGATATATGTGATAGTTGTGTAGCTTGTGGGAGCAGGGACTGTCTCTAACGCTTTGACTGTTTGGGGGAACCTTGTTCCTCATACTGGGTTGCCTTGTCCATCCTTGGTACAGAGAGAGGTTCTTAGTCTTACAGCAATTTCATGTGCCATGCTTTATTGACACCTATGGGAGACCTGCCCTTTTCTAAACAGAAACAGAGGAGGAGTGGATTGAGAGGGTAGGTAGAGGGGAGATGAGGAAAGGGAATGGAAGGTAAGGAGGAAAGGGAACCTGCAGTCAGGATATAAAATAAACAAATAAATAAATAAATAAACTTGAAAAGAAATATAACATAATTTTAGCCATTTTCTGCCACTTAACTCATGATTCCCTGCTCATTTCACCATCAAGATAACTTTTAGCTACCTCATACACAAGCAGTACCATCCATGTTAAAACGAACATTAAATATGCATAACACATATTTTACAAAGCATCTACACCAGTGCTTCTGTAAAGAGATCCCTCAACTATGCTCCCAGAGTAACCCTAATAAACTCATCAGTTAACCATGCTAGGCTTGAGTAGCATGTTTTTGGTGTATCATTGGTACCCTGTTTGAGATGAATAGGCATTCATGTCTCTGCAGGACAAGTCACACAACACCCCGTAATACTGCTCCCAAGTTATTACTTATAAATGAATTTCCCTTCAATTGAAAGAATTTGCTTGTAATTATATATCACTACTATGATCCTTGAAAGACACTAATCATTTTCAGTAGATCATGTGTCTGTCTTGTCCAACTTTCACACACACACACACACACACACACACACACACACACACACACACACAATCATTAGTTAATGCTGTATATCTTTTCACACTTTTAGTATCATACCACCTGGATCTAGCAAAGACCTGGTATCTAGTAAATACTCAACAAACTAATAAAAAGTGACTCTCTTCTTGCATTCCAAGGATAAGGAAAGATTGTATATCTTTGATGTCAGACAATTTGAACTGCAACTCCTCCTTGCACTGCCGTTACAAGTCATATGAGAACCTGAGAAAACTATGTATTTTCTTTTACATTTATCTCTTTTCTCTCATTTTGATGCACACCCTCACGAATAATCTTCCATGCAGAAACCAATTTAAACCAATTTTAAATATACATCTTATGAGCAGTTTTAAACTCTTCATTTTGATGTATAGTTTATTCATTCCTTCGGGGAAAATATTTGTTTATGAGACACTGGATGGAACGTTCTAAGTGTAAGAGAGAACAGATGATTAAACAGAGATCAGCTCAGGTATAGAGATAGATTCCACAATACTTATGCTGTCTATGTACTTAACCAATAGGGTGAAGGACAATCCCATAATGACTAGGCTTGGTGAAGGCGGGCATTGCCTAAAAGAGGTCAACAAGGTCACCCTCCTTAATTCTCTCTCAGGCTCCCCAATGGTATTTCTTTGCTCTCCTTGTGTATGTGTGTTTGTGTGTATGTGTGTGTGTGTATACACACAGAGAAAGAGACACAAAAGCACATGACTAAAATTTAATTCATTTTAATACATTGCCCCAATCATTTATATTTGGTATTTAAACTTCTACACACTTATGATTAAAATAATGTCATCTTCTAATCTTTGTGTTAAAGGCAGGAAATAAAAAATGTTTCTTTAAATTTCACTGAAAGCTTGCTATCATTAAGTCAGAATGTGCTTTTGAGTCAAGCACAGTCATGTGCAAAAACATTTCATTCAATCACAGTTAACATTTATGATAGTTGTCACATAAGATAATAATGAAATGAAAGACCACTATATCCAATTCTGTCTTAGCAGTCTTGCTATAAGACAAAACATTGTCCACCTTCTTGTGATATACTGATGTAATATTAATATATATATATACATACATATACACACACATATATATATAAATTATTGTGCTGTCAATCATAACAAAGAATAGCACTGTTGATCTGAGCATCCCAGTTGATAATACTCATAAATTACTGTATTTATGGTATATACTTAATATACATACTTTTACCATTATTTTAGAAAATTTTAATACATGTGTACAGTGCACTTGCGTTTTAAGCATATTAATTTTTCATCTAAAATTTTTCATGCAACAAATATATTTGATAATATTATTTTCCCCCATCAACTCTTCTTCCTAGATTTTTCTGTCACCCAACTTCACATTCTTTCTCTTTAAAAAAATCAAAACCAAAACAATAACAAAAAACCCAAAAATGGAATCCATTTTGTGATGACCAACCTCTCCATTTCGTGAAGACTGCAATGTGGTTCAAAAGGTAATTGTATGAAAATTTATAGTGTCACAATCTACTCAGGTGACCTTATGATTGAAGAAAGACCCATAAAAATGACACTAAGTGAAGAACAAGTGCAATGTTTATAAAGTCTACAATAGCATTCAGGAATGCCCAAGGTCCTTGTGTTTGTTAACTGATTTACCCAGATAACTTCTACTTCTCCAAGGTCAATTCATAGTGAGCTCCACATAAAACTGGAGTGCTTTTCAGTCTGGTGTATATTTTTAAACTGGACTTTCCAACATTGAGATATGTTTAAATATATAAATATTTACATGGTGTATTATATTGACGGACTTTCGTATGTTGAACCACCCTTGCATCCCTGGAATGAATCCTACTTGATCATGGTGGATAATTGTTTTGATGTGTTCTTGGAGTCTGTTTGCCAGTATTTTATTGAGTATTTTTGCATCAATGTTCATGAGGGAGATCGGTCTGTAGTTCTCTTTCTTTGTTGTATCCTTGTTTGGTTTAGGAATTAGGGTAATTGTAGCCTCGTAGAAGGAGTTTGGTAATGTTCCTTCTGTTTCTATTGTGTGGAACAATTTAGAGAGTATTGGTATTAACTCTTCTTTGAAGATCTGGTAGAATTCTGCGCTGAAACCATCTGGTCCTGGGCTTTTTTTGGTTGGGAGACTTTTAATGACTGTTTCTATTTCGTTAGGGGTTATTGGACTATTTAAATAGTTTATCTGGTCTTGATTTAACTTAGGTATGTGGTACCTATCCAGAAAGTTATCCATTTCTTTTAGGTTTTCCAGTTTTGTCGAATAGAGGTTTTTGAAGTATGACCTGATGATTCTCTGGATTTCCTCAATGTCTGTTGTTATGTCCCCCTTTTCATTTCTGATTTTGTTGATTTGGATGCTCTCTCTCTGTCTTTTGGTTAGTTTGGATAAGGGCTTGTCTATCTTGTTGATTTTCTCAAAGAACCAACTCTTTGTTTCATTAATTTTTTGTATTGTTCTCTTTGTTTCTATTTTATTGATTTCAGCATGTGTTATAATTGCCATAGCATGCAGTATTATAACCTGCTATATAGATTTGCAGCTTGTGAGAAAGAGGCAACAGCCTATAATATAGCTGTGTATACTTGTTATCTATACATTCCAGGATAAAGAATGCTCTAAGATGTTATCCCAAATAAAACATGATTTAATGATGTATAACCCTCATCATTAATTGGTGTATGACTAGGAAGCCTACTTTTCCTATCTAGTCTATAACTTTCATAAAATTTCCTATGATTTTCAAAAAAATTAATAATAAAGAGCTTTAAAAAATTAGATGTATATATTTCATCTCAGTGAAAGCTACATGGCTGGAGTTCTTTCACTCAGCATCATGGACAGATTTAATATTAAAAGTCAAATTACTTCCGCCTTGGTAGAACTACAATTTTGATTAACAAAACATTTAATCTTATCAGCATAGACTGAAACATTAGAAGATAAAACAAAGCTTATTTCTATGTTTATCTTTTGTGTGTAGGTATGTTGAATATTTGCCATGGGTACATCACTAAAAATTGACTGAATACAGTAGTAGCTATAAACAGCCAAGTAAATAGATTACTCCTCTGTGCTGGTCAATCTGCATCGTCAACTCGGTTGGACAAATCTCTGCGCAGGTCCATAAATGAGGGTGTTACCAGAAATGTTTAAGCATTGCACCAGGGGGTAGGCTTCCAGACTGAGTGAAAAGGAGAAAGTGAACTGAGCATCATACTCAGCTCTCTCTGCTTCCTGACTGCATGTGATCAGGTGCCTCATGCTTCTACCACCTCAGTAAGAGCTGCACTAGCCAGGACGCCCTCATTGTGATGAATTGTAGCATTAATGAGTAAGCCGAAATAATCCTTTCTTGTTAAGTTGTTTAGATGTGGTATTTTGTGACAGCAATGAGATAAGTGACTAGAAGAGAAAGAGAGAGAGAGAAGGAGGGAGGGAGGGAGGAGAGAGAGAGAAAGAGAGAGAGAGAGAGAGAGAGAAGGATGGAGGGAGGGAGGAGAGAGAGAGAGGGAGGGAGGGAGGGAGGGAGGAAGGAAGGAAGGAAGGAAGGAAGGAAGGAAGGAAAATAGAAAAGAAAAAAGGAAATGAAACCAACAAATGAAGTCATTGGAATGAAGGAGAGGTTGGAGCCAGAAAGCTCATAGGCAACTGTAAACAGAGCTTAATAGAACTGAGGACAGCAAAAAATTTTCTCATGTTTCAGAAAGGAACAAGGACATTGTTGGGAACATGGATCCGGGCCATTTGTGTTACATTCTGGCAAAGAATCAGGGTGTATTCAGCTTATGCTCTGAAGATTTCCATGGCTTTGAACACAGTGTGATCAGCTGCCCTATGTTCCTTATGCTGTATCAGCAGCTGCTGTGACTACCATGCCTTCCCTGCCATGATGGAATGCGTCCTCCAACCACAAGCTATAGTAATTTCCCTTGTCCTCAAGTTGCTCCTGTTAGGTGTTTGTCACAACAAGCAGAAGAATAATTGGTGCATCTCCTTAATGGGAGCTCAAAAACAATTAGGATCATCTCATTACTCTTTGGGGTACTATCATATCTTCCAAAGTTAATTCATCCCTACAAGGGGTACTAGGAACTGTAAATGAGCAGAAATCAGGACCATACTTGAACTTTTTTACTTTAATAACTTCTGACAACCTGTTAAATTTAACAGTTAATTGGCACTCATTTGACAGCACATTGGGACCACTGAAAAGCATATGAGGAAAATACCAGCCAGAACATATGATACAGTGATAGCCCCGTGGCATTTTGTAACCCCTTCATTTATGCAGAACATATAAACACCTCATTATTAACTGACAGAAAAATGCATGTGTACCTAAAAATGATCTGCCTAATTAGATTAATAAAATTATATTTTGCAGTGGTGAGGAAACCTGATATCTCAAGCATTCAGAAGGCAGAGGCTAGAGGATTACCACAATTAGAGGTAAGGATAGTCAACACAGAGACTTAGGCCAGCCAGAGCTACATAATAAGTTCCTGTCTTAGTAAAAAGCAGACACATACAGCCTCCCATGGCAAGACCCCTTGAGAACATCTGTCTTTGCCTCTGGCTATGCCCCGGGACTTAGCCCGAGTGGTACACAGAACTAGCAGTGATAAGAAATTTCTATCTCACTCTACCATCTGCTCTGGGACAAAACATTGAAAGTCAAAAAATGGCAGCTGGACATAGACCACTGAACCTCACTCAGATGCCCACTGTATGACATTGCTAAAGAAGCTATTAATATTCTCAGCTGGTAGTAACAGTCCTCAGTCCCACTCTTCCAACTGCCCCGAGGAACCTGCTCAAGCAGCCATGGATGCAGCCAGTAGGACCCCAGTGACACCTTCCTCCCCAAGTAGTCACAGAATTGGAATCCCCTCAGCCTCCACACAAATCAACATATAGTGATCAAAATAACAAGTTTCAAACACATCTTTCCCTGATCAAAAACCAATCAAGATAGGGTGACAGCAAAATAGAACAAAAATCCCACTTAACAAAGATGGACTATAAATTAATACCAGAAAACACAGCCAACAACCAAACTCAGAGTTGCCAGAGTTCCATCACAAACACAAATGTAATGTGAAAAATGTAGACAATGTTTTCTCCTCAATGTCATCAATCTTATACTGAAGTTCTGAAAGGAAATCAATGTATATGAATCTCAAAATGCACAACTGGAAGGAGAAACTATAGAGACATTTAAAGAGTTCAAGGAGTTCGAAGAAGATACCAACAAGCATCCGAATAAACTTAGAAAGAATAAACTCCTGACTGAAGCCCAGACACAAACACAAATGGCTAACCAAAATAATGAAAATAATTTAGGACATGAAAAGTAAATTCAACAACGAGAAACACTGAAAAATAGAAATGAAATGAATTTGTATATGAAAATTATGGTATATCAAATAAAAAAATTGGGTTGAAATTCTGATCAACAGAATAGATTGTGTAAATGACAGAACAGCAAGACATGAAAACAGAGTAGAGGAATTAATTCTTTCATAGAAAATGGTAGATTTTTTTTCAAAAGAAATCTCATGAATATAATATTCAGGAACTTTAGAAAGCCATGAAAAGTCCAGATCCATGAACACAAAAAGACAATAATTCTAAGTCAACAACACAGAATAAATATATTTCTTAGAAAAAAAGGTATAGCCTTTATCAGAGAAGTTTCTCATGACAGCAGATAGTGGTTAACTCAAAAACCCATAAATTGCCAAAATTCTGAGAATAAGTGATGATGGCATGCTCTGTCCCAAATGGGAAGCTGCAATATCCCTGATCTAAATCTTAGAGAACATTATGGAAGAGGGGTTACAAAGAATGTTAAGACCCAGAAGATAGGAAGAAGGGCTATGAAATGCCATCATCTTGGAATGACACAGGCATTTCAAAAGTGAACTCAATGCAGCTATGCTCAAGGAACCTAGCAAAAGGCAGGTAGGAAGATTATAAAGTGAAGGATGGGAAGACATGCAACACAAAGGTGTCTTTGAGAAGCAACATAGCCAGAGCACTCGTGAACTCACTGTCGCCATTGTTATCTGTGTAAGACAAAAAATGTTTTGGCCTATCAATTCATGGAAGAGTCGATGGTAGATGTCACTTACTTCAGTGGTGTAGCCACAAATACACCGTCTTTCTTCCACTGAATAATTTCCCACCAATGCTCTGGGAAGTAACTCTAATTAAACTCAGTGGGTTATACACAAAAAGATGATGACATGAAGGTAGGAAATGGACTTGCTGAAAAGAATGATGTGAGAGGGAGGGGTAGAGTGAAGCGGTATTGTCTTAGTTAGGGTTTCTATTGCTGTCATGATAAACCATGATCAAAGCAACTTGAGGAGGAAAGGGTTTATTTGATTGCCACATCCTAGTCCATTGAGGGAAGGGAAAACAGGAACTCAAACAGGGCAGGTACCTGGAGACAGGAGCTGATGCACAGGTCCAGAGAGGAATGTTGTTTATTGGCTTGCTCCCCATGTCTTGATCAGCCTGCTTTCTTATAGAATCAAGGACCAGCAGCCTAGAAAGAGCACCACCCACAGTGGACTTGGCCCTCTCCCTTCCATCAACAATTAAGAAAATGCGCTACAGCTGGTTCTTATGCAGGTATTGTCTCAATTAGCGTCCTACGTATCAGATGACTCTAGCATTTGTCAAATTGACATAAAAATAGGAAGCACAAAACGCAGGAGAAAAGGTTTCCTTTTCAGCATATGACTCAGTAGACCGTGGTTTTAATGGTGGTAACATCTAGGTCAGTTACTATGCTTCAAAATTCAAATTTGTGTGATTTGGATTGGAACTTCCTTCTTATAATTTTGGAAAACAAATAAAATGTCTTCTAAAGAATGGAAAAAACAATATAGAATTTAAGACATTGAGGGAATTGTTGTATATATAGTATGTATGATGGGAAAAATGCTGTCAAATGATAGAAAACTGCCCATCTCATCAAATGTGGCTGACAGGGAAAGTGGTTTGCAGGCTTCAGCTGTGGTGACTTCAGCTGCTTCTCATTCCATCACAGCACCTCTTAACACTGTCTTGGGAAAGTAGTAGAGTTTTAAGGAACTAGCTTCAGTGCCGTCATTTGGCCTCTGACAATGTCACACCAGCCTTGCTGACCTCTGCTGACATTTTCTATAGCTCCTTTAAGTGACATTTCACTGTAGTTGGTTGTTCCAGACAGGTTCTCATTCCCATCCAGGTCAAAATAAAAGTGGACAGTTAGTATTGACAGTGTGGTTCTTCATTTTAGGTCAAATCATTGCTCTGTTCTGAAGCAGGAGGGAGGCCTACTTGATCATTAAAATCCTTTACTGGCTTCTAGAATTCTATGAAAGAGGAATTAACCCCTTTGGATCTCAGTGTGTGACATAAGTAGAGACATTATTCTAATCATCTATGCTGACTCATGACTTCTGAGTAGATTCAAAGTTATAGACATGTGGAAGCCCATATCTGAGAGAACTTGTTATAACCTCTATTTATAATCTCTATCCCAAGATGCCTTATAATTTCTAGCCCAAAGTACAACAAGGAGTATCAACTAGGTTTCAGGATACATGAAATTGGAGTTCATCAAGCATATACTAGAAAGAGATAATAATGTTCTTGGTATTTATAGCTCACCTAATTCAGATATAAGATGGGAACAAATGTGTCTAAAGAAGAAAGAAAATCCAAAGGTAGATTTTCAGATATGTTCAATCCAAATAGGTTAAATGGTTCTAGAAGTTAAGGAAATTTAGGATAGTAAAATGGATATTTTGGAAAAAATATTAAGTGAAAATTGCATTGCAATAGAATAACTGGAAATCATAATTCCTGTCAATGTTTGATACTCTATGTATTAATTGATTTATTCTCATCTGTATTTAAATGAAAAACTAACTCTGAGTCAGGACTTTTTGTTTATTTCTGTGAATTAGAGCAGAAGTTAACACAGGGTATACATTCAACAAATATATTGGAATAAATAAATGAATAGTGATTAGTAATTAATTTGAAATTCATTAAGAGGCTTAATATTCTGGGGGGGTTTTTTTGTGTTTTTTTGTTTTGTTTTTTTGGTTTTTTTTGGTTTTTCGAGACAGGGTTTCTCTGTGTAACTTTGCGCCTTTCCTGGAACTCACTTGGTAGCCCAGGCTGGCCTCGAACTCACAGAGATCCGCCTGGCTCTGCCTCCCGAGTGCTGGGATTAAAGGCGTGTGCCACCACCACCCGGCAAGAGGCTTAATATTCTTCACTTCATTGAGAACACTTGTCTATGCTGACTGTGAAGCCAGTCAAGAACTGAGTCCCTGAACTCCTAAGTTTTTCTTCTACGCTGTGCACAAAGCAGGGTTTTCTGCAGCAGGTTCCTTTGAAGGCCTCCTGACGCGGCGCAAGCAAGTCTTTTTCATTGGCACATTGGAAATTAGAAAGAAGCAAAGAAACATTGCTGGCATACATGAGGCAAGCTGTTTGTGCAGCATTCTCATTCTTCCGCTCACTTTATGTTCTTGATATGCTGAACTCTGTGTGGTACTGTAAGCTAGTGCCTGTCTAAAAAGTGCTTGAACAGTCTACGAAGAATCCAGTCTTATGAAGTGAAGTGGATTCACCCTTTAGGTAGTGGAGTCTCACCAAGAAGATATGTGTTCTCCAGCATCTCACCTGCTTCAGACATTCATACTACCCCAAATCAGCAAAAGCAAAAGCAACTTAGAAAACTAAGAATCTCTGCCTTCCTTGTGATAATCAACAAGAACAAGCAGAAGATGAAACAGGCCATGCCTGTCCTACGAGGTATATGTCAGTGAGACCGCACAGTATTTAATACTAAAAATAAGCTTTGATATTTTGATATTTATTTCTTAGATATAAGTAACATATAAAGGAGAAGTTTACAAGTGATATAATGCCCAAGTTAAGAATGTTGGTTGTTACTCAAAGGTGTATGACCCAAGCTAAACCCAATCAAGTTTCACTCAGGCTTCTGATCTATAATTCTACTTTTGATTCACATGATAATGCTTCTGAAAAAGCTCCTATGTAAAAGAAAACTATAATTCTTATTAAAGACCACTTTGGAAGGGAGGTATTCTTTTATACTAACTGTAGATCTAGGTGAATGGCAACATGGGACACAGAATGCTAGGATGTCAGAAGGACAACAGCTTGGGGACTGTGTCCAAACAGAGTGGGCATTTTCATGTTAACACAGTATTTCTTAGTACTGACTTCCACTTTATTTCACTGGATATGATTGTCCAGAGACTTTTCTTTGAGGTTTTCTGAGCAAAAAATATATATAAACTGTTCAGTATACCTTTTACTCAGCATGTGAAAGTAGAAAAGAATTTTAAGTTGAGTAAGAAATATTTTTAATTATTTAAATTTATTTAAATAATTTTAAAATTATTTTTAATTCCACTTATCAAAACAGGAATTTTTACTTCAGTGACACCTTAATCATTAAATTGAACAAAACTGTTCAAATTCTAATTGATTATACCTTTCAATAAACAGCTTCATTAGAAACCAAAAAGAAGAAGCTAGATTTAGGTTAAAATATTCTTTGCTGTTTTAAGACGACTGCATGGTAAATGCATAGTTATTTAAGTTTGCACTAAGAAAAAGCATTTTTGCTGAATTATGCTAATTTGTTTACAAAGGTATGTGCACTCTGACTTAAACAAACACCATTTATGAAAATGTCATGTTATTAAAAGCATGTTATGTGGTGAATGTTTGTTTTTTCAAAACAGTTAAGTTCTGTCAGGCCAGAGAAATGGTGCAGAGGGGAGAAGTAATTAATTCACAAGACTGATAACCCAAGTTTGGTTCCTAGAACACACAAGGACAGAAGAGATTTGACTCCATAGGGATGTCCTCTGACCTCCACTAGAGCACCATGGCATATTCACACACACACACACACACACACACACACACACACACACACACATCATTAACAAACATAAATAATGATTAGAGATAGATAAATGATAGCAGATACATCGATAGGTAGATGATAGATAGATATATAGATAGATAGACAGACAGACAGACAGATGGATAGATAGGTGTAGATGTGTAGCTAGATTATTTCTTAACATTAAAATCAATAGAAATAGTGAATTAGGAAAAGCTCAAAATTTAATCAGTAGCAACACAGTGCAACACAGAACATAACATCAAATAGCAGAAATGGTCAGCAACCCTCATTTCCACATACGAGGGAAATGACAGTTGATAAGGTGGGTGCATGCATCCATCATACAAGGTGGGTCTAGTGGATCCAGCTATTCTGATTTTGGTATTGCGTTGTTAAAATGCACCAATATTACTAACTAGAAATTCACTCTGTAAAGATCCAAAGTAAATCTCAAAATGTCTATTCGATGTACTGCTTAAAAGCGACACAACTCTGCAGTAATATAAGCCATCCAAAGTCACAAGCTTATATCAGCCTTCTTTTATAAATGTCTGAGCTTACTGCATATTTCCCCCACTGATGGTTTTAACAAATAGCAAAGCACCAACTTCACAGAATCAAACTGACCAAGTTTAAATTTTGTAATTGTTTCTATTTCATTGATAGACAGATGATGGTGATGGTGATGATAGGTAGATAGATGATTGATAGAAAGATAGATAGATAGATGATAGATAGATAGATAGATAGATAGATAGATAGATAGATAGATAGATAGATAGATAGATAATACATAGAAGATGAATGCAGTTATGGTGAGCTTATATAAATGTTTACACATATAAATATGTGTTGATACACAGAAATACATACATGTGCTATCACACAGAAACTTACTGAGTTACACATAACTATATATGGTTCAAATTGTAATCTTAAGGCCTCATTGACAACTGTAAACCAAAAGGAAGATTAGAATTTAACTAAATTAATAAAGAAATTTTTAAATCTATAGAATCTTGCTACACACTGGAACTTCC
The DNA here is from genome assembly GCF_007827085.1 of Peromyscus californicus insignis. NCBI lineage: Eukaryota > Metazoa > Chordata > Mammalia > Rodentia > Cricetidae > Peromyscus > Peromyscus californicus. Next base: position 56,246,757 of record NW_026294617.1, on the reverse strand, counting down.
TATTATACACAGTAATATCTCAACTTTAAGTAGTTTTATACAAAACAACAGACAATGGCTCATTAACTATTTCTCAGAAGAGGTCCTCAGGCTTTTCTTTGATTTCAACCATAATTGGATCATTAAAATATAATATATTTAGCCTCAAATGAAATTAATTCTGGTGACAAAGCAATAAACTCCTCGCCTTGAATACCTGAGGCCTGGATTTGGTCAACGATACTGAAATTAACTGTGTATGTCTACTTTTAAAATGAATTTCAGTTAACAATCTTTAAAATATGCTTTATTCAAGTTGTTATGTACCTTATTAAATCAACTGTAATTGGTTTTATCTTCACAATAAACAAACTTGGTTATTTTTCAAAGGTGGTTTAAATTTGAAATAAAAGGTTTAAACTCTGTTATATGACATAAAATGACTGAATTAAACACATGTCAAAATGCATCCAAGGCAAGGTGGTACATATCAGTTGACTGCCAGTAGACCTTACCCTTGGATAGTGCCTGATTTCCATGTGACAATGGAAAGAAGAAGCTATTCTGATTTTGTAAGAAATGTATTTTAAGTATTAAAATTTTTAGATTCTAATTCACTTTCACAAAAGGTTGACATTAAACCATTTCTTCTTACTGTAGATAAACTGACAATGCTTCTTTTAAATATGTCCCAGTTCAGGACAAATGTCCACACTCCTTAGCAAACCGTTGGCAATAGAAAGAGCAGGAGGGCAAAAGTCAAGAGAGCTGATCCTAAGCAGCTTGTCTAGCACTGACCCGCTGGCCTCACTGCATTGCTGATTCACCTGCTGACACACTACCCCACACACTTGCAAATCTGACTTCACCTGAACTATCCCATTACTGGCTTCAGTTACATTGCATTCTCATGGTGCCCATGCCCATGCCAAACATCTTCTTGTAGTCTTCTGCACTTTCCTCTATTCATCTCTGATTTTTCAAACAGAGAATCGAATCCCATGTGAAACTGATGAAAAAACAACGTCATCAGAGCAGTTGTCAACATTTTCCTCCCATGTTTTGTTATTGATAGAGAATTATGAGAAATGAAGTGGAAGCAATGAGAAAGCCCTTGTTTCTCTGCAGAATAAATCCAAAGCAGACATTAGCATGCAAATCAGAACCACCCATTCAAATGATCTCTGCTATATATTTTCTCCAGCACACTGTGGTTATACCTCATTGAACATCTCACATGTACTCTGTGTGAAAGAGTTATTACCCTGCTTTGTATCTGAGCTGCATGCAGATGTGCTTGATATAGGATAAAAAATGTTTTAAGAGTTTTAAAATAATATATTATTTGACCTTGAAAATCTTGTCCTGATTAAAGAAATTATTACAGCCTTTCTCTCCTGGATCCATTGCTCTTGACTATGATTAGCACTTAAGATGTAAATTAAGGAGGAATACAGTTCTTAGGACTGACTTTGCTTGAAATCCCAAAGGTACTATGTTACACATTTTATTTGCTATTAAAGAATCGCTACGGTTCTGTCAATGTCAGATTTCAAACTCAACCTGTATAATAGCAAAGCCTCCTACAACCTGTGTTCCTTAAGTCTAGGGCAGTGTTTCTTATCAGAGGAAAAATCTGTCAAGACTTTTACAATAGAACTGCTTAATTTTCTCTCAACTTAAAACTAAATGTCATGGGGGAAATGGCCTAATCATGGGCATTAGCTGAGCTTCCGAGGCATTTGGGTTTACTCTCAAGAAACTGTGGAGAATATAAGAAGGGAGTTGAGAGTTAGGGAAGGTCATTACCAACCAATGTATTTCCCAGAAGACTTCCTAAAGACACAGGTCTTCCAGATGTGCAAGGCAAAGAAAGAAGATAATTAGAATGCTCCACAATGAGGTCTTTTACTTCCTGTGTGACTTAAAGGGGAATATGAAAACCAGTGTGAGATGAACCAGGCCAATCAGCAGACACCTTAAGAACTTTCTCAATACTCTGAACAAAGCAGGCAAGAGTAACTAAAAATTTCAAAAATAAAGGCCGAAACACCACGACCAAACCCTGGCACTATTGTCATTGTGACAAGTGTTTCTGTGACCAACAGCAGCCAGGGATGAAGAACAAGTCAGGAGCAACTGTCACAGCAATAGGTGATTGATTGTCAACAAACAAATCTTCTATTTCATTTCATACCACTTTTTCAGTTTGATATTAAGCCACAGGGAAAATCATGTCAAACTTGAAAGAAATAAAAACTAAAACAGGCAGGTCCAAGCCCCTCCTCCTGCCTCAAGGCTGCACGAGGTGTCCCATCATAGGTGGTGGGCTCCACAAAGCCTGCTCCTGCACCAGGAATAGATTCTGATTCTACTGCCAGGGGGGCCTCCCAAGCAGATGAAGCTACACAGTTGTCTCAACATGCAGAGGACCTAGTCCAGTCCCATGCAGGCTCCACAGCTATGATCCAACTTCCATGAGTTCCCACTAGTTTGGTTTGGTTGTCTCTGCAGGTTTTCCCATCATGATCTTAGAGGCCTTGCTTTCTTGTGGGAAGGAGTGGCGGTAGGTTGGGAGGGGGAGGCTGAGGGGGGTGGAAGGAGAGAAGAGGGGGATCTTTGATTGATGTGTAAAATGAATGGAAAATTTTTCTTAATGAAAAAAAGAAATTTAAATAAATAAATAAATAAACACCTCAATGACATTAAAAAAAAAAAACACTAAAATAGGGTTGAAGAGATGGCTTGGTGCTTGAGAGCACTGGATGGTCCTTCCAAAGGACGCTGGTTCAATCCCCAGCACCCACATGGCAGCTCACATCTGTCTGTAACTCATTCCAGAGGGTTCAACACCCTCACACAGACATACAAGGAAGGAAAAAACACCAGTGCACGTGAAATAACACAAAAGGATAGAGAGATGACTCTCTTAAGGGTGTTTGCTGCTCTCTCAGAAGACATGAGTTGCATCTCTCACAACTGCCTTAAGTGTAACACTAGAAGATTTGTCCTCCATGAATATCCACATAAATGTGACCTACACACACACACACACACACACACACGCATGTGCATGCAGAAAAGAATTCACATGTGTTCAATCAATATCCAATAGCCATTTTCTAAGTGGCATATTGCTGTGATTTGGACAAATGCTCCCTACCCTAGATTCCATGTTATAGGTGTAAGCAAACATTCCTGCCGAGACATCACACCTTCCACCAAAACCCCTGCAAGACTGAATAACTGAGTAGAACTTTAATAATTGCAGAGAAGTTAGAATGTTACAGATCCAAAGCCTCTTTAGAATTCATCTTGGGCTATCTTTAGTTCCCTACATAGTCATCCATTGACCACTTCTGCGTTTAACCTAACATCATGTGACTAACAAATGAACCCTTTTTGGAATCCATTTACTTACCATAGGCCTAATTTCAGTCAATTATGTCATCAGACAGCATTTGATGTTTATATCTGAGATTTCCCCCAATTCATTATTACCCATGTAATAAATGTTGCCACCAATGTATATGAAACATGTCTTGACTTAGGACTTTCTTTGTTATGTTACTAAAAAAAAAAGTTATCAAAGTATTATGACATGGAATTTGAAGTAACCTAAATCTGTATTCTCAGGCCATGGTCATGTTTGGCTTCAAAATAAACTCTTTCTTATCCCCTTTGAGGTGACAGTTGCGATTTTTGGCAACACAGGGTGTGCTCCATGGACACGGTATCAGAATGTGTTCTGTACCGTTAACATATGAGACCTATTGAAGGTGTTTAGGCCATGGAGGGCTTCCAAATAGGAACTAGGAGGCCTGGGCTCTTTCATTGGCTCTTCCAGGTTTAACATGTGATGTTAACTGCCAGCACACACAGTACCACTAATACTCTGCTCCATCAACTGGGAGGAAATTAGTTTATATTTCTATTAAGTTAGTCGCCACAGGTATTTCATTTCAGTAATGCAAAGCTGGCTAATAATGTTTCCAGCAATGTGCTTGAAAAGCGCTATGATTTATGACTTTCTTTGTTCTGTTACTAGAAAAAAAAATTGCCAAAAAATGTTACTATTCTAGAATGTGGAATTTGGGGTAACTTAAATCTGTGTTTTTGGGCCACAGCCATTCATATTTGGTTTCAGAATAAACTCTTACCCCTCAGTTTGAAGTGATAGCTGTGAATTCACTACATATCAAAAGATGACCTCGAACTTCTGATCCTCCAGCCTCTGCCTCCTTATGTAAGGATTGCAGCTGTGTGTACCAGAGTTGGTTTCAAGAATTTTACTTTTAGTGGATTTCTCAAGCAGTTTTTTCTTAACCTCATTATGTTTCCTTGTTTATATAATAGAATGTACAACTAATCTGTCTTTTAAATTGGCTTAAATGTCTATAACTATTCTTGTCAAGACTTTCATTTGTTTGTCTTTCAAAGGTACCAATTGTTTTTTGTGATTTAGTCTGACATTCTCTAGTAAATTTTTATTATTTTTAGACTTTACTCCTTTTCAAAACAACCTGAATATGTCTATTATTTTGTATTTCTTGACTTTTTCCTGAATTCTGTTTCTGTGATATGAATTTATTTTACTTATTTATTCATTTACGAGTCTGGAAAATTGGGGAATATCCATGTGCACGTGAACCTGACAGACAGGTGCTTTTCTGCGGTTGCCTCCTTCCCCGTCTGGGGGTTCTGCATGCGGCCATGCTGAGTCCCTCAGAGCCAGGTGCTGTGCTGTGCTGGGCCCATCCCGCCTGCTTAGAACATGGTTTGTCATCTTGAACGGTCTTGTTCCACACAATTGTCATCTAAGTGAGTAGGTACCTTTCTCCTTAGCCAAAATGAACGCAACCCCAGGACTTGGATTTGAACAGTTTCATTATCGAATCTTGCAAGAAAAGGCATAAAAAGTTCTCATTCTCATTATCTCTGGCTGTCACTTGGCTTGCTGCTACGCCTACCTCCCTGTAAATCCTCGGCTTTTGTCATCTGCTGTTCCTTCCTCAGAAATTATGCTCCTGCCGTTCCTTTTCTATGATTTATCTACTATTATTTTATCCTTCATATTTTACTGTAGACTCAAAGGATAAAAAAATATTAGAATAGCTTCTTTAAAATTACATTTTTACTCTACCAGACATATGATCACACTGTAATTTGATTGACAAAATATGAAATCCTTTAAGTAAATGCAAAAGCTAATTGAATAGTTGTGAAAATTTCAAAGAAATATGGTCTCACAGAAACATTGTTACAAAATGCATACTTTATATTTTGGAATAATTTATTTCTTTGAATGTATGTAGATAAATCAATAGCATTTTTGATAACTTTCTTGATGAAAGTTAACTTTTAAATTTTATATATGCATTTATGAACATAGATACTAATTTGAATAAAGTACACACACATGCATGTACGTGTTTATATATATAGTGAGAGTCCAGTTCTGAGCTTCCTATATATAATTAAAATATAGAAAAGAAAGAATATGCCAACTTAAATCCTGACATATTATTCTATTTCTATATTGAAATAGAAATGCTTGGGTGAAGAAAATTGATGACACTTACACATCAATTAATTATCTCTACAGTCTTGTAAATAATCCACTTACAGACTGAGAAGGTTATTATAAAAGAAATTTCTTTTCAAAAATTCCTATGGTTTTACTGATTTAAAAATCTATGGCATAAGTAATTAACATAATAACCTTAGCTTCATATCAAATGATTCTAATTTATTAAACATGTAACACTAAAACTTTATCTTTGAAGGGCACCTTTAACTTATACTGCTAAATGTAATAGATTGCTGAATATATTTCTCAAAGATACATTGCAAGAGTCAATAACACTAACTTCTATTGGTACCTAAATTAAGTGATTTGCCTAGAACATATGTAGATACATGTAGAAGTATATATATATATATTCTTTTTTCCAAACCTAAATTTTAGGGGACAGTTCTTCTTTGGGACAAATGTTTATGCTGTTGACAAATTTCTATGATGAAATGAGAAGTGTAGGAGATGCCACTATGAACTGGCTTCTTGGTGTGGTGATTAGGTCATGAAAAGGCAGCCTGAAGAATGAAATCGATGCCGTTATAACTAGGATGCAAGAAAGTCTCCTTCCTCCTTCCACCATGAATGGCTTCCAGTGAGAAGCCACCCTCTATGAAACAGGAAGTTGGATGTCACAGAAACCGGATTGGTCTTTATACTCAGAAGTAATATTTTTGCCATCTCTAATCTCCCTATGTTAGACACTCTAACAGAATGAGTCTAATTAAACAACACAGGGTACAATAAAAGTTGTAGAGAATGTCCATAATAAGAAGGTAGATAGCCGGGCGGTGGTGGCGCACGCCTTTAATCCCAGCACTCGGGAGGCAGAGGCAGGCGGATCTCTGTGAGTTCGAGGCCAACCTGGGCTACAGCGCGAGATCCAGGAAAGGCGCAAAGCTACACAGAGAAACCCTGTCTCGAAAAAACCAAAAAAAAAAAAAAGAAGGTAGATAGATCTGCTAGCATTTTTTTTTTTTTTTTTTTTTTTTTTTTTTTGGTTTTTCGAGACAGGGTTTCTCTGTGTAGCTTTGCGCTTTTCCTGGAACTCACTTGGTAGTCCAGGCTGGCCTCGAACTCACAGAGATCCGCCTGGCTCTGCCTCCCGAGTGCTGGGATTAAAGGCGTGCGCCACCACCGCCCGGCAAAGCTACACAGAGAAACCCTGTCTCGAAAAAACCAAAAAAAAAAAAAAAAAAAAAAAAAGAAGGTAGATAGATCTGCTAGCATTTTTTAATCCTGATCTTCCTAACAACATATTACTTTATTTATTATACAGTATTTTTAAATTACAACCTTTAAAAAAGTGACAGGCCCAGTTAAATCTTATACCAAAGAATAGTCGTATTTTGGAAGCATCCTATCTCAGATTTAGTTTTACTCTATATAGTCTTTTATTCTCCAAGATTACATATTTTTAGTCTTAATTAACCCACATGTTTCTTAAGATGAACATCTTACTTGTAGTTTGACCCTTTGTGCATAATGGTGTGAATTTACTGGATATCATTTGTGCTTTAAGTTTTAGCAATCTTTCCATGTTTGGAATAAGTCTCTGTAAGTTACAACATTATTTACAAAATAATAGAGGAAACAAAAACCTTTGATTGCATAGTTATACAGCAAGTTCCTAAGGTATAAAAAATATCACAGACCCACTAATCAAAATTATCAAATGAATATTCCTTTCAGTCTACCATAGAAAAGAGAAATAAGCCTTGTTGTACATAAGGGCATTTTCTGTTGCTAATAATATAATACCAAAGACCTGGTTAATTACAGGGAAAATAAATTTATTTGGCTCCATTATCCTGGATCCCATCAGAGGGCTACATCTCAGGATGGCCTCCTTGATGATGAAGCCCTATGGTAACTCAACATCATATGGCAAGGAGAAAAGGGAACACGTTTGCATCCTAGGTCTCTTTCTTCTTTTAATCATGTCAGTATCCAGTGGAGCTCCACTTTCATGACCTTATCAAACTTAATCACCCCCCAAAGCTCCCCCTCCCATCTCCATAACAAGCATAGTTGAATTATGTTTCTAACCTTTAACAACTCAAAATGGGAGCGAAACGCCAACATGACTTTCAGAGAGCAAAAACTGTATTCAAATCACAGCTAGCATATAGCTTTGAAATCTTTCAAAATCATCATGAATATGCCTTAGTAAGAAAACATCCTAACCAATTTGTTTTGTTAACAGAATAAAAAAGAAAAAAATCTCACATATTTGTCGTGACAATTAATATGAACCAAATTATTTATTTTTGTAAATATAAAATGCAAATTCTCAGATAATGTAATAAAACATAAATTTCCAGATTCTGTAACTTTGAATATAATGCTAAGAAACATACAATATGAAGGCTTGAGGAGGTGCCAGTCAAGAAAAATCATCTAATATTTGTACACACATGCATCACAATATTTAAAATGTGCTGTTTTTTAAGAAAGTAGCATGTTAGAACTATAAGTGTGTTTTAGGAAGACAAAGGAGTAAGAGCGCATACAGAATGCAGGGATTCCAAGGAACCCCCAGTCCTCCCAGAAAGTGAGCTTCTGTCACTTTCTGAATGACACCATTTTAAGTAATGAACTGAAAGTCTGATATGATGATTGTGTTCTCTTTTGAAGCACTTAGAAAAGACTATGTGAGAAAAGAAATCAGTATTTGATAGGTGAGTTTTTTATGCTTTTTTTTCATTGTCTGTATGGTTTTATTTTTAGAAAGGACTATTCTAAATTCATCACAAGTTGCATCATTGATAGAACCATGGGTATGCACATATTACTCTTCTAAAAGCTCAGTCAAGTGCAGACATGAGCATTCTATGTAACTGAGAAGGACTATGTATGCACTAAATACCTATGGCCTTTGCAGACAGAAGCTTAGTATCCTGACAGCACCTTTTTCTTGAATAACTGGAAGTTAATATTAAATAAGAGAAAAGCTCAAGTGGATAGAGTTTTTAAAATTCTTGCTTTTATATTTATATACACTATATACATCAATAAGGCCTATTAAAAAGTACTTCTTGGATATAGCAAGATTTATAGAGTGAAAATAATATAATAATGTTTTAAACCAATAATGAATGATTGTTAGACTTCATACTGTGACTCATATGCATAAATAAACTTATTCTGGGCAAGGAAAATCCCATAAAATTCAGAAATATGCAGTTGGTTAGCCAAGTTAACTGTGCTGACAAAAGATTTGAAGACTTATTACTTGTAATAATCAAAACCAGTTTTTTCTAATGATAAATTCATATGAATTTCTAAATATTTGCATTATCATAATTTTCATAATATAAGTTCAGTATAAAATATGAAAAATAGCCAATGATTATGGACTGGTTATGTGTGCTACTAATTTGCATGGTTTATGATACTCTTTGTAAATACATTCCTTTTAATCCCAGAAATAACATCCTTAAAACATATTAATCATTCATTTCATAAATAAAATTAAAATAAAAATCAATTACATCTCAGAATGTTATTTTATGCCCATAATTTCTAAATCAAAGATCTGTAGTCCATAGAAATATAACATTTGAATCAGAATACAATTTGCATTATGTTCATTACAAATGTGGCTGTGTAGTGGGTTTGTATGCAATTTCCTACTGTTTAAAGCATAACATAATCCCAGTGGATTCATTAAAATTAACTTAAACAAGATAAGCATAAAGCAATGCAGTTGTTCCTTGGTAGAATGAGGATCTCAGATATTACTGAAATCATTTGAACTATTACAACATTGGATTCCTCATTGGAGAAAGAATGGGATACCCTGTTACTTGTAGCAAAATAATAAACTTCTGAGGATGCAGAATTTTTAAGAAATTACTCTGTTAAAATGTTTATTTCTAATCATAAACCATGAAAAAATACAGATAGCAACTATTACGACATCAAAACTATTCAACATCAGTACCTGAGAGATGGCCTTATGGGTAGAGGTGCTTACCACAATGCTTGACACCCTGAATTCAATACCCAGGACCCATGTAGGAGAAAGAAAAAACTGAGTCCTACAAGTTCTCTGATCTTGTGCACTTCCCAACACATACACGTACATATGTACACAACAAATAAATAAGTATATTAGAACCTGTTAAATATTTTTAAGTGGATTTAAAAGCACAGGAATGACTGGGCTATTTAAGAATAAGTTCCTGGGGTTCTCTAAATGGAACATTTGGTAACATCATTTTAAAGTGCAGTCACATTCCAAAAGATACACTTCAGTTCTCTGAAGAAGGTGGCTAAACAATTGAAATTGATTTATAGAATTATAATAATCGAATATCACAATTGTGCAAAATTAGTCCCTTGATAGTTGCTGTAGATATCACTCTATATGCTGTGAATGTGTTGCTCTGATTGGTTAATAAATAAAGTGCTGAGGCCAGTAGCCAGGAAGGAAGTACAGGCAGGACAAAGAGAGAGGAGAATTCTGGGAATAGGAAGGCTGAGTCAAGAGTCACCAGCCAGACACAGAGGAAGCAAGATGTAAAAGTACAAGTAAGCCACAAGCCACATGGCAAGGTATAGATTTATAGAAATGGGTTAATATAAGATATAAGAACTAGATAGCAAGAAGCCTGCCATGGCCATACAGTTTATAAGTAATGTAAGTCTCTGTGTGTTTACTTGGGTCTGAGCAGCTACAGGAGCTGGGTGGATACAGGAAAACTCCAGCTACAGATGGTACCTAAGTGAGCAGGGCCTTCTTGCTGAGAAGAGAAACCCTAGGCTAGAAATGCAAATGAGTCACCAGAAAGTGAGAAGTAGGGAGTGCTGGTGTGCATGCCCAAACTGGAATGCTTTTTGCCGGCTTTCCCTCCCCAATTGCTCCAAACTGTACTATCCTTTCTCTGCACTCAGACATGTACACTGTGTCAAAATTCAGACTTAAATAAATAATTAAATAATTAAGAATAGACAGTGCTTGCTGAAATTTCCTATACGCAACAAATAAAGTGTGATTCCAGGGGTCACAGATGAAATAACAACTGTGTATTATTAACAGGGATTTAAAAATGATACTAACAGATTTGAAGCAAAACCTACTTCAATCCCTACCCTGTAGTATCTTTTGTAACCTTGAAGAAATCGATTTATGCCAAATTATGTCATTTAAAAATGGGATATGAAAGTCTGGAGTATGTTTGTGAATGATCACACTGTTGGCCGAGAATGGTCTAAGAAATGAAGAGTAGTATTTTAGAGCCTGAATACTGGCTTTGTTTTCTACCTAAGCAGACAGGATTAGTAATTATAAAGAGAGTTCATATTGATAAGGTTAAGGGTCAGAAACAAATATATGATGATGTATGTATATATATATATATATATATATATATATATATATATGTTTCTGAAACCTTCATCACTGAAAAAAATGTCATACTCTTGAGACTTTAACATCCAGTTTATGTAATCTCACATGTAATTGTTGGAGGCATTGAAATTAGATGTCCTATAAATTGTTCTTAAGGCGATAGGGCAGTTTTGCTAAAGGTGAGATTGAAAATTTTCATGGCATACATGGGAAGATGTACCCAGGAAATCACACAGCATCTAAATTTCTCTTCACATTCCACTTTGCTCTCTTGGAGGAGCTTTCTCCATCTCATAGTCATGAAGAATTTGCTACCAAGATTGTAAACTTAAAAACTCCTGCTACAGCTGGGTGGTGATGGTGGTGCACGCCTTTAATCCCAGCACTTGGGAGGCAGAGCCAGGTGGATCTCTATGAGTTTAAGGCCAGCCTGGGCTACCAAGTGAGTTCTAGGAAAGGCACAAAGCTACACAGAGAAACCCTGTCTCGAAAAACCAAAAACCAAAAACCAAAATCAAAAAAAAAAAAAAAAAAAAAAACTCCTGCTAATCATTAAGTGATTACAACTGTTTTTATTAAGATTTGAATTTTTACTTTTAGAAGCATGTGGTGCATGCTTTTAATCCAGCACTCAGAAGGCAGTGGCAGGTGGATCTCTATGAGCTTGAGGCCAGCCTGATCTACAGAATGAGTTCCAGGACAGCCAGGGCTACACAGAGAAACCCTATCTCGAAAAGAAAAAAAAAAAGTACTTCTAATCTACACTGTACTCTGTAACTCCTGCAATTAAGAGGTTTTAACAGGAGGATCGCTGCAAGTTTGAGCCTAGTCTAATCTATACAATGTTCCAAGCAATCATGAGCTACAGGGTGAGTCACATCTCAAAAACGAACAAACAAATAAACAACGGAACACTCTTCAAAATTTAATCAAACAAATAAGCAAGGAAGAGCCAAGAAAAATTAAACAATTAGAGCAGAGAAGTGATGGTCATGGGATTCTAACAACTGTACAGAAGTGTATCATGCTGGCTCTAATATTTTCAAATGCAGTTGAGTTTTCTACTGCATCCATGATTCTTTAATTATTAAAAAAAAAAGACAGAGTATCTGTTCTTCAGAATGCAGTTGAACAAGTGTAGCTGAAAGGGCCAGATCTTCTTAAGGTCATACAGTGAACTTCAAGGTCACTTGACAAACATAGTTCTTACAGTCCTGTTGGTGGTGTTCTACAACATACCTCTTAGAAGAGGTACACAGAGCATATCCGTTGTTCGCTGAGGGCGTTTTCTCAGTTCCTTATGCTTTCTTCTCTTTTCCTCTCAGCCTAATATTTACTTTATTTTTATAGGGTGTAGACACTACTTGCATCATTTAAAATATAAGATAAAATATATTTATAAATACTGCTAACACTATATGCTTTAAAATACCCTCTCAGACCAGTTCGTTGTTAACAGTCACATGGTAAAATACTGGTATGAGAATCACGCTTAGCCTTGTTAGGTGCCCTTGAAATAATACAATTTCCTATATTTGACAACTAGGGTTATAATACCATGCTTCATTGCTTCTGCTTCTATGTAAGATGCTTCAAAATGATAAAGGACAGAAGTAATGCCATGTATAGCCGGGAAGTCTCACCCTTTTACTCTTTCACAGAAAGGCAGAGCAAGCCAAATGCTCTCTGAGTTTCTCTGGTTTCATCCCACCTTCAGGAGAAAGTGGATTTGGTGTTGGCACTAGATAAAATGACTAATCCTGAAAACCAGGAATCTGTGATGTGATCCGATACTAAGCTGCATTGTGTAGATCAGTGAAATGGCATTGGTGCATTAATGTTAAGTACAGGGCCAAGAATGGGAGGTTGTCATGTTTCTTACAGCCTAGAATTCTTATCTCTAATGTACACTTATTTAGTCTTTTTTTTCTTGAGAGTGTATCCAGATGGTTATATTATAAAATTCTGACAATCAAGAATAATCCTGTAAGCTTTAAGTGCTGTGGCATCTCATAATGCACAGTTTCAAGGGCATGTAAATTTAGAAAGTGGAACCTAGGCAGAGATGTACTTAGTACCACAAAGTAGTCAACTTTTGCAGTATGTGAGTTCATTGTTCCTAGAGGTTCACATCTTAGAAAGTGTTTATCAACCTGAAATTGGTTGATGACTTGCAATTATGCCTTATTTTCTATGAAATGACATGAAATACGTTTTGAAGTATTAATTTATTTGTGAAAGACACCTTGAAAAGAGCCTGAATAGCTTATGGTTTTCTGGAGTGCTTTTAATAATGTGATGAGATAGGAAGAAATGAATTTAACCTTTTCTCATTTAGCTCTTGTAGACTGGGATCCCGTGGTCCCACCCACAAGCCCTAGAAATATAAAGGTATTATCCTATGGAGTCCCCTGAGGACTTGTTTTAATAGAACAGAATCACTGCTGATGAAGCCATTTTCCCATAAATGCTCACAGCTCACTCTCATGGAATGGCCATGTTTCCTATCACCATTGCTTCTAATGTTTATAATCAGTGTTAACACAGGAAGCTTGTACAGTGAGCCAAGCAGCGTTTTTCTTCTGTTGTTAACTAGGCTTGTTATTACAGTTTCTTCCATTTCCTAGAGGATTCATGTACATAATCATGTAGCTACTAACTGCTGAGAATTGAAGCTATTCTACATTTGAAAGCATTAGCATCTGCCAATGTAAGAACTCCACAAATTAGTGCCTGACTTCCCACTCCTTGAAAACTTCTATGAGCTCTTAGCTTCATGGATGTGTATTGTCAGACAGAGAGGATTTGGGCAATTACCTTCTTAACTAGAACATTATAGCAACAATTGGAGCAATGAAGGCCTCGAAGTGGGTTTGTTCAGGTTTTGTTCATTTTGGTGGTTTGAATAATTTTGTTTGACTTTGTACAGTTATCACACTACTAAACTATAAACAGCATCCCACCATCTCATACAATGAAACTCATCTGAACAATGTGTATTATAATTTATATTTTTCTTATTATAAGAAGTCTATGCCATCAAGGTAGACATTTGTTCAAATACTTATAAGTGAAATGCACAGATGAGGAAAGGTTTAATTACAGATCAGAGTTGTGGTCCCACTGCATGGAGGTAATGATGTTGGATATTTTGGCTAAACTGCCTTCCTACTCCACAGAATCCTATTTCTATGGGTGCTTCATGTATTTATTGTTGTTAAATTTAATGAATAACTAAATGCATTCATGTGTGTCTTGACTTTGTAAGTATGTAGCTACTATTGAGCATTTCTAGCATCATAAAGTCAGAAATTAAAATTATTTATTTATCACTGTAAAACTCTAGTACCTAGTAGATAGTAGCTAGTACACAGAACATGGTGCATTAAATAAATTGTGTGCACAATTTCAATCTGAGTTTTAATTGAAAGCGGTAAATTAGACTTTCACAACTAACAGAGAGGTATTCAAAATTGCTTTCATGATTTTGGAGTTTTGTAAACATTTCTATGGCCAGGAACTTTTTGTTTCGACCTCTGTTATTCACTGTTTACCTGGGTGTTGATGTAATCTTATCTCCTCAGTTTCTATATTCGTGGTTATCTTCTTAAATCAAAATACTTCACGATTCCAAGATAGAGGTGGGTGTGATCACCATGTGTCAGTTTCCACACTGTTACAACATCTCAAAAATACAAGTCCAAAAATTCACTCTCTCCCTCTATGCCCCCTATAACTTGTTCCTGTGGGTTGCGTGGGAGTAGTCATGCTGAAACAAGCTTGTCTATGAAGACTTGTGTGATTCTATTTACCAAAGAAAAAGGAAGAAATTGAAAATACATCTGAAAGAAAAAAAAAACATGATGTTTATAATTGTTGAAAATGTACCAGGAACCAAACTTCCAGACTAAAAGCAGAGCAGACTGAGGTTTTTCACAACATGCTAGGCATACAGGAATTAAGAAATAAATGATAAGGAAAGAGGAGGAGATTGGTTAGAGTAATAACAAATGAGCATAGACAGCATTCAGCAGTGGCAGATTGGATTGATGTTTATATTAATTAGAAAAGTACATAATTCTGTACAAGAAAATTCAGCCTGTTTGCACACACACACACACACACACACACACACACACACACATAATTGCAAAATTATATATTTCTTTCCCCAATTTTTTTTCAAAAAATATTTTTAGAACACTGGTTAAACTTTTTTTAACTCATAAAATTAGGAAAGAGGCTAATATAAACAAATAAAGTTAGGAAAATCATACATGTTTTTCTCCAGTAAAGTAATGTCCAGACATATCAAAAAATTGCTGTTGTAGTCAGAGTGTCTTGGGTATATTTAACAAAAGTTTTTACTTTTTTTAAAAAAATGCCATGTTAAAGACAAATAAAGCTTATGATTTGCCTAAGTAGTTGTATTAGTTACTTTTTGTTGCTGTGATAAACACCACTGTGAAAATTGTCTTGGATAAAAGAATTTATTTTGGCTTGCATTATAGCACCAACCACAGAGGAACAAGTCTTCAAACTAAACATCATTCTATCATGGAACAGGAAGCGATTTGTGAGCCCCACCCGAACTGAGGAGGTGTGGAGAGTTGATAACACCCGGAAGAGAGAGAATCAGCTTCCTTTAGGTTCCAATCTTGCTATGGTACATGGCCCCACACCCATCAGTGTATAGACAGCATTGGAGTGGATCGGTTATTATAAAAAAACAAACAAGGAAAACATAAAGTTTGTGGAGAGAGAGGTAAGAGTGGGTCTAGGAGGAGTTGGGAGTGAATATTACCAAAATGCATTGCTTGAAATTCTAGCAAATTAACAAAAATATAAATAAATAAAAAGACCTAATCGAACTATGAAATAGAAATGGAAACAGAGCCACATATAGTGAGTACTAAGTAAAGCTAAAAAATGTACTGTTCTAAACAAGAAAGTTGAAATGCTGAAAATACGCTTAACATTTTTGCAGAAATATCACAAAAGTTGCTTATTTTATGTTCCAATACATTTCTAGATGTATATTTACTTGCCCCTAAAGGAAAAACTTATCAAAAATTATTTAGATCACAACAAAGCAAATTCCATTATTCAAAACTATAGTGAACAATAATTAACACCTCATATATTTTTGTAAAAAATAAATTATAGTAAACATGTATCTGGAGGCAGGGGGTGGTATTCACACTACAAAATATCCCGTAAGTATAGGTCATTTTGTGAATGCAATAAGTGCAGAAAAATAGGTACCACATGATCTAACATTTTCAAACTCTGAAATAACTGATGTCATAAAAGTTTGGGATGTATGGTGGTCAGCATAGGTTCTTGGGGAAAGGAAATACTGATCAGTGAACACTATGTTAGGGGAAAGATGCAAAATGAAACCGTAGTGTACTGCTATATAATGGGATTATTTGATAACAAGCAGATACTGTATTTTGCAAAGCTAGAGGATTCCAAAGGTTATTTGCTATAAGGAATATATAAATATGTGCTACGATAGAATTGATTTAAGTATTTCGCATGGCATCAGTATAACAAGGCATCACTAGTACTATGTACGAGTTTTGTGTTTTCATGTAGAAGGTAAAAACTTTACTGATTTTGATAGCCATACAGCAATATTGTGAAAGTCGAAGCAAAAAGAAAGTTGAAGAGAGCACATATCCACATATACTGACAATGTGTGCAAATGTGAATGTGAATCTTCCCAATTTTTGATGTAATAATAGATGAAGAGAGTAAAAGCTATCTCCAGGCTGAATTTGAAGCAGTTTTTTGAGAAAGGTTGGTATTATAAAAGAGGTCTTCAGAGTTATAGAACTTTAATTAGGCACTTAGCTGGATTATTACCTTGATGAGTATTTATTGTAATATACTCCATTGGCAATTAAAGGAGAGTGACTCTGATGTTGGAGGTCATGCAGATACAGCTAGCAAAGTAGTATTACAAGGTGAACCTGACCAAAGAAAGCACGTCTAGTTTTTAAAAAAACATCAAGAATGGTCATTCTTATTGAAATATCTTTTATATAAAACAAACATTTTGAAAGACATTTGATAGTCTTCCTTATATTAGAATGGTTTGTAGTCCTCCTTAGTGTCATGAACTAAGGGTTGCAAACACAGAGACTAAATTCCTTGTTGTTAATAAACTAGTTGTTTTTTGTGTATACAGAAAAGTCCAAAATTATTTTTGTTATTAAATTAAATGAGGATGAGCATAAACAAAATCAGCATTAAGAAAAATATTGTACATTTTGGGGTAAAACACTTAAATTTTTGACAGGGGACCAATTAAGTCACACTAATATCTTTTTAGGAAAATGTTAAAATTAAAATAAAGTGAGATACTGAGCATGTTTTTTGAAGAGGACTTTAACAAAATTTGTTTTAAAATCCGAAAGAGAGATTTTCTTAAATGTTGTTTGTTAATTTCTTTTTCAGAATTGAAACAAGGGCCTTGCATATGTCACATAATTGTTCTAAAATTAAACTGCATCTCCAGTTACTTTTTCTTTATAACAAAAATATCTTAAATTGGACTTTCTTTGAACTGTATAGCCTGAGTAGACCTTGAACATGATTCTCTACTTAAACACCCTGCTACAACTCCAGGTTTCTGCTACCAGGCCCAGTTCCAAATGAGATCTTCCTTGAAATTAATAAAATGATTTTGAATTACATATAGAGAAAGAAATCATTGAAGAAATTATCACCATTTTAACAAATGGTGCTGAAAAGTGGATAGTTTGAGGATGCGGAATGAAACCAGACATTTATCTTTCACCTTGCATAAAATAATCTCCAAGTGAATCAAAGACTTCAATGAGACTTGAAACTCTGAAACTACTAGAAGAAAAAGTAAAGAAAATGTTCCAAGATAGAGATCAAGATAAGGACTCCAGTTCCTTAGAAAATAAATCCAATAATTTAAAAGTAAGCGCGGGGGGGGGGGGGGGGGGGGGGGGGGGGGGGGGGTGTCTCATGAAATCAAAATCTTTCAGTATAGAAAATGAGACAGCCTACAGAATGTGAGAAAATCTTGACAACTATACATCTCACAGGGAATTACTATTCAAGATATAGAAAGAAATAAAAATAATAACAGTAAAATAATAATTAAGGAACATAAAACAAACAACCCAGTCCAAAAGTGGGCTAAGCGTCTGCACATAAGATTCTCACAGGATAAACAAACGTTAAGACAATAACAAAAACTTTGTAAAGTCTTCAACACCATTAGTCATTATGAAACTGCAAATTAAAACTGCTTTGTAATTGCATTTCACACGAATTATATTGACTGTCTTCACAAAAACAAATGGCAGCAAATAGCAGAGAAGATGTGGTGAGAGAGAATCTTTGCTTGCTTTGGCTGTGAGTACAAACTGGCAGAGCCACTATGAAAATGGATGGAGCTCCGGGAGTCCAATCGGCGAGAAAGAGGAGGGATTGTATGAGCGAGAATTGTTGACACCATGATTGGAAAAAGTACAGGGACAAATAGCCAAACTAGTGGAAACACATGAACTATGAACCAATAGCTGAGGGCCAACTGGATCAGGCCCTCTGGGCAAGTGAGACAGTTGAGTAGCTTGAACTGTTTGGGAGGCCCCCAGGCAGAGACCCAGACCTGTCCTTAGTGCATGAGTGTTTGGAACCTGGGGCCTATGCAGGGACACTTAGCTCAGCCTGCATGAAGGGAGGAGGGGACTGGACTTGCCTGGACTGAATCTATCAGGCTGAGCTGAATCCCTGGGGAGTCCTTGCCTTGGAGGGGATGGGAATGCGGGGGTGGGCTGGGAGGAGAAGGGGGAGGAGGGAGGACAGGAGAATCTATGGCTGATATGAAAAATTAAATGAAATAATAAAATAAAATAAAAAAAGAAAAAAGAAAATGAAGACAGAGGCTTCTCAAAAGTAAAGTAGAACTACATAGAGCCGGCTATAGACACTCTGGGCAAAGTCCCAAAGGACTTTATATAGTGCCCCTACTTCCTACTCATCTTAATCACAACTCTGCAATAGCAAGGGTATAGATTCAGTCTAGATACTCACCAACTGATGAATCAATAATGAATATGTGTCACATAGATACAATGAAATTTTGTTCAGCCATAAAGAAAATTGAAACTAAGAAATCTGGAGGAAAAAAAAGATAAAACTAGAAAACATATCTAGTGAAATCTTAAAAATCAGAAAAGAGAGTGTGAATTTTCACATATGTGTCTCCTAGATTGTAATTTTTATGTAAGTTGTGTATTTGGAAGTCAGTGGCTACAGCGACAAAAGAATGAAGAGCAGCCTATGAGAGGAGGAAAGGAGGCTTAAGTGCAGGGGAGTGGAACACATGTTGTATGAAAATTGAAGAGAGAGTACTAAGTGTGAGAATGTTCAAGAAGGTACAAGTGGGGGGAGGGAGGAAGAAGTCGGGCAAGCCAACACCGCCTTAAAAGTCCATAGTCAAACATAACTCTTGTAAAGCTAACTTAAAACCAAGCTGCTTCCAGAAGCCACACCTGCCTGGTTTAACTCTGACTCTTTTGTAGATTTACAGAATGAAGTTCGGTCTTTTTCATCACCCATAGTGCATTGTTATCATTTCTTTCTCCATAAAACCCTCTTCTTAACAAATCCTTTCCTATCCCCATGCCTTCTCTTTTGTGTGACTCACTGAGTTTAATTAGATTTTCTTGCCAGAGCATGGATGGGACATGATTTACTGGAGCAATGGCAAACTATCAATGTCTACCTTAATGAATATATAAACACTGGGAATGGATCATTATATAATAAATAAGCAGCTGACATTTTTTTTTTTGGTTTTTCGAGACAGGGTTTCTCTGTGTAGCTTTGTGCCTTTCCTGGGACTCACTTGGTAGTCCAGGCTGGCCTTGAACTCACAGAGATCCGCCTGGCTCTGCCTCCTGAGTGATGGGATTAAAGGTGTGCACCACCACCGCTCGGCAGCTGACATTTTTAAAGGACCAATAATTACATATAAGAATCATCCAGAAAACCAAATACTATGAAGCTATCATTTGATGTAATCTCATTAGAAAGCTAATGTGTCTATAAGGGTTGCATACTCATATTCTTAGCAATTCTAGAGAATGTTTCATCCATGTGCCTGTTGAAATGACTACTCAAATATTTACAGTATCCCTGACCTTTTCTAGAAACAAAATAGGAAATCACTGGAGAACCTGGCATGGGAGTATCTGGGAGGATTTTATAATCCCTCCAATAGTGTCATATTGATACCTAAAGGAAGAGCTAAAATTAAGGAGGTTAATATCCAGAGAAACAAAAATCCAAGAGAAGTAAGGGAAACTTCTTGAAGGACAGCAGCTTGGAGTGTGATCAAGCAATGTTTGGATTATACATGTATGGTGAGATTAGCATAATGTTATTACTAAACAGACATTAAGAGAGGCATACAAGATAATTGGGAAGGTAGAATGGCCACAAGACATTGAATTATTCAAAAAAGCAGAGCTATCTTCAGAGCAAGTAGAATGTTGATCATTATAATTGCAATATGTGAAGCATCACCGTCTGCAGCATGATAAGTTCAGGAGCCTTACTATATGTGGATATAGGAGAAGAAAGCAATTCCATTGAGACCTATGAGATGGCATGATGTTCTCCTAAGAGTTGAGAACCTCTAACACTTGTCAAAAGGTAAAATATGAAAGTATAAGCATGGACTCTTTAGTATGTATGCATACTTGGGTGAACGGTCTCTGCCAGTTACTGGCTATTGGATTTTAGTCATGTTATCTAAGTTTCCTCTACTTCAGCTGTTATTTCTTCTGATCAATAAGCCATTTGAAACTTTTTTAGGACTACATACAACTTTACACATATAGTAGCTGACATGTTGCTTTGACACACATTGGGTTATGAAATAGTGAGGGCTAGAGTATTAGAAGAGCTTTAATACAAAAACGCAGCCAATCATCCCTTTATCTCAAGCCCCATCCCCAGCAGGCATGCTCTGGGAACATCCCTCCACCTGTAGGCCAGGAAGGCAGGTAGGTTAACTGCAGCTGTTCATCGCACTCCCTTCCTCCAAATCCAGTCTCCCAGTCTCCCTCCATTTCTGTAGCATACCACCTCATGCACCCTCCCCTTCTTGATGCCCCCATCACCAATGGATAACACAGACATTTTTCTTCAACTTTCCTCCTTTCTCATCCCTTTGTCCAGCCTACAATTCTAGTAGGATTCCCTGGAAACCACCAGTCAGATATGGCAGAGCAACAAGAACACCAGTAAAGCGGGTAGGCTAGCTTCAGATCTTTACTCTCCCTCCTCTCCTCCAAATCAAATCAATCCTGACCCCTGTTCTGTAGTAGACTACCTGCTCTAGCCTCTCCTCATCCTCTGCCTCTATTGCTTGGGGACTAAATAGATCATGGTGGAACACACTGCTTTCTTCTGTCATATGGACCACTTCAAACACCCCCGAACTTTTAGTCGTACCCATTCTTAAACATCAGCTCCCAATACCTAGAAATATATTGTACACAGAAAACCCAGTGGCAACAATTAGTACTATCAAAGAAACATTCTGTGTCAGGCAACATACAGCCACCACACTACCCTGAAAGCCAGAGAAGGCAATAGAAACCAAGAAACAAAGCACCCACACAACAAAGACAAAACCAGATATCAACACATAGAATTAAAATCATCCTAAAAAAGATGCCTAGATAACAGTGTAAAAAACACAATAACAGCCAAGAAAATATGTCCCAAATAGGGCCCAGACACCCTAGTACAGTAGGCCTTGAAAAATGGAACATGACAGAAGCATAAAATAAGAACTTTAAAATACCTTTTAGAAATATGGCAGAGGACCTTATAGAGCAAACTAATAAATCTATTAAAGAAAATGATGAAAACACAAACAAACACTGGAACTAAATGAATAAAATCATCTAAGACCTAGTAAAGAAAACCTAAATTGAAGGAAATAAATAAACAAAAATTTTAGGAATTTGAACAAGAGCCTCAGAGGCAAAACTCACCAAGAGAATACAAGAAGACATTGAAGAGAGAATCTCAAGCATTAAAGATAAGACAGAAGAACTGGATACATCAGGCAAAGAAAATGTTAAATATAAAAAAAAAAACTTGATGAATTAGAATTTATCCCAGAGATGCAGGGATGGTTAAACATATATAAATCAACAAATGCAGTGCACCATATAAACAAACAAATATAAAAAAGTGAGCATCTCATTAGATGCAGAAGAGACCCTTGACAAAATACAAAACTGCTTTGTAACAAATGTTGTGGGGATTAGAGATACAAGAGACTATCTCAACACGATAAAGATGGTTTTCAGCAAACCTAGAGCCAACATTGCCCTAAATGGAGAGAAACCCAAAATAATTTCACTAAAATCAGGAATGAGACAAGGCTGTCCACTTTCTCCATACATATTTAATATAGTACTTGAAGTCTTGGCTAGATCAATAAGACAACTGAAGAGAATCAGGAGGATAAAAATAAGAAAAGAAGAAATCAAAGTATCTTTAGTTGCATATGATATGATAGTATACATAAGTGACCCTAAAAATTACACCAATAAACTCCTACAGATAATAAACACTTTTAGCAAAGTCACAGGATACAAAATTAATTAAAAATATCAGTAGCCTTCCTATACACAAATGATAGATGGACTAAAAAAGAAATCAAGAAAACAATACCCTTCACAGCAACCTGAAAAAAAAAAAGTGAAAACTAACCAAGCAGGTGAAAGACTTGTCTGATTAAAATCCTGAAGGCATTGGAGAGAGAAATTGAAGAAGATATCAAAAGATGTAACCATTTCCCATGCTCATGGATAATAAGATTAATATAATTAAAATAGCCATCCTACCAAAAGTACCAAATACAATCCACAGATTCAATTCAACCCTCTTCAAGATTTCAAAACAATTCTTCACAGGAATTAACAGGGCAATTTTCAGCTCCACATGGACACACATACACACACACACACACACACACACACACACACACACACACACACACACCCCGGGTGGATGCACATAAAAGAATGCACACAAATCCATTCTTATCATCCAACACAAAACACAACTCCAAATGGGTGAAAAACCTCAACATAAAGTAGATATACTGAATCTAATAGAATAAGAAGTGGAGAATAATCTTGAAATTATTGGCACAAAAATATTTTCTGAACAGAACAATGATGGCCTGAGCACTAAGGGTAACCATTAGCAAATGGGACCTCATAAATAGAAAAGCTTCTGTATGACAAAAGACACCATAATTTGGACAATGTGGCAGACAACAAAATGGAAAAGGATTTCTACCCACGACACCTCCAATTTAGAGCTCATATCTAAAATATATAAACAACTCAAATACTAGCCATCAAGAAAACAAATTACCCAATTAAAAATGGGGTACATATCTAAACAGAATATTCTCAAAAGAGGAAATTGCATGAGAAGCACAAAGAGAAATGTTCAACATTGTTAGTCATCAAGGAACTGCAAATCAAAACTACTTTGAGGTTTCATCTTACACCAGCCAGAATGGCCAATGTCAATAAAACAAACACAGCTCATGCTGGCAAGCATGTGTGGAAAGGGAAATTCTCGTGCACAGCCACAATAGAAATCAGTGGGTCATTTCCTCAAGAAGTTGGGAAGAGGTCTACCTCAAGATCCATCTGTGCCACTCATATAAATGAACAAAGGACTCTAAAACTTACTTCAGAGCCAGTTCCTCAGCTACAGTGATTGCTGCTCTATTCATAATATACAGAAATTGGAAACAAACTAGATGTCTATCGTTAGATAAATGGATAGAGAAACTGTGGTAAACTTATAGAATAGACTATCACTCAGTTGTTAAAAAACAAAAAAGAATCATAAAATTTGCAGGTAAATGGAGGGAGCTTAAGAAATCCATCTGAGTGAGGTAACCCAGACCCAAAAGAAAAAACATAGTATGCATTCATATATACATGGATGTTAGTTCTTAAGTTTTTAATAAATATGCTATAATCCATGTTACCAGAGAAGTTGGGTATAGAGTAAAAGATAACAGGAGAAGGTTGGATTATGCTAGGGATGGAGAAATAGAATAGATATTTATGATGAGGAAGGGCTGGAATGAGATGATTAAATATGGAGGACAGAAGATGGGTGTGAGGGAGGAACTGAAAGGAGGGATAACTACAACTAGGGGCAATTTGAGGGTTATCAGAAACATAATATAGAAGAAGCTTCCGTGTGTGTGTGTGTGTGTGTGTGTGTGTGTGTGTGTGTGTGTGTGTGTGCGCGCGCGCGTGCATGTGTGTGTGTGCCATGAATGGAACTGCAAAATAATAGTGGATGCAGAGCATCAGCTGGACATTTGTCATCACCAAATGAAGCCTCCATTCAGGAATCTCATCCAGTTGCTGGTCAAAAGGGGCAAACGTGAACCCCCAAACAAATCAGGCTACTGTCAAGGCTATTGGTTGCTTTACACAAACCAATGGCAAGGAACTATTCCTGAAAACAATGCCTATACAAACAAACAAATATGAAGAAATCAAGCTGGTGGCCTACCTAAGGCCTTCACCCTTCAGACTAGTTTTCAGGGCATTGGAAGGTACTTTTCATGCTACCAACAATAAAAGGCAAACACCATGCTGTAAGCCAACATGGATGATGCCTTCCAAAGCTGCAAAGCAGTGAGTGAGTAGAAACCCTTCAATCTACAAAGGTGTCTTGCTTGCAAGATGTAATAGTGAAATAGTGGCACAAAGCATGCGGGAATAATCAATCAATATTGATCTGACTTAGGGCCAACTCCATGAGAAGGAACCCCTCCCCAACACTCCTGGGTAGGCCAAGAACCTGAGATTAGATAGGCCTCTGTCTAGAATAGATAGAAGACAGTCATATTTTTTAAGGTGACCAGATTTTTTTAAATCATTTTACAGTTTAAAATACTAAAGTTTGGAATGTTACATTTTAACAGCTCAGATGATATTGCATGTCATATCACGTGTACCCAACCACATACACACACACACACACACACACACACACACACACACACACACACACACACACACACAAACACACATATACTCACACACACTATCTAATGCAAGCTTTTGCATCTACAGTGTTCCTAAGCTGAAGAACATTTTCTAAAACTTTTCATGTTTTGTCAAAACTGAAACATAACACTACCTTTCTCATAGTATTTTGCATTTTATTATCAAAATTATTTCCTCGGAAAACTTAAAATATAGATCTTCCTAGGGTACTGTAACAATGTATAAAATTCTATAATTATATCTGAAACAAAAGCAGCAGATTTTAAAGTTTCCATTGTAGTTACGTAAATGCAAGCCAAGTCCCTGTAGGTTCACTAAGAAGGAATTGCCTAACCACTGGTCTGTGGGAGATAAACAAAGTGTTTTCTAATGTGCTCCAAAGTTAATGAACTTTAAGGCATGCAGAAAGGAATCAAAATTCAAATACACACATCAGTGATTTATATAGTTATAACTTAATTATTTGGGAAGAATTTCCATTTGTATTATAAGTTCTATTATCGATGTAACTCAATTGGATTGCCTTTTATATTTGCATTTTAATGCACTAAGAGGATTTAATTTGAACTTTCCTCCTACAAAGCTATTTCAAATGGAAATTTATTTCTAAGTTACTATTTGAGCTATATTATATTTATCACAATCAAACATGTCAGAGTAGTTATGTCACATACAATCTTTTTACTGTAGAGCGCATGATTAGGGTGAATCAAATTCAACTGAAAATTCTAAACATCTTTGTTGGTTCTGGAGGATGACACAGGTACATTCTCAGTGATGGGATTGTAAACATCAAGAACATCGTGGTTCTTTTGAAAAAAAAAATAATTTAGTACAAAGCTTCAGTTAAGAAAAGTAAATCTGGCCAGGCGGTGGTGGCTCACGCCTTTAATCCTAGCACTCGGGAGGCAGAGGCAGGTGGATCTCTGTGAGTTCAAGGCCAGCCTGGTCTCCAAAGCAAGTTCCAGGAAAGGCACAAAGCTACACAGAGAAACCCAGTCTCGAAAAACCAAAAAAAAAAAAAAAAAAAAGTAAATCTGATATTTTTAGGTAAGTTGTATAGCATGCTGACACATGAAAGTGGAAATAGAATCAATAAAGAAAATAGAGTAAAGAATACCCAAACTGCTGGAAAATGGAAATGAAAAAAATTTGGAACTAGAACAGGAACTTAAGAGGCAAACAGGGAAATGTTAGAGTTAATTGACATCCTAGCATCATAAACCAAATGAACCTAGCAGATATTAACAGAACATATCACCGAAATACAAAAGAATACACCTGCCTTTCATCAGGTTATGGCACTTTCTCCAAAACTTGCACACATACTTGGAAACAAACAAGTCACAATGATACAAAAAAAATAGAAATGAAACCTTGAATCCTATCTGACCACCATGAATTAAAGTTGCCTATCAACAACAACAGAAAGCTGGAAAACTCATGAAAACCCAACACCACATACTCAATGAAAAGGGAGTCAAGACAGAAATTAAAAAAGAAGTGTAAAGCTTTCTAGAATTGAATAAAAATGAAAGGACAACATAAACTTATGTGTGATTCTAAAAGGCAAGTTCATAGTACTAACTGGCAACATAAAATAATTGCAGAGATCTCATGTTTGTAATTTAATAGCACACCAGAAAGCTCTAGAACAAAAGGAAGAAATAATACCCAAAAGATGGCAAGAAATAATTGAACTCAGGACTGAAATAAATGAAACAGAAACAAACAAATAAACAAATACAAAAATCAATGAAGTTGGTTCATTGAGAAAATCAATTAGACTGAAATCCTTAATCAAATTTACTAAAAGGAAGATATGGGAAGTTCAAATTTTAAGAAATTTAGAAACAAAAAGTAAGATTTAACAAAAGATCCTAAGCAAATCCAAAGACTCTTAAGCGCATACTTTAAATAACTATACTCCACCAATTGGAAAATATAAAAGAAATAAATAATTTTCTCAATACATGCCATCTGCCAAACTTAAATCATAATCAGATAAGCAATTTAAACAGACCTATAGCATGCAATGGATAAGAAGTAATGATTAAAAGTCTCACAACAGCAATAACAAAAATAGCATAAGCCTAGATTGTTTAACGCAGAATTTTATCAGACTTAGAATTTCAAAGGTAATGCCAATACTCCTCAAATTATTTCAAAAATTGAAATAGAAGGAATACAGTTCAATTCATTATATGAGGTTACAGTGACCTTGATAACTAAAACACACAAAGATCCAACAAAGAAAGAGAATTACAGATCAATTTCCCTTACAGGCATGGATGCAAAAAATCTAAATGAAATACTTGAAAACTAAATACAGGAACACAGAAAAAGGATTATCCACCATGATTAAGTATACTTCATCCCAGAAGTTCAAGGATGTAAACATACATAAATTGATAAATGTAATCCACAGTATAAGCAGAATAAAAAATAAAATCCACAGAATCATCTCATTAATCCAGAAAAGGTCTTTGACAAAAATCCAACACCCCTTCATTATTAAAGTCCTGAGGAGACTAGAGATTCAAGAGACATTCCTCAATAGAGTAAAGGCAATTCACAACAAGCCCACGGCCAACATAAACCTAAATGAAGAGAAATGAAAAATGTTTCCACTAAAATCAGGAATCAGACAAAGTTGTCCACTCTCTCCATGTCTATGCCTATTAAATATAGTACTGAAATATTAACTACAGCAATAAGACAACTGAAGAAGACTAGTGGAATACAAATTGAAAAGGAAAAAAGAAATCAAAGTGTCTTTATTTGTAGATGATATAATAGTATACATAATTGACCCTAAAATTTCCACCAGGAAACTCCTACAGCTGATCAACACTTTCAGCAAATTAGCAGGATACAAAATTAATTCACAAAAATCGGTAGCATTCCTATCTATAAATGACAAACAGCTGGAGAAAGAGCTCAGAGAAACAATATAATTCACAATAGTATCAAAACAAACAAAAACACTGTGTCTTGGGGTTGCTCCACCCAAACAAGTGAAAGAAACTGTATAAAAAAACTTTAAGACATTAAAGAAAGAAACTGAGAAGATATCAGAAGAAGGAAAAATATCCCATGCTCATGGATTAGTAGGATTAATATAGTAAAAAATAGCTATCCTATAAAAAGCAATCTACAGATTCAATGCAATCCCCATCAAAATTCAAACACAATTCTTCACAGAACACGAGAGGATAATTTTCAGGTTCCTATGAAAACATGCACAAACACACACATGCACACACACACACACACACACACACACACATACACGCAACATACAGACACACAAAGGTGTGTGTTAAAACAATCCTGAAGAATAAATGAAATGCAGGGGATATCACTATTCTTGACTTGAAACTGTACTACAGAGCTATATTAATAAAAATAATCGTGGTATTGGAATAAAAACAGACACACTGGTCAATGGGATCTAACTAAAGACCAAGACAGAAATCCACACATATATACAAACCAGATTTTTATTTTTATGGCTTTTTTGAGACAGGGTTTATCGGTGCAGTTTTGGTGCCTGTCCGGGATCTCACTTTATAGACCAGGTTGACCAATTGCTCAACTATATTCAATGCTCCTCTATAAATAATAGCCAGAAATTAGACACAGATGTTCATTAACAGATAAAGGGATAAAGAAAATGTGTACATTTACAGACTGAAAATTTATTCTACTGTTAAAAATTATTATGAGATTTGCGGATAAATGAATGAGGATAGAAAAAAATCATCTTGAGTGAAGTATCCAGATCAAAAAATAATAATAATAACAAAAGCAAAAACACAAGTGTATGTTTTCACTTATATGTGGATGTTGGCTGTTAAATTTTTGATAAGCAAGCTACAATCTACATAAAAATAGAGGAATACACAGTAAGGGACAACAGTGGAGGTTTGGATCACCTTAAGATGGGAAAATGGAATAGATCGTTACATGTAGTGGGGGACTCAAATGAGGGGAATGGAAGAAGGTTGTCAGAAGGGAGAGAGAGCTAAAACTAAGGTCTGTGTAGAAAGCTAATAGAATAGAATCTCCAAAATATATATGCATATAGGAAGGTGATCTAAATGGAATTGCTAAGAAATAGGGGAGTTGGAGCATCTACTGGACATTTCTCATTACTAAATGAAGCCGTGTGTTCCAAGGAGTTACATCTAAATGAGTTATTGGATGAAGAGCCCTCTTGGGAACCCCCCAAACAGCCCAGGTCCCTACTAAGGCTATGGGTTGCTCTCCAAAAGGTGATGGTGAGGCCCTTTTGCTGAAGACATCACCCATTACCCACACAAGACACTGAACATAGAGAAGTCAAACTGGTGCCTTCCTAGAGCTTTCATCCTTACTGACTAGTGTTCCTGGTACTGGGAGGTACTCTGTACATTACAGAGAAGGAGAAAGGTAAACATCAACCCAGCTACTAATCCTTTGGTCTACTATAGTGACCTGCCTGCAAGATGTGCTAGTGCAAGAGTGGCACATAGAGCCAGGTGGCAATGGCACATGCCTTTAATCCCAGCACTCAGGAGGCAGAGCCAGGTGAATCTCTGTGAGTTCAAGGACAGCCTGGTCTACAGAGCAAGATCCAGGACAGGCACCAAAACTACACAGAAAAACTTTGTCTCAAAAAAACGAACAAACAAAAAAAGTGGCACATAGTTTATAGGACTAACCAACCAATATCTGATAGGATTTAAGACCCACTCCTTAAGATGGAATCCATTCCCAACACTACTCAAAAGGGTCAAGAACCTGAGACTAGATAGCCCTTGGACCTAGGGGAAAATCAAATACTGCTGTTTTGCTAAAGAAATGTAGCAATAAAATGACTCTGAATGGCATTCTGTTATACTCATAGATCAGTGTCTTCCTCACTTATGATCCTCCTACAGCTCATAGGAATCAATGCTGAAACCCACAGCAGGACAATGTGCAGAGAAGGAGAGACCTTGAACCATTTGTTTCTTAACAGGATTTCTCCCATCAACTCATTCCCTTCAGAGTTCAGAGAACAATGTAGAAGAGGAGGAGGAAAGACTGTAAGAGCCAGAGGTCATAGAAGACACCAAAGACACAAAACCTTCTAAGCACAAGAGGACTAATTTCCATATGAACTCATAGAGACTACAGCAGCATGCACAGGACCTATACATGTCTAGGCCTGATGAGGGCTAGCTTTGAGAGGCTGAGAGTAGAAGTTGACATAAGCCCACATCCCTAGCTCAGAAGCTGTCTCTAATGGATAACTGTTCCTAAAGGAGTATCACTGGGTTTATGAACCACTCCTTAAGGGCAAGCCCCGTTTCCAGCAGTAGATGGCCAAAACAAAAGAAATTGGGGATTTGGGGATTTTTTTTCCTCATAATGCTCTGTCTGGTATTTTTTCTTTCTTTCTTATCCCATAATTATTTTGTTTATTATTATATTTTCTGATTATGTGTTTTTTAGGGATTTCTGTTTCATGTCACTGTGTGTGTCTCTATGTCTATATGTATTTCCTATGCCTTTTCTTTGACTCAGTGTGTTTCTACTTATTTGTTTGTTTTATCCTATTCATGTTTGTTTGTTTGTTTTTAACTTACTTTATTCTTAGGTGCCTGTTTGCTTTCTAATGAAAGAGAGCAAGAATAAATGTTACTTTAGGTGACTGGGGAAGTGGGAAGGATCTCAGAGCAGAAGGAAAAGGGAAATCATAATCAAAATATTGTTTATGAAAATTCTATTTTCAAAGTAAAGAGAAAGAAAAGCTAGTGAATATCTGTAAGAGTGATGAATCAACACAGAGAGGTAAGAAGAGTTGAGAGAGTGGGCAGGTATTATTGTGATCTATTTCACTGATTAATTTCTGAAATCCATTTCAATTTTCAGCTGATTTATTTCTCTTAGCATGTCTAATAATAAAGTCTGTAATATTTCTTGGTAGTGTAGAATTATATTTTTGCACCAACACATAAGAAAATAGGAGACACAGTGATAAATCCAATTAGAATCACTTTTTTATTACCATCTAAGTTAGAGTTATCTCTTTATCCTGTCTTGGAATAGGCTTTCTACATAGTTTAATAGGATATTTCAACTGTATTGCTGTCTTCCTCCAACTATTTCTCAATGATCTGCCTTATAAAATTAATGTTTGAAGTATATAGACTACTTAAGCTAATGAAAAGCATGTTTCTCGTTGGTTTACCTGGTTAGTTAGCATAATTTTGATATCAGAGATGAAGTCTGATGAGTTACCTTGAGTCTAGCAAATTTGTAAGCATTTTTTAAAGAAACCTGACAACTAAAATTGATGAATACATAATATTTCACTACAATTTCAGAAAACACTTAAAAATAAACATATAAGATTCACATTTTATATTTTAGCATGATTATTATTGTTGCACAAGAGTTCTTCTGTGTCCTGCTTTCAGGTTCAGTCACCATCGCCTAAACACACACAATTCCAGGACTCCAGTGTTTTCATAAGGCATTATATATCAATATTTTTAACAGATATAGTAAAACATATTTATCTTCATAATAAGTATGCAAATTCCAACTGATTTGATAGTTTTAGAGACTATCTGTATATTATAACACATTATAAAACTAGAATATTCCACATTTCAGGCTAAGCATGGTTAAGTTAGTGCCTACTGACAAATAGAATGATCATTTATATGGTTGGCAATTCCACAAGCTATATTTGTGTTCATTTTAACATGTAAAAGTGTTTTACAGTCCCACTCACAACAACAATGTATGAAACTTCTCCAAGTCTAAGTGATTTATGACTATACCTGAGTCAGGCATTATTAACTTGCATTTCAAAAAGAAATGATCTGTCAAACCATTTTAGAAAGGAATGCAGTTTATTTCATCTGAAATGAATTTAAAGTACTATAATGATTGTATAGTATAAATTGTAGGAAAATACCACATTTGTAGACCACCTAAAAGAAATACGTGCTTATAACAAGCCAGTAAACAAACAAAACAACCTTTAAGGTTACTTTGCTTGAGCTCGTTTGAGGAAAAATAGTATAAAGTCAGAAGTAGAACCTCTCATTTGTACAGTACACCATTCATCACCCACCCTTATATGAAGCTCCCACATAAAAATAATTATGAGCTGGGTGTAGTGGTGCATGCCTTTAGTACCAGCACTTGGAAGGCAGAGGCAGGGGGACTTCTGTGAGTTCGAGGTCAGCCTGGTCTATAAGAGTAAGTTCCAGGACATCCAGAACTGTTATACAGAGAAACCCTGTCTCCAAAAAGAAAGAAAAAACAAAACAAATCAAACAAACAAACAAACAAATTAATTATGAAAAGATCCCCCAAAAATGAAATGGTTGAATGTATCTGATTAGAATTACCCATAAATCTGAAAGTGAGAAGAAATTAAAGTGAGATCCATACTTTGTTAACACTAATCCCACATGAAGTGAAATGAATACATATCTCATTAATGGGTCATATGATAACTAGAAATCATGAGATTTGAATTCTATGTAGGTTTAGCCAATTTTCCTCCACATTTGAAACATCTACATTGTATAGTCCATGTATACACATGTATGCCTATGTAAAGAAGATGAAGTATTAAATTTGTAGAAATGCTACCTTCTGGTACTAATGTGTAAGACAATTTCAGTACCATGTTGTCTTTCACAACTGTCATTAAGATAAAATATTTGCAATATACCAAAAACAGAAGCCCCAATATTTCATTCATTTAGCAATAAGATTTGCATAATATAGTACCATAGACTGAGTGAGGTTCATAATAATTTAGTATGTTTCATTAAAAGAAGTTCAAGGCTTCCCAAAACAAGGAATAAAGAGTGTTTAAGAAATGGAGAAGAAGGGCTGGAGAGATGGCTCAGTGGTGAAGAGTGTTTCCTGCTATGGCAAAGGACCCAAGTTCTGCTCCCAGAACCCACATGGTCTCTCAAACTCCTACAATGCCAGGTTTGTAACACTCTCTACTGCCTGCCACAGGCACCCGGCACACACATGTCCACATAAAAGAAATAGATACAGCTCAACGAATGTTTACTTCAAAAGAGGCGGATATAGGAGTGGCTTCTCTGACTCGTCTGGGAGACACAATCTCACAGCAAGCTTCCTGGGCCTCTGGCTCTCACAATCTTTCCACCACCTCTGCTGCAAGGATCCCTGAGCCTTAGATGTCAGAGGTTGTGTTGTGAATGCATCAGTTGGGGAACAGGCTCCACAGCTCCATATTTGGGGATTGTAATGGTCTCTCAGTTTCGAAGAGAAGTCTCCTTGATGAGGATTAAGGATATGGCTGCCTAAACATGACCTAAATGAGGAAGACACCAATAGACACGCTAATGGAGAAGAGAGAAAGTCCAGCAGACCTCAACACTAGGCCATTACAGACAACTGAAGAATCTAGAGAGAAAGAACTAGTTTTTTTCCAGGGAAGGACACACAAACACTCATAAGAAAAATGTGAAGGAGATGATTTTTTTTTTCAAAAAGGACACTTAAATAAATAACAAAGATCTTTATTTTTGGCTAACATTTTGGTTCTCTGTAATCAAACAATATTTGATAGAATTACATCAGAATAATATATTTTATTTAGACTCATATTTTATATATGTTACTTTGAAGAAATATCTGTGCCCTTGAGAAACCCAAGTGCTTTATAAACTATAAACACAGAGTGAGCAAGACATTTTTATTGAAAGTAGTATATACTAAAAAAGAAAATTCTTCTTAAATGGAAATTTAAAGCTGAAATGTAAGAGTTCTGGGTACACAAACACAAAAGGCAGTGAAGCTGTAGAGCCGTCAGTGACCCTGTATGCTTCCTATCGGCAGTTATGAACCCTAACTTTCCAGGTATCCTGCACCCCACCCCCGGGTCTCCTAAGCTCTTACAGATCTTGGTGAGCTAGCCTAGGTCTCTCATATACCTCAGAGTGAATGGCTGACACACACTGTAATGATTTCACAGCTTTGACACAATCCAGCTCTATTTCTCTTGAATTGACCAAGAAGCAGTCAAGAAACAAGAACAGTCAAGAACTGTTTCAACTTCTAAGAAAAATAATAAAGTCAGGAAGTGGTGGCACATGCCTTTAATCCCAGCACTGGGGAGGAGGAGACAGATGGATCTCTGAGTTCAAGGCCAGCCTGGGCTAGAGAGTGAGTTCCAGGAAAGGCTCCAAATCTACACAGAGAAAGCCTGTCTCAAAAACTCCAAAAAAGAAAAATAACACAATGTCATATTCACAAATGAGAGGCAGCTAAAAATCCAGAAGTTCATTTTCCCTACCAATAAAATTGCAACAAGAAACTGTGATAGCATAACCCCAAGCCTGCGTATGTGAGGTTGTCACAGAAATAGAGCAAAAAACTTTTCTCCGTATTCAAAAGTGACCATGGGATATTTACCCAGTGACTCAGTAAAACACATGTTGATGTCATATAGAAAAAGTCAATTAATTTAAAAAGTATTACACCAAAATAAAATCTGATAAAATGCTAAGTAAGGAGTTAATAACACTTTTATAATGAAATTATGTAAATAAATTGTTAGAAATAAGAGGAGGTATTGAGATATACATTGTTGTAGCCTCAACAATGAGGAGGCTAAGGAAGGAGAATTATGTAGTGCAGGATAGCCTGACTTCACTGTGACCTTGAGGCCAATTTATTTATTTTTTATTTTTTTGGTTTTTTTGAGACAGAGTTTCTCTGCGTAGTTTTGGTGTCTGTCCTGGCTCTCACACTGTAGACCCGGCTGGCCTCGAACTCAGCCTGGCTCTGCTTCCTGAGTGCTGGGATTAAAGGCATGTGCCACCACCACGTGCTTGAGACCAATTATTACAGATGTATATATTCTGTTTCTTCTTCAAGAATCATGCTGTACAGTAGGTAATTGTACAGCATTATAGATTTTCAACTGAATTCTGAGAATATGTTTAATAATTTCTGATAGAAATAAATTTTGAAATGGAAAGTCCTTAAATTGAAAATGTTTTCTATTTGAGAAAGACTTTTGAAACACATGCAGCAACGTCTCAATAAAGTGTAACCTGAGATATTCGCTACCTTGAAGTTCCTGGGGATGAATGCATCCAACATGTTTAGCAGTTTCAGATGATGCATGTGTTTAGCTTTGTGCTATTGTTTTTTTAAAGTTTAGAAAGTTGTGTGGTAAAACAATAATTAGTATTTATCTCCTGTCTATTTGAGCTAAGGAACAAAATTTGAGAACTGAGCCTACAATATTCTAGCAAGCACAGAATTTAATTTAATCTGTTGATGTTTCTTCAAGTTCTCTTAGACGTTTTTAAAACAATGACCCAGTGCAAAGAGCTATATACTGAGACAATAAATGGCTGGTGTTCCACAATGGGTTTGTCATAGTTTAAATGTCTGAAGCCCATGCACGGGTGACAACAAAGAGGATACAGCCGTTCCAAGAGAAATGCTACAGCTACGGCAGATGTTTAAGTGATGGTGGATTTCCTAAACTCATAAGGGTTATTTTGCATTTGAAAACATCTTTTTTCCTACATCTGAAAACAATTTTTGAAGAAAACCACAGTGGTACCCTAAAGCTCATAACAAAATCCCCTGATTGCCTTCCTGAACTCTCTCCACTGATTTAGAGGTGGTGGTTAACCGAGATGTTCCGCAAAAACATATATAATTAAAGGGCTGGCCAACAGAGTGCCAGCCAAGAGAGCAGTTGTCACAGCTGGCACACGGTTATCCCCAGATTTCATCAGCTACGCTGTGCTATTCATGTCCAGACAATGAGCCTTTCACCTTCTTCCAGCCTCAGGAAACAGAGAAGCAGCGCACTTGTCAAAAGAAAATGAATGGTTTCAGAAAGTGTTCATTTCCACCTGTTTTTGTGAAATGTAAAGGCATATACTTAAAGCAAAGAAAAAAAGCTCCTAGGATGTGTTTTCTATTTTTTTATTAAAGATGTTAAACTCATGGAATTATAGCATTATGAGAACTCTCACCAAAGGAAATAATTCAAGCAAAACTTTGGCACAGTTTGGGGGGAGTTCTTTCAAGCTTTAATTTTTTTGCAGAGGTGCTAACTTTTGACATCTTGCCAAGGAAGAGAAAATAAGCGTGCATTTAATCATGGCATTTATTTTATAAAGTTAAGGGGTTTTTTTTGTTTTGTTTTGTTTTGTTTTTAGTTTAACATTATTTCCTTTTGTTTTGTCTTTCCATGGTCACATGGTATAATATTCTCTAGGAACAGGACAGCATAGTAAATTTAAAATAAACACTGGTTCTCAAGTATGTGCACATACCCCAAACATTCTAGGCATCTCTGTCTCCCTCATAATGGCAGGCTATCTGGAATACTAGATTGTTTGAAAAGAATGCTGGGTTAGAAGGAACATAGGTTTTATAAAGTATAAGCTTTCTATTAAAATGTAAAATTCTGAACAAGTTCACCACATAATTCAGGAAGAACAGAAATTTATCTTTAGATATTCATTCACTTAAAGTTGCAGAATGTCACTGTGAATGGGACAGATCACCTGGGAAATGTCAGGAAGGAGAAGAAGAACTTATTTGGACTCAATGTTTCGGTTGCAGCCCAAAGAAGTTTGTTCTGTTTATTCCTGGTCCACGGTGGGTTAGAACGTGATCAGAACATGATCACAACATCACGGCGGTGGGCAGCAGATGGCTGAGGCTGCTCACTTCAATGGGCAAGAGAGGATGGACAGAAAGAACACACAATTGAGAGAGAGAGTCTGAAAAAGATACTGCCCCATGGACAGCCCCAGTGACTGATGGGCTCTAGTTAAGTTCCACCTTGAAACAGTTGCAATTCCTTCAAAATAAGCCATCAGAGAGGAAACAAACTGTCAATACCTGAGCCTGTGGGTAGCATTCCATTTAAATTTCAAATAAAATTTAAATTTTAAAATTTTGTCCTTTCCCACCACTCCCAACAAAGGCTAATAATGGTCTCTTCATATTGCAAAATGAGTGCAGTAGTCCCCATAAGTCCTTAGAGTCTTGACTATTTCCGTATTGCTCCAACATAGACGTCCAAAGGCTCTTCTGAGACAAGGAAACTCTGTGCATATCTATGTTACAACAGTACAGAGTAAACATCCCTTGTACACTGGGAGACTTAAGAAGATGACCAGGAATAAATGGATAGAACAAAACATCCAGCCAGAGAAATACTAAATTAGGTATCTCCATGTACAACATTCAGGACACATAGCATCATGATGTAAGCTGCAAAAGGTCTGGGCAGTTTCACCCCTGCGGCTTTGCTATTTGCAGCTTTCATGAGCTATCTCCACCTTCAGAATGTGGCTTTCCATTCTGAGTGCCTGGGTACCTGAGAACTGCAGATGAATCCTGGGGAAACAATGTCCCAAGCAGATTTATATTCATCAAATCCAGGAAACACCTTGAGAAAGACTCAGATGACTTCTTTCACATCCTTGATTACATCTGGTAGTCTAGAAATGCTTCCGGATATCTTCTAAAATATGCTCAAGGCATCGTACCTACTGTCCCAGTGCAAAATACTTGGTTTCTTTCCTTTTCTTTAGAAATGCTGCCTTCCTTCCTCTGCCCCAACTTTACACAGACTTTTCCAACCGAATCACAAGTGCATCAAATCTTTCTTCTCTGGCGTCTGCTCCTGATTTCCACTGTGGAGCTATCTAAAAGCATCCAGAAAAACCTAAGCTAAAGCCTAAATACCGCAACATTTCCTCTGCCATATTAACTAGTCTGTTACCTTAAATTCAGCCGGACACAAAGTCCAGGGATAAGAATGTAGATGAATTCTTTTCCAGGATGTAATATGAAAATATGTATAGTTTTTACTCCACTCTCAATGAGTCCTTGTTCCCACCGCCTCCAATAAGCAGTTTTTATTGTCCTTATTTCTTTTGGCATGCTAGTCTTCTGAACTTTCACTCAGAACCTTCATTAAGTACTGTAGCATCACTAGCATTCTCAAACTTCTCTAGACTGCACACCTTAAAACTCTTCAAAATTTCCCTCACAAATAACCTCCAAGGTTTAAGATACACACTGCCAGGTTTAGTCACAGCAACAACATCCCTTCTCTGGTATCAGTGTTTTTGGTTAGGGAGAGTTTGAAGTCACCACAATCGATATATGATATAAGGAAAGAAATTTCAATGTTGGCTAGCAGTTTCTGAGGTTTCAGTCCACAGTGAAGGAAATGGGTTCAAGAATACAACAGCTCACACCATAGTCACCAGTAGATGAGAAACAGGGCCCCCATCGGACTGGCATGATTCTTTTCCTTCTTCCTGCATTTGAACCGATAGCCTATGAGACAGTGCCCCTACCACATTAGTTAATATTCTGTACAAATGGAACCTTTGACAAGACCAGAGGTGTGCTTTACTAGATAGATGATTGATAGATAGACAGACAGACAGACAGATAGATTGACTTTTTCAATGTACCCAAGGGACAGTCAACATTACCTCACAAATTCTCATTACTGAACTTAAACTATTTCTCACCCTGCTACAGTATAGATGAAGTGCTGTACTTCTTAATAAACTTCCTTAGCATAAGAAGAGTTGTATGCAAGACCTCCTGACCCCAACTTATTTTCTCTATCTTTCTCATCCCCTGACCACCCCATCAGGACCCTGTCATTGAAGAACAAGCTGCTGGATCAAGTCATCAAACGAAAAGAATAATTTGCCATGAGCCTTCAAATTTTTTTCCAATAAGATAACACTTAATACTGTAATGATGTTCATTCTAGAAGAGTTTACAGTACCACATAAATTAAGACATTTTAATTGTATGTTCTTTTCTACAAAGAGGTGTCCAGTATATAACATTCTTCCAGCTTATAATTAATTTACTATTTGTTTAAATACAAGTTTTATTTCCTAATAATTAAAATCTCACATCACTGAAGTGTATTAATGCCATTTCCATCAGAGTCAAACTTAATTAAATGAATTAATATATTTTAGAAAACTATATCTTGCGGAGCAGAAGTGCTAGGAGTATAAATCAGTGAGAAGCTCATGATTAGCACTTACAGGACCTGGGTTCCTTCTCCAAACCAAAAGTCAACCTATCAATCAATAATAGTATTGTTGACTTTGGACAGGAGTGATTTAATGGATACCTGGAAATGCTACTATGTTGTGCTTAGGATAACCTCTCCTCTAGGTTGCACCATTTACCTTTAGTAATCCTTGCCTTGTCTCATTTTAATCATAGCAAATACACACATGGGGGAAGTATCTTTTCCATTTATTGATTTGCTTATAGCCTGTATTTCAGAAGAGATATCAGACCAAGCGCTCTGACTCTGTTACTCATGCTCAATCCAAGCACCTAGGAGAGTGCCTGCTAAGGAGTTGGTGTGTAATATGTTCACTGAAATTATCTACAATATAATGAATATGATCTGAAATGTCTTCAGAAAATTAGCATTTATTTTAAAAATGTAAAAATGAATTATGTACTAGCTAATCTTCGTTAACTTGTATCAAGTTAAAAATTCCTTGTATTATTAAGTAAATTTAAAAATATATAAGTGCAATGTAATTTTGACATAACTAATGTTTGTAAAAACAATAGCCAAATCATTTGCCAACCTATAACTTAATAATAAAGAAAATATTATTGTATGTCTGATAAATTTTTGAAATGTATTTTTTTCTTTCAGAGTAAATATAAAATAAATTTATTTTACTGTTCCTAACTAACAAATATAAAGTGTCATTTTTCCTTCTCCCTTCATGTTTATATTATATGTTAATTTAATACTAAATATGTATTCCTGATTTACATGGCAAGGAATAACATAATAGTGAAGCCTGCTTTGGAAAATTTTCAGTTAGCAACTGAAGACAAGAATAAGAAAATGATAGATGGTAAAAACTTAAAAACCTAAACACACTATCCATCACCACAATCTTTCTATAGTCTTACACACATAAAACACTTAACAAGTTTATTACAGTTTTGTATGAGCAAAATATAACAGTGAAACCAAATCGAAATAGAATAAACTCCATTGAGCAATAAAAGATATGAATATGTAACCATTTTGTGTGCATGATGTATGTATCTATATATTTATGGGTCTCTGTGTGTGCAATAAAAACATGGGTGTGTATGCATAAAGACGTATGTGGAAGCCACAGATCAATATCAGGTACCTTCCTCAGTATCTTTCCACATTGTTTTTTTTGATCCAAGGTCTTTCCATGAGCATGCCCTCATAGATTCAGCTAGAATGGTGAACCAAAAACCCCATGGAACTAATTGTTTCCTCAGTGCTGGTGTTGTAGGTATGCACCACCACACTCAATTTTTCTTAGGTACTGGGGATATGAAGTAAGTTTTCATGCTTGTATGCCAAGCAATTTACTGACGAAGACATCTATCTCTCAGGCC
The DNA here is from genome assembly GCF_007827085.1 of Peromyscus californicus insignis. NCBI lineage: Eukaryota > Metazoa > Chordata > Mammalia > Rodentia > Cricetidae > Peromyscus > Peromyscus californicus. The sequence goes on along the minus strand of NW_026294617.1, from coordinate 56,206,253 downwards.
CATAAATACACAATTTTAATATGCAAGGGTTTTGTACATTTAAAAACACCTAGGCTCTTTCCCATGAAAGAAATAATTTGGAATAATAGTATAAAGCATATTTGAAATACAAAATCAATTTTGGATTCTCCACTGCACAACTTGCCTCACAAACTGTAGACTGAAAAAGAGAAACTTGGGTATCATATCAGTGAAGGGGATTCCACAATTCAGGAAGAAGTCTAATCAGACACATTAGGCTGAATTCCAGTTTGAATCTTTAGGGCCACAGTCTAATATGCAGACAGCTTACTTTTTGACTAGTTGGGATCCATGACTTAATTTAAAATAACACAATAAAACAAAGATGAACTGATATCATCTTGGTGATTATATGGCAAAGAGAAAGGGATCATAAAGTTGCAAAATCTCAAGTTATTTCACTTTAACAGAAGGATCACTCTACTAGCTGGACCTGACCTAATGAAGTAGATCTAAACTAATGAAATGTGTCCTTTCAATATTCTAACAGCCTTCCAGAACAGGCTTCTGTGAGTTTTGAACTGCAAATAAATAAATTATGAGAATAATCAGGTAATATTGATGAAGACTTGGCCTCAAATGAGAACTGAGCCTTGGCTGAATAAATGCAAAATTTTAAGCTGAGAACCCAACTAACCTTTCCCCTAACTTGGTGTTAATAAAAAAAAGAAAAGAAAAAAAAACAAGGAAAGATTAAATTAAATGCCAATAAATGTTTGTATTTTTTATCAAACAGTAAAAAACATGCTTGCTCAAAAGTGACTGTTTTGTGACGGCAATAATACATTCATTGCAATAGAACCAGGAAGACTAGGAGAAGCACATATGAACATAATGTTCTTAGAGCCACAAGAAGATGACTGAGTATAAAGAAGTTGGTGAAGAAGCTGGAATTCTTAAAACTACAACAGTGAAGACAGCATTTGCTTATTTGGAAGAAAGAACTCATTTTATATTTTGTTTTTCTTGGTTTACACAGCTTAAGTGAATACACAAAACAACTGAAAGTCAGATTGACCATTTGCAAGATTTAGAACCAATTAGCAAGAACAGGCATTAAAAACAAGCAGAGAATTTCAACTTGACATCATAAAAACTAGAGATATATGGATGACTCCAGAGCAACCCAGGATTAGAAATCCAACTCTAATCATAGAAAACCTTGAAGAAGTCCAGAAAATATGTTAGCAGAGGTTGATCACTATCATTCAATCATACAGTAGGAAAAAAATAGCCCCAATCTCAACTCCGTAGACTGAAATTCTTTAAGGTTTGATCTCTACCTACACCTGGGGGTTTTAAGTACATGAAATGAAGCTATGTTGATTGATCAATGACAATATGTATGCTATAATATGTGTCATCAAATAATTTAGCTGTTAATTCATGATTGTTATAGCAGGAAATGAGATCGTTATAGAATGCCAAAGTATTATTGCATGAGTGGGCAGTCTGGGCCAGAACAAAAGTAACAAAAGCAAAGAATACAGAATGGAAACTAAGTACAGCTACATTAAAGGTGGGGTGGTATTTTAAGATATCTGAGTTTTGAAACAGTGTATGGAAAAGAATGTTCAATTAACTGATAGGCTATGGAATTAGGAAGAGAGGACATGATAGGGGTGGTGATATATTGAATTTATGGCATTTGTGCTATTGCTGTGAAATAAGAAGTAAAATGTCCAGAAAAAAAATCTCTGGAAACATATTAACGGAATTTCAATCTAGATAAGAGCTATGGATTTGCAAAGTGTCCCTGAAAAGACAATGATTTTACTCTGAATTGAAAGAGCTTCCTCTAAGACTTCACAGAGGAGGCACAAGGTTGATTCGAATGAATGGCAGATGCAACAGGGTAAACCTCCCAAGATCACTGATACTTTCTAGTAGGTTCACTTTTAAAGTAGAAACACTGTGTATTAGACCAAAAAAAGGGCGGGGGGGCTCTACCATCTTTCTATTTTGAGCTTTCTCCACATCTCCACAAAAACAACCTTACAAACTTTCCTTAAAATTTCCTTTGAGATTTATTTGATAAGACAAGCACAAACTTGTATAATGGGGATGCACTTGGGAATGTGATGCAAGTCTGTGGCTCACTTGGGAGCTGGGCTGGACTAGGGTTAGTTACACCAACAGGGTGTATTCTTCACCTGAGTCTTCTGACCTTCTGAAAACAAAGAGCCCCAGCTAGTGATCAGTATGCACATTTACCTCCTAAGGAGCTCAAAACAACAAAGTGTGATGCTAAGCAAGGTAGCACCCACCTACAACCTCTTTTTTTGGAATTGTACTTCAAGGCTGGGACGTTTATTTTGATTATTTTATTTGATCTTGCAAGCTATTAAAAATTTTGGCAACTTACTGACCTGAAGGTTTGAATATGAGTATCAGCCTGCAAACACAGATTGCTTAAGTGGGCTGAACTTCCTGTTGCATTTGTACTTGAATTTTGTTACCTAGTTAGGAAAAAAAATGATGGATTCTTAAGAAACTAATTGCTCTGTTCTGTAGTTTCTTCTTCTGCTGGAGATAAAATGGAAAACATTTGTCAATTCTAAAACTTAAGTAGTCTATAAGATCAGACAATGCAGCATTCTTTTTTTTTTTTTTTTTTTTTTTGGTTTTTTTTTTTTTTTTTCAAGACAGGGTTTCTCTGTGTAGCTTTGCGCCTTTCCTGGATCTCGTTCTGTAGACCAGGCTGGCCTCGAACTCACAGAGATCCGCCTGCCTCTGCCTCCCGAGTGCTGGGATTAAAGGCGTGCGCCACCACCGCCCGGCAATGCAGCATTCTTAATAACATTGTATGGAGGAAAATTTCTGCTAGCCAATTGAGACCATGCACTGAAAAGTATGCATACTCACTAGTAATGTTGATAATAATTTCAATATATTTTAACAATTAAATACCTTAAGGAAATAACGAGAGTCATTCACTGTAGCAAAAAGTGTAAAACAGGAACAAACATGCCAGCTGAACAAGTGACCATAGCTGACAGCTAGACATGTACAGTGGTCTGGAGGAGAGCCTGTTTTGTTCTGAAGATCCTAGCTCAGGGTAAAGCTACTCATCTTCCCAAAATTTACCAGATCTGTACCCCAAAATAATCACATGCAAGGAGCGAATACATTTCATGGATATGGATATTCATACACATGAAGTTTATGGCTCATTACCAGATGATATGGAAGAAACCTTTCTCCTATGTAGGTATTTCTTTTACAGGAAGTAATTCTCTCAGTTTTTATAAAAAGATCTTGGAAATGTTTGATATGAGTTTTGGGGTTTACATGTAAAGTGGCAATAGTAACAACCTTCACAAGATTACTTAAGTGTTAAATGATGATTAAAAATGACCTAAGTTAAAGAACAGTATATATCTATTAAAAATCTTGATGGTTTCGTGTGTGTGTGTGTGTGTGTGTGTGTGTGTGTGTGTGTGTGTGTGTGTGTGTGTGTGTGTTTTCAGACATGAATAAGCAAATCCTGGCTGCAAAACCACACGTTTAAATATCAACAGGTAGGCCATGGTGGAGCAGCAAATGAAACTGCCTTTAGCATCTCTGAAGCTTTGCCTTAGAAACCTGGAGGGCTGACCTCCTTATTCCCCAGTGAGATAGCTCAGGCCCTAATTGATGCTGGCTTGTGGCTAAGACTACGGATTTCAGAAAATTAAGAGTACATGATCACAGAGAGCATGAGGCATGGACCTTTCATGTACATAAAGAAATTATAGGATTTTTATAGACTAAAAAAAAAGGTCTTTGAGTTTTTTAAAACAATATCGAATGTGCTGGAAATGATCTAGCTATGAAAGCAAAGGTAAAATGTTTTCATCGTAGCATTCATGAAGAATGTGGTTTGTGCATATGTTTTAATTGCTACCTTGGCGTTACTTAGCTAGGAACATATATCTGTAAAGTATGTTTGCCTTAACTGTCAATCATAATAAGTACATTGAAATAAAACTCAGTGACAAAGTATTTCTAAGTCTTCTGCATTATGTTTTAGAATTGCTGCCAGTGCTGTGAGCTAGTTATGAGTTAGAATAATATTTTCAGTGTTGACACACAAATGAACTCACTAAGCAACATCTTTACTTATAGATTTACATGGTTGGAAAGCAAAAGCTACTTTTCTTTAGAAATATATGATTCATTATCAAAAGATAAAGAAATTCATTTTCTTTTAAAACTATTCCTTTTACATGCAGTAATTTTCAAATTCTTTATCAAGTGTATTTTCTCAGATGTCTGTACAACTTCCACACTGTGCATACATCCTTTCTGTTTTCTTATTCCTACAAAGTTTAATTTTCAATTGCCATCTACTCTAAGAGCCTTTGAAGAACCTTTTTATCAAAGACCAAATAAGTGAACAACCCCCCTCCCTAAACCCATGTGTCCTCAAGTAAACCAGTCTAAATAAAATGATAGATATTAGAAGAAAAATTTGCCAACCAAAAGCACACATTGTATTACGGCCCATTATTTTCATTACTTCTATATTAACTGGTGTGTCTTGAACCCACATCTTTCTTGGCATAGTTATCGTAGTCCATCAAAGATGTAAACACACACACACACACACACACACACACACACACACACACACACACACACACACACACACACAGAGTGACTCTCATTAAAATAACCCCCAATGACATTGTTTAAATCTTTCTCTTTCAGAAGACTCCTGTTAAGACACACAAGAACCCTGAGATCATCAAAACACTGTTCCAACCCTTATAACAACAGTAATTGGTGAAAACAAGATGATTTAAAGCACAAAGGGATCAATTACTTGGTTGTTTATTACTGATTACATTGGAAAACTGGCATCTTTCCACAAGGGACCATCTAGGTCACCTTAAGGAAACTATACCCAAAGGACATTGGTTGCCCTGAATCAAAGGATGATTAAGATTGTTTGGAAGGAATAATTGGCCACCTGGCTGTTAAAAGGGTTATAACTATAGAAAGTGCTTTTCCTGACCTACTAGTTCTCATCAAATTTTTTGAGCTTGATATTATTATGTGTGCTACCATAAGTACAGTCATTTGACCAAATATGAAGGACTAACAGTACATACGAGCTAAGACTTTGAGGTCTCATTGATAACCCTTATGAACATAATCCTTACATTCAATCTCAAAAGATATACATACAAGTTTGATGTATCTGTTTGAAAAAAAAATAAAATAAATACATGTAGCAATCTCCTTTTTATTTAATTTTACCTCAGTGTGCTTTAAAATGTTGAAAACAACTTACACAAGTGATATGATGTATAATTAAATTATTGCAGTAATTTATACACTTGCCAAAGGAAGCAATGGTGCATTTGCATAGTTTCTGTAATGACATAAATTATTATTTTAATAATATATCTAGTGTTTTGCTTTCAAATATTGCTTTTTATTTTCATGAATAAATTAAAATTCATTGTACTATTGTTTTTCTGGAAGAACAACTAATGAATTACCACATTTAACTGTCTTCTCAGTTTCTTTAAGTCTGGCAATTTTATTATTTTACAGTGTGTATCTTATTCTCCATTGAAATAGGATTTTCTAAACGCAAACTTTGGACTCACTATGTGAACCCAATTATCTTACCTCATAGCTAAGATACAAAAACCAAATGTGTATAAAATCAGGGGTGCATTAATTTGTCCACTGAATTAAATTATCAGTGACCTAGAATGATGCAATTACTATGAACATATTTAACTTGTATTTAAATATCTCATTGTGATATCAATAACTTCATTTGTAAGAATACAAGATATTGGTGAAAATTTACATCTGAATAAGAAGAGAAAACTTTCTGGAGATGGAAACCAATGGTATCCCAAAAACAATGAAATAAATGTAAGGTTCATGTGTGACTGCCTTTTAAACAATTTGTATAATTAAGGTTTGTATGAATGTCTCAAGATTAATAAATTGGAAAACAACCATCATTCTGCTTGAAATTCCGAAGTCTGGATGTCTATTTCACTGTAATTAATTAAAAAAAAACTTTGATAAGTAGTAATGAACAATTATATAAAACAGAAATATGTATCAAAACTTCCTGACTACTTCATATGTCTTATTTATTATCTATTGTGCCTACGTGTTCAAAATTTTATTTATGAATATTTAAACACAAGATCACATGACTAACATGAATCCTACAAAGAACATTTATTAAGGGAGAAGCAGGGAACAACTTAAGAGGATTTACTTTTGCTTGGGAGAATCTGCAGCAATATACATTTCTCATAGCAAATCTTCCTTAGAAGCTTTGATGTAAATAAAATGAAAAATCTCTACGAAGATGAATGAGCTATAATCATATGCACCAAAACTTCATCCCAGTAACTATAGTTCAAAAGTCTAAGACATTGTAAAATCCAAATACATGAACTTTACTTACTACACCCTGATGGTCTGCACAGCATACCCTTAGTGAGTTCAGAGAGTTAAGCATGAAGCATTACAGTTCACCTATTCCAATTAACACAAGACATCTACTTGCAACCTGAACTCTATCTCTGAAATGTAAAGAAGCAAGCTCTGCCTTTTACCAGGCATTATTTCTCCTTCATCTAATGTCACTGCATGACATAAATGGAAGATCACAATACCATTTCTAAGACAAACCTCACATCTATATAATACATGCATGAACAATAGCAAGAGATATGGGAACACCAAGTAACTTTCACTGTTTAGTGGTTGCTCACTATGAATAGTCTTGTTCAGTGCTTATCCACACTGAGTTCTCCTTTCAAAACACACTCAGATCACACTGCCAAACGACGAAAAGGAACATAGCTTCAAATGAAAATCTAAGTAGAGAAATGCTCTCTGTTAAGCATGCAAGAGGTTAAAAACTGATGAAACAGCAAGACGTCTTCTCAACCCTAAGCTTGCCTGCCCCATTCAATCACCATAGCAGTCAAGAATTTATAATGTAAGCTAATACTATATTATTAAATCAGTAAACCTCATTTACATTCACCTCTGAACTGAGGGGGTGGGGAGGGATGACATCTATTAGTCAATAACAGAACAAACAGTCCCCAACTTGGAAATTCACACGACCTTGGATATGAATTTCTTACAGACCGAGTTTCAGTAGTTTTATTTGCATCCACAGCACAACAACATATGTAAATGAAGCCAGCATGGCAGAAAGATTCCTTTCCCTCCAGTCTCCCCTCCAAAACATGCCAACAAGCTCAGCACTTTGCAGTCCATTTTTTTGGACATGGGAAATATTATTTATTAACCTGATAGTAGGTCATTCAAATATGTTTTTAAATTACATTCATATTAAAGAACTTGGAGAATTCTATGGCATCCTTACACATATATGGGGGCTTGATATTGAACGTTTACTAACCCAAGCCACCCTAGAAGTGTTCATCTAAAATGCTCTTATTGACAAAGAGAGGTGTATCATAACATTAACTTCACAAAAACAAACAGCTCTCAACTTCCCTAATACTTTAATAATCACTGTCTTCAGTATTATTAGAACATCTCATGTTGTACCAAATTATTCATTTTTGTATAATTATTACCAAAGTACTGTCTCAAATTATAGAAATCAACATAACTTATTTTTAAATTTTTCATAGCTGTCTGTATTTCTCACCCACTTGCAATCATTTATAACAATATTCTATTCTTACCTTATTTTAAATAATAAAAAAGTCCCCCGAAAAGATTCCTCAGCGGTGTGGAAATATGAGTCACAGTTTTAAAAATAAAAAAAAAAGAAGAAGAAAATAATGGATGAAAAGATCGTCTTAGTTTGGAAAAAAAAAAATCAAAATACTTTGAGCAAAAACTACAGAAATCTCTGAAGTCACGCCTGAGTGGGCGCCCAGGTTGCAAACACAGGAGTCTCTCCCACGTCCGAGTCGCACTCCTTTGTCAAGTTAAATTGGGTCCTGCTGGTGAAGCGGGTCCCACCAGGCACAGAGGGTTCCAGTGGGCGTTGCCTCCAGGTGCCCAAGCTGGCTATCCGCTCACACCCCGGGTTCAGCACCGACACACTGTGGACAGCACCAGCTCCGCTCACGTCCAGTTTGTCTCAGTCGCTGAACCAGGCTGATTCTCGCGCCTCCTCCCTCGGCAAGAGCCGGGCTGCTTGTCAACCCCGGTGTGCCCCGCCTCCACATCTGACGTAACTGTTTTGCATATCAACTCTCCAGGAGGTGAGGGGCGGCCCCTTGACTGGGCTTCTGATGGGTTCAGCCGGCGCTATCCAGAAGACCAGATCCAGGCTTAAAATCTGCGTTGGGATTGGCATGGTTGGACTTGACTCTCCCGTTCGGCGAGCCCAGCCGAAAAACTAGAAGCTGTGGCAGCGTCTGCGCCTCCGCCTTCCCTGGGACCTCGGCTCCCGGGACTCTGTGACCGCACAGCATGCTAGGGAAAGGAGGCTGCCGAATCAGGGACTGTGAGGGAAAGAACTGAGCACCAGGAAACCATTCAGCCTTGCCCCATACATCAGATCCAAACTTTGCTCTGTCTCATTTGGTTGCAGAAAGGCACCTGATTTAGAGTTCTGCTCCTCCGTTCTCAGGGCTGTAGGAGGGAGTCCCTGCTGCAGAAACTTGTCTGGGGAAAAAAAAAAATTAAAAATATCTGAGCGCAGGAAGAATATTTGAAAGCTTATAATGCTCATCATCACTCGGAAACAGATTTTTTTTAAGTCATGTGACTGTTCCCTATTTAGTTTATGATAAGCTTCGTGGAGTTGGAGATCCCAGGATTTTAAAAAAATCATTTTAATTATGTTTTGTTTTAAAGCTCTCAGCTTCAACTCCCATCGCCAAATCTACAAACTTGTGCAGTGTTTATTGTCCAATACATCACTTGCTCAATGAAAGACTGGATAAGCCGGAAGCAATGTCATGGTTTTTAGCAGTTCTCTCGGTGTTTTTGATCTTCCTTGTCCCAGGGATGCTCTTAAGAGGACTTTGACAAAGAAAAGGGTCCTGTTATATCAAGTTCACAGTGAGCTCCAACTTGTAAACAAGCACACTTGAATCATTCACCTACACATAATGTTAACTGCACAAAAAGAACGTCGTGTATAAAACTAAGCCTGAGATTTTTTAATTGCATAAAGCTTTTTCATAAAGATGTGTATCATTTTTTAAAAATCATACTATTTAATGTGCTGTTTTCCATCAGATTGCACAAGTGTGTCATCTTTTTCCAGGAATCTAAGCTAACTTAACACTGAATCCACTCCTGTGTTCTCAGAAACATTAATTAGATGATAAACCTGAGTTTCCTGGGAAAACATCTTTAACACACAAAGACGATAATTCTTCCATTCAGAGCAATCTGCTATGTTTTATTTTTCTCTGGCAGCTACCAACTTTATGTTAATATATAAATGACAAATGTTATTTTGGACTGCTCATTATGTGTACACACACGCGTTTGTTGCCTCTGTTCCCACTGTACTTTTAATAACAATGTCAGACACCGTGGCAGGAAATGAAAGGTAATACATGGGAGCAGGTGGGCATTGTCAATTACAATTACAATAGAGCCAGTTGAATAGCCTGCCCTTAGGCTAGTTGTGGGAAGGGAAATAACCCAGACATTATTTTGATGTCCTTTATGCTATCCTGTTGGAGAAGATTTGATAGTTTACTGCAGAAATACATATGATATCTTATTTATTCTTGTAAAAGTCCAAGAAAACTCATGCCAATTATTTAATCGGCATCAATTTTCGATTTACTCCAGTAGTAAGCCTTTTTAGGCTGTGAATCCAAAGGCAGCAATCGTAAAATTATTCAAAGACTAAAGAGAGTGAAACTGGGAAAGCTCCAAACAGAAAGGGGAAAGATAATTGTTCTTCTCATTGTCTCTAAAAAGAGTGGAAAAGAGCAAAGCAGAGAGACAAAAGAGAAGAACAGCATCAGGAAGTAGAGCAATTTTGGCAAGCTTGCACGAAGATACATAGGCAGAGCAACGCATGACAAACTCCAATGCATCCTCCACTGGGGTGTCCCAGCTGGGTGTTTATGTCCTAATGAAATGTGGCGACTTTCAAATTATACTGAAACCTTCATGACTTTCTGACTTGAGCTTTGTTACTTATCTGTTATTTTGTTAATCTATGGAATCAAAAAAACTTCAGAAATTTCTACTTAAACATCTACGATTCTTTAAAATACAAAACTTTATGAAGTTTCCACTGAGTAGGATAATTTTTGCACCTATCTACCATGTTTATTAAAGCAGACCTCGGTGTAAATAGGCTGGGAGATGAGGAGGGGTGAGTGGGAAATTAAATCAAGTAGGATATGAGAGGGAAGGATGTTTCATCTACCCAGGGAAAAGTAAGAAAATACAGAATGGGGCCTCCACACTAGTCACTGATTGTGCAAGCATATTAGTATTGTGTCTTCTCACATGTGGTCATAATAAAGCTCAATGTGTGATAGCTTATGAATTCAGCTAACATTAGACTCCTGTAGTGTCCCATTATTTCAAAATCATTTTCCAATTATAATTATTTTAGAGTATGTAATATACCAAACTTGCAAATAATCAAATGAAAGCAATGATTTATCATTTGTTTATGTTTTACCTTTGAGCCTTATGCTGGCTAGTTTTTTGGCCAACTTGACAAAGTGAGGGTCATCTGACAATAGGGAACTGCAATTGAGAAAATGTCTCCATCAGCTAGGCAAGCCTGAGATGCATTTTCTTTAGGAATGATTGATGTGAGAGGACCCAGCCAACTGAGGGTGATACCACCCTTGGGCAGGTAGTCATGGGTGTAAAGAAAGCATGCTGAGCAAGCCATGAGGAGCAAATCAGGTCCCTGTAATGCCTCTGCTTTGACATCAGCCTCCAGGTTTCTGCCTCGTGGTTTCACCCTGACTTCCCTCCATGACCAACTACCACTGTAAGCTGAAATAAACCCCGTCCTCCCCAAGGTTCTCTTGGTTATGGTGTTGATCACAGCAAGAGAAGGCAGACTAGGATAAGCATTTCATGAGATCCACGGTCAATGAAGAGCCTGCTTGCTTGACAAGCAGAGGTCTAGCACTTCTTACTCTGTGATCTTTCTTAGTGCAGGGAATGAGAACAGAACTAAGCAAAAAGAAACCGCATTGCAATAAATAATCAAAATACCTCTAATTCAACAAATAATTGTGAATTTTCAACAGAGCATGAATTTTCCAGAGTCCCCACATGCCTACAATGTTGTTTCTACATAAAGGTACTGTCTCCTAATAGCATAAAGATGTATGTTTTCAAAAAGTAGATGTTATATTTATGGTTCATTTTGTTAAGAAAGAATGTGTGATATTATGCCTTTGTGTTGTGGCCTTTTTTTTTTTTTACAACAATCCCATTTGTTAAATGCAACATACAAATGATTTTATATTTGACATTTGAAAATTTATAATTTCTTCTGATTCTTCTACTATTACTTCCTTTTCTCCGTGCTTTTTACCTATTCTTTCAAGCGAGTTTAGGTCCTGTATTTAAAGCTATTATATTCTAATTCACTATTCAAATAGTTCACTAGTTATATGTGTGTTGTGCCAATAGGAGTCTTAAATACACAATCATGTTACTAAAGAGACTATGGATTTAGCTTACTTTGGTGTGCATGTGGTAAATGACTTTATCTAACCCCAAATAGAAACTATAAAGATATTGCTCATATTTGTGTGGAAAATAGGTTGTTATAAACAGATTTTCAAGAGTAGTTTCTTTAAAATAGAGGTAAGAATAGGATGTCCGGGGCTGAGAAGAAGGCTAAGCAGGTAAAGACATATGCTGCCAAGCCTGAGGACCTGAGTTCAATCCCTGGTGCCCACACAGGGGACAGAGAGAAGCGGCTTTCATAACCTGCCTTCTGCTCTCTACCAGTACCGTGGATTGTACCCCAAACAAAGAACAAGATGAATGTAATAAAAATAAGTCTCCCAGTAATTAAACTTCAATGTTGAAATATAAAGTTGCACATTGGAAGTTAGTGGTTCATCATGCACATATCTCTATTAGTTTTAAGTGTAGATTGTAACTACTGCATCCTTTTATCATGCGATCATAGAAACTTCCAATATATGTTACAAATGGAAGCCACTTTAAAAAAAAAATTGTCCTATTTACCACAGTATAAGATTTTCATTGGTCTTAGGTAATAGATTTTAAATTAAATTTGGAGTAATAAAGTTCTTTTTTTAAATACATTTTTTAAAAAAAATGTATCTGTATTTATTTTTATTATATGAATGTTTTGCCTTCAAGTCTGTTTGTCACGTGTATGAGTGGTCCCTGCGGTGGTCAGAAAAGAGCATTATATTCTCTGGAACAGGAGTCACAGTGGAGAGAGACAGAGAGAGTGAGAGAGAGAGAGAGAGAGAGAGAGAGAGAGAGAGAGAGAGAGAGAGAGAGAGAGAGACTCATATTACCCATGTGGAAGTCAGAGGACTTGCTGTTGTTGGAAGTCAGCAACAACCTTGCTGAAGTTGGTTCTTCATGTCTATCATGTGGGTTCTGGGGAACTAACCCAGGTGGTTAGGCTTAGCAGTAATCAACTTTATTCACTGCCCTGTTTTGTTGGCTGTAAAATTATCTTAGTACTAATATCTTCAATAAGACGTAGAAACTTACATTAACCTCCTTTTTGTTTGTAATCATGAACTTATCATCATTACATGACCTTTCGTCAAGGATTAAAGGCCATTCTTAGGAATACTATGTTAAAGGTTGGGTCAATCAGTGCAAGTATCAGCTTTGGTTCCTGCTGTGTAAAGAGGCCTTTTCAAATTTCACAGTAACAAGAGCCAATGTAAAGTATAAATAAAAATAGGAGTACAAACCTCAACCGGCACCAAGTGGTACTCAAGTAACATTAAACAGAGAAGGAAAGAGCATGTGATAAGGAGCGTTGCCTAATTGGAAAGCTCTAATAACATATTCAGGCTGAGCTTTACGTAATAAATTTGCTCATGCTCATCCACAATTTGGGGTGAAAGCAAATTCAGAATTACACCCTATGGTGAGTCATTCAAGACAAGGAAGGACTGTAGTCAAAGGCTTGCACTGTGATCAACAGAAGGAAATACACAGAAGCATGTTTTCCTGATGATAAGCATTAATCGCATACACTGATCTTCTGATACTCCATCTAGCTTCCAAATTCTGAGCTTCCCCATGCTCTAGTAATGTTATTTGATCATGGTCAACAGTAGTTGCTTTTTCCAAATCAGGTGCTAACAATGGAAACAAGCATCTAATAACAGTTGACATCTATCAGTACGACCATATACATAATTTTCAAGCACCCAATAGATAGTTTCAAAATACATTGATCTGTTAAATAAAGTATATTAACTGACATGATTAATTAAGGCAATATTTCATAACAAGAATAATAAAAATAACAATTGTTATAATGTTGTAGTCTGCGGAGGGAGATAAAGTCACACCATACAACAAACTCACATGAGAGGTTTATTGAAGAAGAAGAGCTCAGAGAACAGCTTCTGAGGGAGAAGCAGCAGAGAAGGGACCAGAGCTAGGCTGGTGCCTTTTATTAAGAGGACTTAGCTCATGAGCACAGAAACTACAATGAGGCGTAAGGGATGACGTATTCTGAGGACCCTGAGCTGGCCAGCGTACCTGCCTGAATATTGACAAACGCATGCACTGGGGGAGCTCTTAGTGGTTGTAGCTGAGGACCCTGAGCAGGCCAACGTGATGCCTGAATGCTGGCAAGTACATGTACACAGGAATGACTATACTGCCAGGTCCCAAGGTCAGGCCAGTGTAATACCTGAATCCTAGCAACAATCTAAATTATTTTTATGTCTGTATATATTTTTTAATTTTGAGGTTGCTTTATTAACAGAATGCTACATATGTATATGAGCATAGACACACATAATTTAGACTTTTTTTTAATACCAGTGTTTTTAACCAGAAAACTAAAGGTAGAGAAAGAAAGGAATAGTTCTGTTTTGCTAGATGTATACGTATGCAAACATTCATGACTAATATTTATGTAAAATACTAGATAAATCAAAAGCTGTAATAAGATCTCATCTCTTATTATGTTTATGTGTAAACTCAGTTACATTATAAAAAAACCTGAGATAATAGTAAATTCAGAAAAACAAAAGCAAAGCAGCTGATTCAATAAATATTGTACAAATCAGCCTCATCCGCTTTCATAAAATTACTCCATCATGTTTATGCAACGCAATAACAACATTGGCGCATTTATGAAAATAAAAATAATTATCTGGATTGCTGCCTTTATTTCAGTTTTGAAAATCAATTTTGCAAAAGTTTCCTTTTCTTTCTTTTTTGACTTTAATAAGCAGAATTTCTAGAAATAATTCAAGATTTTGGTAATCTTAAGAGTCTTTAGAATGTAAAAATATGTTGCGAAATTATCATTTCACGAGTGTAATTGAAACCATGAGAACAGCGAATAAGAACTTGATGTTCAGACACAAGGTCCAGGTGTAGACATCCCATGTTTGGAGTTCTTCTCCCATCTCGTGGCCAAATTCAGTATTGCAAGAGTGGATTTATGTTCACACAACTCCATTATGTATTTCTAAACAATTGTTAAAAGGTGTGCTGCGGGGTGGGCTGGGGAGGGAAGGCTGGCAGGGAGCAAGAGGAGGGATAAGGGGGAGATCTGTGGTTGGTATGTGGAAAGAATAAAAAAATTCCTTAAGAAGAAAACAAACAACAAACAAAAGTGTGCTGATGCTGCACAAGTTTAAGCCAGATGGAGTCCCAGCACGGAGAAGTCGAAGTGGACCGGTTTCCCACTCCTACCCCGCAAAAATCTATCTGCACTATATCCCTGCTGGAAAAGGAAAAATTAGTTTTCTCCAATGGACTTTTACGGGTTGTATGAACCACATTTCATGGGTGATTGGCCAGTATAAGAAAACCCAATGGTTCTTTTGTAGAGTTTTTGTCTCACTTTGCTTTGCTCAGACTTTTCTTTCTTATCAGTCTTGCATTCGGTTTGATTTCCATTTCTGTGTTTTTATGGGGTTTGTGTGTATTTCTTGTTTTTGTTGTGGTAGTGGTTGGTTTTTTTTGTCTTTGTTTTGTTTTGTTTTGTCTGTCAGTCTGTTTGTGTTAAGGAGATAACGAGGGATAAAAAGAACACAACATTGGATGAGTAGGGAAATGGGAAATTTTTTTGTTAAAAATGTTTTTTAAATATGTGCTGATGAAGAGGTCTAAAATGAAAATCTCTAATATTTGTTATTGAATCTACAGAATTAAGTAAATACACAAAACAAGTGTGATATGGGAATTGGTCTTATAAAACAATGGTAATATAACATGGGCCATTTTGACTCTTTCAAAATATATTTTAAATATTGGTTAGAAAACATTTAAACCAAAAATAAATTAATATATCAGCATTCAAACTAGTTGCCGCCAACGTTTTATTTAAACTTTTAGATTTTACTGGGAAATCAAAGTAACTTTTCACTCAAATGTATTTGATATTGTAGTCTGTGAAAGTAGAGTGTACAAGGACATAGACATTATAGTTGTATATTGTGCATTCATATAGATTATAATTGTAAGTAAATCTAATGCTTAGAGTAGAGATAATATAACTATTTGAGCTCTTAAGTTACTCTGCCTATCACAGTGACTATTGTTTAAAAAGAGGCAAGCAAAGACAAAGGACAGGAAAGGGCCCAGAGCCTGCCTTGCAAGTTTTATAATGTTTTGTAGAATACTGTGTAATAAGTCATATATTAATAAGTTATAAGTGAAAACCCAATATAAAATCTTTTAAGTGTAAATGGGAATTATTAGAAATACAAAGAAAATATTACAGGTAAAAAAATAGTTAGATCATAAACCCCAAGCTATGGATCCTAAAAGCAAGAAAAGTAACGGGCAAATACTGGGATTTTTCCTTGTTCTTTTCTCTTTTCCATATAGAGAATATCCTTCTAGAGCATATGGCCAAGCCTTTAAATCAAAATGGCAGGAGGACTGTCTAGGAGGGGTACAGCCATGTCTGATGAGAACAACAAAGGTCATAAAGCCAGCACAGCTGCTTGACAAAGATCCAGCAAAGCTGAGCCACATGATGGCCACTGTGCCACCTTGGGTTTTTATCTCCTCCTGTTGCATACTTAGGAGACTTTTAATATTTGTAGAATTGGGGATATTGGATTGGTGGAAATTTGCTTATGAATCATTTGTTCTTTCTCCCAGGAGTATTGCTGCTAAAGTTCCCTAGGAAAGTCCTGAACATACTACCCCTCCCAATTTTAGGGAAATATCCTTATCTACTTGAAGGTCTTGGAGGTTGTGACACACATAAAGAAGCCAGGGGTCTCTTTATGAGACTGTGAGATATTCTTAAAACATCTATCCCTGTACTTACTCAGGAACAAGATAATCAAAACAAAGTAAACTTACAAGGTCAACAAGATTCAGTGGGCTAGAGGAGTTGGCCACAGATCAGGTTACAAACCTCTTTCCACTGTATACTCAGGTAATTACATGACATATATAGCAACAAAGTTAGATTAACTGGATTAATTTTGTTTTGGTCTAGTGTGCTTGAAGCCAAAAAAGCTAATAGCTTGAAAACAGGCTATCATATGAGTCTAGATTCCTAAAAATTGCATTATGGGGTTGAGGAGTAAAAAAATGCTTATAAAAGATAACTGTTTATCAATGATGATTAAACTTGAGGGAAAATAATTGTAAAGATAACTCTGTTCTGTCACAGTTTATCAGTGATGACTAAAAGATATGCAAGAGGAAGTGAAACACATGTCCAAACCCAAAAATGATATGATCTATGTTTTGGAACAGCATGAATCTATCCCTACTTACTGAATTCTGCAAAAATAAAGGAACACTCTGGCTGCAGTCAGGCTGCAAGATTCTCCCAACCATCATGCCTGACTCACTTCTTCCCTGGCTAACACCTTACATCCTCTTGGGACCTGTCAACTGTTGGGGGCTGGCCCCTACATAGGAGAAATGTGCTGAAGGACAGATGAAGAATGCTTCTGATACTTTTTGAACTCTCACTCCTTTAAGATCTAACCTTCTCATTTGGTGACACAGATTTGAAAAAAAAAAAAAGGGGGGGGGGAGCAAACAATGCCACCACAACACCACAAGCCTTCTAAATTGCAAAGGAATAGACTGGGTTTTTATGCAGTATGTGGCTCTTTGGAATCTGCTGCTACTACTCACCTCTTCAGCCTAGCTTCCATCTTGTGAGCAAATTCAGACACACAATTGACTCTAGGAGTGAAGTGTCATCTGTAACAAATTTGGAAAGCCTGCTCTGGTGAGCTGTGAGGTTGCTTCTGCTGGAGACTAGAGTTCTATTGTAAAACTTATCTAAAGCATTGACTTCCGCTTCCCACAGACCTGGCTCCCACCCATCAAATAACTGCTCTCTAAACTTGAAAATAATGTGCCCTGTCCTCTGCTTCAGTAATGTATATGTGATTTACAGCAGCTAGTTGGATATATGATATCCTACTATGCATCTAAGAATGACCACAGAGCATCGCTTCCTCTGAGTCATGTCATTTGCTCAGTTGCATAAATTTCAGCAATTAGTCTCCATTACTGCTGTGTGCATACGTCTACATATATGTCCACACACACATACATGTATGTGCATGCCTGCAGGTGCTGAGACTGAGGTTGTGTGTTGCCCTCAAACATTTTCTATGCGAAGTTTTGAGCTCGAGTGTCTCACTGAAACTGGAACTCACTGCTTCTGTGAATATTATGGCTGAGCACTGCTGTGCATGAGTTTACACACAGGTACTGAGGGGCTGAATGTGGTTTCTTTTTTATTTTTTTATTTTTATTTTTTTTGGTTTTTCGAGACAGGGTTTCTCTGTGTAGCTTTGCGCCTTTCCTGGATCTCGCTCTGTAGACCAGGCTGGCCTTGAACTCACAGAGATCCGCCTGCCTCTGCCTCCCGAGTGCTGGGATTAAAGGCGTGCGCCACCACCGCCCGGCGAATGTGGTTTCTTATGCTTGTACAAGAAACTCTCCTAAGTGAGCAGTGACCTCCCACCTCCACCAACCTTCTGTATTTCTTCAAAACACTGAGTTGGGTTATTTGCTTCACATTCTTCTACTCTATTCCCAAACTCATTCAAGAACAAACTGCAACTATTGACCAAATATCTGTCCCAGTGACTTTTCTCATTTTCATAACAAAATATTTAAAAAATGCGTCTTGAAGCAAGAGGTTTGTTTTGACTCAGTTTGGGGCGATATAAACCATTGTGATAGAGAAGTCATGGTAACAGAAGCGTGAAGCAACTGCTCACATTGTGTCCTTAGTCAGGAGGCAGAGGAGGTCACTGAGATCGCTCAGCAGGTAAAAGGACTTGCTGTACAAGGCCTTAGTCCATTCCTTAAAACTCACAGTGCAAGAGAGAACCTGCTCCTCCCCAAAAGTGTCCTCTGACCTTCACACATATGCTGTGGTATGCATGTGTCCACCCTCACACATACATAATAACAAGTTTTTATAAAAATGGGAAAGGAAGAAGGAAAAAATGAATACTGGTGCTCTGCTCACCCCTGCCCTCCTCATTTCATTCAGCATGGGACCATATCCTGTGGAGTTGTACATGCCAAATTCAGGATGGGCCCTCTCTTCCCAAAATCTCTCCTAAAACTCCCTCATAGACATATTAGACACACACAGAGATGTGTCTACATTGAGACTCTCATCCAGGGAAGTTGATGGTGATGGCTAACTATGACAATATCTAAGAATTTTCATTCAGAATCCTATGACAAGAGGAAAACAGTTTTCAATGAGATAATGTTTCATGATAAACAGAGCTACATCCTCTTTAACTATTTCTTTTGTAGCCACTGTGTTTAGACTGTTGATTTAGAGTGGAGGAAAAAAACTGAATTCTCCAATAATGAAAGTCAATTAGGTTCAATATACAAGAGTTAGCACAAATCTAACTCAAACATTGTACCATTTGCCACGATACCAAATCTCCACAACCCTCCATACTTCAAAGTATTTTTGTTCAGGCAGGCAAAGGAAATATTATTCAAGAAATCCCTGAGACAATAAACTTAAAAAGAAGAATTATCATTTCAGAGGTTCAGTCCATGGCCCTCTGATTTCACTGCTTTGGGCTTTGACAAGGTAACACATCACGGTAGAAGCATATGGTAAAGAAAGCTGATTTGGAGAATGAAGGGGGCAGGGAAAGAGTTTGAGTGTGGGAGTCAAATGTCCCTGTAAATGGCCTTCCTTCAGTGACCTGAATACTTCCTGCTAGGCCTCACCTTTAATAGGCTCCAGTATTTCCCAAGAACGCTACAAAGCGGGCCTAAAGACTTCAACGTGCAGGCCTGTAGGGACACTTAACCAAACCACAGGAAAGAGTGAGAATACGTCCAGTTCTCTTTAAAGAAACTTAAGATTACTTCACAGAGAAGAAAAAGACATTTCATATGAAAGAAAAAAAGAGACATTAGAGCTTAAAAATACTATTGTTCTATGATTCATGAATCAATGCAATCTATAAAAGAACTGGCCCATAAGATTTATAGAAGAGAGTAAAACAAGACAGAAAGAATTTCATTTAAAACCCATTTCCAACAATAGTCTGTACTTTCATCTCTTCTGCCCATTTCTCCATCCCCTCTCCCCTTTACTGTGTCTGCTCCAAACACTCTTCAGGATCTGTTGTAGTCAGGACCAAAATGATCTCCCAATTACCTCAAGGGTGTCTCTATGTCTCAGAATTTCTTAATACTGTTCCACATTCACAACTGGAAGCACATTCATTTGGTCTGGAGAAGCTATGATCTACTGTTTTAATCAAATGTCAGACCACTTTCATGGAACCTGCTCCCAGATGCCCTACCTAGCCAGCCGCAAGGTCACCCTGACTCTGAGCAACAGCGGGATATCCGAGACCAGCCTCGGTGATGGTCCAGTATTTATGGTGCTTAAGAAACCAGAAACCTTGAACCAGACCAATGACTCCTTTAATGAGTATTTGCATGTAAAGCTGTTTGGGCAATGTGTATGTGTGTGTGTGTGTGTGTGTGTGTGTGTGTGTGTGTGTGTGTGTGTGACACACTGCAGCTCCCAATGCCACTATAATGAATGGAGTAATGGGAAAGACAGAGGAGCAAAGTTGTGAGTGAGTGGCGGAGAGAAACAGAACTAGAGGCACTGTGACAGGGACAAGTGTGAGAGAAGGTGTGGTGGATGGGTGAACATATGCTTGCTGAGTAGGGCTGACAGGGCGGTGTACACCAGCCTGGAACTTGTGCAGACTCAATCTCCAAACATACTGCCCAGAGGCATGATTGCCCTGGTTCTGAACAACGACAGGATGTCCAAGATGAAAAATGGTCCATTTTCTGAAGTAGACCTCCTTGAAAGACCTCTATGGTCCATGCTGCCTCTGGAAGCCACTTTGGTATCTGTGGTCCACTGCTCCAGATCATGTTGAAGCCTGAGGTTCATGTGGATATGCATGGTCCTATTCTAGCTCCAGGCTGTGTTGATGTCCATGGCTCATGTTGCCATAGAAGGCCATGCAGATGTCCATGGCCTGTGCTGCTGCCTGAAGCCATATTGATACACATGAACCATACTGGGACCATGGAGATGTGAGTGGCCTGCACTACCACTTTAGGTCATGCTGATGTCCATGGTTCATGCTTCAGCACAAGGCTTATGTCTGGGTCTGTTGTTCTACTGCACCCCGGGGCCATGCTGATGTGAGTGGCCTGTGCAGGCACTTGGGGCCACATTGATGTCTGTGGTCAGAGCTGCCACCAAAGGCCATGTCTGGGTCCATGGTCCTACAGCAGCCAGGGACTGTGTTGATGTCTGTGTCCTTTGTTGCCAACAGAGGTCACACAGATGTCCCTAGTCTGTATTCCCACTAAAGATACAGGGAAAGGAAGATGCTTTTTCTTTGGTGTAGATGACTGTAAACTCACAACTAAGAAAGAGGGCTGGTGGGAGCTGAGGAAAAAGGGACATAGAAGGCTTCTGTGACAACCCCTACTCCCACATTGGACTCTGGCCCACCCCACCAAAGTGTAACAGCCTAGGCAGAAAGTCATCAAAGAGAGCTCTCCACAGCTGATGGCTTCTGGCAAGGGTGCAGGTTGGGAAGGACTCAGTTTTCTTTAAGAGGCTGGCCACTGGGAATTTTACCATGCTCCAGTGAGTATACAGGCAACAAATTTTGAACTTGAGTTTGTTTCTTATTATTATTCTTTTGGAGGGGAAGTTCACAGAAGTGATGGGGGGAGCTTGGAGGACTGGGAAAGTGAATGTGATCAGGGTTCATGATGTGAAATTCCCAAATAATCAATAAAAATATTATGTAAAAATTAGTCAACATAGAGATAATAAGAAATATGGCAAATAATGTGACTCCAAAAAGTATATGTTGTAAACCATAGATAGCTCAGGAATTATCAACATCTCTCCAGAAGAACTGAACAAATAACTTAGAATCAAATTTTAATAATCTATCAATTAAATTTCTCAGGAAAAACTCTGAAAGATCAAATATCATTGCACTGACTACTGTGTATGGCAGGTTTTTCATTTTTTTGGAGAATTTCATACATGAGTTATGTATTTACTTCATTTCCACTTCAACCACTCCTCCTTACTTTGGTTGATTTTTACACACATACACACACACACCATGCTGAGCCCACTTAGTGTGGATCTTGTGTACCTGTGTTTAGGGGTGTACTTATCAGGGAATTCATTATTGCAGAAAACTAATTCTTCCTCTCTCAAAGCCATAGCTTGGCCATAGCTCTTGATCTAGGGGTGAGGCCTTGTGAAATGTTCACATCTAGGTCAGCATGGTGACAGATATTCTCATTTTTCAACCAAATTCCTCATGATATTCTTCACAGAAATATAAAAAGAATCATTGGTATTTTATATGGTGTCATGTATTTGTTGTTACTATTGTTACTTTTTGAATTACAATCTTATTACCATCAATGATAATCTTATTAGCATGTAAGAGAACAATGTGATGCAGGTTAGGTGATAATTCTGGAAGCTAGTAGAAAGAGCAATGGAGTAAATATCATGCTTTTTAAGTTAGGCATGGAATAAAAATCAACAGCTGATTAATGAATGAAAAAAAGTGTCCAAGAATGGAAGTGGGCTGATGAAACGAGGAAAAAAAACAAAATTCTTGTTGTTGTTTATTAATAACGAAAGCACTACATATAAATGAGGGGGGTATAGAAAGAAGTCAGAAGTTATAAGGAAGCCTAGAACCTCTCAGTCTGCTTCAAAGTTGTGTGTGTGAGTTCTCATTAGTGCAAAAGAAAAGAGCAATAAAGCCATCGATGGCAAAGCTAAGAACACAAAAAAATGAGGCTCTCATGTGCAAAGATTTCCTAAAATCTGATAATCAGTAACATTTGCTGTTATTGTATAAAGTAAAACACCTGCGGAAACAGTCATGGCTGGGGAGTTAAACCATATGTTGTTTTGATGTTTTAGCAAAATATATGAAAAAAAAAAGCACAGGAAATCCATCCCCAATGTTTGAAAAGAATATTCAAGTTATAGAAAAGAAAATTATCCTTCAAATTTCATGCTCCAAAATAGAAGGCACATTTTAAACCAAAATTCTAAAAGTCATTTAGAATTATGCTAAGTATGGAAATGACAGAATTTATTAAATACAAAGTTTTAAATTGTCCTTAAGAGATAAATTATATATAAGATACAATATTATTTGAGACTAATTGTCATACGTATAAATAGGATGTAATGTGTAATTAAGAAGACTAGTCATGGACTATTGTCTGAGATTACAGAGACACAGTAAATGACAAGGTTTAGTAACAAAGAATTCTGAACTTCAAAGATCTACAACCATTGTAGAATATTATTTTAAGGTGTTTTACATTTGTTTATGCTCTGGAACATTTGTTTGATGATGTGAAGGTGTGTTGCATTCTTTTATGTTGCATTTGTTTAACTCTGTGAAGCTGTGTTACTGTGCCTGTCTAAAACACCTGATGGCCTAATAAAGAGCTGAACATCCAATAGTGAAATGAGAGAAACCATAGGCAGGGGTGGCAGGCAGAGAGAATACATAGAATGAGAAATCTGGGAGAAAAGAAGAAAGAGGAAGAGAACAAGGATGCCCGGGGCCAGCCACATCACCAAACAGCCAGCCACAGAGTAAGAGTGTAGTGGGTAGCTGTTCCAGCTTCGACCTGGAAGTACTACCCCTAGTGAGGCTTCTGGTAACTGTCATGCCTACCTATGACCTGCCCCTGAGGCAGGGCTGAGACAGGAGCCCTTAAGACTCCAGATCTGGATGTGCTGGCACTCTTGTTTCCTGGTGATCCTGGATGCTGGATGGTAGACCAAGCAGAGTTCTCCAGAGAACACTGCTGGACTGCACTTCACTTCTCCCAGATCCTGTAACCTAATCCTTTACTTGCTGAAAGTTCCCCCAAATAAACCCCCCTTTTAACTACATGGAGTTGCCTTAATAAATCCCCCAATGTAAGAGTGAAAGTAAGATTACAGAAGTAAGAAAGGGAAAAGCCCAAAGGCAAAAGGTAGACAAGATAATTTAAAGTTAAGAAAAGCTAGCAAGAAACAAACCAAGCTAAGGCCGGGCATTTATAAATAAGAATAAGCCTCCATGTGTGATTTATTTGTGAGCTGGGTGGCGGGCACCCCCCCAAAAAGCCAAAAAAAGTAAGGAACAAAAACAACCAACTACATACAGCTCAAAACATTGTCTTAATATTGAACAAAGAGCCGGGCGGTGGTGGCACACGCCTTTAATCCCAGCACTTGGGAGGCAGAGCCAGGCGGATCTCTGTAAGTTCGAGGCCAGCCTGGACTACCAAGTGAGTTCCAGGAAAGACGCAAAGCTACACAGAGAAACCTTGTCTCAAAAAACAGAAAAAAAGAAAAAAAATATTGAACAAAGAAGGTAGATAGAAATAAGATGTCGATGGACATACTCAAAACAATTTTAAGAGTAGTCATAGTCTTTATTCTTAATTAAACTTACTGCAGTGGCTACACAAAACCTACATATTAGTGGGGATCACATGTTATGTTCCAATATGTGTGTATATTTTGTAGTGTCTAAATCAGAATTAGCATGTGTATATTCTCAAATACCATTTCTTTATGCTGAAACCTTCAAATACATTCTTCAAACTCTTCAAAGCGTACAGTACCTTCCTGATATCTATCACCAATCTATGATCCACAGGTGCAACAGGAGCCCTTGCTTCTTTCTAATTGTAACTTTCCACCCTGTGATCAACTTCCCTCCATCGCTCTTTCCCACTCCAAAGCATTGTATGGCCAGGGTTAAGAGAAACAGGAAGGAATGGGAGGGGCAATGGAAGACTGACATGGAGATGGGGGCTTAATGAGAAAAGAAACATGAACAAGCTGATGATGAGATGAAGGAGAAGGAAACGCAGAAGTAGAAAGGGGAAGAAAAGATGAAGGAAGAGAAATAAAGAATAAGAAGAAGGAAACTCTCAAGAGAAGGAAGGAGAAGTAGAGGGAGAAAATTTAAAAGATTAAGGAATTTCTCTTTAAGAAGGCACACCTCTCAAGCAATGATGTGTTTGAGAAATGTATGCGCTGTCTATAGGGAGAACATGTCGGATAAATAGTTCTGCACTACAGAATTTAAATGTCATGCACATTCTAGTTATTTTACATAAAACAAAAAATTAAAGTAGGCAACCATTTGCAGAAAGAAAAATGTAGAACAAATGCAATATAGGTGTCATACATAAACATAATCATATTTAAATTATTCTCAATGGTGCAGAGCAATTACAAATAAAAACAGCATTATGAAATTATTTCATAAAATGTTAGCCCAAAGAATTTTATAGCATCACAGATTTTATAGAATGCTGCTTAAATTATTGAAAATTGTTCTGTGAGGACATTTTACACTGAATAAATAAGATTACTCTGTTAGCCAGCAAAATATAAGAAATTAAAACTTATAAACAAAGAGAAATATATGTTTTAAATTGAGTCCTGAAGATTCGTATGTCCTACTTGCTTTATCTATTACTTGAAGATAAAGTATCCCAACAAACTGTACAAAAGGTTTGTGAGGAAATATTAATCAGATGCCCTAGATTCTAGTAGCTAGCTATTCAACACACTACCGTGCAATGTTTTGCCTGGTTATTCACATGAATTTTATTTCAAATAAGGTCTTATACTGGAACGCTATTTTTATTTTATTTTATTTTACAAAATTTTGTATTCTATCTGTTCTATCAAAGTCCTCATTTTTTGATGTATTGGTTATTTTCACATTGTGACAAAACACTTGTCGAAAGCAGCTTGAGAAAGAAAGGGCCTATTTTGACTCACAGTTCAAGGAAATAGTCCTTTGTGGTAGGGAAGGCATGGTGTCAGGAGTGCGCAGCTAGTGGCTACATCACACCTGCAGTCAGGAGGCAGGGAGACGCGAAGGCTGGTGTTCAGCTCGCTTTCTCGTTTTCATAAAGTTTAGGACTCCAGGAGTTGCAGCGGCAGCCCACATTCAGGGTGAGTTTCTCTTCCCAGTTCCATCTCTTTGGAAGCACCCCAAAGACACATTTAAAAGTGTTTCATGGGGCTGGAGAGATGATGGCTCAGTATTAAAGAGCACTTGTTCTTGCAGAGGACCTGGATTCAATTCCCAGCATCTACATGGTGGCTTACAACCATCCATAACTCCAGGCCCAGGGGATCCAGCATCCTCTTCTGACCTCCTCTGGCGTCAGGCATGCATGTGGTACACACACATACATACAATCAAACATTCATAAAGATAAATAAAGAAATTAAGAAATTCTAAAAAAATTAGTCTGTTTCCTAGGTGATATCAAATCCCCTCAACTTGATAATGAAGATTAGCAGTCTCATACTATGTCTATTTTGGGGATCAGATATTTTGAATATTGAGTTTTCTCTAAGCCCTGTTTCATAGTATATCTATTTTTATTTTTATTATATCTATTATCCACCCTAATATCTAATTTTTGGCCCACAGAGTTAAGTTCTGTCTATATTTAGAACTCCATCCCCTTATGAGAAAGGCTGTGGTTCTATTAGCACATAAAAGAAATGAATTTGCTGGTTTCTGTAACTGTTTGAGAAAGGAATGCATTTACTTTGGAACACTATTTTTAAAACATAGTGCTGAGCAAGTGACAAGGTTCTCTCAAAATCACAATATATATCCCAAAATAATTGTAGATGATGCCACAATATTATTTCTGTTTTGTTCACAGACGCCTTGTCTTTTTACCTATTAATGGCTCCAGATCCCTTGCTTCATTTGTATATAAATATTTACAATCCTAAATAAACTTAAAGTCAAGTTTCCTGAGGTTTTCAGTTCCTCTATTATAGAAATTCATAGTATTTTTCCTACAAATATCCATTACATTTACTACAACTTCTCATTGTCATAAAATACTTGGATGAAAAGTTTTCTTAATAGGTCATTTTTAACCGTTTTTGAAGTCCATTTTCTAAATTTGAAAGAGAACATCTTATAAGTAAATAGGCTTTAATCCCAAATTGTTTTACATATCTACTGTTTTATATATGAGCACATTTAATTAATATCATCATATACTTAAAGTAAGCAGTTATAGATTTTGAGGAAGATCCTGAAGTAAACTATTAGAAAGCTACACAGAGAAACCCTGTCTCGAAAAACCAAAAAAAAAAAAAAAGGAATTTTATTATTTAATTTGTTTATAACTCATTAAAGAAATACTTAGTGTCTTTCTTGGCTAGTTACTGTAATAGACATTAGAAAAAGAATAAATCAGTTTTTTAAAAAAGTTGAAGTATTGGCTGGCATATATTGTTGGGAATACAAAATATTACAGTAGTTAAAGTAAACACTATAAGGCTTCCTAAAACTATAAAAACAGAATTGTCATGTGATCTAGTAATTCTATTTCTGAGTATATTCTCAAAATTATTGCTGAATTTTATGTCTCTTGAGATTTGTTTTTTGCCCAAGTATGTGATCTATTCTGAAGAAAATTCCATGAGCTGATGAGAAGTTATGTTCTTTTGTGTTTTGGTGAAATGTTCTTTAAATATCTGCTAGGTCCATTTGGTTTATCATGTTACTGAACTCCATAATTTCTCTGGTTAGTTTTTGTCTGGATGACCTGTCTTCTGATGAGAGAGCGGTATTAAAATCACCCACTATCACTGTGTGAGGATCAATATGAGCTTTAAATTTTTGTAGTGTTTCATTTATGAACTTGGGTGTGTAGGTTTGTATTTGGTGTGTAGATGTTTATAATTACAATATACTCTTGGTGGATTTTCCTTTGTTGAGTATGTAATGTCCTTTTCTATCTCTTTGAATTAGTTTTGGCTTGAAGTCTACTTTGTCAGACATTAAAATGGCTATACTTGCTTGCTTCTTAGGTCCAATTGATTAGAATATCTTCTCCCATCCTTTTACCCTGAAGTGATGTTTATCCTTGATGGCAAGGTATATTTCTTGGATGCAACAGAAAGCTGCATGTTGTTTTCTAAGTTAATCAGTTATTCTGTGTCCTTTTTTGTTGAAGGAGATATTGGGATCATCAATATTGATTGTTATCATTAAGCAATGACTACTGATTCCTACTTTGTTGTTATGGTGTGGTGTTTTCCCACTCCTTCAATTTGCTGGTCTTGAATTATTTATTCCTAGTGCTTTCCTGGATGTAGCTAATCTCTTCATATTGAAGTCTTCCTTCTATAACCATCCGTAGAGTTGGAATTTTAGATAGAATGCTTAAATTTAGTCTTATCCTGAAATGTTTTTCTTTCTCTGTCTATTATGGTTGATAGTTTTGCTAGGTATAGTAGTCTGGGCTGGCATCTGTAGTCTCTTAGAATTTGTAGAACAACTGCCCAGGCCATGCTAGCTTCTAGAGTTTCCAATAAGAAGTCAGGTGTCATTATTTTTTAAACATATTTTATATAACTTTTTTTTAATTTCTTTTTTTTATTTTTATTTTGCAATACAATTCAGTTCTACATATCAGCCACGGATTCCCTTGTTCTCCCCCCTCCTGCCCCCCTCAACTTCCCCCCAGCCCCCCCCATTCCCATCTCCTCCAGGGCAAAGCCTTCCCCACAGACTGAGATCAACCTGGTAGACTCAGGTAGGTCCAGTCTTTTTTAATCTTCCTCCACAAATAGTAATTCATATGGTTCACAAATTTACTCATTTACACATTAATTGCTTTTTATCTTACATGTGGTGATGGTCATTTACTCTAAAAAGCATAAAATATCTTTCTTTTCTCTTTTTTTTTTTTTTTTTTTTTTTTTTTTTTGGTTTTTCGAGACAGGGTTTCTCTGTGTAGCTTTGCGCCTTTCCTGGAACTCGCTTTGGAGACCAGGCTGGCCTCGAACTCACAGAGATCCGCCTGGCTCTGCCTCCCAAGTGCTGGGATTAAAGGCGTGTGCCACCACCGCCCGGCTTCTTTTCTCTTTTTAATGGCAAAGTCTCACTGTACAGCCTACGCTGTCATGGAACCCATAACAATCATCTCAGCCTCCTGGTGCCAAATTTGCAGATGTATACCACCGTAACTGACTAAATAACACATTTTTAATGGATAATAATTTTTTCATACAATATATTCTGATTATGGTTTCTCCTCCCCCAGTTCCTCACAGTTCTTCCCACTTCTGTATGCACCCAAATCCACACATTGTGAGACAAAGACATTCATAAAATAACATTGTTTGGTGTTAGCCGTCTACTGCTGGGCATGCTGCCTTGAAGAGTGTGTGTGTACCCAGTGAGACTCCATTGAAGAAAGATAATTTTTTTCTTTGTGAGCAGTTATCAAATAGATAAAGCCTCTGGGTTAGGGACGGGGCCTTATAACTCCTACCCATGTCAGCACTGTGACTGCAACTGGTGTAGATTCATTCAGACCATGTGCGTGTTGCACAGTCCCTGTAAGTTAATGTGTGTATAATATCCATGAGATATTATAACCCATTTCTGGAACTCTAAGCTTCATTTGGCAATGAGAGATATACATTTGAGGCCCTATTTCTCACATTTATTGGTGGTTTCATTTAGATCACTTTCATACATGTATAAATATTTAGGAAGCTTCTATTCTACTAGGTTTCCATAAGACCTTTCAAATGCCCCTTAATTCTAGCTTCCCTCCCTTACTCCTTCTTCCTTATCCCTTCCTATCCAATCCTCCCATTCTAGTGTGCTCCTCCCCTGTCCATCCACAACTATTATATTTTCCCTTCCTGGGAAACTCCCTGAAGTCCCTCACTCTATATGCAACCTTTATGATTATATGGATCTTAACATGCTTTTTGAAGGTCTAATAGCTAACATGATATGAAAGTGACTATATACCATATTTGTAATTTTAGGTCTGTCCTTCCCTCTCTACCTCCATACTCCAGGGATCTGCAGACCTTTGTAGGACCTAGCCTTCCTCCTTCACTCCATCACTTTATGTCAGCTGTCTGGACCTGAAGGCATTCTTCACCTGGGAACCTGTTGGCTCTCTGGCCTAGGAATTAAGTAGGCAGTCTTCACTCTCCTTCCTGTCTGCCACTGCAAATTCCTCAGTTGCATCCCCAGCCCTGTAGCAGAAGTCAGTTTGATTCTAATGGGTTTGAGTTTACATGTTATTTGGTCTTTTTCCATTGCAGCTTTTAATTTTCTTTCTTTGCTCTGAACATCTAGTGTTTTGATTATTATGTGTTATGGGGAAATTTCTATTCTGGTCCAGTCTGTTTGGTGTTCTGTATGCTTCTTGTACCTTGATAGGCACCTACTTTTATAGGTTAGGGAAATTTTCTTCTGTGATTTTGTTGAAAATGCTTTCTGTACCCTAAATGTGGATTTCATTCCCTTCTTTTATAGATATTATTCTTAGACTTAGTCTTTTCATATTGTCCCAGATTTCCTGAATGTTTTGTGCCTATTTTTTTTTTAGATTTAACATTTTTCTTTGACTGAGGTATCCATATTTTCTACCTTACCTTCAATGCCTTAGATTCTCTCTTCCATGTCTTATACTCTGTTGGTGCAGCTCAAATCTGAGAATTTTGTTTGACTGCCTAAGTTTTTCATTTCCAGTTTTATCTCAGGTTGGGGTTTCTTTAGTGATTCTATTTTTTTTTATTAAATTTGACTTTCATATCTTAGATTAATTTCATCATATTATTCTAATGTTTATGTTTCACAGCATTTGTTAAAGGATTTATTTATGTCATTGTCAAGGTCCTTTAACATATTCATAATAGCTATTTTGAAGTCCTTGTCTTGGACTTCAGCTCTATTGAATTTCTCAGCACCTACTGTAGTAGGATTACTGGATTCTGGTGAAGACATATTGTCTTAGCTATTAACAATTGGGTTTTTTGTGCTAACTAGATATCTGGTGTTGGAATTATGATGCATCTAGGTGTTGATCTGGGCTTATCTCAACTGGTTATGTGCTCTGTCCCTTGATTTCTATTCCTGTCTCTCTGGATCTTAGAAAAGTGTAGTGACTGTGGGTTTCTTGACAGAAGGTGCTTCTACAGGTTGGTGAGTAGTAGACAGGAATAGAGGTGGGCAAGAAAAAAAAGATGAAGAGGGGCTGCAGGAAAGAGGTAGGGGGATCCTGTTCACTCTAAGAGACAGGGTCCAAAAGAAGTCAGTGAAGTGGTGGGCAAGGGGGATCCTGCAAGTACGTTGCAGTAAGGCAAAGAATTGTCTAGAGAAGCAGTTTTTCTCAGTGTCTGAAGCAAGAGTTGGAGTCTCTCCAGTGGATGGAGTTGAGGTGGAAGGAGAGGCTCCTATAAGAAAATTGTTACTGGGCTGAGTGTTATTGGGCTGAGGGCGAGAATGGAGAGATCTTAAAGAAGAATAGGAATGATAGTGTGATTCACCGACCTGAGTACCTGCCAGGTGTAAGTGTTGCCATAGGGGATCCTAAGTAGAGGCTATTTCTAGGTATTAGGGCTGACAGGAAGAAATGGGAATGGGCTAGAAGGGTATTCTGTACGGTCCACTGGGAGAAGAAAAGCTAGGCCCACGCCATGGTTCAGTGGAGTCCCTAGGGAATGGAAGGAGGAAAGGAGAGGCCCCTACAAACAGTGTGCCATAGGAATAAGGAAGGGACTGGTATGAATGGAATGAAGGACAGGAAGGGCACTGGAAATCACCTACCTGAGTCATTGCCAGATGTGGCCACTGACCATCCTTGGTAGAAATTGTATCTGGGTATTAGGAACTGACAGGAAGGAATGGGGATGGGCTAGAAGAGAAGGCCGAAAAGATCCTCAGGAAGCAGGAAAGCTGTGTTCACACAGGGAGTCCCCAGGAAATGGAGGTTAGGTAGGAAGACAGGCCCCTGCAAGAGGCTGGTTCCAGGGCTGGTGATGAGTATGCGCTATGAAAATGTCATAAAGAGACAGTCATTCTGCATAAAAAATGCAACCTAATAAAACATTTTTAAAAGAAAGGTTAATTTCATATGATACTAAATTGAACTAGACATGTTCATAAATGCAAATTAAATTAATTAATATTTTGGCTTCTAAAGATAATGGGAAAATACAATATGTAATTCTCCAAATTGAATGTCCCCGATGTTTCAGTCTGTCTGTCTCTGTCTCACAGACACATAAACATACAATGTTAGAAAATTTATAGTTTTTGTTTGTTTGCTTGTATGTGCATGCATGTATGTTTTCAGTAAAGAACATGTCATGAATTGGACAGTTGTCAGAAATAGAAGAGTTTTGTAAGTAGCCAGATTTTATCAGCTGGACATAGAAGCACCATGGGGAAACAATGATTCTTAGATATAGCGAAATGTTTACTCAGTTTGGCCAAGATCTGCTTTTATCTGCTTATATTTGACTAAATTTTCTTGCACCTATTTGTTACAAAATATATATCCCTTAGATATGTTACAGTTTCGAGTAAGACTGAGCTGGAGACAAAGATCCACATGGCAGTCCTAGGCTCTCTACTCCAGTCCCAGAGAAGAAAACGTGGGCTCTGTTACAGTGAGCAAATCTGTGGTGGGGTATGGAAGATGAGAGAGACAGAATGATCCATGTCCTGTGGAGAGAGGCAGATCTGAAGAGCTGTGGCAGTGAGGAGTGAGTTGAGTTAATTGATCTGCTTATCACCTGGGGCCACAGCGATGTCCTGGCTTGAGCCTTGGCCAAGAGCCATGTCTGTGACCTTGGCCCCCCTGCAGCAATGGTCTGTGTTCATGTCTGTGGCTCCTGTTATCACTGAAAGCAGAGAGGATAGGGCTGCAGAGAGTTGGACCCACCCATTACTAGCAGCAGCAGCACTAGGAGAACTGGCCCTGCTCCTCACCAATTGTAGCACTAGAGAGAGTGGATCCTCACCTCACCTGGCTGCATGACAGAGCTGACCCTGAGGGTCTGGGAATGGGAAAGCTTGTCCCATCCCCTTGATCTGCCATGTGGCATGAGTGTGAAAGATGCCTCACCCCTCACTACCTATGTGTGGTGGACCAGCCCCCACATTTGTTTACCCCAGGGACTCTTGAGGAATGAGAGATACAAGACTTAGCTAGAAATAAAGAGTGGAGAGAAACAGAGAGAAAATACAGGATAGACTAGAGTGGGCCTGGATCCCTATCCAGCAGCCCAGAACTTTATTCCAAAGGTCTATTTATAACAATGTCAAGGGGTGGAGCAAAAAACCTCCCCCCTGCTAGTTATAGTCAAGTGTAGACCCTTACAAACACCTGATACTCAGGCCCATGGTCAAATCAACCTCTTATGCAGTCCTGCTGGGTACAGCCACTAGGAAACCTAGTGAACTCCAACACCTATGGCAGGTGGGAGGTCTGACCGAGCCCCTCACCAACTGCAGCATTTCTATGGGGAGGAGGCCCTGAACCTCGCCTAGGCAACAGAGTGGAGCTGACTGTTCACAGCGGATGCAGTTGAGCCAGCCCCTAGAATGTGAGCATGGGAGATCTCGACCTGCCCCTCATCTGTCATATGGTGCTATGAGCAAGGAGGAGATGTCTCACCCACTCCCTCCCCCCATCCCTCACCATGAATGGCAGGTGGGAAAGGTGGCACTGAGGTCATAAGAACCAATGAATGCCAGGCTGTGGGGGCACACACCTTTAATCCCAGCACTTGGGAAGCAGAGGCAGGCAGATTTCTGTGAGTGTGAGGCCAGCCTGGTCTACAGAGTGAGTTCCAGGACAGCCAGGAGTGTTTCACAGAGAAACCCTGTCTTGAAAAAAAAAAAACAAAACAAAACACAACAGTAAACTGGCCCAGCATCTCACACACCGCAGCACTATGACCCTGCACCTCAAGTGGGCAACACAGTAGAGTTGACCCTGCTCGGGATGGCAGGGGTGAGTCGGCTGGGAGGGTGTAAACATGAGAGAGCTAGTAGCTGTTTGGGCCCTAGAGAGATGGCCCTCCACTTCCCCCTCGCTCCTCACCCCTCACTGCCTGTAGCAGCTGGGAGAGTGGGTCCCTAGCTCATGAGAATGGAAAGACTAATCCTGCCACTCGCCAGCTGCAGCACTCAGGAGAGCAGGTCCTGCACCTCCCCTGGGCAGCACGCTAGTACTGACCCCGCAGGCAGGGGTTCAGGTAAGCCTGCCCTGCGGTCATGGAAGCAGGCTGGCCCCTCATCCCTTCCCTTGTCCACCATGTGGTGATGAGGGTGAGGGAAAGATGCCCCCTCACTTGCCCCTTACCACTTGCAGCAGTTGAGAGCTGACCCCTGCTCCTCATTGGCGGCAACACTGGGGAGAGCAGGCCCTGCATCTCACCTGGGCAGCACAGAAGAGCTGATCCTGCTGACAGGGTGTGAGTGTGCTGGCTGCCCTGAGAATGTGGTGATGAGAGCGAGGAGGAGAGGTCCTCCCCACCTCACTGGACGTGAGAGTCAGTAAACTGGTCTGACACCTCACTGGCTGAGGCATCAGGGAGAGTAGGTCCTGCACCATGCCTGGAAACCACAGTAGAGCTGACCCTGTTGGCAGGGACATGGGTGAGCCTGGCCCAGGGCATGAATGCGGGAGAGCTGACCCTACTTGTCTATCTTGTGGCAATGTTAGCAGGGGAGAGATGCCTCGCCTTACTCCTCTCCGCTTGGTGCCTGTGGCAGGCAGAACTGGTCTCTGGACCATGAGAGTGGAAGAGTTGGCCCTGCCCTTCACTGGTTGCAGCATTCAGTAGAGCACACCCTCAGCCTTGCCTGAGCAGCATAGCACTGCTGACCCTGCTGGAGGGGGAGAGGTAATGCCTGCACCCCTCATCTGCCATGTGGTGGTGAGGGAGAGATGCCCTTCTCCCTCGCTCCTTGCTACCTGCAGCTAGCAAGAGAACTGACCCTCACCAGATGCAGCACTCAGGAGAGCGGGCCTGCACCTCACCTGGGCAGCACAGTAGATCTGACCTCGTTGATAGGCACAAGGATCAGGCCCCGCCCCTCATCTGCCATGTGGTGCTATGGGTGAGAGAGAGAAGTACTCACTCCTGCCCCTTGAAGCATGTGGTAGAAGCCTCAGAACTGGCCCTGTAGTCACAAGGGTGAGAGAGCTGGCCATGCCTCTCACCAGATGCAGCACTAGGCAGAGTGGCCCCTGTACCTCACCTGGGCAGCACAGTAGAGCTAGTCCTGGGGCTGTAGGTGTAGTTGAACTGGCCTGAAGACATCAGAGCAGGAGAATCAGCCCTGACCCCTGCTGCTTATTACATAGGGTGAGCTAGCTGGGCCAGTGTTAGAGAGCTCACTCTGGGGGTGAGGATGAGGAAGATCTGGCGGGCTGACCAACCCAGAAACCACCAGACTCAAACCCAGAAGTAAGAGTTGTCCCATTCCAGGATCCACCCCATCTAGGATCTTCTGAAACACAAGAAGGGCCTGGTCCAGCAGACTCAACGTTTCTGGATCCCCTTGACACAGGACAACAATAGGACATCCAAGAGGAGTCCCAGTGAGGGCTGAGTATTGATGATGCAGCAAAAACCAGAGGCTTCGAACCAGACCAATGAATCATTGCAATGAACACTTGCAAGTAAAGATGTATGGACCAAAGTGTTTACTGTGTGACCCACTGTGTCACAGGACAGCTTCCAGGATGAGATGTTTCTTTTCTTTTAAATTTTATTTTGTTTTATCCTGGGGTAGAGATTGCAAAGGTAGAGGGCAGATGGGAAGGGATGGGGAGATAAGTGGGATCAAGATGCATGATGTAAAATCCACAAAGAATCAATAAAAAAAATAAATTGGAAAAAAAGAGATTAGCAGAAATAAAAAAGTTCCAGTTTGGTTAGAGTTACACCCAAGATATTTTATACGGTTGGAGGCTGATGTGAAAGGTGTTATTTCCCTGATTTCTTTCTCAGTCCTCTTGTCATTTTTATATATGTTAGAAATGAAAGTATGGAAGCAATCTTAGACTAATGACTTTCTGTTTATTCAGCCTTGACTACACACACACACACACACACACACACACACACACACACACACACACACACACACAATTTCTCATATATAACTGAGAAGCATCCAGACTATCCTTTCAGCAATTGATGAGATCAAAATCCTAAGAAATCGTCACCCTGAGATGTGGGTTATAACTTTAATGATGCAACACTGCTTGTTTAATTGTCACAGTTTTCTTGCAGAAAAAAAAATTTGAATCCAATTTTAGTGTACTGGTAGTTGTTAGAGAACAGAAGAAAAACAGGAGCCTGATATGGGAAAGCAGCTCAATAGCAGAGGCAGGGGTGCTTGGGAAAACCTAAAAGGGCTCACACTATGCAAATAATGAAAGCACTTCTCTTACTGATTTGGGACCTTTCATTTGATTATAAGGAAGGAGAGGGACTTTGTGGGTAATCGGGCGGCTACTTTTATCAGTCTTTCTAGAACAGTGTTGGTTTTTAGGCTTTGGATGTTTTTTCAAGTTTCCTGGATGCTTGTAGAACATTCTGCACTGTTCTTGGAATCGGATTTTCAGGTTAGCCCGGAGACAGGAGCTAAGATGCCTGCACAGGTGCTCTATCAGTGGCAAATTAACAAACAAGACGACTGTTTTAGATAAGAAATCATTCCTTGCTCTGAACTTTTTGTGCTACAGTGATACATGTTTTATTTAATGTAACTGCTACAGTTTTGCAACACTCTAAAAATGTAAAATATTAATTAGCATGGATTGTTTTCTTCAAAATATTAATTCATAAAAGCTATATAATATGTGCAAGTTCAGGGGAATGAGATGAAAACTTGCTTATAAAGTTATATGACTATGCATTGTTTTATCGTTATTTATTATTTATATTCTTTATGAAATTATCAATGAATGTTTTAAGTTAATAGAAACCAGCAAATGAATTGATCATAATTAGTTTGTTCTTCTTTGCTCATATGTGTGATTTAAAAGATTTTTTTTCATTTTTCATTTTATTTGGCACCTCAAATAAAACTTTAAATCAGGGTCACATTAGCAAATGTCTACTATAGTCAATTCACTTAGTGTTCTAGGTTTTGTTTTGTATTTTTGTTTGTTTGTATTTTAATGAGCTAAATTGTACAGCAACTTTGAAAGTGTTACTTTTGGTTTCAAAAAACAAAGCATGAAATAATACCTCCTATTTTAATTTTCTTCCCCCAATTTCTAAATAAAGCTCATTACTTACGAACTTGCAAATGCTGAATACCAAGTGCCAGGTGTATGTGCATGCCCCACATACACACATACAAATTATAAGCACTTTTAAATTATTTGCCTAAAAATGAAGCAGCAAATGGGAGTGGTGAGGATTATTATTTATGGAGAAGTACAAAGAACTCTCACAAAGCATTTCGGTGGAGACTCATAAGTTGTGAGAAAGCTGTAACTTATCAAGTCAAGGATTCTAGGCTGAGAAAAATAACAAATTATGGTGTCTAAAGCAAGTCTACACAGTAAGTTCTAGAAGCAGAAGAGGCCAGAGTGACTGGAGTAGTTTGCACATAGAGGAAACATTGGTCTATAAAGCTGGGACGTCTTACCAGGGCTGAGGATGGTTCAAAGGAGAGAACAATTTTAGCAAGTTACAGAATCCGGTTGAACTGCTACTGGTACTCATAGCAATAAGATCATAAAAAATTAATGGGTGGCTGTTGTTTTTGTCTAGATTTCTCTTTTTACTCTAATGCTGAGACCACACCCTGATCAAAGTCTATAATTAACTATTTCTTGATCAGTTACATTCTGTTGTGGCTCTCACGGAAGTTTGTTTTCCACCATTTTGGTTACCACTGTTCTCTACTGTTTCCTTTCTGTTCACTGTCATGAAGAAGATGACATTACATCCATCCCAAGTAGGTTTGTTAATACATATTATTTTTCTTGGTTGAGGGGTGTATTTGCTTACTAGAGCCACAGGCATAGGACAACCTAGCTGGCTTAAGAATATAGGCTTCTAGCTGAGTGGCGGTGGCCCACACCTTTAATCCCAGCACTCTGAGGCAGAGGCAGGTGGATCTCTGTGAGTTCTAGGCCAACCTGGTCTACAGAGAGAGATCCAGGACAGGAACCAAAACTACATGGAGAGACCCTATCAAACAAGAATACAGGATTCTATTGCCTCATAGTTCTAGTGGGACTAGCCTGGGACCAGAGTTATGTCAGCATGGCCCTGCTCTCTAGGTTGGCCTTCTCCTAACTAACTCCTGTGGGTAAGCAGATTTTCATGAATTTCTTGATTTGCAACAACATGGCTCATAAGGCATGCCTACTCTGTTCTTATCTTCACATCTTCTTACAGTGTCAACAGCTATATGATTACCAGTCCATCATCCTCCAATATACCCATGTCTTGATTTGACTAATTACCTGAAGAGCAGAAGCATGTTCAAAGCCAGTGAGACATTGAGGCCCTGAGGGATACAAACTTAACATATGCACTAGAAAATGGAATTACTGGCTCCTTATGAGGGTGTTTATGTGTACTATTTCACATGACCAGCCAAATTGTGTGACTTTACACTCTCTCTCACGAAAATGATTGAGGGCTCTAGTTTCACAAAGTTATTCTAGCAATGTGAACTAATAATCTTGGATATTTATCATTTTCTGATGTATTTATCATTTGTCTTATTCCTTTTGAGTTTTAAATATAACATTATACACGAATTACAATAAATTCTTGCTAAGTAGAGATATTTCCCCATGATTTATAAATTCTTCTTTTATTAGAATTCCTTTTCCAAGTGCTTATTTAAAATATATAGAGTTATAACTGAATTTTCTTACTAACTTAGTATACTAGCAACTTGATGAATCACCAAAATGCTGTGGATATAACACTGTTGATAGAGTGGTTGCCTAAAATGTACATGGTCCTGACTTTGATATCCAGCCCCTCATAATCCAGGTATGATGCTACACACCTATCATCCGAAAACTTGAGAAATGAAGGCAGGATGATCAAAAATTTAATTTAATGCTCAGCTATGTAGTGAAGCTGAAGGCCGGCCTAGGATACATGAGAATGTATGTCAACAAAATAAATTAAACGTACTTTATAAGTTGTAACAAATCGGTGCACAAATTTAGAATTTTCCACATCACCACAATCTTCTTGCACTTTCTGGGTATTCTGATTATTTTTTCTTCTTTGAGTTACTATTGATCAACTATTGACTAAACATAGGAGGACAAGCATATGCTCTGATGGCAAATGCACCTTGCATTGCACTATTAACACATTTTTAGTTGTAGAAGTTTTTTTGGTGACTTCTGGAAAACTAATGTTGTTATCTTCTATTTCTGCTTTGCTTAAAACTTATTTAGAAGTAGACTAATATGGAATTTCTTTACAAGATTTTTTGCACTGATTAAGTGGATTGTTTAATTTGACTCTTATTCTGTTACTGTGGTGAAACATTTTAATTGATCATGCAATGTTTATGCCAATCAAAATAATAAATCCCATTTTACACTATTGTTTCACAGCTTTGTGTATTGCTAAATCTGATTTGTTACCATGCAATAAGACCAGTTTTGCAGTTGTATTCATAAAAAATATCTATTCTTGCCAGCTTTGAAAGATAAAGTACTGGTTTCATAATGAACTTTATAGTGCTCTGGTTGGGTTTGTCTATAAATATTTTTATCACTAAGCAATTATACAGAAGTCAATGTGGTATCCATCTTAGTCTAATATCTTCATTGTGAGCATATTTTGAGTATCCAAATATAAATATAATTCCAGCAATATTATCTATGCTTAGTCCTAATTATATTTTTCTGCCAACTTCCTCTTTCATTTTCAGCCCTTCTTATTGCCCCATTATCACAAACTGTTTTAATTTATCCTTCTTCCTCTGATATTTAAAATTCAGCATCATGAGAGGTCATGATAAGTGTAAGCTGATGCATTTGACCCATTTGACACCTTAAAGGCCCCCAGTACAGGTTTTAGTAATGTTGAAATATGCTTACGTTTGATCAGTGTGTTCTTCCCAATGAAAGTATAATTTCCTGTGTCCTCATGGCTGGAAGTTCTTGCTATTCTTTGGAATGATGAGTTCTCGTTATGACTATGCCTCACTGGGCACACAAACCACACTTAATATGCTTTAATGAAACTCAATTATGTATCATAACTTAGTCATATCAGTTTCTTATTTGATTTGAATTTTCATTCATTTTATCCCAGGGAATTTGCAATTTCTCCCATTTCAGTTGCACCAGAACAGCAAGTATCTTTACTCATTTGGTCGTGAGAGCCAAATGTAGCACAGCTTTGATCACTTCCAATTTTCTGTTCTCAACTCTTGTAGACAGCTGTGGCTTTTTTTTTATGGATTACAGACTTTGCTTAAGCAGCAATTTTTTTTTACTGTGTCAAGCATATGCTCTCACTACTGTTTCCAAACCTTTTTGTGTAGAGAGTAAGTCTTTATGTCAATGGAAGTAATTATATTTTCTTTTCTGAAGGATATTATATGACACCATAACACAGAACACAGTGTATGCAGTTACAAAACTACACATCACTTGGTCATAGTAAAAACAGTTCTTCTTGAGTGCATAACTCTGGCCACATTGCTTCATGCATGCCACTGCGTAATAGAATTCCTAATGTTGTTTGATTGGCCATGGTTATGAGTTCACTTTTGGAGCCTGGCAGTTGATTTTTATCTTGTATTTGGTATTTCACAAATTTAAATTTTATCCATTTTAAGTATGTTCTCCAAAATAATGTGGAAGACATCATAAGAATTGCCCCATTTCTCCTAAAATGTGAGGGAAATAGGAGTTATAAATTTAGCATACTGTAGGTGACTAGACTTTGCTGTGAATTGATTTTCTGAACTGGTGTTTTAATTTTGTTTTTATTTGTATTAAAATATAGTAGTGTTCATTTGCCTTAAGTTCTTAATTTAATAATTTAATTAATAATTTTATAAGGCTTTTTAAAACATAGATCTACCCTTACCTTTATAAAAAAAAAAATCCCAGCAGCATTTGCTCCTACCCTTGCGTCTGGCCCCCATGGTAACAATGCCAGTGTTTCAAAGATGCTCATGTCACTAGCTGTTGAATTTCTCTCCATCTCAGATTCGCTTTTGTTTGTTGCTTTTCATTTGGACAGCTGAGTGGTTAATTAACCATTACAATCTTCAAACTATATATGCACTCACATGGCCTCCCACTTTCACAGTATATTTTGAGCACATCTTTAATTACACTGATGTTCAATGATGGTCTTAGTTAGGGGTCTTGTTGCTATGAAGAGACACCATGACAATGGCAACTCTTATCAAGGATAACATTCAACTGGGGACTGGCTTCCGGTTCTGAGGTTTAGTCCATTATTTTCATGACAGGCAGCATGGCAGCATGGAGGCAGATAGGGAACTGTGAAATGTGAGCCACTAGTCCTGATTTGAGCTTCTGAGACTACCCCCTAGTGATGAACTTCCTCTAACAAAGCCACACCTACTCCAACAAGGCCATACCTCCTAATAGTGCCACTCCCTATGGGCTTATGTAGGCCATTTTCATTCAAGCCACCATATTCCACTCCTTGGCCCCTATAGACTTGTAGCCATATCATAATGCAAATTTCATTTAGTCCTTCAAAATTCCCCTTAGTCTATCACAGTATGAGCACTGTTTAAAAGTCCAAGGTTCAAAGTCTCTTCTGAGACTCATTCAATCTCTTAACTGTAATGCCCTGTGAAATCAAAATGGAAAAGGTAGATCATACAATGGTGCAGGGTATATACTCCCTTCTAAAAGGGAGCATGGTGAGAAAATACTGGACCTAAAACCAGCTGGGCAAACTTCAAACTCTGCATCTCCATGTCTGATGTCAAAACACTCCTCAGATCACCAACAACTGCTCTCAGCTTTGTTGGCTACAACACACTTCTTTTTCTTTGACTGGTTCTACTCCCTGTTAGCAGCTCTCCTAGGAAGGTGTCCTATGGCTCTGGCATCTCTAACATCTTAGGGTCTCCAAGGCAAGCTAAGCTTCTCCTTTACATCTTCATGCAATGATCTCTCTAGGCCTTCATGCAGTAGCACCCTGACATATGCCTTGCCTCAGCAGCTTTCCTTAGTTTTGGAAGGAGATTTCATAATGCTTTTCTTGTGTCCTCGACTCTAGAGCTAGAATCTTGTGGCCAAAGCTGCCAAGTTCTGCTGCTTGTTGGGGCTGGAACATGACCTCCTTATTCAATAACATCTTTATTAGCTCTCTGCTTTTGATGGTTTCCTTTACTGCCTAAGCTTGGCTGTCCTAGAACTCATTCTACAGACCAGGCTGGACTTGAACTCAGAGATCTACCAGCCTCTGCTTTCCGATTAAAGATTCTGGGATTAAAGGTATACACCACCACACCAGACTCTAAGCTTTTCTTTAATTCTTTTTTACAAGTTGGAAACTTAGCTGGGTGGGATCTTGCCCTGAGGTCACCACTTCCTTTATTCCATTTAGCACTGTGCTTTTCTTTAATCTGTTTATCAAACACAGGATTTAGCTTTATTCCAATTCCTGGTGCCCTTTTCTCCTTATATTGTACATTTTGTATTTTTCCTTTCTCAGCTTTCACCTTTTCATTACAGATCTTTATAAGAGTTATCACTAATAATCAGACAACAGAGTCAATATGAGGTTGTTTTAAGATACCCTCTATTAATGCAATTAATCCAAAACTCTTGAATTTAGTCTCAGGCAGATTCTTTTAGACAGGGGCAAAAAGCAGCCATATTCTTTACCAAGTCTCACGTGATGTGAACAGATTCTTAGGAATACAATAATTACCAAAACTGACTCAAGAAAATATGAAACACCTGAATACAACTATAGCAAATAAACAAGTTGAATTAATAGTTTTTTTCATTCAAGTAAAACTCCAGGTACAAATTACACTGGTAATTTCTACCATATATGTGAGAAATAACATAAATTTCAAACAATTTTTCAAAAGAAAGAAAAAAAAATTAAGAGTTGGGAATATTTCCAAAAACATTTTATGGAGCCAATATTACCTGAATATCTATCTGTACTGTGCAAAGACATTGGAAAGAAATAAAAACAACAATAATATATTAAAAAATTATGGATATAAATATGGACATATACAACCAAATATTGGTGGTTTGAATTATGTAATTGTATTATTATTATTATTATTATTATTATTATTATATAACATGGCCAAATATCCTATTGATGCAATGAGATTTTAACATAGATTTTTTTTTAAAAATCAGTAAAATATACCACAATGACAGAAAAAAAGAAAATCACATTCTGATTATTTTAATTGACTAAAAATAATCACTTGGAGGACAAAGCATGGGTCTTCCCAGCACCATGATGGACTGAGTGGGACAAGGAGACCCCCACAAATGCCTGGGGCAGTCCAACCCAGGCCCCGGGGGGAAGACACAGGTCCACCCTTTTGGAGCCAGGCACTATTATGCTGAGCAAATTTATGGTGTGGTATGAGAGAGAGACAGGGTGGTTCATGTCTGGTGAACAGAGGCATATCTGAACAGGTGAAAGTGGTGAGGAGTGAGCTGGAGTGGATGGTTTGATTATCACCCAGGGCCATGCTGATGTCTGGGCCCTGACAGCAGGCCCATGTCTGGGTTCATAGCCTTGTTGCAGCTGTGGTCTGTGTTGATGTCCTTGGCTCCTGATACCACAAAGGTGGAGAGGATAGGGCTGTACAGAGTTGGACCCAGACCTCACTGGCTACAACACTAGGAACAACTTGTCCTGCCTTTCACCGGCTAAAGCCCTCAGGAGAACAGATCCTAGATCTCATCTGGGCAGCACAGTAGAGCTGACCCTGTAGACAGGAATGCTGGTGAACTGGCCCTGAGGGTGTGAGAGTGGGATAGCTGGTACCACTCCCTTATCGTGTGGTGTAGCAGTGAGAGTAAGGGAAAGATGCCCTCTCCCCTCGCCCCTACCACCTGCAGCTGGCAAGGGAGCTGACCCTCCCCTTTACCAGTGGCAGCACTTGGGGAAGCAGAC
Organism: Peromyscus californicus insignis; assembly: GCF_007827085.1. Lineage (NCBI taxonomy): Eukaryota > Metazoa > Chordata > Mammalia > Rodentia > Cricetidae > Peromyscus > Peromyscus californicus. Next base: position 56,162,578 of record NW_026294617.1, on the reverse strand, counting down.
CCCGCACTTTGTCTGGGCAGCACAGTGGAGCTGACCTGACAGGGGCATGAGCGAGCTGAGAACACAAGCACAGAAGAGCTGGCCCTGCCCCTCATCCGCCATATGGAAGGATGCACAGGGGAGAGATGTCTCCCCTCTTTCTCCATATCTCTGCATCTGAAGAATTAACAATTTATGCATGGTGAAATTTTATTTTTAATTGGTTTAAAAGGTAAAAAATATTGAATTTACATTTTTTCAATTATGTAAAGAAAAATACAATGAATTAAAAAAACTTTCCCAGCTTAAAAAAAATCACTTGACAGAATATAGCATGTCTTCGTGGTAAAAGCAATAAATAAAGTAGGAATTTAAGAGATCTTCTAATAACTTATAAAAAGAGTTCTATTAAAAAATAAAGAGAGAGACACAAAGAGATGCTCAGTGTTTAAGAGCCCTGACTGCTCTTCTAGAGGACCCTGGTTTTATTCCAGCACCCACACAGCAGCTAACAAACATCTGTAACTCCAGTTCCGTATGATCTGTTGTCTTATTCTGACTTCTGTTGCTACTACACATTTACAGATGCAAGCAAAACATTCATGCACATAAAAGTATACACTTAAATAAATGTCAAAAATATAAATATTTAAAAAGGTCAGGCTGAAGATACGGCTCACTGTGTATGGTGCTTGCCATTTAAGTCTGATGACCTGAGTTAGAATCCATAGAACACACATGAAGCCAGCTGTACTAGTATGCATCTGTAATTCCAGTGTTATATGGCAGGATGAGAAGCAGAGACAGGAAAATCCTGGAAGCTGACACCAAGGCCACTTACTGGGTGTACATAGCAGCACAAAAATAACCATGCTTAACATGAAAGATTAAGCATCTTTCTGCTAACATAAGACAGGAGAAATTTTTTAAATGCCTGTTTCTATCACTTCAATGAAATATTGTATTGGAGGTCCAACTCCATGACATCTGGAGCTATAAAGAAGGGCACCTAGGCCAAAATAAAAAGGAAAGAATAAAAACAGGAAAGAGCTTCTAAATTAAAAATGAAAAAATGAACCTTTCTCCGTGTACACATGGCAATAACATGATAATGTGCTGAAATAGCTCAAAACAATTTTGCATTTAATCATTCAAACAATTGTATTCTACCGACTACAAAAGAATAATAGACATTTGTCAATGATGACCGTAGATAGATGAAATGGCATTCATTGTTCACAGATAAGAGCATAATACTGCTTAAATTATTGCATTTCCTAAATCCATATACATAACCATCATAGACATCAACTGTAAAACAGAACCACCTAGGCTCAATGTACATATGAAAATCCAGGTGAACTAAAATGTAAATAAATTTGAAATTAACAAAATGAGTGAATTTGGGGATTCTGATATGAAAAGTTACTATAAAGCTAAAACCAGACAGTTGGATTCTGAATAGAAATTAGAATACAAATCAATAGAACAGTGCTGAGAGTCAAGGACTAAACTCCTACAATTAATGTCAATTGATTTTTAACTAGGTAGCAAGGCAGTTCAGTGTGGAAAGACTATTTAATACATAGTGCTAGACAAGGATAGACCCATCAGTAAACAAATGAAGCTAGATTCAAAGTTTCTAAAATATGAATAAGTGAACTCAAAACACATAACTCACTGAAATGTAGAAGTTAAAACTATTATATTTTGGAAGGAAATAGAAACAAATCTTCACAGCTTTGGCTGGGGCCCACTTGTTTTGGTTGTCTCAGACATGTCACAGAAATCACAAATGACAAGCACGAGGTCAACCAAGTCCCATTAAATTGGGGGACAAAACAATTTGTCTTCAGAGGGCAAGAGACGTTACAATTATAACAAGTGAAACTGCAAAAAAAAATCAGAAATATTATGAGAGTCTTTTTTTAATCATTTACTTTTATTTTGTGTGTATTGGTGTTTCACTTACATATATGTTTGTGTGAGGATGTCAGATCCCCTAAAACTGGAGTTGCAGACAGTTGGGGCGGCCATGTGGGTGCTGGAAATTGAACCCAGGTCCCCTGGAAGAACAGCCAGTGTTCTTAACTGCTGAACAAGATCGCTAGCCCATCTTAGGAGAATCTTTAACAGCAATAACTCAATTAGTAGACAAACCAATCAAAAAATGGGCAAGAGGTTTAAAAAGACCTCTCTACATAAAAGAAAAGATAAACAATAATACACACACACACACACACACACACACACACACACACACCACATTTGGTATAGTCACTGGCAATGTGAACATGATAATCTCAGAAATATACTCCATGCTCACTAGAATTAGTTAGCTTTTTAAGCTAGATTGATGTTATGTTGATATGGAGAAATCAGAACCTTCATATATTTCCAATGGGAATACAAAATCCCCAGTAACTTTCAGAAATATGTTGGCAGTTACTCATGAGTAACGTTGTCCTACTCATATCCCCTAAGTATATATGTATACAAATGTTTAAATCAATAGTTTTTAGAATGGTATTGAAGTAATATCAAAGTTAATAGCTGATGAATTGATAAAACATGATATACATATATATGTACATATATATGATAAAATATCACTTGACAATAAAATGCATCAAAATCAGCTGGGGGTGGTAGTGTCTGCGTTTGATACCTGCACTTGGGAGGCAAAGACAGGCAGATCTCTGTGAGTTCGAGGCCAGCCTGGTCTACAGAGCTAGTTCCAGAACAGGCAAGGAAGGCTACACAAAGAAACTCTGTTTCAAAAAAAAAAAAGTATCAAAATCTTATATCAAGTTCTGAGGATAAACTTTGAAAATGTTAGGCTAAATGAGCCGGGTGGTGGTGGCACATGCCTTTAATCCCAGCACTCGGGAGGCAGAGCCAGGAGGATCTCTGTGAGTTCGAGGCCAGCCTGGGCTGCCAAGTGAGTTCCAGGACAGGTGCAAAGCTACACAGAGAAACCCTGTCTCGAAAAACCAAAAAAAAAAAAAAAAAAGTAAATGTTAGGCTAAATGAAAGAACTAATAGTAAACTATCATAGTGTGTGCAATTACATGAGAACGAGCCCTAGATCATGCAAATCTATGTGGTTACAAAATATATTAGTAGTTGTTTAATGATTGAGAGAAGAAAAGCAGAGAGAGAGAGCTCTTTTCTAAAAATTAACTCTATGAGAGTTTCTTCCAATATATTTTAATCATATTTGCCCTCTCCCTCAACTCCTCCAAGATCTGCCCTTTCCTCTATTCTTCCAAATTTGTGCACATGTTTTTTGATTCACCCTTCAAGTCCAGTTTGTCCCACTCATATATTCTTGCATGTGTGGCTTTCCAATGGAGTATGGTCAACCTGCCAGGTAAACACTCTAAAAGAAAATGTGCTCTTCCTTTGTCAGCAGCTATCAATGTTGATAGATCCGTGGCTGGAGTGAGATTTTGTCTACCACCCATCTCCATGCTGAGATTTGGTCTGGCTTGAGCTTGAATGGAGTCATGCACACTTTCACAATTTCTAAGTTTGTGTGTGCAGCTGCCTTGTTGTGTCTGAAGGATGCTGTTTACTTGTGGTCACCCTCTGCCTCTGGCTCTTACAGTTTTTCCGACCCCTCTTAGGGAAAGATCCTTTAGCCTTGTGTAGCTAGAGTTTTCCTGCCTGGCCCACAGTCAGGACAAATCTCTATCACCTGCCTGTCCCACAGCAGCTCAGACCCAACCAAGTAAACACAGAGACTTATATTGGTTACAAACTGTATGGCCGTGGCAGGCTTCTTGCTAACTGTTCTTACAGCTTAAATTAATCCATTTCCATTAATCTATACCTTGCCACATGGCTCGTGGCTTACCGGCATCTTCACATGCTGTTTGTCATCGTGGCGCCTGGCAGTGTCTCTCTGACTCAGCCTTCCACTTCCCAGCTTTATTCTCCTCCTTGTCCCGCCTACACTTCCTGCCTAGCCAATGGCCAATCAGTGTTTTATTTATTGACTAATCAGTAACATATTTGCCATACAGAACATCCCACAGCAGCCTTGTGAGAAAGGAAAGTAATATAGATGTCCTATTTAGGACTGAGTATTCTGCAGTCTCTTATTCTGTGCTCCTTTACTAATTGTAGATCTCTGTGTTAAACATCATCTATCTACTGCAACTTCTCAAATGAGGACTGAGAGATGCATTAATCTATGGGTATGAAGGTATGTCATCATTTAAAAGCTATTTTAATTTAGCAGAATAGTAGTAAGTTCTCCCTTAGGGCCTATGACCTGCCTATCTCTAGGTTCCTGGACTGGCAATGTTGCCCAGTATAGGTTTCATCTAGTGAAGCAGCCTTAAATACAATAAGAAAGTATTGGGTATTTCCCAGAACATCTCTGCTACTATTCCACAAGTGAGCATGTTTTGCCAGTCCAGACATGATTGTTGCTAACCGAATTCACGTCTGGGTAAGACTGATGATTTTTTTTTTCTTCAGGTAGCATGCATAGCACCTTCCAAAACTATGACCACTTGCCAGTAGGGATAAAGCTTCCAGGTCAATACCAGTCTGAGAGCCCTATGCTCCAACAAACTGTTGTACATGCAGAATTTATTTTCTGGAGTGGACAATACCCCCATAGCTCTGGATTCACATTCAAATTCACTTAATTAAGAACTTAGAAAAGTTAGGTCATCACATGCAAACTGTATATTAAAGAGTGCTTAAGAAAAAGAAGAAAATATAATCAAATATCTATTGACTCTGGGAAATGAAGTGGATTTGGAAAATGGAGGATGCTTTAATTATCAATAAAATTTTCAAATATTAGCACAAGGAAAACTGAGACTCATTTACTCATTTTGAACAGTAGGAAATATGAATCATGGTGACCTATTCGGGAAGTGGCTGAGATTTCCTTGCTTTGCTCTTTGAGGCCCTTCACACTTTTATTTAAAGCTGTTTACCCAAGGACTTTCTTGCTGCTAATGAGTGGTTTGTTCATATTGATCTTTCTGAGATGGGGTTTTATGTGATGTGTTAAAGACCTTATTTCAGCTCCTTGTGTTCCAAGTGGTACTGTAATGCAAATTCGAAGTTAAGACATCTTTTATAAATCTGTTATTTTCCCTTGTTCTTTGGCTGATAAAATATGAATTCTACTCTTTAGTGAATTCTATGTATACATTGTTATTCAACACACATTAGCATTAAGGATTAAAAATGAAGTCATTCTATTATAAAAGCATAAACATTTATATGATGATTATAAAGGAATAAAATCAATAGCACAAATGTATATGTATATCACTCTGATCCCTATAATTAAAAGTGTTTTGTAGATATTTAAGCTTTTAAATATATTTTAATGGGTTATTCAATACTTGGATGGAGATTTTGCTTCAATGCAAAGCAGAAAACAATGTAATATATATGTTGCTAACCTATCCAATGAAATACTCATAAAAGGAAATGTCTTAAGAGACAATTTAAAAATAACCCCATTGGCTGCTAAATTTCAATCTTCTTTATCCATTTTATATAATCAGTAGGATCATTTACGTTCAATGAACAGATAGCTACCTGTACATACACATGCATGTGTACACACATACACAAAACTTTTAAAACTTAAAAATTCAAAATAGAATCTTTCCATTAAGATCAATGTGCAAGTTAGTTTGTTTGTTGTTATTGTTTGTTTGTTTGTCAAATAGACACAAGCCAGGGTCATCATAGAAGAGGGAACTTCAACTGAGAAAATGACCTGTAGGCAGACTGTGGCTCATTTTTCTTGATTAATCTTTGGTGTGGGAGAGCCCAGCCCACTGTGGTTGGTGCCACCCCTGGGCAGCTGGTCATGAACTGTATAAGAAAGCAAGGTGAGCAAATCATGTGGAGAAAGCCAGTAACGCAACTTTCTGCTTCAGTTCTTATATCCAGGTCCCTGGCCTGATTGAGTTTCCTCCTTGGTATTCCTTAATAATAGACTATGATCTATGACTTGGGTGATAATCTAAATAAATCTTTTCCTTTTAAATTGCTTTGGTCATGATCTTTATCACATCAATAGAAAAAAAATAGGACAGAAACAGGTACCAGGAATATGGAGTATTGTTGTGATGGGCTTTTATCCCTTTTGGCTTTTGCACCTTGGAACATTTTGTAAAAGAAAGGTGAAGGATTCTGGAGATTTGAGGCTAGAAAAGTCACTGAGTGACTCAGAGCTTAACAAGCTATTGCGGGAATTTAAGGATAATGCTGAGAGCAATTCGATAATGAAGCCTGGCTTGTGACATTTCAAAGGAAAGTCTGAGAACCACTCAAAAACTCTGTAGGGACTGTTTATGTCATATATCTGAATTAAGAAGCTGTAGGTTCTAGTTAGCAAGATCTGAAGATTCAGCCATGATCACCAAGAGACCAAAACTACTGAAGCAAAAGCTTTCCATTACTGGAACAATTGATGCTGGTTAGCTGAGACTGGAAAATCAGCCATGATTAACAAAAGACCGGCATTGCTTGGGCAAAATCTTATGGGAAGCATTTCTTTAGGGCCCATAGGGAACCAAGGCTGCATCTCAAGCTGGTAGCTAAACTTCATAATGTGTAAGAGATTGCCACATGGTATTTGTTTTAAAGGCATGAAGGAGTCATGGACAGAAGCACTTTATTCAATAAAACTGTGGAGAGTAAGCATCTTGTCTTCTTATTTTTTTAGTAAAAACATTTGAATAGTTCCTCCTTTAGCATATTTGTCATGTGTAACATTTATTGTGTTTTATGTGTTCCCTTGATTCCTAGTTATTTAGGGCTTATACAATGAATGAATTTTGTATTTGATATGGAGGGAGTCTTAATTCATTGCATATCTTGAGATGACCATATGATTTCTACCGCTCAGTCCATTTATGAGATACATTGAAATTTTTGATTTATTATGTTGAACCCCTTGAATACCAGAAATAAAACTTACTTGATCAAGATGAATTAATTTTTTATGTGTACTTGATAGTGGTTTACAAAAATTTTACCAAAACAGTTTACGTCTATGTTCATCAAGGAGATTAACCTACAGTTTTCCTTCTTGTACCTTCATGTTTTTTATGAAGGTAATGATGGCTGAATAAGAAATATATACATAATATATTAAGTAATAATATAAGTTGTAAATAAGTAATAATATATAATAAGGTATTATAAGATTTAGTTATACAGTCTGATGAGCATTTGCATTGATTCTTCTTAATCAGAACTGGATGTTAATTAATTGGAGGAGATACATATATGTGTCATTACATACATATTAACAACCATTCCTAGAGCTATGAACTTTCCTCTAAGGACTGACTTCATTGTATCCCACAGATTTTGATATATTGTGCTTTAATTTTTTGTGCATTTTAGGAATTTGTATTTTCCTATTTTCTATAATTTTTAGTGAAAATTGATTTTTTTTCATACAATACACTCTGGTTACCCCCCAGCTCCTACAGATCTATCCCACTTTACAACCCACCTAAATTCATACCACTTATTTCGCATCTCATTAAAATAAAAAGTCATCTAAAAATTTAATAAGAAGAAGATAAAATTAAAAAAAAACCATGATAGGACAAAACAAACAGTAGAAAAATATCCATATCCAAAGAAAAGTACAAATAACACATATACACAAGACACACACATCCACACACACAGAAACTCCATAATAACACAGAACAGGAACTCATAGGACCTCTAAGGTAACAAACAAACAAACAAACAAACAAACAAAATGACAAAACATTATGAGACAAAGTAACTCCTAAAATGTTATTGAGTTCATTTCCAGTTAGCTATCTATTTCTACACATAGGGCCTGCCCATAAGCAGGGCTTTGAATACCTTGTAAGATTTGGTTGGAGAAAACTACTTTTTTATTTGCAAGCAGATATCAACTGAAGACAACTTCTTGGTTAAGGATAGAAGCTTGTGTCCACTTCCCCTCCAGCACTAGGACAGCATGTGGCCCAGACCTGTGCAGACCTCGTACCTGCTGCCATAGTCTCTGTGTAATCCTCGATGTTGATATCTGGTCTTGTCTTCATTGGATGGGTTTTCTGTTTCTTGACTTCTGTGGGTTTTCTGTTTCTTGATTTCTGTTGTCCTCTTTGGGTCTTAGATCTGCATAGTGGCTATGGGTTGCATGATAGAGAGTGTTTCTGAGTCCCTGTCAGGTATGGCCACTGGTAGTCCCAGATAGATTGTGTTTCTAGGTATTAGGAGCTGACATGAAGGAACTGTGTAGACAAATTACTAAAGGTCTTATTAAATAAAAACCCGGAGCCAGATATAGGGGTGAAAACCTGAGAGATCAGAGGAATAGGAAAAGCCACAGCTAACCTCACCAACACCTCAGTCTCAAAAGAGGCCTACTTCCTGTATACCCACGCCTATATGCCTTTCTCTTCTGCTCACTTATTTGTTCTCTCAGCCCAGCTACAGCACTTCCTCTTCCTGCCCAGCTCTGTCACTTCCTGTCTGTCTGTACAGACCTCCAGACCTCTGTGGTTACTGCTGGGATTAGAGACATGTGTCACCACACTTGGCTGTGTTCCCAGTGTGGCTTTGAACTCACAGAGATCCAGACAGATCCCTGCCTCCTGAATGATAGGATTAAAGTCATGTGCTACCATTGCCTGACTTCTATGTTTAATATAGTGGCTGGCTTTTTCCTCTGATCTCCAGACAAGCTTTATTTATTAGAGCACAAATAAAATATCACCACAGAATTGGGATAAGCTAGAAGGGAAGAAGGGTAGAAAGGGTCCACGGGAGGAAGAACAAATGGGTCTGCCAGGAGTATCTTTGCAATCTTCAGGGAGTGAAGAAAGAAAAGGCAGATGATCTGCTACAGGACTGTAGATGAGAGTGATGATTTGGAATTGGAGGATGGAATAGAGAGTGAAGATTGTCTACCTGATTCCCTAGCTGGAGTGTCCAGCAGGTTTCCAAGAAGAGTGTATATTAAAATTAAAAATTCTTCTTAATTTCCTCTCTGAGCCATATGTAATTCAATAGTGTGTCCTTTATACTGCATAATTTTATATCATTTATCTTATTGTTGATATCTATCTTTATTCCTCTACATTCAGTGAGAATATAAAACATTACTGCAATTTTTTTCTGAATTGTTTTGTGTCCTAATATGTGAGCTATTTTGGAGAAACTTCCATAATATCCTGAAAATGCATGTTTTAATGGAATATTCTGTAAATATCTCATGTCTATTTGATTTATGAATTACTTACCTCCAATTTTTCTGTTTATTTTCTGTCTAGATAGTCTGTCTGTTCATGAGAGTCGAGTATTGAAGTCACTCAATAATATGTTGAATTCAGTCCATGACTTTTTATTTATTTGTGTATGTTTTACAGTATTGGGTACACCTGTGTTTCTTGTATATATATTTATAATTGCAATTTAATCTTGATATATTATTGCTTTACTGGTGTAAAGTGAACTTCTTTATCTCTTAGGACTAGATTTTATTGGAGGTTTATTTTGTCAAGTATTAGAATAGCTATGTCTACTTATTTATAAGGGCTTTCAGTCTTCCTGTGCAAACTGACTTTAAATGGTAATCTTAATGTGGCTTTTTCAGTCCCTACACTCTTCTCATAGAAAGATTAAGAGAAGAGAGAAATGCAGACCTCCTGTGTTGTGGGATATTTGTATACTGTATGTGATGATGTATTGCTTTGATTGGTGTAACAAAAAGCTAAACAGACAATAGCTAAGCAGGAGAGTATAGACAGGACTTCTGGGTAGAGAAAGAACTCAGAGAAGAAGAAAGATGGAGTTGCCAGCCAGATATAGAGGAAGCAGGATGGGCAGTATAGAGATGAGTTAATGAGCCTTATGAAAGAATGTAGATTAAAAAATATGGGTTAATTTAAGTTATAAAAACTAGTTAGGAACAAGCCTAAGTTAAGGCTGAGTTTTTATCATTAATAAAAAGTCTCCATGTCATTATCTGAAACTGACAGATGAAAAGAAAGTCCTACGACATATGGTGTCCAATGTAGAGACTCAAATATCTAAATATAGGGCCTGAGAAAGCTAAGAAAAGTTCTGGGAAAAGGATCTGGACATGGCCTCCTAGTCCTGAAGTCTCTCAGGCTGGCTGGTGCTCAGCACACAGAGGTGCAGCTACCAGCCACTGCCTGCAGTCTTGAGGCAGCGACTAGCTCAGAGTCATGTGTAGGATAAACTGGCCCTTAAAGGCTTGGCTCATGTAGTCAGAGAATGCTGCAGATGTGCAGAAAGCTAGGTCCAGACACAGAAAACCTCTAAAAAGGCACAGTATCCCTAAAAAGATGCTTAGATGCTAAAGAAAGAAAAGAAAATGGGTATAAACAGTCATAGAAAAAAATAGTTTAAAAATAATAAATTCTTTAAAGGGAAAGTAAAGTAATAGAAAAAATAATAAGCCATATCAGGATGGGAAATATTGTAACACAGGTAGTTTGTACCTTATATGGTGCTTTGCTAATTTTAAATTTTTTGAATGCTAATGAACAGAGAATGGCATCTGCTGAGAGACACTGGATTGTGGAAGGGACTGCTGAATTAAACCAGCTTATACACTTTAGGGATGTCTTGGCTTCATAATGAAAGTCAGGAAATGTTTTGTTTTCACAGGAAACAAAAAGCTATAGATTCCTTCAAAAATAATAAAGATAAGATTTGATGGGGGAGACCTTCTGAGGATCTTGACAACAGACATGAGGGAGGAAGCCAGAAAAGAATACAGGACAAATGACATGTATTCTGATCCCTCTGCATGGGAACAGCTCTGAGACTGGATGAGACATGATAAATCTTGTTGACTACAGAGTCCTCATGACTTATTATTATATGGCATCCTTTCATATACATGAAGAGATTTATATTACAGTTTGGTTATACAGTCCAAACTGACTTATAAAGTTGACAGATGCCTTTTACCTTCACAAACATAAAACAAATATCATCCTTAGCTGATGTGTGCACATCACACATTCCTTACTTATATTGATGCAGATTTGTATGTTAACTCTAAAAGGCAATGAAGACAAGTACCCCAGGTGATCCAGCCTCTCAAAATGCCTCTGTTGTAGTTGCCTCAAAATTCTGCATCCAGAAAAACTTCAAAGCTGCTAGCTGAGACGGTCCAGCTTCACAGACTACTCCAGCAAGGACTTCAGAAAAGTTCTACATTTCCCATCACACAGAGACTAAACAAATAATAATAATAATAATAATAATAATACAGCTAGCTCTCCTAGAACTGGAGCATTATCCCAATTTTCTCAGAGTCCCGTAAAGATGTCATCGCCCCCAGACAACAGAAAGAAGTCTAGAGAACATGATACCCACATTCCCAAGAGGTGGAGTGGTTTTACATCATTCAGTGGGTTATGGATGTTTGTTTAAAGGGTGGTTGTTTGCAAATTGTGCTAGTCATTGTCAGAGAAAATACTAAGTAAAGGAAATTAGATTCAGGGATATGGTTCTGAAAAGAAAAAAGGGGGATATAGGAATTAGGATAAAAGAGTAGATTATTGAATCTACTTTTAAACTAAAGAGCAACTACTAGTCTCAAATATTTTAAATTGGATTTTTGTATTTTGATACAAATTTAAAGTTATTTTTGTTATACTATATATATTTCTACTCTTGCTTAAGATATTTTTGCATATTAATACAAATTTAAGGTTATTTTTGTTACACTGTATATATGTTTCAATTTTGTTTAAATATTGTATCTATGCAGCTCATTTAAAAATGTAAATGTAAAGTTTTAGTTCTTGAAAGGTATTTATGATAATAAAGACAGGTTAGTAGCTATTCACCTATAATAATCAAATGTGTAGTCATGTTAGATATGTTTTCAAGGTCAAATAGAGAAATATTTTAGATAGATAGATGGTCTCTGAGGGAGTTGAATATGAGGTTGTAGAAGTTACAGTTTTCTTTGTTACTAAATTCAGAAAAGAAACTCACAAAATAAGTATAACATGTATATGGTTGAGAGACAAAAAAAAGCTTAAATTGTTTCTCTAAGAAAAGTTTTTGAGGTCCAAAAAGATAGTTTTAGGATGGTAATAAGAGTTATGATAAAAATGGTTTAGGTATAAAACTTTAAATTCATCAATATAGGATAGATAATAGAGTATTTTCTCTGAATGTGCCAAATATAAATGGACTGGACATTGTAAATGTAATTATTATCTGGTAATTGTACTTATTGTATGTAGTTTTACTATGTTAGAGTTAAAACCTTTCCTTTTTATTTAGACAAAAAGGACAAAATGTTGTGGGATATTTGTATACTGTATAAAGATGTATTGCTGTGATTGGTGTAATAAAAAGCTGAATGGCCAATAATTAGGTAAGAGATTATAGGTGGGAGGTAGTGGTATTTGCTTTGTCCATGACCTTGTGCTATATGGCCCAAAGGAGGTGGTGCTTCCTGCCATTGTATGTGACTGACTCTGTGATTCGATACCTATTAGAAGTTATGGCCATTATGGGAATACCTGTACAAATTAAGACTGACAATGCTCCAACATATGTCTCAAATAAAATGAGACAGTTTTCTGCTTATTACCATATAAAGCATGTTACAGGTATACCATAGAATCCCACAGGTCAAGCAGTCATAGAAAGATCCAATCAAACTTTAAAGGATATACTAAATAAACAGCAATAGGTAACAATGACTCCTAGAAATAGATTATATAATACTTTATTAACCTTGAATTTTTTCAGTGCTGATGAGAAAGGAACAACAGCTGCAGAGAGACACTGAACAACATAAAAAAATCCTGAGCTAAACCAACCGGTTTACTTCAAAGATGTGTTGACCTTGGAATGGAAACTGGGATACATCCTACCTTGGGGAAGGGGTTTTACTTTTGTTTCTGCAGGAGAAGAGAAGCTATGAATACCAACAAAATTAATAAAAAATCGCTTTGAACAGGAAAAATCCCTTGATGAGGAGAAGTAAAGCTCATCTGCCTATGTGACAACTCTACAAGTTGTAAGAAAAACTTAACAAACAAGGGTCGGGGCAGGGTTCTGTTTTTTGGAATACCCATCTTCAGGAAATCATATGGCCTTGGAGACCCAGACATCTACAGCAGAAGAGAAGAACCTATTGGTATCAATATAAACTATAGGGTAATAATATCTTACTGCCTAACATTAATATCTCTTTAGCTCTAGAATAGGTGTGGTCTCAATTCAATTATAAATTAAGCTGGCTTTGGAATTGGAATGTGGCTCTCTCTTTCTCTAAACTCAAGCATGTTGTTAAAAGAAAAAATTAAGAGATTCTGTTTCATATGGAAAGAGCCAACTAGTGTGAGACAGAAGAAAACCAATAATCTAAAGACCATTGTTATCAAGATTCTATTTCTCCCCATGCTTATTCTTGATTTCTCAGAATTCTTCCTTACATGTCATGTCATCTTTAGACCCAAACTTTCCATTTTGATATAAATAATGTTCAAATTTTCCACAGTTAAAATAAGTCTTCCCAATAGCAATCTCTGAAGTCTCCAGAGGGAAGATGGAACCCCACAACAATGACTCTACTTGGTCCAGAAAGATACCATGGTACCTAAGAACATTACTCAATGATCAGCTTTGGACTGAAAACTCTTCAGGACAGTTCTAAGATGAGATGGTCCATCATATTACATTTCTAGCCAGAATCTCAGACAATCTTACCCATTACTGAGAATGGCTACTGACTCTATGGCTAGCCCTATTGAGACCTAACTATCTAAGCTTTCTTACAGGACCCCACAGAGATACTATTGCCTCCTAAATAGTAGGAAGTAATCCTAAGAAAATGACACCCCTCTCACAAAGGTTTCATTTTTCTCAGAGTTATAGAGGGTTGGTTATAGGGTTGGGGATGGAACAATAAAATTTGGACTCAGTATTCTCCTTTAGAAAAGAAAAAGGGGACTGGGTAGGTATAGGATATTAAGTTAAATTATTGTACTTACTAGTAAACTAATTCAGTAAAGTATCAGTTTTAGATAATTTGCACTGATATGGATTCTTGTATATTGATACGAAAAAAACTATTCTTATATTCCTATTCAAGATAATTTGTATATTGATACAAATACAAAATTATATTTGTTGTATTGTACACATATTCCTACTCCTGTTTGAAATATTTTATATATTGATACAAGTATAATATTATACTTATTATACTGTATTATACTGTTCTACCTCTGTTAAGGACATTTTGTATATTGATACATATTGAGGATATTGTTGTCATATTGCATATTGCACTATACATTTCTACCTCTGTTTAAGATATTTTGTGTATTGTCACAATTTTGATGTCATTGTCCTTATATAGTACATATACTTACAGACTGTGTACCTTGTTAATGTGAAGCCTTAGTCCTAAAGTTATTTAGGTAGATAAGACTTACACAACTATAGTCACCCATGCTTGTCATTTTTAGAGTATGTTAGTTAGGTTGTCCAGATTTACAGAAACATATATCAGATGGATAGGTAATCATCAAACACTTCATAGACCTAGAGAATATGGCATTTAAATGTTTTGATAACTTAGAATTCTGTTTATGTGAGATACAATTGCTCCTGGGAGCACTGATCTGATCCCAAGAGAATGTTGGGCTGCTAAGATATTTCTGTTTTAAAATTTGTCTTCTTGGTACAAATTGGCCTGCTGGGCAAAGAACTGTCCTTGCCTTGAGTGCTGACAGTATGATCACTGTCCTTTAAGGATGAGCAGCACACAAGAAAAAGTGACTACTGAACTCTGCCAAGATAGGGTAAGATGGTCTTTCAAAATTCCTGCTTCTGAAAATGGTCTGTCAGATAATCTAGGCCTGTAGTCAAATTGGATGCCCCAGTGATGCTGAGAAACTTTAGGTGACTGCCCAAGCTGCTAGCTATCTGTCTATTCTCACAAGAATTTTGGAATTGCTTGCTTGAATTTTCCATTTTCTCAGATATTATTATGTTCCTTCTCAGGTCTTTGATGGAGTTGAAGACTAGATAGTTACAGTTACAATCTTCTCATATCTTAGCTAGAACATATTAGTACTAGTTAGAATCTTCAAGACAGGACAGCTATTGGAGTAATCTCGGTAATCTGCCATTTACCCATGTTCTGGACATTTAGCATATCTTTCTTGTTTGATGTTATTTTTGTTGATTATAGTTCCATTTTTGTTTATGTTATTACCCTTTGTTTTTCCTGGACAATACTTGATAATCGTTCTTATTGTATATAGTTTGTATTAAGTAGAACCTACCTTGCTTGTGGATTCCTGGGAATTTTCCTAGTACCAGGTTTCTCCCTTACCCCAAAATGTCTCCCTTTATCAAGATATCTCTTTCACTGCAGATTAGACTACTAGCAATAGTGGTGAGGGTGCCAGAACTGGCCTACCCTGGTAAGCAGATTGAATACCTTAACTGCCATCATAGAGCCTCCATCCAGTAGCTGATGGAAGCAGATGCAGAGATCCACAACCTAGCACCGGGCTGAGCTCAGGGAGTCCAGTCAAAGAGAGGGAAGAAGAATTATATGAGCAAGGGAGGTCAAGATAATGATGGGGAAATCTAGAGACAACTGAGTCAAGCTCATAGGAACTCACGAACATTAGACCAACAGCTGTGGAACCTCCATGGCACCAGACTAGACCCTCTGCATACATGAAAGAGATATGTAGGTGGGTCTGGAGGGACCCCTGGCAGTGTGATCATGATCTATCCTGGTGCATGAGCTGGCTTTCTGGGGTCCATTACCTATGGCCGGACACTTTGCTCACTCTTGATGCAGAGGAGAGAGGCTGGGTCTACACTCAACTGAATGTACCAGGCTTAGCTGTCCCCCCATGGGAGAACTTACCCTTTTGGAGGAGGGGATAAGGGGTGGGCTGGGAAGGAGAAGGTGGGAGGGAGGGGGAGAGCAGGAGGAGGGATGAGGGGGATCTGTGGGTAGCATGTAAAATGAATTTAAAAAATTAAAATTTTAAAAAAGAAAAAAAAGAGATTTCCAACACCAAAAAAAAAAAAAAGATTAAAACCTTCTTATTTAGACAAAAAGGAGAAATATTGTGATATTTGCTCTGTCCATGACCCAAAGGAGGTGGTGCTTCTGCTGTAGGTGACCTCTTATAAGGATTTGGAAAAGGGTCACATGCTCCTTCTCCCAACTCTTGCCTGGAGGGTGGATTCACCCCCAGTCAGATCAGAGGACAACTTTAACTGTCTATTCCATTTTGTATTTGTGAGTGTATTTCCTCAATTTATATATTAATAAATGTTGTTAACTATTTAATAGACTCATGTGGATTTATCATAATAGTGGGACTTCCAGACAGACAGAGAACTCTGGGAAGAAGAAAGGTGTGGAGTCCCCAAGCCGTATGCAGAGGAAACAGGATGGGCAGTATGGAGATGAGGTAATGAGCCTCATGGAAGAATGTAGATTTAAAAAAAAAATGGGTTAATTTAAGTTATAAAAACTAGTTAGGAACAAGCCTAAGCTAAGGCTGAGCTTTTATAATTCATAAGTTTCCATGTCATTATTTGGGGCTGGTGGAAGAGATGAAAGTCCTGCTGCACTTCTGTGTCACAGGAGGGAACCCTAGGTTTGGAATGCCACTGAGAGTCACTGGTTGAAGTTCATAAGATAGAGAGTTAGATGATCAGTTCACTTTTCATTCCAGGAGCTTTGCTGTTTTAGTCATAGCCTCAGTATGGTTTTCCAGGAAAAGAATACTCTTTTAACAGAAAAGAGATAAAGAACAACCACATCAATATAGAATTGGGTCTTTTATCTTCTCTTTTTATCATTAGTTCCAAACCCCAACCTCAGCCCCTAACCCCCAGCTCCACTTCTGCAGCTCATGTCAACTTTCTATGGAGCCAGCTCCACTCAATGTCTGATATCCATGGTCCCAGCATCTAAGGAACCTGTAGTCTTCTTTGTGATTTAAGCTTCAATTTTATAGCTTCACAATGAAATTTTCAATTTGTTGACATTGTCTCCTTTCCCAAACCCATGATAAGGATTGTAACTGAAAGATTTCCTGTGTCCCACCCAGTCTGTAGCCACTCAGACTCAAGTAAACACACAGAGGCTTATATTAAAACTGCTCGGCCATTAGCTCAGGCCTACCACTGACTAGCTCTTACACTTAAACACAGCCCATTTCTGTTAATCTATATGCTGCCATGTGTTCTGTGACTTTACCTGTGTGCCATTACATGCTGTTCCCTGGATAGCAGGCTGGCATCTCCTGACTCAGTGTTCCTCTTCCCAGAATTCTCCTTAAGTGCTTATCCCACCTATACTTCCTGCCTGGCTACTGGACAATCAACATTTTATTAAACCAGTGTACAAAAGCATTATTCCAAAAAAATTATTCTGTTTAATTAAAAAGGAAAGTTTTAACTTTAACATAGTAAAATTATATATAACAAAACAGTTATCAAGCAAGAATTACAGTTACAATATCTAGTCTATTTATATTTGGCAAATTCAAAGAAAATATTCTATTTACCCTGTATTTGTGATTCTAAGGTTTCATATCAAACTTATCTTTTATCATAATCATAAAAATTATAACTATCTAGTCTACAGCTACATCAAAGACCCCAGAAGGATATAATATTACCTAAGTAAACAGGAAGAGGAAGAGCATTGTAAGCAACTTCCAAAACTCTAGAATGACAGAGACAGCTGTCTGTCTGGACAGTCATACAAAGTTCCTCTGCAATGTTGGGGCATCCATCTTCAGCCCACAGGCCTAAAGTCTCTCAGTCATTTCTCTCTGTGTCCTGTAGATTGTCTGATAGTTTCCTCGGTGAAGCAGGAACCTGAAGGACCATTTTGCCTTGCAAACTTCAATGGTCATCTTTCTATGGATCCTGTATGTCCAGTCGATACAAAATTTTGTCAAGCAGTCCGGGCAAGAACAGTTTCTTGCCCAAATTTCTATTTTTGCCAAGAAGATAAACTCCATATGGAGTGTCTTTGACGCCCATCTTTCTCTTTGAAACAAATCAGTGCTGCCAGAAGCAGACATGTCTCACTGTCCAGAAAGTCTGGGTAGACTCACACAAAGAAAGTAAAGAAATTAACTTTCAAATGAGAAATGCTATGCCAAATATTTTTCTTAGTGGCCAAGGACATCAGAAACAATTAGTATTCAAGAAACTGTCATAGTTTATCAAAACCCATGAAATATGACTATTAAATAGAATTTGGTATCCTAAAAGACATTCTGGCACAGGAAAAAGGGTTATCATGGGGAAAACAAAGGAATGCCAAAACGGTATGACTTATTTAATAACATTGGTTAAGGAATTCACAAAACTCATTAATGTAACATTATCATCAGCCACAGTGAAGAGAGAAAACAACCAGGGATTGTACTAGCTCCTCCACCACCCCCCACCATGTATATCTAGGACATTTTAAAAGAACAAGCCTTTGAGGATTTTTATCAGTAATAGAACACTTGGCTGGCATGCATGATTCTCTGGATTCAGTCTTCAAACACCATTAAAAAAATACAATGGCCGGGCGGTGGTGGCGCACGCCTTTAATCCCAGCACTCGGGAGGCAGAGCCAGGCGGATCTCTGTGAGTTCGAGGCCAGCCTGGTCTCCAAAGCGAGTTCCAGGAAAGGCGCAAAGCTACACAGAGAAACCCTGTCTCGAAAAACCAAAAAAAAAAAAAAAAAAAAAAAAAAAAAAAAAAAAAAAAAAAAATACAATGTTTGTGATAAAGCAGGATGGCTCAGAGACCTGAAGCAGAATCAAACATCACTGGCCAAAATAAAATAAAATAAAAAAGAAATGAAATGATTCCTAATAATATTCTGCTTTACTCATAGATCAGTGCCTAGCCCAATTGTCATCAGAGAGACTTCCTCCAGGAGCTGACAGGAGCAGATGCAGAGATCTATAGCCAAACATTAGATGGAGCTTGGGGAACCCTTCAGAAGAGAGGAAAGAAGGATTGTAGGAGCCAGATGGGTCCAGGACACCAGGAGAACACAGCCCATAGAATAAACTAAGCAGGGCTCATAGGGGCTCAAAGAGACTAAAGCGGTAATCAGAGCATGCATGGGGATCTAAGTCCTTTGCATAAATGTTGTGGTTATTAGCTTGGTGTTTCTGTGGGACTCCTACCAGTGGGAGTGGGGGTGTCTCTGACTCTTTTGCCTGTTATGGGGACACTTTTCCTCCCACTGGGTTGTCTCCTTTAGCCTTGGTATGGGGATTTATGTCCAGTCTTTTTGCATCCTGTTATGCCATGTTCAGTTGATATCCCTGTGAGGCCTCTTTTTCTCTGAAGGGAAACCGAGGAGCAGTGGATCTGAGGGAGAAGAGAGGTGTAAGGAGGGGATGGGAAGAGTGGAGGGAGAGAGGGTATGGTCAGGATATGATGTATGAGAGAAGAATAAAAATACAGTATTTACCAGATGTGCTATGTTCTAGAAAACAACTCTCTCACAGACTTACAAAAAGTAAGTACTTTTCATCTGAGCAAAAGCAATATTGATGATAAGGCTGATAGAAAACATTTATTGAGACATTTTTCTCCAGTTGGGCTTTAAGTGATTTAAATTCTTGAATACAGCTTAAACAGACTAAGCTATAAAGCAATTTCCTTGTTTATACATGACAATTATAGTGATGCCTGTGTTAGGAATCTTCCCCCTTGCTTTGACAAAGTCCCTGGACAAAAGTACTCTCAGGAAGGAAGGTTTGCTTTGACTTGCCCCTGACAGTCCATCATGGCAGGAAAAGCATGGCGGCAACAGGGGGGAGTCCACACTGCACCAACCATGAGAAGAAGCCCAGCGATGAACGCTGAGGCTCAACTAGCTTCCTCTTTTTTATGCAGTCCCAGACATCAGCCCATGGAATGATGCTACCCATGTGTAGACAAATTTCTAAGCAGTCTTATTAAATAAAAAAAAAAAAAACGGTGAGCCAGATAATTCAGGTGAATGCTGAAAGATCAGAGAAACAGAACAAGCCACAACCAACCTCGCCTCACCAATTCCTCAGCTGATCTTATTTCCTCTAACTGGAAGCCTCTGCGTCCTCATCCGAATGGATCTCAGCTGAACTGCTGCTCAAAAGCTAAAAGCTTAAAAAGGCTCTAGTTCCTGGTCCTCACACCTTACATAGCTTTCTGCTTCCTGCCATCGCTTCCTGGGATTAAAGGTGTGTGTCACCATGCCTGGCTGTTTCCAGTGTGGCTTTGAACTCACAGAGATCCAGACATATCTCTGCCTCTGAAGTGCTAGGATTAAAGGCATGTGCTGCCACTGACCACTGCCTAAACCTATGCTTAATATAGTGACTGTTCTGTTCTCTGACCCCCAGATAAGTTTATTGGAGTGTACAGTATATCAACCACACCCATGTTAAGGTTGGTCTGTTAATCCTGAGGTTCATGGAAGGAAAACCAGTTCTATAATTTTGAGCCAAACTGGAGGCTAGCTTTAATAAATACAAATACTGACCAGGATGGACCTTAGTCAGGTCCACTCTCTGGGATTTCCAGTTGGTGACGAGGCACATGTTGTAGTGGCTTTTTAAGGATGAAACCACATGACCCCCATATTTCCCATGTGGCTTTGCTGTTTTCCAATAACTACAACTCCCAGTTTCCAGGAAGTTACCTTGTCCTTGGGTAGGTGGAGATTATAGGCTGACTTTGACTCTTATAAATAATCCTGTATCAAGTGATCAAATCTAAAAAAAAATCCCCCCACACACATATACCCAGATTGGGTATTAATATATTCCACAAACCTCAAGATTTATTTGTGGAAAATTAATACCAGCTCATTCTCTCTCTCTCTCTCTCTCTCTCTCTCTCTCTCTCTCTCTCTCTCTCTCTCTCTCTCTCTCTCTTTCTTCTTCTTCTTCTTCTTCTTCTTCTTCTTCTTCTTCTTCTTCTTCTTCTTCTTCTTCTTTTTTAACTGCTATAAACCTACCCTTATTTTCTGGCACCTAATTATTCAATATATAAACTTTTACATTATGTTTCCTTCTTTGCTCTTTCTACATAACCTGCATCATCATTAAGGGCCTTCCCCATCCCATGTCACCCCACTCTTTTATATCAGCAGAAATCTATGCATTGTTACCACATAAATTATCTTGAACAGTATAATAGAGACTAGTATTTTGTCTCTAAAACAAAAATTGCCTTTAAAAAATTTTTCAACTTTGGCAGAAGATAGCCAGAGGCCACAACCAGAGTGTGGCAACTGGCAGAAGACAGCCATACTGTCCCTATGATGAGCAAGTATGTGGTGGGGAGATGAGAGACAAAGAGAAGCAGAGGGGTTTGTGCACTGTGAAGAGAAGTGAAACCCAGAGACAAAACAGCTGTAAGGAACAACTTGATGAGAGATGTCTGCACTTCCACCTGAGGCGACAGTGATGTCTGGGACCAGCCTGCCACCCAGGGTCATGTCTGGGTCCATGGTTCTACTTCAGCTGAGGTCTATGTTGATGCCCATGGCCCGTGTTACTGTTCATGGTCTGTGCTGCAGCCTGAAGCCATGTGGATGTCTGAGGGCTGGGCTGAGCTGACTCCACCCCTCACTGGCCACCACATGATGGTGCCAGTGGAGACCTGTGCTCAGGAGAGCTGGCCCTGATGGTGTGAGTACGGGAGAACTGACCATGCCCCTGGCTGTGTGGCATGGGCACAGGAGAACAGGCCCCACCCCTTTCCCAAGGCAGCATGGGAGAGACTACACTCATGTTCCTCAAGCTCTTCAGAGATCTGCTAAATATGACATTTAAAATGGCTAATGAAAAAGCTTCCCATAATAGAGAGAAATGCTTCTAGTGGGAACACTAAAGTTACTAAGAAAGATAGATAGGGCACAACTTCACCTGAATTATGGCAACACTAACCACCTTGGCAAAGCTTCCCTGTGCCTTGCCTGATGCCAGGGCTCTGCTCAAACTATGGACTGTTGATTGCCCTACTCTGATGGTAAAAGTAAGGTCAGTCCCCCAAGGTCCTTCTCCACAGGAAAATCTCTAGACCTGGGTTTGGCAGCCAAAGGCCAATGCTGTTCTATGTAGCAGCTAAAGATTAAACCCTGTCCTGTCTGACAGCTGAAGACCAGCCATTGCCCCCAGCAAAGTCATCAAGATCACAGGAGCCTAAGGCAACCATCTAGGTAGTGAGTAAGTCTTTGGCATTTTAACTGATACAGATTTAGACTATGTCTCCTGCTATAATTTACCCTGCTCAGTTCTTTGATGATATTGACTGGCTAACTGTAGCTTTAACAGCAGCAAGCATAGCAGCTGCTCCCCTGAGGCTGCAGCTGCCTTCATTTCATATGTAAAAAAAAAAAATCAGGCTTCGGGCCTCACTTTCCCAGAACTACTAGGTCTCCAGCTGAGAAAGACAGTTTACATTGCTACCAGACTCTAAAAAGAAAGAAACTCACAGATGCTGTATTAGTCAGAGTTCCCTAGAGTCACAGAACTTATAGAATGAGTATGCACATGTATGAATTTATTGGAATGACTTACAGGCTGCAGTCCAACAATGAGTAGCTGTCAATGGCAAGTCCAAGAATCTAGCAGTTGCTCGGTCCCACAAGGCTGGTGTCTCAGCTGGTCTTCTATATATGCTGGAATCCCAAAGAAGCAGGCTCCAATAACAGTGGAGGAATGGGTGTGCTCTCAAAGAGAGGGCAAGCAGGCAAAGAATGAACAATCCTTTCCTTCTTCCCTTGTCCTTATATAGGCTTCCAGCAGAAGGTGTAGCCCAGATTAAAGATGTGCCTTCAGGCCTCAAGATCTGCATCAAGCTTGTGTCTTCCAGCTTCAAGATCTGAATCAAAGACATGTTGTCTTCCTACCTCAACATCCAGTCCACAAGTGTGCCCTCCTAGATTATAGTTCATTCCAGATATAATCAAGTTGACAATCAAGAAGAGCCATCACAATCCACCCCTTGTCAACTTGACACACAATTGTATCTCCCTATGTTATGATAAGTTTCCAGATGAAAACAATAACCAGGTCATAATAACACTGAAACATAATATAACTATCTCACGTACAATCACAAATGCATAATATATTTAACCAGGTCATAATTATGCCTCACATGATGTAACTATCCTCTGTACAACTGAAAATAAATTATAAATTTAGAATAGGTGGCAATGTCCCTTGGGAGACATCCTTTTAGTATCTCAAACTTACATATGATAACCATTGATATTCTCTTTGATGTTACAACATATGGTAAGGAAATTGAAAGGAACACAAATACCTGTTATTTCCACAGAGGGCTAATGTAGTCAACCTGCCACCAGGTTGCTGGCTGGTCACCCCAGAGAATGGTGTCATATCTGGGGTTCAGTGTTGATCTCTGCTGTTGGCAGATCTGGCACTCAGCAGCAGCTGTAGCCAGGTCAGCCTTGGTGAGTGGAAGTCCATGTTCTTGGGCCCATGCATAAGCCCCATCTCTGCCATTATGGCCACTTTGTTTATGGGCTCATTGGGCAATGACAGAAATAGCTGTGGAAAGAGACTGACTGTCCACAGAATTGGTCATCCTATCTACTTGAAGTCTAAACTCCTGCTCAGCTGAGTCAACTTCTGGTGAGCGTTTACATGGGACAAAAGTATCTTCAAATCCTTTGCCCATTTGGAGAGATCTATCCACATACTTTTTTCCTAGATGACTTTCTCACAAATTTTCCAATTGCACTCTTTACAAGTCCCTGACTATCCAGCCAATCCATTGGCTACAGCCCATGAATCAGTGAATAATCACACATATGGCCATTTCTCCTTTCAAACAAACTGTAATACCATATGTACTGCCCAAAGTTATGCCCACTGTGAAGACTTCCCTTTGCCAGTATCTTTCAGGGTTGGACCAGAAAGGGGTTGTAATGCTGCAGCTGTCCAGTTCTGGGTGGTGCCTACATAATGTGCATAACCATCAATAAACCAGGAACTAATCTTCTCTTCCTTAGTCAACCAATCATAGGGAACACCACCATGAGGCTATAGGTGAATGCTTGGCAGCAAAGAGCATTATAGAAGAAATAGAAATCACAGCCATTAGGACAACTTCTTCATGTAACTTGCTTACGCCTTCAGTACTTGCTCAGACTGAATCTCACATATACCACTTCCATTTGAAAACATATTGCTGCTGTATCATACTGCACACTGACTTTATAACTTTGTGGGCTCAACAACACCCAGCTCATGGTAGCCAGTTCAGGTCTCATGGTAACTTGGTGGCCCATTTTCAAATGTTCATTTTCCACTAAGGCTCAATAGAAAGCCAAGAGCTGTCTTTCAAAGGGAAAGTAGTTGTCTATAGATGATGGCAAAGCCTTGCTTCAAAATCCCAAAGGTCTCTTCTATGATTCACTTATAGGGGAATTGCCAAAAACTCCAAACAGCATCACTGTCTGTCACTGACACCTCAGGTGTCATAGGGCCTGCTGGATTATATGGTCCAAGTGGTAGAGCAGCCTGCACAGCAGCCTGGACCTATTGAAGAGCCTTATTCTGTTCCAGGCTTCACTATATATATAGTATGAGTTCTGTGCCTCTAGAGAACCCCGACTAATACAGATTTTGTTACCAGAAGTGGGTCTAGAGAAACAGAAGTATAAAGGTGAATCTGGAATAGGCTTTTTAATTCGGTAGCACATTTAAATTCACCAGCACCTTCAGCTACTGAAGCTTTTCCAGACACTTTCTCTCATGGGAGCTCAGAAAGTACTGAAATCCCATGGTATAAACTATATTTCAAACTTGAAGAGATAAAAGACTTTGATTATCTTGATTCATCGATAGGGCAGCAATGGATTTAGTGAAACTTTTGACAGTTTGGGGGAAAATGATTCTGCTGATTGGTTGATCTTAATATACCTGGATAAATTGATAAAGGATAATAATGAGCTCTGTGAGAAAATTAACCAACTTCAGAATACAGTGAAGGACAACCATGAATTTAGTGATAAAAATGACCAGCTCCAGATGTGAATAAACAGTAGAAAGTTTTCTAAATGTGCTTTGGAAGGGCAGCTTCTCTCCAGCAGCCACAGAGCTCAAGTAGCTGAAAATAAAATGGAAGCGCTCATTGTAAGGTTGGCTAAATTACAGCAAAGATTCAAGTCTCAGCCTCAGAGGGTGTCAGCAGTTAAAGGAAGGTCATTAATTGGTAAAGAGTGGGATCCTGTGATTTGGGGTGACAATGAGTGGGAGGACCCCACTGAAGCTGAGAGCTTTGAATCCTCATATTCTCCAGGGTTTATCTCACCTCAGGAAATAGCACCCTCAGTCCAACCTCTTGAAATATTGCCCTTTTCACCTTTCATTGAAGAAATTAATCATTCAGTGTCTGCTAAAACAGCAGTGAGATTTTCTGAAGGAAATGCCAGGCAAGCCAATACTGAGGTCCCTCAAGACCCAACCATAGTTGCCTCTAAACCTATAAGCAGACTCCAGGCAAAAGAGGCTCCCAGAGGGGAGGTAGAAAGTGTGGTCCATGAGGAAGTGTGCTACACTATTAAGGAACTTAATGAGTTTGTTAATTTGTTCAGGCAGATGTCTGGGGAATATGTGTGGGAATGGGTTTTAAGGGTGAGAGATAATGGTGGAAGGAAGATAAAACTAGATCAGACTGAGTTTATTGATATGGGCACACTGAGTGGAGATTCTAGGTTTAATATAGCAGCTTATACAGACAAAAAAGGTGTCAAAAGTTTGTTTCAATGGTTGGCTGAAACATTTGTCAGAAAATAGCATACTGAAAAGAAGTTGGAGATGCTTGTTTCCCTTTCCTTAATGTTGGTGAAGGAATTTTAAGGCTCAGGGAAATTGCAATGCTAGCATGGGTAGGCACTGTGTAAAACCTAATCTTCCACAATGTGAAGGTCCAGAAGACATGCCCTTCATGAATCCTCTAAGATGCAAAATGGTGAGAGAGGCACCAGCATATTTGAAAAGATTTGTTGTCTCTTTTCCTTGAGCCAGACCTTAGAATTGGAGATTCTGCTGCTCAACTGGATGGATTAAATGCAGTTGGTTTAATTGGGCCCTGTTGTAGTGGTGGGCAGGTAGCAGCACTGAATTTCCAGAGGCAAGGTAATTGTAATTACAATAATGGGCAGTGTAAACAAAAACAATGCTCATTATAGCCTAACCTGTAATGGTCAGCAAAGACAGGTTGAATTTTATCATGTCATAAATTTTATGAATCTTTGACACTGGTTCATCAATCGTGGTGGGTGTTTCCAGGAATGAAGTAGATATGAAGCCTACTGCATTTCTGTTTCATCTGTATAAGCAGAAAAAAATCTCTAACAAACTAAAGAAAGGATGAACTGAATTGTGGCAAAAGCCAATCTAAGCCAGTGAACCAATTTCCATATTTGAACCAGTTTGCAGACCCAGTATCACTTCAATGAAGTGATGGACAGATTCCCCTAAGGAAGGATCCTGATAAGACACCTAAAGGATTTACAATTATCCTTTCTCAAGTTATTCCTGAAAGGGAACTCAGGAAAAGGAAACAATCAGATTTTCTGGGGTTTTGTTGGATATTGATTCTGAACTGACACTGATTCCAGAAGATCTCAAGAAACATTGTGGCCCGTCCTTCCAGTTAAAGTAGGGGCTTATGGAGGCCAGGTTAGTGGAGTTTTAATAATAATTAATGGTGTTTTGGCTAATGTCTTACTCACAGTAGATCCAATAGGTCTCCAAACTCATCCTGTAGTTATTTTTCCAGATTCAGAGTGTGTAATTGGGATAGATATACTTAGAAGTTGGAAGAATTCTCACATTGGTTCCCTGGCCTGTGGAGTAAAGGCTATTACGGCTGAAAAGTCTTTAGAGTTACCTCTGGCAAAGCAAATAGTGAATCAAAACCAGTATTGCACCCCTGGAGGAATTGCAAAAATCAGTGCAACCATCAAGGACTTGAAAGATGCAGGGGTGGTGGTTCCCACCACATCTCCCTTTAACTCTATCTGGCTAATGCAGAAGACAGATGGATCATGGAGAATGACAGTTGACTATCAAAAACTCAAGCAGGTAGTGACTCCAATTGCAGCTTCTTTACCAGATGTAATGTCTTTACTTGAAAAAATTAACACATATCCTGGTACATGGTATGTAGCTAGTGATTTAATAAATGTCTTTTTCTTGGTATCTGTCCAGGACCACCAGAAGCAATTCGCTTTTAGTTGGCAAGGCCAGCAGTATACCTTTACAGTTTTGCCTCAGGGATATATTAACTCTCCTGCCCTGTCTCATAACTTAGTTAGAAGGGGTCTTGATCATTTGTCTCTTTCACAAATTATCACACTGGTACACTATATTGATGATATTATGCTGATTGGACAAAGTGAGCAGGAGGTAGCCACCACTTTGAACTCACTGGTAATACATACTTGTATCAGAAGATGGGAAATAAATTTAAGGACCTTCTAACTCAGTGAAATTCTTAGGAGTCCATTGGTTTGGGGAATGCAGAGATATTCCTCCTAAGGTGAAGGGTAAGTTATTGTGTAGATGTAACCAACCATCTTATTAAATAAGAAACACAGAGCCGATTCAGAGAAGAAAGCCAAGAGGTCAGAGCTAAGAGCCTTACCCTTCCTGCTTCAGGGATCCTCTTCAGCCAAGAGAGCTCTCCAGAAAGGAGCTACTTCCTGTGTGTTTGTCTTTATAGCCTTTCTGTTCTGCCTTCTCATTGGTTGTAAACCCAAACACATGACTGCCCTCGTCACTGCCTGTCTGTAGAGACTTCTAGGTCTTCTATGGGTGGTATTGAGATTAAAGGCGTGTGTCTCCAATGCTGGCTGTATCCTTGAACACACAGAGATCTACCTAGCTCTGTCTACCAAGTGCTGGGATTAAAGGCGTGCGCCACCATAGCAACTTGCTATGGCTCTAATAGCTTTGACCCCCTGGCAACTTTATTTATTAACATACAATTAAAATTACATTTCAATACAAGTAAAATACCACCACATTTCCCCTTTTCTATTTTAATAAAAAGAAAAAGGTTATAACTAACAAAAGAAAAACTATATACAAAAATACAATAACTATATACAATATATACAAGTAATAAATGTCTAAACAATGTCTAGTCCATTTGTATTTGACAAATTCAGAGAAAATAATTCCATTATCTATCCTATTTTGCTAAGTCCAAAATGTACCTAATTCACTTTCTATCCTAACTAGTCTTCAACTATAACTAACTAACCTTCAACTATAACTAACTAATCTTCAACTCCCTCAGAGACCCAAGAAGGAAATAATATTAGTTAACAAAAATAAAAACAGAAAGTGCATGCAAGCAACTTCCCAAAAATTTGTGAGTTGACAGAAACAGCCAGCTGCCTGGACAGTCACCTGAGGTTTCTCCGCAATGCTGGGGCATCATCTTCAGCCTATAGGCTTACCATATCTGACAGACTCATTTGTGAAGTAGGATGTACACCAGGTCAACAGTTCAACCTCACATTGGGTGAGAGCAGTCCATGTACCAGAAACACCTGGATTCCACTAGTGTCATGTCATGATTCAGGATTTTAAATTCTGGAAATTGTTGATGGTGTTTTAATTCAACTGTCCATTCTTCTTGGCTGTGTATATATGGCTTCATCTCAGCATCCCATTCTTCTCCACATCCCTCTATCAAATGCCAGTCTACTATTGAGAGGCATTGAGCTTAGTTACTCTTCAAGAATAACTGTTTCAGCTGCTGTTCCATTGCACATCAGAAGCCATCGGCCCACTGCCTGTTCAGCTGCCTTCGAAGAAAAGGGCACTGTACCTTTTCTGAATTGCGAAGGCCACTTCAGGGATGGTGCCATATTGTCCTGGCCTCAGAAGATGCCCTTTGATAAAGCCATAACCACACTTGTTTTGGCAAGAATCAGTAGTCCTTTGTTTCATGTCCTGTCTGTCCATTTTGTCAGCAGTTGATTCAAGGATACTTTGTTGTCCAGTGGCTAACTTTTGCCACAATGAAAGTTAACTCCATATGCAGTTTCTTCAATGCTCATATTTTCTCTGAAGTAGATTGGTACTGCCAAAAGCCGACATGTCTCATAATCATAACAAAAAAGAAAAATTTTCTAAGTTATTAAAACATTTTAAATGCCATATTCTGTAGATCTCTGAAGGGTTTGAAGATGACCTGTCTAAAATATATCTGCTCAATTTTTAAAACATATCTAATATGACTACAAGTTCTATTGTAATGTCTAACTACTAACTTTCATTTCTTTATATCCTAATAGTTGGTAATAATAACATTCAAGGATCAGAAAATTGCATTGTTAAATGAACGGTATAAGTACAATTAGAAATATACATATAGCATTTTCTAACAATATCAATTTCAATATATATATATATAATTTGTATACAATATAAAACAATCCAATCCAATGTAAAATATTTAAAACTAGTAATTGTCTTTTTCTTCTTCTTTCTTTCTCTTTTTTTTTTAAACAAGAACCTTAAATCTAATCTGCATAGCCTTTGTCCTAACCCTTGACAACAACTTCTAACCAACTCCCCTAAACAATGAAAATTATCCCAGACCCAAAACCCATTAAAAAGACCAAAAAACCACCCGCCCCACACCACCTCTTTGGGAATGTGGGCGTCGTATTCTTAAAATTGCTTCCTTTTGGGTATGGGCGAAGTTATCTTTATCCTGAAAGAAAAATTTTAGGTTAATTGTAACTATATCCTTCATTATCCAGTCTGTGTATAATGCCAAAGTTCAGGGTTAAAAAAAAATACCACCACAGGGCCCCATCTTTTTCCTGGAGATTTCAGTTGATGTTAGGCCTGGCCGTGATTTCCTGCAGAAAACTGATAAGAGACTCGAACACAAAGACATATATATGCAGCTAATTGAAGCCTTTTTTCTAGAATTAGTTAGTACTCTATGTGACCATTCATATCTTAACAAAGTTTAAAATGTATATATATCTATATATCTATATATATTAATCCTGTAAAATTTGATATAAAATTTATACTTTAAGAATAATTTAAGAATCAGAATAGAATCAAAGAGTTGAGATTAGTAATAGAATAGTCCCTTAATTAATTTGGCTTTTCTCCTGTCCCATAGCAGAAATGACTCTTTTATTCTGGCATGATACAGGGAGTTTGCATTTTCCTTTTAACAACATGCTTGAGTTTAAAGAAGGAGAGAGCCATTCTCCAACTCCAAAGTCAGCTTTAAATTTTAATTGAACTGGGACTATTAGAAGACGAATAGTGTTAAATTTCTTTAGAGAAGAGAAGAAACAAACATTTAGGAAGACATAAAATTTTTTAGATAATATATACCCATACGCCGTTTCACTCTGTTTCCTGGGATAGATGATTTGTCCCTTTTCTTCAGTTGTCTCATTTGTCCAGTGTTCTTCAGATTCCTTAACCTTCACTCTCCTAAAAAACAAAAACAAAAACCTTTCCCCAAGACTAATTTTGGGGATGTTCCTTTTTGGCAAGTTATTATCTGATTAAATGAAAAGGCATGTGTTACTGATATAAGTTAGTTTAAATTGGATGTTAATGCTGGTTGATGAACTATCACCTCCTCTAATTAAGAGGTTTCTCTTGTTCAAATTAAACCTTTATCAATTTTGATGGTACCCACAGCTTATCTTCTCCCATAGAAACAAAAGCAAAACCTCTTCCCCAACATAACACATACCCTGGTTTCCATTCTGAGGTCAGTACATCCTTAAAGTATATAGGCTGATTTAATTCCGTAGTTTTTTCTATTATCCAGTGTCTCTCTGCAGCTGTTGTTCCTTTCTCATTGGCATTAAGAAAGTTCAAACTTAATAGAGCATTATGCAGTCTATTTCTGGGGGGTTTTGCTACCCCTTTCTGTTTATTTAGCATATCCTTTAGAGTTCTGTTTGATCTTTCTATAACTGCTTGACCTGTAGGATTATGTGGTATGCCTGCAATATGCTTTATATTGTAATAAGCAAAAAACTGTTTCATTTTAACAGAGACATATGATGGAGCATTGTCAGTTTTGATTTGTGCAGGTATACCCATGATGGCCATAACTTCTAGCAAATGAGTGATTACAGAATCAGCTTTTTCAGAACTCAAAGCAGTTGCCCATTGAAATCCTGAATAAGTATCAATAGTATGGTGTACATATTTCAATTTTCCAAATTTTGCAAAGTGAAACACGTCCATCTGCCAGATTTTATTCCTTTGAGTACCCTTTGGGTTACATCCTGCTGGTAATAGTGTTTGATTGTAGAAGGAATAAGTAGGACATTTCTTTACTATTTCTTTGGCTTGTTGCCAGGTTATGGAAAAATCCTTTTTTAAACCTTTACTATTGACATGATGTTTTTTATGAAATTCTGAGGCCTCCAGCACATTTCCTATTAATAATTTATCAATCTCATCATTGCCTTGTGCTAGAGGGCCTGGCAGAACAGTATGGGATCAGATGTGAGTTATATATAAAGGATGACTCCTTTTCCTGATTGTATCTTGTAATTGAATAAATAGTGAAGTTAATTCTGAAGCATCAGGGATAAATTCTGCAGTCTCAATATGTAATACTACTCTTTCAGCATACTGAGAGTCAGTTACTATGTTGAGAGGTTCTGAAAAATCCATTAATACCAACAGAATAGCATACAATTCTGATTTTTGAACTGAATTATAAGGACTTTGAACCACTTTACTTAAATTTTCTGATTTGTAACCTGCCTTTCCTTGTTTGTTGGCATCTGTATAAAATGTACGAACTCCAGATATGGGTTTTTCCCGTACAATTCGAGGCAAAATCCAATCAGCTCTCTTTATAAGATCAATTCTATCGATTTGGGGATATTTGCTGTTAATTTCTCCCAAAAAAATTACTGCAAGCTCTTTGCCAAGGTTCACTTTCTGTCCATAATTTTTCAATGTCCTCCTTAGTTAAAGGTATGACAATTTCTGCTGGGTCTATTCCTGCTAATTGACGAAGTCTCAATTTTCCTTTCCAAATCAAGTCAGAGGTTTTTTCCACGTAAGTTTTTAATTTTTTTTTTGGTTTATTTGGTAAATATATCCATTCCAATATAACATCTTCCCTCTGCATTAATATTCCTGTAGGAGAATGCCTAGAAGGTAAAATAACCAAAATGCAATTCAGCTTTGGATCAATACGATCTACGTGCCCTTCATGTACTTCCTTTTCTACCAAGGCCAATTCTTTCTCGGCTTCAGGTGATAATTCTCATGAACTATTTAAGTCCTTGTCACCTTCTAAGGTTTTGAACAAATTATGCAGTTCATCATTTTTTACCCCAACGATAGTTCGTAGATGAGAAATATCTCCAAATAATCTTTGAAAGTCATTAAGAGTCTGTAGTCTATCTCTCCTAATTTGCACCTTTTGGGGTCTAATTTTTTGTAGCTCTATTTTATATCCTAAATAATTAATAGAATCTCCTCCTTGTATCTTTTCAGGAGGAATTTGTAATCCCCAGCAAGGCAAAATTTTCTTTACTTCTTCAAACATTCTCTCTAAAGTATCTGCATTTGAGTCAGCTAGTAAAATATCATCCATATAATGATAAATTATACATTTAGGAAATTTTTTACGTATCACTTCCAATGACTGTTGTACAAAATATTGGCACAGAGTTGGGCTATTCAACATTCCCTGTGGGAGGACCCTCCATTGAAATCTTTTAACCGGTTGAGAATTATTATAAGTAGGCACTGTGAAAGCAAATCTTTCTCTGTCTTTTTCTTGTAAGGGTATTGAAAAGAAACAGTCTTTTAAATCAATAACTATGAGAGGCCATCCTTTTGGTAACAGAGTAGGCAAAGGAATTCCAGATTGTAGAGAGCCCATTGGCTGAATTACTTTGTTAATTGCTCTAAGGTCTGTTACCATTCTCCATTTACCAGATTTCTTTTTAATAACAAATACAGGAGAATTCCAAAGGCTGGATGATTCTTCAATATGCTGAGCATTTAACTGTTCTTCTACCAGCTCTTCTAAAGCCTGGAGTTTCTCTGTTGTCAAAGGCCATTGCTGGACCCATACAGGCTTGTCTGTTAACCATTTCAAAGGTAGAGCTGTTGGTGTCTTTGGAAGATCATCAGTTGTTGTGCCCTGTTCTTGTATAATATGGATGGTTGGTGACCACTCAGAATAATGCCTCCTAATACTTCTCTCAGAAACATGTGCTAGTTTATGATTTGTTTCTGAGATTGGAGGGATGTTAATCTGAGTATTCCATTGCTGCAACAAGTCTTGACCCCACAGGTTCATAGCTATGTTAGCTACATAGGGTTTCAATTTTCCTCTCTCTCCTTCTGGACCTATACATTGGAGCCATCTTGCACTCTGTTTCACCTGAGATAATGTCTCAATTCCTAACAGTTGAACGTTTACCTCCTGAAAAGGCCAAGTTGGATGCCAAAATTCTGGTGTAATTATGGTAATGTCCGCACCTGTGTCTACCAGACCAGACAACAAAACACCATTTATTTTTATCGATAATTTTGCTCTTTGTTCATTAATAGAAATTTGCCAAAAAAATTTCTTTATGTTTTCTCCTGAATTTTCTATTCTCTGTTTCATCATCCTGACCAGCATGATTTATTCCAATAGGCATTTGGCTATTTAATTGCTCTGAGTAGGGGTTTCCTCTACGACTGCAGGAAAGGTTTGAACTGGATTTGCTACTGGGGCCTGCATGAGGCCCCTCTGGGAGTTTCCCGAAGACTGAGGCAAAGGATTACCCTGTCTGTCCCTTGTTGATCTACATTCGTTGGTCCAGTGTTTTCCCTTACCACACCTTCTGCATACTCCAGAAGGAAGGGGCATTCTGTTGCCATTGTTCCTTGAAGAAACATTGTTTCTAGGAATGACCTGTTTACAGTCCCTTTTCAAATGTCCTTGTTTTCCACATCCAAAACATCTAACATTCCTCAAACCTTTTGAAATTGCTTCTCCTACCCACATATCATCATGGTCTTGAGCCTCAACATTAACCATGTCTCTAATCCAATCTTCCAAAGGTGCAGATCTTGCCTTTAACGGCCTGATTATTCTTTTGCATGCTGCATTCGCATTCTCAAAGGCCAAAGATTCAATTATTATCTTACTAGCTTCTGAATCCGGGACCATTCTCTTTACTGCTGAAGCCAGTCTTTGTAAAAAATCTGTGAAAGATTCTTCTGGGCCTTGTATAACCTTTGTAAATGACTCAGTTTTTTTTTCCTGGTTCCTCAACTCTGTCCCATGCATTCAAGGCTGTTGTTCGACATAAAATTGGGGTTTGGACATCATATAAACATTGTGTTTGTGCTGAAGCATATTGACCTTCTCCAATAAGCTGATCCTGGCAGACTTGTATTCCTTTATCCCTCCACTGTTTTTCTATGTTTTTAGCTTCATCCTTGAACCAAGTTAGCCACTGAAGCCTTTGACTGGGTTCAAGAACAGCTTGTGCCAGCTCCCACCAGTCCTGTGGTACAATCCTATTATATGTTGACCAAGAGTTTAACATTTGCTTTACATATGGGGAATGCATGCCATAAGATACTATTGCCTCCTTAAACTTTCGTAAATCTAACATTTCAATTGGAGCCCAAATATTTTGTGTAGTCATTTGATTAGGCAACTGCTGTATGGTTACTGGACAAATAAAGGGTGACTGTGTGAAAACAGGCTTTCTTTCTGTAACCTTATGGTCCAGTCTTGAAGCAACTTCACTGTTAATTTCTTCTGTCTGAATTTTTATAGGTTTAACAAGTTTTTCTAAAGCTGTCATCCTGGCACTTAAATTGACTATCTTTTTAAATAGTAAAATGAGGATAAGCATAGTAATAAACTGCATAATTCGATCAACATTAATCTTCTCATATAGTTGTTCCATTGTCAGACTGCCTAAAATTGCAAACAAAGCCCAATTTTCTTCCAATGTACACAGAAAACCCATTTTTTTTTTTTTTTTTTTTTTTTGGTTTTTCGAGACAGGGTTTCTCTGTGTAGCTTTGCGCCTTTCCTGGAACTCACTTGGTAGTCCAGGCTGGCCTCGAACTCACAGAGATCCGCCTGGCTCTGCCTCCCGAGTGCTGGGATTAAAGGCGTGCACCACCACCGCCCCCCATTTTTTTAATGTGAAAAAAATTTATCTTTTAAATAGTTTCCTTTAAAATATCTGATATGTTAAGTGACTTACCAAGTCTGCGTAGAACAGTAGAAATCCGAGGTAATTTCAAAACAGCCACCTAGTGTCCGAGGTGTGAATCCAGAGAGAGAGAGAGAGAGAGAGAGAGAGAGAGAGAGAGAGAGAGAGAGAGAGAGAGAGAGAAAGTGTAGCCACAAGTTCTGCCTAAGAGCTTGAATCCAGCCACGTGTTCCTGCTTGAGCCAAGTCAAGGCTTGGCTCTGACTTCCTTAAGCTCCAACCATGCACGTTGGCTTTACAGGCAGGGGCCCTGTTCGGCAGGGCAGGCCTGAGTTGTTTGTAGCACCAGCTTTAAGCTTACCACTTGGGGCTATGGTCAGTCTGGCCTGAGGCCAAGCCGACCTGGGCCCAGGCTAGGGAGCCGGCTGCCCAGGTGGGAAACCGGACCTGCCGCCAAGCCAAGTTAAGCAGTTTTTAATGGATTCTTGTCAGTTGGGCACCAAATGTAGATGTAACCAACCATCTTATTAAATAAGAAACACAGAGCCGATTCAGAGAAGAAAGCCAAGAGGTCAGAGCTAAGAGCCTTACCCTTCCTGCTTCAGGGATCCTCTTCAGCCAAGAGAGCTCTCCAGAAAGGAGCTACTTCCTGTGTGTTTGTCTTTATAGCCTTTCTGTTCTGCCTTCTCATTGGTTGTAAACCCAAACACATGACTGCCCTCGTCACTGCCTGTCTGTAGAGACTTCTAGGTCTTCTATGGGTGGTATTGAGATTAAAGGCGTGTGTCTCCAATGCTGGCTGTATCCTTGAACACACAGAGATCTACCTAGCTCTGTCTACCAAGTGCTGGGATTAAAGGTGTGCACCACCACTGCCATGCTCTTGCTATGGCTCTAATAGCTCTGACCCCCTGGCAACTTTATTTATTAACATACAATTAAAATCACATTTCAGTACAAGTAAAATACCACCACATTATTGTACATGGGCCCTACCACCACCAAGAAAGAAGTACAATGCTTAGTGGGCCTATTTGGATTCTGGAGAAAGCACATTCCTCACTTGAGTGTGTTACTCTCGTCCATATACCAATCAGAAAGTGGATATATATATGTGTGTGTGTGTGTGTGTGTGTGAATTTATTGTAATGACTTACAGGCTGCAGCCCAACAATGGCTAGCTGTCAATGCAAAGTCCAAGAATCTAGTAGTTGCTCAGTGCCATGAGGCTGGGTGTCTCAGCTGGTCTTCAGAATATGCTGGAATCCTGAAGAAGTAGGCTCCAATGTCAGCGAAGGAATGGATGTGTTGACAAGGTAAGGGCAAACAGGTGAAGAACAAACCATCGCTTCCTTCTTCCATTGTCCACATATAGGTAGTATAGGTCTGGAGAAATAGGTCAATGGATAAAGTGCCTGAAGTATGAGGAATAGAGTTCAGACTCCCAGCACCAACATAAAAGCCAGGTAGACATGAGGCCTGTGTGTAATTCTACCTCTTAGTAGAGAGAAGTAGGATCACCAGGGCAAGCTGGCAAGGGAGATGAGCCCTATCTGTGAGCTCTGCTTTAGCTTAAGACACTTTACCTCCATGAGCAAGGTAGAGAGTGATAGAGGAAGACTCCTGAAGTCAGACTCTGGTGTGTATGTGCACCTGCCAACCATGTGCTACCATACATGCAACCTTGCATGCACACAAGCACCATATCACACACAGAGACACATGCCAGAGATTTGTCCTGACTATGGGCCAGGAAGGAAAACTCTAGCTACAAATGGTGCCCAACGAGTTGGCAAGAGTTTCCACCTAAAACCTGAGAAAAGATTCTAAAACGGAGCTAAAAGCAGCTTCCTAATTGTCTCTCTCAAATGAGCGGCAGCCCGCCGGTTTGAGCTACTGGTGGGTTCCTGGCATGCGTGCTCGACCTGCAGTATGGCGGGAATGAGGCCTCTGCAAGTGACACATTAAGCTGTGTGGTGGATTTAGCCTTTGCTAGTACAAAACAAAAAAAGAGGTTTCTGGGTTACACGCTGCTGGGATAAAAGCATAGACCCACGAGAGCTCCCAGAGCTGGCAGTAAATGTACCACTGCCATGGTGGGAAGCTGAGGTAGGCAGAGCCAGCAGCCATAGCACTGTTTCTGTCTTACAAATGCTGCTCAGACCTAACCAAGTAAACACAGAGACTTATATTGCTTACAAACTGTATGGCCGTGGCAGGCTTCTTGCTAACTGTTCTTATATCTTAAACTAATCCATTTCTATAAATCTATACCTTGCCACATGGCTCATGGCTTACCGGCATCTTTACATGCTACTTGTCCTGGTGGTGGCTGGCAGTGTCTCTCTCCGCCTTCCTGTTCTTTCTTTTCTTCTCTCTGTTAGTCCCGTCTATACTTCCTGCCTAGCCACTGGCCAATCAGTGTTTTATTTATTGACCAATCAGAGTAATTTGACATACAGACCATCCTACAGCAGACACACATTAATGATTGTTAATAAACTCCAGTTAAATAGAAGTAACATTCTAGGATGTGATTTCTGATATTTCAAGCCATCAGTCTGTTCTACTTTGTTACGGAGGTTTTCAAGAAACAAATTCAGATTTCTTTGTAAGATAGGCTATGTGTTGCCATTTTGTTGGTTTGATGCTCTTTTTCAGTTTTAAAAGTTAGCATATAAAGTGATGGGTTTTGTTGTAATATTTCTATAGATAGCTGTCCTTACTCTTCCCTTCTCTTGCTACCATTTCTCGACCTTTGCTCTGTTTCTCATTGGTCTGCTGCTTCCTTCCACAAGCCCCTTCTCCTTTCATATCACAAGCATTTATTACCCTCTCTTTTATTGCTGAAAAAAAAGAGCCTTTCAAGCTAAGCAGCTATGTTAGCACATAGCTGTAAACAGATAAGAATAGGCACAAAGTTAATTATAATTCATTACTAACTTAACTATCTTTGGTTCTCTAATTAAAAGAGGAAGCAAATGACTCCCCAAGGAACTTAACAAAATATTAATTGTGAAATGATGAAATGGCATTGTTTGCACACAAGCATAGAGCACCCATGTCCAAGCACGTAATGATTATTTGATCATTGCAATTATTAGGATGAACCTATATTTAGGAAAGTGATACTTGAAAGAAAAAGGTACTTCTCACTGTTGCTATCAAGGAGGAGAAATAAAAAAGAAAAGAATAAGTAATGTGCAAACTTTAACACATATCTTACTTCTAATCTAAATACAAAATAAGACAGTGAAATAAACAAAGAAGGGAAACAACTTGCCAAGTGTTTTATGAACAAGAATAGACAAAGGTACAAAGGCATTTTAAAGACAATCAGTTAGATGTCAGAGATGGTGGGAACATGGCTAGTCTCATTGCTACAGTGCATTCTTGATTGGCCCGGACTATAAAGGAGGAACAGAAACAGAATTTTCCCTAGTTCAGACATGAACGAGTTGAGTCCCTCTTTCGCATGAAGAAATAAAGCGAATTTGAAAATATCATCAAGTTTGATGTTTCATCCTGTGCCCAGGAAGGGATTCTTAGCAGGCAGAGAAAGTAAATTTTATGAAAGCCATGGAGATTGGTGAGAAAACAGCTTAAGTGCCAAAAAAGCCCTCATAAATGCTGCGGGATATGGATAGGAATTACCCAAATTCTAGGAAAATAAACAGTAATTGAAAGAAAATCAAGAATTCTAATGTGAGTTTGATGTTTACAATTCCTGTTGTTTTGTGCCTAGTCTAAAAGGTGGATGCATGTGGAATGACGATAAAAAAATAATTGACACTTTGGTGTGGGGTTGTTCTTTTCAACTGAGGAAGCTATAAGAAAAAATATTCGGGAACGTATTTCATGCAATGATTGTATTGGCTCATTATACAACAATGCCGAGCCAAAACTTCTAACAGAATGTGATCTGGATGCTTGGGCTCCTACGCTCTCACACAGCAGCCTGCCTTTGTGACTTTATCACTGGCAGCCACTTACCTTTAGCAAAGCTTCATTTCTCTCAATATTAATACTAGCAAGCTGGACCAAAGTCCTTTCTGCCATACCTGAAAGTAGTTTTGACAAACCTGACTGTAATCCCCTCTCTGTACGATATAGGATAGAAGGAGAAAAAATATTTTGATTAGACTAATATTCAAACACCAACTCCCTTATTAACTGGTTGTGGGCCTCATCATTTCTCCTTCCTTTGTGAAAGTCAGTGTCTTCACTTATGAGACAAGGCTGATTAAAATCTTATTGTGCACCTGCCTTAACTCAAATGAAATAGTATTGTAAAGGACAGCATCATGCCTTGTTTATTACTGTTTCTAATTGTTTGCCCATCTATCTATCATCTGTCTGACTGTCATCAACCTCTCAATCTATCATCTAAAATTTCAAGATTATAAGATATGCCCAGGCAAATAATGGAGAGTTGATCTCTCCAGTGTTTAGAAACTATTGGAAGTTTAACAGCTATTCATTACGTTTTGTTATGTTCAAAGATCATCAGACAATATAGCATACATGTGTGTTTATACATGCTTGTTCACATCATGTAATATATATGTCATATATGTATGCTATATATTTAGTATAATGCCATACACATAGTCTAGTAGTTTTAAAGTCATGAAGTCAAGCAGAATAAAGTTTCACTAAGTATGGTGTAGCTTGACCAGCATAAAACTGTAGTATTTCAACCATCATAAAAAGTAGTTCATTTTATAAATTTTTCAGTTTCTTTCAAATTTTTATAATTGATTCAGATTAAGACATGGCTTCAAAATTCACCAAATATAAGAAGTTGTCATTTAATAAAGTTAATCTAAGGAACAAGGAATTAAATCTGCAAATGTTTAAATTAAATATAAATAGTGCTAAAATATATCAAACCCAGTGTTGCAGTATTTTTCACTCATATATTTATAACATCAACTACAACAAACACTATCTAACTATCTTGAGCATTGCATTTTCCTAGGCTCTGTTTTGTTAAATATTTTTGTGCTTCTTGTGCCCATCTCTAGAGTAAGCTGAGAAAACCTTTATTTATTTTGGTTCAGTGTTTTATGAACAAGAATTTTTAAAATGTAGGAGGAAGCACAGTTTTCCAAAATTCTTTTAGGGAGTACTTAAACAAGAGCTTAAAGTCATCAGCTACAGAGAGCCTCTCATGCACCTGAGCAAGTCAGATTGTCACTGTACATGGTTTACTTCCACCTAGTCACTGAAACTAAAATGCCCTTTGACAGAAGATAGTACGGATAAATTATGGGATAGTCATAATTAGATACCATAAATTGCCATGAAAATAAATAAACCAGAACTGTGAATAAATCTCAAAACAATGTTTGAAAAGCAGGCAACTGGTAGAAATATATGTATTGAATGATAACTTTTATATTTAAAAAAATTATAAGAAATAATTTCCATATGGAGTATTTTTGACTGTAGGAAACCTAACAAGTAATTCTAAGTCCCTGATGTCTGTGAACAATACATACTAAGCAAATTTAAGTAATAGATAATATTTGAATAATGCTCAATTTTATGAACAAACACACTAGAAAGGTAGAAATACACTATAGACTAGGTAGAGTGAGAGGAGAGGAAGGCAGCTGAAGGATCTGAAGAGGACCTGGAATAGTGGCCTTGAAACTGGTACATAGAAGCCACTTCTGCTAAACAGTACTAAGTCCTCACGAGCCCACGGCGTCCAAAAGCAGCATGAAAGCTGGCATCTGCCTTCATTCGTTGCGGTAGTGGAAGGAGAGAGAGAACCCTTTCTACTTGTCAGCTTGACTTTTGAGAAGAGCAAAACCTCAAAGGACAGAGCATCTTGTAGAATATTTAAGGTGTGCTACTTTTTTTTAATGCTCTGGAACATTTGTTTAATGATACAAAATGTGTTTGATTAAATAAAATTCACCTGCAGTCGTGAGAACCAGGCTGCACCCTCAGCTATTAACAGATTGTGGGTTTAACAACTTACCAGACTACATGTAGGACCTGAGCTGAGAAAATTAATAATGGACAAGACCACACCTAAGCTGGACCTGCTTAATTAACCCTAAAATTCATGTCAATATCCTGAAGATAGTTTTGGGACCAATAAACCCTTAATTTTGTTCCTCTTCCCAATGTGGCCACATTGAATAAATCTCTTTCTCTGCTTCTCACTTAAAAAAAAAAGAATTTTAAAATATTACTATAATTATCCTTACTTTAAATGCTCTTATTAGTGACTTTATCTTTATTACAATAATATTCACCTTGAAACACTTTTTCTGTTCCATTCACAGTACTGTAATCCCTCACTCTGATCAGCTAGTACATTCTTTAAAAATCATTCATAATCGAATTTAGTTGTGAATTTCACTGTGTAAATCCCATATGTTACTGTATCCTGGATTGATTGCTTTATTTCTTAAATTTTATACACTTCATTTTTAATGCTTTTTTTACCTAGATGTTATATAAAGATTACTTTTATATGTTTTCATCAGTATCTATTTAAAATTAAAGGACACTTAGAGAAAAACATGAAAATACTTCATAAAAGCACTTAAAAATGCTCTAGATGTAGTTTATGTTACATGTTTTTAAAAGAGGAAGCCCAAAATAAATAAACAATTCTCAAAATATCATAGAAACTAAGAGTTTAATTTCATCTTTTTCTTTTCATTTTATATAACTCTAATTTTAAAAAACCTACTTACAGGATTTCTGTATTTCACCCTAGACATCTCACTTTGATATTAAGGTGGTTCTTCATTTTGTATCTTAACCCATTCTGAAGTTTTGTGTAGCGTAATTTTTAACATTATTCAAAAAATTCAGTCTGCCAGAAAGGCTAGGTAACAAGCAGGGCTCAAGGATCCTTAGATCTGCCTGGGAGGGAAAACAGAAT
This sequence comes from Peromyscus californicus insignis, assembly GCF_007827085.1. Lineage (NCBI taxonomy): Eukaryota > Metazoa > Chordata > Mammalia > Rodentia > Cricetidae > Peromyscus > Peromyscus californicus. Next base: position 56,120,403 of record NW_026294617.1, on the reverse strand, counting down.
GAATCACGGAAGACTGGGGGTTGGTGGGAGTGGAGACAGGAGGGATCATGTAGGGGGCATGGAGAAAGAGAGTACTGGGAGAGATGACTGGAATTTGGGGGCATTTCAGGGAAAGGTAGAAGTCTAGTGAAATGGAAACTCCCTAGAATCTACAAGGGTGACTCCACCAAAGACTCCCAGTAATTGGGGGGTATGGGGCCTGAACCAGTCACCTTCTGTAACCAGGCAAGGCTTCCAGTGGAACTAGGAAACCAACCTAGCCACAAAAGCTTCAACCTACAATTTTTCCTGCATGTAAGATGTACAGAGGTGGGGGGGAGGGTAAAGAAGGCACAGAACTTGTGGGAGTGGCCAGCCAATGACTCCTCCACAAGAGGGAGCCTATGCTTGACACTGGCTGGATGGCCAGGAGTCATAGGCCTGTTAGCCCAGAGACCTGGAATAGAACCAAGCACAAATAGAAAAAAAAAAAGGGCAATGAAATGATTCCTAATGATATTCTGCTATACTTGTAGACAATTATGGAGCCTAGCATAATTATCATCAAAGAGGCTCCACCCAGCAAATGATAGGAACAGGTACAGAGACCCACAGCCAAACATTAGGTGGAGTTGGGGAATCCTGCAAAAGACTGGGAAGAAGAATTATAGGAGCCAGAGGGGTCCAGGATACCACAAGAACATGTCCCACAGACTCAACTAAGCAAGCCTCAAAGGGGCTCACTGAGTATGAAGGGATAATCAGGGATCCAGGATGGGTCTGATCTAGGTCCTCTACATATATGTTATGGTTGTGTAGCTTGGTGTTCTTGTTAAGAACACCTTGGTTGTGTTAAGGTGTTCTCTTAACAGTGGGAGCATGGCTGTCTCTGACTCTTTGGCCTGCTTTTTGGACCCTTTTCCTCCTGCTGGGTTGCATTGTCCAGCCTTAATGATGGGGTATGCCTAGTCTTATTGCAAGTTGATATGCAATGTTTGATTGATATCCCTGGGAGATCTGCTCTTTTCTGAAGGGAAGAAACAGAGAAGGAGGGACTGGGAGGAAAGGAGGGTGCAGGAAAGTGCAGTTGGGATATAATATGTGAAAGAAGAAAAAATAAATACATTTGAAGACCTGATTCTTGCCCATTCCCAATTTCCATCTGTGGAGAGCAAAAAGACACCTCAAGGAACTGTTCTTGCTAAGACTCATCTCAAACCGTGCTTCAGTTTAAAAGCATATTAAGATAACACTTAGACTTCTGAACAGATGATGTTTCTTCATAGAAGTGCTTCCCCTTAATCAGAATACCATCTTCCTTCCCTGTTTTACTGTTTTCTGTTACTATAATAAATACCCAAGATAATCTATTTGTAAAGAGAAAAGATTTATTTTGGCTTTGTCTTGAAGATTATGGTCCATGATCCATGTATCCCATGGTTTGAAAGCTCAAAGAAAGACAATGAATCATGTCCAGAAGTGTGTGGCAAAGCAAAACCATTCACTGAATGGCTCAGAAGCACAGGCTAGGGAATAAAGTGACTGGAGTCCCAAAATACCCATCAGGGTCACACCTCCAGTGACCTAAAAACTTCTCTCTTAGTTTCAACTCTTAAAGGTTCCATTGCTCCCCGATTAGCACCACACAGTGGAACAAGTGTTCAGTGTCTAAGTTGAGCAACATTTAAGATCCAAACTAGAAAACACTTATTCCCACACCTCATGCCCTCCTGGATTGACTGACTCTCCATGTTATTACTGTGATATGGTGCCTTATATAAGAAGGGCTACTGATGACTCACTTTCTTCATGTTGGCTCACATCCCTCCTTCTCAGACTCTTAACAGGTGTCCTATTATAAAGAAACAATCTTAAAGTCTATAATTTCCTTACAGCACAAAAAAATATGGTTTATTCATCTATGCTCTCTTTTAACCAGAGTTCAGTAAATAGTACATCTGAATGATGTTATTGTGGTTTATAAAGGATAGTCATAGACCAGTAATGACTTATGTAGCAACAAGCCAAAATGGAGTGTAGTTAAAAAAAAATATCCTGTGATAATGGTTTTATCACTACTTTTCTGGGTTATGTAATATACTTTTCCTTCATTGAGGATTGATTTTATTACCACAGAAGCCCATTCAAGGGAAGATACTTGCTTATTATAAATCTTTGAATATTTTTAATTTTTCCTTTGTGGTTAAAAAGGTCTGTGAGAATTTATCCTACATGTTGATCTCAGATAATTGACATAAGGTCTTACTATCTACAACCCTTGCTGTTATGCACATTGCAGTGTGAATGCACACAAATACAACAAGAATGTGCTTGAGGGAATGATGATGATCATCATTTCAAAATTGGCTTTTCAGTTGATAGTGCCCTTTCAGCAATTTAACACACCTTGAAAATCTTATTTGTACTGTGGCCACTTGTCAAAAGTCAGAAGCACTTTATTTACCTGCTGGAAAAATCAGATTCTCTATCCCTGTACACGTGTCTAAACATCATTTATTTTGTGACCTTGACCAATGTGAAACTTGTTGAGTACATCACAAATTGGTGTTAGAGATAGATTGTAGACAGCAGGTCACTGAGGCTGGTAGGAATAATCTATCTTAACAGCATGATAGAATGATCACGTCCTGGTAGGGTATATGAAATGATCAAAGATGAAGACTTTGAAGACAAAGTCCAGGAAAATTAATGATTTCCAAACTCAGAGATGCTTCCATATTTGTGTATATTTTCTCCAATCAGCCAATACTGTTCTTTGGAAAGTATAACTACACCTTTGTGCCCAGTGTAAAATTATGGAGAATTATAATAACTGACTAAAATTAGAGACTGTTTGCAGGAGTTTCTTCTGAGTTAAGTAATGCGGAGTACACAATCTCTTTGTATTTGATTTTCTATTTTGTAATAAAAAATGCACAAAACTCCATTGCTGTCTGTCCTCCCTGTTGTTTTTTACCTCTTCCTTTATTCTCTTTTTTCCTTTGTGCTGTTTTTGTCTAAAGAATTATAATTACCACTGCAGCATGGTCACTGTGGTGAGGAGAAGAACATTAGTAAAATTTTGCATGATATAATTTACCATGTCTTTTTTAATACAAATTTATTTCATTATGTTCTCACAAGTGATTTTTACCTGTTCATAAAAAATGTCAGAGCAAATGGCAACCTTGTTGAGAGGACTAAGTTTTGTTTTTAGAAATGGAATGGCACAAAGAAAGACATGATTGTGCATGCCTACAACCAGGCAGCAGAGATAGGGGTTCGTCACAAGTCTGAGATTGACATGGTCTTCATAGTAAGTACCAGTTCAGCGGTGAAGTACAGAAAGATTCTGTCTTTAAAAGCAAACAAAAAGACAAAAGCCAGTAAAATGAAAATTCCAAATTGAAAGACAGACAAGAACATACACAATTTTTTTATATCAGTATGTTTTTATTGTTCATAGTGGTGGACTTTATAAAGACATTTCACCGAAGAATATCATGTATCATCCCCCACACCCATGCCCATGCACTATGTTCACTCTCCCCTCCCGCATCCTGATAATAGTTTCCTTCCTTCTTTATATCTGACGTCCACCTTGAATTGTGTTTGTGTGTGTGTGTGTGTGTGTGTGTGTGTGTGTGTGTGTGTGTGTGTGTGATTTTATGAATCTATAACACTTAGGATCTATAAGTGGGAAAGCATATACTATTTTTGTCTCTACAGGTATCTAGCTTTTTTTTCCTAATATGATCATTTCAATTTGCATCTGCTTCACTGAAAATAACATAATTTTGCTCTTCTTTGTGGCTAAATAAAATATTTATTGGTTCATCCATTGACAGATATATAGGTTGATTCTATAACTTACTAACAAGGAGCTCTATGGCTCAATTATTTAGAGTCCTTTGGGGATATATGCAGGAATAATATTCCTAGGTCATAGAGTGAAGTTATTTTAATCTTTTTGAGGGATGCACCCCATGATTTTGATAGTGTCTGCACTAATTTATCTTTTCCCTACATGAATTAATGTTACCTTTACATCCATTAACCTGTCCCCCAAACTCCAATCTCACCAGGATTTGTTGTCTTTATTTAATAATAGCAGTGATGACTGACCTGAGATGGATTTCTTGGGCAGTTTTAATTTGTATTTCTCTGATGACTAGTGATGTTGAAAAAGGTTTTGTTATATCATGAGCCCGCCCCTTTAAAATGCTGGTCACTAGTTTGGCTTAGATCTCACTGCCTAAAGAAATTAGGTCATGATCCCTGACTACTACCGCTACACACTCTCTCTCTCTCTCTCTCTCTCTCTCTCTCTCTCTCTCTCTCTCTCTCTCTCTCTCCCTCTGTGTGTGTGCGTGTGTGTGTGTTTATGTAAGTGTCTGTGTGCATGCATGTTTGTGATAGTTAAGAAGTTCTTCTAAACTATAACCTAACAGTTCTTAAGTTATGGTACTTCCCAAGCTCTTTGTCATGTAGACTATATTGAACTAAATCACATGATGCATATTATCCTACTATTCCTGAAAAGATAAAATATTAGATATTTAAAGAGTTCAACATCCTTGACCATCAAAAAATACAAATTAAAACTAATTTGAGATTTAATCTTACCCTAGTCAGACTGAAAAGAACGTAAAAGGAACTGATAAAATCAAATAATCTTGTGAAAACAGTTCACAAGAAATACTGCAAGGATGTGAGGGAAAAAGGAATCCCTATTTACAATGAATTCATACACAGTGCAAGTTAACTCATAAAGAAAAGGAAATCATAAAATTTTCAGATACATGTATGAAACTAGGAAATACTACAGTAAGCAGGGTAAGCCATTACATAAAAGTAAACATAGACTGTTCTCTCTTACTTATAGAACCTAGCACCAAATCCTTAAATCTGAACACACATCCTGCAATAACCCCAGAAGCCAAGAAGGTACAAGGGACAATGGGTATACAGGGAAAAAGAAAAGAAACTTATCTGGAAAAGGGAGTGAGGACAATTCAGAAGTATAGGAAGAAAGAGATAGATAATACTAAGGATTTTTGAAAAAGACATAGCAAAATATTATTGTACATGCTTATTAAAAGTATATATTCAGGTATATTTGGGACTAGAGAGATGGTTCATTAGTAAAGAGCACTTTCTGGTCTTGCAGGGGACCATAGTTCTGTTCCCAGCACTCCCTGCTGAGGGAGAAAACTGATCAATAGTCCTTTTCAGCTATTAAACATGGGAACCACAATGGCTTGTTTTGTGATCCTGTGCAATTCTTGATTGTCAGTTCCTGAGAGGTTTTCACCACACTCCTTTCTCCTTATGGACCCTTATTTTGTCTGCTTTTCTATCCTTCTTCACTGAGCATATTGAACCTACAAGCCAATGTTTATCTAAGTATTGAAAAATATGCAATAGTTACTTGTAAAATTATTTGATTTTATCAGTTCTTTTTACATTCTTTTCGCTACTTTATTGACCTAGATAAATGAATTAGTTAAATGATCAAAAGTTATGGAGGAATGTAGAGGGCACAAGGTCCTTGTAATCACAGATAAGCATTAGGGAAACAAAGAATTTTAAACACACACCGGTGTCTCCTCAATGGAAGGAATGTATACCTGCATTCCATCCAGAAAGGTGAGAGTGGACATTGTTAATGACCTAGAGAACTTTGCTATCTGTAGAGCCAGACCTGATTGAAATCTCTGAGATTTATCCCAGACTCATCCTCCTTAGACCTTTATCTTTAGTTCCCTGTTAAAAGAACCCATCATTAAGGGAGATGTCACAGGTACTTTATGTTCTGCTGACTGCTATGCTATCTCCCGCTGAGATCACACCAGATCCAAGGCCTTTAAGCTATAGAACTCATCTTTGTAGTCGCATGTACTCTGTAAACGAGTTTCTATATGGTCAATGCCTTAAGCTTTATTGTGCACATGGAATTGGAATGATTGTTACCTGGAAACTTTTTTCCAGATAGAACTGTGTTTAAATATTTTCACAGTAAGCCGGGCGGTGGTGGCGCACGCCTTTAATCCCAGCACTCGGGAGGCAGAGCCAGGCGGATCTCTGTGAGTTCGAGGCCAGCCTGGGCTACCAAGTGAGTTCCAGGAAAGGCGCAAAGCTACACAGAGAAACCCTGTCTCAAAAAACCAAAAAAAAAAAAAAAATATTTTCACAGTAAGCCACTTAGCATCAGACTCTCTAGAACTTTGAGACAGCCTGACTAAGTTGGGTTGAACCAAGTTTTCATTCTCACCTCTTCCTGGGTCAATTCACTACCAACCATGACACCTGCAGCAATCCCTACAAAAGAAGAAATACTGACAAGTCTCAGACCATCCAGCAATTCTGTTTATTGTATACACTCTTTCCTTGTCAGATAGGATGGTTTTATGATAGTCTTCAAGCCTTCTGAAAATGTGCTGTGTTTTCTTCTCTCTTCTGTTCACTCCCAACTATTCATTCTATTTCAGGGACGAGAGTTTCTGTGTATTAATTTTTCTCATTTGTGATGTTTCCATTTCTTTGATGAATTATTTTTATATTTAGTCTGGAGCCCTTCAATGCCAAGTATTCAACTTCTTTTCTGATAATGTCAAAATTGGGGTCACTTTGGTTCTCTGTTTTTCCTTTCCTTATAATGATTCTATTTATATGACTTTTCATACGCTAAGTAACTTGGGGAAGTTCCCTAGAATTTATGAATGTTGAATTGTGGGATCAGAATTCTTTTGCATTTTTTCTGAAAGGAGATGGTATTGTTATGTAGTGAAATCTAAGTCAAACACAAATTCTCCAAATTTTGGTGGCTAGGAGTGCAATTTTGTAAGCCAGAATCATTTTTTTTTTTTTTTTTTTTTTTTTTTTTTGGGTTTTCGAGACAGGGTTTCTCTGTGTAGCTTTGCGCCTCTCCTGGAACTCACTTGGTAGCCCAGGCTGGCCTCGAACTCACAGAGATCCGCCTGCCTCTGCCTCCCGAGTGCTGGGATTAAAGGCGTGCGCCACCACCGCCCGGCCAGAATCATTTTTAATGAGTGTGCTCACACATCAGACATTGGTTCAGAGTTCGGCATTTATTCCCTGGTCCTCTCTCTTTTTGGAGAACTTCTGGTCACTTACAGCTGATACAGACTCCTCGGGCACTTCTCTTGGGTCTTACAACCTGAAATACAGCTGGACTTTTGATTATTTTAGCCACACCTATAATAAAATATAAAACATCAATGAGATTTCTTGCTATAAGTTTTAACTCTCTCAAAATGTGCCTATAAGTATTCATTCTTCAGAGCCAGTCATCTACTGTAACATGTGTTAGAATAATTTATCTTCATTTTAGATACTTGTACTGTTACCTGTGAAAATTAGCAATAAGTGACTACTGGTTTATTATAAAAACTAATAAAATTCTATCTACATAAAAGTCATCTTTTTGATAATATTAGTGGCTTAAGGAATGTTGATAATGATAAAACTTATATATAGAATGCTTACTTAATACATACATACATACACACACACACACACACACACACACACACACACACACACTGTTTTAGGGTTTCTATTGCTGTGAAGAGACACCATGACTATGGCAATTCTTATAAAGGAAAATATTTAATTCGGGCTGGCTTACAGTTCAGAGGTATAGAACATCATCATTATGGCAGGAAACATGGTGGCATGTATGCAGACATACGCTTGAAAGGTAGCAGAGAGTTCTAAATATGACTGACAGGCAGCAGAAAGAGTGACTTTGGGTCTAGTTTGAACTTCTGAAACCTCAAAGTTGACCCCCAGTGACACACTTCCTCCAACAAGGCCACAACTACACCTGCAAGACCACAGCTTCTATTTATCACCAGTCTCTACAAACCTATAGGGGACATTTTCATACAAACCACCACATGCACTTAATGACTGACACACTATATAAACTCAGATATAAAGTGTTCATCAAAAACTTTCAGACAATCATGTTAGCATGTATTTCTATGTTCAAAATTTTAGTTTTTGTGTATAAATACATTATTTATTAAAGATACTTACTGTTTATTATATTGCCCATGTTAGAATTTTTAGATATTATTGAAAGAAGTTCACACATAAATTAAATATTTGTCTACCTCAGAGATGTCTAAGTCCATACCACTATAAAGGTTTAGTACAATATATAATATATACTAAATACATATACCAAATAGTATCCTGTATATACATTTTTTTCACTCCCAGACTTCATTCTAAAAGCACATATGAAACTGCTTCATTTAGTATTTATTGTAATTTAAAACAGCCTTTAATATGCTTCTAAATAGTACACTGATTCTCATAATTTTGTTTTTTATTGGAACTCTAAAAGATATAATCTCTTTCAAATACGAAATTCAGTTAAATGTCTTTCAGCAATACTAAATGATTTTCATTTTCCTTAGCAACACTAATATCCATAGTGTCTTACTCCTTGCACCTGTTGGTAATTTGAAGTATTCTGATGGTTGAGACTGTTAGCTGAAAGAGCTTTTCATCTTGCTGTGGATAGTGTTTGGCCATTATAAGGCACCGGGGTTTTGTTATTTTTATGAGCAAGCTAATGACATTCATTAGAAGCTTTCTGTTTGAGAACCAGGTTGAATACTGTAGCAAATCTGCATCACAATGTTCTATCCTCCTTTCAATACATGAGATAGGACAGAGATTTAATGACATTTGTTATGACTTTCGCAGTGCATTCCATGTATAATAATGGGTGGGTACCGGATCATTTAAGATATTTTACAAGAATATTAATCAATAATGTGAAAGAAAATTTTATCTGTTTGATATATATAATATCTTTAACTCATCTTTTTAAATAAGTTCTTTTTTCCATGTGCCTGGAGAGAAAGTTCAGCAGCTAAGAACACATTGCTTTAGAAACCTGAGTTTGTTTTCCAGAATTGTAATCATGTAGGATCTAATGCCTCTTAACTCTGAGGGCACTCATGCTTCCATGCATGCACCCTCACACAAGGCACCCATGCTCTCTCTCTCTCTCTCTCTCTCTCTCTCTCTCTCTCTCTCTCTCTTTCTCTCTCTCTCTCTCTCTCTCTCACACACACACACACACACACACACACACACACACATACACACACACACACACACACACACACACACACCCACACACACACACAGAATTTAAAATGAAATAAATCTTAAATCCATTTTGAAAATTAAGTAGATGGAATGGTTTATGTCTTAGAATGTCACCTGTACAAGGGCATATGCCAGCACTATGTTGACATAGAACGTGATAAAGTGATTGTTTTAGGAAGAGGAAGTATGAGAGAAAATCATTTGATTACATTCAAGCCTGGTATAATCACAGGAGAGTAAACAGGGAATGATCATTTTGGGGGTTCACATACTGAGGTTTAGGAACAAAGTCATTAATTTCATGAGTATCATGATATAGAAGTAGTTGTGAAAAGTACTAAAATAGGACAATTTCATTTTTTTCCCTTGAAAAATGCTTATCAATAAACATGTATTTGTTGATATCTGGGCAATTAATTGGATCCAAAAATTCTATAGAAAAAAATAGGGATGATTTCAGGCCACATGAAACTTAATGTTATATGTAGTAGTTGCATAGTGAGTTGTAAATTCTAAGTGGTGGTTTTAGTGTTATGAGGGAAAGGTATAGAGAATTATGTAGTCACATGACTATAGCATCTGTTTTAGTCTTAGCTTTAACATGTGAACTGAAAGACAAATAGGAATTAGTCCATGGCAAAAGCAAAATTTTCAGCCTTTCAGTGAAAGGATATAAAAGGTTTTGTAAGACTAAGTATGGAGTTCTTGAGAAACTGTTGAGTTGTTTTTGTAACGAGAGAGAGAGAGAGAGAGAGAGAGAGAGAGAGAGAGAGAGAGAGAGAGAGAGAGAGAGAGAGCATATGGTCAATGAACCCAAATGATGGGAACAACACAAGAGTTTCAAACCATATTCATGTCTGACCTTCATTTACTAAGTTCTGAAAAGCTTTGAGTTTTCAAAGAAGAGAGGTCATGGTGCCCTTTTCACAGTGTTTACCCCCATCTCCCTCTGTCCTTCACTTGGCGCCGCAGTCTTCATGTTCTCCATAGAAAGAATTCAGACGAAGCACTTTATTACAAGGTAGACTGATGTTTGCTCAAGGATGAGATCAGGCAAAAGTCAAGTGGATGATTGGCACAATTTCCTCAACAATCTGTTTCTTAGCATTTCTCAAGGTTCATTTTTCCTATTCAATGATTGACAACCCCATTCCATTCTTTTAATCAGGAAAAAATGTAACAACATAGCAGATTATGTGTAATTAAAAAAGAATAAAAGACAGCACTCGGGAGGCAGAGCCAGGCGGATCTCTGTGAGTTCGAGGCCAGCCTGGGCTACCAAGTGAGTTCCAGGAAAAGGCGCAAAGCTGCACAGAGAAACCCTGTCTCGAAAAACCAAAAAAAAAAAAAAAAAAAAAAAAAAAAAAAGAATAAAAGTGAATTTATAAAAGTAGACATCTGTAGGCATATTTATCCATGCAAGTACGTGTGGACCCCAGAGGCTGATGTCAGTATGTCCTTCTCATTCACTATTCTACCTTATTGTTTTGTGATGAGGTCTCTCATCAAGCCTGTAGTTAGGCATTTAGCTAGACTGCCTGGCCAGGCAACCCAAGGGGCCTGCCTATCTCTGTGTGGTAGCACTGAAGTTTCATATATGCACTGCCATGCCTAGTTTACATGAGCACCAAGGATCCAAACTCAGGTCCTGTGCTCGTCAATTTACCCACAGATCCATTTCCCCATCCTCTTTCCCCTTCCTTGGCCTAGCACATTTTTTGCTAACAAGATTAGTGTGTAAACAGAGTCACAGAAGATGGTCCAAAGCTTATTTTCAGTGGAAAGATAGAGCCTGTCTCTGCTCTATAAAATTTTCTAGTCAAAAAGGACAAAAATATTTAGTGTCTAGAGACAAAGCTCTGTCTTTCATAGAAATCTTACATTCACAGTGACCACATCCCATGAAATCCTTCCTTTTGGAAAATGAGGAGCACTATTCTTTGAGAATGACAGCTTTTACCCCATTTCTGACTGAACTAAATCTCTCTTCTAAAGTCCATGTACTAGTTTCTTTCAGCTATGGAGGTTATTAGGACCTTGCATTTTCTGTTCTTTATTTTATTAGCTGATGATTATGAGGAAGGCATACATCCTCAATGAGATTCGAGTCTGTTAGTGCCTATCTACCCATCTTCCAGTGTAACCTCATTTGATGCATGTAATGACCACAATGAATAAAGCAGGTGTATATATAATAGAAACTAGGTAGGAGGCTATTCCCATCAGAAGAACTGCCGTAAAGAAACATTGCAACAGTATAGAGCTACTCCAAATGAGGAGAAGTTGATTTATCTAGAGATATTCAGTAAATGTGATAGAGTGGGAAGTTCACTCTCAAGCAGGTTTTTATCTTAAGTAGAAAGAAGGTTTCTAGCTGATTTCAGAACAAATTTTACATGACGTGGCTCATAGGTCTGTAAACACACTGCTGAGTTTCCCTATATTCTGAAAATTCAGAAACAGCAATTGGCACAGCAAAATGGATTCTATGGTTTGGCCAAACCAAGAGGATAGGGGAGGCCTACAATTTATTTCCTTTCATTCATGTGACCTCTTTACAATTTATAGAAAGCAGGGAGACAAAGGCTTAAACCTGTGCTAATTTAACTATGGGATCGGTTGTGGTTTCTTCTCCTAGAGTAAAGGCGACATAGACCCAGATCATTTCTATCATTTCTCTTCTGTTACACAGACAGTAGTTTATTCAATTTTGACTGAGAACAAAATGGTTTTCTACTGATCCCTCTACTTTGAAAGAGACATCAGGTTGGGGGTTGGGAAGTGTATCACCACACATTCCAGGCCTGGAGTCCTTTGTTCTTAAGTTCATTCCTTTGATAGGAGGGGTAGGAACATTTTATATAATTTCTTCAGAAATACCTTCAAGTTCTGATTTCTGCAAGCCTGTTAAAAACAATTCCTCTGTTGAGCATTTTCTGTTTATATCTGTACCCCAGTTTATTATGGATTATTAGGTTTTTGTTTTTGTTTTTGTTTTTTTTATGTCTAGCTTCTTTAGTTCTTTATATATTTTGGAGATCAGCCCTCTGTTGGATGTGGGATTGTTGATCTTTTCCCATTCTGTAGGCTGTCATTTTGTCCTATTGACAGTGTCCTTTGCCTTACAGAAGCTTTTTAGTTTCATGAGGTACCATCTATTAATTTTCAGTTCTTTTTATGTTGTTGTATTTATCTATCTATCTATCTATCTATCTATCTATCTATCTATCTATCTATCCATTTATTTGGCTTTTTGAGACAGGGTTTCTCTGTAGCTTTGGAGCCTGTCCTGAAACTTGCTCTGTAGACCAAGCTGGCCTTGAACTCACAAAGATCTGCCTGTCTCTGCCTCCCGAGGTCTGGGATTAAAAGCATGCACCACCATCACCCAGCTAACTGTCGATCTTAATGTCTGTGTTAATGGCATTCTATTCAGGATGTTATCTCCAGTGCCAATGCATTCAAGGCTATTTCCCACTTTCTCTTCTTTTAGGTTCAGTGTAACTGAATTTATGATGAGGTATTTGATCCACTTGGACTTGAGTTCTATGCATGGTGATTGATCTGGATCTATTTGCATTCTTCTACCAGTCAGCATCCAGTTACGTCAGCATCATTTGCTGAAGACACTTTCTTTTTTCCGTTGTACAATTTTGGCTCCTTTGTCAAAAATCAGGTGTCCATAGGTATGTGGATTTATGTCTGGGTCTCATGTCAGTTGCAGCTGACATCCCAGCATGTGGAAGGCGACAAGAGCATCAGCTACTCAACAAGGAAGGCTTCATACACAGAGGAAACACTGTGCTACTCACAGTAGGTCTTGTATCTCCTAAACCCTCCAATTCTCTCCCAGTGTGTACTATCAAAAACCATTCGAAGATTGATCTTCAGACTCCCCCCACAAATCAATAATAAATACCATTTATTTTACACGGTAGTATTTTCCTTTATACTTGCTTCCAGACTAAGAACTTGCAAAATATGCTATATCTGTGTGCTGAAATTAGACCACATTTGTCAGAATTTAGAAAAAAAATGTTTTTGAGATTCCTTCTGACCAGGACTTAATGGCCTTGTCACAGGACCACCAGAAGCATGAAGAATGCTACATATAACTTAATATTTTTTGTACATTGGCCTATATCTTATAAACTCATTCTAGAGGATATTTTTCATGATGTAAGATGAATTACTAAATGGTCTTATTAATAAAAACTCAGAGCCAGATATTGGGGTGAAAACTGAGAGATCAGAGGAATAGGACAATCCACAGCCAACCTCACCTCACCGTCACCTCAGTCTCCAGAGAGACCTACTTCCTGTATACCCACGCCTATATGCCTTTCTGTTCTGCCAACTCACTTCCTCTCTCTGCCCAGCTACATCATTTCCTGTCTGTCTGTACAAACCTCCAGATAGCTATGGTTACTGCTGGGATTAAAGGCGTGTGCCACCATGCCTGGCTCTGTTCCCAGTGTGGCCTTGAACTCACAGAGATCTGGATGAATCTCTGCCTCCCAAATGCTAGGACTAAAGGCATGTGCTACCATTGCCTGACTTCTATGTTTAATATAGTGGCTGGCTTTTTCCTCTGATCCTCAGAGAAGCTTTATTAGGGTGGACAATATCTTGGGGGACACAGTATATCACCACACCCTGCTTTGTAAGCACAGTGTCCTTGCAGTCTCTGGCTTTCCCAGCATGAGAGTCCCATCCACGTCACAGCTCTGCTCTTGCTTCCCCCTCTCCTCCCTTTCCTCTTCTTTCAGCTCTGTATTAGTGGAATTCTCACCAACCACTCTGCCTCACTGCCTAGAGGTTCTTTCTCCATCATACACTCACTTGGGATTTCATACACGGAACTCAGAGACAAGTTAAAGTTATCCACCCCTCTCCCCAGAAAACATCTTTCCACTCTGAAAGGCTGCTACTGGGATTTGGGGCAGCCCCTGGAACTGCTCCTTACCCCATGTCTCAGCTGTCCCCGAGACAACCAAACTAGGGGCATTTGGCCAAGATCTCTCCACTTTCATCAGAAAACTCCCAGGAAAAACCCAATATCTGTGTTTTGATTTTTTTTTATAGATACCTGAATAGATGAGGTTCACATTCATAACCCATACATACCTTGGTTAGGCTTTTATGGTGGGCCTAACACAGAGCTCCACTGATCATATCAGACACTGGGTAGGAAATGAGGTGTGCTGTGGGGACACATCTAGTACTATACAATAAACTTCAGGGAATAAAAAGGGGATTTATCAAACCCATTAACTATAATTTAGGGAAAATGCAGAAAATGTCTAAAAGTCTTCCAAATTTTACACTCTAGATGAGCTGAAACTATGTGCAAGCATATTAATCTGTGCTCACAGAACCAGATTGCCAAACCATCCCTGAGGTATATAAGGAAAGCCTTTTCAGACATCAGACAAATCTACATACTTCAAAAAGAAACTTCACAAGGAATCCCAGATTTACTTCTCTATATTATTAAACAGGACTTTCACGATCTTTAATAACAGCGCGGAGACCTTGTGAGCCAGAAACAGCAAACTGAAGGAATAAACAGACAAGCGCCACCTGCAATTAGTAGTGTTTGAAGCCGCCCTGCCAATCTCAAGAAATCCTAGAGCTCCATCTACTGGCCGCTCAGTGCAGTTTAAGGGACTTAACCAAGCCTTAGGCAAAAGGACTCCTGCTATGGTCAAAGTGGTGAGCAAGACTGCTCAGGACCACCAGACCCCAGGCATCCCTTAGGGCCATGTGTACATTTCGAAGTAGGGGCACACTAAAGCAAGGATGTCCTTCCCTTCTTTATGACAGAAGGTCAGCCTCATCCAACGACCGACCCCAAGTTCAGGTAAAACCTGAAAAAGGACAAATACCCTTGACTTTGTTTCTGTGCAAAAAGGATCCCGACAAGGAAAGCAGTCCCCATGCCATTATAGACTGTTGGGGCCCTAAGGCTGTATAAATTCCCATGTTCTCTACCACTATGGATGAGCTCAGATAATTCTAGATGTGACAAAGTGGCAAAGTTAACTATGTTGTGGACACTGGGGCTGATTTTTGACCCCTGATCACCTTCTCCAATTTAACCTTTTGGTCTCTGATTCTGCTCTCGGATACTGATGGCAATATCAAACCACCCTGGCTGGTATTCCTTTTAAACTGTGTAGTAGCCATGTATCTTCTCACTCATTCTTTTCTGGTCCTAAATTTCCCCAATTTCCTCTAAGGTGCTAATGTAAATCTAAATTTTAGGTCCGTTTAAGACTCTTTGAGATTCCACAAGATAACTTGTGACATTCCTAACACTAAGTGTCCTGTCTCATAATGGACCAGAGCTGCCTGCAGCCTCAAAGGACTTTCCTGCGATAAATATCTTCATCACCAACAAGTTCCCCCTGGAGTATGGGATAGCTCCTTACCCTTCACTAACAACCACTCCTACCACAATTTCTCCAAAGGACTGATAGCTTTTTCTCAAAGAACCCTTTTACCCTGAACACATGAAAACAAAGGTTTTGTAGTCTCTCAATTCTGCAGTTCTCACTATCACACCTCATAACTCTCTTGCAACACCGTTATCTTGTAAAATAAGTTAGATGGGCCTTACAGAATGATCCAGAACCCGAGGATGACAAATTAAGCAGTTGCTCCAATCTGTGTCATAGTTCGTAACACTTACACATCTAATCACACCTGCTTCACGGCATGAGATTTTTAAGAATGTCTTTTCTTCTTCATGCCCGTATATGTAGACTCACAGTTCCTTTTTGCCTTTGAATGATAGTAACCCTCTAGCCAGGTCACTTGGCATCGTACCTGGAATGGCTTGCTTGTGGAATTTTGAAGTCACTCACACACTTCTGGACAGGCTATAGGCAAAGGCCTATAATCCCTGAAATTTCCCCCTAAAAGCCGCCTTCTCAAGTGTGTAGATGACTTAGTAAGAAGCACCCTAGACACAATCTCTTCAGATGAACCACTGGTCTAACTCCTCCAAAGATGGCCTCGTGTGGATGTGACGCTACTTGTTGGAATAACCAAATCTCCTAAGGAAAGATGCTGTTTCTTGGACTAATGTTAACCACAGGCAAAAGAAGCCTTTCCATTCATCATTTTCGCTACGGGGAATCCCCAACAAAATGTCTGGGAGTGTCGTGATATAAAGGCTACTGCAGGATTCAGATGTTGAAGCTGAGGCTTTGACTAACCTCCTTTGTGAGACTTAAGAGGGCAGAGGAAGAACTATTTGATGGGACTCTTGTTTTTTTTTTTTGTATGTTTGTTTGTTTGTTTAATTTTATTTTATAATTTAATTTAATTTTACATATCAGCCACGGATTCCCTTGTCCTCCCCCCCCCCCCCCCCGCCTTTCCCCCAGCGCACCCCACATTCCCATCTCCTCCAGGGCAAAGACTTCCCTGGGGATTGTATTCAACCTGGTAGATTCAGTTCAGGCATGTCCAGTCCCCTCCTCCCAGGCTGAGCCAAGCGTCCCTGTATAAGCCCCAGGTTCCAAACAACCAGCTCATGCACTGAGGACAGGTCCCAGTCCCACTGCCTGGATGCCTCCCAAACAGTTCAAGCTAATCAATTGTCTCACTTATCCAGAGGGCCTGATCCAGTTGGGGGCTCCTCAGCTATTGGTTCAGAGTTCACGTGTTTCCACTAGTTTGGCTATTTGTCCTTGTGCTTTTTTCAATCTTGGTCTCAACAATTCTAGCTCATACAAACCCTCCTCTTTCTCGCTAATTGGACTCGTGGAGCTCCACCTGTTGATGGGACTCTTATAATTACTGAACGTAAACCTCTTAAATCACTCACCTACCTTTGCCCCAGTGTTAGCTCTCCCTGATCCTACTAAATCCTTTTCTCTATATGTATGTGAGCAAAAAAGAGTAGCACTATTGAGTATTAACCTGAACTTTGGGGCCTCTCAAGTGTCAAGTCATGTATCTCTACCAAGTATTAGAGCTGGTGGTGCAGGATGGCCTCCTTGCCTGGGGAGCAAGCAGCTGTGCTATTGTGACTGATTAATTATCCATGGGAATTTTAATCCTTGAACAGGGTAGGATGGATTGCATGATTCACTTGTTCCTTGAAACTTAATTCCAGGTCTTTCCATTGGATCTTAGATATCAAAATCAATAAGTATCAAACTCTTCTCTTTTGAACTTCAATAAAAATCTCACCAAGCTAAAAACTGACAGACTCTAGGCCCATGACCTCTCTACAATATTTCTATGAAGAGACAGTTGATCTCCCCTGAAGTCCTAGACCAGACATATAAAATTGCTCACTTTCCCCAAACTGAGGCTGCCTGGTTCAGAGATGGAAGTGATTTAACGGTGGCAGTACAGAGATTTTCAGAGAATGTGAGAGAGCAAGAATAAGAGAGGTCACAGAAAATGAGTTTCATCTAAGCAGTTCCACATCAGTCCCAAAGAGGAACTAATTCTTTTCCCTAGAGCTCTCTAGCCGGTGGAAGGGATGAGTCTCAATGCATTTTTACACAGATTATACCTATGCTTTCCATGCAATGCATACCCATGCAGCCATCTAGAAAAAGGTCTTCTTTTCATTGCCCATAATACTCCAAATAAACATGTCCTTGAGATTTTGGCCTTACTGGAAATCATTTAGTACAAATTATGTCACTATTATGAATTGCAAAACCCACCAAAAGGACCACTCTACGTTTCTCTGGATAACAGCCAAGCTGATCAATAGGCAGCTTGGCTTCCACTCTAAGTGGCCTTAGTTCTCAGCTTCAGTCTCTGTTGTTTGCAGTATACTCCCCCAGGAAACCCAGCAACTTTTAGAACAGGGCTGTATAGTCTCTTTAGTGGGATGAGGGCTGGACCACCCAGAAAACAAGTTGTTACTCCCTGGATAGATTGTTATTAAAAGTATCACCTGAAATAACCAATTTAACAAGAAGGGTTTATTTTGGCTCACACTTTTAATCCCATTGCTTTAATATCATGCTACATCACGGCTGGAGTACATGGTGGAGGAGTCCGTTAATCTCATGTCTGGGAGCAAAACAGGGAGAGGAAAAGATCAGCATCCCACAATCTCATTCAAGAACAACACACTCAATGGTCAAAGTCTACTATGACCTACCTAATGAAGGTTCTACTACCTCCCAATAGCATTGTAAACGTGAGACAAAGTCTTTAATACATACATTTTGGGGAAACATTCCAGATCAAAAATGTAGCATTTCATTCTCTGAGAATTCCACTGTTATTCCATGAGGCTAACCAATTAATCAGACATGTGGAAAGACTACACATGTCTCTTATTAATTTCCACATGAATAAGCTTGAAAGAGAACCTTCACTCCTAGCAAATTTTTTAAATGACTACACCCTTGGTCAAGAACTCAGCTGAGACAAAATGTCAACAGAGTCAAAATTAATCATTTAAGCTTCCTCTGAAAAGTGATCTTCAGAAAACTCAGATAACAAGCATGTCATGTTTTACTATTTTTTAAGATGATTTTTTTTAGCACAGCTATGGATTACTGCTATATATCAGCTCTGGAGTGGCCCAAACCTTGGGAGGGAATAGAAACTTTAATGACCGCAGCAGTGGGAGGTTCTTAGGTCACTGGAGGTGAGACCTCAAAGGAATTTGTGATTTCCTGCACCATTTATCTTTCTCTTTTGTGTTCCTGCACTATGAGATGAACTATTCTGTTCCATCACATATATCTGTCCCCCGCGAACCTGAAAGTATACAGGTATACAATTGCTCATTGACTGAAAGCTCTAAAATTGTGAGCAAAGTTAATCTTTCAGTTTTCTGAGTTGATTATCTCATAAATGTGTCATATGCTTGTGGAAATATGTAGATGAAATTCTAAACAGTCTTAGTAAGTAAACACAGAGCCAAATACAGTGGTAAATAGCCAACGAGATCAGAGCAATAGCCACGACTAACTTTAGCTTACCACCAGAAGTAGTTTCCCCAGAGAGAGAGTTTCTTCCTGTCTGACTTGTCTTTTTATTGTCTTTCTCTTCTGCGTTCTCATTGGCTCTAAACCCAACCACATGACTTCCTCATCACTGCCTGTCTATACAGATCTCCAGGTCTCTATGGTTGGTACTGGGATTAAAGGTTCGTGTCATCAAGCTTGGCTTGAGACTCTGCCTGCCCTGTGATTGGATTAAGGGTGTGGGCTACCACTGCCTGACTGCTGTCCCTGGCTTGCTATGACCTCTGATCTCCAGGCAAACTTTATTTATTAACATACAAATAAAATCACATTTCAGCACAAATAAAATATTACCATAGAAATACAATAAACAATGTTAACTAATATCTAGTTTGGTTCTGGGAGTAGGTATTACAACATAATAAAAACAAACTTTTGAAGTAGATTTAGAAGCTGGAAAACATTTAAGGAAAGTGTTTGGAAATTAACCATGACATTTGAAGGGTTAATCACCTTTTTAATGATATTTCAATGCTTTGGATCATGATTTAAAGACTTAAAATATCACTGGAAACTAGAACCAGGATGATCTTTGCTAGGACATAGATGTTTGTAAAAAAAAAAAAAAGTCACTGGTGATCATGGAGATAATAGAAAAATGCCTGAGTGGTCTAGCCATTCAGACTGTGTTTGGTTGAATGAGAAATGTTCCTATAATCACTTGGTTAACAGTTGGTGGCCATATTTTTGGAGTTTGGGGTTGAGCTGCCTTGTTGGCAGAAGTATGTCACCAGAGGGGATGGTTTTAGGTGCTTACAGCCTTATTCTACTTACAGTTCCCTCTCTCTGTTTTGTGATAATGTGAGAGATGTGAGCTCTCAGGTTCTTGCCTGTCACTTGCTGGCATACTTCCCAGTCAGGATGGACTCATATCCTTCTGGAATGGTAAGCTCAAATAGATTCTTTCCTCTATAAGTTGCTTTTGGTCCTGGTCCTTTACCATAGCAATAGAAAAGTAACTGGTAAACAAGCTTCATGACAAAGCATTCAAATGCCACCTGTTAGTCTCAATGCTCATAATAAAGTATGAGAAAAGAGATGGTAAAACGAATGGGAACTGTACACTGCAGACAATGATTCACTCATATGCTGCTCATTTAGTTTTGGCAAGTAATTTTCCAAAAAATAGTGCAGCAACATGCAAATATTCACATTAAAACACTATTAAATTGCACACCTGTATAAATAAAAATACTAAACATTTTTATAAGTTTTGGTTAGGCAAATAGTCTTTAAATTCAATACATATGAATTGCAAAATTAAAATTGATAAGTTGGACTTTATTAAATTTAACTTTTATCAAAAATAAATATATACAAGAAGGACATTAAATTGGCCTAATAGAATTATTTAAATTTCGTGTTAAGAACTTTTAGAATGTTATTTATTTCCAGTTTTGTTGAATCCTGTGAAATATTCTGATTGTAAGAATTAACATATGTGCTTCATATGTTCCCACATACTTAATGCATGTTTCTTTTGTTCATGTGAACAAATAATATTCTATTTTTTAAAGTATTTAATTAATTCTTTGAGAATTTCATACAACGTGTTTTGATCATATTTTTTATTTGGGCACGACATATTTGAGATTTCTCCATATAGTCTACCTTTTAAATGTTCAGTAAGTCTATTTGCTTGTTTAGATAGTTTCTTTGGCTATTTTAACATAGTCTTGAAGAAAGTATTAGTTTTACTTAGTGGTTTTCTTCCACTTATCTTTATATAATTCTTAGATTTTACAATAAAAAATTGCTCTATTGCTTGCTACTCTGCTACTAGATAAATAGATTTTTATACCTGATAGATTTTAAGCATTAATTTTACCATTTTGTATCATAAGAATGCAGCCATTTCTTTTTTTCAATTACTATTGGTATTTTACAATTTTATATATGTGTTCAGTAAACTTTTAACTCCCACTACCCTTTCTCCTTTCAGTCCTTCTCCCACTTATTCTTCTCGATAAGCTCTTTTCATGGTTTGAGGTCTTATTTGTGAACCACTGAGTTTAATTGTGGTTGTTTGCTTGAGCATGAGTGTGTATGTCTGGGGGAGTGTTATTTACTAGAGCACAGGCAATTTGTCAGTGGCTACACGAGTTAAGAAAATGATACCCTTTGCCTTAGCAAGAATTAAATTTCTGAAGATGTCCAGCAAAGGTGGAGCTTCATGCTGTGGATTAACCCTCTTGTACACTGTAAAGATTTGTCACTCAAATTGGTTTAATAAAACTGCAATTGACCAGTAGCCAGGCAGGAAGTATAGGTGGGGCAACCAAATTAAGAATGCTGGGAAGAGGAAGGGTGGAGTCCGGATAGCTCAGTCGGTAGAGCATGAGACTCTTAATCTCAGGGTCATGTGTTCGAGCCCCATGTTGGGCGCCAGTTGCCCCAGGCAGTGGGGTCTCAACGGGGGTGACACACCTGCGGGAGAGAAAGAAAGGGATGGGAGACACGAAGGAAGACAGCAAGACAGGGTTCTGATCAAACTGTAAATATTATTTTCCTCAGCAAGGCTTATATAGCATGGGAGGGAGAGGGGGCAGGAAGGAGGAAAGGGGTGCAGGACATGCAGGACATGCAGCTGAGGGGGGATGTGCAGGTTGTGAAGTTGCAGGATGTTGTGCTAGGTGATAAGGTCACTGGTCAAGGCCCATTGTTCTGTTGCTATGCTACCTGACCACAGGATGTTCTTTATCTTTAGGGGCATCTGGTTTAGGGCCTGTGGCTTGTTTTCTGGCCTAGCTAGTACTTTTCCATGGTTCATGTTTGGTCCCTGACATCATGCAGAGGAAGCAAGATGAGAATGTCATACAGAGAACAGATACCAAGCCACATGGCTAAACATAGATAAGAATTATGGGCTAATTCAAGTGTAAGAGCTAGTTAGTAATAAGCCTGAGCTACTGGCTGATCATTTATAAGTGATATTAAGCCTCCGAGTCAATTATTTGGGAATGGCTGCCAGGTGTTTGGGAGTTGCTGGCAGGATAGAAACTTCTGTTTACAGCCTCATGAACCCCTTTCCCATGCTTGGTGGGACATTGATGGCCTCAGTCGTAGCTATAGTGAGCTGATGTGTACAACACCAATGTCATGTCCAGAAGATACTTATTCCTACCACTCATTCCCCTTGTTTCAGTTTAATTTTTCTCTACCACCTCTGCCATGATGTTTCCTGAGCCTTTAGGACTATGGTATTTCTCTTTTTAATGTAATAAGGCCTTGGTCATTCCTTAATGTTTCAATATCTAACTGGCTTAATCATACTTTCATTTGCCTAACACTGTTTTGAACAACACATAAATATTGTTTTCTGTTAGATCCTAATCACTGAGTCAATGAACACCAATAGATATAAGTTTAGTCACAATTCTTAGAAACACTTGAAGGGGATCTTATTTTAGATACTTAAAATATAATTACATCATTGTCCCCTCACTCTTTTCCTTGTAACATCTTCCACGGCTCACCTACTCCTGCTCCCTTTCAAATCACAGCTTCTTATTCTTTATTTTTTGCTACATCTCTGTGTGTCAATAATGTATAAATGGACCTGCTGAGTTTGTTTAGTGTTGTTCATATGTATAAATGTTCAAGGACTTGCTACATAGTGTTGGATAACCAATCAGGGGGCTCATTGCTAAGGATGAGAAATTCTCCTTCTCTAGGCAGTGTTCTATTGCCTGTAGCTTTTCATTTAAGCCTGGGGTCCCATGAGATTTTGCCAGTTAAGGTTGACATGTCAACTGGTGTTTCCATTGTTCAAGTCTTGTTTAAGCAGCCGTATTGTTAAGATGCCATAGATTTAGCTTCCTTCTCATGTTCTAAATGATAGAATTTCATGACAGACTTTGTTATCCTCTGGCTCTTAGAATCTTTCTGCAGCCTCTTCCATAATATTCCTTGAAAGATAAGGGCAGAGGTTCTTTGTGGATGTATCAACTGGGGACAGGCACCCCACAGACAGTTGTTCTCTGCATTTTGACTAGTTGTGGCTTTCTATCATAGTCTCTGCTTTCTATAAAAAGGAGCCTTTTTGATGAGGGGTCAGACCTAAAATTGTCTGTGAGTGTAAGAAAAAGTACTTAGAATGCAGTTAGAAGTATAATGGCTAAAGAAAGCTGTATTAGTAGGTTATCCTCTAAGATTTATGACCTCATAGCACAGGCAATTGACTACATTTACATTACCAGGCATGATTTCACTCATGGTAAATAAAGTCCAATTAGACAGCTATTGGTTACTGCCAAGATATGAGTGCCACTGTTCATTTTATAGATATCTTGCAATGCTGGTCATTGTCATGCTTCATAAGCATCATAAGCATCTGCTTAGGACTGTCCAATGTTTTCTTTCTTTAGCAGCTTGCACAACATCTTCCAGTATCATGAAAGATAGTCCTCAAGAAGGAGGCTTGGGGTCATATCCAGCTTGATTCTTCTTTTGTTCTTATGCATGATGTCTTCAGCAATGGGTACTTACGTTCCACCTCTGCGAGGGAGGCAGCCAAGGGCGACAGCAGTAGCTTATGTTGCATTTTTAATAAAAGGCCTTAATTCCTTGTTACACAAGAACATACTACTGTCAAAGTGAAGGGGGTCCTCTGGTAGCCACTGGCAAAACAAACAGAAAGAAAGTGAAACATACTTCCTTTTTTTATACATTGAGAGAAGTAACATTTAAAAAAAAAAAGACTTTTTAAGTTCTTGCATGTGAATTTTTTCCATTCTTTTTAAACACTTTTTTTGAGGTCACAATATAATTACAACATTTCTCCTTTCCCCTTTCTCCTTCTAAACCTTCCAATCTATCCCTATCCATTCTCCTTCAAATTTATTGCCTCTTTTTT